>NC_138529.1:119378308-120578308 GCF_964234715.1 Podarcis melisellensis | reverse complement strand
CTTATCCGGTGGAAGGAAGATAATAATAATATTTTTTTATTTATACCCCGCCCTTCCTGGTTCAGAAAACTGGGCTCAGGGCAGCTAACAACAAATTTAAAACACTTAATCAATGCAACAAAAAACAGCATAAAATGCAGTATAAAACATGAGTAACAATAAATTCAGAATTAAAAAATCAATTTAGGGGGGAAATCCATCCAATACACATGAGACGATCACCAGGGCTAGCTGCCTAAATTAGCCCTATTTGGGTCAGCGATGAGACCAGATGCCAGCAGAGTCCGCCTGGGAAGCGATGGGCTGCATTCTTCATCATGCATTCCCCTGTTTCGTTTCGGCTGCAGTGGAGGAAAGAGCATAAGAATCTTCTTATGCCAAGCGTTCACCCTCAAGTGTCCCAATATGCTCTGGGGAAACAGAGGCAGGAGATCCAGATGGCAACCCCCCTCCAACCCCCCCCCCCATGCCCAACTACTGCCATTTCATGCCCTTCCCCAAACCTGGCAGCCCAGGTGGGGCCCCTCAACCTGCCCAACAGGAGGCCTGGCCTCCATTCAAGTTGCTTTAATCCAGGAAGCTAAATCAGTGGTTCCCAAAATGGGCAGTACCATGCCCTGGGGGCAGTGGCGTAGCGTGGTGGGTGCAGGGGGGGCCGGCCGCACCGGGCACAACATCTGGGGGGGCGCACTCGCCGCCTCTGGAGTCGCCGAAGAGCCTCGGGCGCAGGCTGTAGCAGAGCCCCATGTCGCGGACAAGCTGTGCATGCGTCCGGGCTGAAGGCGTCCGGCAGGCAGCGGCTCTCAGCGCTCACCACTGTCCCCGTGCGTCAGGGCCGCGGAGGGCGCGCCAGGCAGCCCCTCCTCACAGCCCCGCCGCCGCTGCTGCTACTGGGCCATGTTGCATTTTCCTCGCCTCTCTGCCCTCCTCCTCCGGGCAAGTGGCGTCGTTTGGGCGGCAGCGCCAGCGGCAACTCGCCTCAGATCACCTGACACGGACCCGCCGCCGCCGCCGTGGCTACCTTACCGTAAATACCCCAGCCCAGGCAGCAGCAAGAAGAAGCTGGCAGCGGCGGCAGGTTAGGGGTTAGGGGGCACAAATTACTTGCCTTGCCCCGGGTGCTGACAACCCACGCTACGCCGCTGCCTGGGGGGGCAGTGGGATTACTTGGGGTGGTGCTAAGAGGCAAGTGGGCAGCAGGGGGGGCGGTGCTGGAAGTGTCAATGACTATCAGGCTTTAAAAATCTGGCAGCACTGCATCAAACTCGTCTGTTTTGTTGAATCAGTTAAAGAGCAGAATTGGGTTTTGAATAAACATGCAATTAATTGTCACTGTTTTGAATTTTGTTGTGTTATTGCCTTCATTCGTGGGTCGTGAAAACTGCTGTTTTGAATAATGCTTTTTATAGGGTAGGGTAGGACATAGCTGTCAACTTTTCTTGCGAGGAATCCTATTCGGAATAAGGGAATTTCCCTTTAAAAAAAAGGGAAACGTTGAGAGCTATGAGGGGAGGATGATTTTGGGGGAACCAAGGGGGCAGAGGCCCTAAAAGGTTTGGAAACCACTCCCCTATATCATGTCCTGCCCCCCGAAGAAAGCTGGATTATGGTCTGGGATGGCCTTTGCTAGTTTCGAGCCAGTTCAGATTTGCACAAGGCAATCTCTGTTCATACTCTACCTGTACTGCAGGGGGCGCTGTACTCTGCATCAGCACCATCATCTGGAAAGAGAGGGAAGCAAGAGAGAAAGGTGGTCAGGCCAGCCTCTGCCCCCCAGAGCTTTCTCCATCACCACTTTTAGACTAGTGGGTGGTTTTTAAGGGGTTTGTTGCAGAATGCTCATAAATGCATCTACTGCATGGTGGTTCTAAATTTTGCTTTGGGAGTTAACTAAGAAGTGGGATATGTGAACCTTAATGGTCTTCATTTGTGGGGGACTTTCTTACCTGTTTCATAGTAATCATAGACTCTTGCCACAGCCGGCTTTAAGTTCTGGACAGGCACATCCTGCTCCACAGTGAAGGCGTAGCTCTGGGTCATGTTGGTCACCTGTGGACAAGCAGGTGGGATCATCACTTGAGATACAGAATCACAAGACTGCTGAGATTCTGTGTCCAGGGCAGCTGTCTACTCGCTCCATCTGGTGCACAGGCTGAGACCCTCCTTGCCCACAGACTGACTCGCCAAAGTGGTGCATGCTCTGGTTATCTTCCACTTGGACTACTGCAATGTGCGCTATGTGGGGCTACCTTTTAGGTGATCCAGAAACTACAACTAATCCAGAATGTGGCAGCTAGACTGGTGACTGGGAGTGGCAGCCAAGACCATATAACACCAGTCCTGGAAGACCTTCCTTGGCTCCCGGTACGTTTCCGAGCACAATTCAAAGTGTTGGTGCTGACCTTTAAAGCTAAACGGCCTTGGCCCAGTATACCTGAAGGAGCTGGACCTCAGTGTCTGGGCGGAACGATGGGGGTGGAGATGCTCCTTCAGATATACTGGACCAAAGGAGAGATTCTCCTGCCTCCTGTCTCTGCCCTCTTTTGTCAGGGACTGGACAGACGAGGAGGGCTAGGGATCACCTCCTCTTTCTCCTCTGCATCCATTGGAGGAGGAGGGGGTGGGGGGTTGCCCCCCCCCTTTCTCCAGCAGTTTCAGGAGAAGAGAGAAACAGGATTGAATTACAGCAGAACGCAGAGCTGCCAAGTTATGAGGTGTTAGGAGAAGGAGGGGGAGAACTCGCAACAGAGTCATCCTTGGAGAGCACAGAAGCACCACCATCCCCCTGGACTCTCTGCTCAATTAGAATTCAAGAGCAAAGGGCTCAACGACATTTGTCTTCTGAGGCCCTCCATGGAGCCAGGTACAGTGGTGCCCCGCAAGACGAACGCCTCGCAAGACGGAAAACCCGCTAGACGAAAGGGTTTTCCGTTATGGAGGTGCTTCGCAAAACGAATTTCCTATTGACTTGCTTCGCAAGACAAAAATGTCTTGCGAGTTCCTGCGGGGTTTTTTCCCTCCCCCCCTTTTTCCCAAGCCGCTAAGCCGCTTATCAGCTGATCCGCTAAGCCGCTAAGCTGCTTAACAGCTGATCCGCTGATCAGCTGATCCGCTAAGCCGCTTAACAGCTGATCCGCTAAGCCGCTTAACAGCTGATCCGCTAAGCCGCTTATCAGCTGATCCGCTAAGCCGCTTAACAGCTGATCCGCTAAGCCCGCTAAGCCGCTAATAGCGCTAATCCGCTAAGCCGCTAATGGGCTTGCTTCACAAGACGAAAAAACCGCAAGATGAAGAGACTCGCGGAACGGATTCTTTTCGTCTTGCGAGGCACCACTGTACTGTTGTGGGGGAAAGACGGGGAGGAGCTCAAAGTGAGCAATGCCACAGTGGAGTTCAGGGCTGGGTTCTTGTGTCTTGCAACACAATGACTGAATAAAACCATAAATATGAACTTTCTTGTTTCTTCCTTGGTGCTACCGGGGGAGGAGAGAATTGCCCAAGCCTAACATCTTTGCTCACCTTCTCCAAATACAGCAGGACGTGACTGGTGCTCACTTCCGTGCGCTGGACCAGATTGTGCCTTTCCAGCTGGTGGGCGCAAAATGAAGATTGTTGTTGTTATTTCTTTATTTCATAAAATTCGTACACTTATCGACTGTAAAAAAAAGCAACCTCAAAGCAGTTCATGAAAAAGATAAAATCATAAATCTCGGAATAAGAAACATCAACAACAATAATTTGAAACTTTCAAAAAGTTAATATAGCAGTAGACTGCTATAACAGATTAAAACAGATTAAAGCTAAAACAGATTAAAACTCGCATTAGCTTCCTGGGTTGGCTTGTCTAAACAAGAATGTTTTTAACAGTTGGCTGGTGTCAAGAGGCAGGGAGTTCCACAGTGCACTAGAAGATCGAGTTCTTACAAATGCGGAACAGGTATTATGCGGCAAATGTAACAGTGCCAGTTCTGCCAATCGAAGGGGTTGAGTGGGCATATATGGGGAAAGGCAATCTCTGAAGCCTCAGGGAGTGCAGCATAGTCTACCTTAAGGTGAGGGCAAGGAGAGCCTTCTCTGTAGTCCTGGCAGATGAGGTTGAGCTGTGTGGTGTCCTTGGCTTATATTTATTTATTTATCTATTTATTCATTCATTCATTCATTCATTCATTCATTAGACTTATTAGTCACTTGTCACCCAAAGGTCTCCAAGTGACTTACCTAGTGGCTAGTGGACATTGCAAGCTATCACAACATTCGCAGCCCCAAGATATGATTATGCCCATTAGGTCAGCTGACTTTAAAACCAAGACGGGATTGGACAATCCCATGGCCAATTACTGTAGCCATCAGCTGTGAAAGCTCACTGGCGCCTCTGTGAACAAAGGTTGCAGCAAACCTCAGAGTAGCAAAATTTGGAGACAGACTAACAAACACAAGGAGAAGTCCCACTTGTGAGACACCCAGAGGGATCCTTGTGGCTATTTTTGTAGAGAGGATGCCTGGGGTAGGTAAGCAATATGCAAAGGCAGCCATTTTCTTCTCAAGTCTCATACAGCCAAGAAAGTAGGCTGTGGCGGGGCCTTCACACACAAACAAACCTCTTACCTGCTTTACGGTTGATTTCACCGGGATGAATCCCGAGAGCATCTTAACATCGACGATGGCCATGTTGGAGGCCGGTCGGTTGCCGGTGTAACTGAGAAGCCAAAGAGAGAGAGGAAAGAATCGCACCACTCTTCGCCCCTGACAGCCCACCCCGTAACCATCTATCCATCTTCTAATACAACCTTTGTGGATCCCCCACAACTCCCATCACCCATAGCTAGCGAGGCCAGAGCTCAGGGGTGATGGGAGTTGTAGTCCAACAACTGGGGACCCACAGGATGAGAACTGCTGTGCTAATACATCCTGATTGTGGGATGGTCCAGATCAGTGTTTCCCAACCTTGTGCCTCCAGCTGTTTTTGGACTACAATTCCCATCATCCCTTGCCACTGGTCTTGCTAGTCAGGGATGATGGGAGTTGTAGTTCAAAAACAGCTGGAGGCACAAGGTTGGGAAACACTGGTCCAGATTCCCAAATAGCCTTGGCCAATGAAGGGGACTACCTGACATTGATGGCAACGTCAAAGGTTTGGTGGGCTTTGGGTCCAGCGCAGGTCTCTGGAACTGTGTGCACCTCCAGCATGAACGGCGCCTCTTCCTGGTGTGGCTGCACGTTGTATTTCAAAGTGGTCTGGAAAGGAAACAGGGCTCTAATAATAATTAGCAATTTTATTATTTATACCCCACCCATCAGGCTGGGCTTCCCCATCCACTCTGGGTGGCTTCCAGCACACATAAAAACATAGTAAAACATCAAACATTTAAAAATTTCCCGATACAGGGCTGCCTTCAGATGTTTTCTAAAAGTTGTGTAGTTCTTTTATCTCCTTGACATCTGATGGGAGGGTCTCTCTCTCTCTCTCTCTCTCTCTCTCTCTCTCTCTCTCTCTCTCTCTCTCTCTGCATCAGGCATGTCCTTGGTTTCCAACAGTGACTTAGACACCAACTCAGAGGGTAAGTGGCCTCTGGAACGAGGAGGGCAGTAGGACAGCCAAGCAAGGTGTCAGGTGTGCGTGCAAGAGCCAGGCCCTGTGACCAATAGGACTTTGCAGGACTTGTTCTGAAGAGGCAAGGTGCGGCCGCACAGGTGAGGCCGACTGGTAACTCACAGCACCTGGTGGCAAGAGCTGGGAAGGGATATAAGGTCAACATTTCCCTTCGGCTCTTTGCCACAGTGACACGCTTCCTGCCTTGCTGCGTTTGGCTTTTTGCTTCCAGATCCTTGAACCTTGGCTTCTTGACTCCCTGCTTCTTGATCCTCGGACCCTTGGCTTCTTGACTCCCAGCTCTCTGACCCTTGGACTCTTGGCTTCCTGACCCCCGTTCCTGCTCCCACCCGGTCATTTTGCCCCTGGTCCTGATGTCCCCTGCCAGGATTTCGATCGCCTGTGAACCGGACTGTGACACAAGGGGCTAATATGGATCTTGACATCACTGAGCCCATCAACCAATGCAGCCTTCTAGCCAGTACCCCCAGATGGGCCAGAGTCCTCACACCTGAGGGCTGTATGAGAGTTATCAGAGAGAAGACACAAGCCCCAGCTTCAGGCTGGAGGTCTGCCCCTTTAAGGTCTTAGTGTCTTAGAGGCAATATAATGGTTCAGTTAGCATCTAGCCTTTGCTGGAACAAGTTATCCCTTCCTTGGCACACCTCTAGGATTCTGAATGACCTATTTCCACTCCCTGGCTTGCTAAGTTGCCATACAGCCCTTGCTTACTGGTCATAGAACTATAGTAGAGTTGGAAGGGGTTCCTAAGGGCCATTTGTCCAACCCCATGAAATGCAGAAATCCCAGCTAAATAATCCCTAACGGATGGCCATCCCACCTCCGTTTAAAATCTCCAGTGAAGGATTGCCCACTACCCTCCAAACAGCTCTTACTGTCAGAAAGTTCTTCCCAATGATTAGTTGGAATCTCTTTTATTGTATTTTGAACCCATCAGTCCTACCCACTGGAGCAGCAGAAAACAAGCTTGCTCCATCCTCCATGTGACAGCCCTTCAGTTTGTTTGAAGTTGACTATCATGTCACCCCTCAGTCTTCTCTTCTCCAGACCAAACATACCCAACTCCCTCAATTGTTCCTCATAAGGCTTGGTCTCCAGACCCTTGATCATCTTGGTTGCCCTCCTCTGCACACATTCCAGCTTCTCAATACCTTTCCTAAACTTTGGTGCCCATAATTGGACACAAGACTCCAGGCAGTGGTACTATTACTTCTCTTGATCTGGACACAATACTTCCACTGATGCAGTCTAGAACTGCATTAGCTTCTTTGCTAACACAATGCTGACCCCTAGAACATTTCCAAACATACTGCTGCCAAGATCGGGGTCCCCCTATCCTTTTGTTCTTGCTACCTGCTCGGGGCCACTGCCCCAACTTGGTTTCTCCATACTCCACCAGAAGGAACTGATCATTTCTAGGGAAGGGCAATGTCTTCCAAAGCAAAGCTGCCACCACCTTGTGCAACCCCAACAGTCTCGTGGGCCACCCGATCTTTGCGCCAGGCAGTGCTGGTCCAGGCAGTTGTGTTGCTGGGATCCAGAACACCACATGTCACACTTTCTCTTTCCCAGGCACCCATCCCGGGTGGGACACTCACTCACCTGGACGTGGACACAGCCTTCCCCCGTGGCCGTGCTGTCGTAGTCCCCTGGCACTCTGGGCAGAGCCTGGCACTGGAGAAGCAGGCGGTTGGTGCTGTCCACTTGGAACTGCCTCAGGATGCCCCCTGTGGAGCTCAGGGTCACTTCTGTGCCCGTGCTGCTCTTGGAGTAGGTAAAGGCACCGTAGAGGGAGAGGGCCTGGAGGGCAACCACAGTGTCCTGCAACACAGACCAAGGGGAAGGTGGGCATGGACCTTGTTGTAGAGAGGACAGTCCTCAGTTTGAGGTTGTCCCCTGGTTGAAGTCCAGTTATCATAGACTAGTAGAACTGCAGAGTTGGAAGGGGCCCCTAATTGTCATCCATCTTGTCATGAATCATAGAATCATAGAGTTGGAAGAGACCACAAGAGCCATCGAGTCCAACCCCCTGCCAAGCAGGAAACACCATCAGAGCACTCCTGACATATGGTTGTCAAGCCTCTGCTTATAAACCTTCAAAGAAGGAGACTCCACCACACTCCTTGGCAGCAAATTCCACCGTCGAACAGCTCTTACTGTCAGGAAGTTCTTCCTAATGTTTAGGTGGAATCTTCTTTCTTGTAGTTTGGATCCATTGCTCCGTGTCCGCTTCTCTGGAGCAGCAGAAAACAACCTTTCTCCCTCCTCTATGTGACATCCTTTTATATATTTGAACATGGCTATCATATCACCCCTTAACCTCCTCTTCTCCAGGCTAAACATGCCCAGCTCCCTTAGCCGTTCCTCATAAGGCACCGTTTCCAGGCCTTTGACCATTTTGGTTGCCCTCCTCTGGACACGTTCCAGTTTGTCAGTGACCTTCTTGAACTGTGGTGCCCAGAACTGGACACAGTACTCCAGGTGAGGTCTGACCAGAGCAGAATACAGTGGCACTATTACTTCCCTTGATCTAGATGCTATACTCCTATTGATCCAGAGCAGATTCCAAAGTATAGTTAGCAACTTAAACACGTTGCCACTTTTGCCATCTAGGCTGCGTCGCTGGGCAGGGCCCCGCCCAGTGGTAGCTCCACCAACCAATTAGTGTCAGCAGGAGGCGTGGCCATGGGAAATTTAAATCGTGGGCTGGCCAGAGAGCCCTCCTCTCGCGCCCTTCACACCAGCCATTTGGTATACACCTACCTTATAGCAATCGTCACAACTTTGTGAGGTTAGGCGTTGAGTAAGCCTTTGTTTGTTTGTTTGGATGGAGGGAGGTTACTATCCGCTAGGGAACTGCGGGTCACCGGGCCTTGGCACACAAGAGTTGCCCATCCGGACCGCATAGGCAGGCACAGAGGTCACAGTCCTCCTTGCACTAGTCTTGCATTTCTATACATTACAGTAATCATTTCCACATTTCCATCTCTTTCTCTGCACTAGTCTGTTGTCCTCTTTTGTTGGGAATGCATTTCCACCTTGTGGAGTAATAATAATAATAATAATAATAATAATACTAATAATAATAATTTATACCCCGCCCATCTGACTGGGTCTCCCGAGCCTTTCTGGGTGGCTTCCAACCAAATATCAAAAACAATACAGAGTCAGACATTAAAAACCTCCCTAAACAGGGGCGCCTTCGGGTGTCTTTTAAAAGTAAAATAGTTGTTCGTTGCTTTGACATCTGCTGGGAGGGCGTTCCACAGGGCAGGGGCCACTACTGAGAAGGCTCTCTGCCTGGTTCCCTGTAACCTCACTTCTCACAGCAAGGGAACTGCCAGAAGGCCCTTGGTGCTGGACCTCAGTGTCCAGGCAGAACGATGGGGGTGGAGATGCTCCTTCTGGTATACAGGACCGAGGCCATTTAGGACTTTAAAAGTCAGCACCAACACTTTGAATTGTGCTTGGAAACGTACTGGGAGCCAATGAAGATCTTTCAAGACCGGTGTTGTATGGTCTTGGCGGCCACTCCCAGTCACCAGTCTAGCTGCCGCATTCTGGATTAATTGCAGTTTCCGAGTCACCTTCAAAGGTAGCCCCACATGGAGGATGTATGAGTGGCCCCAATGAGCAAGGGAGTTTTCCCTAGGGATGTGGACATCATATGGTATACCCCAATCTGCCAGGGAAGAAGCTGACCGAGGGGGACATCAATGGCCACCTCAAAGTTACTGTGAGAATTTGGGGTCCCCGGGGTTTGCATTCTCAGCCATGGCATCTAAACTTCAGCAACATCCTCAACGGGCCCTGGACTTCCCATTACCATACCCCAATTTCTTATGATTGAGAGATCTTTTTGTGTGTATTGACTTAAAAAAAAATTATACAAACAGCAAAACAAAGAAGTCTAAATTGACATTGCCTTCTACCGATAAGAAATAATAATAGTATTATAATAATAAAAATACTAAAAGTACATTTACTTTCACTTTTAAACTTCTATTCTGGTTACAATAGATTACTATTCTACAAGAATCTATTATATCCTTTGCTGTCCCATATATTATTTTATTTCCCAATTTCAACCTAACCCTCCCCTCCTCCCCACTGCTTCCCTTCACCTGTGTGAGATCTTCCCATCATAATATATTTTTTTCTAGTTGCTTTGATAAAATAGAGTAACGTGAAAACGGTTAAATTATAATTACTTCTTTTGTTATTACACGCTTAACAATTGCCTATTAAGAGTTCTGCTTTAACACCATATTTCTTCGTGTATTCTCCTATGCATTCCCATTTTGTACAAATTTTTTGATTGGATTTTTGATTGGAATTTTTGATTGGATTTCAAGGGTTCAAGGGTTTGCAGCAGCCCTGACAGCTTGCTGTGCCTTCCGTTCACTCCTAGCAAACTTGGGTCTGGATCCCTGGAAGGAGAGAATGGCAGGGAAGGAAGGAAGGAAGGAAGGAAGGAAGGAAGGAAGGAAGGAAGGAAGGAAGGAAGGAAGGAAGGAAGGAGGCTTACCTGAGTGGAGGAGAAGCCCCCCGTGGGGTTCTGTTGCCGGCTGAGCCACTTGACAATGCGGGTGGCTGTCCCCAGCTCTTCCTGGGATGGCGCTGGCTGTTTGGTCAGGTAACTCATGAGGACGTAGGCTGTCATCTCCACCTCCGCAGATGGAGCCCGGGGAGGACCAAAGAATGAAAAGTACGTGTCCACCTCCTTCTTTCCAGGCCGCTGCCAGTGAAGGGAGCCATCCTCTTCAGGAAGGGAGGAAGTCGTTAATGTTTGGGTCAAAAAATCATAGAATCATAGAGTTGGAAGAGACCACAAGGGCCATCGAGTCCAACCCCCTATCAAGCAGGAAACACCATCAGAGCACTCCTGACATATGGTTGTCAAGCCTCTGCTTAAAGACCTCCAAAGAAGGAGACTCCACCACACTCCTTGGCAGCAAATTCCACTGTCGAACAGCTCTTACTGTCAGGAAGTTCTTCCTAATGTTTAGGTGGAATCTTTTTTCTTGTAGTTTGGAACCATTGCTCCGTGTCCGCTTCTCTGGAGCAGCAGAAAACAACCTTTCTCTCTCCTCTATGTGACATCCTTTTATATATTTGAACATGGCTATCATATCACCCCTTCACCTCCTCTTCTCCAGGCTAAACATGCCCAGCTCCCTTAGCCGTTCCTCATAAGGCATCGTTTCCAGGCCTTTGACCATTTTGGTTGCCCTCCTCTGGACACGTTCCAGTTTGTCAGTGTCCTTCTTGAACTGTGGTGCCCAGAACTGGACACAGTACTCCAGGTGAGGTCTGACCAGAGCAGAATACAGTGGCACTATTACTTCCCTTGATCTAGATGCTATACTCCTATTGATGCAGCCCAGAATTGCATTGGCTTTTTTAGCTGCCGCATCACACTGTTGGCTCTGGGTCGAGCAACCCAGGCACCACTAACAATGTTGGTGCTGTGGAATGTGGGAAGAGGGCCAGCAAACTGTTTGGATCCTGAGAAGAAGGCGGATCTTTGGACTGGTTGTTTTGTCTGCATTGCCAACTATTCATTCCCACCAGGGAATGAGGAGCCAGATTTTCAAGGGGAGAATAATAATAATAATAATAATAATAATAATAATAATAATAATAATTTATTTATACCCCGCCCATCTGGCTGTTTCCCCAGCCACTCTGGGCAGCTCCCAATCGAGTGTTAAAAACAATACAGCATTAAATATTAAAAACTTCCCTAAACAGGGCTGCCTTCAGATGTCTTTTAAAGATAAGACAGCTGTTTATTTCCTTCACATCTGAAGGATGTTCCACAGGGCGGGCGCCACCACCAAGAAGGCCCTCTATCTGGTTCCCTGTAACCTCGCTTCTTGCAATGAGGGAACCGCCAGAAGGCCCTTGGAGCTAAAGAAGGGTTGAGTACTACGCCCTTCCCTTCCACCCAGAGATCCGTTCTCACCTTCTTGCACGGCTTTCTCATGGAGTAACTGCAGCATTTTCTGCCTCTGCTCCTCCTTCCCTGCCAGGGCAAAGGAATAAGCCAGCAAGGCCAGGCTGTAAACGTGGATCTCTTTCGCCTGAGCCGCCGTCTCCAGGCAGAACAGGGCATTACGCACGGTGGGATGCTGTGGAGAGAAGGGAGGGAGGAGAGGCTTATCCCAAGCCATTGTAGCTGTTTCAGAAGGCCTGGAGGGAACCCGTAGGTGGTGGCTGGAATAGCAGAGTCAGGCCCACCCACTGCAGGAAGCTGGGCAGAGCAAAGAAGAAGAGTTTGGATTTGATATCCCGCTTTATCACTACCCTAAGGAGTCTCAAGGAACGTGGGTGGCGTTAAACCACAGAGCCTTGGACTTGCTGATCAGAAGGTTAGGGGTTCGAATCCCCACGACGGGGTGAGCTCCCGTTGCTCGGTCCCTGCTCCTGCCAACCTAGCAGTTCGAAAGCACGTCAAAGTGCAACTGGATAAACAGGTACCGCTTTGGCGGGAAGGTAAACAGTGTTTCCGTGCTCTGCTCTGGTTCGCCAGAAGCGGCTTAGTAATGCTGGCCACATGACCCGGAAGCTGTATGCCAGCTCCCTCGGCCAATAAAGTGAGATGAGCACCACAACCCCAGAGTCAGCCATGACTGGACCTAATGGTCAGGGGTCCCTTTACCCTTAAGGCTTCTGGTGGTTTTTTTACAAATGTTATTTTAAACATCCTTTTCATTTCAGTGTTTCCCAATAAGCCTTAACCTTACTACAAGGTAAGTAAGGTTACCACATGAGTTTGGATTTGATATCCCGCTTTACCACTACCTGAAGGAGTCTCAAAGCGTCTAACATTCTCCTTTCCCTTCCTCCCCCACAACAAACACTCTGTGAGGTGAGTGGGGCTGAGAGACTTCAGAGAAGTGTGAGTGGCCCAAGGTCACCCAGCAGCTGCAGGTGGAGGAGCGGGGAAGCGAACCCGGGTCACCAGATTACGAGTCCACCACTCTGAACTACTACATAAGAATATCAGAAGAGCGCCTTAGATCACACAAACGGCCCATCTAGTCTGGCACCCTGTTCTCACCACCAGATGCCTCTGGAAAACCCCTTTTATTTTTATTCATTTATTAAATTTCTACACCACCCTTCATCTGAGGAATGTGTCCTGCATCTTCTCCCACTGGAATGAAGAAAACTCATCTTAAGCAAACCAGGAAAATTCTCAGCTCTGCCAGGATAGTGAAACAAATTCCCACCACAGAACGCATGAAGGCCACTTGCTAGACTTGAGTTAGAGAACATCTGTGGTTGACTACAGAGCCCGTCATCCCTGAGCATTAGCCATGTTGGCTGGGGCAGATGGAAGTTGTAGTCCGACAAGATCTGGAGGGTCATGGGTTCGCCTGCCCTCTTTGCTTTGAGAAGGAAACATGCACCCCACTTGTTCTTTTATTCGGAATTTGCCAAGAGACATTCAGCTGTGATTGTGGGGGCACCTCCTGCCAGCCCTGGAAGACTCTTTGTTCCACAATGGGCTTTGGGAAAGAGAAGACAGATACTTACATCGAGAGGCAGATGGCTCTCCAGCAAAGCAGCAGTGATGTAGGCAGAGAGACCGATCTCGTCATCCACTCCACCCTGTAGGAAAGAAAGCGGAAAAGGCAGCGCCATGGGGTATGTGAAGGTCCTTCTCCATCTCCCAAGATCCACCTTCTCCAAAACCCACCTGATATTAGGATGCACTTCTTCTGGCTGTCCACCATACCTAGAGCTCCGGTCCACATGGGTCTCCTCTCATGGATGGTTTCCACGCAAATGGTCCCATCCCTACACCCCACTCCAGTTCTGCACTGCTTCCCGCCCAGGTGCACTGGGTTCCACCCCACATTGGGGGTGCCTGTCGTGTAGGTATGATGTCACACATTGCCGGGCCTTCCAGAGAGTGTTATAGTCCTCCCACAGCTGTGATGAACCCCATTGGGCCTCGTCACACCATGTGATGTCACACGTGCAATGCATTGGGTCACCCGGCCGGGCACCCACACTGTAACGTGCTCTACGTGGGGCTACCTTTAAAGCCCTAAATGGCCTTGGCCCAGTATACCTGAAGGAGCATCTCCACCCCATCGTCCAGCCCAGACACTGAAGTCCAGTGCAGAGGGTCTTCTGGCGGTTCCCTCACTGAAGGAAGTGAAGTTACAGGGAACCAGGCAGAGGGCCTTCTCAGTAGTGGCACCCACCCTGTGGAACGCCCTCCCATCAGATGTCAAGGAGATAAAGAACTATCCGACTTTTAGAAGACATCTGAAGGCAGCCCTGTTTAGGGAAGTTTTTAATGCTTGATGTTTTGTTGTATTCTGTTGGGAGCCGCCCAGAGCGGCTGGGGAAACCCAACCAGATGGGCAGGGTATAAATAATTTATTATTATTATTATTATTATTATTATTATTATTATTATTATTATTATTATTATTTTATGGCACCCCAGAGATGGGATCTATGTTCCCACCTATCTTCTCTTCTCATGGTATCTTCCACACTACCTCAGTCCAGAGGCCTCAGAAAGAGCTCAAGAGAACAGCGTAAGGTAATCACACCATGACCATTTCCAACTTAATTCAGCCCAAAAGGCCAACACAAACCACACTGGTGAATTTTTGTTTCTGAGGTTGCCCCAGCATCTGGTTCTGACTGCATTCTCTCCCTCTCTCTGTACCTTCAGAGCGTTGTTCCACAGGGTCCCAATGCTTCTGAAGCAGCCATTCTCTCTCTGCCTAGCAGCCAGATACGCCTGAGCGTCCTGGATGTGTTTTTCTTCCACAAAGATGTAGGGTCTGGCTCGGGAAAAGGACTTGAGCGTAAACGCCGTCAGCCTGCAAGAAAGCCACCGAGCACAGCAGAGTCAGCCACCAGTGCCAATGCATTTGGGGAAATTTGAAAGGTAGAAGCCCAGAAATGTGCCCTTTGATAGGACCTCAGAATGAATAATATTGGATGCAACACCAGGAAAGCATTTTCACGTATGAGACAAAAAATTGACAGCTTAAGCTAAGGAATACAGAATTGTATTAAGATAGAATATATCCTGGGGTAGGGATTGTGGAAATTACAGGCTGGTTAGCTTAACATCTGTCCCAGGAAAGAATTGTCAAGGATAAAATTACCAAGCATATAGAAGAACAAGCCTTGCTGACATGGAACCAGCATGGCTTCTGCAAGGACAAGTCCTGTCCCACAAACCTATAGAGCCCTATGAGAGTGCCAACAAGCATATAGATAAGGGTGAGCCAGCTGAAATAGTGTATTTGGACTTTCAAGGCAATTCAACCAGGTAACCTCCCCCTGCTCAACATGTATTGCATAAATGAGGCAGCCTCTGTCAATCTCACCAGGTGTTCCCTGGGCTCCGGTTATCTTGTCCAAAGGTGCTATAGGAGCCATCAGAGTGCTTGTAGTTCAGTTGCCTCTGGTAGCCTGAAATGGAAGGAGAATCGGGGTGGGGGGTTTTGCCCTTTTTTAATCTTCTTGATAAAATTTGCAACTGACCCAAAACTCAAGAGAGGCATCTTCTATGGAAAGAAGCAGTAATGCAACAAAAAAGCACAAGGTTGAATATTTTCTTGAGACTTACAATTCTGAAACCTGATAAACAAGGACTACTTTTCTATTTTGCACCTATCATTTTGTGAATGATGTCTGTTGTTGTTGTTTAGTCGTTTAGTCGTGTCCGACTCTTCGTGACCCCTTGGACCAGAGCACGCCAGGCACTCCTGTCTTCCACTGCCTCCCGCAGTTTGGTCAAACTCATGCTGGTAGCTTCCAGAACACTGTCCAACCATCTCGTCCTCTGTCGTCCCCTTCTCCTTGTGCCCTCCATCTTTCCCAACATCAGGGTCTTTTCCAGGGAGTCTTCTCTTCTCATGAGGTGGCCAAAGTATTGGAGCCTCAGCTTCACGATCTGTCCTTCCAGTGAGCACTCAGGGCTGATTTCCTTCAGAATGGAGAATAATTCCTCCATTCTTAAGGAAATCCATTCTTAAGGAATTATGTCTACTTCTGCAATAATAGGAGAGGAGTGTTCTCCTTATGGCAATGCTACATTCAGTGTTTTCCTAAATACTACCTCAAACTCGTCAGATATGCCATTTTGGGGAAAGGAAGTAGTAAGATCGCATATCATTTAACATTTATTTTTTATCCATTTTTTAAAAAAATAAATTTGTATACCGCCCTTCACCCAAAGATCTCAGGGCAGTTCATAGTAAAAAAAATACAAAATAAAGAAACAAAATACATGATAAAAACAAGAACAAAGCAAACTCATAACCCCATTGATAAATGCTGCTATCCACTCACCCCACAGAGAGGCAGAAAGGAAGTGGGTACACAAGCACACACCTAGTTCATTCAAAGGATCTGAGTAGAGCCAGCAGAATTAATCCGAGCCTTGTAAAGAACATAGAGTTGGAGGAGGAAGTGAGAAAGAGCAACACTCTTCCAACTTCCTCCTTTGGCTCTATGTACTTTTCAGGGGCAGGGAAGTGGGTGGCGCTGTGGGTTAAACCACAGAGCCTAGGACTTGCCATTCAGAAGGTCGGCAGTTTGAATCCCCGTGACGGGGTGAGCTCCCGTCGCTCGGTCCCTGCTCCTGCCAACCTAGCAGTTCAAAAGCACGTTAATGCGCAAGTAGATAAATAGGTACCGCTCCAGCAGGAAGGTAAACGGCATTTCCGTGCACTGCTCTGGTTCGCCAGAAGCGGCTTAGTCATGCTGGCCACATGACCCAGAAGCTGTACGCCGGCTCCCTCGGCCAATAAAGCGAGATGAGCGCCGCAACTCCAGAGTCGTCTGTGACTGGACCTAACGGTCAGGGGTACCTTTACCTTTACTTTTCAGGGGAGGAAAGGTTACTCAGCCACACAACCAAGGGGGCGGTGATGGATGCTCAGAGGCTATGTGGGCATCAAGAGAAGTCACGCCACCCTCAGTTTCTCAATAGGTTCAAAGTGTGTCCTGAACTCAAAGCCCCGGTGATTAAAATTGGTCCCTACTAGCAATCCAACAACTAGTGTGGTAGTTAATTAATGTATTGATTTCAGTCCAGTAAAGCCGGCAGCCATGCTTATAAATATGTTCTGAGTGAATCCACATTGTTCCTCCCGCCCTGCAGGAAACAACAAATGTAGAATTCTCCCCGTACAGTGGTACCTCGCAAGATGAATGCCTCGGAAGACGAATGAAATATACTCAGAGTCGGCTGCACATGATTGGCTAATTCGAGAATTCTACTGTAAGCCAATCAGGTTGTGGATTCACTGCTATCTGGAGCATGATTGGGTGGTTCCTGCTAACCAATCATACTGCTACATTGTTCTAGGACCAATCAGACTGCTGCATTCTGAATCCTATTGTTCTAGGACCAATCAGACTGCTGCCTTTTGGAGCCTATTGTTCTAGGACCAATCAGACTGCTGCAGTTTGGATCCTATTCAACTCAGTACATAACAACGAAAAGACGAAAGAGTTTTTCGCTTTTTGAGTTGCTTCGCAAGACGAATTTCCCTATGGGCTTGCTTCACAAGACGAAACGTCTTGCGAGTTTGTTTCCGTTTTCTTAAAACCGTTAATACCGCAAGACGAAGAAACTCGCAGAAGGAATTAATTTCGTCTTGCGAGGTACCACTGTACATCCTCTCCTCACAAGTTTATCTCACCAGCCACCAGGTATCCGATGGCCTTGGACTTGACCTCCTCAGTCAGCTGCTCAGTCTTATTCAGGTACTCCAGGATGTAGATGTTGGGGGCAAAGAGGGCCAAGTTCTGCTCCCCACAGCCGTAGGGCATCTGAAGAAGCTGGTGGAGGTTCTCTATAGCTGTTCCGAGGATGTCCCCTGGGATGTGGGAAGAGGAGGGGAGGGAAGAGATTGGTTGGAATATGAGGGGATGGTGCAGAGCCACCAAGTGAAACGCATGACAAAAGGAAACATCAAAGCAATGCAAATTTCCATAAGGAATAATAATAATAATAATAATAATTTATTTATACCCCGCCCATCTGGCTGGGTTTCCCCAGCCACTCTGGGCGGCTCCCAATTGAGTGTTAAAAACAATACAGCATTAAATATTAAAAACTTCCATAAACACAGATCAGGAAATCACAGATCAGGGAGTGGGAAATAGTTCAGGTGGGAATGTACGTAATGAAAATGCTGTGGAGGAGAGAATGGCCAGATGGAAGCAGATAAATATTAAGTGCTAATAAGATACAAATCTATACAATGTGTATTTGCAACATAACACCTGCCTGCCTTGTGTGTTTAATCTAACAAGTGCAAGTACAGCCGTACCTCAGAAGTCGAACAGAATCCATTCCGGAAGTCCGTTTGACTTCCCAAATGTCCGACTTCCAAAGCGCGGCTTCTGTTTAGCTGCAGTCAATCTGAAACCGCAGACGCCCCGTTGGACATTCCGCTTCCAAAAGAACATTTGAAAACCGGACCACTTACTTCCGGTTTTCGATCATTTGGGTGCCAGAATGTTTGACTCCCAAGGCATTCGGGAGCCGAGGTACGACTGTACACTGATTAAAAGCTATTTGTTATTTAAACTTTAAAAAGAGAGTGTGTTTTGCGTAATTTTTATAGAACGGAAAAGGGAACTAGTTAAAGGGTCAAACAACCCAGTCTCCTCCCTTCACATAGTTCTGTAAATGGGAACTAGAGTCTAATTCCCACATATTATCAGTGCCAGATTACATGAGAAATGACTGGGCTCAGATGGAGGCATAATTAAGGAGGCAAGGAGAGGCCAGGCCAAGAAAGAATGTGCTAGAATAAGGGAAAAGACAAGAAGAAAATAAGCGCAAATATTTACAGCATGTAGCATTGAGTTCCAGAAAGATACATTCTTTTCCAGCATACTCCATTTCATTACCCCTGCCACTTGATTTCCCTTCCCAAAAGTTTGCTAGCATCCCATGCCCATGGTGCATGCTCAGTCCTCATTGAGCTGTTCCATTCCACCCCAGCTCTAGCCCTTAGCTCTCCTTCCACAACTTTGTTTGCTACTTCTGCAAATCTTGGGTCTCCTCCAAGCCTGCTGACTGTCAGAGCCTCCGTACCACTCAATTGTAAAGGCTACTCCTTCGGCTCTCCTCTGACGGTGATTAACGACCTAAGCCTTTGAATGAGACTTCACACACGCTCCCCTTTAAGCAGAGTACCCAGACAGCAGCAGAAGGAGACATGAAGTATGTGCTACATTGCTGCTTTATTTCTGACTACACAGGACAGAAAAGAATATGCATCTGCTCTCTGTGAGAGACAGAAAACAACAGGAACAAAGAAACAGGAAACCAGTAACTTCAACATCCGTCTCCCGTGAGACTTCCAACAGTCTGGAATGTCAACAGAGTCTTGTGACTCCAAGAACTGCACAGTGGCATAACAGAAACCTAACACTGACATCTATGTGGTCGCTGCTGTCTTGACTTCATAAGCAACTGCACTCAGCCCAGGACATTGGAACTGGAGAGAGCTATTCACATGCGGAAGGGTGAAGACTGGGCCAGATGGTGTGGAATATAGAGCATTTACACAGGGTCTCCGAGAAGCCCAAGTCCCGGAAAGTTTTCATGACTTACCCAGCACACAGAAGGAGGCTCTGGCTGAGCCCTCCACCACGTTGCCTGGCAGCTTTAAAGAAACAGGTCCTGATGACTTCGACTTCTCTGGAAGCAGAACAGAGGGAGTTTTGATCATTCCTGTTGCCTGATATTACAGCCTCTCTTCCAGTTAGCGGGAACATTTGCAAGCCTACTCTTCGTTCCCTTCCAGGTTTGAGGAGCGATGGGCTGATAATTTATGGCCGGTTTCAAAGGAGTTTTGGAAGCAAGAAACAAGAAGACCCTCTCTTGGGCTCAAGGGAGAGGGATGCATTGTATTTGACTTGATATGCATAAATATTATTGCTTGTAATAGTTGCCATCCTGCAAGTAAAGAGTCGTCTTCAAAGTCTTGTGTGTGGAGTCTACTTCATCACTAGGGCTTTGAGGGTGAAAGCACTGAATCACTCTACATGACTCAGAAAAATAGCTAACAAAGGGTGTGTAATTGCTACTATAAATAATAATAATAGTAATAATAATTGTCACTTTGCTTCACTCTGTGAGAAAAGCAACTAATTTGTTAACTTTTTTTTTAACCAATGAATGGAAATTTATTTATTTACAGATAAATTATAAACAAATAAAAACATTGCCAGGATTATTGTAATAACCTGCAGTTTTATAAGAGTATATATTTAAAGAAGATGAATAAATGAGTAAATTAATTTGGACATGCAGAAGTTATTAAAAACTAATTTAATTTAAGGAACCGCAGAAAGAGGGGGAAGGAAGTCAAGTTTTGAAATGTCAAAATGATTGTAAAATGAGTGAAATGTATAAATAGAAAAGTATGAATAAATAAATAAGAGAAAAGCAACTGATGATGATGATGATGTTTCTGTATGGTGCAGTTGTGCCCTTTCCAGTTCTGTGAGATTCATACAGAGAAATGGGTAGGGAGGCCTCCATTAGCAGACACTTACCAGCTGCACAGAGCAGGTTGTTGAAGACCACATCCTTCTCAACGCCTTCCGGCTTCATGAGAGGAGAGAAAAGAAAAGGAGAGGGGAGGGGAGAATGAAATAAATTCTGCATTCCAGCAGTGTGCAGAAAGAAATACAGTCATACCTCGGGTTGAATGTGCTTCAAGTTGAGCTATTTTGGGTTGTGATCCGCGGCAACCCAGAAGTAAACAAGCTCGTTGCTTCCGGGTTTCACTGCTCGCACATGCGCAGATGCTCAAAATGACGTCACGCGCATGCGCGGAAGCAGGAAAACGTGAACCGCGCACGTGCAGTCGCGTCTCCTGTTCTATTCAGGATGCGAACGGGGCTCTGGAACTGATCCCATTCGCATCCCGAGGTACCACTGTAGTCTGGTTGGAAGGATAAAGAAAACTTAAGGTGTATTCCTCACGGCAAACAAAGCCATTCTAAATGTTATTTGGTTATTACAAACCCTAAGGTCCCTGTATATGAATTTTACATAGAGCCAATAAGTTAACACACTGGCACATGCTAGCTCACATTGACTGAAACTTGGAAAATAAGCAGGAAACAGACCCTGAAAGGAAATAGTTTGCCTTACTTTTAAGAAATCAGTATTTTAAACATCAAACAGAACAACTCTGAGCTTTTTTTTTTTTTTTTTTTGAGGGAAGCTGACCAAAGTTATTGAGCTTTTTTGAGTTGCCTTATTTCAAGAGCCCAAGCGAAATGTATAAAACGACCCTAAATTTTGGACTACATTTTTTTTTTTAGTAAAATCATTGTCTTATACACAGGAGAGTACAGTAATTGATGAAAGAGAAGGAACCAATTAGGAGGAAGAGCAAGTTCCCGTTCTCTCTTTATTCCCCAATGATTCAGGCAACTTATTGCAAAAGATGTTGCTCTGTCATGCCCTCCAGCATTCCTTCAGTGACAATGGGGGGGGGGGAGCAGGACATTCCGGAATCAAATCAGAAACCGGGACAGCTTCTGTAAATCCGAGACTGTCCTTGGAAAATAGGGACACTTGGAGGGTCTGCTTTGCTCCCCACAAAATCACACTTATGCAACCCCAAATCAAGATTAAAGCAGCCCTCGTACCCAGGGGCATAGGAAGGGGGCAGACTGCCCCGGGTGCCCTCACTGAGGGGGCTGACATTCGGCGCGCCACCCGCCTGTGACTCCCAAGCCTACCCTGAGCCTTCGGGTAAGGGGGGAGTTGCACCACTTTGCCAGTGGCATTCCCCCTTCCCCCTTCGTTTTAACAACTTGGGGGAGGCTTGGGAATCACGGGTGGGCGGAATGCCAAATGTCCACCATGAGCAGCTTGCTCTGCCCCCAGCTGCAGGGCACACACGCTGTTCCGGGCACCCGAGCGGCAATCCTGTGCCTGGGAGGGCACCCTCCACGCCACGCCCCCCTCGGGAGCGCACCTGCCCTGGGCAGCGCTGGCATATGCTCTGCCATCATTCATACCTCGACCAAAACGGATTTGATCACAGTGTCCTTCTGCCCTTTGTGGGGCGTCTCCACTATTTCGTTCCCACAGAGCTGTTCAGAGTTCAGGGCTTCAGCGCTCACTGTGAAGTTTATTTCCCCTAGAAGAGAAAAAAGGGCCGCCCTCATTCTATTTTGTTAATAGCATGATTCACTTGCAATCCTTTCAAGAGAGCCAGTGTGGTGTAGTGGTTAAGAGCGGTAGACTCGTAATCTGGTGAACCGGGTTCGCTTCCCCGCTCCTCCACATGCAGCTGCTGGGTGACCTTGGGCTAGTCACACTTCTCTGAAGTCTCTCAGCCCCACTCACCTCACAGAGTGTTTGTTGTGGGGGAGGAAGGGAAAGGAGAATGTTAGCTGCTTTGAGACTCCTTAAAGGTAAAGGGACCCCTGACCATTAGGTCCAGTCGTGACCGACTCTGGGGTTGTGGTGCTCATCTCGCTTTACAGGCCGAGGGAGCTGGCCAGCGTGACAAAGCTGCTTCTGGCGAACCAGAGCAGCGCACGGAAACGCCGTTTACCTTCCCGACAGAGTGGTACCTATTTATCTACTTTCACTTTGACGTGCTTTCGAACTGCTAGGTTAGCAGGAGCAGGGACCGAGCAATGGGAGCTCATGCCGTCACTGGGATTCGAACCGCCAACCTTCTGATTGGCAAGTCCTAGGCTCTGTGGTTTAACCCACAGTGCCACCCGCGTCCCTTTGAGACTCCTTAGGGTAGCGATAAAGTGGGATATCAAATCCAAACTCTTCTTCTTCTTCTATCAGGCTATTTAAAGATGGGAGAGAAATCTATGCATACCCAAAATGTAGGCAGTAGCCAAATTTGCCATGGACTCTAAAAATACAGTACAGTCATACCTCGAGTTGTGTTTGCTTCACGTTGCATTTTTTCTGGTTACGAACGCGGCAAACCCTGAAGTGTTTACTTCCAGGTTCACCACTTCAGACATGCACAGGAGCGATCTGCACGCTTTGCGCATGCTCACGCGCACTCTATCGCGTGACATGCACGTGCAGCGCTCTACTTATGGACTTTTTGGGGGGCGAACGACACCCCGGAATGGATCACGTCTGTAAGTAGAGGTACCACTGTATTTGATCAAGTTGATGGACTATGCCGAAATGGCTAAAATGACTAAAAAAATCAGAAATCAGGAAGACCAAAATTCTAACAAGGAAGGGGGGAAATTTATAGTTTATATTAAAAACCGTTGTAAATAGTTAAAATCGTTAGTAGGATTGGAATAACACTTGTAGTTTAATGATGAATTTTGGACACAATAGAGATGTAAAAGATTTGGATTATCATAAAAGATGCAGGAGGAAATGATTAACAGAAGAACCGACAAAGGGAAGGAGGGAAGTCCGGGAGATTCTGTGGTATCTTGTTTCTATGTTGTATGTATGTTGGATATCTGACTGTAAATATTTAATCTGAAAAAATATTGTATTTACATGCCGGAAGTGCGCACACACACACACACACACACACACACACACTTTCACTGCAGTCTAAGGGAGATAACTCTGTAGGAGGAATCAGGACTCCTTGCATTTATACATACCCCTGATCTAAGAGTTTGGTCAAGGACCCCTGGACAGTTAAGTCCAGTCAAAGGCAACTATGTGGTTGCGGCGCTCATCTCGCTTTCAGGCAGTGGTGATTACCCAGTTCCTAGTATTGCTGCTTACCCAGAGATTTGGGAGTTACCGTCCAAGAGACCGTTTTCCTTTCGTTGGCACACAGGCAGTAAGATTCCTCCTCCTTCTCCACAGGGGAAGCCACAAACTCAGCAGAGGGAGCCAGCGAGATACTGACCTGTCCGTGAACAGAAAGGTGTTAGCAGGGAGGAAACAAAAGTCTCTCGCCGCTCAAGAGACTGGGGTGCTGGCAGAAATATGATTCTGTGCTTAGGCGATCCAAATTCTACGCCAAGGAAAAGAGGGCGAGGAGTTTTCGGGAATCGGGAGCCAAGCTAGGGCATTCCTCACCCTGATGCAGCGCTGCATGTAGGTGAAGACAGTGGCCTTCAGGGTGAACGCTTCGCCCCGCACCACAGAGTAGGGCAAGGTCAGATCCAGGAAGAATGGCTGGAAGGCCTTGAGGGAGGCAGCCTGGGCCAGCCCAAAGCCCACATCCGGGGACAAGCAGAAAGCTCCAGCCTTCCACTCGGTGATGGTGTCAGGAATGGTCACGGGGATGTCAATCTCGCCTTGGGACTCGCCGCTGAGGGACAGAGAAGAACAGGAATCAAAGAATCATAGAGTTTGAAGGTGCCCCAAGGGTTTTTTATATATGTATATGTATATATATATACATATATATAAAACCCTTGTACATATACATATACATATCTTTTCAGATATACACATTCCATTGATTTTACAGTCATTTTGACATTTTAAAACTTGACTTCCTTCCCCCTCTTTCTGCGGTTCCTTTACTTTGTTTTTAATATCTTCTGCATATCCAAATTAACTTAACTTATTTATTCCTCTTACTCTTATGTTCCGTAACTGCAGGTTATTACAATAACCCTGCCAGTGTTTTTATCTGTTTACAATTTGCCTGTAAATGTTCAATAAACCATTTCCATTCGTTTATTAAAAGTTTGCTATCTTGATTTCTTATTCTTCCGGTAAGTTTTGCCTTTTTTGCATATTCCATACAGTTTCATATCCATTCTTCCTTTGCTGGGACTTCTGCTTCTTTCCATTTGGGGGCAAGTAACATTCTTGCCGCTGTAGTCGTATACATGAATAAATTTCTGTACAATTTAAGTAGTTCTGTCTCTATAATTCCCAACAGAAAGGCTTCTGGTGTTTTTTTAACAAACATTATTTTAAACATCCTTTTCATTTCATTGTATATCATTTCCCAGTAAGCCTTAACCTTACCACAAGGTAAGTAAGGTTACCACATGAGTTTGGATTTGATATCCCGCTTTATCACTACCCGAAAGAGTCTCAAAGCGGCTCACATTCTCCTTTCCCTTCCTCCCCCACAACAAACACTCTGTGAGGTGAGTGGGGCTGAGAGACTTCAGAGGAGTGTGACTGGCCCAAGGTCACCCAGCAGCTGCATGTGGAGGAGCGGGGAAGTGAACCCGGTTCACCAGATCACAAGTCTACCATTCTTAACCACTACATCACACTGGCACCACACATATGATAAAAATAACCTTCTTTCTCTTCACATTTCCAACATTTGATTTAGTTTTGTACGTTTTTTCCAATTTACTCGGTGTTTGATACCATCGATAGGACCCCAAGCCTCATCTAGTCCACTGAACAAATCCCAGCTAACAAATCGCTGACAGGTGGCCATCCAAGCTCTGCTTAAAAGTCTCCAGGGAAGGAGAGTCCACCACCTTCTGAGGGAGTCCATACCAAACAGCTCTGACCACCATAATGTTTAGTCAGAATCTCCTTTAACTTGAATCCATTGATTTGGGCCCTGCCTTCTGGAGCAGGAGAAAACAAGTTTCATAGAATCATAGTTGGAAGGGACCCCAAGGGTCATCTAGTACAAGCCTGCTGAGAATTCCACCCCACCTTAAGGAACAGACATGTGGAATTGTTGCATGTCACATGTCTGTTTACATTCCAGCACAGTATGCTGGGAACTTCCGTTTGTGTATAGCTTTTGCTTTTTCCCGTTCTCTCTGAGACGGCATGAGAGACGACATGTTTCTTTGTCCTGATTTATGATTAATAAATCTGTAGTTTGTAGTATGACTTCACAAGCCTCAAGCCTATTCTGTGTGCGCAGTTCTATCTGCTGATAGTGTGCCCTGGTTCTGAAGCCCGGGTCGCTGATTTACGTCAGAGCAGAGGTCGATGGAAGGAGTCTGCTGAGCTGGGGCTTGCCAGCTGGCCTCCCGATCCTGTTGACAAAGCCCCAGCAATGTTTGATCCATCTTCAATGTGACAGGCCTTTAGATTTCTGAAGATGGCCGTGCAGGGTGAGGAACATTTTCATAGCTCCCTTCATTTCCCATCACCAGGGAAATCCTGTAAAATGCACACCACTTCCAAGTATTCAAGGTGCTATCCTTGTCCTTCATTAATTTGCCTAATTCTCCCTAGGGTTATGGCTCGTAATAGGGCAGAGATTTTGTGGGGTGGGGGCTGTGTGGCCTTCCCATTGTTGTTGGGCTCCAACTCCCATCAGCCCCGGGCTGGATGGCCTGTGAGCAGGTATAATGGAGGTTGTATGGCAGTAACACCTGGAGGGCCACAGGTTCTCAGCATTTCTTTCAAGGGGTTTTCGCTACGGACTCCCCCAGCACCACCACTGCCCTATTGATTATAATGGTTTTAATTGACACCGAAATAGGAATGCTTATGTGTAATGGTGAAAGGGTTTAATGCTGGAAAATTCCTCTGCCATACTCTAAGGGACTCTGAGCCTTAACTGAGTTGATAATGGAATGTTGTTTTCTGCAATCTAACATATGAGTGTTTAACCTTAGATCACATGAGAGGTATTGAATTGAATTGCAACTTCGCCATCTTGGAAGGGTGATGGCTGGAGTCCTTTGTTCCTGGGCTCTGTGAGAGTGAGGATGTAGATGAAGCTTTCCAGATAAACAGCCCCAGGCAGGATGCAGGTTGTGGGGAGAGACAGACCTCTGTTTCTAGGTCTGTTGAAATTGTTTGACATCTTGTAAGATGCTGAGCCTATGCCTTGGCCTGGCATATGTCTTATGGAGTGGTTTGGATGTTTTTGTTTTGTTTTGAAGAAAGTTCCGCAAGCAAAGCTTTCGTTAAACAGTGCTTCATTTCCACAGGAGCCCGTTTTTATGCATCCACTCGCTTCAAACTGCATAATATTAATGTTATGTACTGAAGTTCTCACCCTGGGCCATCAGGGGGATACTGTAGATAGTTTTCACTCAGGTCCACGTCAGTTATTTTAGGCGGGAAACCCTGGGTTGTTGTTGCTACAATGTTGACAGCCAGCTGCCTATAAAAGCAGGCCAGCTGAGCTGTTTGCTGTTCAGTTCTGTCCAGCTTACAAATAAAGAGCTGCTCTGGAGAAATCGCTGTGTCGTCTGCTATGTTCGCCCACAACTTAACAATTAATATCTGCAATATGCGAACCCCACAAAGTCTGAAAACCACTACTTACTTCACTATCCACGTGTTCCAGAGCCACGTCTCGGGAAAGTAGCTCCTAACAGTCTCCTGCTGTCTTCCTGCTATTGCAGCTTCTTGTGCAGGAATGCCTGGAGGTCCTAGCCGTCTACCCAGAGTTTGAACCTGTAGGTCAGCAGCTTGAAGGAAGACAGAGCATAGATGATGGCCATTGTTATTCGGCCTCAATGAACAGAAAGCCCTCTTGATTTCAGTAGGTACACTCTGAGTGGGACTGTTGGATATTGCCCTAAATTATGTACTTTATTTCCACAGTGGTGACCAGAGGAGAAATGACCACTGGGAGGAGAGCAGAGATAAGTAACACCACAGTGAATCTGTAACATCAAAACCGAGACCTTCCTCTACTCCAGCTGCAACTAAACATGTCTCTCCCATACAGCCACAGCAAGTGCTCTAACTCACCAACGGTTTGACTTTACCCCTAAGGCCGCACTCTTACATTATCTCTTGAGACAGATGCCAACTAATTTTGGACTCACAGCTGTCCATGGAAGCACAGATCAAATCCAGGGCAGCTGTTTACCAGCTCCATCTGGTACGTAGGCTGAGACCCTATCTGCCTGCAGATTGTCTCGCCAGAGTGGTACATGCTCTGGTTATCTCCCGCTTGGACTACTGCAATGCGATCTACGTGGGGCTACCTTTGAAGGTGTCTCGGAAACTACAACTAATCCAGAATGTGGCAGCTAGACTGGTGACTGGGAGCGGCCGCCGAGACCATATAACACCGGTCTTGAAAGACCTACATTGGCTCCCAGTATGTTTCCGAGCACAATTCAAAGTGTTGGTGCTGACCTTTAAAGCCCTAAACGGCCTCGGTCCAGTATACCTGAAGGAGCGTCTCCACCCCCATCATTCTGCCCGGACGCTGAGGTCCAGCGCCAAGGGCCTTCTGGCGGTTCCCTCATTGCGAGAAGCAAAGCTACAGGGAACCAGGCAGAGGGCCTTCTCGGTAGTGGCGCCCGCCCTGTGGAACGCCCTTCTAGCAGATGTCAAAGCGATAAACAACTACCTGACATTCAGAAGACATCTTAAGGCAGCCCTGTTCAGGGAAGTTTTTAACGTGTGATATTTTACTGTATTTCTGGTTTTTATGGAAGCCGCCCAGAGTGGCTGGGGAGGCCCAGCCAGATGGGCGGGGTATAAATAATAAATTATTATTATTATTATTATTATTATTATTATTATTATTATTATTAAATTTCATTTTGTTTTTCTTTGTACTCTCTATCTCTCTCTCTTTGTGTATGTATGTGTGTGCCATACATTTTGTTTCATACACAGCTGTCTTGTGTGTATGTTTCTGTGTTTACAATCTAACCCCCAAACTGCATTGAAGCGCCCAATTTCTATTTGGTTCCATTTAACTTTTAAGCCATTTCACTTTTTAAAACAAAAGGTAGAATTCTGCAAATCACCATGTGTCCTCCAAGGCCTATACAGTGGTACCTCAGGTTAAGTACTTAATTCGTTCCGGAGGTCTGTACTTAACCTGAAACTGTTCTTCACCTGAAGCACCACTTTAGCTAATGGGGCCTCCTGCTGCCGCCGCGCTGCCAGAATCCAATTTCTGTTCTTATCCTGAAGCAAAGTTCTTAACCTGAAGCACTATTTCTGGCTTAGTGGAGTGTGTAACCTGAAGCGTATGTAACCCGAGGTACCACTGTAACCATGTTCTATTGCTGCTGAGTGACTAATTAATCTATGCCATTTAAATAGCACGATATTTTACCATAACGATAACGGTGGCAAATTCATAAGTGCGCAATAGAACAAAATACACTCTGAATCTACCTTTGGGCAAATACTGGTACATTGGAACCTCAGTTCCCAAATGCCTCTGTTCTTGTATGTTTTGGTTCCCGAATGCTGAAAACCCAGAAGTAAATGCTTCCCTTTTCAAATGTTTTCAGAACTTGAACGTGCGACACAACTTCTGCGGAGTGCAAGAAGCTCTTGCAACCAATGGGAAGCCATGCCTCGGTTTTCGAACATTTCGCAAGCTGAACGGGCTTCTGGAATGGATTTCATTCAGGAACCGAGGTTCCACTGTAAACTATTTACAGCATGCAAATGCCAGCAGGGATGAGGCAAGTGAAACTCTTCCTGAAAACCCTTCTGCCAAGTATCTTAATATTTTAAAAAAATATATAGGGCTGCAGAATTAGGCACTCAGCAAAAGTTTTAGTCAAGGCCCTTAGGGACGTAGAGGGTAGCTGGTGTTATTCTAAAGCAGCAATGCTGCAGCAAGCAAAGGCTAAAGCAGCCAAGTCTGCTGCTTGTGGCTGCAAAGCCAAACAGGAAGTGTGTGACTGTTGCCATGGACACAAAGGGGCAGTCCATTCTGTACTGAGCACCGGATGTTAGCTCAGAGTGTGTCATATGACCTGTACAGGATGTACATGGGTGGAGTTTGGAGTTTCTCTCTGTTTGTTCAAGAGAGCAGACATCTTTTACTGTATGACTGCTAAAGATAGGAATAAAAGTATGTAGTTACATTTCTGTCTGTGTCTGATTCCCCTCCCTGGGGACATGAAGGGAGCAGGGAGGAGGAGAAGCAGTTGGTGTGTTTTTCTCACAGCCTGAGGAAAATCGCCGGAACGGACCTCGTGTGTTTATCCTGCCGGGAGTCGCCGGAGGGAGGTCAAAGGAATTCAGCCGGTGCCTGGACAGATAGGCACATACCTCTGACCGAGCCTGAATTCTAACAGCTGGATGTACATTTGCTAGTTTCCCACAAGCAACCCTTCAGCCAATGTGAGAACAGGATACTAGAGAAGATTTGCCATTGGCTCTTCTTAAGCTGTTATCGTTCCTCTTAAATTTGCAGAGCTTATAAATCTTGTGATTTTGAGGGCATTATGAAGATGGAAGATCAAACGTATCCATCCTTAAGGAAATCAGCCCTGAGTGCTCACTGGAAGGACAGATCGTGAAGCTGAGGCTCCAATACTTTGGCCGCCTCATGAGAAGAGAAGACTCCCTGGAAAAGACCCTGATGTTGGGGAAGATGGAGGGCACAAGGAGAAGGGGACAACAGATGACGAGATGGTTGGACAGTGCTCTCGAAGCTACTAACATGAGTCTGACCAAACTGCGGGAGGCAGTGGAAGACAGGAGTGCCTGGTGTGCTCTGGTCCAGGGGGTCACGAAGAGTCAGACACGACTAAACAACTAAACAACATGAAGATGGAACGAAGGCTAACTGGAGGAAATCCCACCCCTACTCCCACAATTGCCACCAACATTGCCACCAGGTTCTTACTGGCATATACTGATATATCTTCTCTGCAAAGGTTAGGCTTCTTTATCTCAGTGCTGGTAAAATCTTTCAAGCCAAAGTCCTGCAAAATGAGAAAATGAGACAGTATGAACCCTTCTCTAGAGCGTTATGCCTTCCCAAATAGCATATGTGTCTCTGTTCCCGAATACCTGACCAGGAGAGTCTCTACCTAGTCTGGATTAACCCTTCAGGAGCTGAACATCTTCCTCTGCCCACTGCTGGGTGGTCTGGAAGGATACAGGGGGATAGAGAAACATTTTTCTCCCTCTCTCATAGAATCAAAAAATTGCAGAGTTGTAAGGGTGTGCGGTTTGAATCCCTGCGACAGGGTGAGCTCCTGTTGCTCGGTCCCTGCTTCTGCCAGCATAGCAGTTCGAAAGCACGTCAGAGTGCAAGTAGATAAATAGGTACCACTCTGTCGGGAAGGTAAACGGCGTTTCCGTGCACTGCTCTGGTTCGCCAGAAGCAGCTTTGTCATGCTGGCCACATGACCTGGAAGCTGTCTGCGGACAAATGCCGGCTCCCTTGGCCTAAAGAGCAAGATGAGCACTGCAACCCCAGTTGTCCATGACTGGACCTAATGGTCAGGGGTCCCTTTACCTTTACCTAAACCTTGCTTAAAAACCTCCAAGGAAGAAGAGTCCACCACCTCTCATGGGAGTCCGTTCCACTGCCAAACAACTCTTACTGTCTCCGCTCCAGAGCAGGAGAAAACAAGCTTGTTCCCTCATTCATGTGACAGCCCTTGAAATATTTGAAGGGCTCCTCAGCCTCTTTTCCAGGCTAAACATGCCCAGCTCCTTCAACGGTTCTGTTTGTTCTTGGTATAAGCTTTCATGTGTATGCACACTTCTTCAGATACGCTGAAACAGAAGTCACCAGACCCTTATATATAGTGGGAGGGTGGGGAGGGGCTTTTCTCAGGAGGGTAGTAGGAGATGGGTGACTGACTCAATGGGTATGGTAAACCTGGTGTGTGTGTGTGTGTGTGTGTGTGTGTGCGCGTGTGTGTGTGTGTGTGTGTGTGTGTATATATATATGCTTTCGTAGATTTTCACGGGTACAGGAATGCAGGTTTTGGTGTCCTCGGGTGTCTTCCCGTGTAAAAGTTGGGGTGTCTAGGCGACGTTTCGACGAGGTCTCACTCGTCATCTTCAGGCTGGTGCTTTCGGCTTCTTGTTACTGGAACAGAGCAGGATCTCAGTGTTTGAGTTCCTATAAATACTGTTGAGGGGGTGTGGTGTATAGCCTCCAATGTTCTGGGCAGAGAGGAAGTTCCCAGGCTAGTGTGCCTTTTCTTCTTTTGTTCCTTAATTACTTGAGGGATATCTTGAGTGATTTCTTGAGTGATATCCTGAGTACCACTTAGGTGGGTCATTAGGTGTGGATTAGTTGCTAAAGTCTTTGTGTCTTGACCTCTTGAACTTTGTGAAGAGTTTTTCTGAGAAGATGGCTGTACTGCACTTAGTTGTGCTCTGGCTTGGCTTCGTGTATAGGGGCGAGCTGTGGTTTTGTGGCCTGTGTCAGCCAGATCTGTGTAGGGATTGCAGGGGGGTGCAGCATCCGGAGGTGCCACCATGGTTTGGCTACTGGATGGTGTCTGTAATTTATCTGTGGAGAGGGTCTGGGTTTGGGTCTGGTGTGGTTGATTGGTGATAGCGTTCTGTGTGCCTCTGGATCTGGTGTCAGTTTTTGTGGGGAGGGCTAATTTCCAGATGTCTGGCAAGCGGGATGTGTCGTCACGCTTGTTCATGTTGTGAGGGTGTTTCTCTATCTCGATGGCTTCCATGATTATTCTCTTGTGGTGATGTTCCATGTTAAAGAGCAATTTGGAATCTGCAAAATTAATTTCGTGTCCTGTTTCTTTCATGTGTTGGAAAAGAGAGGAAGTTTTTTCTTCTTTTTTGACGGCATTCTTGTGTTCTGCGATACGTGCATTTATTCGTCTGTTTGTTTGTCCAATGTACGTGGCTGGGCAGACTTTGCAGGGTATTTCGTAGACCCCTTGGTTTTCCAACTGGATTTTATCCTTGGGGTTTCTGAGGATATTGGCTATTTTTTGGTTGGTGCAAAAGGCTGTTTTGATATTGTGTTTATGGAGGATTTTGCTAATTTTATCTGTAGTGCCCTTGATATAAGGAAGGAGGGCCATGCCATTGTTTTCTTCTGTGTCTTGGTTTTTGGGGGGTGTTTCTTTTTGGATTAGCTTCGTAACCCTGTTTTGCTGGTATCCATTGGCAATTAACACATTTGAGAGATTCTGTAACTCAGTTGTCAAGTGGTCTTTGTCAGCCAGGCGTTTGGTTCTGGAGATGAGAGTCTTGGCTACGGAGTTTATTTGTGCAGGGTGGTGGTGTGATTGTGCATGTAAGTAGCGGTTGGTGTGTGTTTTTTTCCGGTAGATAGTGTGTCCTAGGGAGCCATCAGGTTTTTTGTAGATTAGGACGTCAAGGAAGGGAAGTTGGTTGTTGGCTTCTATTTCCATAGTGAATTGTATTTTGGGGTGTAGGCTGTTGAGATGTGTGAGGAAGCTATCCAGTTTTTCCTTCCCGTGTGGCCAAATTACAAAGGTGTCGTCAGCATATCTGAGCCAAAGTTTGGGTTTGTGTTCTGACTTGTCTAAAGCATTGGTTTCAAAGTGTTCCATGTACAGGTTTGCGATGACCGGTGAGAGGGGTGATCCCATAGGTGCTCCTTCTATCTGTTTGTATCTTTGTCCATTGTGGATGAAGTACGTGTTGGTTAGGCAGTGGTTGGTCAGGTCCAAGATGTATTCGGGGGGATTGTATTTGTTTTGAATGGCTGTCAAGGCTTCATTAATGGGCACTTGTGTGAAGAGAGATACAACATCGAAGCTCACAAGTAGGTCATTAGGATGTAGGTTTTGCTTCTTTATTGTTTCTATGAACTGGAAGGAGTTTGGAACGTGTGAAGAGATGGATTCTGCATAGGGCTGAAGTTGCTTGGCGAGAAATTTAGCGAGATTTTGTAGAGGTGAGCCTATGGAGCTGACTATTGGTCTGAGTGGTGTTCCTTCTTTGTGTATCTTGGGGAGGCCGTAGAGTTTGGGGCATCTGGATGATTTTTTCTCTGGTCGAAACGTCGCCTAGACACCCCAACTTTTACACGGGTATATGCTTTCGTAGATTTTCACGGGTACAGGAATGCAGGTTTTGGTGTCCTCGGGTGTCTTCCCGTGTAAAAGTTGGGGTGTCTAGGCGACGTTTCGACGAGGTCTCACTCGTCATCTTCAGGCTGGTGCTTTCGGCTTCTTGTTACTGGAACAGAGCAGGATCTCAGTGTTTGAGTTCCTATAAATACTGTTGAGGGGGTGTGGTGTATAGCCTCCAATGTTCTGGGCAGAGAGGAAGTTCCCAGGCTAGTGTGCCTTTTCTTCTTTTGTTCCTTAATTACTTGAGGGATATCTTGAGTGATTTCTTGAGTGATATCCTGAGTACCACTTAGGTGGGTCATTAGGTGTGGATTAGTTGCTAAAGTCTTTGTGTCTTGACCTCTTGAACTTTGTGAAGAGTTTTTCTGAGAAGATGGCTGTACTGCACTTAGTTGTGCTCTACAGACACCATCCAGTAGCCAAACCATGGTGGCACCTCCGGATGCTGCACCCCCCTGCAATCCCTACACAGATCTGGCTGACACAGGCCACAAAACCACAGCTCGCCCCTATACACGAAGCCAAGCCAGAGCACAACTAAGTGCAGTACAGCCATCTTCTCAGAAAAACTCTTCACAAAGTTCAAGAGGTCAAGACACAAAGACTTTAGCAACTAATCCACACCTAATGACCCACCTAAGTGGTACTCAGGATATCACTCAAGAAATCACTCAAGATATCCCTCAAGTAATTAAGGAACAAAAGAAGAAAAGGCACACTAGCCTGGGAACTTCCTCTCTGCCCAGAACATTGGAGGCTATACACCACACCCCCTCAACAGTATTTATAGGAACTCAAACACTGAGATCCTGCTCTGTTCCAGTAACAAGAAGCCGAAAGCACCAGCCTGAAGATGACGAGTGAGACCTCGTCGAAACGTCGCCTAGACACCCCAACTTTTACACGGGAAGACACCCGAGGACACCAAAACCTGCATATATATATATATATATATATCGACTGCTTTAGACCAACATGGCTACCTACCTGTTTCTAGACCCTTGATCATCTTGGTTGCCCTCCTCTATACTTGCTCCAGCTTGTTGACATCTCCTTAAATTGTGGTGCCCAGAACTGGACACAGTACTCTCATGACATTAGAACTCATGGGCCAGTGAAACTGAATGTTGAAAGATTCAGGGCGGATTCAAAAAGCAGTTATTCACATGGTGCCTAGTTCAACTGTAAGGATGCAGGTGGCGCTGTGGTCTAAACCACAGAGCCTCTTGGGCTTGCCGATCAGAAGGTCGGCGGTTTGAATCCCCGCGACGGGGTGAGCTCCCGTTGCTGTGTCCCAGCTCCTGCCCACCTAGCAGTTCGAAAGCACGCCAGTGCAAGCAGATAAATAGGTACCAGTCCGGTGGGAAGGAAAACGGCATTTCCATGTGCTCTGGGCTCCATCTCATTGTGCCAGAAGTGGTTTAGTCCTGCTGGCCACATGACCTGGAAAGCTTTCTGTGGACAAACGCCAGCTCCCTCGGCCTGAAAGCAAGATGAGCGCCACAACCCCATAATCACCTTTGACTGGACTTAACCATCCAAGGGTCCTTTACCTTTTATCTAGTTCAACACTGAAACTCACTTCCACAGGAGGGAGTGATGGCCACAAATGTGGATGGCTCAGAGATCAGACAAATTAGGGGGAAAGGCTATCAGTGGCTACGAGCCATGATGGTAATGGTTAGCCTCCCCAGTTGGAGGCCGTGATGCTTCTGAATACCAGTCGCTGAAAACCAAAGGAGGGGGGAAAGGGTTCTTGCGCTCGGATCCTGTTTGCAGGCTTCCCACAGGCCGAGACCATATAACACTGGTCTGGAAAGACCTACATTGGCTCCCAGTACGTTTCCGAGCACAATTCAAAGTGTTGGTGCTGACCCTTAAAGCCCTAAACGGCCTCGGCCCTGTAGGCCTGAAGGAGCGTCTCCACCCCCATCGTTCTGCCCGGACACTGAGGTCCAGCACTGAGGGCCTTATGGCGGTTCCCTCATTGCGAGAAGCAAAGCTACAGGGAACCAGGCAGAGGGTCTTCTCGGTAGTGGCGCCCGCCCTGTGGAACGCCCTTCCAGCAGATGTCAAAGCGATAAACAACTACCTGACATTCAGAAGACATCTTAAGGCAGCCCTGTTCAGGGAAGTTTTTAACGTGTGATACTTTACTGTATTTTTGGTTTCTATGGAAGCTGCCCAGAGTGGCTGGGGAGGCCCAGCCAGATGGGCGGGGTATAAATAATATATTATTTATTATTATTATTATTATTATTATTATTATTATTATTATTATTATTTGGTTGAGCAATGTGAGAACACTGGACTAAATGCATTGGACTGACCCAGCGGGCTCTTCTTAAGGTTACATAATCTCTCTGCAGAGGACAATAGCTTTTGGTGGAAAACGAACTGCAGGGGAATGGAAACATTGCTGTGTGCGACGTATGCGGGTGGAATGCAACACCGTGCTTCCTTACAGCCCTAGATTTTGGGTAGCTGAGCTGCCACTGTCACGCGGTGGGTCCCTACAATGTGCCCTCCTCTTCCCGGCAGACATTTCACTCCCCGACAAATCACAGAATCATAGAATTGCACAGTTGGAGTGGTCCACAAGGATCACCTAGCCCAAACTCCTGCAATGAAGGACTCTCTCGCCCACATGGGGCTCATATCCATGGCCCTGAGATTAAGGGTCTTATGCCAATGCAGCGGGTCCTTTGGCACTCACCTTGAGAATGTCATAGGCATCACCTTCACTCTGCTGAAAAGATTCATATCTGTAGCTGATGCCTCCCACAACAATATTTTTCCTAACTGTGCAGCGACCAAGGTACGGTTCAAGCAGGTAGTGGTGCCTGTAGACGTAACCTCGGAGGTCCTTCACAGGGAGCAGATCATAAACCTGACCACAAAAGTAGCCACAATTAAGCATGTCCTAAAATGCCCCTGCTATTTTTTTTTCTATATATTTTTACGAAGTAACAATCATAAATAAGTAAGAATAAAAATGTGCACCTCGCCACGGAGACCATTCCATTGTTACTATCCAACCACCCACAATTTCAACACCTCTTGCGATGGTTTGACCCCTTTCCGTTTTAACAGTACAAATTCTACAAATGCCTTCCATATCTCCTCTAAATCACCTCTCCTCTAAAATGTCCCTGCATGGCCACTGCAGAACAGCTCTGACCACCAGAAAGTTATTCCCAATATTTAGTTGGAATCTCTTTCCTTGTAATTTGACTCGGGTCCCACCCTCTGGCACAGCAGAAAGCAAGCTTGCCCTGTCTTCAGCCTTGAAGGCAGCCATCAGATCACCTCTCAGCCTTCTCTTTCCCCAGGCTAAACATACTCAACTGTGCCTCACGAGACTTGGTTTCCAGGACACAGTTTGGACAGAAAGGAATGGGTCCATTCAACACTTTGCCAAACCGTTTCAAAAGTGGATACAGATGTTCTATGCATCCCCGGTCATCAGTTTATCAGTCCGGCATATAACTGGAATGAGACTTAGTTTTTAAAAATTGTTGTATGCACCCCAGTCTCTGAAAAACGAGAGGCCTCAGAGGTTCTACTGGTTATCCAGAGTCTGGCTTCCTTGAGAAAGGAAGTGTTTTGGAGATATATGGCCTTGCCCCTGTGATTGAGGCGGCCAGGGCCATACAACGTCAGTGTTAAGATAATCCATTCCACCTTAAGAGGAACAGGCTGTTGTGTGTCACATGTCTGTTTACTTTCCAGCACAGCTTGCTGGGAACTTCCGTTTGTGTATAGCTTTTGCTTATGCTGTTTGCCTGGACACGAAGGGGAGCAGACATGTTTTTCCTTTTGTCCTGATGCTGAATAAAATGCCTGTAAATATGTTTTACACAGCCTCTAATCTGCCCTTCTGTTGCGAAGAGTTCTTATCTCTGCTGAGTTGCGTGCCCAGCTTCTGAAGCTCTGGGTCGCAGATTCATGCTGCACCAAGGACCGGAGATCGCCCGGCTGCCGGCCAGTGGGCTGGAGCCAGCTGGGGGCCTGCCAATTGCCCCTGTTCCCTTGGATGTATCCCAACAGTCAGCACACCGGACATACATGCCACCTGGCTCGTGTACATGACATCAGCACACCCCACGGCACGGAAGCGCAAAAGTGGCTCTAGGAATGTTACACTTGAAGACAGCTTCAAAAGCAGATTTGACTCACAGTCTTAGGGGACATCTCAGCTTCGGGCTTCAAGAAAAAGACACTCTTATCGACAGCATGGACAGCACAAAGGGAGCCTTTGGAGGCAGCAAGATGGAGGTGAGTTTTGCTGGTAGGGAGGCCTTCAGCATCAGAGAACCACAGATTCACCTGGAGGCATAAAGGGCATTTGAAAAAAATGTGAAAACAGGTTATTTATTGGGACGGAGTGATTTTTGAAGCTGTTGTTAAAGTTGCAAAACAGCAAAGCACGGGACAGAGCAATGGATAATTTCTGAAACAACAATGGGGTATCAACCAAGGCATGGTGGAGAACAGCAACAACTGGGAAAAGGCAGACATAACATTTTACAAGGACAGGAAGAAACACCACAGAATAATTGCCACACACAGGAAGAAAAAGGATATAGTTGGGGCGCCTCACTTGTAGATTTATAAATCATTTAATGTGTCACCACAAATGGAAGTTATTAATATTGCAGTTGATGGATAAGGGATTATTATTTTGACCGGAATGTAATTGAAATTAATAAGATTTTGGAACGCAGAAGTAAAGAAAATCATCAAGCCATCAAATCTTGCATGCAGGGCGCCACCTAAATTATATAATTTGGTATATGAATGATTGGCTTGGGAAACCCAGCCAGATGGGCAGGGTACAAATAATAAACTTATTATTATTATTATTATTATTATTATTATTATTATTATTATTATTATTATTATTATTATTACTATTATTGCTTTTAGTAATTGTATTGCAATTTGGTATCGTTATAATGAGGCTATTATTGGATTGTAATTGAAAAATTAATAAAAATTATTATAGAAAGGGCATTTGAAGAATTCATTCTATTACATGACAGCACAGAGATAATTCCTTCTGGGATTTGTTTTCTCAGCTTGGGTTGCCCTCCTCAGCTGCCAACAAGTTAATATTCTGCTGGTCCAGCTGGAAAAAATGGTGCTCTATGGACTACCAAGTGAGAACTTTGGCAAAGGTTTATGCCGGAGAGGGAACAGAGAGCCTCATGGCCATGTCAGCCTGGGCCTCAGAGAGTCCCCACAACCTTACCTTGTTTGCGAAGCAGTTCTCCACGGTGAAATCTGCTGAATGGACCACTAGTTCTCTAGTGGGCAAAATCGTGTAGAGAAGCAAACGAGCCAATGGAGCAGTGTCCATGTCAACAGAGAGGTCCAGAGGAAACACCCCTTTGGCTGGTAGATAACGAAATGTTAGTGTAAGTCTAAAAATAGACTTGAAATTATCCTTGCATAGTTTTGCCCCTAACAACAAATCTGCCCCTAGCAACAAGCTTTCTGCTAGCAACAGGTCTTCCCCACAACAGGGTTTCCTTAGCAACAGACTTCTTTATTAGACAGGCTCTGAAGGAGGAGGTGTGGTTGCTACTTTGCTCAGATGGCTGCAGAGCAAGTAGGAGGAATGATTCTCTGTACAGTGGTACCTCGGGTTAAGTACTTAATTCATTCCGGAGGTGCGTACTTAACCTGAAACTGTTCTTAACCTGAAGACCACTTTAGCTAATGGGGCCTCCTGCTGCTGCCGCGCCGCCGGAGCATGATTTCTGTTCTCATCCTGAAGCAAAATTCTTAACCTGAAGCACTATTTCTGGGTTAGCGGAGTCTATAACCTGAAGCATATGTAACGTGAAGCGTATGTAACCCGGGGTACCACTGTACATAGTTTTACTTTATTTTCCTTAGGCCAGCAGTTGTATAAGTCGTAATGTTAATTCTTCCATCAATACTTAAAGCAGAACTGGAATGTGTTTATTCCCACAGGTGAGCTGAACTGAGGAAGTATATTCTGGGAGACTTTCTGAGTGACATTGCTGACTGAAAAGGGAACCCCAAATGATTGGCATAGCGCACTGACACAAAATTCCCAAGGAGGAAGAGAGGGAGGAAGAGAACGATTACAATTCATGAGTGTAAAATTATATTGTCTATGAGTATAAAATTGAGGAAACTCTGAAACATGTCATGCAAGAACCGCAAGGGCACATGGAAGCATATGTGGTGGCACTGTACTAAGGTGTGGGTTTACATCATGGGTAGGCAAACGAAGGCCCAGGGGCCAGATCCGGCCCAATCACCTTCTAAATCTGGCCCGTGGATGGTCCAGGAATCAGCGTGCTTTTACATGAGTAGAATGTGTCCTTTTATTTAAATTGCATCTCTGGGATATTTGTGGGGCATAGGAATTCGTTCATTATTTTTTTCCGAAATATAGTCCGCCGCCCCCACAAGATCTGAGGGACAGTGGAGTGGCCCCCTGCTGAAAAATTTTGCTGACCCCTGGTTTACGTTATCACCTGTGTTTATAAAAAATTGGAAAGGTCACCAAGAATGAAGGGAGGAAATGGGAATGGAGTGCCACTTACCGGTACCTCCTCTGTGCTCCACAGGCAGAACATGGGTCCCTGATCGCACAATGACCCCCTTAGCCATCACCTGCATGGAAGGCGGAAAACGCCTGATAAAAGCATAAGAACACAACAGCCTGCTAGGTCAGGCCAGTGGTCCATCTAGTTCAGCATCTTACTCTCACTGTGGCCACCCATTTGCCTATAAGCTGGATGAGGATGGAGGAGGCAAACTATATGTCCAGTTACAGATAGGTAGCCGTGTTGGTCTGCCATAGTCAAAACAAAAAAATTCCTTCCAGTAGCACCTTAAAGACCAACTAAGTTAGTTCTTGGTATGAGCTTTCGTGTGCATGCACACTTCTTCAGATACTTCTTCAGATACACTGTGTATCTGAAGAAGTGTGCATGCACATGAAAGCTCATACCAAGAACTAACTTAGTTGGTCTTTAAGGTGCTACTGGAAGCAAACTATATGGTTACACTGATATGCCAGCAGTTCTTACACACAGGGAGTGTTCTGGCTTCCAGAAACAATCTCTCTCCTGGTAGTACAACATGAATTGCCATTACGCTTGAGCCTATCTTTGCAATTAGAAATCAAACATAGTTTGGCAGCTGAAAATGGATTTGAATGAGCACTATTCAAAGTCCTTTCCTTAAAAAAAACAACAAGAAACAGTCAGTTCACAAAGGCCTGTCAGAATAAAACAGCTGGCAGACGGACGACAAGGGAGCCAGTCTAACTTCTCTATGAAGAGTAATAATAATAATAATAATAACTGTCAGGTACGGGTGGTGGTTGCTCGTGAGTAACCAGGCAGGACTCTGACCTGTCTTTTACAGGCTTTATTGTGCAAACTACGGTATTTACAATGCAGAACCACAAAGTTCATGTCCGTCTTAGTCACTTGCAGAAGCCAGGAGTGGCCCCTTCTTATGCTTCTCCCCCAGCATAAGAACTTTGGTACCCCAAGCCTCCACCTCCCCTCTTTGCATTTCACCCCTCTGTGCAAGCTGGGCGACGGAAGGGGCGTGCGTCCCTCCTGCCCAGCCTGGCTAGGTGAGGCGCTGGGGCTCTCAGTAGCATCCTCAAGCCCTTTCCTTGCTTGGCTGGCCCCTTCCCCTTGTTCTCCACTGGAGGTGTGGCTTTTCCCACCGCTGAAGGAAGAACTGCTCCTCAGGAGTTTCGGAAGCTCTCTGTATCCCTGTGGCCTCCCGGATTCCCTCCCCTGTTCCGATGGCAGTCCCCTGATGATGATGATAATAATAATAATAATAATAATAATAATAATAATAATAATAATAATAATAATAATAATATTCATACCCTGCCTGTAATGGTTCTAGGGGTTGCTCGTGCGTAAGTTGTCGCCACACCTGGCTGGGTTACCTGGGTGAACCCTTTCTGTCCGGACAGCCACCCATCTGTAGCTGTCTCAATCGCTGGCAGAATCCGTCAGTGGGCGTTTCTTGAACTTCTTCTAGCAAAGAAGTTCTTTGACGCCGAGTCTCCTCCTACTCTCCCTGCGCGGAAGTCTTCTGCGCAGGGAGGGTGTGGGCAGCGGAGGACCCGTGCTCTCCCCGCTGGTCTCCGGCGAGGAGTCCTGGAGCCCCCTCGCCGATTCCCCCATCTGCCCCCCTTCTCCACTGGTGCTACGCTGATTTCCTTCCCCAGCTGATGGGCTGCCTCTCTCCCTACTGGGACCCTCTCCGGCATCCCTCTGGAGCCTTCCCTCCGCCTCTGGCTCCGATGGCAGTTCCCTGACACTGCCCAACTGGCTGGGTTTCCCCAGCCACTCTGGGTGACTTCCAACAGAACATTAAAAATACAATAAAACATCAAACATTAAAAACTTCCCTAAATAGGGTTCCAAAGTTTGGGAGCAGCCACTGAGAAGGCCCACTCCCAAGTCCAGGCTTACCAAATAGTAAAAGACCATCTCCTCCTCTTTTACGACAGCTGAATTCAGAATATAATGGACCCGGAGCGTCTGAGTTTGACCACAGCTTAAGGTCCCAGGAACACGCTCAATGTGGAGGTAGCTTTGGCTTGGTGAGTAAAAGCGCCCCGCTGAATGAGTTGCGCCCTGGTGTTGGGGACTGATCCAGCCTTGTTGACACGCAGAGTTCGATTTATAAGTTGCCTGGCAAACAGAAAGAAAGAGGGAAATGACAGGTGCTCAGGGACTGGAGAAAATAAATCCTTGTTGTTCCTGTTTTAGGGAATCATTGGTGCCTTGGTGACTATGAGATCAACTTTGTGATATTACACCGGTTCAAGATTCATCTCAGACCTATTTGCATGCCCAGCAACCAACACACACCTTTAGGAGACAATAAGAGTCAGACGTATCAACCCAACAGCCATTTCTGCTGTCACATACACAGTCCCAGCCCTTGGGGGTCTTTTTCTAGTCCCAATACATTTCCTGGATTCAGAAATGGAAATGAAATTAACGGGAAATGACAAACCCAGAAAAGGTGATGAAGGAGAAAGAGAAAAGAAAAAAGTAGAAGCCACAGGAAACTGAAGCTCAAAGCATTTTTTAAAATTTCAACCGATCCAATTGATATTGGAGAGGTTGGGTGGCCATCTGTCATGGATGCTTTAGCTGAGATTCCTGCATTGCAGGGGGTTAGACTAGATGACCCCTGGGTCCCTTCCAACTTTAAGACTCTTACGATTCTATAATATTCCTGTGTTTTGTGCTTGCAAAGAATAAATTGCCTTATTTAGTTCTCAATCCCCTTGAACACTCACCTGGATCCTGAGTTCAGGAGCTGTGAAGTTTTCAGTGTCTATGGAAAACTGGGCTCGTCCCTGGTCATCAGTTACGTACTTGGTGCTGGTTCCGGTTAGATGTACCCTAATCTGAATTGTTCCATTGGCAATTGGCACTTTGGCAGCATCCAAAAGCTTCACCTAGCAGGGCAAAAACAATACATATAGCAGTTTGGTCTGATGATGATGATGATGATGATGAAGATGATGTTGATGATTACAGTGGGGCCTCTGGTTGCGAACAGGATCCGTTCCAGAGCCCCATTCGCAACATGAGCAGAAAGCAACCCGCGTCTGCATGTGCGCAGGTTGCGATTCTCCGCTTCCGCACATGTGCATGATGTCGTTTTGAGCGCCTGCGCATGCGCTAACAGCGAAACCCGGAAGTAACCCTTTCCAGTACTTCCGGGTTGCTATGGAGCGCAACCTGAAAAGACATAACCTGAACCGAATGTAAGAAGAGGTAAGGTAAAGGTAAAGGGACCACTGACCATTAGGTCCAGTCGTGGTCGACTGTGGGATTGCGGCGCTCATCTCGCTTTATTGGCCAAGGGAGCCGGAGTATGGCTTCCAGGTCATGTGGCCAGCATGACTAAGCCGCTTCTGGCGAACCAGAGCAGCACACGGAAACGCCGTTTACCTTCCCGCTGAAGCGGTATCTATTTATCTACTTGCACTTTCAAACTGCTAGGTTAGCAGGAGCCGGGACCAAGCAACGGGAGCTCACCTCGTCGCGGGGATTTGAACCGCCGACCTTCTGATTGGCAAGTCCTAGGCTCTGTGGTTTAACCCACAGTGCCACCCGCGTCCCAAGAAGAGGTATGACTGTATAAAATTTTATTTATACCCCGCCCTCCCTGGCCAGGGCCGGGCTCAGAGCAGCTAACACCAAATATGAATTTCATAACAGAAAAAAATACAAGAACAAACAAACAGTTAATTAAAATACGGCTTAAAATACAGCTTAAAATGCAGCCTCATTTTAGCAGTAGCCCATATGAATTGGGAGGGAGATGAGTGGCGGAGCTAGCTGTTCCGGCGCCCAGAGTGGTGTGCACCTGGGGGCGGGGCTAGCCGCCCATGTGGGTGAGGTGAACGTCCTAGGGGCAGGGTGAGCATCCCAGGGGGACGAGGCAAGCATCCCAGGAGGTGCGCTGTGCGGCCACCCGCGCCGAGCATCCTGGGGAGTGCGTGTCCCAGGGGTGTGCCGCCCGCGCTGAGCATCCCAGGGGGGTGGCACAGTGATGTCACCCCCCTCGGGAATGACACCCGGGGGGGCACACCCACCGCACCCACCTTACTCCGCCTCTGAGGGAGATGACTGTCTGCAGGGGGCGTTCTATAAGTTCAGGTGGGTGAGGATGGAGAAGGTTGAGGACACACAAATTGCATCAGGATTCCAGAGGTGGCACCTCAGAGGTTGGAACTGGAGATGAGGGGTGGGGGGTGAATTGCTAACCACCCTGGCCCGTCCATCCTCCTGTTCCAGTGCGTACAGGGAACATTTGTCTTTAAAACAAACATTCAGCTGTGGGGTCATGCGCAGTGGGGATCTCTCAGCCTGCCTTACCTGCCCAGTAAAGGGGATCCCAGGCTTGTAGTAAGAGTCCACATTCTCAAAGGTGATTGTGCTGAGAGTCGTAATGATCATGGTGGAAGCCATGCCTGTCAATTCCACCCCTGCCAAATAGTCAAAGAGAGGTAGGTACATATAAGCACACATGGTGGGACTGCTCAAAGGTGGCTGAATTGTGGAATAAGGCATTTGCTGAGATCTCTTTGGTAAAAAACAAACAAACTGTTACTCTATCTTTCCACCTGGCAATTTTGAACCTATATGGAAACAGAATGGGATTTGAAAAGTAAATAACTTATTTCTCATCTCTTAAGAGCAGCTCAGGGCTGTGTTGCCAAATCCTAGAATATCCTTAATCTTCATATTCGGGATTGCTGGTGTTCAAGGGTTTCACAAATTGCCCATCTTGAAAAAGTACCCAAAGGGCAGAGCTTGAATCAATAATTTCTTTCTGAATTTCTTTTCGATATGTGGCATGATTTTCTTATGCAAATATTCTTATACAAATATTGAGGCACAGGGTTGGTGCCGTTTGCATATGCAAATGTCCGGTCTATATGGAACCTCTATTCTCAATAAAGATGGAACTCACAGGTGGAGAATACTTTTATTTTTATAAATCTTTATTATTGTAAAGGGTATCCGTATAGGAGATAAAACTTTGTTATCCTTTTTTGGAGATGTGCTGTATCTTTGCATTTCACCCTTCTAGGCTGTGACGCTTCATGGTTTGCATTAGCAATTCTTAGTTTTCTTTCTTTTTGTTATGTTTGCACCCATTTTGTTAACAAATCAATAAAAAAGTAAAAGAAGGGGAAGGAAGATGGATAAGCGAGGGAATGTTCTATCCCTCCTGTCTGCCCTCACAAGCTCCATTGCCGGCTTCTGCTTTGCTTAAAATGCTGCCCTTCTTTTGTCAGGCTAGACAATTTCTCCCTTTTGGCCAGTAGCATTGTCTACCCATAGTGGCAGGAGCCTGATCCTTTCAGTGGGAGAGGCCAGGGACCATAATAAGCCCCTGGACCTTGGCCCTTCCTTGGTTCACACATACCTGTGCCTAAAAGTACATGAAAGAGCACCTTTCCCAATATCAACCATCTTGGGGCCTACTTATGAGCAGAAGAGGCCCTCCTGGTTAGGCCGAACGCTGAGGGTGTCTGTTTTTTGGTGACTCATGACAGGGTCCACTCTGTGGTGGCTCCCTGATGATGAAATGCCTTCCTAGGGAGGTGTATCAGTCTCCTTCATTAGTAACTTCTAGGCAGCGCTTTTTTTTCTTTAAAAAAATGTTTAGGGGTACTCTCATTTTGGCTGCTCCCCCTCGCCCCCTTCCTGTCCCCAACCCCTGGACGAGGGACTCGAGGCGGCAGCGATGGCGCTGAGAGGACGGGAAGGCCCCCGGCAATGGCAGGGTGGCTTGAGCAAAGAGGGGCAAGAACTCGCCCCCTGGCTCTAGCCTAGCAAGAGGAAGAGGAAGAGGAAGAGGAAGAGGAGGAGGAGCAGTAGTAGCGTTGCCTCCACCACTGTGGTGGTCACGTGGGGTTGCTATGAGGAATTATGAAAAAATGAAGCAAGCCATTGTGTCAGCCATTGTTTTGACTGGGTTTGAGTCATGTGGCATGATTTCTGATCAATCCAAGCCTCTGCCTCTCTGCCCCGTTTTCTCTATGCCTGACAGACTGGTTGCTTCACCAGGCATCCTGAGTACCGTATTTTTCACCCTATAGGACGCACCGTCCCATAAGGCGCACCTAGTTTTTTGGGGGGGAAATAAAGGGAAAAAAATTATTTTTCCCCCAGGCGCGGGGCTGGGGCAGGGGAGGCCCAAGCTTCCCCCGACCCCAGTCCCCAAACAGGCAGCTCTCTGCAAGCCGTGGGAGCCCAGCGCTGGCTCCCGCTGCTTGCGGAGAGGTCTGCGAAGCCTGGACGCGCTGAGCTCAGTGCACGCAGGCTTCTGCATGCAGGCAACTCTCCGCAAGCAGTGGGAGCGCTCGTTCTCCAGGCTTCAGCGAAAGCCTGCATTCGCCCCATAGGACGCACACACATTTCTCCTTCATTTTTGGAGGGGGGAAAGTGCGTCCTATAGGGCGAAAAATACGGTACATAAAGATAGGAGGTAGCTTTGATGTAACTTTTGTTAATCTTAGGGTCAGGAAACAGAGTTCACATGGAGGTGATAAAAATGCCTGTCTTTCCTGTTTAATGCCTGTTTATGACCTCCGGGGTTTGCTAAATGCATTCCTCCTTGGTTCCTGTTTTATTTAGCCTAAACATGTATGCATGCTCAAGTAGTTCTTTGTAGTTAAGAAACTTCCTCTGATCTGTTTTTTTTTTAAATGATTTGGTATTTTTATTTTCTTATTATTATTATAAATTTTATTAGTATTTTCCAAACAACAACAACAACAACAACAAGAAAAATATCGAAAAATAACAATACACAAAACACAAAAACTGACATTCAAAAAACAACAACACAAAACACAAGTCCATATCTTACAAGTTAATAATATAAACACTAAAAAGAAAAACAAACATTAATTTCCACCGATCCCACAGCACCTCCTTTACCTCTCATTGCCTCTTTCTGTTTTCCTTTTCAGCTTCCTCTGATCTGACTTTGTTCCCACATGGGGATTTTTTGAAATGCTCAGAGGAAAGCTGATTGCTTCTTACAAATGCTGTGTTAAAGTTCTTTTGTTAATAAAAATGGCCTGGGCCAGGGAGTGGCTATCGCATTTGCTCCCAGAGTCTTGCTGGTCAAGCCTCGTGTTTATTGAATTAATCAGGGTCCAGTCCTTCCTTTGCCTTCAGAACCCATACACCATGGCCGCCCCAGACTCCCCTGCCTGGGCACCAGCAGGGAGAATGACAGAGCTCCAGTCTGCCCTGGCAAAGACAGCTGGCATGTCGGTTGGTCCATCGGTCGGTCAGGGCAAAACAAAATGTTTAGGGGTACGCGTCCCCCTGCATCCCCCTGGAAAAAAGCACTACTTATAGGAGACATTGCAAGACCAACCCTGTTTTTCCTAAGCATTTGATGGCTGAAAGACCTTCCCCTGAAATTGTTAGGTTTTCAGAGCGGGTGTGAAATATACTCTGAATCGAGACTGGATTTCATGCTCTTTATTCAGCTCATAGTGGTGAGGAGGAATGGAAGTTCCCCCAGAATGTCTGCTTTATATACATTGTTTACACAATGAGCCCCACGTGATTGGCTAATTCCGGGATTCACCTGTAGGCCAATCAGGTTGCGGATTCATGTCCACCTGAAGCTGGATTGGATGGCTCCTGTGGACCAATCAGACTGCTGCATTCTGGACCCTATTGTTCTAGGACCAATCAGACTGCTGCATTCTGAATCCTATTGTTCTAGGACCAATCAGACTGCTACATTCTGAATCCTATTGTTCTAGGGCCAATCAGACTGCTGCCTTTGGGATCCTATTCCACTCAGTACATAACAGGGTGATTGCTTTTAGGAGTTTTGAAACGTTTCCAGAAGGTTTTTCTTAGCTGAATGGTTTTAAAACTGACATGCTGGGCTCCTTTGCAGGACTGGTGGGAGATAAATTTAATAAATAAAATAAAATACCTGTGCCTTCCTCTTCGATCTTGCCTTCCACCTTGAGGTTCATCGCATATCCCTCCCGCTTCAGATGAAAAATCTTGGTTTTCACCACCTGAGAGAGGCAGCCATGCCCATTTGCCTGCACCGGAAGACAGAGAGTTGTAGCAGCTAACAATGAGAATTGCGTCATTACACAAAACAAGGTGTTTGAGGTCAAGACAGTCAGGTTCACACAACAGCCACTGATCTCGGCACACTCATTAATTTATATCTGTCCATTTATACAAGGCCAGCAATATTTCAAAGGGGAAAATCCGGACATTTGTTGAGCTTTCCTTGGGCGATCGCCAAAAAAGTTGACAATCACTCGCTCTCCCCCCAGTTATCCGCCATCACCAAGCAGCCCATGGCAGATTGAAAGCCAGAGCCAGAGCTGCCAGTACACGAAAAAAAATTAAAAAATTTAACCCCCCCCCCCACCAAACTAGGACATTTGCTTTTATTTTTTTAAAATCCCCCCAGATGGGCATGTAGGCCCCTGAGATACTTTCTGGACAAAGGGATCAAATGTTCTTCAGGTTTTTGAAGAGACTTCAGTGAGAAACAACAGGCACCAACAAAATGAGCAAATATATATTCCCGCAGCCATATCCACCATTTCAATCATTTTGGCTTGTCTGATGGGATGCCGTTTCCCTCGTTTCCTGGGGTTTATCCCAGAGCCTTGGGACTCCCCTTGAGTAAATCAGGATGAATGTCCAATTATAACAGGTCACCCGGGAGGGCCGACTCCCCAACAGTGTTTTACATTTCATTTTCAGCTTCCGCTTTGGGTCTCACCTCTCCACTGAACTCTTCACATATTCCTTCCGACGCTTCTCTGTGACAGCTGGAACTGGAATAAACATGCCAGCCTCTGTGTTCATTATATTTCCGGCAAACACGGACCTTCACCCGCCCAGCGACAGGCTTCCCGTACGTGTACCTGTAGTCAGGAAACAGCCACAGCATCGCTTGAAAGATGACATCATTATACAGTGGTACCTTGGAAGTCAAACGGAATCTGTTCTGGAAGTCCGTTTGACTTCCATAATGTCTGGAAACCAAGGTTCTCTTATGGTGGCGATGGTGCCCACCTGAGAGGTTCCGGAATGGAGTTCAAGTGAGTTCTGGGTGAAATAAGCCCTGAATAAGCGGCCCAACATTGTGAGGAATTCAGTGCAGCTATGACAATCATTCCATCAGAGCTAGGGTGGTGCGTCCAAGGCTGGATTGGAGGCCTAGCTGTCAAGCATCCCTTATTTGGAGGGACAATCCCTTATCCCAGCGCCATGTCCCGCTGCTGTCCCTTATAGATGGATGTCCCTTAAATTTCACAGGTTTCAAAGGAAGCAGCTCCTCTCCCTCCCTCCATGCCGGCCAGGGAGGAAGGAGGCTCCAAGTGTGTTGCTTGGCTGCCCGGTCCGCCCCCCTCTGGCTTCCTCTCACCAGCCTCGGCCCCTGGGAGCCCCTCCCCGCCGGGACTGGTGGGAGCCTCGGGCCCTTCCGCTGCCATCCTCCTCGTGGCCGCCGAACTGAGCGTCTCTGCCTGGGGCCTCCCCTCTGCCCGTCACCGCCGCTCCCGCTAGGCCGTACTGCGGCTGTGCCGCTGAAGGACCCGAATGAGATGGGCAGCCTGGCATGGTCTATGAATTGATGAGGAGCCTTGAGAGGAGAGCGAGGGCAACCATAGAGAAAGCAGTTCAGAGAGAGGAGGAAGAGGAGGAGGCAGAGGCGCGGGCAGGTGTTCCAAGGGCTACAAGGGAAGGACCGCAAGTGCTTCTCCCATAGATTTGTAGTAGTAGACTAGCATAGATGGTCTGATCTGCGGGTTTACTTCGGGCGCTGTTCCCCCCCCCCTTTCCTCCCGCCCCGCCTGATGGAACTGAGAGCTGCAGATGGAGCACGAGAGAAAAGATACAGAACTGCCACAGCATCTTCGTAGCTTGGACTTTGTTTTACGCAAAAAGTGGTTGCTGCTGGTAGTTATTTAATTGCAGTCTTTCATCGGCTGGTGTCTTGAGCAGCAACCTCTGGAAACGAAGGGCTGAAAACTGGCACTGCTCTCCAAAATTATCTGGTCCCTTTTAACTGGTTGACTAAAATCCCTTATTTTGGCTGCTGGTCCCTTATTTTCAAGGCTGCCGGTCCCTTATTTTCAAATCTGTAAGTTGACAGCTATGATTGGAGGAGAGGTTAGCTGGTGCTAGCAACATCACCCAAGTTCTCAATTCACGTGGTCCCACATCTCTGGGAGAGAAGCCCAGTTTGCTCTCACTTACAGGCCACAGACGGTCACTTCGAGTTCCTCAGCCACAAATGTTATCTCCTTGGGTGCCTTCACCAAAACTTCGAACCTGGGCAGCACTGTAAGAAGGAAAGGAACATGGGGATGAAAGACAACATAATCAGCCTGAGCACAGAAAGGAGGCAAATGCGTGCAGCATTAACACCCCACAACAGATATTTTTTCCCCCATTAGGTTTCCAGGGAAGCCCCCAAATCAGAGGTGCCATCTTCTCAAGATTGGGGGGCCCAACGCGACATTATGACATCAAGTGGGCGATGTCACAAGGAGCCAGGGGCCAAACATCCTCTGAACACTGAGGGAGTTCGCCCCCCTCAAAAAACACCACACATTTGGGGGGGGACGAAAGTGCCTCAGTCCCTAGGAGCTGGCGCATGTGCCCTGAACCAAGTTTTGGATCCAGCACAGAGCAAGACCCGTTCCTGTCTCCAGCCTCCAGGATCCGCCCTACTCACCCAGGCAACTCTCCCATACCCAGCCACCATGCGAACCAGGAAGTGAACTTTCCAGACAACAGAACAACACTTCTTATTTTTGTGTCTGCGATCTCCTGGCTGTTAGGCAGATGAACCTGCATGCATACTCCTTCCATTTCCCTCTGTGCAGCCCCGGGCACTGGCAACTCGCGCTACGCCACTGTTTGCGGGGCATGGGGGGCAGGGCGGAGGAAAGCCCTGGTGCACTTGCTTCCAGTAGCAGGACTAGTTCGCTGAACCTGGCCATTGGGCCAGATATTTTGGGAAGTTGTTCACTGTGCATTTGCACGCCTCTCAAGTTTACCTAAGAATCCAATTTTGCACGATCCTTTTGCAGGCTTCTGTCTATGGTTCAATCCAACTGGGCCCAATTTTAAATAAAGATGGCGGGCCAAATCTTTCCAAAGATTTCGTCCGCTGGTTTCGAAACTGCACTGATCTGTCAGTTTCTATCAGAATTCCTTGCCAGTGTGCAAGAAAATACCCCCTTCCACATGCTGTCCTTGACACCACGTTCCCCAGACCAAGCGATTCCTCTCCTTCCTTCCTCACCGTATTCCTTCACTTCAAAGAGACGTTCCGCCTTGCTCCCGGAGGCTTTTTGCACCACCACTTTGTAGGGGCCTTGCGGGGGCTCAGAGGAAAGGGGGAAAGAGAGCTGGACCAGGCCCATTGTCTGCTCCACGTTGGTCCACTGCAACAAGCGGTTCTTCTTGGGGTCCTGGGAGCCACAAGAGAAGAGGGGGGGTCACAGAAGAAGCCGCTTGGGCTCAGGGAATGGTCTGAAGCAGAGTATGGGGGAGTGCATTCGCAGGCAGATCAGCTTTCCTCAGAAGAGGAGCTGGAGTGGGAAGATTCACACACCCCTTGTTTCCAGCGGGCTCAGAAGGAGGGAGAAATACAGAGCAGCTTCGGCAGGAGTTACCTAGCTACAAGATAACGACCAGAGAAACAGAAGGGAGGGGACAGATAGCAGAGACGTCATTAGGGAGTGTGGAGGACCCTCCTGTTAGGATTTTTATCTATCCGAGCTGCTCCAGCGAGTGGTACTATGATTGTATACAGTGGTGCCCTGCAAGATGAATGCCTCGCAAGACGAGAAACCCGCTAGACGAAAGGGTTTTCCGTTTTTCGATGCGCTTCGCAAGACGAATTTCCCTATGGGCTTGCTTCGCAAGACGAAAACGTCTTGCGAGTCTTGTGATTTTTTTCGCTTTCCCCCGCTTTTTTCTAAGCCGCTAAGCCGCTAATAGCCTTTTAGCCGCTAAGCGGCTAAGCCTTTAATAGCTGTTAAGCCGCTATGCCGCTAATAGCGCTAATCCGCTAAGCCGCTAATGGGGTTGCTTCGCAAGACGAAAAAACAGCTAGACGAAGAGACTCGCGGAACGGATTATTTTCGTCTTGCGAGGCACCACTGTACATCATGTGAGTGTCTGAGAGAGCGTGAGAAAGAAAGTCTGTATTATCTCTTCCTTCTGAGTACTGTTGGAAGTTTAGTTTCACTTCTGTGTGTGTTGCAGTTTTGTACTGGTGTTCAGAGAGCACAGACATACTGATGGAGTCACTGTATATAGACTGTAAATAAAGTAGTTTAGAATTACAATTGAGTCTTTCTTCTGCTATGATATGCCAGAAGACTGGCATGCTCTTTTCAGGAGAGGAGGGTCGCCTATCACTGGTCTCTCTGTACTGAAGGAGATTTATAGCCAGAGAGGACCACTGGAGAGACGACCCCAAGACTTGGGAAGTTGGCAGCCATGCCCAGGTGTTTTTCCAACACCTCCCTCCCCACAAACTAGGAGATCCAAACATATTAGAGAACAAAGGATGCAGAGAGGAGGATGAGGAACTTCATGTTGGCGCCTATTGTGGAAGACAGAAAGGAGAAGATTTAGAGTAGCCAACTGCTCGACTTGGGGAGGGATGTGGGTTTTTGCTTACAATCTGATGCCTGAAATAAAAAGGAGTATAAAGCGCTCATTAATTATTATCTGTGAAGTTACCGAAGGGGTAGGCGGACTCTCCACGCATGACACCGCTCAGGTTGAAAGCCGGGACGGGGTCTAAGCTGCAGCTACCCCAAAATGGGACCATGCTGAGCCATATCAGTGTTGATATTTTCACTCCTCCCACTGACAGAATCTCCTGGTCTGATGTTTTGAGAAAGGAGGGGACGGAAACTGTTCTTCCACTCTTCCACTCTGTGTGTGGAGAGAGTCTTATCTACATAGTGACCAGATGGCTGAGTGGGAGATGTAACACTCATGCAAGCCAGTAGTTCGTTAGTTTGTAGTAGCTATTACAAATAAAGGGACGCGGGTGGCACTCTGGGTTAAATACAGAGCCTAGGACTTGCCGATCAGAAGGTCGGCGGTTCAAATCCCCACGACGGGGTGAGCTCCCGTTGCTCGGTCCCTGCTTCTGCCAACCTAGCAGTTTGAAAGCACCTCAAAGTACAACTAGATAAATAGGTACCGCTCTGGCGGGAAGGTAAACGGCGTTTCCGTGAGCTGCTCTGGTTCGCCAGAAGCAGCTTAGTCATGCTGGCGACATGACCCGGAAGCTGTACGCAGGCTCCCTTGGCCAATAAAGCGAGATGAACGCCACAACCCCAGAGTCGTCCACGACTGGACCTAATGGTCAGGGGTCCCTTTACCTTTATTAGAAATAAAAGGAGTTATGCTTCACAGCTAGCTTCTGAGTTATTTATACTCTGCATGAGTCCAGTGCTCACAATGCACCGCTGGGACCTGTTTTCCAGGACTGGAAGGTCTCTGAAATTGCTCCAGTCCAGTCGGACCAGAACCAGTTATTGAGCCAAGTCGCTGACATCTGTTGAAAGGCGTACTGACAATCAGCGGTCAAGAAAACCTGTGGCTCCTGCAAAGGCTTCCTGGGCTATTGGTATCGGGATGGATGTTTAAACACTCTTAAGGGGGTGGGGGCATTGCTAACCAAGGATGGCAAATAGACTGAGGTCTATTTGAGGAGCCATGAAAACTAATTAATTCCCCAGGGGAGGGGGAAATGGGCAGGAAAAGATGCTCTTCTAATGTCTTCTAAGCAGTTTGCAAGTACAAAATCAATTTTAAAAGTATACAATCAATTCCAAAAGCCACACATAATTTAAAATACACGCTAAAGCAGTTCCATCAACAGCACTAACAACCCCAGAGATTATAGTTCCATGTTTTAGTCTCATAAATCTGTTATGGGGTGTTAACGCATCTGCAGGAAACAGTAGCAGGAGACCCTTTCAGGTGGTTTGCAATCTAACGGAACCACCTTCACCATCAGAGCATGGTAAGGAACCCAAGATCTCCTGCAATGATTTTGCAAAGTTGCTCAGATTCGGAAAGAGGTAGACTCCACCGTGGGAACAGGGCCAGGGCAGGAGAATGCTAGAGTCCTGTCTAGCCAAGTTGTGTGGGTTCAGTTCCAATCTGTGACCTCCAAGGATGTCGACAGGCTGCTTGGATGAGTGAAATATTTAAAAAAACAAATGATGATGATGATGAAGATGATGATGAAAAGGTCCTAGCCATTTCTCTCATGGGCCAAATAGTCTTTTCCGCCACACTTAATGGTCCCTCCAAAACTGCTGCCTGGGTTTTTCTTTTGAAGAACCCCACAAAGGGGGTGAACTTAGGCACGTAACACTTGTTAAGGATGGCAAAATTAAAACCCACAGGAGATCTGAGCGGCTTATGGGGAAGCTATGGAATGAAGCAGCCTCTGGATATTAGGAAAGGTGGTCTGAGTGGGGCAATGTAACAGTGTCATCTGGTGTGATGATGAGAGGTGGTGGAGTAGAGGCGGGGAATTAGACACTTACCTGGATGTAAACCAAAGGAAACTGTGGAGTAAAAAAAAGAGGGGGGGGTCAGAGACAGCAGTGAATGGTGTTACCCCTCCCAGCACCACACAAACCTGCTCCCACCTTGATTTGTTTGCTTCCAATATCTCTAAGCTCCTTCACCATAATGGTCCCAGTTAATAATGCTGGATACCCAGCTGAAGTCTAATTTATGCACGACGGGGTTAATGTCATAGAGTAAACTGTCCTGCCAGGCCTAGGTAAGTCACTCCACTTCACTTTGGGAGGAAGACTTTTTGTCCTATTGTTTTCTTCATTCTACCATGTCAATCCCGGCCGGTAAAAAGGTCTGAGCTGGTTGCTCCAAGCTCACAGTGAATGGCTTTTTTAAAAAAAACAAAGCCATCCTTGTGTTCCTATATAAACAATTTAGAAATTTTCATCACTTTGGAACTAGCCTGTAATAATAATAATAATTTTATTATTTGTACCCCGCCCCAGGCACTCTGGGTGGCTTCCAACATATATAAAAACACAATAAAACATTGCACGTTAAAAGGTAAGTCCTACTGTCTATGTTTTCTGAAAGCTGTATGGAAAACACATGAACCTGACCTTTGAAGAGTTTGTAAGTAAACCATTTTTTAAGTGTTGCCTTTTTCTACACTAGGGGAAGTGGAAAACTTTGGAAGGAACTTAGAAGGGCATTTTAAATCTCTGCAGGGGTTCCCTCATCTTGCTGCTAACCTGGATCTCTTGCTCCTAACCTGGATCTTTGCATAAAGGAATTCTCCTGTTTGTACTCATTTTTCCTTTCCAATCAACAAATAAAACAACTCATCAATAAAAATAGGATGGTGCTTACAAGAAACAAAGGCCACAGCTCAAAGCATATACCGTATTTTTTTGCTCTATAAGACTCACTTTTTCTCTCCTAAAAAGTAAGGGGAAATGTGTGTGCGTCTTAAGGAGCGGATGCAAGCTGCACAGCTATCCCAGAAGCCAGAACAGCAAGAGGGATTGCTGCTTTCACTGCGCAGCGATCCCTCTTGCTGTTCTGGCTTCTGAGATTGAGAATATTTTTTTCCTTGTTTTCCTCCTCCAAAAACTTGGTGCGTCTTGTGGTCTGGTGCGTCTTATAGAGCGAAAAATACGGTACATTCCAATCAGGTGGGCAAGTCCAGTAGAGAAGGTCTTGCTCTCCCCAACTGGGGAAGAGTAAAATGCCCCCCTGGGGTATGTTGTTGTTCTAGTCAAGCAATCTCTACCCTCCAGCCCTGATGCTGCCAGGCCTGGTTCTGGCAAGGACCCTACAGAAGGGTTGCGTGTGAGATGGGTGGAGAGGAGAGATGGAAATATGCCCAAGCATCCTTGCATCGCGAAAGTCCCTCCTCTGCAAACATGCAATGTGCCATAACAGCAGCCACTCCTCCTCGCAACCTTTGGATTCGGTTCTAGGAGATTTAACACACTTCTCCAAACCTTGAAGTTCCTCAGAAGCTGCTAGTCCCCACCCCCTCGTGCGCATGCATGTTGCTGTTTCGAGCTTTATGAAGATCAGCACTTGCAGCTTGAACATCAGAAACAGAGAGCTGGATACGGGGGGTGCCATGTTTGTTTGTTTGTTTGTTTGTTTGTTTAACTAACTTTTCGGGGCAAAGTGTCCCGAAAGAGGTTTACCAAATGTTCCAGAGACCAGCATGGCGCACGTGATGACGAAACTCACCGTCTCGTTCAAGGGTCGGAAATCTTCGTCCACAGACATGATGCGGAACCGAACTATGAAAGGAAGAAGGAGGGGAAGGATTTCCATGTGACTCTGCTACTCTGTGTGTCACAGCTCAGGAGCAGAGCACATGGAGATGGTACTCGGTTCAAACCCCCTGAAAATCTCTGGTCAAAAGAGGAATGTTTGGCAGCTGATGCCCTGGCAAGTGTGGGATGTATCATCGCTGAAGCAGTCAAACACAACATTTCCTGTTGCCTAGAGTGGACACACAGGGGAATGTTGCTTCAGACAGGGAGGACTTCCTGTCATACCTGCTCTGGAGCCTCCTCCCCCTGTGTGTGACCAGGTAGATGGGCGTGACCCTACCAGACCCTATAAAAGGGCCAGCCACGCAGCCATCTTTGGCTTTTTGGTTCTTTTGCCATCTTCCTCTCTGTTGGCTCTTTTGCCATCTTCCTCTCTGCTGGCACTTCAGGTTGCGCGTTTTCGGGTTTCGCACCATGCCGAACCCGGAAGTACCGGAACGGGTTTCTTCCGGGTTTCAGTGCTCAAGCATGCACAGAAACACTAAATTGCACTTTGCGCATGTGCAGAAGTGCCGAATCGTGACCCGCGCGTGCACAGCCGCGGTGCTGCGGGTTGCGAACGTTCCTCCCACACCGATCACGTTCGCAACCCGAGTGTCCACTGTAAACCTTACTCTTACTTTTAAAGAAGACTGCCGTGTTATTATTATTTTAAGAGGGGAAACTTACCAGGAGCAATTCAGACTGGATTGCTTAACTAACGAATCCATCAACTTGCTTCCAACAGTCTGCAAGGGAATGTGCTTTGCCGCTTGCTCACTAGCGTGAGTCAGGACGGGTAATATTTAATCAATATATCCTCTCCTACTTCCTTCAACATTCCCACAGCAAGAAGGGTCCGCTAAATAAAAAGTATTTGGAAAAGGGAAGCGTGATCTGTAGGGGATTCTCCCACTGTCACTGCTGCCACTGCAGCCTCTCACTTACCTTCCTGTCCTGGCTTGTAGATGGGCTTGTCTGTCTGGACGAAGACCAGGCTCTCCGGGTTCCTGACCAGCACCTGTTTCCGTTCGTGGGATACAAACAGCATCCCCTCCACATCGACTGCCACCTCCACGGTGAGAGTGGCCTCAGAAGCACCAGAAGAGCTACTCAATCTGGGGACCTTGAAGAAGAGGGAGAAGAGGGAAGGGGCAGCAGCATTAGAGAAGAAACGTCACAAGACCAGAGGCCTTTTTATTAGGAATTATCGGGGACGAAATTAAAAAAGAAGATAAGACATTATTTCAATATTCGACAGCAGCGGCCAGGATACTAATTGCACAAAATTGGAAAACTCTGAATATTCCAACGGTCAGAGATTGGCAAACAAAATTATTTGGATATGTTGAAATAGCAAAAATGACGCAAAAAAATAGAAACCAAAAAAATACAAAGTTTATTAGTGATTGGAATAAATTTATAAATAAATTTATGGTATATATTGAAGGAAATTATAGAAATTTAAAAACAATAGCTGGTCTGATATAAATCTTACGATGTGTAAACCATCAATAATTATTAGGGTTAGAGAAGAAAAGTCTCTCGGTCCAGGGACAGTCCACATACATATTGGCCTATTCCGACCTCTTTTTACTGAATTTTGACACAGACCATTCAGAATGTATGGAGATTCTTTACCACTGTGAGCAGGGCAGTGGGGTAGGGCAGGGGTCAGCAAACTTTTTTAAGCAGGGGGCCAGTCCACTGTCCCTCAGACCTTGTGGGGGGCCGGACTACATGTTGAAAAATAATAATGAACAAGTTCCTATGCCTCACAATTTTTTTTTTATATATAATAATATTTTATTAAGTTTTAGGAATAACAACAAACAGAAAAGAGAAAAAACACATACACAAAAATACGAAGTTATAAAATACAAAAAATACAAACATTTAACTTAAAAAAAAGAAAAAAAGAGAAAAAACACACTAAAAGAGAAAACAAAAAACCCTCTTTTTAATTTCTCATCTTTGATTCACTTATTTTCCTGACTTCCTCACATCTCCCTTTTTTGTATCCCTTTTGTAAATTAGTTCAGCAAATTCATATCCAATTAATTTATCTATTATCAATCCAATCTTATTTTTTACCTGGTTGCTAGAACCCCTTCAGTTCATTTCAATGTCATCAACCTTCAGAAATTTTACAATGCTTCTGTAAATAGATTTTAAATTTCCTCCAATCTTCTTCCACCAACTCTTCTCCCTGGTCTCGGATTCTGCCAGTCATTTCCGCCATTTCCATGTAGTCCATTACTTGCATCTGCCATTCTTCCAGAGTGGGTAGGTCTTGTGTCTTCCAATGCTTTGCGATGAGTATTCTTGCTGCTGCTGTAGCGTACATAAAGAAAGTTCTATCCTTCTTTGGCACCAATTGGCCGACCATGCCCAAGAGAAAGGCCTCTGGTTTCTCCTATGCCTCACAAATAACCCAGAGATGCATTTTAAACAAAAGCACACATTCTACTCATGTAAAAACATGCTGATTCCCGGACCGTCCGTGGGCCGGATTCAGAAGGCGAATGGGCCAGATCCGGCCCCCGGGCCTTAGTTTGCCTACCCATGGGTAACAATAACATTGTTCACGCTCTTGTTCAGGCTGCACAGAAAAAGCATATTGGTTCCTGAAATTCATTCTGATTGTACAGATAAAACATAACAGATAGAATTCTACAGGATGTGTTGCTCGTGTGTGAAGTCAGCCACGATCCAAGGACCCCCATCTTGGTTCGTGAGCTCATGGGTTTTCTTTCTGCAGCAGAGTTCCTTTTACAGAAAAATTTTCCTGCATCTTTTACTTAGTGGAATTCCCAGTACAGGAATACAGGAATACAGTCATAACTCAGGTTAAAGACGCTTTGGGTTGCGCGATTTCAGGTTGTGCACTGCACCGAACCCAGAAGTACCGGAACTGGTTACTTCCAGGTTTTGGGGCTTGCGCCTGCACAGAAGCACTAAATCGTGCTTTGCACATGCTCAGAAGCACCAAATCGCGGGTTGCGAACGCTGCGGGTTGCGAACATGCTTCCCGCACGGATCACGTTCACAACCCGAGCGTCCACCGTACACACCATTTGGTTCTGTTTCTCAGAGCCTTTATTATTTACAAAACTTTACACTGGTCAAAAACAAATAATAATAATAATAATAATAATAATAATAATAATAATAATAATAATAATAATAAATTTTTTATTTATACCCCGCCCTCCCCAGCCAAGGCCGGGCTCAGAGTGGCTTACAAGCAATAATAAAAACAAGTTGAATGATTACAACTTAAAAACAAAATTAAAATACAACATTAAAATATTAAAATGTAGCCTCATCGCAGGAGGAGAAGGAAAGGAAAAAAGAAAGAGAGGGAGGGAATCAAATTGGCTCCAAGCCAAAGGCCAGGCGGAACAACTCTGTCTTACAGGCCCTGTGGAAAGAAATCAGATCCTGCAGGGCCCTGGTCTCAGGAGGCAGAGCATTCCACCAGGCCGGGGCCAGAGTTGAAAAGGCTCTGATTGAAGCCAATCTAACTTCCTTAGGGCCTGGGACCACTAGGGTGTTGCTATTTATGGACCTTGAGGCTCTCCGTGGGGCATACCGGGAGAGGCGGTCCCGTAGGTACGAGGGTCCTAGGCTGTGAAGGGCTTTAAAGGTCAAAAGCAGCACCTTAAATTTGACCCTGTACTCCACCGGGAGCCAGTGCAGCTGGAAAAGCACTGGGTGAATATGCTCCCATGGCAGAGACCCCGTGAGGAGCCTCGCTGCAGCATTCTGCACCCGCTGGAGTTTCTGGGACAGCTTCAAGGGCAGCCCCACGTAGAGCGAATTACAGTAGTCAAGTAAAACAACATAATCCTTTTCTCTTTTACCCATCCAGAGACCTAATGCTGACTCATTCACATACCCATTTACACTGACCCAGACTTAGTTGATCACATGCCCTAATAAGGACACCTGTTGCTGGGGAAATTTTCTGTTGCCTAGCAACTTGTTCAAGACCATTTTCAAGTTTCTTCTAGAACATTCCAACACCCCAGGCATGCACCTCCAGGTGGTGGAGATGTCAGGCGCCATTGCGGCCCCCAGGCATCTTCATTTGGTCGTGAGGGGCCAACAGCCTGGCTAACTTCAAAGACCGGCCCAACTCCAATGGGAGTTGCAGTCCAAAGGCTGGTGGAAATCTGCTAAATTCCTGTGCCCCACAAATAACCCAGAGATGCAATTTAAATAAAAGGACACATTCTACTCATGTAAAAACACGCTGATTTGTGGAGCGTCTGCGGGCCGGATTGAGAAGGCGATTGGGCCAGATCCGGTCCCCGGGCCTTAATTTGCCTACCCATGGCATAGATCAATGGGTTAGTGCACCCAGCTGCCAACCAGAAGGTTGGTTGTTCGAACCCACCTTGGGGCGGCTGTGGGCAGGAGAAGAGGACTGCAGCATCGATTTACAGCAGGGGGTTGAGGGAGGGCACAGTTCAGAGATAGATGAACGAAAGAGTTGGGAAGTATTAGAAGAAGGGGGAGAGGAGGCAGAGGCAGAGCTGATACGTTGTCACTGGAGAGTATTTCTGACCCTCCCCCTTCTTCCAGAACGCAGCATTCATTAAGAGCGCAGGAACAACAGAATCGGAGACATTTGGCCACATGCGGCCACCGTAAAGGGAGATGCTGTTGCTCAGAAGGAGGAGCCCAGCTGGAGCTTGTTGCATTCTTTTGTCTCTCGCTATTATGAATGAATAAACTCATTTAAAAAGTCTATGCATTTGTTTTCTTTGGCAAGTCTTGTCCTACAATGCCTCTGGGTTGTTGTTGTTTTTACAAATGTCAAATTTATTCATGTATGCCACAACAGCGGCAAGAGCCTTGTTAGCACAAGGATGGAAGAATGAGGAAATCCCGACAAAGGAACAATGGCAAGAGAAATTGATGAACTATGCAGAACTGGCGAAGTTGACATCCAAATTGCGAGACAAGGACAACGGTGACTTTAAAGAAGAATGGGAACTTTATGCAGAGTATTTAAAAAGACAACAAAACGAATTGGACTCCTTGGCAGGTTTTGAATAAACATACACAAATTTATTGATTGACAGCATGGTAGATAGGTAATATAAGGACTGATTTACCGTATTTTTCGCACCATAGGACGCACCAGACAATAGGACGCACCTTGTTTTAGAGGGGGGAGAACAAGGGGAAAAAATTCTTCCACTCTCTGCCCAGCGCCCCTTCAGTGAAGTGGCAGGAAGCGCTGCACAGAGAGTGGGAGAATTTCCCCCCTCTTGTTTTCCTGCTCTAAAACAAGGTGCTGTTTAAGGTGCGTTCAGGAGGCTACCTTGGAAGCCTGGAGTGCTAGAGGGGTCAGTGTGCACCGAGCCCTCTCGCTCTCCAGGCTTCAGGTTCCTTTCGACCTGCTCTTTGGGGCTGGCGGGGGAAAGCCCACCACCAGCCCCAAAGAGCAGGTCTGGGAGCAGCAGAAAGGCGCAGCGGAGAGGCTCCTGCCAGAGCCGCGCGTCACCTCTCCAGCCGGGAGAGGGTCGCGGGGCTATGGTGTCTTCGCTCCATAGGACGCACACACATTTCCCCTTCATTTTTGAAGGGGAAAAAGTGCGACCTATAGAGCGAAAAATACAGTAATTTTATAATATGCAGAGAATAACATGTGCTGAGAAATCAGAGAGAGGAGCTGAGGGAAGTCTTGGGGCAGAGGGAGGGTTTGATGGGGAGTGGGGGGAAAGGGGGAAAATAATGAATATGATATGTTTTGATATATTGTTATGTTGAAATTGTTAATAATATATAATATATATATATATATGACTCTGCCTTGTTTTCTCTGCTCTTGCTGCAGCTGAGGGAGGAATAGCTTTCCTGAAGCCTTGACACCCAGCTGGTTTGGGACTGAATTCAGGGAGGGATAGGTAATCCTTGGGTTGACCAAGAGCATGGCAACCAGATTGGAGGGCTTCGGATCAAAGGCCACAGGTGGGGATGGGCATGGTCCTCCTTAGGATGGAGTCCAAAATCCTGGAGAGCTGCTGCCAAGTCAGTTCCGCGCTGGACAGACCCGTGTTCTGACTTGGGATAAGGCAGCTTCCTACAAGACCACAACAATACTGCTTTTCCTTGGAAAAATGCCCAGACATCTTGATCAGTAACAGAAAACAAAATGGTTGCGCGTCGAGGTCCCCAAGCCACCCCTAAACAAATTCACACTTGCGCACCATAATTTTTGTTTAAGGTTTTTGGCATAATTTTGGCCACAACTTTATTAAAATGCAAACAATGTGAGTGGTTGCTTAGGCATTGGTTACGACTACCTGTCCCCGCCCAGGGACAGAACTGACATCCGCGAGCCGGCGAAGTCAGTAAGGGAAAACATTTTATGGGGAGTAGACAGAGTTGGGTGCCAGACCCTCACCTCTCCCCAAATGCTCCCAGGGGCTCTTGCGTGGCTCTATCCCCCTTGACAGGGGTGCGGACAAAGGCATGGTGAGCCCCCGGATTCCTTTAATGGAATACCCTTGCAGCAACAGCACTGGAGGGGCAGGCACAGCCAATCCATACCCCTTCACCAACCAATTTTTCCTAAAACCAATGCCTAACCGCAACCTTGCAAGTTGTGACAATTTGCTACGCAGTAGGCAAAAACCAAACGGCACCAGCCAATCAGCCAAATGGACAAAATTCCTACCAGGCCCCTGCCCCCAAAGCAGACGACCCCATGGCAGGCATAGCAAGGTCAAACGGAAAAAAAACCACCCTAAAATTAGGGAGGGTGGGCGGGTTATCCGATGCGCCCAGCGAAAAGAGGAAGCAGTGAATATATTCAACCCAGGCTGTCCCTCAAAGGCAACATCAAACTCTCCAAAGCAACCTGAGGAGTCCAATCACACTCTGGGCCGACCCAACCAACTTGCCCAGCAACAGGGGTGTCTGGTTAACCCCACCGCAACCCGTGCTCTCCATGAAGGAGAACATGCTTAAGTGAGAAAAACTCACCTGGAATGGGATGCACTGGAACAGATTTGTCTTGGACACCACATGGCTGGTGCGAGTCTCTGCTAGATTTCCCAGGGTGATGTTCACCGTCACTGGCTTGTTCAGGTGTGTCATATGGACACAGATCTTCTCGGAGGTTTCTGCCTGGATGACGAAGGGTACCAGTACCAAGTGATGCCTGGGGGGAAAGAGGAATGAGGACATAGAATCATAGAATCTTAGATATACCGTATTTTTTGCTCTATAAGACTCACTTTTTCCCTCCTAAAAAGTAAGGGGAAATGTGTGTGCGTCTTATGGAGCGAATGCAGGCTGTGCAGCTATCCCAGAAGCCAGAACAGCAAGAGGGATCGCTGCTTTCACTGCGCAGCGATCCCTCTTGCTGTTCCGGCTTCTGAGATTCAGAATTTTTTTTTCTTGTTTTCCTCCTCCAAAAACTAGGTGCGTCTTGTGGTCTGGTGTGTCTTATAGAGCTAAAAATACGGTATTTTTGATCTTTGTTGGAAGCTGCCCAGAGTGGCTGGGGAAGCCCAGCCAGACGGGCGGGGTACAAATAATAAATTATTATTATAAATTATTGGAGTTTGAAGGGACCCCGAAGGTCCTCTAGTCCAGCATTACAGAATCTCATCTAAAGCCTCCATGACAGATGGCCATCCAATCTCTGCTTAAAAACCTCCAAGGAAGGACAGTTCCCCAGGGAGACCATTCTACTGCCCAACAGCTCTTGCTGTCAGAAAGTTCTTCCTAATGTTGAGTCGGAATCTCCTTCCTTGTAACTTGAAGCCGTGGGTTCGAGTCCTACCCTCCTACCTTCCTTCTTCCATGTGACAGCGCTTAAGATAGCTGAAGAGGGCTATGGCTCATTACAGGTGGCTACAACCCTTGTTGTTTTGTTTAAGATGACACTTTTATGTCTCTTCCAAAATAATAGAAATGCAATACCACACAGAGTAGCACCAAATACAGCAAGAGTACTATTAGCCCAGAAAAGGAAGCAAGAAGAAATTCCGACGAAAGAAGAATGGCAGACGAAATTAATGGACTATGCAGAATTGGACAAAATGACAGGAAGAGTTTGAAACCTGCAGGACCAGAGATTTACAGAAGATTGGAAGACGTATATGAATTATTTGAAGAGCAACTGTAATTAACAAATTACGCTAGTAGGACTACAAGAAGTTTTGTAAGGGGAAATATACAAAGTGTTACAAAGTAGAAAAAGATAGAGATAGTGGTTAAAAGTTTGAAATGTAATAATAATAATAATAATAATAATAATAATAATAATAATAATAATAATAATAATAATTTATTTATATCCCGCCCTCCCCAGCCGAAGCTGGGCTCAGGGCGGCTAACAACACCAAAGTAGTGCAACATTATAAAAACATTATAAAAATTAATTAAAATCAAAACTGATGGCAACCATAAAGTTTTGTAAAGGTTGCCAAAGGAGGGAGTCAGGCTGCGCCCTGACCAAAGGCCTGGCGGAACAGCTCTGTCTTGCAGGCCCTACGAAAATATGTCAAGTCCTGCAGGGCCCTTGTCTCTTGTGACAGAGCATTCCACCAGGTTGGAGCCGCAGCCGAAAAAGCCCTGGCTCTAGTTGAGGCCAGCCTAACCTCTCTGTGGCCTGGGACCTTCAAGGTGTTTTTGTTTGAAGACCGTAAGTTCCTCTGTGGGGCATACCAGGAGAGGCGGTCCCGTAGGTACGAGGGTCCTAGGCCGTATAGGGCTTTGAAGGTTAAAACCAGCACCTTAAACCTGATCCTGTACTCCACCGGGAGCCAGTGCAGCTGGTATAGCACTGGATGAATGTGATCTCGCAGCGAAGACCCCATAAGGAGTCTCACTGCGGCATTCTGCACCCGCTGGAGTTTTTGGGTCAGTCTCAAGGGCAGCCCCATGTAGAGCGAGTTACAATAATCCAGTCTGGAGGTGACCGTCGCGTGGATCACAGTGGCTAGGTCAGGGCGAGAGAGGTAAGGAGCCAACTGCTTAGGTTGGCGGAGATGAAAAATGCCGCCTTTGTAATAGCTGCAATCTGCGCCTCCATGGAGAGGGAGGTATCGAAGATTACACCCAAACTCTTAACGGACGGTGCTGGCACTAATTGCACCCCCGCAAGAGATGGGAGCTGCCCCCTCAGTCCCATATCATCCCGTCCCAGCCAGAGGACCTCTGTCTTCGAAGGATTTAACTTCAACCGGCTCCCACGTAACCATCCAGCCACAGCTTCCAAGCATCTGATCAGTGTGTCTGGGGCCGAGTCAGGATGGCCATCCATCAACAGATAGAGTTGGGTGTCATCAGCATACTGATGGCAGCCCAGCCCAAAACTCCGGACAAGCTGGGCGAGGGGGCGCATAAAGATGTTAAAAAGCATCGGGGAGAGAATCGCACCCTGAGGCACTCCACACACCAAGGAGTGGCGTGATGACAATTCCCCCCCAAGCGCCACCCTCTGTCCCCGACCAGAGAGAAACGAGAGCAGCCATTGAAGAACTGTGCCCTGGATCCCCACGTCGGCAAGGCGGTGGTCCAGGAGTTCGTGATCGACCATGTCAAAAGCTGCTGACAGATCTAGAAGAATCAGCAGCCCCGACCCGCCTCGATCCAGCTGTCTACGAAGATCATCTGTTAGGGCAACCAGAGCCGTCTCGGTCCCATGACCAGTGCGGAAGCCGGACTGGAATGGATCCAGAGCCAATGTTTCATCCAGAAACCTACCAAGCTGTTCAGCAACCGCTCTCTCAATCACCTTACCGAGGAATGGAAGATTCGAAACCGGGCGGTAATTGGATAGATCTAAGGGATCTAATGATGTTTTCTTTAAGAGCGGGCGCACCACTGCCTCCTTCAGTTCCCCTGGGAATGCCCCGGTGCCAAGGGACAAATTGATGATATCCCCCAGGGGGGCCCGCACCTCGTCTGGACATGCTCTAATCAGCCAGGACAGGCACGGGTCGAGAGGACAAGTGGTGGGCTGGGGATATCCAGTCAAAGTGGTCCAATACTGGACCCGAGGACAGTCGAGGGGCCTCCAGTTCCTTTATTGTATCCAAATTGGCAGGGAGGTCATGGCGGAGCAACAGGACCTTCTCCGCAAAAAAGCTCGCAAATGCCTCACAGCTGTGTGTCAAATTGTTATTTACATTTGGCTGTCCTTCGAGGGACGTTAAAGACCGAATTATACTAAATAATTGCACCGGGCGAGAGCTAGCGGATGCAATGGAGGCCGAGAAGTAGGACTTCTTAGCGGCCTTCACTGCCATCTCGTAGGTTTTCATAAAAACCCTATAAGATGTTCTTGAAGCTCTGTCACGGGCACGCCGCCATACTCGCTCTAGCCATCTGAGGTGCCGCTTCATTTTCCGGAGCTCCTCGGTAAACCAGGGAGCCCGGTTTCTGCGGGGTCGCAGAGGGCGCTTAGGTGCGATCTCATTGATGGCTGTCAGGAGATGGGTATTCCAGGCCTCAACAAGCTCAGTCAATGAGTCGCCAGGGGGAGAAAGGTCCCGCAAGGCTTGACGGAATCTATCAGGGTCCATCAGCCTCTGCGGGCGAGCCCAAATCGGCTCGCCACCTAAGCAGGGTGGGGGTGGAACGTCAATCCTGGCTTTCAGAGCGTAGTGATCAGACCATGGCACCTTCATCGAAGGAAACATGATCACATCTATACCAACGCCAAAGATCAAATCCAGCGTGTGGCCTGCTTGATGTGTGGGGCCCGAAACAAACTGGGAGAGCCCTAGTGTCGCCATGGAAGACACCAGGTCCAGAGCCTGTGAGGAGGGAGTGGCATCAGCATGGAAGTCCCCCAATACCAATAGGTTAGGGAACTCCAAGGCCCAGCCGGCCACCGCCTCCAGCAGGCCTGACAGGGTGGGGATCGATGGCGATGCCGGGGATCGATGGCGATGGTAGAGCCCTGAAAGAACAATCTTCCCGGATTAATAATGCCACCCCTCCCCCCCGGCCCACAGTCCGCGACTGGTGGAGGACGGAGAAACCCGGGGGCGCCATCTCTCGTAAAGTAACAGTATCCCCTTCGCGCACCCAGGTCTCCGTCACACAAGCCAGGTCGACCCCCTGCGAGATGAAGAAATCTCGCAGGGTGGCGGTTTTGTTGCCTATAGACCTGGCATTGCACAACACCAGTGACGGAGGTGAGTAATCTTTGCTCACCCTACCCTCGTCTCTCGGGATGGGGCGCAGATTGGAACGGGTACGAGCATATCCGTATCTCGATCCCCTTCGCCTATGACATCTGCCCCCACCGCCATAGGGAAAATAAGAAATGCACGCTAAGATTGGAAAATTTTCAGACAGGGCTGATGGAAGTCAAAAACATTGAATAAGATGTAAAAGTATGTTTAATTATTGTTGAAAATGGGATGTTAAAAAACTAATAAAAAGAGAGTAGTGCCAAATAGAAAAGAAATTTGGTCCCTTTCCAACTATACAATTCCATGGTTCTAATTTATATAATTAAGCGAATTTTCTCTCGAGAAGTTTGTGGAAAGCACAGGGAGAGGAGGGGAAGGGGAAGATGTCCAGGCAAGCAGCTTACGGTATTGTGCTAGGTGACGAGATGTCCCCCAGAAGAAGGAACAGCAGGAAGAGAAAGGTGCTGGGTCCTCCAAGGATATGGCCCTTCCCCATCATTCAGCCGTGGGCAAGCGAGATGGTGGCAGTGAAGGCTGGCTCTCGGCTACTGCTGTTGCTGCTCCCACATCGACCTTCATACTGGCTCTCTTTGCAAGGCGGAGGAGATAAAAGAGGCCAGGGGGCTGGGACTGTGCTGGAGCAACGGGGAAGGGAAGCTGCAACACCCCACAGAAGGTGCCTTTGCCAAGCAAACAAAGAGGTCACTGGCAGGGCCGCCTACGCAAGGCAATGGCCTGCATTTCAACCAGGTGCAGGGGAAGCAGCGCCAAGTGCCGGCGTTGAAGAAGATTTGTTTGGCCCCAGATTTATCTTTCTGCACAGTCACAGAATTGTAGGGTTGGAAGAGACCGAAAGGCTCATCTGGTTCATTTATTACCACAGTGGAGTCTCGGTTTTCAAGCGTCTTGGAAGCCGGACCTTTCGGAACCCGAACGCCAACAACCTGGAAGTAAATGCTTCTGTTTTCAAACGCGCCTCAGAAGTCAAACGGCTTCCAAGGCGAGTTTTTCAATTTTCTCAGTGAAAATTGCCGGCAGACCTCCTCAGCCGAAGCTGGGCTCATTATTATTATTACCTTTTATTTTGACAAAGCAATAATAATAAATAAATAAATAAAAATAAAAATGTGCACCCCACCACTGAGACCATTCCATTGTAACTATCCAACCTCCCAAAATTTCAGCACCTCTTTGCGATGGTTTGACCCCTTTCCGTTTTAACAGTACAAATTCTACAAATACCTTCCTCAAAATAATTTATCCTGCATATTCCCCGTCTTACCTTAATAGCACATGTTAATTTCTCATGAATAGCCCAATCCCACACCTCTTTATACCATTCTTCCGTTTTATATTGACTTTCTGCTTTCTAGCTATAATACGTCGTGCAGCTGTCAGTAAATTTCTGAGCAAGTCCTTCCTAGACTGCGAACCTTCCACTCCATGGTAAATTGATAATAATGCTACCTTTGGACTTTTGGTCAGCTTTAACCCAGTGCATCTAGCCCACTTTTATGTGTTTTATGAGAGCCAGTGTGGTGTAGTGGTTAAGAGCGGTAGTCTCGTAATCTGGGGAACCGGGTTCGCGTCTCCGCTCCTCCACATGCAGCTGCTGGGTGACCTTGGGCTAGTCACACTTCTTTGAAGTCTCTCAGCCCCACTCACCTCACAGTGTTTGTTGTGGGGGAGTGTAATGGTTCTAGGGGTTGCTCGTGCGTAAATCGGCACCACACCTGGCTGGGTTACCTGGGTGGACTCTTTCTGTCTGGACAGCCACTCACCCGTGGCTGTCTCAATCGCTGACAGAATCCGTCAGTGGGTGTTTCTTGAACTGCTTCCAGCAAAGAAGCTCTTTGACGCCTAGTCTCCGCCTACTCTCCCTGCGCGGAAGCCTTCTGCGCAGGGAGGGTGTGGGCAGCGGAGGACCCGTGCTCTCCCCGCTGGTCTCCGGCGAGGAGTCATGGAGCCACCTTGCCGATTCCCCCATCTGCCCCCCTTCTCCACTGGGGCTACGCTGATTTCCTTCCCCAGAAGATGGGCTGCTTCTCTCCCTCCTGGGACGCTCTCCGGAACCCCTCTGGAGCCCTCCCTCTCCCTCTGGCTCTGATGGCAGTTCCCTGACAGGGAGGAAGGGAAAGGAGAATGTTAGCCGCTTTGAGACTCCTTAAAGGAGTGAAAGGCAGGATATCAAATCCAAACTCTGTTTCAAGCGCTCTATTTCTCCAAAACGAGGAAATTTATGCAGTACCAGACTCCCTCCATCATCAAACTCACCCTGAAATTGGGCTGTTTGCAGTAAGGAAAGCTGTGAGGAAATGTATCAGGAAATGTGGGGCAACCATTGCTTGACTCAACGCTGTATTGCCTTCTCACAAAGAAGTGAACGCTCAATAAACAGGTAGTACGGAAACAGCTCTCCTCTTAAGGTGTACAGTGACTCTTTTGTAAGGGCCTTTTCACCCTCTTCCAGGATGGACAGGTCAGGCTGTTCACTGAAGCAAGGAAGCGGAAGCATTAGAGTTTAGAAATATCTAAAAAATATATATCTGCATGGTGCCTAGGGAACAACTTGCACCTTAATATCAGCAAGACAAAGGAGATGGTGTTGGACTTTTGGAGGAAGAGAGGAGAACTAGCCCCGCTGTACATCGGGGAGGGCTGTGTGGAGAGAGTCTCTTCCTTTAAATTCCATGGGGTTTATCTCAGTGAAGACCTTACTTGGAAAATAAATACAACCCAGGTGGTTAAGAAAGCCCAACAGAGACTCCATCTCCTCAGAGTATTGCGGAAGAAGGATGTCAATCAACATCTGATGGTCTCCTTCTACAGGTCAACAATAGAAAGTGTCCTTTCATACTGCATCACGGTGTGGTACGCTGGTTTGACATCAACTGATAGGAAGTGCCTACAGAGGGTGGTGAATACAGCACAAGATATTATGGGCTGCCCCATGAATCCGCTGGATGAAATAGCGGAAGAACGTTGCCTCAGGAGAGTGAGGAAAATTCTCAGGGATGATTCACACCCTGGCCGGCACTTTCTTGATCTGCTGTCCTCAGGCAGAAGATATAGAAGCAGGATTAGTCGCACCAACAGGGTAAAGAACAGCTTCTATCCATGGGCTGTTAGGCTGCTGAATGAAAAGATAACAACAGGGCAACTCACTTTCGGGTTTGGTGGGTGTGCGTTAGTAAATGAGGAGAATTAAGACTAAGAGGTGAGTGGGGGGTGCTCATGTAATCTCACTGTATACAAGTTGTACAAGTGACAATAAAGTGTAAAGTATAGGTGAGAAAGTCCACTGGGATCAGCTCTTCCCTCTCCCCTGCCCCATGGAGGGCTATAGGTCACTTCTAGAGAGTATATACCAAGTTGGTTTCTGAGGGAAGAGCAAAAGCATTGCGTTGGAAGATTCAGGACAGATAAAGTACTTCGCACAGGACAAAGTTAATCTGTGGAACTCACTCCCACAGGAGACGGTGATGGAAGAGGTTAGACATTTCATGGAGGAGCGGGCTATTGATGGCTACTAGAGGGAACTGAGGGGAGAGAGACTTTCTGCTGGTCATCAGGCAATGGCTTTTCCACCTGCCTTGCCCCCGCCCCCAGCCCAGGGAGCCTTTCCAAGACTATGACTTCGAGAACAGAAGAAGCAGCTGGCAGAGAGAGGAGTTCAGGGATGTTTTTTAAGAAATAATTTTATAAGTTCTAAAAAAACCCCCAACTTATTTTATAAGTTCTAAATATGGAAACAATGAGGAGAGGCAGGACTGAGATTTGCTTCAAGGTCCAGACTATGGGAGGTCCCAAAAAATTAATAATTATAATTTGGATGATAATTTGGCCTTTTTATTCTAGTTTTTTATTTTAATTGGATTATGATTTGATATGTTAATTGGATGTTTTTATTGGAAAATTAATAAAATGATTTAACAACAAAAAAGAAAGAAAGAATTTTATAAGTTCTATGTCCTTGTTTCTCCATTTGATCTTTTTACATGTTTTGCGGCATTTCTTTTTTCTCTCATATATTTTACTTAAATCTTACATTACTACAATGTTACAATTAAAAGAAAACCATCATTTAACATTTTTGCATTACATTCTGTATATATATATATATCCAATTATCCTTGATCGATTTCACCCTTTTATATCCCTGTGGTATTTCATGCATTGTGATTTGCAGGTATTTTCATTGAATAGATTAGTAATTCTTTACTGTAACTGATAAGCACAAACTGTTTAATTATTATTTGCTGATGTTTAATTTCACTGTTTACTATTGGATTCTAATGGATTATTGAATATTGCTTTGATTAACAAGTTTTTTATTTTAAAGTTATTGTGACTTTATTGGATCAGATTGCTGCTATTAACGTTTTATCATTTTTATATGTGTTGGAAGCCGCCTAGATTGGCTGGATCAAGCCAGCCAGATGTGCGGGGTGTAAACAAACAAACAAACAAACAACAAGCCATGGTGGCTCTGCTCTCCCTGCACGGTCATAAACGCTCCTGCATACCAGTCGCCGCTTGTGCCAGATCCAGCAAGGCTCTTCCTATGTATTTCCTTCTTTCACAGTTCTCTTTTTTAAAATATTATTTTATTAATATTAAACAATACATATTCAAACATAGGGGAAAAAACAATAGAGTTGATTTCCCCCATTCCCTTCCCTGTTTCCATTGTTTGTCATCATATCGCATGTCCATTTTAAATTATAAAATTATTAAAATTACTTATTGTCCAGTCATAATATCTCTACCAGTATTTTAAAAATCCTGCTAATGTATTAACCTGTGTACACTGCTTCTGTATATATGCAATAAAGTCCTTCCAGTCTCCTTTAAATTCTCTGTCGTCTCTTCCTCTTAGTTTCATTGTCATTTTTGCCATTTCAGCATATTCCAGTAATTTCACTTGCCAATCTTCTCTAGATCGGACACCTTTTTCTTTCCAATATTGTGCTAATAGTATTAATGCAGCTGTCGTTGCATACTTGAAAAAGTCTTTTTGCAGTCTTGGTATATCCACTACTGTAATACCTAGTAGGAAAGCTTCTGGTTTTTTAACAAAAGTGGTTTTAAACATCTTCTTCAATTCATTATAAATCATTTCCCAGTACTTCTTAACAATTTTGCAATCCTACCACATATGAGAAAATGTCACTTCTGCTGATTTACATTTCCTACACTTACTTTCTTTATTTTTATACATTTTTGCTAATTTTACTGGAGTTAGATATCTGTACATCATTTTCATATAATTTCCTTTAATCGCCACGCATGCAGTGAATTTTATTTCAGTCTTCCACAATTTTTCCCAATCTTCCATCTGTATATTGTGTCCCACACCTTGTGTCCTTCGTTCACAATTCTCAGTGAAGTGTAGGTGGATTCCCACGAGGCAAGACACAGTGATAACAGCAAGAACCTTTATCGAACTACATAACTGGGAAACAGGGGCAAAGCAACTGCTTATATACAATCCTGAAAGCCTGGGCCACTCCCACTCCCAACGTGATTGGCTGTCTAAACGTCCAAGCTGCGAATCATGACTCAGAGTTCAAGGGCCAATGGCAGAGGCCCAAATCCTGAAATGTTCTGTGATTGGACATCATGTGTCCAATCATCAGAACACAGGAGCTCAGATTCCTTAGTCCAGACTTGAGCTCAGGCAAACACAGACCACTGAATACATAACGCTCAACACCTTCCCTCTCCTTATCAAATAGAGAAAAGCCTGCAGAGATTGCCCGAGCTGCTGCGATTCCTACACTGCAGGGGGCTGGACTGGATGACTATTTAGGTCCCTTCCAGCTGGACAATTTTACGATTCCGCGGTGCCGTTTCTCAGTCAAGCAGGGCCTGCGCTTCACGCGAGGGCAGTGGCGATGGTCACAGAGGCTGGTGGGGAGCAATGCAGCGGCAAAAAGGGCTGAGTAATGCTTGCCAATGGAAGGAGGTATAATAATAATAATAATAATAATAATAATAATAATAATAATAATAATAATAATTTATTATTTATACCCCGCCCATCTGGCTGGGTTTCTCCAGCCACTCTGGGTAGCTTCCAATGGAATATTAAAATACAATAACCTACTAAACATTAAAAGCTTCTCTAAACAGGACTGCCTTCAGATGTCTTCTAAAAATCTGGTAGCTGTTTTTCTCTTTCACATCTGGTGGGACGGTGTTCCACAGGGCAGGTGCCACTACCGAGAAGGCCCTCTGCCTGGTTCCCTGTAACTTGGCTTCTCGCAGTGAAGAAACCGCCAGAAGGCCCTCGGCGCTGGACCTCAGTGTCCGGGCAGAATGATGAGGGAAGAGATGCTACTTCAGGTATACTGGACCGAGGCCATTTAGGGCTTTAAAGGTCAGCACCAACACTTTGAATTATGCTCAGAAACGTACTGGGAGCCAATGTAGGTCTTCCAGGACTGGTGTTATATGGTCTCGGCAGCCGCTCCCAGTTACCAGTCTAGCTGCCGCATTCTGGATTAGTTGTAGTTTCCGGGTCACCTTCAAAGGTAGCCCCACATAGAGCGCATTGCAGTAGTCCAAGCGAGAGATAACTAGAGCATGCACCAGTCTGGCGAGACAGTATATGGGCAGGTAGGGTCTCAGCCTGCGTACCAGATGGAGCTGATACTGCAACAACATGTTAATGGATCATTAGAGCCTTAGCCCAAAGTTAGTAATTGCAAAAAGTCAAAAGGCAACCCCCCCTTCTTTTTTGTTTTTATTTCTGTTTAGATTTTGTTTGTTTCTTTGAACCGTGTTGGAAGAGATGGAACAATGAAACAAAAGGCAAGAAACGTACCATCTAGGTAAACTTTCTCCAGCGTCAACATCTCTAAACCCAGTTTGAAGTGGCATGCAGTGGTAGAGCTTCCGGGGGGCGAAGGGCAGGCGGGGGTGGGCTCCCAGTACGGGGGGGGGGCAGGCGCAATGGCACCCTACTGGGATAACGCTGCCGGGGGTGGTGCGCTCCCCCCGCACTCCTCTTCCTCCGCCAGTGGTGGCATGGATTTTTTTATTTTTAAAAAATGTATAAAACGCCCACAGATAAACATGCCCTCTGTCCAACTTCCAGGGGCTGAGGAGCAGTTGGCAAGCCTCCCTTCAAAGACAAGAGAATTGGCATAGACCATGAGTAGGCAAACTAAGGCCTGGGGGCTGGATCTGTACCAATCGCCTTCTAAATTCGGCCCACAGACGGTCCGGGAATCAGCGTGTTTTTACATGAGTAGAATGTGTGCTTTTATTTAAAATGCATCTCTGGGTTATTTGTGGGGCATAGGACTTTGTTCATTCCCCCCCCCCTCAAATATAGTCCGGCCCCCCACAAGGTCTGAGGGACAGTGGACCGGCCCCCTGCTGAAAACGTTTGCTGACCCCTGGCATAGACCTACCTGCTTCCAGTAAAAAAGCAGGCAAAGAAATGAATTGTTTGCGCAATTTCCTCCGGGAGGTAGCTCAGCCTTCACCCGCTGTCTGGATACATCCCAAGGAACAAAAGGGTAAGCAAATATGAATGGGGCACTTTTTGGTTCGGGTTCTCGTGAGGAAAGAGTGTAATCATTTACCCAGCCTGTCTTCCCTCTCTTTGCAAGGCCTTGCAGCTTTGTGTCTCACTGTGTTCAGTCACAGTGAGAATAGGGAAGTGGACTGTATATTATCCACCCTTCACCCTATGGCCCCACCCTATGGGGCAGCTGCTCCCCCCCCCCAAAAAAAATCAAGTCAATAAATAAAAATACTTAACTAAAAGTAGAAATAATCAGAATATTTGAAATTGAAATGCTCACTGAGATACACCGATCTCCCTCCCTGGCGAGAATTTCCCTAGAAAAGGCAGTGCTTGCTTTTATTACACGTATAAAAGACGCCTGCTTCTTGGGAGAAAAGCAATGACAAACCTAGACAGCATCTAGGTTATAAAAAGTAGAGACTTCACCTTGCCAACAAAGGTCCGTATAGTTAAAGCTATGGTTTTCCCAGTAGTGATGTATGGAAGTGAGAGCTGGACCATAAAGAAGGCTGATCGCTGAAGAATTGATGCTTTTGAACTATGGTGCTGGAGGAGACTCTTGAGAGTCCCATGGACTGCAAGAAGATCAAACCTCTCCATTCTGAAGTTAATCAGCCCTGAGTGCTCACTGGAAGGACAGATCGTGAAGCTGAGGCTCCAATACTTTGGCCACCTCATGAGAAGAGAAGACTCCCTGGAAAAGACCCTGATGTTGGAAAAAATGGAGAAGAGGACGACAGAGGACGAAATGGTTGGACAGTGTTATCGAAGCCACAAACATGAGTCTGACTGAAATATACTCAAAGTCGCAAAGTGATTTCATGCTCTTTATTCAGCTCATAGTGGTGAGGAGGAATGAATGAAAGTCCCCTCAAAGTATCTGCTTTATATATATTATTTACACAATGGGCTGCACATGATTGGCTAATTCTGGAATTCTACTGTAAGCCAATCAGGTTGTGGATTCACTTCTATCTGGAGCATGATTGGGTGGTTCCTGCTAACCAATCATACTGCTGCATTGTTCTAGGACCAATCAGACTGCTGCATTCTGAATCCTATTGTTCTAGGACCAATCAGACTGCTGCCTTTTGGAGCCTATTGTTCTAGGACCAATCAGACTGTTGCAGTTTGGATCCTATTCAACTCAGTACATAACACTGACCAAACTGCGGGAGGCAGTGGAAGACAGGAGTGCCTGGCATGCTCTGGTCCATGGGGTCACGACTAAACGAGTTGGACACGACTAAACGACTAAACAAATAATAATATAATTTATTATTTATACCCTGCCCATCTGGCTGAGTTTCCCCAGCCACTCTGGGCGGCTCCCAATCGAGTGTTAAAAACAACACAGCATTAAAGATTTAAAACTTCCCTAAACAGGGAATGCAAGTAGCATATCGTTTCATCCTTCGTTGAAATGTGTGGGGCGTTCTCTGCAGAATGCCAGAATTTAGGATACTACAGCATTGGGTCTAACTGGCCATGTGCCAATTGTACCGCAGAGCAGTCATTCAAGACCTAGCAGAGTATAAAGACCCGGCTAAGGTCAACAATGACATGGGCTTTGCTTACTGAGCGTGCACAGGAAAACTGCATTGGAAATTGAGAAGGAAGTGTTGAAAAAGATTCTCTCTTTTAAATTTAACTTCTTAGGTTTCAAATGAAAATTTTGACAGGGTTTTTTTCCTGAGCACTTGGGGTCAAAAGAAAGTACTGCATTTTTCTATGTTTAAGACACCCCCTATTTTGAGGGGACTCCAAATTAAGAAAGGAGGCAGGTGACACTGTGGTCTAAACCACTGAGCCTCTTGGGCTTGCCGATGAGGAGGTCGGTGGTTCGAATCCCCGCGACAGGGTGAGCTTCCATTGCTCAGTCCCTGCTCCTGCCAACCTAGCAGTTCGAAAGCACCTCAAAGTGCAAGTAGATAAATAGGTACCGCTCTGGCGGGAAGGTAAACGGCGTTTCCGTGCGCTGCTCTGGTTCACCAGAAGCGGCTTAGTCCTGCTGGCCACATGACCCGGAAGCGCAACCCCAGAGTAGGTCATGACTGGACCTAATGGTCAGCTGTCCCTTTACCTTTATCTAAATTAAGAAAACACCCCTCAGCACTACCTGTGTATAAGATGAGCCTCAATTTCAAACCTAATTTTTTGGTTAAAAAACCTACTCTTATACACAGAAAAACACGGGAATTTAAAATAACTGTTGTTGAGAAAATAAATAACCCTGGCTGTGTCCATGCTTCACCCTAAGGTCCCAGGATGGGTTACAACATTGAAACACAATCTGAAAACAGTTTAAAACAACTTGGCATTGCAAACATAAGATGGGTCCTGGCTCTGTCTACTCTAGCAGATTCGGAATGAAATGTCACAACAGCTGTTCTAAATTACTTTCTTTTCACCCCATGCTCAGAAAAATCTGTCAAAAACTTTTTACAATTTCTCCTTAAGTAATCCTTTACAATCCTTACTTGGATTGGGGGGGAGAGAAGCTTCCCCCCTTGTTCGCCCTGCCCCCAACGTCGATTCTCTCTACAAAGTTCAGTAACAGGCACTCAGCTAGAAAGAGGCAGTGTGGTGTAGTGGTTAGCCTGACAGTCTAAGACCTGGGAGACCAGTGGTTAGCCTGACAGTCTAAGACCTGGGAGACCAGGGTTCAAATCTCCACTCGGCCATGAAGCTCATTTGGTGATTCTGGGCCTGTCGCTATGGCTCTCTGCCTAATCCAGAGGTCAGCAAACCTTTTCAGCAGGGGGCCGGTCCACTGTCCTTCAGACCTTGTGGGGGGCCGGACTATATTTTGGAGGGGGGAAATGAATGAATTCCTATGCCCCACAAATAACCCAGAGGTGCATTTTAAATAAAAGGACACATTCTACCCATGTAAAAGCATGCTGATTCCTGGACTGTCCGCAGGCCAGATTTAGAAGGCGATTGGGCCGGATCCGGTCCCCGGGCCTTAGTTTGCCTACCCATGGTAATCCACCTCACAGGGTCGTTGTGGGGAATTGCAGTTCTTAATATGCAACTTGTCCCTCTGGTCTAGCCCCCACATCTGTGGACTGGAAAGTAGTTGATGTAGTAGTAGTAGTAATAATAATAATAATAATAATAATAATAATAATAATAATTTATTTGTACCCCGCCCATCTGGCTGGGTTTCCAAGCCACCGTGGGCAGCTTTCACAGAGACCAAAAATACACTAAAATGTCACACATTAAAAACTTCCCTGTACAGGGCTGCCTTAAGATGTCTTCTGAATGTCAGGTAGTTGTTTATCTCTTTGACATCTGAAGGGAGGGCATTCCACAGGGTGGGCGCCACTACCGAGAAGGCCCTCTGCCTGGTTCCCGGTAACCTCACTTCTCGCAATGAGGAAACCGCCAGAAGGCCCTCGGCGCTGGACCTCAGTGTCCGGGCTGAACGATGGGGGTGGAGACGCTCCTTCAGGTATACAGGACCGAGGCCGTTTAGGGCTTTAAAGGTCAGCACCAACACTTTGAATTGTGCTTGGAAACGTACTGGGAGCCAATGCAGATCTCTCAGGACTGGTGTTATGTGGTCTCGGCGGCCACTCCCAGTCACCAGTCTGGCTGCCGCATTCTGGATTAATTGTAGTTTCCGGGTCACCTGCAAAGGTAGCCCCACGTAGAGCGCATTGCAGTAGTCCAAGCGGGAGATAACTAGAGCACCAATTTTTATAAAAAGGGATCCAGGGGAGTTGCAATGCTTTCTAAGGCCAGTTGCTGGAAACCCCAGAAGAGTGTCTTGTGCGCCCCCGCCCCCCCCACATTCAAAACCATAGCTGCTTCCTTCTATGTTGATCCATTTCAGCTAGCAGCCACCGGTAGCCCTCTCCCCCATGGATCTGCCGGACCCTCTTTTCAAAGCTATCCAGGCTGCTTCCTGTGGCAGTGAGTTCCGCAGTTTAAGGTAAAAAAAGGTAAAAGGGCCCCCGCTGTGCGGCAAGAAGAAGTTTTAACTGTGTGCTGCGGAGTGAGGAGTGGGAGGGAAAGTGCATTTTTCTCCCCCAGGAATACCCCTCTAGAAATGCAAGTTATGGCTTTAACGCGTAGCGAATTGAGCTCTGCCTTTTTAAAGAATATATACAGTAGATATATAAACCCTGAGACGCTAAGCTATATATAAACACCCTCGCTTAGCATCTCAGGGTTAAAGGGAGAAAGGCGGGCTTCCTAGACAGGCGGCAGCCGGGGCGAGTGGGGGTGGGGGGTGCGTACGCCTTGGAAAAAACACTTTCGCTTCCGGCCCGGCCCCCGCGTGGGAAAGGAGCGTCGGATTTTCCCACGCGTGGCTGCGCTAGCCCCGCCCCATTCCCCGAGAGCGCCCGGTGAGTGCAAAGGGCATTTGGGGGGCAGGGGAAGCCCCCCAGGACAAAGAAAGGGGGCTTGGGGAAAGGGGGGGAGCCGAGGAATGGAGGACAAAGGCTAGGGAAGGAAGGGGAATGATTTCCGGTACAAGGGTGGGGAGGGGGGTGGCCGGAATTGGAAATTCCTACCGAGCACCCATATTTTTTGGGGGGGGGGTCTTTCTTTGCTCCTCGCTGCAGAGCAAGGGAGCCCCCACCCCTCTTAGCCCTCCCCCACTCAGGATATTCCTCCCACTGCAGACCAGAAGCAGGATTGCATTGCAAAGCTGCTTCTATACCGAGTCGGAGCCTTGGGTCCACCTAGCCCAATACTGTCTGCACAGGCCGGCAGCGGTCCTCCCCGGTGACAGGCAGGGGGTCTCTCTCCCTGGAGATGCCTGGGATTGACAGCGGGACTTCATGCAACTGCTCCGCCTTATATTGAATCAGGCAATTCGTCTGTCTAGTCCAGTGCTGCCCACACTGGCTGGCAGCACCTCTCCAGGGTTTGCAGGCAGGGTTTGCATCTCCAGGCCTGCCTGATCCAGCTGTTGGCAATCGCAGGGGCTGTTTGGCATGTTCTTCCCCCCTTGGCTTTTGCTAGGCTCTGCAGTTCAGCAGACACACCACTCGCAGGGATGAAAGAATACGGTCCTCTGGTGAGCAGAACCCTGTGCAGAAAGGTTGCGGCGTAATTGAGACATTTCCGTTCAGAGAAAAAGGCAAGTAAGAGGCGTCAGGAAGCTTATGAAACCACACAGGGCATGGAGAAAGCGCGGCAGAGGAAGGCTTTTCTTCTGTCTCTCCTAATGCAAGAACTCGTCAAATGTTGGAAGATTCGGGAGAGAGAGAAAAAAACAAAAAAGTCCTTCTCGGCTTTAAAAAAGATGAGAAAAATTCAGAGGACGAGAGGGCAGTCAATGGCTAGTGGCCAGGATTGCTGTTATCTTCCTTTATGGCCAGAGGCAGCGATACATCGGGGTACCAGTTGTCTGAAGCTACAGGAGCGGAGAGAGCTCTTATGCTCGGATCCTGTCCGTGGTTCTCCCACAGGCATCCACTTTGAGAACAGGATGTTGGACTAAATGGGCCATTAACATCATCCTGCAAACTCTTGCTATGTTCTTCTACCTACCACCTTGATATATTTTTACAAAACTGCAGATTATAACTCTGTAAATGAATAGTAGATAGATGATAGATAGATAGATAGATAGATAGATAGATGATAGATAGATAATTTATTATGGTCGGAGACCAGCTTATAAAACACACTTGGGGGTACAATCCCAGAAGGAAAACAAACATTTAAAACAATGTACAACAATAAATCTAAAATTTAAAAATGTGATAAGCGTATAGAAGCTTAAAACTTTAAGATAAGCTAGGGCAGAGAGATGACTCAGGGAACCGAGTTTGGGGGTTTTCTTAACGAACTAGTTTGGGTCGGGGGATGGTCTGCGCCTACAGATCTGTACACAGAATCTGGCGACCATCCAGGTCGTCTTATGATCTTTGCCTAACAGGAAAAGGTCAATTTTTTGCTTTTGCGGGAGGTCAGCGAGCCTCAAAAATAGTAGTTTCCTTTAAAAATATATATGCCCACCCTTCAATAATGTGCCTTTCCCACACCAGGTGTAAACGTTTTGTTCAGATTCAAGTAATGTTTACTCGGCGTAGACCCACTGAAATTAAGGGGTTGAAGTTGGTCATGATTAATCCATTCAGGGGGTGCAAAAGTTAGTTGAATGCAAGCCAGATTATACTACTGCTTCTTTATTAGTTAAAATTTTTTTTTACATAAACTAGCAAAGGAATATGGTGGAATGGGTGTATGAAAACATGGGTTTAATATTAAACCAATGTAAGGTTTAGATGCAACGCCAGGGAGTACTTTTTCAGAATGCAAAGATATGCAGGTGACAAATACTATTCCTGGCATCCCTGAAATGAAAAGAATGTTTTTAGCAGCACCCGAACTTCGGAACTCTCTGCCACGTGACAAGAGGCTGGAGCCTTCACTGTACTTTTTTTGGCAGCTGCTGAAAATATTTCCGTTTAGGCGAGCCTTTTCAGAGCCTGCAAAGCGTGGATGTCTGTTTCTCAACCTGCTTCCAGCTTATCGTTGGTTTTAATCGTTACTTCCTGAACGTTTTAGATAGTTGCCTTTAAAAACAGTTGTTTTATTCTTTTCGTAAGCTGCTAAATTGTTTTGCCGTGATTCCTGCAAAACAGGGGTTGGACTGGGTAACCCATCGTGTGTCTCTTCCAGCAGTTCTGTGATACGGACACGTCTGCCTGTCTGTTCTGTGTCTGGTGAGAACTGTGTCCTTTTTCCTTTCAGCTTCCTGTTTCCTTAAAGGAGGTGGCTGTTCAATTCACCAAAGAGAAGGAAAAGGAAGAAGCAGAGTGGGCTCTGTCGAGTCCAGACCAAACAACTCTCTGTACAGGGGAGTCATGCTGAAGAATGATTGGGATGTGGAGTCTCTAGGTAAGAATCCCGTTTCCCCCTCTTCCGATAGGGAGCTGGGCATGTTTAGCCTGGAGAAGAGGAGGTTAAGGGGTGATATGATAGCCATGTTCAAATATATAAAAGGATGTCACATAGAGGAGGGAGAAAGGTTGTTTTCCGCTGCTCCAGAGAAGCGGACACGGAGCAATGGATCCAAACTACAAGAAAGAAGATTCCACCTAAACATTAGGAAGAACTTCCTGACAGTAAGAGCTGTTTGACAGTGGAATTTGCTGCCAAGGAGTGTGGTGGAGTCTCCTTCTTTGGAGGTCTTTAAGCAGAGGCTTGACAACCATATGTCAGGAGTGCTCTGATGGTGTTTCCTGCTTGGCAGGGGGTTGGACTCGATGGCCCTTGTGGTCTCTTCCAACTCTATGATTCTATGATAGATCAAAACAGCCTTCCTCCATGTTGGATGTTTTGGACTATCTTTCCTTTAAATTTATATTCCACCCTGCTTCCCAAAGGGAGCCCAGGACAGGAAACAGTTCTGTAATTACACTTACACACACACACACACACACACACACACACACACGAAATAAAAGCATATTTTAAACACCTGAAAGCTATTGAAAACTTCTGAAAGCTATTGAAAACATATTAAAACATCTAAATACAACACAGTGAAACATCTAATACAAATTTAGGAACCGATGCATCTGAATCATCTGTCTGGTTCTGCCAAAGGAAAAGTTTTCAGCAGGTGTCTAGAAGAATACCGTAATGATTCCTGCCTAATAATCAAGGGGCAGGGAGTTCCAATGTACAGGAGCTGCTTCAACAGGGGTGCTGGACTAGATGGGCCTGATCCAGCAACCTATTCTCATGCTGGTAGGTGTTGGGCATCCCAGAGAATCCACAAAAACAGCATGGTTTTTGTTTTCTTTTTCTTTTAAAGAAGGACCTCAGATTCCACGGCCAAACCTCATCTCCTGGTTGAAAGAAGTAGAGGAGCAATTTGTCCGGGACGGATCTGCAGGTAGGGGCTTTTGACTTGCTCTGGGACTCTGGTTCCCTTGAGGTGCAATGGAGAAGGTCCAAGCTCATTCTGGGGGTTCATTAGGTAGGGAACTGAAAATCACACTGCCTTTAGATAGATCTATGGTGTGGCCACGTATGGAATACAGTGGTACCTCAGGTTAAGTACTTAATTCGTTCCGGAGGTCTGTTCTTAACCTGAAGCACCACTTTAGCTAATGGGGCCTCCTGCTGCTCCGCGCCGTCGGAGCACGATTTCTGTTCTTATCCTGAAGCAAGGTTCTTAACCCAAGATAATATTTCTGGATTAGTGGAGTCTGTAACCTGAAGCGTCTGTAACCCAAGGTACCACTGTACATTGTGCAGGTCTGGCCTCCTCCCCTCAAAATAATAATAATACTATATATATATTTATATGTCCTTCCAGTATAATGTCCTGCTTGGGGTTTGTGTGTGTGTTTTATATGTGAAAGATCAGAGGCAGCTCGGATAAAATGTTACATGACAAAAGGAGCATGTGGCTGTGCTTATATGTAGAGCCCAAGTTGTTAGCGGTTCTTCTTAATAAAAGTTAGCCCTTCAGTTGAAACGCTGAAGAAAATGGATATGCGAGAACCATTGCTGGCACCCGATTGTCTCAGAAAACAATGGGGTGGGGGGGTTGAAGTCGAGTTAGCAGCACTGAAGTGGGGCAAAACAACAACAATAACAACAACAACTATTGTTTATTGCAGTGTTTCCCAACCTTTGGTCTTCAGCTGTTTTCAGACTACAATTCCCATCATCCCTGACCACTGGTCCTGCTAGCTAGGGATGATGGGAGTTGTAGTCCAAAAACAGCTGGAGGCCCAAGCTTGGGAAACACTGGTTTATTGTTTATACCTTACCCATCTGACTAGGTTTCCCCAGCCACTCTGGGGAATATTATTAATAATAATAATAAAACATCAAACATTAAAAACTTCCCTAAATAGGGCTGCCTTCAGGTGCCTTCTAAAAGTCAGATAGTTGTTTACTTCCTTGACATCTGATGGGAGGGTGTTCTACAGGATGGGCGCCGCTACCAAGAAGGCCCTCTGTCTGGTTACCCATAACCTCACTTCTCGCAAGGAGGGAACCGCCAGAAGGCCCTTGGAGCAGGACCTCAAAAGGACACTGCAGAGTTCAGAAAGGTTTATTTATTTCATATTATTGAGAAAAGGGCAGCCAGAAAAGTTGCAGCATTTGGGACCTTTTAGCTCAGAGAAAAGGCAAGTGAGAGGTAATAGCTTTATTCAGCTATCACAAGGGCTGTCACGTGGAAGATGGAGCAAGCTTGTTTTCTCCTGCTCTGGAGACAGGATTCGAACCCATGGCTTCAAGTTACAAGAAAGGAGGTTCTGACTAAACATCTGGAAGACCTTTCTGACAGAAAGAGCTGTTTGTCCGTGGAACGGTCTCCCTCCGGAAGACTGTAGCTTCTCCTTCATTGGAGATTTTTAAGTGGCGGTTGGATGGCCATCTGTCATGGATGGTTTAGTAGAGATTCCTGCATTGCAGCGGGTTTGTCAAGGTCTGGTTCACGGGCAATCGAAGTTCCGGCTGGGGACGTCAGGACCGGGGGCAAGATGGTGGAGTGGGAGCAGGAACGGGGGCCCAGAGGCTAGGAGTCAGGAAGCCAAGAGTCCGAGGGTCAAGAAGGAGGGAGTCATGAAGTCAGGGGTCTGAGGATCAAGAAGCAGGGAGTCAAGAAGCCGGGGTTCAAAGATCAGGAAGCAAGAAGTCCAAGGCAGAAAGCGTGTTGCTGTGGCAAAGAGCTGAAGGGAAATGCTCTTGCTACCAATCGGCCTCACCTGTGCAGCCACACCTTGCCTCTTCAGAACAAACTTAGGAAGGCCCCAGTCCTGCAAAGTCCTACTGGTCACAGGGCCTGACTCCTGCACTCACTCCAGACTAGATGACCCTCAGGGTCCCTTCCAATTCTACAATTCTGCTATTCTAAGATTATAAAATAAGGGACGTGGGTGGCGCTGTGGGTTAAACCACAGAGACTAGGTCTTGCTGATCAGAAGGTCAGCGGTTCGAATGCCCGCAATGGGGTGAGCTCCCGTTGCTCGGTCCCTGCTCCTGCCAACCTAGCAGTTCGACGGCAGGAAGGTAAGCGGCGTTTCCGTGCGCTGCTCTGGTTCGCCAGAAGCGGCTTCGTCATGCTAGCCACGTGACCCGGAAGCTGTACGCCGGCTCCCTCGGCCAATAAAGCAAGATGAGCGCCACAACCCCAGAGTCAGCCACGACTGGACCTAATAGTCAGGGGTCCCTTTACCTTTTAAGATTATAAGATGAAACATGGCATGGAGAGAGTAGGGGCAGAACCTGGCTTGCCGATCTCCCACAGGCGTCTGGTGGGCCTCCGTGAAAACAGGATGTCTAATTTTCATTTATGTATAAATGTTGTAAACCAGTCCGATACTGTATTTCTGAAATGAATAGCGTCATACAGTGGTACCTTGGGTTAAGAACTTAATTCGTTCTGGAGGTCCGTTCTTAACCTGAAACTGTTCTTAACCCGAGGTACCACTTTACCTAATGGGGCCTCCTGCTGCTGCTGTGTGATTTCTGTTCTCATCCTGAAGCAAAGTTCTTAACCCGAGGTACTGTTTCTGGGTTAGCAGAGTCTGTAACCTGACGCGTCTGTAACCCGAGGTACCGCTGTATAAATATTTACCTCAGCAAATATATAAATCAAACCAAGTTCCGCAGCCTCTCCTCAGGGCAGTTGCGCCTTAAATTGTGTCCTGCAGCAAATAGGGATTCTCCAGCAAGCGACGCTGAAAATATCTCCGCTGGTGTGCTTTTCTTCTTGTCACCCTGACAGGCAGGGGACAAACGTCACTGGCGCGTTCCGGATCCTTTCCTCCTTGTGGCAAAGTGGAAAGAGCTGTTTCGCACCCAGCGCAGGTAGGGGAAGGATTCACGCTGAGTGGAGGTGGTCGTCCGGAGAGGGTTGCTCCTCCCACTTGCCTCAGAGGCGGGGCTATGCAAATAGGTGTTAGGATATTTCCGTTCCACCTTGAAAGGGAGCAGGCTTTGTGAGTCACAGAGTCTGTGTATTTCCTGTTCACAGGATGTTTATGTTTTCTATTGCTTTCGTTTCACTCTCTGTGCCTGAGCATACCGAAGCAGGCAGTCATGTTTTTTCTTTGTTCTGTCCAACGCTGAATAAACTTCTAAATGATACTCTCCTGCATGCAACCTTCGCTGTGCGAATTCTGCTGATAGAGCGTGCATCAGTTCTGGAATGTGGCAAGCTATTTTCTGGAGCTCATGTCGCTAATTGCTGATACTGTATCAACGGGAGATCGATGGATCGTCCGGAGACGACGTGGGGGCCATGATGGGCCATATCTCCCTGGCAGTATCCCAACAATAGGTTCCTTCGCTCCTTCAGTGGGAGGAGCCTCCCCCAGTTGAGTCCTGCCTGCTTCAATGGGGCTTCTTACAGCGCTCAAAATTTCAGGGTTTTGCGACCTGGCATGGTCAGTTTGAGATGTGTGCCGAGATGCGAGACTCGAGAGTAAAACTGCAGCCCCGTGCGTTGCAGCGCAAGTCACCTGGGGGGCGCCGAGAGTCAAAATGGCACCCCATGCAACGCATGAGTAAAACTGCTTTAGAAAAGAACCTTGCAAAAAAACAACAACTTGCGACTAGACATTCCTTTTTTATATCTATTTACATTTTTATTGATTTTTTAACATATCAGTTCCAACAGTCATACAACATATCTTCATATGTTGTAGCCCCTGCGGGACTTGACATCTTTCCGCAGAGCCTGCAAGACAGAGCTGTTCCACCTGGCCTTTGGTTTGGACTCAGTCTGACCCTTATGTTTTCCCTCCCCTTATGGTTTTGATCTAGGGGCTACTTTTAAAATGAGGCTGCATTTTAAATTGCATTTTAACCTGTATTTTAAATTGGGGTTTTTTTCCGTATTATGTTTTTACTCTGATTTTACTGGTGTTAGCCGCCCTGAGCCCAGGCCCATAGGAGGTCAGATTAGCCTCATCCACACCTTTTCAACTCTGGCTCCGGCCTGGTGGAATGCTCTGCCTCATGAGACCAGGGTCCTGCAGGATCTGATTTCTTTCCACAGGGCCTGTAAGACTCAGTTGTTGTGCCTGGCCTTTGGCTTGGAATCAACTTGATTCCCTTCCCTCTTCTTTTTTCCTTTCTCCTTATGTGATGGAACTCCTATTTGGGGATTTCCCTGGCTTTTTTCTCGCCCACATAGGACCAGTCCTCCAGATAGCTGGCCTTGGTGAAGACTTGAGGTTTTTATCCCCAAAAAAGTTTTTGATTGAGTTTCCACTGAAATGAGGCTGCATTTTAATGTTTTAATGTTGTGTTGTAATCTTGTTTTTTTAAGCTTATCAATTGTTTTTATGTTTGGTGTTAGCCGCCCTGAGCCCGGTCTTGGCTGGGGAGGGCAGGGTATAAATAAATATTATTATTATTATCATTATTATTATCCAGCAAGCTGTTCTTTTGTTTTGTTTTGTTCTTTTGCTTTTCTGCTATTGCTTTGGCGAGTTGTTGTTGTTGTTGTTCTGCCCATCTGACCAGGTTGCCCCAGCCACTCTGGGCAACTTCCAGCGCTATATAGAAATGCCATAAAACACCATGTCAGGGAACTGCCATCGGAGCCAGAGGCGGAGGGAAGGCTCCAGAGGGATGCCGGAGAGGGTCCCAGTAGGGAGAGAGGCAGCCCATCTGCTGGGGAAGGAAATCAGCGTAGCACCAGTGGAGAAGGGGGGCAGAAGGGGGAATCGGACTCTTCACCGGAGACCAGCGGGGAGAGCACGGATCCTCCGCTGCCCACACCCTCCCTGTGCAGAAGACTTCCGCGCAGGGAGAGTAGGAGGAGACTTGGCGTCAAAGAACTTCTTTGCTGGAAGAAGTTCAAGAAACGCCCACTGACGGATCCTGCCAGCGATTGAGACAGCCACGGGTGAGTGGCTGTCCAGACAGAAAGGGTTCACCCAGGTAGCCCAGCCAGGTGTGGCGACGATTTACGCACGAGCAACCCCTAGAACCATTACACACCAGACGCTAAAAACATAGAAAAAGCAACCTGGGATAATGGTATATATTGCAGTAATTCTTTCTTCTTCTTTTAGGGCCTGGTGTCCTTTGAGGAGGTGGCTGTGATTTTCACGGAGGAGGAGTGGGTTCTGCTGAATCCCGGCCAAAGGGCTCTGTACAAGGAAGTCATGCTGGAGAACTACCAGAATGTGTCCTCTCTGGGTAAGGACCCCATTTCCCCTTTTTGGATAGTCCTCCTGTGATTCTTATAACTTACTGGTTAGGATGTTTCCAGGGAGTAAGGATGTAGCCAGTGGTCCATTCTGACTAAGCTTAGGTCTTGCTTGTGGGCTTCCTGATGAAGCATCTCGTTGGCCCCAGTGAGAACAGGATGCTGGACTAGACAGATCTATAGCCTGGTCCAGCTTCATCCTTGAGGTGATTCCTTCTGGCCTGGCCAATAAGTCAATGGCTTTTTAAAGTTGTGATGGGGAGTCAGTTGAGAAACCAGACGATGCTACCTGGGTCTCCTTTGTGTGGGATGTAGCATCACTGAAGCAGTCAAACACAACATTTCCTGTTGCCTAGAGTGGACACACAGGGGAATGTTGCTCCAGACAGGGAGGACTTCCTGTCATACCTGCTCGGGATCATCCTCCCCCTGTGTGTGACCAGGTAGATGGGCGTGACCCTACCAGACCCTATAAAAGGGCCAGCTACGCAGCCATCTTTGGCTCTTTGGCTCTTCTGCCATCTTCCTTTCTGCTGGCTCTTAGCCAGCCGCACATGGCTCATCCTGACAAAGGACGGAAGCCACGTGGTAGAAAGTCTGAGGCCTAGCTCAGAGACTTCTTTTCTCTACGAATGTAACTGTAACCACAAGACAAAACCTGTCTTCCGAATACTACTGTGAACTGAATGTAAGTACGGTCATACCTTGGAAGTCGAATGGAATCCATTCCGGAAGTCCTTCGACTTCCGAAACGTTCGGAAACCAAAGCACGGCTTCTGATTGGCTGCAGGAAGCTCCTGCAGCCAATCGGAAGCTGCGGAAGCCCTGTCGGACATCTGGCTTCCTAAAGAACGTTAGAAAAGCGGAACAGTCACTTCCAGGTTTCGATCGTTTGGGAGCCAAAATGTTTGAGAACTAGGCTGTTTGATTTCCAAGGTACAACTGTAAACTTTACTTTTACTTTTAAACAAGACTGCCATGTTGTTATTATTTTAAGAGGGAAATAAAACGGGGAAACTTACCAGGAACAATCCAGACTGGATTGCTTAACTTAAATGATTCTAATGAATCCATCAGGTTGCTTCCAGCAATCTGCAAGGGTATGTGTGCTGCTGCTTGCTCACTAGTGTGAGTGAGGACGGATAATAATAATAATAATAATAAAATTTATTTATACCCCACCCTTCCTGGTTCAAAAACCAGGCTCAGGGCGGCTAACAACAAATTGTAAACAATTATAAAAGCAGCATAAAATACAGTATAAAAATATGAATAACAATAAAATTCAAAATTCAAAAATCAATTTAGGGGAAATAAGCATTAAATAATCCCCAGGAATAGCTGTCTGAATTGATCCTACTTTGGCCAGCGAGGAGGCCAGGGGAGAATTAGCTGTGGGGTCTCAAAGCAGGTGATCTTCATAAAAGGGGAGGGGAAGGGAAGAGAAGGGAAATCAAAGATCAGGCTGAATTCAAATTAAAGGCCAGGCGAAATAGCTCTGTCTTACAGGCCTGACAGAAGGAGGTTAAATCCTGCAGGGCCCTAGTCTCATGGGACAGAGCATTCCACCAGGTTGGAGCCATCACTGAGAAGGCCCTGACCCTGGTGGAGGATAGCCTGACTTCCTTAGGGATTTATTTAATCAATAAATCCTCTCCTACCTTCCTCAACATTCCCATACTTTGGAGGTGGTGGGCTGGTCCAAACAGGAAGTCTGCTCTTCTCTCTGCTAAGGGGAAAGAGAACTGTGAGGAGAACAGAGCTGACTTGTCTTAGAATCATAGAGTTGGAAGAGACCACCAGGGCCATCGAGTCCAACCCCCTGCCAAGCAGGAAACACCATCAGAGCACTCCTGGCATATGGTTGTCAAGCCTCTGCTTAAAGACCTCCAAAGAAGGAGACTCCACCACACTCCTTGGCAGCAAATTCCACTGTCTTCCTGGGTTCCTGCCTCACACTGCCAGACAGAGAGCTTGAACTCCCAGCTGAGTTTAATGCCTAAATCAGGGCAAAACGAAAGCAAGGCAAGAGGAATAATACACAGCAAGGCACAAGCTAAGGTGCCGACCCAACAAGCAACACTCCCACCTCACCTTCCTTTTACTATTTATTTGCTTTTTATTGTTTCTGAATAATTTTGCAGCCACGACTACCATAAGTAAGAACTTAATATTTCTCCATTGTCCCTCAAAGAAGGGCCTCTGGTGCCCAAATCTGATCTCGTCTCCTTGCTTGAAGAAAAAGAAGACCTGTGTGGCCAGGAGACCTTGACAGGTAGGTCTGTAGATCTTTTTGAGTCTGTGCATCGGCCAGAAATGACGGGACGCCCTCAGATAGATATAGGCCTGGGGAAATCCATCTGATAACTGAGGGTTTCAGAGCAAAGCCTGCCTTTTCAAGCCATCTAAAAGCCTTGAGTTTTACAGATGCGCCATTTGAAAGCCTTTTTTGTGTGTGTGTTGCTTTTAGCAGCGTCTGCAAGAGGCGGGAACAGCCAGCATCTTGTGGTTCATATTATGTATATTTTAATTTTATACAGTGGGATCTCGGTTGTCGAATGTAATCCGATCCAGAAGACTGTTCAGCTTTCGAAACGTTTGACAACCGAGGCGTTTGACAACTTCTGAGGTGCGTTCGAAAACGGAAGCATTCACTTCCGGATTGTTGGTGTTTGAAAGCCAAAAAGTTTGACTTCCAAAGCGTTCGGCGACCGAGGTTCCACTGTACTGTAAATAAAATCAGAGAGCACACACACACACACACATATTTACACACTTAATTATCTAGTGTAAACCAATTTGAGATCTTTCAGATAGCAAGCGATCTATACATGGAATAGATAAATATGTGAGTTGAACATTCCCCCAGCCTTTGTGGTCATATCACAGTCCCCATCATCTCCTATTGGCCTGGGAGAGAATAAAGGACAGACAAAAGAGCCAATCAGTTGTGCTGGGGGCTGGATCAAGGCCAGGGGAAAGACCCATTGGTTGGCATTACAAATATTAGCACTTCCTTTGGCTTCCATTTATTGTCAGGCGCACCTTTCCTAGCAAGCAACTGTCCTGGCTGAACTGTTTTCCCAATTAATTTTCTATGAACTTCAAATCAACCAGCAGGATCTAATTTGTGGCAGGATTGGCGCCCCCAGCAAGACTTGGAAAGCATGTCCAGTCAGAGCCATTTTTATTGTTAGTCTTTACATTATGGAATTGTCCGCACTCATGTCCAGTTTCTCTCTTGGTCTTTCAGCTGGGGATGTTTGGGAGACGGACAGCGAAAGCAAAGCTCCTCCAGCGTCCGAGGAAAGCAAGAATGGCCCAGAGACCGACGCTGGGCCTCAAGGGGCAGCGAAGGAGCAGGAAGGGAATAAAAACAAGGAGAAGAAAACGAAACCCGCTGCTCTCTTGGATAGCGACTGCTATGAAGTTCCAGTCCACCCCAAAACACGTAGGAGGCAAAGGAAAAAAGAGTGCCCCGCCTGTGGGAAAAGATTCGCTCGTAATTCAACGCTCAACGGCTACACAAAAAGCCGAATAGGAGAGATACCATGTCTGGAGTGTGGAAGCAGGCTCAGGTGAGGTTTTCCTTCTAGCGATGCTCAAGGGACCCGTTTCCAGTGGTTATTTTATGTAGATTTGTGGATCAAGCTTTTATCTTCTCTCAGGTGGAGCTGCTGAAGGTCACGGTGGTTTCTATGCAGTTTATAATACAGTCATAGCTCATGTTACTTTTGCTTCATGTTACGTTTTCGCGTCCTGCAGTGACCCGGAAGTACTGGAAAGGGTTACTTCCGGGTTTCGCCGCTCGCTCATGCACAGAAGCGCTAAATCGCGCTTCGTGCATGCGCCAAATTGCGTCGCGCACCTGCGTCGATACGGCACTTCAGGTTGCAAGCTTTTCATGTTGCGAATGGGCATCCGGAACGGATCCGTTCACAACCAGAGGTACCACTGTATAGGTCCATCTGTGGTTGGGTTTTTTAATAAAACCTCCCCCCCCCCTTAAAACACACACATCGTATTGGGAGTATAGGCAAAAGCATATATCATACAGATAAATATGCACAAGGTCATGAACATCTTCCATATTATATGCATTATTATTATTACTACTACTACTACAATTAATGTATTCATGGCCTTCTGAACTGTCTCATAGCAATGTACCCTACTCTCTTTTTTTATTATTAATATTTTAATAAATTTTACAAAAAAGTTTAACGTAGCAACAAAAATCAAAAATAATCACAATAAACAACAAACATGAGAATACAGTGGTGCCTCGCAAGACGAAATTAATCCGTTCCGTGAGGCTCTTCGTATAGCGGTTTTTTCGTCTTGCGAAGCAAGCCCATTGACAGCTTAGCGGATTAGCGCTACAGCTGTCAAGCGGCTTCCAGCGATCAGCTGTTAAGCGGCTTATCAGCTGAACAGCTGATAAGCGGCTTAGCGGCTTAAGAAAAGGGCGGAAAAAGCGGAAAAAACCCGCGGGGGGATGCAAGATTTTTTTCGTCTTGCGAAGCAACCCCATAGGGGAATTCGTTTTACGAAGCGCCTCCAAAACGGAAAACCCTTTCATCTAGCGGGTTTTTCGTCTTGCGAGGCGTTCGTCTTGCGGGGCACCACTGTACAAAACAGGGAAAAAAAAGAAAACATAAAACGGAAAATTTTACATAGAAAAGAAAAAGATCTCTCTCTCAAGTTAATATCCTTCAAAACCTTATTTTCCTTACTTCCACCCGCCTTCCTTTCTTGTATTCCACTTTAAAGATTAGTTTAGCAAGATCATTCATTATTCAGTTTTATCCTTATCCCTCCCTTCATATTCTTATTTGACTTAATCACTAGAACCCCTTCATTTCATTTTCAATGTCCTCAGCATTCAAAAATTTTACAATGTTTTTGTAAGTAGACTTTAAACTTCTTCCAATCCTCCTCTACCTGCTCTTCTCCTTGATCTCGAATTCTGCCAGTCATTTCTGCCATTTCCATATAATCCATTACTTGCATCTGCCATTCTTCCAAGGTGGGTAGATCTTGTGTCTTCCAGTGCTTTGCAATAAGTATTCTTGCTGCTGCTGTGCAATGTACCCTACTCTCCAACATTTCTCCAATGAAAATAGAGATGTCGTATTCCATCATCATAATCATAATTTTATTATTTATACCGCGCCCATCTAACTGGGTTGCCCCAGTCACTTTGGGTGGCTTCCAACAAATTAAGACACACTAAGACATCACCGTCAACAACAACACTCATCTGACTGGGTTTCCCCAGCAACTCTGGGCAGCTCCCAACAGAATATTGAAAAGACGATAAAACATTCAAACATTAAAAGCTTCCCTAAACAGGGCTGCCTACAGATGTCTTCTAAAAGTCAGATAGTTGTTTATTTCCTTGACATCTGATGCGAGGGCATTCCACAGGGCAGGCGCCACTGCCAAGAAGGCCCTCTGCCTGATTCCCTGTAACCTCACATTTCGCAGTGAGGGAACCGCCAGAAGGCCCTCAGAGCTCAGCCTCAGACTTCGGGCTGAACGATGGCGGGGTGGAGATTCTCCTTCAAACATTAAAAACTTCCCTATACAGGGAAGCAATGTATTGCAAATAATATATAGCAATAACAGAACAGAACATCACATAAACCGTATAGAATAGTTAACAAATCATCAGTAAAAGATTTATGGCCTATAAAACACTAGTCATACCTTGGGTTACAGACGCTTCAATTTCGGGTTGTGCACCGAACCTGGAAGTGCCGGAAGTGCTGAATCGCAAGCCACACATTCGCAGACCTGCTGCTTCCCGCACAGATCACGTTTGCAACCCAAGTATCCACTGTATTAGCAAATGTGAGGAGAATCAGAACTGACAGGATTAAACAGTTCTGAGTGACGTCTCACATTCTGAGGCGTGGCTATGTTCACAGAGGGGAGTGTTTCTCTGTTTGTCTTTTTTCTTTCGCTTTTGCCGAGAAGCGGAGAGAATGCCAGCCAAGTCGCCGGGCTGAATTTATGATGTTATTGTACTCATTAAAGGCTATTGGAGATAAGAGAAAAGCCTGCTTCGCAGTCTGAGTTATTCCCACACAAGCAACAGCTTTCCCCGCTGTGTAAACTCTGCTAAGAGGGCCAAAGAGGCTGGAAGAGGTTTTTACCGGCACGGACAGCAGTGGCGCAGCTAAAGAAGAGTGCCGGACGCCATCTTGGCCCCATAGCAAAACAACTAAAAAAACCAGCACAATTACAACGAAATTTATATCATGGGATTCACAAAGCACTACAGCATTCATAACCTGTAAAACAATCTTAACAACTATAACAAAAGAGTGACCAAAAATAAACTAAGCACTGTCGAATTCATACACGAACTCTTTTCAGCCCTCATGACTCGGCCATACTAAAGAGTATTCAGTCTCCACTACCTGCACAAAGGTGAACTGAGCAGGTGCCACAAACTAGCTAGTCTTTGCAAGGGGGTTTATCTCGTTTGTCTATTGCATAGCAACCATAGTTTCTTACTCCTGCTCGTTGCCGTAGGTGGACGAGAGAAGAGACCCAGAAAATGCTCTGCATAATAGCACACAGCCCTGGCATAAAGGTGTTCATGAGCAGCAGCTCGGCTACCAACGAAAGATACTGGAGAGCCTTGCAGATCGATATGCTGGCTGAGGGCTACGTCCGGTCCACCTGCCAGCTGCGGGCCAAATGGAAACGCCTGAAGATCGACTTCTTCAACCAGGGCTTAAAGGCGGCCGACGGAGACGTCCGGGTGAGACACCCGCCTCCCTTCTATAAAGAAGTGACGTCCATCTGGCTTGCAGCTGGGAAACCCCCATTCGGGGAACGGAAAAAGCCTGGTAAGTTTTTAAAAGAGGGGGGACCTGATTTGCAGGGTTCCCCCCCTTTTCGCCAATTATTTTGTATTAATTTTCCATATTTTTAACAAATTAATTCAAATTTAACACAAATTTAAAAGTTGACTATCTACCCCCCCCTTTCAAGGTGCTTCCTTTCCGCCCCCGCCCCCCCTTTGCTGCTCATAATGAAGTACAGTGGTACCTCGGGTTACATACGCTTCAGGTTACAGACTCTGCTAACCCAGAAATATTGCTTCAGGTTAAGAACTTTGCTTCAGGATGAGAACAGAAATCGCATGGCGGCGGCATGGCAGCAGTGGTAGGCCCCATTAGCTAAAGTGGTGCTTCAGGTTAAGAACAGTTTCAGGTTAAGTATGGACCTCCGGAACAAATTAAGTACTTAACCCGAGGTACCACTGTACTTTTTATTTCTAATACTTTCCCCTGCGTTCTATTTCCATCGACTGTGTTTGTTCAATTCCCGCATAGGCTTTTATCTATCTTCCCAGTTAATCAAGTAATCCATCCATATAAATCCATCCATATAAATCCATATAAAGTAATCCATCCATATAAATGATTAAATGGGACGTGGGTGGCGCTGTGGGTTAAACCACAGAGCCTAGGACTTGCCGATCAGAAGGTTGGCAGTTCAAATCCCTGTGATGGGGTGAGCTCCCGTTGCTCAGTCCCTGTTCCTGCAAACCTAGCAGTTCAAAAACACATCAAAGTGCAAGTAGATAAATAGGTACTGCTACGGCGGGAAGGTAAATGGCGTTTCCGTGTGCTGCTCTGGTTCGCCAGAAGCGGCTTAGTCCTGCTGGCCACATGACCCGGAAGCTGTATGCCGGCTCCCTCGGCCAGTAAAGCGAGATGAGCGCCGCAACCCCAGACTCGGCCACGACTGGACCTAATGGTCAGGGGTCCCTTTACCATTTACCTTATAAATCATTAATGTTAATTTTAAATCATATTTCCACCAACACAACATTCACCACGTCTTTATGCGTTCGCAACATTCTAATTAATAACTCTAATTACAGTGGAACCTCGTTTGTCGAACGTAATCCGTTCCGGAAGACAGTTTGACTTCTGAAACCTTCGACAACCAAGATGTTATGCAGTCCTCTAACCCAAACAAACCTTGATCTCATCCATATTCCTCATCCCAGTATCTTACCTTTCTGTCCTCTGCTAGAATCTGTAAACGGTTGATTTGGTTTGTTCGCTGATTTGACGTTCCACTCATACTGGATTCTCTCTCAATTTCAGTGGTGGATGTGTGGGAGACGGACAATGAAAGCAATTCCACAAATGGGGAGCCGCCGTTCAGAAGGCCCTGTCACTGGGCAGCGCCAGCCGGGCAGCAGACAGAAGCAGCCCCACCAGCAAGACCTCCCTTACCAACTGTAGGCTCTGAGATCAGTGATACCCAGAGAGTCGCTCCTTTGGGTACTTGTGTCCCAAAATACTTGTTTGTTTTATTTAAGAATCTACAGGCCGAATAAAATGCCGACATGGCAAAACTGATAGGAAAGCTCAGGAACAAAACCTTCAATAAAGAAAGGGGAAAATTTATAATTTATTTAGGGGAACGCCGTAAGCAGATGAAAACATTAGCAGGATTTTGATAACACTTGTAATGTAGCAAATATCATGGACAATATGGAGAAGTATAAAATATGGATTATGAAATAATATGCAGTAGAAAAGGTTGACATCTCCACAATTCTATGGTTCCACATTGAAATTGAAATACTTTATTGTCACTTGTACAACTTGTATACAGTGAGATTACAGGAGCACCCCCCACTCAGCTCTCTTAGTCTTAATTCCCCTCGTTTACTGACGCACACCTACCAAACCCAAAAGTCAGTTGCCCTGTTGTTCTCTTTTCATTCAGCAGCCTAACAGCCCAGGGATAGAAGCTGTTCTTTACCCTGTTGGTGCGACTAATCATGCTTCCATATCTTCTGCCTGAGGGCAGGAGATCAAGAAAGTGCCGGCCTGGGTGTGAATCATCCCTGAGAATTTTCCTCACTCTCCTGAGGCAACGTTCTTCCGCTATTTCATCCAGCAGATTCACGGGACAGCCCATAATATCTTGTCCTGTATTCACCACTCTCTGTAGGCACTTCCTATCAGTTGATGTCAAACCAGAGTACCACTCCGTGATGCAGTATGAAAGGACACTTTCTATTGTGAACCGGTAGAAGGAGATAATCAAATGTTGATTGACAACGTTCTTTTGCAATATTCTGAGGAGATGGAGTCTCTGTTGTTATCATAAGAGTAATTTATCATTGAAATTCTGCTCAATGTTGATCCAAAGCAGATTCCAATGTACAGTTAGCAGAGTAAAAACTTGCAGGATTCCCCCAAAATAGACCAATTATATTTCATCCAGCAGAGCTTTACTGCTACACCAGTTGCACCAGACTTACCTTAAACTTGCAATAACCTACCGTATTTTTCGCCCTATAGGACGCACTTTTACCCCTCCAAAAATGAAGGGGAAATGTGTGTGCGTCCTATGGGGCGAATGCAGGCTTTCGCTGAAGCCTGGAGAGCGAGAGTGGTCGGTGCGCACCGACCCCTCTCGCTCTCCAGGCTTCAGGAGAGCCGCAGCGCCAGCCCCACAAGGTCGGAGGACAGCGGGGAGGCGGAACGCCGCCATCCCGCTGTCTCCCGATGTGGTTTGGAGGCTGACGGTGGGGAGACGCGTGTTTCTCCCCGCTGCCAGCCCCGCAAGCTCCGGGGACAGCGGGGAGGCGCAGTGTGTCTTCCCGCTGTCCCCGGACCTGGCCTGCAGGCAGGCAGCGGGGAGAAGAGCGCTTCTCCCCGCTGCTGGCCCCACAAACGCCTGGGGGGGGGGGGAATATATATTTTTTCCTTTATTTCCCCCCAAAAAAACTTGGTGCGTCCTATGGGCCGGTGCGTCCTATGGGGCAAAAAATACGGTAAATTAAAACTAAACCTTAACACTAAACATACTTAGTCTTCCACACGAGAAGGAAAAGAGAGAGGAAGTGTAAAACCCAGGCTCCTTCTGGCCCTACTTTTATAGCCAGCGTGATCTTGACTGCAAGAGATAACAGACCTAGTTTAAGCCAGCTTCTCTGAAGGCATAACCCAAACATCATGGCGTTTCTTTCACACAGAGAACCTTCCAGAACCCTCTTGTATGAATTAGAATAGAAAAGATCTCTACACATCAGATCACTACTTTCTGCACCGAGAAATACAGACTGACATGATCTTCACGTGTTCTCTTTTATTTCAGGAGGGGATGTCTGGGAGACAGACAACGAAACCAAAGCGCACCCCGTGTTTGGGGAAGGCAATAAGTGTCCCGACACAGAAGAGGACGCCTGGAATCAGGATGGAATGAAGAAGCAGGAGGGAAATAAAAACAGTGAGCGGAGTCACGAGCCCCTTTCTTGCCCGGACGGCAACTTATGTGAAATTGCGGCGCAGTTACGAGCCCAAAGCAACCTTCGGAGGGATGGAAGGAAAGAGTGTCCTGCGTGTGGGAAAAGGTTTGCTTGTAAATCAGCACGTTGATACCCATACGGAAAACCTTTGACAGGGAGCCAACAAAGAGAACAGGCCATTTGCAGATTAGAGAACAAACGACACAGAGAGACTTCTGAAGGTTGTTTCTGTCTAGATCAGCGGTTCTCAACCTGTGGGTCCCCAGATGTTGTTGGACTACAACTCCCATCATCCCTGAGCTCTGGCCTTGTTAGCTAGGGATGATGGGAGTTGTAGTCCAACAACATCTGGGGACCCACAGGTGGAGAACTGCTGGTCTAGATGAAGAGGTTGGCTTGTAACTCCCCTTTCACTTGCCCTCTGTGTCAGTCCCCTCCTGTCTACGGCGACCTCCAAGGTACCCTCTCAGGGTTGCCATATGTCCTCTTTCTCCAGGACATGTCCTCTTTTTCCTGTTCTGGTTGCCATATGTCCTCTTTTTCCAGGATGAAAATTTCTGTCTGGGCGGATTTTTAAAAATTTGGCAAAATGTCTGGGGGGGGGGAGTTGTTTGGTTTTTTTGTAACTCAAGAAAAATTGTCTAGTGCATCAGTCTAGTGCTAAGGCCCCTGGCTAAGCTAATTTGCAGCAGAGAATCACAACAGAGCAACACCTTAAACTAACTATATCCTGTATAAATCCCTTCTTTTGTGGCTGAACTGAAAGGATGCTGGCTCAGCTATAAGATCTTTGAGAAGGAGTCTGGGAGGGCAGGAGTTCACATCCCCGTGCCCTTAAGGAGAGTCCGTAAAGGTAAAGGGACCCCTGACCATTAGGTCCAGTCGTGGCCGACTCTGGGGTTGCGGCGCTCATCTCGCTTTATTGGCCGAGAGAGCCAGCGTACAGCTTCCGGGTCATGTGGCCGGCATGACTAAGCCGCTTCTGGTGAACCAGAGCAGCGCACAGAAACGCCGTTTACCTTCCCACCAGAATGGTATCTATTAATCTACTTGCACTTTAACGTGCTTTTGAACTGCTAGGTTGGCAGGAGCAGGGACTGAGCAATGGGAGGTTTTCATACTGCATTTTCATACAAAATATTCCAGCTTTGATCCAGACAGTGGTCAGAAAGCTGCCCCTTGACTGATAAGATAGTAAAAAGGTAAAGGTCCAGTCATGGCTGACTCTGGGGTTGCAGCGCTCATCTCGCTTTATTGGCCAAAGGAGCCGGCGTACAGCTTCCGGGTCATGTGGCAACATGACTAAGGCGCTTCTGGTGAACCGGAGCAGCGCACGGAAACACCGTTTACCTTCCCACCAGAATGGTACCTATTAATCTACTTGCACTTTGACGTGCTTTCGAACTGCTAGGTTGGCAGGAGCAGGGACTGAGCAATGGGAGGTCACGCCGTCACGGGGATTCGAACTGCCGACCTTCTGATCAGCAAGCCCTAGGCTCTGTGGTTTAACCCACAGCGCCACCCACGAGAGTACATGTTAAGCAGCTTAATAAATTGTTCTGTGCACACTGTGCACAATTGACTTCCCGTAGCCAATCAGAAGCCGCGCTTTGGTTTTCGAACTTTTTGGAAGTCAAACAGACTTCCGGAACGGATTCCGTTCGACTTCCAATGTACAACTGTATATATTTTGTGGTTTTATATTTTATATTTGTTCTCTGAACTGCCCTGAGACCTCTGGGTTTTGGGCAGTATATAAATTCAATTAACAACAGCCAACTGGACTCCTCAAACCAGCTAGTTTTGTTAGGGAGAGAGAGAGCTTCTCCCGCTGCCTTGCTTATACAATGCCTCACTCTTGCATGTTGCCGTAGGTGGACCAGAGATGAGACCCAAAAGATGCTCTCCATAATAGCTCAGAGCGCCGGCACCAAGGTGTTTATGAGCAGTAGCACGGCTACCAACGAGAAGTACTGGAAGTCCTTGCAGGACAGCATGCATGCCCTGGGATACTCGAGATCCACCTGCCAGCTCCGTGCAAAGTGGAAGCGTCTGAAGATCGACTTTTTCAATCGGGGAATCAAGGCAGCATGTGGACAAATTCGAGTCAAGCATCCTCCTGCCTTCTACAAGGAATTAACTGCGATCTGGATCGCGGCAGGGAAGCCGCCTTTTGGGGAACGCAGAAAGCCTGGTAGTTTTTTTTTAAGGAAAATCCTTACTATTTGCAGGATATTCTATTTCTGGGTGTGGTTCCCTCCCATATTTCTCTCTTGTTTTATTATATTTTTATTGATTTTTACATATAATTTCCAAAAATCATATAAAATATTTTCTTATCTTATACAATGTTTTAGGCTTCCATCAACCACATCTGAAGATTTTTCAATCTTTATCACTTAATCTACATTTCATTAATTTCCTTATTACTTTTAATAATCCTTAACTAATAATTCTCTTCATAGTCTTCTCTGCAATATTTCACATAGTCCTCCTTACAGAACCTGTCATGTCATAAAAAGATCCTTCTTTTTCTTTACATTTCCAACATTTATTACTTGTTTTGTACATTTTAGCTAATTTCACCGGTGTAACATACCATCTGTACATCTTTTTCATCACATTTTCTTTCAAGGCATTGCATGCTGTAAATTTTAATCCTTCTTTCCAGTTTTCCCCAGTCTTTTAACTGTATGTTATACCCAAAATCCTTGTCCCATTGTAGGTTTTTCCCACATTTCTCATTCCAGCATTCCGCCTCCCCCCCCCCCAAGCCTATAAGCTCTTACAAGACTACAGAACTTTAGTTGTCGTTCATGCATCGAAGCGGGTTGGACTAGATGACCCTTGGGGTCCCTTCCAAGTCCAATTCTATCATTCTCATGACCCAGGGGTTTATCTAGGCCAGCCTTCGCCAATCTGGGGTCGATGGGAGTTGTAGTTCAATAGATATAACAACACTGAAACACAATGTGTGACCGGAAAAGTTTGGTAAACGGTCACAGAAATCAGACACCGAGTAATATTCGAACATACAATCAGCATCAGAAACCCATGAAATGGTCACAGTTGTGTACAGAGATGAAACTGTAACTCAAAAGACAGCATATGAGTGGTTTAAGCCTTTCCGTGAAGGGCAGCAAACCATCAAAGATGACCCACGGTCTGGCAGACCGTCAACAAGCAGAATGGCAGAGTTTGTGAGTTATTGATATGGGATTGGCGTTTGTCCATCCGAATGCTGGCGGAAGAATTGCATATTCCGTGTGAAACCGTTACTGAGGTTACTGAGTTGTCCCACCCTCCATATTCTCCCGATCTGGCCGCACCAGATTTTTCTTTTTCTGCACTGAAAGGGCACATATTTCCCAACATTTCACATATCCAAGCTGCTGTGAAGAGGGAACTGAAAGCAGTATGAAAAGAGGACTTCGCCAGAAGTTTCCAACAGTTCTACGAACATTGTCAATGGTGCATTGTATCAAAGGGAGGTCTACTTTGAAGGCCATCACCTCCTGGCAAATAGAAGGGGAAGAAATGGAGGCAGTGAGAGATTTTACTTTCTTGGGCTCCATGATCACTGCAGATGGTGACAGCAACCACGAAATTAAAAGACACCTGCTCCTTGGGAGAAAGGCGATGGCAAAGCTAGACATCATCTTAAAAAGCAGAGACATCACCTTGCCATGGTTTTCCCAGTAGTGATGTATGGAAGTGAGAGCTGGACCATAAAGAAGGCTGATCGCCGAAGAATTGATGCTTTTGAATTATGGTGCTGGAGGAGACTCTTGGGAGTCCCAAGGACTGCAAGAAGATCAAACCTATCCATTCTTAAGGAAATCAGCCCTGAGTGCTCACTGGAAGGACAGATCGTGAAGCTGAGGCTCCAATACTTTGGCCACCTCACGAGAAGAGAAGACTCCCTGGAAAAGACCCTGATGTTGGGAAAGATGGAGGGCACAAGGAGAAGGGGATGACAGAGGACGAGATGGTTGGACAGTGTTCTTGGAGCTACAAACATGAGTCTGACCAAACTGTGGGAGACAATGGAAGACAGGAGTGCCTGGCGTGCTCTGGTCCATGGGGTCACGAAGAGTCGGACACGACTAAGCGACTAAACAACAACAACAACAAAGCTATGTATGTTTGAACATTTCTCGCTGTCCGATTTCTATAACAACATTGAGGAAAGCCAGATAGCAAAGGTGATGTAGAAAGACCCATCATTTGCTCCATGCGAAGATCTATCTATACCAGGTATGGGGAAGCTTTAGCTCAACAAGAGCACTTTCCCTGGTTTCCGGAAACCAGTATTCAGAAAGCCTTAAGGCCTCCAACCGTGTTTCCACTCATTTTGGTTTCTCTCTCAATTTCAGTGGTGGATGTGTGCGAGACGGACAACGAAAGCAATTCCACAAATGGGGAGCTACCACCAATAAGGCCCTGCGACAAGCCAGCAACCACTAAGCAGCAGCCCAAAGAGGCACCAGCCACCAGGCTTCCCCTGCGGATCGTGGGACCCGAGGTGGTTGATACCGGCGGAGTCGCTCCTTTAGGTACGCCAGTCCCAAGCCATATTTATTTATGCATTTTGCTTAAATGTTTGCAGGCTGCACTTTCATGTAAAATGCCATCCGGCGGAATGCAATCTAAAAAGACAGTGCTGTGGTGACAACAATAAAAGCATCAAGCACGTCACTAGAAGTGGCAGTCTGCAATTATTCTGGAATTCCCACTGTTCTGTTACGATAAACTTTATTGTCCTTGTCCCATACAGAACAACGAAATTGAAAAAATCTACATCAGACATTCAAAAACCAACAGGCCTGCTATCCCAGCTATCCCAGCCTGGTTAGCCCCCTAAAAACTCTGATACCCCATAATTAAATGCAATATACTCCCATAGATACTACCTTACACTGCATTTAAAACCAAAACCGCGTTTGGATAGAAGCTGTTTCTCAAGCAGCTAGTCCTAGTCTTTATAACCCTGAACCTTCTTCCAGAAGGCAGAAGCTGAAAGAGATCATTTCCAGGGTGCACACTATCCTGCGCTATCTCTGCAGCTTTCTTATGGCACCTGGCAGCATAGATTTGATCCAAGGTGGGAAGAGTGCACCCAATTATTCTCCCCTCAGTCTTTACAACCCTGGACAGCATTGTTTTCCCCTGACCGTGTTCTTACGTTTCCTACTCTCTTTTTTTTGTCTCTCGTGGAATAACAAACTGGTTTGATGTTGTTGCTGTTGTAAATTTTTATTGAAATTTCAAAAGTTTAAACTATGTACTTCCATACATAGAAGATTTGTATTTTCCCAACTTCCTGCCCCATATTCTATGGTGTTTTAATCCCACCCCCCTTCTGCTGCACAGTACCTTCTATTTCTTTTCAACCAGTGTGCCCTGGCACCGTGGGGTGCCTTGAAGGATGGTCAGGGGTGCCTTAGGCAAACCTGCCTCTGTCCGTCTTCCTTCCTTCCTTCCTTCCTTCCTTCCTTCCTTCCTTCCTTCCTTCCTTCCCTCCCTCCCTCCCTCCCTCCTTCCCTCCCTCCCTCCTCAGATGCCCTCTTGTGTCTCTGCGTCCCAAAGGCTTGCACAGTTGTTTGTGGCAGCAGTCCTAGCTACAACCTCCCCAGGCGAATGGTGCCTCTGGGGCTGGCCAGGGGGTGCTGGGTGCCATGAGCTGAGGCAGCCTCAGAGGAAGCAAGCAAGTGGACGAGGGCACACAGCTCCCAGCCAGCCCTTGCTGTTGGGGACGGACAGACAGGTGTGGGGCCAGGCAGGCAGGTGCTTTGCTAGCCTTTCTCGTGCCTGCTGTGTGTAATGCCTACCTGGGAGCTGAGTGCCCAGTGCCAAAGGGGAGCCTTTCCACCAGGCAGGCCCGGCGGTGCCCGCTGCTGCTGCTACTACCTCCCAAGGTGAGTAAGGTGGTGGCCTCATACGCAGCTTTGGCCAGTCTCCGTTGGGCCACTAAGGCTGGGGGCATCCTCTTCCCAGGCCGCTGCGGGGTGTGTGACATGAGGAGACCCCTCTCGTTGGAGCAGGAGGGGCAACCCAGAGACCAGGAGTGGTGGCGGCAGCTGCCCCCAGAGGACTCCCAAGGAGAGGGGAGAATAATAATAATAATACAGTGGTGCCCCGCAAGACGAATGCCTCGCAAGACGAAAAACCCGCAAGACGAAAGGGTTTTTCGGTTTTTGCGATGCTTCGCTAGACGATTTTCCCTATGGGCTTGCATCGCAAGACGAAAGCCCATAGGGAAATCTCGGGGACCTTTTTTTAAATGCTGGCAGTGGGGAGCAAAGCCTTTCCCCCCCCTCCGGACTTCAGAAGAGGTCCAGGAAGGCCGGCGGGGGCGAAAGGCTTTGCTCCCCACCGCCAGCATTTTAAAAGCGGTCCGGGATAGCAGGGAAGCGCTTCCCGCTATCCCGGACGGCTTTTGAAGGCAGACGGGGGGAGCAAAGACTTTTGCCCCCGGCCAGCCTTCAGAAGAGGTCCAGCAGCTTGGATGTGTGAAATGTTGGGAAATATGTGCCCTTTCAGTGCAGAAAAAGAAAAATCTGGTGCGGCCAGATCGGGAGAATATGGAGGGTGGGACAACTCAGTAAGGTCCAGGACCTCTTCTGAAGGCTGGCGGGGGGCAAAAGTCTTTGCTCCCCCCCGCCTGCCTTCAAAAGCCGTCCGGGGGCTTTTAAATCGCCCCGGGAAGGCAGGCAGGGGGGACAAAGACTTTTGCCCCCCGCCAGCCTTCAGAAGAGGTCCTGGACCTCTTCCGAAGGCGGGCGGGGGGCAAAAGTCTTTGTCCCCCCTGCCTGCCTTCCCAGGAGAGCGGGAAGGCAGCGTTGCGTTTTCAGCTCTCCCGGGAAGGCAGGCAGGGGGGAGCAAAGACTTTCGCCCCCCGCCAGCCTTCAGAAGAGGTCGGGGGACAGACTGTCCCCGGACCTGGTCTGAAGGCGGTTTCCATAGGAACACATTAATTGATTTTTAATGCATTCCTATGGGAAACCGTGCTTCGCAAGACGAAAAACTCGCAAGACGAAAAGACTTGCGGAACGAATTAATTTTGTCTTGCGAGGCACCACTGTAATAATAATAATAATAATAATAATAATAATAAATAATAATAATAAATTTTTATTTATACCCCGCCCTTCCCGGTTCAAAAACCGGGCTCAGGGCAGCTAACAACAAAATTAAAACACCTAATTATAAAAGCTGCATAAAGTACAGTATAAAAACATGAATAACAATAAAAATCAATAATCAATTTGATAATCCCCAGGGCTAGCTGGCTGAATTGGTCCTACTTGGGCCAGCGAGGAGGCCAGGGGAGAATTAGCTGTGGGATCTCAGAGCGGGTGGCTGAGGGAGCAATACACAAGGGAGGGTGTTTGAAAAGGGGTGAGGGGCTGCCGGCAAGGGGGGACATAACTGGGTTTCTGAGCCCCACAGGGGTGCAACAGGAAGAAGGAAATTGGCCAAGGGAGCCATGGACTCAAAAAGGTTGAAAACCTCTGTCTTGCACCAATACATCAAAACTGTGTTCCCCAGTTCCTTCTGTTGCTCGGATATGAGAGAGCCAGAAGTCAAGTGCTCCAACGCATTAGGGACATAGAGCTGCAATGTCATATGGGCAAAATGGATAAACATGCCACAATTAGAGACCTTGGGAGAGGGTTCTCACCCGCAAATTATCTGGCTGATTTACAAATACCTAAGTACAGACACTCCTTTACCCTGGCCAGATTTAACGTTCTGCCCTCTGCCCTGCTGCTAGGCAGATATGAGGGCAAACCATATGAGTCACGTGTTTGCCCATGAGGCTCATCGGAAGTGGAAACAAGTCTGCATGTATTGCTGCACTGTAGTTACTACGAGGATCTGCGCCTGACCTTTATTGCCCCAGTTCTACAAAAGCTTAAAAATGAACCAGAACTCCAACGTATGAGAGCCTTGGTAGAAGATAAGGTTCCTGAAATTACGATCAATGTTGCCAAATTCTGTGCAGCCGCTATTAGGCGCAGGAAACAAGAGCTTTCCCATGTCAATATGCAGGCGAAGGCAAATACTTAATTTTATTTATGCTGTCTAATTCTAAATTGTTGTTATGGCCTAATCTGTATTGAAACTGTCCTTTGTTTTCTCCGGTGTTATGCTTCGCTGACTAGCTGTACGAGTTAATCTGGTCTGTGACCGTTTAATAAAATTTGACTTTGACTTCTGTTGCTCATGTTTCAAATATTGCTCGCATCAAACTATAACATTTCCTTAAATAGTCCTTTAATGTCCATCTGAATTTGTTAAACCAATGTTTATAGTGTGACGTTGCTTTGATATGCCCCGTAGGAAGTGGTGGATAAATAGATAATCGCAGCAGACATGTTTGCCTCCTCTCTCTTTCAGGAGGGGATGTTTGGGAGACGGACAACGAATGCCAAGCCCATCCGGTGTACGAGGACTTCGCTAGCTGCCCACACACGGAAGAGGACGACTGGGATCAAGACGAAACGAAGAAGCGGGAGGGAAACAGAAGCAACGAGAGTTCTGCTCATGTGTGTGGCAACTTCTCCGGAATCGCAGGCCGCTCGCGAGACCAAACACCGCAAAACCCGGAGGAAGGGGAAGAGTGCCCTGCCTGCTGGAAGAGGTGATTTGATATCAATACAGGAACCCAGCTACGGGGAAGGGGAAAATGTATCTGGAGTGTGGAAAGAGCTTTGAGTCAAGGCAACCCACTTTCTTCTAGGGACATGCAAGGAATCTGTTTCCGAAAGGCTCTTATAGAAATTTTGGGGTTAGGATGTTCTCGAGCGTTGTCGCCTCTCAGATAAAGCTGCTCATTGTTGGGCAGGGGGTGGTGTTTACAAAGCAATAGTAATCGAGGAAGCATAGGCAAAAAAAATCCCCTCCATATTTAATAAATACACCCAAGACTAAAACAACGTGAATGTCCCCCTTTGCAGAGCGTGCACAAATCCGCCTGTGTTTCTTCATGTGGGATCCTGTTGTTTGCATGACCCTCCACTGCGATTCCATTTAGGAACTGCTTTGCATGAAGTCCAGTGGTACCTCGGGTTAAGTACTTAATTCGTTCCGGAGGTCCGTTCTTAACCTGAAACTGTTCTTAACCTGAAGCACCACTTTAGCTAATGGGGCCTCCTGCTGCTGCCACACCACCGCCGCACAATTTCTGTTCTCATCCTGAAGCAAAGTTCTTAACGTGAAGCACTATTTCTGGGTTAGCGGAGTCTGTAACCTGAAGCGTATGTAACCTGAGGTACCACTGTATCTCAAAGGTAATTTCACAATGAAGGAACGTCAATATTAGCCCAGCGCTCTCACAAACACCCACTCACCCCCTTCATACCCTACGCTATGCAAGTCTTGGGATGAACAAATGTGTTTTTAACACAGGTCGCTCTCATAACTGTTGGTTGATCTTGGTACTGCGCACACCAGGGTGGGGGCCAGATATGTGGCCCTCCAGCTGTTGGACTGCAACTCCAAGTACAGTGGTGCCTCGCAAGACGAAATTAATTCGTTCCGCGATTCTCTTCGTCTAGCGGTTTTTTCGTCTTGCGAAGCAAGCACATTGACAGCTTAGCGGATTAGTGCTAGAGCTGTCAAGCGGCTTCCAGCGGTCAGCTGTTAAGCGGCTTATCAGCGGAACAGCTGATAAGCGGCTTAGGAGCTTAGGAAAAGGGCAAAAAAAGCAAAAAAAAAACCCGCCGGGGGACGCAATATTTTTTCATCTTGTGAAGCAACCCCATAGGGAAATTTGTTTTGCGAAGTGCCTCCAAAACGGAAAACCCTTTCGTCTAGCGGGTTTTTCGTCTTGCGAGGCGTTCGTCTTGCGGGGCACCACTGTATTATGGAACTTATTGGCCATGGCAGGTGAGACTGAGGAGAACTGTAGTCCAACCTCAGTGGGAGGGAAATAGGTTAGCCATCCCTGCTCAACACTGACTGGCTGTAGCTCTCCAAAGTTTGAGAATGAGCGCCACCCCTGTGTGGGATGCCCTCCCATCGGATGTCAAGGAGATAAAGGACTACACAACTTTTAGAAGGCATCTGAAGGCAGCCCTGTACAGGGAGGTTTTTTTTAATGTTTAGTGTTTTATTGTGTTTATTACGGCTGGGGCAACCCAGCCAGATGGGCAGGATATAAACATTACATATTAATAACAATCATCATCATCATCATCATCATCATCATCATAATTCATTATGGGTTTCCCCAGCCACTCTGGGCGGCCCCCAACAGAATATTAAAAACACAATAAAACATTAAAAACTTCCCTAAACAAGGCTGCCTTCAGATGTCTTCTAAAAGTTAGATAGTTGTTTATTTCCTTGGCATCTGATGGGAGGGCGTTCCACAGGGTGGGCGTATTAGTATTATTTGAAGTAGGGTCTCTCCCAGCCCTATTTAGTGAGGAGGGATATAGGTCAACAACAGCAACAAATACCCCGCCTATCTGGCCAGCAAAATAATAATAATAAAATGTCAAACATTCCTGATAGAGGGTTGACTTCAGATGTCCTCTAAAAGTTGTTGTTGATGATGATGATGATGATGAGAAGACAAAGAAGATGAAGAAGAAAAAGACGACGACGTTACAGTTATCATTTATATAACATATACTGTGTTGGTTTCTGAGGGGAAAGTAAAGGCATTATGTTGGAAGACGCAGGGTAGATAAAGTGCTCTTCACATCACATAAACTGTGGAACAGAAGAGGATTAGACAAATTCATGAAAGAGAAGGCTCTTAATGGCTGCTAGGCATGGTGACTCAACTCTGCCTCTGAATCACAGTTTCTGGAAACCACAGGAGGACAGAGTGTTGTTATGCTCAAATGCTACCTGTGGGATTCCCAAAGATATTTGGATGACCATCATGAAATCAAAATGCTGAGCCAGGTGGGCCATTGGCCTGATCCAGCAGGCTCTTCTTATGTTCTTAGGTTAACCAGCCGAATTCCCCAAACCAACTACCGTATTTTTCGCTCTATAAGACGCACCAGACCATAAGACACACCTAGTTTTTGGAGGAGGGAAACAAGAAAAAAAACATTCTGAATCATAGCCGCGCAAAGCCTGTTCAGGGCAGCGGAAGGAAGGCTCCCCCAAGAGCCGTGCTCCCTTTAAAGAGGACACAGAGTATGTGTGTGGCTCTTGGGGGCTTTTCCCCGAGGGGGGAGAAGGGCAACCCGTCAGTCCCTTCCCCCACCTCCCGGAAAAACCCCCAAGAGCTGTGCTCCCTTTAAAGAGCCGCGCGGAGCTGCCCTTCTCCCTCCTCGGGGAAAAGACCCCAAGAGCCACACACATGCTCCACGCAGCACCACACTGAGAGCCAGTGTGGTGTAGTGGTTAAGAGCAGTAGTCTCATAATCTGGTGAACCGGGTTCGCGTCTCCGCTCCTCCACATGGAGCTGCTGGGTGACCTTGGGCCAGTCACACTTCTCTGAAGTCTCTCAGCCCCACTCACCTCACAGAGTGTTTGTTGTAGAGGAGGAAGGTAAAGGAGAATGTTAGCCGCTTTGAGACTCCTTCGGGTAGTGATAAAACGGGATATCAAATCCAAACTCCTCCTCCTCTTTAAAGGGAGTGTTGAGCAGAGCCTCCCACCTGCATTCGCTCCATAAGACGCACACACGTTTCCCCTTACTTTTTAGGAGGGAAGAGTTGCGTCTTATGGAGCGAAAAATACAGTCGTTTTGCTAGAGGGAGAGCGAAGTCATCTTGATTTATTTTATAGTGCCAATGCACTTCTTTGACTCTTGCATGTTGTCGCCCTAGATGGACCGGAGACGAAACCCAAAAGATGCTCTCTATAATCGCCCGTAGCCCCGGCATCAAGACCTTTATGAGCAGCAGCACGGTTGTGGACGAGAAGCACTGGAAAGCCCTGCAGGATGAAATGCTCTCTCTGGGATTCTCCAGATCCAGCTGCCAGCTCCGCGACAAGTGGAAGCGCCTGAAGATCGACTTTTTCAGTCAGGGCATGGAGGCGGCCTGCGGACAGGTCAGAGTCAAGAACCCTCCTCCCTTCTACAAGGAAGTGACTTCAATTTGGATTGCAGCTGGGAAACCAGCTTTCGGGGAGCACAGAAAGCCCGGTATGTTTTAAAAGAAACCTTCTGATTTGCAGGGTCTTTTGAGTTTTTCCAGATGTATCACTCCAGTATCTTTTAAAAAAGTAATAATAATAATAATAATAATAATAATAATAATAATAATAATAATAATAATAATAATTTATTATTTATACCCCGCCCATCTGGCTGGGCCTCCCCAGCCACTCTGGGCGGCTATAATAATAATTAATCTATGTAAAGCAGAGCTTTGAACTAGACTGCTGCCCAGCAGGATGTAGATAACAAAGCTTAAAATCCAGTGATAAATGATATAAAGTTTGATACAAACATTAGATCCTCCAGAATAGTATGTTAAGTATACTATTAAATAAAGAATTAAAAACAATGCAAATTTTTTTAATTGAGAAATATAAAATAATTATATTAAATTGGTAAAAAACACAGAATGTAAGGTGTTAATAATTTTAAAATTAAGGCAAAATCCTGTGACAGCAAGATTGAGTCCCATCAAGCTGCTTTGAATCACATCGGGGCAGGGGGAGAGGTGGGATATAAATAAATAATGACAATAGATTTCGCACTTTTGGAATTCCCGGTAGGATCCTGTTGATCGGGTTCTGAGTTCAGAGGTGCAAGATTCAAGTTCAGCTCCTATAGGAGTCCTCCTTTCTGATCACAAGCCATGGGAAGTACCAGCTAAAACAATGGCTTTGGAGATTCAATTGGTTGTGGTTATAAAAGGGCTTTCTCAGTGATGGCCTCAACTTTTTGGATTGCTTTCTCGAAGGAGAGGCAGGCAGGTCCCAGCCCTGCAGGTGTAAATTAACGGGGGACAGGTCTCCTGAATCTTAAGGGTTGTGTAGAAAGTGCAGATTTTCTCACCAGTTGCTGTTGTTTAGTCATTCAGTCGTGTCCGACTCTTTGTGACCACCTGGACCAGAACACGCCAGGCACTTCTGTCCTCCACTACCTCCTGCAGTTTGGTCAAACTCATGCTGGTAGCTTCGAGAACACTGTCCAACCATCTCGTCCTCTGTCGTCCCCTTCTCCTTGTGCCCTCCATCTTTCCCAACATTAGGGTCTTTTCCAGGGAGTCTTCTCTTCTCAGGAGGTGGCCAAAGTACTGGAGCCTCAGCTTCAGGATCTGTCCTTCCAGTGAGCACTCAGGGCTGATTTCCTTAAGAATTGATACGTTTGATCTTCTTGCAGTCCATGGGACTCTCAAGAGTCTCCTCCAGCACCATAATTCAAAAGTGTAAATTCTTCAGCAATCAGCCTTCTTTATGGTCCAGCTCTCACTTCCATACATCACTACTGGGAAAACCATAGCTTTAACTATACGGACTTTTGTTGGCAAGGTGATGTGTCTGGTTTTTACCTCTGTCGGCAAGGTGATGTCTCTGCTTTTTACCTTGTGGGGTATAAAGTATTATTATTGTTGTTGTTGTTGTTGTTGTTGTTGTTGTTGTTAAGAATGATAAGTAGGACCTGCCAAAAATACCACTTCCCTGCCCCTCACCACCCTACTCCCTATAGCCACTGCTGCCTCAGACTCAGGGAAGAGTAGGGCAACCCCAGGCATTCACTTGCTTGCACCACAGCAGCTGCCTAAATTATGGGCTGCAAGGTGGAGGCTTCATTCCAGTATCTTGACTTTGCTGGGCTGAGTGCATAAAGCTAGGGGAGGCTGCTGCAAGGCACTTTGTATTAATTGGCTCTTCAAAAGAAAAGTTTTGAGGTTAGCCACCCCTGCTCTGTACTGATTGGACAGTCCCTTCCGCTTCCCCCTCTGCCACTCACATCGGTTTCTCTCTCCGTTTCAGTGGTGGATGCGTCAGAGACCGACAACGAGAGCAATTCCACAAATGGGGAGCCACCGCCGATAAGGCCCTGCCACAAGCCAGCAGCAGCCGGGCAGCAGCTGGAAGGGGCACTGCCAACTGGGCCTCCCTTGCCGGTTGTAGGGCCCAAGGTGGTCGATGCTGGCGGAGTTGCTCCTTTAGGTACTCGGGAGCTGAGCCGTTTATTTATTTCCATTTTTTTAAAAAAAGTTTTTTTATTTTAATAATCTTTATTGGTTTAGATTAAAAACATATATACATATATATATACATAACAACATTTAGTACAAAAGCAGAAAAAAGGAAAGAGAAGAAAGAAAAGGGACAAAGAGATATAAAGCATTATACACTTCCTCTACGTAAATACAATAACATATTAACACTTAAATTCATACAAATTCAAACTCACAAAAAGAACATAAAAGGTTTCTATATATTTCTCTATATTTAAAATGTTTCATAGACTGCATTTTCATACAAAATATTCCAGCTTTGATCCGGACAGTGGTCAGAAAGCAGCCCCTTGACTGATAAGATAGTAGTGAGGAGTTTTTATGTGTGCGTTTTTAAAAGGAAAGCATCCTTTAAGACTAGGTATTTTGTAACTTAAGGCCATCGGAAGAGTCTGCTGCCTCAGAAATGCCCACAAATTCTAGTGCTGGGAGAGAGGGAGGAATAAATACTGATCTTTTGTCATTTTAACAGCTTTTGCTTTTCCAATATTTTGTGTTCTTTTGTTTATTTCTGTTTTCTAAAAGTGGTGCAAGCAGTTAAAGGCAAAACAAATAGAGACACCTTTGAATAAACGTGGACCCCTTTCTTTAACCATGTTAATGACCAAAAATCAAGACCTCCTGCTACCAACCGCTCAGTATTCTCAGTGGAGAGGTTACAATAAGTAATATGTCTGAATGTTGAATCTGTAAATGCATGTCTAGAGACAATGGATAAAACAAACACCATTAGATGTACTGCTGGATATGTGTTTAATGGTTATTGTATTTGTTTAAAAACCAATAAAAATTGTTTGTTTTTGCGCTGTGGGTTAAACCACAGAGCCTAGGACTTGCCGATCAGAAGGTCAGCGGTTCAGATGCCTGCGACGGGGTGAGCTCCCGTTGCTCGATCCCTGCTCCTGCCAACCTAGCAGTTCGAAAGCATGTCAAAGTGCAAGTAGATAAATAGGTCCCTCTCTGGCAGGAAGGTAAACGGCGTTTCCGTGCGCTGCTCTGGTTCTCCAGAAGTGGCTTAGTCATGCTGGCCACATGACCCGGAAGCTGTACGCCGGCTCACTTGGCCAATAAAGCGAGATGAGCGCCAAAACCCCAGAGTCGGCCACGACTGGACCTAATGGTCAGGGGTCCCTTTACCTTTACAAAAGAAAATCTGTAACTGCCCCATGCTGTTCTATTTTCCAATAAAATTAGATTTTCTCCTGCTGTTCACATAACAAAACATTTGGTGAAGCTTACACGTCATATGAATTATAAATAATATAAAGATTATAATAATGTGTATACCATGACTGAAGTAGTGCATGTTCAAAGAATCAGAACATTGGAACGTTCAGGACAGATAAAAGAAAGTCTGTTGTGCAGTACATAGTTAAACTATGGAACTCACAGCCACAAGAGGCAGGGATGGCCACCAACGCTAGATGGCTTTAAAGGCAGATTAGCCAAATTCATGGAGGAGAGTGTTATCAATGGCTACTAGCCATAACTGGTGTGCTCTGCCTCCACAGTTGAAGCAATGCTTCTGAATCCTAGTTTCTGGGAACTGCAGGAGAGTAAAGGGCTTTTGTGTTCGAATCCTGCTTGCAAGCTTCTCACAGGCATCTGGTTGGCGACTGTGAGACCAGGAAGCTAGACTAGATGGGCCATTGGCGTGGTCCAGCAAGCTCTTTCTACATTTTTATGCGCTGTGTCTTAGATACGATTTTTATAATAATAATAATAATTTATTATTTATACCCCGCCCATCTGGCTGGGTTTCCCCAGCCACTCTGGGCGGCTTCCAACAGAACACTAAGATACAATAACCTATTAAACGTTAAAAGCTTCCCTAAACAGGGCTGCCTTCAGATGTCTTCTAAAAGTCTGGTAATTGTTTATCTCTTTGACATCTGCTGGGAGGGTGTTCCACAGGGCAGGTGCCACTACTGAGAACGCCCTCTGCCTGGTTCCCTGTAACTTGGCTTCTCTCAGGGAGGGAACCACCAGAAGGCCCTCGGCGCTGGACCTCAGTGTCCGGGCAGAACGATGGGGGTGGAGACGCTCCTTCAGGTATACTGGACCGAGGCCGTTTAGGGCTTTAAAGATCAGCACCAACATTTTGCATTGTGCTCGGAAACATACTGGAAGCCAGTGTAGGTCTTTCAAGACCAGTGTTATGTGTTCTCTGCAGCCGCTCCCAGTCTCCAGTCTAGCTGCCGCATTCTGGATTAGTTGTAGTTTTTAATTAACACCACCACCGTTTGTTTCTGTAGTTGAAGTTGCAAGGAGGGTGACCAGATGCAGGGAAGAGAACGAAGGATGGGAGCAGGACGAGCCAATGACCCCGTCTTCTGAAGAGGAACCTCAAGGAACTCCTCCTTCTCCTACCTTCCACCACCAGCAAACCCCTTCCCTTCCAGAAGAGCAGATTGAGTTCAAAGAGATAAAGGAGGAGGTGGAAGATGCAGATGAATCTCTTTTGGGGTGCCCTCCTCAAGGACTTCCGGAAGCAGCTCGTAGCAGTGGTGGTCTTCTCACAACAACTGCAAGTAGCAGATCAGCACCTGCCACAGAGAGGCATGTGAAGCAATGGTATATCAGCCAACAATGCTCTACCTGTTCCTCAATGAGTAAGTCAAGTTACTGAACTAAGTTTTCCCATTCAAACCGTTGTGGGTGGCGCTGTGGCCTAAACCACAGAGCCATTTGGGCTTGCCGAAGGCAATAGAAGCTTTTGTGTTCCACATATGTACAAACAAAAGAACTTAAATGTGACAAGGATTCCCAGAATACCACCTTGTTTTGCCTTGCCAGGCTTCGGCAGCTGAGCATACTCATATTTTGTGTATCAGAGACATGGAACAAGTGACATGGCGGATACCGCATACAGTGGTACCTCAGGTTACAGGTGCTTCAGGTTACAGACTCCACTAACCCAGAAATAGTTAATAACTTTGCTTCAGGATGAGAACAGAAATCATGTGGCAGCGGCAGTGGGAGGCCCGATTAGCTAAAGTGGTGCTTCAGGTTAAGAACAGACCTCCAGAACGAATTAAGTTCTTAACCAGAGGTACCACTGTATTATTCCAGGAATGCTTGTCACGTTTAAGTTTTGTCGTCTGACACCGGCATACAACAACTATATTTTGCAAAGGCACATGTTAAGATCTTTCGTATCCTTCGTCTGATACCTGCATACAGCAGCTGCATACTTTGCAAAGGCAGATGTGGAACATTACAAAGAAAAGTTCATCTTTTGCAAGTAAAAAGGTAAAGGTACCCCTGCCCATACGGGCCAGTCTTGCCAGACTCTAGGGTTGTGCGCTCATCTCACTCTAGAGGCCGGGAGCCAGCGCTGTCCGCAGACACTTCCGGGTCACGTGGCCAGCGTGATGAGCTGCATCTGGCGAGCCAGCGCAGCACACGGAACGCCGTTTACCTTCCTGCTGGTAAGCGGTCCCTATTTATCTACTTGCACCCAGGGGTGCTTTCAAACTGCTAGGTTGGCAGGCGCTGGGACCGAACAACGGGAGCGCGCCCCGCCACGGGGATTCAAACCGCTGACCATGCGATCGGCAAGTCCTAGGCGCTGAGGTTTTACCCACAGCGCCACCCGCGTTGCAAGTACTGCTCCTTAAAGTTGTTACGTTTGACACATGTATTTGCTAAGACATACGTGGAAGCTTCTATTTGGACATTACGTATATAAGAACTGATCTATTTGTATTTCCTGTTCTAAATGTTGGTCCTTAATTGCTTCTACTCAATTAGATAATGTGAAAAGAGTTAGGTTTATATGATGTATAAAGAATTTATATAGTTAAACACAGCCAGTTACGGTGTGGGTATATTTGTTAGTTGAATTTAAGTAACGATCGGTTTGAGAGTGTTGTGTGTGGACAAACACCGGCTTCCTCGGCCTGAAAGAGAGATGAGCGCCATACCCCATAGTCGACTTAGCCGTCCAGGGGTCCTTTACCTTTACCATATAGATTATTAATTTGTGAATCACCTGAACCCTTTTGTCCCAGCTTGGTCGTTGAGATCATCTGCAGGAGCATCATCAGTCGTTGTTGAGGGTCTTTGCTCATAACACCAGAACTCGCAGACTTCCAAGGAAGATTAATCCAGTCAAACTTCGGTTGTCGAACTTAATCAGTTCTGGAAGCCCATTCGGCTTCCGAAACGTTCGAAAACCAAGGCATGGCTTCCGATTGCTTGCAAGAGCTTCCTGCACTCAAGCGGAACCCAAGTCGGACGTTTGGCTTTTGAAAAACGTTTGGTAACTGGAACATTCACTTCCAGGTTTTTGGTATTTGGGAGCCGAAACGTTCAAAAACGGAGCCGTTCAGGAGCCAAGGTTTGAGTGTATTGAGAGATTCAGGACAGATAAAGCGAAGTCCTTTTTCCCAGAGTTAAACTATCCTCAGGAGGCAGTGATGGCCAACAACCCAGATTGCTTTAAGAGAGGATTAGACAAATTCATAGAGGGCCATTGATGGCTACCAGTCATGGCTCAAGGCAGCCATGCTTCTGAATGGCAGTTGCTGAAAACCAGAGGAGGGGAGAGATGTTCTTGTGCTCGAGTCCTGCTAGCTGATTTCCCATTCAGACATTTGGTCAGCTGCTGTGAGAACAGGATCCCGGACTAGACAGGCCATTGGCCTGATCCAACAGGCTCTTAGTATGTTCTTGTGTACCAAATAACAACTAGAAATAGTTTTCAGAAATAGTTTTCTGAAGGAGTGTCTCCACCCCCATCGTCCAGCCTGGACACTGAGGTCCAGCTCCGAGGGCCTTCTGGCAGTTCTCTCACTCTGAGAAGTGAGGCTACAGGGAACCAGGCAGAGGGCCTTCTGGGTAATGGCACCCACCCTTTGGAACGCCCTCCCATCAGATGTCAAGGAGATAGATGACTCTGACTTTTAGAAGACATCTGAAGGCAGCCCTGTTTAGGGAAGTTTTTAATGTTTCATGTTTTATCGTGTTTTTAATATTCTGCGCAGAGTGACTGGGGCATAAATAAATTATTATTATTATTTAGTGTAATTGGTCCAGTTTTGTGCAAAATTCTGCCAACAGAGATCCAGCAGGCACCTTCTTTTCCAACTTTTAAACAGCTGCAGGAATGGTTAATCAATGTCTTTTAAACACATGTTTTTAGCTTACGGTTTTATGTATTTTTTCCGTAAACTTTTTTGATATCTTTAGGAGATAGCGGTCTGTAAATAAAACAAAACAATGGCACATCTCAAGCTGATTTGCAACTTAGCATTTTAACTGCTCAGGAATTTAAAAAAACAACAACAACAGAGTAATCCCTACCCCCAAAACAATGCAAAATGTGTATTTAAGGCAGAAAGAACTTTCTATCCAGCAGGAAAAGTTTGTTGAAACAAATTGGGTTCAGAAAGTACAGTGCGGATATACCATCAGGCTGATCTGCAGCACGTAAGGAAATCTGTTTCAAAATTCATTCAATATTAGCGTATTTCCCGTTTTTCCTTGCGTCCTATATTACTGCAGCAGACTCACCATGGCCTGGAATTAAATCTGTGTGCATACCTTACATTTAAAGCTGTGACGCGTGTATGCAGCCTTAAACTCCCATGCGCCACTGAGTTGTAACTTGGGTGGGACAGATCTCTCTTAAGTCCCACAAGGGGAAAACTGACTGCATTCCTCACATCACAGTTCCTCATTGCAATAGCTCCCACCTTGGTAGCCTTTAGCAATAAAATGTCTTCCTATTCTCGTTTTTTATAATAATAAAAACAGGCGGAGAAATTGAGAAGCTGAAGAACGAGACAGAGGCGTTAAAGAACGAGACAGGAAAATGGAAGGACGAGATGTTGGAGGCGCTGCAACGGATTGAAAAGAAGATGGATGCTGTCCTGTCTGCTGTGGCCCCTGGACCACCCACCCATGAGCACTGATAGTAGAGCACTTGATGAGCACAAATAGATTCCCTAGCAATGAGGCATAGTTCCCCCTGTATTTACTAGGTCTTGAGAGTGTAAATTGTCTTCTCATTCATGTTTGGAGTTCTGGGCTGGAGACTGGTGGGGAGGTTAGTAGCTGTGCATAGAGTGAGCATTTATGTTTGGAATTGTTATCTGTGTAAGGAGCCGATACCTTTCTGTGTTTTCTGTTGCTGCTTCCAATCGCCTTGTTTCAAAATGCCTGTGCTAATAAAATACACATCATTCCAGCCGTTGCACTCTGTGTGTGTGTGTGTGTGCGCGCGCGCACTGTAGCGTTCCCAAAGCAAAGGAAGGATTGGACCCTGATTAATAAAATATACACAAGGCTTGACCAGCAAGACTCTGGGAGGAATGCCAATAATAATTCTCTCCCCACCCCTTGGCCCAGGTCGTTTTATTCACAAAGAACTTTTTACACAGTGTTCGTAAGAACCAATCAGATTTCCTCTGAGCATTTAAAAAACCCCACGTGGGGACAAAGTTAAAGTTAAAACTACAAAAAGCTAATTTAAGCATGCATACATTCTGGGGTAAATAAAACAGGACTAAAAAGGATTTAGCAAAACCCCAGAGGTCATCATCTCCTTGTGAACTCTCTCCCTGGCCTTAAGATTAACAAAACTAGCAATAGCTACATCAAAGAAACCTACTATCTTTATGACCCAGGATGCCTGATGAACAACTGGCAACTGGTCTGTGACTTGTCAAGCAAGAGAAATGGGACATAGATGCAGAGGCGTGAATTGATCAGAAATCATATCAAAATGGCTCAAACCCAGTCAATGCAATGTTTTAATTGCTGACACAAATGGCTTGCTCCATATTTTTTATAATTCCTCATAGCAATCCCACCTGATCATATTATATTATTATGAATGATCCAATCCTGACCTGCCATCTTCATCCTTGCAGGGATGACGAGGAATAATAATAATAAATAATAATAATAATAATGTTGTTGTACCTTGGAAGTCAAATGGAATCTGTTCCGGAAGTCCTTTCCATTAAAAAACTGGAACCGATCGTTCAGGAGCCAAAACGTTCGACTTCCAAGGCATTCAGCTTCCAAGGTACAACAGTAATAATAATTTATTATTTGTATCTCCGCCCATCTGAATGGGTTTCCCCAGCCACTCTGGGCAGCTTCCGGCATATATAAAAACATGTAATAGGATTACCTTTCTAACTTCCCTCCCAAAGGAGCCCAGGTAGGCAAACACTTCAGTGCTAAAACACTACAATTAAAACAGAAAAATTATGTAAAACTAAAAGCAATCACATACTCTCACAGCCAATAATCATCTCTCAGGGGATGGATGGCACACCCCCAAGTTCCTGCCCTGCTTCAGTCTACTTCCAGTTTCGTAGGTTATGGTTTGAGGAAAGATTCCTGGAAGGCAGAGAGCGAGGCAGCCATTAAGACTCTTGTCTGCAATGACGGGTGTCATTCTCGTCCCTTGTGATATTTGCGACGTGGTTTTTGCAAGAACCGAACATCTGAATGCAATAAAAGGACAACAGCAGAGGAACTTGCCAATACTCGGAGGCAATGAATTCAGTTTTATTTAAGCAAACACTGGTCAACACAGATTACAATGCAAACACGAAGACAATTACAGCATAAATCTAGAAATCCTCTTAATACCTCTATGGGTCCCAATCACGCACCTAGCTTGGCTGCAATTGCATACTCACTTTCCTGTAAGTAAATGCCTCAGTGTGGCTTAGTACAAAGGTGGTTTTATGGAAGGGTGCCGCAACAATGCTGTAGAATGCATTGCAAGAAGTGGGGGAGACACTGGATTTTAGCGTTGGACAGGGTGACAATTAAATTTGAGAGCCCAAGTACACCACTGGTTAGTACAAAGTCAGCATATCTATGACTGGCCATTTAAGCATGATTTAGTCCATTGTAGCAACCATGTAAACCAGTACTCCATGGCGGTCACTATCCCAGTTCACACTACTGAGCATCCCTCTTTATTTGCACCTCCTGCTTCTCGACCAGCAGTAATAGATCCTTCAGAAAAGCATTGATCAGGTCACTAGAGCTGGGCTATATATCTTCCAAAACCGGATTGATGTCCATATAATGATACCGGTTTCATGATTTCTGATCTGGCAATATAATGTGAATCATTAAGTGTGTTAGGACTGGGCGACATATCATCCAAAACGGGTTTGAAGTCCATGTTATGATATCAGTTTCATGATTTCTGATATGGCAATATATTGCGAATCATGAAGTGTGTGTGATGATGATTATGATGATGATGATGATTTATTTATTTATACCCCACCCATTTGGCTGGGTTTCCCCAGCCACTCTGGGCAGCTCCCAACAAAATATTAATAATAATCATAATCATAATCATAAAGAGATAAAACGTTAAAAAAATTCCCTAAACAGGGCTGCCTTCAGGTGTCTTCTAAAAGTCAGATAGTTGTCTATTTCCTTGACATCTGATGGGAGGGCGTTCCACAGCGCGGGTGCCACTACTCAGAAGGTGTGTGTGTGTGTGTGTGTGTTTGCTATGCAAAAATCACAACGTGGATAAAACCGGGAAGCTACCCAATACCTCTACACATCTCCATTCTTATTTCATACATAGTGATATATCAGTATATCGCAATGTTTAGCGATATCACCCAGCCCTAGGGGGTCACCCAGAAGCTAACATCTATATTAATTGTTCTACCCACATTTGCTTCTGACTCCACCTCAGAAGGAGAGCAACCCTCAGGCAGAAAAGGGTTGCCCACCCCCGACCAAAAACATCTGTTTGCTGTCCACCCAAAAATAACCCATGGCCTGTGTGCTGGTCCCGGGGGGGGGGGGAGGGAGGTTACTGTTGGCGTAGTCGAAAGTCCGGTCCTGGGTCACTAGCCTGGAAACAGTTCACAAGGAGCGGGGCAAGGTCCGAAGCAGGAAGCCGGGCAGGGACAGGAACACTGGAGGGTCAGGTCTGGGTCCGGGCAGGAGCAGGTACTCAACAACGTTGCTCCCACAACCTGGGACCGGGCTGACTGACCTTTATCTTCTCTGAGGCCGGGGCGGTCCCAGCCCCCAGGAGACCCGCCTCCCCTGGCCTTAAGGCGAGCACTCCTCCTGGGAGAAACCAGTTCCCTTCGCCTCTCTGCCCTGAGCCTCTGCAGTTCAGGAGAGGCTGAAGGGTTACTGGGCCCAGGGGGAGACTCACCTGTAGGAACTGAGTCCTCAACCACCTCTGGAGCCAGAGTGGATTCACCTGGTGCCTGCTCCTGAGGATCTGGCACAGGTGCAGGCACTTCAGATCCAAGGCCCTGCCCCAGTTCAGCCGGCCCTGGAGGCGGGGACTCCTGTGCAGGCTGGGATTCCTCCGGTTCAGCCTCTGAATCGGATTCCCAGGCCATCACAGCCTGCCTGTCAATGGTAGGGCCGGCGAGAATAGCACCTTCGGAGGGGATAAAAGGGATCTACAAAAGAAACATGGAAGCACACTGTTACTCAGCGAAAGAAAGTGAAAATCTATGGGGGTGTCCAATTCACACCTTCTTTAGTGGGAGGGTTGCTAGATAGGAAAAGGCACCATCAGGCTACAGGAGAGAGAGGGAGATGGTACTGCAAGTCTTCTCTGCTGAAACACCAACTGCAGCCATTCCACCGAGATTTAGGAGAGGCGGCCTCTCCCATCAACTTTGCCAAAAGACCAGCCATGTTCGCTTCCTCCTCTCTGATTTTTTTCCATTCCAGATGGTAGTTACAAAAACCTTGCGCTCCCAGAAATTATTACCTAGCACCTGTCTGAATTCTTCAAAGTCGTACCTTAGAAGTCGAATGGAATCCGTTCTGAAAGTCCCGTCAACTTCCAAAACATTCGGAAACCAAAGCGCAGCTTCTGATTGGCTGCTGGAAGCTCCTGCAGCCAATCGGAAGCACCGGAAGCCCCATCCGATGTTCGGTTTTCAAAAATAGTTCGCAAACCGGAACAGTCACTTCTGGGTTTGGGAGCCAAAACGTTCAAGAACTAAGCTGTTCAAAAACCAAGGTACGAATGTATCCGAGTTATTCCACTAGAAACTCGCTATTCCAAACGTGCTTATTGTTTCTAGGCAGTGTGAATCTTTTGATATGGTTTTAAGCTCACAACTACTTCTGGAGCAATTTCCGCACTCCTGGCATTTAGAAAGTTTCTCTCGCATGCAAATCCTCTGGTGTGTTACTACAAACCATTCCTAAGGTTTCTCTTCCGTGTGGATTCTCTGGTGTAAAATAAGTTGCGTGCTATTGCTGAAACTCTTTCCACACTCCAAGCATTTGTATGGTTTCTGCACTGTAGCATCTCTGTGGACTTTCCGGTGAGAAGAGAGACTTGAAACCTGACTGTACCTCTTTCCACATTCTGAGCATTTAAATGGCTTCTCCCCTGTGTGGGTGATCTGATGTCTCGTAAGGAGTGTGCTGTCACAAAAGCTCTTTCCACACTCCAAACACTTGTAATGTTTTTCTCCTGTGTGTGTTTTCCGATGCGATGCAAGTTGTGAGGTTGTACAGAAGCTTTTCTCGCACTCTGAGCACTTGTACGGTTTCTCTCCTGTATGGATTCTGTGATGAGACGTAAGACTTGAATTCCAACTGAAGCTTTTCCCACATTCTAAACATTTAAATGGTTTTGCTCCTGTGTGGATTCGCTGATGGGAAGTAAGGTGTGTTCTCTGATGGAAGCTCTTCCCGCAATCCAAACATTTATATGGTTTCTCCCCTGTGTGGATTCTCTGATGTAAAGTGAGGTTTCGGCTCTGACGGAAGCTCTTACCACAGTCTGAACATTTATATGGTTTCTCCTCTTTGTGAATTATTTGATGCCTGTTAAGAAGTGTGCCATCACTGAAGCTCTTTCCACACTCCAAGCATTTGTAAGGTTTCTCTCCTGTGTGGCTTCTCTGATGTAAAATAAGCTGTGTGCTGTTACTGAAGCACTTCCCACACTCCAAACATTTGTATGGCTTCTGTCTTATGGCATCTCTGTGTATTCTCCGATGCGAAGTAAGACTTGACCTCTGACTGTAGCACTTTCCACATTCTAAGCATTTAAATGGTTTCTCCCCTGTGTGGATTATCTGATGTCTAGTAAGGAGAGTGCTATCTGAGAAGCTCTTTCCACACTCTGAACACTTAAAAGGTTTTTCTCCGGTGTGAGTCTTATGATGTGATGCAAGTTGTGTGGTGGTACAGAAGCTCTTCCCACACTCCACACACTTATGTGGTTTCTCTCCTGTGTGGATCCTGTAATGTGAAGTAAAATTTGAATTCCAGCTGAAGCTCATTCCACATTCCAAGCATTTAAATGGCTTCTCCCCTGTATGGATTCGTTGGTGGGAAGTAAGGTGTGTTCTCCGATGGAAGTTCTTCCCACAATCCAAGCACTTGTATGGCCTCTCCCCTGTGTGTATTCTCTGATGTAAAGTAAGGTTCCTGCTCTGACGGAAGCTCTTCCCACATTCCAAGCATGTAAATGGCTTCTCCCCTGTGTGGATTATCTGATGTCTAGTAAGGAGTGTGCTATCACAGAAGTTCTTTCCACATTCCAAGCACTTGTACGGCTTCTCCCCTGTGTGGATCCGCTGGTGTGAAGTAAGATTTGAATTCCAACTAAAGCTCTTTCCACATTCCAAGCACTTGTATGGCTTCTCCCCTGTGTGGATCCGTTGATGGGAAGTAAGGTTTCTGCTCTGGCGGAAGCTCTTTCCACACTCTGAACATTTATACGGCTTCTCTCCGGTGTGCGTTCTGCAATGGACAGCAAGGAGAGACTTAGAAATGAAAGCTTTCCCACAAAAAGGGCACTCGTACCTCTTTTTCCCCTTGTGGTGTTTATATTGTACTGGGGTTTCATGGAGGTCATCAGCGTGACACACAATGGATTTCTCTCTCCATTTCTCTGTATGGTTTTCTTCCTGCCTCCTTGATTCATCTTGAGGGTTGAAGGTCTTGTCCTCCAATTCATGCACAGATGCTTCTGGTGGCACTTGATGTGGTTCTCTACAATTCTCCTGTCCATCACCTGCTAGAATAAAGAGGGAATCAAGGTAAGAAGAGCAATAAGAATCCGTTGGCTGTTCTTTTGGTATTTATTTCATATACACGTGTGTGTGTGTGTGTGTGTGTGTGTGTCACATAAAACTAAGAAAGTCTGTGTGGTTTACAAAGCAACAAATACAATCTCAGGACCGCAATACCTCAAGGACTGCCTCTTTTCATATGTACCTACTGGGTCCCTAAGATCATCTTCTGAGGTCCTTCTTTGTGTGCCTCGAGAGGTCCGGAGGGTGGCAAGATGAGAATGGGGCCTTCTCTGCAGTGGCTCCCCATCTGTGGAATGCTCTCCCTACAGAAGATCGCCTGGTGCCTTCATTATACACCTTTAGGCACCAGGCAAAAATGTTCATTTTTAACCAGGCCTTTGGTTGATCTGATTTACATCCTATGCCCTTTTAAAATGTGGGGGGGGGGGTTGGGGGGGCTATTAGGTTGTTGCTTTTATTTTGTGGTTTTATATATTGATTTTATTCTGTGAACCACCCTGAGACCCCCGGGTATAAAACGGTATATAAATTCCATTAATAATAATAACAACTACTATTACTACTAAAGGTAAAGGGACCCCTGACCATTAGGTCCAGTCGTGGCTGACTGTGGGGTTGCAGCGCTCATCTCGCTTTACTGGCCAAGGGAGCCGGCGTACAGCTTCCAGGTCATGTGGCCAGCATGTCTGAGCCACTTCTGGAGAACCAGAGCAGCACATGGAAACGCCGTTTACCTTCCCGCCAGAGCGGTACATATTTATCTACTTGCACTTTGATATGCTTTCAAACTGCTAGGTTGGAAGGAGCAGGGACTGAGCAATGGGAGCTCAGTACGTCACGGGGATTCGAACCACCGACCTTCTGATCGGCAAGTCCTAGGCTCTGTGGTTTAGACCACAGCGCCACCCGCGTCCCAATTCAGTAATAGGGACCCGCGTCCCTATTACTACTACTACTAAATAACTCCAAAATGTATTATTATATTATAATGTCATATAACAAAGTAAACCCCCCCCCCAAGCAAAAACATTGCAGCACATTTCCAAACATTTTAAGATTCAGGGATCCCTTCTCTCTTCCAAACACACATCCTGACTCACAATACACAACATGTACCCAATGATCACATGCACATCACAGCCAAATTCCATCTTACATCTGGCAAATCATACAGTATCACTCATTCCATTCTAACTCTCACTTCTGTCACACGGATCCAGCCAATTGTTCCAATTACCCTCCCTCAGTCACCAAACTGCTTCCGCTCTACTAATGAAGTACTGCAACAACATCAGGACACAATGAAACTGCTCAGTGACCAAACTGTGTAAAATAATATATTGAAATGGATGGCCACTCGTCAATCACACAGATGTGCCGTCCCCAACAGTAATCTGCCTCTCACCCAAGCTTACTATCTCCCACCCGAGGGTGGGTGGAGCTGCAGAACACCATCCTTGGGACTCATCCTGTCACCGTGGGGTGCCCTCAGACATTTCTGTCAGTTTGCATTTCCTGGTACAGAAAGTACTGATCCGATATGTAGAGATCTTTCCTATTCTAACTAATTCAAGAGGGTTCTAGAAGCTTCTGGAAGATTCTCTGTGTGAAAGAAGCAAGCAGAAGATTATTCCTTCAGAGAAGCTGAGTGCAGGTGGTTCAAACTGGTTCTCTTATCTCCTTCTGTCAAGGTCATGCTGACTATGATAAGAGGCCAGAAGGAGCCTGGGTTTCACACTTTCTCATTCTATCTTTTGTCCATCTGGTGTGGTGTTCTGTACATAGTATGCTTCGTGTTGAGGTTTAGACGTATTGTAAGTTTAAGTTAAGTCTGCTGCTACTGGATTTCTTATGGACAGGGTCAACCCTGAATGTACTGAATTTGTGACCATTATGTTCATTTGCCTTTAGTAGCAGTAAAAGCTCTGCTGGATGAAATATAATTGCCTCTGGTCTATTTTTGTGGAATCCTGCAACGTGTTTTAAGTTTTTACTCTGCTAACTATAATAATAATAAAAAATTATTATTTATACCCCGCCCATCTGGCTGAGTTTCCCAAGCCACTCTGGAATCTACATTGGAATCTACTCTGGATCAATACTGAGTCGAATTTCAACGCCAATTTCAACCCACAGAAGAAGCATTCCGCAAGCAACACAACTACTACAGATATGGTTATTTCCTTGTCCCGTTCAACCTGATCATGAATTCGTCTGGAGAATGGACAAGTCGACTGCCTCTACAGCAATAACAAATAAAGACACAGGTATACTTACCCAGAGAGATCTCATTCCCACAGTTCTCTGGCATGACTTCCTTGCATGCATTCATCTCCTCAGGGGATGGAGGAACCTGGAGAAAGAAAGCATAACAGAAGAAGATGAAGAAGAGGAGGAGGAGTTTGGATTTGATATCCCGCTTTATCACTACCCTAAGGAGTCTCAAAGCGGCTAACATTCTCCTTTCCCTTCCTCCCCCACAACAAACACTCTGTGAGGTGAGTGGGGCTGAGAGACTTCAAAGAAGTGTGACTAGCCCAAGATCACCCAGCAGCTGCATGTGGAGGAGCGGAGACGCGAACCCGGTTCCCCAGATTACGAGACTACCGCTCTTAACCACTATACTACACCACACTACGCCATTGCCGGTCCATGTAGAGTACAGTAGGGCTGCCACCTTTGTTCTGGCAAAATGCAAGACAGGTCAATGCGGTGGGGAAACGTGTTGGTTTTTTTTAATCTGATGCTGAAGTGACTTCAAAGCAATCCATTACAAGCTATTGCAGGATGGCGCCTCTGGAATTTGTCACACACACATACAGTGGCACCTCGGGTTACAAACGCTTCAGGTTACAGACTCTGCTAACCTAGAAATAGTACCTCGGGTCAGGAACTTTGCAATATAAATATTGTATTATTTATATGATGTTAGCCGCTCTGAGCCCAGCTCCAGCCAGGGAGAGCAGAGTACAAATGAAAAAAAATATTATTATTATTATATTATTATTATTATTAAATAAATGCATGCAATAAATAAGTAATAAATCTATGCAGGGCATCTGGGCCTGCGTCCCTGTATCCAACTATCCCGCTAATGACTCCTCCGTCTAGCAGAGCACCCCCTTCCAGGGCATAGCTGTCAACTTTTCCCTTTTCTTGCGAGGAATCCTACTCGGAATAAGGGAATTTCCCTTTAAAAAAAGGGAAACGTTGACAGCTATGTTCCAGGGGTCCCAGAACGGTTGCCACCTGTCCTGTAAAATACAGGATTGTCATGTATTTCAGTGTAAAATGCTACATCCTGAATTGATAAAGTGGCTGGAGAATAAATAATAACATTATTATTAGTAGTAGTATTATGATGATACAGTTTTGTCCTGTATTTCAGGCCTTCTCTCTCTCTCTCTCTCTCTCTCTCTCTCTCTCTCTCTCTCTCTCTCTCTCTCTCTCTTCAGATTAGGGATCTTCTCCAAATGCCTGTGTTTGGTACGGTGAGTAAAAGGTCATGGAATTGTAGACTTTGAAGGGACAACCAAGGGTCATCAAGCCCAACCCTCTTCTGGTCATGCATTTAAGCTCTGGATAGCCAAGCACAGACTTACAATGCATGTTTGTGTGCGGGAAATTCCAGAGGGACCCATCCTGTTAGGCTGCTAGATTGCAATTTCGGTTGCTTCAGAGTCACCAGATGAAAACAAAAAAACCAAACATGTCCCACAAACAGCCCACCCCATATTTTGCCAGAATGAAGGTCCTGGGCAACCCTAGGTCCTGGGCAGTGAAGGGCCTTACTCAGCTTCAAAGAACACCCCACCCCAGTTTAGCAAGAGATGTTGCGCTGGGAGGGTTGGGGTCGGGAATTGAACCTGCAACCCTGCGCATTTTGGGAAAGTGCCCAGCCCCCTTCTTCCCCCCCCCAATCCCTACACACACACCCTCCTTTTCCTTGGGGTGGGGAGGGAAGTCTCCCTCTAGAACAGAGGTATCCCTTCCCTCACCCCCCCACCACCAGCCCCTTTCCACTCACCTTTCCAGCTTTCCCCCCAAAAAATGGTGGTGGGGGGGCAGAGTAGAGGAAGGGTGAGAAGAGAGGACACCCACCCCACCCCAGCTGACAGCCTGTGGCCTCTCTAGGAATGCAAGAACCCCTCCCACTCCTCCTCAATAAAGAAAAATGATTGATGGAGGAGGAGGAGGAGGCAGGGATGGCCGGAAACGGAGAGAGAGCGCTGCTTCCTAGAGAGGCAGCACTTCCGCCCCCTCCCCGTGGGAAAGGAGCAGGGTATTGTCCCACGCGCCTCTGCTTCTGCCTTCTTGGCAAGGGAGCGTGTGGGTGCAAAGCACCTTTTGGGGGTGCAAGGGAACCGGGGTGGGGAGGGAGGGAGGAAAGGATCCCTGCTCCAGGAAGGGGATGGAGGCAGTGGTGTAGCGTGGGGGGTGCAGGGGGGGCCGGCCGCACCGGGCGCAACACCTGGGGGGTTAGGGTTAGGGGGCGCAAATCCACGGGTTAGGGGGCACAAATTACTTGCCTTGCCCCGGGTGCTGACAACCCACGCTACGCCACTGCATGGAGGCAACAAGAGAGGCAAGGAGGCCACTTCTGGAGGAGTTGGGGACATAGGATGCTGCTGCCTGATGCGTCGGACAATTGGGGCACCCAGCTCACTCCGGGGTCGCCACCTGTCCTCCATAATACAGGATTGTCCCGTATTTCAATGTGAAATGCCACATCCTGCATTGATACAGTTTTGTCCTGTGCTTCAGCCACCCCTCTCCCCTCTCTGCCAAGTTAGGGATCCTCTCCGAATGCCTGTGTTTGAAAGGGTGTGTGAAAGGTCATGAATTTAAGATCTGGGTAGCAAAACAAGAGGCAGATTTGCAAATAGGTTGCGTGTGACGAATTCCAGAGGCGGCGCCATCCTGCAATAGCTTGCAATGGATTGCTTTGAAGTCGCTTCAGCATCAGATTAAAAAACAGAGGCAGACTTGCAAATGCAGTGGTACCTCGGGTTAAGAACTTAATTCGTTCTGGAGGTCTGTTCTTAACCTGAAACTGTTCTTAGCCTGAGGTACCACTTTAGCTAATGGGGCCTCCCACTGCTGCCGCCCAATTTCTGTTCTTATCCTGAAGCAAAGTTCTTATCCCACGGTACTATTTCTAGGTTAGCAGAGTCTGTAACCTGAAGCGTCTGTAACCCGAAGCGTCTGTAACCCAAGGTACCACTGTATGTGTGTGTGACAAATTCCAGAGGCGCCTTCCTGCAATAGCATGTAATGGATTGCTTTGAAGTCACTTCAGCATCAAATTAAAAAATAAAAACACGTTTACCCACCGTATCAACCTGTCCTGCATTTTGCCAGAACAAAGATAGCAGCCCTGCTGTACTCTACACAGACCAGCAATGGTATAGTGTGGTGGTTAAGAGCAGTGGCCTCCTAATCTGGTGACCCGGGTTCATGTCTCCGCTCCTCCACCTGCAGCTGCTGGGTGATCTTGGGCCAGTCACACTTCTCTGAAGTCTCTCAGCCCCACTCACCTCACAGAGTGTTTGTTGTGGGGGAGGAAGGGAAAGGAGAATGTTAGCCGCTTTGAGACTCCTGAAGGGGAGTGAAAGGCGGGATATAAAATCCAAACTCTTCTTCTTCTTCTTCTTTTGACCTCAATCTTTCCCAACATCAGGGTCTTTTCCAGGGAGTCTTCTCTTCTCATGAGGTGGCCAAAGTCTTGGAGCCTCAGCTTCAGGATCTGTCCTTCCAGTGAGCACTCAGGGCTGATTTCCTTCAGAATGGATAGGTTTGATCTTCTTGCAGTCCATGGGACTCTCAAGAGTCTCCTCCAGCACCAGAATTCAAAAGCATCCATTCTTCGGCGATCATCCTTCTTTATGGTCCAGCTCTCACTTCCATACATCACTACTGGGAAAAACCATATCTTTAACTATACGTACCTTTGTTGGCAAGGTGATGTCTCTGCTTTTTAAGATGCTGTCTCGGTTTGCCATCGCCTTTCTCCCAAGGAGCAGGCGTCTTTTAATTTCGTGACTGCTGTCACCTAAGCGGGATAAAGCGGGATATCAAATCCAATATCTTCTTCCTCTTCTCTTCTGCATGCAAAGCTTCTGTGCTGTGGCCTTTCCAACAGGGCTCAGCATCAGGGCATCTGTCTTGCATACAGGAGGCGCCAGGCTAATACATATAACCATAGAATTGTACCGTTGGAAGGGATCCGATGGTCATCTAGTCCAACCCCCTGGAATGCAAGAATCTCAGCTAAAGCACGCATGCCAGGTTGGCATCTAAGCTTTGCTTAGAAACCTCCAAGGAAGGACATCCCAGCACCTTGTAAGGGAAGTCCATTTTGATAACCAGCAGCTGTTGCTGTCAGATCTTCAGTTTGCCAACGGGGGAGCGCGCGTGCGTAAAACTCCCAAGGCTTGCAAAGTGGGGGCAGGTCCTGCCACTCAAGTCTTCAGATTTGGGCAAAGGAACCCAAGCCCTGCTTCCTAGAGAGGCAGGAAGTATGATTCAAAAAGCGAGGGAGGCGGAGGGAGGAGAGAGAGAGAGAGAGAGATTGCTGAAGGGGCGGGACGCCATCCCTAACTCGGCCTGGATGGAGAGAAAGGAGCTTGGAGCCAGCAAAGGAGAAAGGGGTGCGCAAGGAGGAAGGCGCGTGGGGTGGGGTGGGTGGGAGGGTTTGCTTTTGGAGGAGGGTTCAAAGGAGCCCCACCCCCAGCTTCCCTACTTAGGAACCCCCTGATAGAGCAGCGTGGGAAGAGGCGCATCCGTGCAGCCCACTTGCGATGCGCGCAGTGGTTCCCTGCGCAAGACCCACCGCGATCCAGTATCAACGCCGTAGTCCTAGGCTATGGAGAAGGGAGTGGGGGATTGGGGCGGGGAAGACGCCCTTTTTGGGGGGAGAGGGGGAAACGCGAGGGGGAAAACTCCCTTTCTCCGCCCAGTAGGTGCATGCAGGTAGTTTGCAGACTTCTTCTTAAACATCTTATGTGACTGTAATTGTGGGGCACCGGAATCGTTGCATCACATAATTTTTGACTGTGCTTTTCACTTACCGGCCAGGAGCAAGTTTCTTGCTCAATATCTTAAGGGAATTGCCGATGATACGATTGAAGCCAAACTGAGATATCTACTAATTGATGATGACCCCCTAAAATCACTCATGGTTGCCAGATTCCTGATCAGCGTCCTATCCCTAAAGAAGAGAAACGGTCTCCTGTGTGATTCGGATAACCCCTTTAAACCATGACCTATGTTTTAGGTGATATCACCATTGTTTTAAACCATGATCTATGTTTTAGGCGATATCACCATTGATATCCTTGATTAATTTATGAGCAGAGGGCGATGTATAGGTTACAAATTTATTTATTGTAATGTATGATGGTGGTTTTTGTTTTTGTTTTGCTTCGGTTACTTGTCTTTTGTAAGTTTTGGCGATATTAAATTTGGAGGTTTAAGTATAATATGTTGGTATGGGAAACTGTCGTGTAACGGGCCAATGGCCGTAATAAAGATCAATCCAATCTTCTTAAACATCTCATGGGCTGTCACATGGAAAAGGGAACCAGCTTGTTTTCTCCTGCACCAGGAGGGTAGGACCAGAACCAATGGCTTCAGCTTACGTGAAAGGAGAATCCGACTAAACATTTGGAAAAAAAACTTTCAGACAGTAAGAGCTGTTTGACAGTACAGTGGGCACTCGGGTTGCGAACATGATCTGTGCGGGAGTCACGTTCACAACCAGCAGCATTCGCAACCCGCAGACGCGGGTCGCTATTCGGCGCTTCTGCGCATGCGCAAAGTGCGATTTAGTATTTCTGAACATGCACGTACCCGGAAGTAACCCATTCCGGTACTTCTGGGTTCGGCGCGGTGTGCAACCCGAAAATGCACGACCTGAAGTATCTGTAACCCCAAGGTATGACTGTAGAATAGACTCCTTCTGTAGGTGGTGGACTCTCCTTCCTTGGAGGTTTTTAAGCAGAGGTTCGATGGCCATTTGTCATGGATGTTTTAGCTGAGATTCCTGCATTGCAGCGGGTTGGACTAGATGACCTTTGGGTCCCTTCCAACTCTCAGATTCTATGATTCTCCAGCTGCAAAGTGGTCACCCAACTGCCTTGTTTTCAGTGCAGGGTCTTCCGATCTACCCCATTTGGCTCAGGGGACATAGCCTTGGAGGGGAAGTTATATGGCGAGAGGTGGGGCTGGGATTTGCTGAACTGTTCTTTACGAAGCCGACTCTGAATCCAAAACCCAGTCACGTGGGTGATCTGGGTTGTTTGTTCATTGAATTCATTTCCTACCTTTTTCTCCAAGGAACTGAAGGTGACCTATGTGGTTCTCTCCTTCCCGGTGCAGGTGCCAGGCTATTTTGCGCCCTGGGCAATGCTAACTATCAAAGCAGTTTACCTACGGGACCACCTCTCCTGGTATGCCCCGCGGAGGACCTTAAGGTCCACAAATGACAACATTTTGGAGGTCGCAAGATGGTTAGACTTGTCTCAAGTAGGGCCAGGGCCTTTTCAGTACTGGCCCCAACTTGGTGGAACACTCTGACACAAGAGACTAGGGCCCTGCGGGAATTGACATCTTTCCGCAGGGCCTGCAAGACAGAGCTGTTCCGCCTGGCCTTCGGTTTGGACTCAGTCTGACCCTTATGTTTCCCTCCCCTTATGGTTTTGATCTAGGGGCTACTTTTAAAATGAGGCTGCATTTTAAATTGCATTTTAACCTGTATTTTAAATTGGTGGTTGTTGTTTTTCCTGTTATGTTTTTACTGTAATTTTACTGATGTTAGTTGCCCTGAGCCCGGCTCTGGTCGGGGAGGGCGGGGTATAAATAAAATTTATTATTATCATCATTATTATTATTATTAGTTATAATACGATAAACAAACAAACAAACAAACAAATGAAAAGAGACCACCAGCTGAGTACTGAGGGAACTCGTCGCTCACAGATCATATATACATAGATCAGTGTTTTCCAGACTTGGGTCTCCAGATGGGACTACAATTCCCATTATCCCAAACCACTGGTCCTCCTAGCTAGGGATGATGGGAGTTGTAGTCCAAAAAAAACAGCTGGAGACCCAAGTTTGGGAAACACTGACGTAGGGGCGGGAGGGACAAAAGTATGAAGGATGGAATCCTCCTCACTCCGTGTCTCTCCTTTGCAGGCATTTGCAAGCTACGCCCTATTTTAAAGGACATCTTCGCAACAGCTCCGGGTGTCCCAGGAGTGGTCCAGTTTAGGCCTCTTCTTTCATCTCCTCCTGGCAGCACAATGGCCTCCGAGACACCGTCTGTAGAAGGAGCAGACAGAACTGTCAGGCAGCCGTCTCAGGTAAGGAAAGGATTGTTTGGGCAGCTTGGATTGAGTCTCTGTGGGCTGAGTGGGGAGGGGCTCTGAAAGAATATGTCTTTTTAAAATAATAATAATAAAAATCTTTATTGAAAGTTCATAAAGTCCATAATTATATGTGCACTGAACATGGTGAGACGTAAACAAAAAGAGAAACAGAACCGGTGCAGAGGGATAAATAAAGGGGGGAGGCGGGAACCCAAAACTGCATACTTTGCAAGGTAGTTATTGTACTTCACCAGATCCATTGCAAGAATGGATTCCAAATACCATCAAATTTTGTCCATGGCAAGTCTGCATTTGTATGCAAGTTGTTTGTATGCTGCGAGTCTGTATAAGTCTTCAATTCAATCGTAGATGGGAGCCGAATTTTTATTTTTCCACTTCATCAGTACAGTGATACCTCGGGTTAAGAACTTAATTCGTTCCAGAGGTCTGTTCTTAAGCTGAAACTGTTCTTAAACTGAGGTACCACTTCAGCTAATGGGGCCTCCCGCTGCCGCCGTGTTGCCAGAGCACGATTTCTGTTCTCATCCTGAAGCAAAGTTCTTAACCCGATGTACTATTTCTGGGTTAGTGGAGTCTGTAACCTGAAGCGTCTGTAACCTGAGGCACCACTGTATCAGTCTTTTTGCTGTGGTAAGCGCATTGAGAGTCCACTCGTATTGTCCTTTTGTAAGGTTCCATGTGCTGGGTATATAATTATATATACTATAACACACACACACACACACACACACACACACACACACACACACTATAATAATGCCTTGTTGTCTCCATGGGAGCCAGTGTGGTGTAGTGGTTAAGAGCGGTAGACTCGTAATCTGGTGAACCGGGTTCGCTTCCTTGCTCCTCCACATGCAGCTGCTGGGTGACCTTGGGCTAGTCACACTTCTCTGAAGTCTCTCAGCCCCACTCACCTCACAGAGTGTTTGTTGTGGGGGAGGAAGGGAAAGGAGAATGTTAGCCACTATCACTATCCTTCAAGTAGTTATAAAGCGGGATTATTGTTGTTTAGTCGTTTAGTCGTGTCCGACTCTTCGTGACCCCATGGACCAGAGAACGCCAGGCACCTCTGTCCTCCACTGCCTCCCGCAGTTTGGTCAAACTCATTCTGGTAACCTCGAAAACACTATCCAACCATCTCGTCCTGTCGCCCCCTTCTCCTTGTGCCCCCCATCTTTCCCAACATCAGGGTCTTCTCCAGGGAGTCTTCTCTTCTCATGAGGTGGCCAAGGTACTGGAGCCTCAGCTTCACAATCTGTCCTTCCAGTGAGCACTCAGGGCTGATCTCCTTCAGAATGGAGAGGTTTGATCTTCTTGCAGTCCATGGGACTCTCAAGAGTCTCCTCCAGCACCATAATTCAAAAGCATCAATTCTTCGGCGATCAGCCTTCTTAATGGTCCAGCTCTCACTTCCATAGATCACTACTGGGAAAACCATAGCTTTAACTATACGAACCTTTGTTGGCAAGGTGATGTCTCTACTTCTCAAGATGCTGTCTAGGCCTGTCATAAAGCGGGATATCACATCCAAACTCCTCTTCTTCTTCTTCTTCTTCTTCTTCCTCCTCCTCCTCCTCCACGTTTGACCTTATATCAGAACATCTAGTCCTGCACCCTGTTCTTACAGAGGCCACCCAGATTCCTGTGGGAAGCCCTCCAAGTGAGACCTGAGTCCAATAGCCCTCTCCCCTGTTGTGGTTCCCAGCAGGTATAACTGCTTCAAATTTTGGAAGGCGACGATAGCTGTCCTGGCTAGTAGCCACTGATAGCTTTTTCCTCTCTGTGAATTTGTCAAGTCCTCTTTTCGAGCCACCCATCTTGGTGGCCTTCACTGAAAGATCTCAAAGGAACAGCATCCAACCGCTGTGTTACCCTTGCCTATCAGGAGGATGGTGCATGGTGAACCTGTTACCGTATTTTTTCTACTTCCAGGGCCTGATGACCTTCCGGGCTCTCTTGACCTTTGAGGAGGTGGCTGTGTTTTTCACGGAAGAGGAGTGGGCCCTTCTGAATCCCAGCCAAAGGGCTTTGCACAGGGAAGTCATGGAGGACAATTATGAGACGGTGGCTTCGCTTGGTAAGGACACTTTTCTTTCTTATAACAATAACAATAATTTATTGGCTGGTTTCCAATAATAGGGAACCAGGTGGAGGGCCTTCTCGGTAGTGGCACCCGCCCTGTGGAACGCCCTCCCACCAGATGTAAAAGAGAAACATAACTACCAAACTTTTAGAAGACATCTGAAGGCAGCCCTGTTTAGGGAAGCTTTTAATGTTTAATAGGTTATTGTATTTTAGTGTTCTGTTGGAAGCCACCCAGAGTGGCTGGGGAAACCCAGCCAGATCAGTGGGGTATAAATAATAAATTATTATTATTATTATTATTATTATTATTATTATTATTATTATTCCACAGCATCATTCCAAAGTGATCTTGCTGGGACACAGGACGTGGACGTGTTCTATTCACTTCATGCAGGAGTCACAAAATCAAAATAATACCTTTTGTTAGCTTTTAAAAGGCTCGACTTTGAATTGCTGGGTATTATGTGACCAAACTTAAGCCACCTTCTCTGATTCCTTGACAGAGTCAGACCTCAATTCCTGTTGGAAAGGAGAAGATCTGTTGGGAAGAAAAAGAGATACATCATCATGTAAGAATTAACTTTGTTTGGAAGCCATCTTCATAATTTACTCACCTGTCTGCTACTTTGAAAGCAGTTTCCAAACCTTCATTTCAGCACCCTGGTGACATGTTTTGCATGTAGATGATCTTAGATTTAATCCCTGGAATTTTGTGACTGCAGCTAAAGTCATTGGAATCACAGAGCAGCTAGTGATCTTCCCAGTTTGTCCTCTTTCCCAGCTTCCCTAGACTTCTGTTCTCCTCCTTATTCTTGTAGAAATGTATATACCACTGTTGTTACAAAGGAGAAGATACCATGCGCATCTAATTTTAATGACATCATGTGGTATATGGACCAGAAAGGAATAAGAGGTTGTGTGGGATTCTGGAATGCTCAAAAGGTGACCTTGATTTCAGCAGGTCAATCACAGGGGTAATCACATAGATGCAAAAAATCTGAGAAACACCTAACTGGGCTCAGTCTGTGATTGTTTCTGCCTTGAAATTAAATGTAATTCTTCTTAAAAGCAAGGTACAATAAAATAAAGACATTGCTTTACAAATACTAATGGTATTAAAACAAATTTAAGGCAGCAAAGGACTATTATCAATAAACTTATTATTCCAGGGCATTGCAAAGAATACCCGTGTTTTAGTGTCTTACCAGGTTGAATTGTGTGGTTGGTGGTGTTTAGTCGTTTAGTTGTGTCCGACTCTTTGTGACCCCATGGACCAGAGCACGCCAGGCACTCCTGTCTTCCACTGCCTCCTGCAGTTTGGTCAGACTCATCCTGGTAGCTTCAAAAACACTGTCCAACCATCTCGTTCTCTGACATCCCCTTCTCCTTGTGCCCTCAATCTTTCTCAACATCAGGGTCTTTTCTTTTCTCATGAGGTGGCCAAAGTCTTGGAGCCTCAGTTCAGGATCTGTCCTTCCAGTGAGCACTCAGGGCTGATTTCCTTAAGAATGGAAAGGTTTGAGCTTCTTGCAGTCCATGGGACTCTCAAGAGTCTCCTCCAACACCATAATTCAAAAGCATCCATTCTTCGGCGATCAGCCTTCTTTATGGTCCATCTCTCACTTCCATACATCACTACTGGGAAAACCATGGCTTTAACTATATGGACCTTTGTTGGCAAGGTGATGTCTCTGCTTTTTAAGATGCTGTCTAGGTTTGTCATTGTGAATTATGTGTACCCGTCTATAATAAGCTAATATAATCATTGTTATTATTGACCAGATCTTATCAAACTATTAATATACAATAGGAGATGTACTTTCCCCCTGGTTCTTGGGAACAATTTTTCTGTTTTGGTGATTTAAATAAAAGTATTAAATTTTTAAAGGATGAAAAAGAATAGAGATATAACATGCTTTCCCCTTTCCTTCCGCACTCTGCAGATGATGTACAAAACAACGAGCTACATAGGAAACCACATATGGAGTCGTCGGCAGCAGCCAAGCCTGAAGTTGGAAAAGAGATGCTTGGGAATCACAAGGGACCCAGAATGCCTGAAAAAAGAACATACAATGTGATGAAATCATTTACCTGTATGGAGTGTGGAAAGAGCTTCAGTCTGAGCTGTAACCTTATTACACATCAGAAAACCCACGCAAGGGAGAAACCATTTAAATGCAGGGAGTGTGGAAAGTGCTTTAATAGGAGGAGCAGCCTTTGCAGACATTTGAGAACCCACACGGGAGAGAAACCATTTGAATGCATGGAGTGTGGAATGAAATTTAGAGCAAACAGTAACCTCACTGAACATCAAACGATCCACACAGGGGAGAAACGGTATCAGTGCATGGAATGTGGAATGAGATTTAGAGTGAGCAGTAATCTTACTACACATCAGAGGACACACACCGGGGAGAAGCCGTTTAAATGCATGGAGTGCGGAAAGAGCTTTACACAGAGCAGTAAACTCACTGTACATCAAAGAAAACACTCAGGGGAGAAGCCATTTAAATGCGTGGAGTGCGGAAAGAGCTTTACACAGAGCGGTAGCCTTACTAAACATCAAAGAACCCACACACGGGAGAAAACGTTTGAATGCATAGAGTGTTGAGAGCACCTGAGTCTGAGTAGTCGCCCTACTCATCATAAAAGAACTCACAGAGGGGAGAAACCATTTCAATGCAAGGAGTGTGGAAAGAGCCTTAGAGTGAGCAGTAAGCTTACTTCACATCGAAGTACACCCACACGGGGGTGAAGCCATATAAATGCAGAGAGTGCAGAAAGACCTTTTGGCAGAGTAGTCACCTCATTCATCATCAGAGAATCTACACCGGGGAGAAACCGTTTAAATGCATGGAATGTGGAATCTGTTGGAGTAGTCAGCTTACTTATCAGGGAATCTACATGGAGGGGCCTCTGGGGAAAGCTGTAGCACTGGAGAAAATCTCTGATTAAGACCTTGAGGGATTCACTGCCTGTTGTGGTACACAGTCCTGAGTTTCCTATGGAATTCTGTTATTCCAAGTAAAAGCAACAAGACGTTGGTTTGAAGAAAATCCTGCTTATGACTGCTTTGCATAGGCATACACCCAACACTCATTAATGCCTCTTTAACAGCCTAGTCCCCTACACAATCCATAATCTATAACCGTGGTTCTCAAGCTCCTGTCTTCAAGGGCTGTCCTGAGTGACTGAGAAACTGCTGAGCGTATTTCTGGACCACTTAATGATTGTTCTGAAGTTTAGCAATCATAAGGTACTGTTCTAGATGCTCTACAGTGGTAGCTCGGGTTAAGAACTTAATTCGTTCTGGAGGTCCGTTCTTAACCTGAAACTGTTCTTAACCTGAGGTACCATTTCAGCTAATGGGGCCTCCCGCTGCTGCCACCACGCCGCCGCTGCGAGATTTCTGTTCTCATCCTGAAGCAAAGTTCTTAACCCGAGGTACTATTTCTGGGCTAGCAGAGTCTGTAACCTGAAGTGTCTGTAACCTGAAGCGTCTGTAGCCTGAGGTACCACTGTACAAGGAATTCAAATTTCAAACCAATTCAAAATTCAGTGACAAAGCAATAAAGGTCCTATTAAAAAATCAATGTGGAGAATATTAAAAATACAATTAAAACAGTAGAAGTATTTAATATGATAGGTCCGCCACACATTCTGTGGTCCACAATCCTCAGTTTGGGAACCCCTGATCTATGCCTGGTTTTCACCTCAACTTACTATTGGACCGCATATTTCAGCACAGGAGCTTATAAGATTTGGAAGACTGGAAACAAGTTTCCAAGGATGAACTTTTTGAATGAACTTGGACTAGTTCATTCTTGATAAGGATGAACTGGAACTAGTGCTAGTTCCTTTTTAAAATGGGTTTTCCAAGCACTGGTCCCATAAATCCCATAGAAGCTGCTACCCTTAGCATGGTGGCTTGGAACAGGGAGGGGAAGTTCTGCTAGATTTCAAGGCCTGTGCCCCCCCCCCCTTTTTTATTTATTTCTGGATTTCCTGCTCAAGATCTGTACATCCTCTTTTTCCTTGTTTATTGTGTGCTTTTTTTTTAATGCTTTGGGCTTGCATACTACCTTAAGCTGTGGATAAGTAGGATGCTATCAAAGCACCTCAGTCTGTCCCCAATTTGCCTTTAATGAGGGAAGCTCCCAAGTCTGAATTCAATGGAAGTTGAACTGTGTACAAGGGGTGGACCCTTTTATGTTCACCTACTGGCCAAAACATTGGGTCCTGATCCACAGGCTGCCTGCTTCATCAGATCCTTTCCGCAGTGATTTGGTTTTCACATTCCATCTTGTTGGTTACCGTTTTGGCAGACCTAGTTCCCCATTCTTACAGATTGCAGGGTGGCATTTTTATGTGTTAGTTGTAGCTTCCCTCTGGGTTTTTTTGGGGGGGTGGGTAGGTGGGGGGCAGCCACATGTTATGTAAAACAAGGTCTACCATGTTACATAATGGAGAGCCATTGCTCATCAATGGAAAAGAAAGCAGTGGTTTTCTTTGGCTTGAACCTCTGTAGGGGAACGACCCAGCAGCTTTCCCAAGGTGAATTCTAGGGCTTGGCCAGGCTGGGCCACAGTGGGGCAAATTGTGAAGGGGGTACAAATATGGCTGCTTGGGATGTGACAATACATACTTCCTCAACTAGGGCCAGGGCCTTTTCAGTACTGGCCCCAACTTGGTGGAACACTCTGTCACAAGAGACGAGGGCCCTGCAGGACTTGACATCTTTCCGCAGGGCCTGCAAGACAAAGCTGTCCCACCTGGCCTTTGGTTTGGACTCAGTCTGACCCTTGTGTTTCCCTCCCCTTATGGTTTTGATCTGTGGGCTACTTTTAAAATGAGGCTACATTTTAAATTGCATTTTATCCTGTATTTTAAATTGGTTTTCCCCCCCATTAATTGTACTGGTGTTAGCTGCCCTGAGCCCGGCTCTGACCAGGGAGGGCGGGGTATAACTAAATTATTATTATTACTATTATTATTATTATTATTATTATTATTATTATTATTTCCTGATTCAGAACTGAATTTTGGTAGCAAGTGAAATACAAGTGGATGCCTGGGGGAATTGAAGGAATGCAGCAGCAGCAGAAAAAAGAAGCAGCAGCAGCTAATATTCTGTACTCTCAGAAGTATAGTGTCCAGATCAAAGGGAAGCAATAGTACAGTTCTTCTCCTTGGTCATGAAGTTCTGTGTCCAGTTCTGGGCACCTGAGTTTAAGGAAATTGGCAAGCTGCGACATGTGCTGAGGTTTATCAAGATCATGAAGGTTCTGGAAATCTTTAAAGAGGAGAAGGGTGAGGAGAAATCTTGCTGCTCCTTTCATTTAGTCCTCCAACTGGGCAAAAGAAGCGAGCTCCGGTTCCTAGAGGGGCAGGAAGTCTGGTTCCTAGAGAGGCAGGAAGTTAAAATCTGACACGACTAAAGAACAACAACAAAAACATGAGGAAAGCAAATAATATTTTACACAAATGAAAACGCAAGTCGAGCTCTTCTTCAGGCCTGTGCTCACCTAACTCAGCTAAAATATGGTTGGCTGAGATAAAACATGTACATGTGATCGCTCCTTTGCTGTGCAAAATAAAAGTAGAGTTGGAAGGGACCTCCAAGGGTCATCTAGCCCAACCCCCTGCAATGCGGGTCACATTATGACACTTTTCCTGCTTGGGAGACTGCTGGCTACCGCTTTTTGATTTATGTTATTTCACCTTAGTGTTGTTTTTTTTTAAAAAAAAACTCCCTAAGAGCGTTTGTTTGTGCGTGAAAGCGCGCGTGCGCGCACCTTAAGCCCTGCGAAGGGTTAATGCACAGAGCTCTGCTTCCTAGAGCGGCAGGAAGTTGGCCTCGGAAGGAAGGGGCGGGGCTTCACTCTTATTGCTTCCTCCGGGTTCCGGACGGCGGAAGGGAGCTGCTGGATCGGGCGCTACAGGTGAGAAGAGGTGTCAGGTAGGATGGAGGGAGGGAGGGAAGGGGAGGATTTGGATCGGGGGGGGTGGGGAGCTGGAAGGAAGAGAAGGGACCCCACTTCCCTCCCATTCCTCCTCGGATCCTTCCTAAGGGGGCCTGGCCCAATTGGGAAGTCAGAAATCGCTCCCAATTCGGGGGATGCTCTGAGTTGGGCAGGGACGGAACTCTTTTCTGAGCCAGGGCCGGAGACAAGGACCGAGATGCCCAGGCTGAGCGGGGATCGTGCAGTCTTTCCCCCCCAAAACTTGGGTCTCCAGCTGTTTCTGGACTACAACTCCCATCATCCCTAGCTAGCAGGACCAATGGCCAGGGGTGATGGGAATTGTAGTCCAGAAACAGCTGGAGACCCAGGCTTTGGAATCACTCATCTACGTATGTATGATCTGTGAATGACAGTAGTAGAAGTAGTATATGATCTGTGAATGACAAGTCCTACTAGTAGTAGTAGCAGTATAATATTGTGTGTGTGTGTGTATTTATTCCATATTTTATATTCAAATAAAATTTAAATATTTAGAGAGAGATCGAGAGAACAGCTTCTATGGGTGGGCTGTAAGGCTGCTGAATGAAAAGATAACAGTAGGGCAGCTGACTTTCGGGTTTGGTGGGTGTGCGTCAGTAAACGAGGGGAATTCAGACTAAGGGAGCTGAGTGGGAGGTGTGCTCGTGTAATCTCACTGTATACAAGTTGTACAAGTGACAATAAAGTATTTCATATATATGATCTGTGAATGACAGTAGTAGTAGTATATGATCTGTGAATGACAAGTCCTACCAGTAGTAGTAGTAATAATAATAATAGTAATAATAATTTATTATTTATACGCTGCCCATCTGGCTGGGTTTCCTCAGCCACTCTGGGTGGCTCCCAACAGAATATTAAAAACACAATAAAACATCAAACGTTAAAAACTTCCTTAAACAAGGCTGCCTTCAGATGTCTTCTGAAAGTCAGATGGTTGTTTACTTCCTTGACATCTGATGGGAGGGCGTTCCACAAGGTGGGCACCACCACCAAGAAGGCCCTCTGCCTGGTTCCCTGTAACTCCACTTCTCGCAGTGAGGGAACTGCCAGAAGGCCTTCGGCACTGGACTTCAGTGAACTGTATTATAGCAGAGGTTGAAGGTGGCTAACATCCCTCCGATCTCCTGTTTCTCCCCTGCAGGCACTGGGGTGACCCCGCTTGACGGCTGCAACATGCTTTAAAGTGCATTGGGGGAGCAGCTGTGACTGCCGCGGGGGTGGCCCCGTTCATCCTTCACGCCCTGAAGGCAGGGCTATGGCCTCAGGTTCACAGCCGGGACTGTCTCTTCCTTGGGGTGAAGTTGAAAGAGCTTCCTGGCAGCCACCTCAGGTAAGGGGAGGAGAATCCAAGAGAGTGATGCGAGTTTCCTGGGTGCCTCTCTGTGTGTGGAGACGCAAGGGAGACTGAAAAAATATGCCTCTTTTTTTCTTTCCTTTCCTTTTTACTTTTGGCCCAGTAAAAGTGGCCGTGATGGGGACAGATAGATAAATGAAAGCACACATGCATCTATCACATCTCCTTACACGCTTAGAAAATGGTGGAATGAATTCTACTCCTTTGTCCAGGGCCTGGTGACCTTTGAGGACGTAACTGTGTTTTTCGAGGCAGAGGAATGGGCTCTTCTGGATCCGCACCAAAAAGCTTTGCATAGGGAAGTCATGGAAGAGAATTACGAGACTGTGGCCTCTCTAGGTAAGGCTGCCCCCCCCCCATGTCATTGTAATAGCCTTTTTCTGATGTTATTGAGCAGTTAAACGCAATTGCACTTTCTATTCCATTTGCTGCTTCAAAGGTTTGAGCTCTTCTACTGCCCCAGATTTAGTGAATGCATGTCCCCTAGTAAAGGTAAAGGGACCCCTGACCATTAGGACCAGTCATGGCCGACTCTGGGGTTGCGGCACTCATCTTGCTTTATTGGCCGAGGGAGCCGGCGTATAGCTTCTGGGTCATATGGCCAGCATGACTAAGCCGTTTCTGGCGAACCAGACCAGCGCACGGAAACGCCGTTTACTTTCCTTCTGGAGTGGTACCTATTTATCTACTTGCACTTTGGCATGCTTTTGAACTGCTAGGTGGGCAGGAGCAGGGACCGAGCAACGGGAGCTCACCCCGTCGCGGGGATTCGAACCGCCAACCTTCTGATCAGCAAGTCCTAGGCTCTGTGGTTTAACCCACAGCGCCACCCATGTCCCACATGTCCCCTAGCTTCCTGTTAAAATCCTGCAGTTTTTTATTTTGCAAATGTTCTGGGCTTTTTGCTTACTCTCACTTTTGTTGTGCTGTAGGTGTAAAAGCATCTAAGCAAATGAACCCACTTCATTAACTAGCAGGGAGTTTGAGCTTTTGGGCCACTCCGGCAGACTTCTGTTGATGCCACATGAGAAATTTCTTCATTTTCCACACGGAATCCAACATCCCTGAGCACAACAACTTAAATACTCAGCAATTGTTTTAGCAGTTTTTAATTTGTGTGGGTTTCATTTGTTTTCATTGAGGGTGGGGAGATGTGGCTGGGATTCTAATAATAATTTTATTATTTGTACCCCGACCCTGACTGGGTTGCTCCCACCACTCTGGGCTGCTTCCAGCATATACAGAAACATAATAAAACATTAAAAACTTCCCAATGCAGGGTGGCCTTCAGATGTTTTCTAAAAGTTGTATAGTTCTTTATCTCGGCATCTGATGGGGGGGGGGTGTTCCACACTGCGGGTGTGACTACCAAAACGAACCTCTGCCTGGTTCCCTGCAACCTCACTATTTGCAGTGAGGGAACTGCCAGAAGGCCCTCAGTGCTCCATCTCAGTGTCTGGGCTGAATGATGGGGGTAGAGATGCTCCTTCAGGGATACAGTGGTGCCCTGCAAGACGAACGCCTCGCAAGACGCAAAACCCGCTAGACGAAAGGGTTTTCCGTTTTGGAGGCGCTTCGCAAAACGAATTTCCCTATGGGCTTGCTTCGCAAGACGAAAATGTCTTACGAGTTCCTGTGGGGTTTTTTCCCTTCCCCCCCTTTTCCTAAGCCGCTAAGCCGCTTATCAGCTGATCTGCTGATAAGCCGCTTAACAGCTAATCGCTAAAAGCCGCTAAACCGCTAATAGCGCTAATCCGCTAAGCTGTCAATGGGCTTGCTTCACAAGACAAAAAAACCGCTATACGAAGAGCCTCACGGAACGGATTAATTTCGTCTTGCGAGGCACCACTGTATACGGGCGCAAAGGTACAATGCTGACCCTTAGAGCATACTCCTGTTCATTCCTTTGCAAACACAGCTTATGTTTAATGTATTTTTAAAATGTGGAAATGGCTAAAACAGCTGTGGAACTTCTCCATCTCTCCCTTGGAAATGGAAGCATTTTGCACTTCAGCATGTTTCAGCAAAGATCCTTTTTTGAACCTGGGGCGACCAGTGGTTCAGGGTAGGGGGAGGTATGATGTAGGAGGCAGGGCAAGCTGGGAAAGGGGCATATGGCACAGATAGTGACTGTATGGTGTGCCAGCAAAACATGGGGTGTTTCGATTGTCTTGTCAGCCAGCCCTCAGGTCTGTGGCTCCTGTTGCTGAATACCAGGTTGGCTCTGAATATGACCTCCTTCATCCCTGATCTGATTGTGGATGAGGAGGCCATTCTGGTCTACATCCCAGAGACCTGAGTGGGTGAGCTCGGTGTCCACTTGTTGCGGCATCCGGGCAGACGTGAGGGTTGGGTAGGGGTAGTTGCTGTGGCCTATAGAAATTCCATCTCACTCTCCAGGCTCTCTGTCCGGTTGGCTGGCTTTGGAATAGCTGGATATTTTGTGGTGAGTAAGTAGAATCGGACGTAATTGGCCCTGTGTGTTTCCTTCCAAGTATCAGACCTCAATTCCTGTTGGGAAGAAGGAGAAGATCCACTTATCCGGCATCCTAGAGAAGAGGAGATACCAATCGGTAAGTGCTTAGCTGTCTTGTGGGGCTCCTTTTGGTCTCGGAGTTGAAAGATTTTTGTGCAGTGATTTTCAAAGAGGGTTAAGTAAATTCACGGAAAGTAAAGCTGTGCAAGACAGCTATATATCAAACATCTCTGAATTTGGGAAGAACATCAGGAGAGGGCTCTTGCCTTTATGTCCACTTGGGATCCCCATAAGGTTCAAGTTGGCCTATGTGGGGATACGGGACAAGACAAGCCTTTTGGCTTCATCCAATAGAGTTCCACTTATACAGAGAAAAGATGGCCTCCTGGTTGAGGTTTCGCTTCCACCTTGCCTCGCATTAAAATAGCTGCTTTGGCTTCTAGAATGCCTCTCAGCTGAGCTAAATGGGCAGTGAGAGGTGGCTTCCAAGAACCAGGTTGATACCTCTGGGTCCACACAACCATGTTCTGACTGATCTTCTTGGTTTTGGGGAGGGGAACATAGCAGTTAGCAAACGTGGAATGGCTCTGTCTTTTGTACTCAGAAGTAACTAGCCTGTTTCTGTTTCTATGGCAGACATTCTGAAACCAGACCTCGTCTCTATGCCCGGAGAAAATCCAACAGGACAAGCCTCTGAGGAAGGGAAGAAATTGGCAGGTACTGATATTAACAATGTCAGTGAAAGAGATTATAATGGGAACAAAACTATGGTGCAATATCTATGCTATTTAGGCTAAATCCAAAGCTTGCCAGTGAAATACACTCCATCTCTCTGTGTTAAGTAAAGCTGTGCACCAGATCCAGCCCAAACGCTGATCCTGAACAAAATTGCATCAATTCGGGGAAATCTGGGCTTGAACCAGATTGGGTGGAGACAGCCAGAGATTGTCCTGAATCACTTTGGCCCACCTGAGAGATCTGGTACTGATAAATGGCAAAACAGTTAGGCGACAGGACACAGTAGAGGCGACAGAGAATGAAAGACATGCAGTCTTAGTAGAAAATAAAACCTCTTAACTCGCTCAGAATTCCTTTGCAGTAAACATGTCGTCTTCTTCTTTGGCAATCACTTGTAGCCGAGTAAGATTGTCTTCCATAAACACAAGTTTTAACATTGAGTCCATATGTGACTGTGGTGGCCAGTTCTGGATCTACATGTCCTTCCACATGTGGGGACATAGGTTTCTGGGCAGGAATTGATCACGGTGAGGGTTTGCCAAATGTGCCTTCCTCTTAGCACCTTTCTCCCTTTTGTCCTGAGTTTGTGCTTCTTCAAAGTCCATGACACCTTTGGTAAAGGCTGTTCTCCAACTGGAGAGCTCGCAGGCCAGTGTTTCCCAGTTGTCAGTGTTTATCCTACTTTTTTTTTAGATTTACCTTGAGAGTCTTTAAACCTCTTTTGTTGACCACCAGCATTACACTTTCCATTTTTAAGTTCGAAATAGAGTAGTTGCTTTGAAAGACGATAATCAGGCATCCACACAACATGACCAGTTCAACAAAGTTGATGTTGAAGAATCATCACTTCGACACTGGTAATCTTTGCTTCTTCCAGTGCACTGGCATTAGTTCACCTGTCTTCCCAAGTGATGTGTAAAAATTTTTGGAGACACCGTTGATGGAATCTTTCGAAGAGTTGGAGATGGCGTTTATAAGTGGTCCATGTTTCACAAGCATACTGGCAAACAACAACAGATCTCTCCACATGTATAAACAAATCCTTCTGCAGAAGCAGTTCCCATTGGGTCACAAACAGCTTTAGAGAGCAGTGCTGGTTGGTAGAAGCCTCTTCTCTGCTCAAGGAAGGTGCGCTGCTTCTACCCATCAGTTGATAGGTAGCTGTGAGTGTAACTTGCTCTAGCAGAGGAAGAACCAGAAGTTTGCTTTAAGCTCACAATTGTTCCTTTGAAGTATCACCCCTACCTGCCCCACACATGTTCTCAGGTATGATGCCAGGTGCAGGGTGACTGGGGAAGAGGTCCTTAACCTGTTCTGCTGGACCAAAAGGGGCCACGTTTGGTCTGTGGGCTCGAGGTTCCCCACCCCTGTCTTGCACTATAGGGTGTTCAGAAGTTAGGTAAAGGGACCCCTGACCATTAGGTCCAGTCGTGGCCGACTCTGGGGTTGCGGCGCTCATCTCGCTTTATTGGCCGAGGGAGCCGGCGTACAGCTTCCGGGTCATGTGGCCAGCATGACTAAGCCGCTTCTGGCGAACCAGAGCAGTGCACAGAAACGCTGTTTACCTTCCTGCTGGAGCGGTACCTATTTATCTACTTGCACTTTGTGCTTTCGAACTGCTAGGTTGGCAGGAGCAGGACCGAGCAACGGGAGCTCACCCCGTCACGGGGATTCGAACCACCGACCTTCTGACCGACAAGTCCTAGGCTCTGTGGTTTAACGCACAGCGCCAGCCGCATCCCTTGGTTCAGAAGTTAACCACATTTAAATTTGGCATATAGTGGGGAAATGGTCTGTGATTAGATCCTTTGTTTTTCTCTTGAGATTCAAACATGCTTCTCCTCTCTCCTCACCATCAGATGATGTGCAGAATAATGGGAATTCTCGGGAGCGATGGTCGCCAGAGATCATCAAGAGCGAAGTGACAGAAGAGATGACAGAAGAGACGCAGAACAATGGGAATTACAGGCAGCAATGGATTTTGCCATCAGGGATCGTCAAAACTGAAGGCGCAGAAGAGATGCACAATAATGAGAATTATAAGCAGCAATGGATTTTGCCATCGGGGATTGTCAAAACTGAAGCAACGGAAGAGATGACAGAAGAGGTGCAGCGCAAAGGGAATTATTGGGAGCAATGGACTTTGTCATCCGAGATCGTCAAGAGCGAAGCAATAGAAGAGATGACTGAGAATCTGATGGGAATAGAATGGCAAGAACAAAACAATTCCAAGTGTGGGAAGATGAAAGCGTTTGATGCTCAGAATCCTAACATCCAACCGACTCCAGTATGTGTGATAGTGTTTACATATAAATTAGAATTAAAAAGGAATTCCAAATTGCAGAGGGGAGGAACCATTTGAATGCAGGGAGTGTGGAAAGAGCTTCAGACAGAATAACCACCTTAATTAATCATCAAAGAACCCACACCAGAGAGAAGCCGTTTAAATGCACTGAGTGTGGAATGAGCTTTAGCCTTTGTACACACTCTGCATATAAAGGGAGTACAGTGGTGCCTCGCAAGACGAAATTAATTCGTTCCGCAAGTCTTTTCGTCTTGCGAGTTTTTCGTCTTGCGAAGCACGGTTTCCCATAGGAATGCATTGAAAATCAATCAATGCGTTCCTATGGAAACCGACTTCAGACCAGGTCCGGGGACAGTCTGTCCCCCGACCTCTTCTGAAGGGGGGGGGGAGTCTCCGCTGTCCCGGGGGCGATCTTAAAATGCTGGCAGGCGGCAGCGAAGGCTTCGCTGCCGTCCCCCAGCATTTTAAAAGCCCCCGGGACAGCGGAGACTTCTCCGCTGTCCCGGGGCGATTTTAAAATGCTGGCGGACCTCTTCTGAAGGCCGGCGGGGGGCAAAAGTCTTTGTCCCCCCTGCCTGCCTTCCCGGGGGCTTTTAAATCGCCCCGGGACAGCGGAGAAATCATCCGCTGTCCCGGGGCGATTTTAAAATGCTCCCGGGCGGCTTTTGAAGGCAGGCGGGGGGGAGCAAAGACTTTTGCCCCCCGCCCGCCTTCAGAAGAGGTCCAGAGGGCTCTCCAAGCTGCGGATAGCAGCCTGCTGCCCCGCCGAGGGGCGCTCTTAAGCAGAGTGCCCCTCGCGCGGGGCAGACATTCGCAGCTTGGGGAGACCTGCAGGACTTCCCCTGCAGGGCTCCCCAAGCGGCGAATGTCTGGCCCGCGTGAGGGGCGCTCTGCTTAAGAGCGCCCCTCATGCGGGGCAGCAGGCTACTACCCGCAGCCTAGGCGGGAACTCTTCTGAAGGCTGGCGGTGGAGAAGGGCTTTTCTTCCCACCACCAGCCTTCAGAACAGCCTTCTGAATGTTGGCGGTGGGGAGGAAAAACCCTCCTCCCACCGCAAGCCCCGGGAACAGAGGAGAAGCGCTGCGCTCCTTCCCCTCTGTTCCCGGACCTGTCCTGAAGGCTTGCGGTGGGAGGAGGGCTTTCCTCCCCACCGCCAACATTCAGAAGGCTGTTCTGAATGTTGGCGGTGGGGAGGAAATACCCTCCTCCCACCGCAAGCCCCGGGAACAGAGGAGAAGCCCTTCGCGCCTTGTCCTCTGTGCCCGGACCTCCCACCGCAAGCCTTAGGACAGGTCCGGGAACAGAGGAGAAGGCGCGCTGCACTTCCCCGCTGTCCCTGTAGATTTCCCTATGGGCTTTCGTCTTGCGAAGCAAGCCCATAGGGAAATTCGTCTTGCGAAGCCGCTAAAAAATCGGAAAACCCTTTCGTCTTGCGGGTTTTTCGTTTAGCGAGGCATTCGTCTTGCAGGGCACCACTGTAGAAATAAATGGAGGGACTGGAGTATTTTGGCATCGAATGAGTTTACAACTTCTGTTGTTTGGAAGGTGAATCAATCAGCGCAGAGAAAAATGTAAGCAGTGAGTTTTGATGGAAACATAGTTTCTGAAGTCCCAATGGATGCAAGATGACCAATGGCCATTCATAGCTGCCGTAATTGATGACAATTGAAACTTTAATAGCTGTATTGGAATGAAAAAGCATTCCCACAATTCAAGCTAGATAGCAAGTGACCTCCTCTGTGAGTTGTTATCAGGGACAGACCCAGGCATTCTGCACCTGGGCCAGCCAGTCGGAATAGGACTTCAGACAGGTAGTGTAGCAAGATAGGGAAATGTCTGGAGAGCTCAGGTGGAACACGGGCAAACATGCATTGCACACTTTCTAGTAATTGTCTGCAGCCTAATGTGGACGGGAGGCAAGCTTAGGGGAGACAAATATGAATGAGGTCTTACTGAGAAGTTCGGGGCATTTCAGTTTGTGAATGAATGGGTTCCTGCAATGATTTGAGGAGAGGTTTTAAGGTGTGAAGGTAGCTGACCTTGCAGGTGGGAAAGCAAATACTGTATTGTCTTTTCGCTTTTGCGAGCTCCTTTTTGGGTGAAGACCAGGGTGGATTTTATTTAAATCAAATTGGTATAAATCACGATTTAAATCACTAGTCAATAAAATTTGATTTAAATTGTTTTTTTACAGAAAGACTCCTTGCTGGTATCATCCTAATACAGTGGTACCTCAGGTTAAGTACTTAATTTGTTCTTGAGGTCTGTTCTTAACCTGAAACTGTTCTTAACCTGAAGCACCACTTTGACTAATGGGGCCTCCCGCTGCTGCACGATTTCTGTTCTCATCCTGAAGCAAAGTTCTTAACCTGAAGCACTATTTCTGGGTTAGCGGAGTCTGTAACCTGAAGCGTAAGTAACCCGAGGTACCACTGTATTGACAACCAGAGGAAGGTTTCATTTTTGGAATAATAAATTTTCAGAGTAGTTTTTTTACAGTTATATTGATTTGGTTATACTATTAGAAATACATAGACAGATAATTATGAAATCATGATGAGGTTTAATAAGTTAACTGATTATGTTTGGGCAGTGCCAGATTTGTTAGGAAAACCCAGCAATAAGGGAGAAGATGCTAGCTGCTCTAATACTTGTATTATTAAATCTCAGAGGAAGAAAGTGAGGCCATCAACTTTTTCAAAGTGGAAGCTAGAAAATCCGTGGCTGGAAATGTTTGCTGATGTTATGATATGCCTCGTCTGCAAAGAATTTGCACGGGCCGAGGATACGAGTTTCGTGAAAGGCTGTGCAACGTTCAAGATTGAAACGGTGAGTTTATATTTATATTCTGCATATTGTTGTTGTCGTTTAGTCGTGTCCAACTCTTCGTGACCCCATGGACCAGAGCACGCCAGGCACTCCTGTCTTCCACTGCCTCCCACAGTTTGGGGAACAGCTTCGAGAACACTATCCAACCATCTCGTCCTCTGTCGTCCCCTTCTCCTTGTGCTCTCCATCTTTCCCAACATCAGGGTCTTCTCCAGGGAGTCTTCTCTTCTCATGAGGTGGCCAAAGTATCGGAGCCTCAGCTTCAGGATCTGTCCTTCCAGTGAGCACTCAGGGCTGATTTCCTTCAGAATGGATAGGTTTGATCTTCTTGCAGTCCATGGGACTCTCAAGAGTCTCCTCCAGCACCAGAATTCAAAAGCATAAATTCTTCGGCGATCAGCCTTCTTTATGGTCCAGCTCTCACTTCCATACATCACTACTGGGAAAACCATAACTTTAGCTATACGGACTTTTGTTGGCAAGGTGATGTCAGTTTGCCAAATTTGTTAAATGTGACAATTGTTTGGTTTTTTTAGTTAAATGGTCTGGGGGAAACAGTCATTAACAGCGGCAGATTTTAACTGGACATCATGCCCAGCTGCCAATTTTCCCTTGTTATTATTAGGCTGCAAGTTACTTTTGCAGCTGAAACAAGACACAGATGTAAACATCTCCTAGCTTTCATATATCTTGTTTTGCTGCTCTGAGTAGCGTTGCCACTGCTGCAACAAAAGCGATGGAAACCTATAAAGAATTCTAGCCCGTGGTGGGTGTAGCTACATCTGCACAGCTCCTCTGTTTTGTTGTTGTTGTTTGTTTTTTCCTGTGCGACATCATCTTTGCCAGACACCGTGCCTTTAGGCAAACAGCCTCCTGCTTATTCGATGAAACAAAACGGATGAATGGCGTTGGGTGTTTTTGTTCTTTAGTTTTTTGTCCTTATAATCATGTCTGTTCTGGTTTTTTAAACGGCAAAACGTTCTAATCTGCAATTAAATGATGCCCTAAATTATTCCTTGAGCTCAGAGCTGGCAGAGGAGGAACTGACTATCATGCCACCACCAGGCTCCTGTGGACCCCAAGGCTGGTTACCTGAATCCTACAGAATCACAAATGCTGTAGATCAAGCTAGATACATTTTATTAAATTTCTAGAAATGTCACATATGCATTCCAATACATAATAGATTTTTCTTTTGTTTTGTCGACTTCCCATCCCGTTTTCCGTGGTGTTTTTTATTTCTCCCCTTGCTGCACTTTGTCTTATAGTTTCTCTTATACTAAGGACACAAGTGGGGCTGTGGTCTAAACCACTGAGCCCCTTGGGCTTGCCAATCGGAAGGTCGGCGGTTCGAATCCCCGCGACAGGGTGAGCTCCCATTGCTCTGTCCCAGGTTCTGTCAACACAGCAGTTCGAAAACATGCCAGTGCAAGCAGATAAATAGATACCGCTGTGGCAGAAGGTAAACAGCATTTCCGTGCGCTCTGGTTTCCGTCACGGTGTTCTGCTGTGCCAGAAGCAGTTTAGTCTTGCTGGCCACATGACCCAGAAAGCTATCTGTGGACAAACGCTGGCTCCCTCGGCCTGAAAGCAGAGATGAGTGCCACACCCCATAGTCACCTTTGACTGGACTACCACTACCAACAATAATTTATTTATTTATACCCCGCCCATTTGGCTGGGTTTCCCCAACCACTCTGGGCGGTTCCCAACAGAATATTAAAAACACGATAAAACATCAAACATTAAAAACTTACCTAAACAGATGTCTTCTAAAAGTCAGATAGTTGTTTATTACTTAACTGTCCAGGGATCCTTTACCTTTACCTTTTACCTACAATAATCTCTAATTCCTTCTGTTGCTCATAGTTCAAATATCATGCTATAATATTTCTCTAAACAGTCCAAAAAAGGCTTCCATTCTTCCATAAAACAACCATCATTAAGCTGTCTTATTTTCGCTGCTAACGTTGCCAGTTCAGCATAGTCCGTCAGTTTGCTTTTCCATTCTTCTTTGGTGGGAATTTCTTCCTCTCATTTTTGTGCAGAAAATATCCTGGCTGCTGTCATTACATACATAAATAAATGCTCTTTAGCACTGATTCCGGATTGTTTTATTTGATTTTTTTAATGTGCTGTAAACTGCTTTGAGATTTTTTTAATATACCGTAGGAAAGCGGCATAGTAATAATAATAGTAATAATAATAATAATAATAATAATAATAATAATAGTGGCTAATGCTATTGTAGGCAGCATCAATTGAAGTCTAGTGTCCAGATCAAGGGAAGTATTAGTACCACTCTATTGTGGCTTTTTTAATTTTATTTTATTTTATTTTAATTGAATTTATGTACCTCCCTATACCTGGTGGTCTCAGACGACACTTGGAATACTGTGCCCAGTTCTGGGTGCTACAATTTAAGAAGGATGTTGACAAGCTGGAACGTTTGCAGAGGAGGGCAACTAGGATGATCAAGGTTCTGGAGACCAAGCCTTATGAGGAACACTTAAAGGAGCTGGGTATGTTTAGCCTGGAAAAGTGGAGACTGAAAGGAGATATGATAGCCATCTTCAAATATTTGAAGGACTGTCCCATGGAGGAGGGAGCACGCTTGTTTTCTCCTGCTCTGGAGGGTAGGACTCGAACCAATGTCTTCAAGTTGCAAGAAATGAAATTCCAACTAAACATCTGGAGAACCTTTCTTACAGTAAGAGCTATTCAGCTGTGGAACAAACTTCCACAAGAGGTGGTGGACTCTCCTTCCTTGGAGGTTTTAAAGTAGAGGTTGGATGGCCATCTGCCATGGATGCTTTAGTTGAGATTCCTGCATTGCAGGGGGTTGGACTAGATGACCACTGGGTCCCTTCCAGTTCTATGATTCTATAATAACAAATTTCATTTTTGTTACCTTTTCAGATAAAAAAACACGGTGCATCTGCTACTCACCAAAAAGCTTGCCGTGCTCAATTAGCCAGGTTGAATCCAATGTCCGCACCCCTGTCAGTCCCGACGGTGCAGGAATTAAGAACGATGGACAGCAATTTGCACAGTAACTTGGAGAAGCTGTTCAATACGGCATACTTCATCGTCAAGGAGAACTATTCCTTTGACGACTTCCCGGCGTTATGCGCACTGCAGAAGAAAAACGGCTTGATAGTGGGCGAGACGTACAGGAACGACAAAGCGGCCAAGCAGTTTGCTCATTACATTGCGGAAAGCCTTCGGCTAGAGCTCAAGTACAAACTGAGTAAAGCAAATTTCTTTGGGATTTTGGCCGACGGCTCAACAGATAGATCGAACGCGGCTTCCGAGATTGTTTACTTTTATTATATAAATGAAGCTGAAGTGAAATGTAGTTACGGAGCCCTTAAGGAATGTCCTAGTGAGGATGCAGGGGAAGTGAAGTCGACCATCGAGTCGGTTCTCGACGAATACATACCCGATTGGAAAAGCAAGCTGACGGCAATAAGTTTCAACGGGGCTAGCGTTGATACGGGCAACGCGTCTGGGGTTGCGAAATTGTTCCAGGACAGCTGTCCAGGTCTGGTGGCTGTGCACTGCGTTGCTCACCAACTGGAGCTTGCGATAGGGGATGCCTTAAAGTCCGTCAAATTCGCCGGGCTTGCCGAGGACGTCGTGAAGGGTATATACACGTTTTACCACAGTAGTCCGAAAAGGGCAAAGGAGCTGAAAGAGATAGGCGAAGTCCTGAACGAGAAAGTGCTTCGCCACATGGGTATCACCGGAATCAGGTGGCTGCAGTCGAAGAACTCTGCTGTGAAAGCCCTGGCCAACAATCTGCCCGTAGTTGTGGTGCACTTGCAGCAGATTGTGAGCGGCTCCAGCACAAAGCCAGACAGGAAGGTGGAGGCCAAGCTGAAGGGGTACTTGAAGCGTTTGAAGTCGGAGCGGTTTGTCAGGTTTTTGTTTTTCATGGACGACGTTACGCACACGCTTACGAGGCTATCCGAGGTGTTTCGGAGGAAGTGTGTGTCCGTCAGCGATGTGAAAACCAGCTTGACGGCGACGAAAGAGAGGTTGCAGAGGATGGTGAAAGACAGCGGGCCTCAGCTGCAAAAGTTTGAAAGTGCCGCGCAGCTGGAAGGCGGCGTGTTAGTGTACAAAGACGTAGAAATCGTTAGTAGCGCAAGCGAAGTAGGCTGCTTTGAGGAAGATCGGCGGGTCTTGCTGAGTTCAATTGTGGAAGCGATCGACAAATGGTTTGACCGCATCGGAAACGACAGAGTTCTGCGAAACGTGGAGATATTTGACCCGTGCAACATACCCAAACCGGTCGGTGGAAGGGACACGTCTGCAAGTAGCCACGGAGAAAAAGAACTGAGTGAACTCTTGCAAGCCTTGCCCAGCAACGTGAGAGTCGACAAGGAAGCCATCTTGGAGGAGTATCAAGAGTTCAAAGTGTGGGCTGGCAACAAGACAAGCATCACATGTGAAGAAGCTTGGCAGCGACTTCAAGCAGAGTCAACGGCTTGTGCTTCGTATATTAATATATGCAAAGTTTTGAACTTTTTGCGGGTCCTCCCGCTTAGCACTGCCGAATGCGAGAGGGGGGTTAGCCAACTAAACCTGGTTAAAACGGACAGTCGGAAACGTCTGCTTGCGACGACCATTGATGACTTACTGATGATCAAGATGAATGGTCCGGACCTAGAGGTTTTCAATGCTGCAAATGCAGTTAATTTGTGGTGGAACGATGTTGCCAGGGGGCGCATTAGAAGACCCCACTTTAAAAACAAAGACTAGGGTGTTTTAAAAACCGAAGTATAGTCCCAATATTTTTATTGTATAAACAAAATGAAACAGGTAAGTGTGATTTATTCATTCGCCTTTTGTAGCAAGCTTTGCAGGTTTTTTTTAGTCCTTGTCACAGAACTCATAACAAATTTATAGTAATCTTGGCAAATAAATTAGTGTTACAGATTACTGTAATGATAGTGCCACCTTCTTATAATTGGTTTTGTGGGAAAGCCGAATCTAGGCTTTTTGTCACCCGGGTCAAAGACCCAGTTTGGCCACTCGCCTCCCGGATGTGTGTTTGCTTTCATACACATACAAACAAACACACATCAACACATTTATTCTTAAAGGGCATAAAAAGTAGGCAGTATATCATTTGAATACAAAGGAATCCTAAGAAGCATTATGACTGTATGGCCAAAGGGTCAATGAGCATCCCTTTCAGTAAAATGTGCAGCAATTGTCTATCTGAGGTCAGGTTTTGAATTGGATTTATTTGGTCACAGGATCATTAAAAGTCTGCAGTTCCATAAGATCAGCCAAGACCCTCTGGTTTACTTTTAAAATACTCCCCCCCCCCGAGGCTTTTTGCCACCCATCTTCTGTGCAAACCCTTTCAATGAGTTTTGACGTGTGAATTTACTCCTGAGTAAGGTTCAACAAGATTCCTTCCCATTATTATTTTTTTGATTACTCGTTTTAGGAAATGATGGTTTTGTGGTCATTTTAGGTTCCATGTAAGGTGGGGGGGAAAATGCTTTTTGCGAGTCTAAAGTAGAAAGTGCCCTTCCGTGACAATCCTAATGCAACGAGACTGACCAGAGCTTGCCAGGGAACTGCCTCTGGCAGGAAAAATGCTCAGACACCCCTTATTTTCCTGTGCGTAGATCATGCGTAGTCTGTAAAATGACTCAACCTTCGCTATTTAAACACATTCAAAGTTCTGAAGGGGTCATAGAATTGTAGAAGTGGAAGGGACGCCAAGGATAATCTAGTTCAAATGATTCTCTTCCTCAGATTCTCGACCCTCCATCCCTCCATTTCTTTTTCACACAGTAGCAAAAACCCACAGGGGATCCTATCTTCTGCTTCACTGGGGAAAGCCACGCTGCCCCTCCAGATTTTCCAACTTTTCTTCTCCCTGTAATTGAGCCTGCTTCAGCTTCATGGGGAAAGGGGAAGAATGGAGCTCATGGCTGCTATTCACTTTTCCATCTTTCTCTCTGGCTGAAGCCCAGACATGCTAGGAGCCTCAGTGATGATAATAATAATAATTTATTATTTATACCCTGCCCACCTGGCTGGGTTTCCCCAGCCACTCTGGGCATCTCCCAACAGAATATTAAAAGCACGATAAAACATCAAACATTAAAAACTTCCCTAAACAGGGAATGCCAACCAAGTACAGTGGTACCTCAGGTTACATACGCTTCAGGTTACAGACTCCGCTAACCCAGAAATAGTGCTTCAGGTTAAGAACTTTGCTTCAGGATGAGAACAGAAATCGTGCTCCCGCGGCGCGGCAGCGGCAGGAGGCCCCATTAGCTAAAGTGGTGCTTCAGGTTAAGAACAGTTTCAGGTTAAGTACGGACCTCCGGAATGAATTAAGTACTTAACCCGAGGTACCACTGTACTGGAATAAAACTTCACTGTCATACAGAATAATTTACACACTGTCAGAATGGAAGAATGCATTTGCCCATAAGAAAATCGAAATCTAAGAGTGATGCTATAGCTCTCCACTAATAATAAGTAAAATACTGTTGTCAAATAAAGCAGTGCCACGTGCAAATCTAGCACAATATTTTATTTTATATCTGTACATATGCTGGTATTTATAAATATTACTTATGCAAATTGCTTACGGTTGGCTACTATTGCCGAGGCTGAGTCCCATTTCTGTTTGTGGTGTCCAATTTGCAACTGCTATTAAAAATGTGGTATTAAAAATGTGTCCCTGATGTGAATTGTGTTAAGAAAGAAAGAAAGAAAGAAAGAAAGAAAGAAAGAAAGAAAGAAAGAAAGAAAGAAAGATGACTGTAATTGATAAAATGTGCAACTGAATTGTTAAATGCATTTTAACATAGATGATTTACACAATTCATTTTTTGATTTGTAATCTTGTAAAAGAAATGGCAGCTAGGCATTCGTTGTGGCAAACATCGTCTGTGTTTAAGATGCCATTTGGCAACCAGCTTATATACTTAGAAGGTGTTTCTGTCTAACACTAATGACTTCCAAGTTCAATATACGTAAATCCTGAAACATTTTATAAAGCTTTGAACAGCTCAGGGTCCGTGAGAGCTTTTCCCTGCTTCTCCTTGACACAGGTTGCTAGACATATGTCATGCCAGTTCCGATTTCAAAAGGAGCTTTGAGAAAACTTCTTGCTACCTCTGGAATCCATGGGACGCGGGTGGCGCTGTGGGTTAAACCACAGAGCCTAGGGCTTACAGTGGTGCCTCGCAAGACGAAAAGAATCCGTTCCGCGAGTCTCTTCGTCTTGCGGTTTTTTCGTCTTGCGAAGCAAGCCCATTAGCAGCTTAGCGCTATTAGCGGCTTAGCGGGCTTAGCGGATCAGCTGATAAGCGGCTTAGCGAATCAGCTGATAAGCGGCTTAGTGGATCAGCTGTTTAGCGGCTTAGCGGATCAGCTGTTAAGCGGCTTAGCGGATCAGCTGATAAGCTGCTTAGCGGCTTGAGAAAAGGGGGGGGAGGGAAAAAACCCCGCAGGAACTCGCAAGACATTTTCGTCTTGCGAAGCAAGCCCATAGGAAATTTGTTTTGCGAAGCACCTCGAAAACGGAAAACCCTTTCGTCTAGAGGGTTTTCCGTCTTGCGAGGCATTCGTCTTGCAGGACACCACTGTACTGATCAGAAGGTTGGCGGTTCGAATCCCCACGATGGGGAGAGCTCTCATTGCTCGGTCCCTGCTCCTGACAAGTAGATAAATAGGTACCGCTCCGGTGGGAAGGTAAACAGCGTTTCCGTGCGCTGCTCTGGTTTGCCAGAAGCGGCTTAGTCATGCTGGCCACATGACCCGGAAGCTGTACGCCTGCTCCCTCGGCCAGTTAAGCGAGATGAGCGCTGCAACCCCAGAGTCAGTCACGACTGGACCTAACGGTCAGGGGTTCCTTTACCTTTACCTCTGGAATATTACAGAGACACTCTCTGCCTCCTCTCCCAATTGTTGGGGCATTTGATACCCTTGGTCCTTCGGTCAGGTGGTGCATGCCATTTAATCCACAGAGAGAGCTTGGGAGGCCATCTGCCATGGATGCTTTAGCCGAGATTCCTGCAATGCAGGGGTTGGATTAGATGACCTTTGGAGGACCTTCCAATTCCAAGAAAACCAAGCCTTGTGAGGAACGGTTGAAGGAGCTGGGTATGTTTAACCTGGAAAAGAGACAAAGGAGATATGTTGTTGTCGTTTAGTCATGTCCGACTCTTCGTGACCCCATGGACCAGAGCACACCAGGCACTCCTGTCCTCCAGTGCCTCCTGCAGTTTGGTCATACTCATGTTGTCCAACCATCTTGTCCTCTGTTGTCCTCTTCTTCTTGTGCCCTCAATCTCTCCCAACATCAGGGTCTTTTCCAGGGAGTCTTCTCTTCTCATGAGGTGGCCAAAGTATTGGAGCCTCAGCTTCAGGATCTGTCCTTCCAGTGAGCACTCAGGGCTGATTTCCTTCAGAATGGAGAGGTTTGATCTCATAGGAGATAAGATAGCCATCTTCAAATGTCTAAAGGGCTGTCACATCGAAGAGGGAACAAACTTGCTTTCTCCTCTGGAAGGTAGGACTTAAACCAATGGCTTCAGTTTACAAGGAAGGAGATTCCAACTAAACTTTCTGACGGTAAGAGCTTTTCAACAGTGAAACGAACTCCGTCGGAAGGTTGTGGACTCGCAGTTGGTGGGAGGCTGCTCATCTCCCTCAGCAGTTTCAGGTGCTTCTCCTTCATGCTTCCGCTTGGCACTCGCCGCCTGGGCGTGCGCGGAGCAAGAGGCCGCTCCCCATGCTCGCTCACACTGGCCGGGGAATGAGGAGGGAGGCTGGGACCCATCTTGCTCAGACACCATGAGGGAAGCGCAAGGGGGACAAGGCTTGGGCCTGTGCCACTGGGACATGCACGCAACCCCAACTGATGGATCAACGGAAGGAAGGGAGTGGGGAAAGGGGAGGGGAGCCTCATTGGCCCTTGGAGAGGAGGAAGGGGCAGATGAACGCGGAACCCGTGTGGCACCTTTTCTCTGTAGAGAGGAGAACAAGGAGGAGAGCAGCTCAGCACCTGACGACAAGCACGGGATTCTTTCCACGAGCGCTTCCTTCCCCGTTCTATCTCATTCTTCCTCGCTTGGCAGAGTGTGATGGCCTGGGAATCCGATTCAGAGGCTGAACCGGAGGAATCCCAGCCTGCACAGGAGTCCCCGCCTCCAGGGCTGGCTGAACTGGGGCAGGGCCTTGGATCTGAAGCGCCTGCACCTGTGCCGGATCCTCGGGAGCAGGGACCAGGTGAATCCACTCTAGCTCCAGAGGTGATTAAGGACACAGTGCCTACAGGTGAGTCTCCCCCTGGGCCCAGTAACCCTTCAGCCTCTCCTGAACTGCAGCGGCTCAGGGCAGAGAGGCAGAGGGAACTGGTTTCTCCCAGGAGGAGTGCTTGCCTTAAGACAAGACCAAGAGAGGCGGGTCTCCTGGGGGCTGGGGCCGCCCCTGTCCTCAGAGAAGATCAAGGCCAGTCAACCCGGTCCCAGGTTGTGGGAGCAACGTCATTGAGTACCTGCTCCTGCCCGGACCCAGACCTGACCCTCCATTGTTCCTGTCCCCGCCCGGCTTCCTGCTTCGGACCTCGCCCCGCTCCTTGTGAACTGTTTCCAGGCTAGTGACCCAGGACCGGACTTTGACTACGCCAACGGTAACCTTCCTCCCGGGACCAGCACACAGAGCCTGCAGCAGAAGACCTGTCCGAGCGCCACGGACTCTCCCAGCTGGACTCCAACTCTCCTCCCTAGACACTCAGGCTGGCGCCCTGGCGCAGCGCACCACTTGCACCACTGGGTAGAGACGGGCCTGCGTGGAATTCATTTCCTTGGAGGTTTTTAAGCAGAGGCTGGATGCTTTAGCTGAGATTCCTGCATTGCAGGGGGTTGGACTAGATGACCCTCAGGGGTCCCGTCCAACTCTTAAGATTCCATGATTTTATGAAATCTCTGGCCAGATGCGACCCCCACCACCCACCCCATTCCGCCAAAGCAGCCATAGCGGAGCAGCAGGACCAAAGATGGGGGAGGTCATGGGCGTAGCCAGGATTTGGGGGGGGGGGCAGCTTTGAGCTTTTTTTAAAGGAAACCCAAGCTTTTGGTCCTTTTTAAGGAAATCAACAGATACAGTAATTGAGGATTTTCAATCCTTTTCGTTTCATGGGTGGCAGTAGGCACAGTCTTGGCCTGAAAAGGCGGGGGGCGAAGAAGACTGGAAGAAATTTAAAGACTATTTACAGAGACACTGCAAAATTAATGAATTTTAGAATAATGTTGGATTGGAATTAAGTGGTTTCTAGCTGTAATGGGTTAAAAGAGTATGAAAAAAATGGGTTTATATAAGTAAAAATTCAAGATTGTAATAATTTAAGAATAAAGATTTGGGTAGCATAAAGAGGGAAAGAAATTGCTGAGCTAATAACTCGAATTGGAATACAAAAAAAGGGAGGTATGAGGAGGTCCGAGAAACAAGTAAATGAAAAATAATGTGATGGAAAGATTGTTTTTAACATTTTTTATTTTTTATTTTTCTTTATTTTTTGTAATGCAAAAACCTTAATAAAAATTTTGCAAAAAAAAAAAAAGGCGGGAGGCGCGGGGGGGGGGTCCTGCCGCGCAGTCCTCCGGCGGTTAAGGAACCGAGTTCTGGTTCCTAGAGAGGCCGGAAGCTGCGATGCAACAGACGGTGTGGGGCGCTAGAGGGGCTCCTTCCTTCCTTCCGGCAGAAGAAATGGTCCAGCGGAGAAGGAGGTTGCGGAAGAGGTGCGGCGAATGGGGTGAAATCTAAGGGGTGCCATATTTTTGGGGGGGTGTATGAGGTTGGGGAGGGGGCGCAGGAGGAGGGGGGAGGCGAAGGGGGGGTAAATAGCTGGCAAAGTTAATAGAATATGTGGAAATGGCAAGACTGACAAACAGAACAAGAGATCAGGATCAAAAACAAGGGGGAAAATCCTCTTATGTTTTATGTGGAATATTTAGAGGCACATTGTAAACCAGGCATGTCCAAAATCTGCTTTGAGCGCCTGATCCGGCCCGCCGGTCGATTTAATCCGGCCCCCGTGGCAGTATATGTCCTGCGGTAAAACCCTATTTTAAACTGTATTCTAACTTATATTTGCATCAACTTTAAAAAAAATGCTTTTACTGTATTTATATTTGGTGTTAGCTGCCCTGAGCCCGGGGAGGGCGGGGTTTAAATAAAAAATTATTGTTATTGTTGTTATTATTATTATTATTATTATTATTATTATTATTATTATTATTATTATTCAAAAAGCTCAGCAACTTCTTCAATCCTAAAAAAAGAAAGCTCAACAACTTTGGTTGGTCCTCATGCATGTTTACTTTATCAAATCAGGCCCTCTTTGAAAAAAGTTTGGGCACCCCTGTTGTAAACCGATTTAGAAGTGAGCAGTGACAGAATAAATGAAAACAAAAAAATTCCTTCCAGTAGCACCTTAAAGACCAACTAAGTTAGTTCTTGGTATGAGCTTTCGTGTGCATGCACACTTCTTCAGATTCTTCAGGTATCTGAAGAAGTGTGCATGCACACGAAAGCTCATACCAAGAACTAACTTAGTTGGTCTTTAAGGTGCTACTGGAAGGAATTTTTTTTGTTTTGACTATGGCAGACCAACACGGCTACCTATCTGTAACTAGAATAAATGAAACAATTGAGATATGAAGATGAGGAATATAGAGAGAAATGTAGTGGGAAAGGCAGTAATCAAATGCACCACCAGGGAAGAGGAGCCAATGCCGGTTGGGTGTTTCTTTTATTTGAAATGTTCTTGATTTGTTCCAAGTGTAAAATGGAAATTTAGGGGGGGGGGCTGGGGAAGCAAGGACCTCTGGGAAACTGCCCTCTCTCCTCCGAAGGGATCAAGCCACCTTCCCCCTTGCAGCGGGGGATTTGCAGGGAGAGGGTGGGGGAAGCCGCTTTGGTGCAGACAAAACAGACTTGTAGGTCTGAGTGGGGTGGGAGGTGGGGTGTTGTGCTGCTTTTGTGCCCTAGAACCAGAGGCAGACCCTCCATGGGTCCCAATTTTCCAGGGACTTCCCCTGATTTAGAGAAGCCCATCCCGGTTTCTGATTTGATCCTGCTATATCCCGCTTTTCCTTAGGACGTTCCTGTTTAATAATCTTGGCGGGGATGGAGTTATCCAACCTTTGAGCCATCTGAAGGCAATCCTATATAGGGAAGGGTTTTTTAATGTGTTATTATCATTTTATATATGTTGGAAGCTGCCCAGGGTGGCTGGGGCAACCCAGTAAGATGTGTGGGGTGTAAATAGTAAAATTATCATTTTGGAATGGGACATCCCTATTTTCATGGGAGAAATGTTGAAGGGTATGTGGAAGAGAGAGAAAAATTGGGAGAAAAATTGAGACATTCCAAACTCCCTCCCTCCCTGTCCCTCTCATGTTTACCAAATTCCTCTGACGTTCTTACCCATCCATTTACTTTAGTGACTCTTTGGGCATACGGCTTGTGTTTCCTTCTTATTCTAGGCTCTCTTGACCTTTACAGAAGCGGCTGTGGATTTTACGGAGGACAGGTGGCACTTGCAGGATCCCAGCTGAAGATCTTTGCGCAGGGAAGCCATGGAGGAGAATTATAAGATAGTGGCCTCTCTAGGTAAGGATGCTTTTTTCCTCAGTTGTTTGTTCAGCATATTTTTGTTCTTTCTGCTATTCCCCCACCAACCCACATAGATCAAATCTATTCTTCCAGGTGCCATAAGAAAGCTGCAGAGATAGCGCAGGATAGTGCGCACCCTGGAAATGATTTCTTTCAGCTTCTGCCTTCTGGAAGAAGGTACAGGGTTATAAAGACTAGGACTAGCCGCCTGAGAAACAGTTTCTACCCAAATGCGATTTTGGTTTTAATCGCATTGTGAGGAGTCTGTATGGGAGTATATTGTATTTAAAAATGGGGTATCAGAGTTTTTAGGGGGGCTAACCAAGTTGGGATAGCTGGGATAGCAGGCTTGTTGGGTTTTGAACGTCTTATGTAGGTTTTTCCATTTTGTTGTTCTGTATGGGACAATGACAATAAAGATTATCGTATCGTATCGTATTGTATCGTAACCCACTGAATTTGCCCCTTTTGTTCTGCACCTCCCTCGATACTTTTCTTTGTGCTAGAAGACACCTGAAGGCAGCCCTGTTTGGGGAAGTTTTTAATGTTTGATGTTTTATCGTGTTTTTAATATTCTGTTGGGAATCCTCTTCCATTAGGATTCTCTGAATCCCTTGACTTTCTTCCACCCTTCCATGGTTACTATTGTGAGTCTTTTCTTTTTCTTCTGCTTATCTTATTTTCTCTTATCTGTTAAAAAAGTAGTAATTCATTTCTGCATTTTTTGTACATTACAAGCATTACTCAAATCCTGCCAAAGTTTTTAGTTGTTTACAGTGTTCTCTTAAGTACAGACAGAAAGAGGGAGAATCGGGGAGATGCCAAAATGCGGGGGGGGGGGGGAGGGAGGTTAATGGGTTCAATCTGTGATGAGACCCTTTGATTTCCCCTTGAAATTCACCCATGATTTTCTTTCTCGCCTCTCCCTCAGATGATGGCCCAAGCAACGGGAACTATAGAGAAGCACCAGAAACACCTGCAGCTGAAGCAGGAAAAGGGATGTTTGACAATCAAAGGGACCCCCCAAACCATGAACAAAACCAGTCAGAGAATGGGAGGAAGAAATCATTGACTATGCAGGGTTTTGATGACCAAGAACCCCTGATGCTACAGGAAGATCAAAGCAGGAAGGCATGTCCAGTATGTGGAAAAATACTTAGAGATAAATCAGATTTCAGTAGACATTACAGAATACACACAGGGGGGAAACCATATAAATGCACAGAGTGTGGAAAAAGCTTCCGTTTGCTCAGTAACCTTCGTAAACATCAAAGAACTCACACGGGAGAGAAGCCATATAAATGCAAGGAGTGTGGAAAGTGCTTCAGTGACAGCAGCAGTCTTACTCCGCATGAAAGATCCCACACAGGGGAGAAGCCATTTAAATGCACGGTGTGTGGAAAGAGCTTTAGTGTGAGTAGTCACCTTACCGTACATCAGAGAACCCACACAGGAGAGAAACCATTCAAGTGCAAGGAGTGCGGAAAGAGTTTCAGTGACAGCAGCAGCCTTACTCCACATCAACGCACCCATACAGGGGAGAAGCCGTTTCAGTGTGTGGTGTGTGGAAAGAGCTTCAGAGTAAATAGTCACCTTACCGTACATCAGAGAACCCATACAGGGGAGAAGCCATTTAAATGCAATAAGTGTGGAAAGTGCTTCAGCGACAGCAGCAGCCTTGCTCCACATGAAAGAACACACACAGGGGAGAAGCCATTTCAGTGCATGGTGTGCGGAAAGAGCTTTAGCGTGAGTAGTCGTCTTACCGCACATCAAAGAATACACACGGGAGAAGCCATTTACGTGCAAGGAGTTTGGAAGGAGCTTCAGGCGCAGCAGTAGCCTTAACATACATCAAAGAATCTACATATTGGAGAAACAATTTAATTGCATGGAGTGTGGAAAGAGCTTTAATGAGCAATATGTTTCAAAGAACACAGCAGCAGAGAAATTAAATGTGGAAAGGTTTTTAATATGAGTTGCAACTGGGAGGAAGACGTCCGATAAATACAGGAGGAAATGCATGTGAAAAAAATGTGATAATTAAAGGAAACATGCATCATACGATATCTTGTAAGGATTTGCAGTCTAACGTAGAAGCTTTGGGCATAGGAAAGCAAGTGAGATCTTACTAGGGTGTTTTGGCATGAGGGGTTTGTAGATGGCAAAGAAGCACAGAGATAAGGTAAAGGAACCCCTAACCATTAGGTCCAGTCGCGGACGACTCTGGGGTTGCGGCGCTCATCTCGCTTTATTGGCCGAGGGAGCCAGCGTACAGCTTCCAGGTCTTGTGGCCAGCATGACTAAGCCGCTTCTGGTGAACCAGAGCAGCGCACGGAAACACCATTTACTTTCCCTATTTATCTACTTGCACTTTGACGTGCTTTTGAACTGCTAGGTTGGCAGGAACAGGGACTGAGCAACGGGGGCTCACCCCATTGCGGGGATTTGAACCGCCAACCTTCTGATCAGCAAATAGCAAAGTTGGGTGGCCATCTGTCGCGGATGCTTTAGTTGAGATTCCTGCATTGCTGAAGGGTTGGATTCTATGAAAGTTTCCTTCAATACCCTCCAGCTAGGCCTTTGGCCTGATCCAATTTCATGGCTTTTATATTCTTTAAGCAGTTCCTGGTCTAAGCTTACTAAGGAGGTTTTGAAACGCTTTTGAAAAGTCCCAAGTACACAACATCTAGTAGATTCTCTCATCTGCATGGGGACTCCATGAAAAGCTAACCTTTCAATTGTATAGAGATTTTGTTCATAAATAAATAAATTGCTTCACTTTATTTCGCTGTGTAATCATTGCATCCCGAGAGTTTTTATCTTAGAGTGTGTTTTCTGTATTTTTGTTTGTGGGTTTTCCTAATCCAAAAGTGCAATGTGTTCACTGGACTTCTGCCGATTTATTTTAAATAACATATTCCAAACTGATTTCACTCTCTGGTTGTATATTAGATACGGCCTTCACTTTCACTGGGTACCAGGAGCAGGGCAAGAGAGGAGTGAGAGTTGTGTTTTAGCAACAATCACAGAGCTGAACTGGCTTCCCCAGGCAGTTTGAGAAGCTTTTGGAAAGGCAGCAGTTCTGGGGGAAACCTGCTGAAGAGCTTGGAGGAGTAAACCACCTGTTCAAATACAGTCATACCTTGGTTTTCAAACAGCTTAGTCCTCGAAAGTTTTGGCTCCCGAACATCAAAAACCTGGAAGTGACTGTTCCGGTTTGTGTACTATTTTTGGAAGCCGAACGTCCGACGGGGCTTCCATGGCTTCCGATTGTCTCGGAAGGAGTTGCAGGAGCTGTGTTTTGGTTCCTGAACGTTTTGGAAGTTGAACAGACTTTTGGAACGGATTCCTTTCAACTTCCAAGGTATAACTGTATATAGATCAGGGCCAGAGTTCTCAAGGGCCTAATCCACTAGATTTATTCCCTGCTATTGACATCAGGCAAGCACATTCCCTGTACAGTGGTACCTCGGGTTACAGACGCTTCAGGTTACAGACTCTGCTAACCCAGAAATAGTACCTTGAGTTAAGAACTTTGCTTCAGGATGAGAACAGAAATTGTGTGGCGGTGGCACAGCGGCAGCGGGAGGCCCCATTAGCTAAAGTGGCACCTCAGGTTAAGAACGGACCTCCAGAACAAATTAAGTTCTTAACCCGAGGTACCACTGTACTCTCTTGTCAGTGCCTTCTTAAAACATACTTTTTTCAGCATGTCTATCCAAACACGTAGATACTGAAGTGTTTTAATCATTCTTATTACTCACGTTGATTATTTTTAATCCTCCAAACCTTTTGAATTTCAGAAAGGATTTTTTTATTTTGATGCAGGGTGTCACCTGCTCTCATATCAGGATCACTTGCAAATTACTTACCCCAACCCTCCGCCCGCTCCTCCAAACTGGGTTTGTGGGGCGAGCCCCTCTGCAATCCTCTCCCCCCCCCAAAATAGCCTTTACATCTTGCCTTTCCTGTTCTGTTCTTTAAAAAAAACACTAGGAAGTTCTATGATATATAAGCTTCTGCCACTTTGCACATTGGGATACACTTTTGTTGGAAGTAGCAATGAAAGTGTACGGACAGAGAGGGGGAAAAGCAGGGTAGAAGAAGATTGGAAGAAATTTAAAGATTATCTTAAGAAATATTGTAAAATTATTGAATGTTAAGATGATGTTGATTCTGAAATTAAGGGGTTGCTAGCTGTAATTATTATGTAATATGGAAAGAAATTCTAAGAAACTTAATCAAAATTAAGGGAAGGATTTGTTGAAGACAATTAATTAGAGAATGGAATGCAGTAAGGAGAGGTATTAGGTCGGGAAAGTTATTTTCACGAATATAAGGGAATGAAGTTATACATGCGATTTTTGTTTGTTTTTTTATTTTTTCTTTCTTTTTTACATGTATTTTTGATTTTACTTTTTGTGTCTTTTTTGTGTGATTTTTGTGTTTTATAAAACTTGTGAAAATGCTAATAAATATATATATATAAAAAGCAGGGTAGATGCATAAGCTTTGACGAAAGGGTTTTGGGCATCCCCCCAAGAGGAAGAAGCTGGCATAGGTTTTATGCTGCAAGTCGTCCAGGGTGGCTGGGGAAACCAAGCCAGATGGGCAGGGTGGTATTATTATTATTAAAAATATTATTTATTCCCCAGCCACTCTGGGCGGCTTTCAACAAAATATTAAAATACAGTAATGCTTCAAACACTAAAAGCTTCCCTAAACAGGGCTGCCTTCAGATGTCTTCTAAAAGTCTGGTAGTTGTTCTTCTTGACATCTGTTGGGAGGGTGTTCCACAGGGTGGGCACCACTACCGAGAAGGCCCTCTGCCTGGTTCCCTGTAACTTATTATTATTATTATTGCAACAGTTTCCCTCGGTCACTAGTGCTACAGAAGCCCAACAAGAAAAAGATTTTAGAGAGCCAGCAGCCCTCTGCAAGCCTCCGAAGGTTTCTAGTCTTGAGAGGTCCATGTCACAGGGCTGGGATCTGCAAAGATCAGAATCTGCGCAGAAGAGATGGTCACCCTCTCAGCTATTGGGAATGGAGGAATCCTCTAGATTTCCCTTCCGAAACTTCTCAGAGCACAGAAGACTGGCGTTAGGGTTTCTGCTTCCTGGTTGGTGTTCCATAATAATAATAATAATTTATTATTTATACCCCGCCCATCTGGCTGGTTTTCCTCAGCCACTCTGGGCAGCTTCCAACAGAATATTAAAATACAATAACCCATTAAACATTAAAAGCTTCCCTAAAGAGGGCTGCCTACAGATGTCTTCTAAAAGTCTGGTAGTTGTTGTTCTCTTTGACATCTAGTAGGAGGGTGTTCCACAGGGCAAGTGCCACTACCAAGAAGGCTCTTTGCCTGGTTCCCTGTAACTTGGCTTCTCGCAGTGAGGGAACCGCCAGAAGGCCCTCGGCGCTGGACCTTGGTGTCCGGGCTGAACGATGGGAGTGGAGACGCTCCCATCGAGAGCCGTTTAGGGCTTTAAAGGTCAGCACCAACACTTTGAATTGTGCTCGAAAACGTACTGGGAACCAGTGTAGGTCTTCAAGGCATACTATTGCTCCCTCCAGTGCCTGTCTTATGAGACCAGCTTTACCTGCCCTTCAGTGGCGTAGCGTGGGTTGTCAGCACCCGGGGCAAGGCAAGTAATTTGCACCCCCTAACCCATGGGTTTACGCCCCCTAACCCTAACCCCCAGGTGTTGTGCCCGGTGCGACCGGCCCCCCCTGCACCCCCCACGCTACACCACTGCTGCCCTTCCACCCCTAAGAACCTGATCACTGGGTGGGTTGTTTAAGTTCTTCAAGACTAACCCAAAAATGAGTTTGGAAAGTGGGTAGGGGCAGCAGGGTAGCCTTCAGTTTCGGTGGGGCGAGGGCAACACTTGACTTTGAATGTGGGGGATTCATTGTGATTCTGGACGATGTCCAGAATGAGCTTGCATCTCCCAATAAATGAATATTGTCTGCTGTCTAACAACTTAATCCAATCCAGACCAGTCCATTTCAGGGGGAACGAGACACCTCCTGGTATGCCCCGCAGAGAACCTTAAGGTCCATAAATAATCATAGTTTAGAGGTCTCGGGCCCTAAGGAAGTCAGGCTATCCCCCACCAGGGCCAGGGCCTTCTCAGTGATGGCTCCGACCTGGTGGAATGCTCTGTCCCAGGAGACCAGGGCCCTGCAGGATTTAACCTCCTTCCGCAGGGCCTGTAAGACAGAGCTATTCCGCCTGGCTTTCAATTTGAACTTAGCCTGATCTTTTATTCCCCTTCCTTCCTTCCCCCTCCCCTTTTTATGAAGATTACCAGCTCTGGGATCCCAGAGTTAATTCTCCCCTGGTCTCCTCACCATAGCTGTCACTCTTCCATCGCTGTTCCCCGCTGCTATCCCGGATTGTTAGATATCCCATAGACTGTCCCCGGGACAGGTGAGGCTGCTGATCCCTTATTTTCAAATCTGAAAGTTGACAGCTATGCTCCTTGCTGGCCCAAATGGGACTAATTTAGCCAGCTAGCCCTGGTGATCATCTAATGTTTATTGGATGGATTTCCCCCCTAAATCAATCTTTGATTTCTGAACTTATTCACGTTTTTTACTGTATTTTATGCTGTTTTTTGTTGCATCAATTAAGTGTTTTAAATTTGTTGTCAGCCACCCTGAGCCTGGTGTTCTGAACCGGGAAGGGTGGGTATAAATTAAAAAAATTATTCTTATTGATTATTATTCCCAGCCCGCAGCCCCCCACCTTTGCATCGAAAACATCTCATACCCCCAAGGAAGACTATTTGCCATGTGCAAATAGTGCAAGTCTTTCCAGATACAGCAGATGTGTCCCCTTTCACCTGACCCAGCAGGCTTTTCTGCTGAATTCACACACAAAAAGGCACTTCTTTTGTCTTCCTCTGCCTCCCTTGCAACCCTTAGCCAAGAGATCTCCCTCCCTCCCCAATAATCAGAGAGCCTTTCTCAGTGCCACCCAGGGGCATCGCTCAGACACTTCGGGTTCCCATTCGCAGGCGGCCAGCGCAAAGGAAACAGCTGCTGCTGCTCCTCGTTTGAATGGGAGCCGGAAGTGAAGGCGGCGCGGCGTCCTTCCCTGTCCCTATGGTCCATTGTGAAGGCTCTCAAGGAGGTGGCTTCCTCGCGAGTTTACCTCCAGAAGAGGAGCTGGGCCAGCAGAGAGAGAAGAGTTCAGGGTGCAATGCAAGAAAGGTCGGGGAGAGCATGCCGGATCTTGCCCTCTTTGCATTGCACGACGCTCCTGCAAGGCAGGCCAGCGGGGATGTTCGGGGGAGGCGCGGCTCCGGGTGCAAAGCGGTTGATGGGGGGGAAGGAGCGCAGCTTTACACGCACCAGAGTTTTTTGGGGGGTGCGTGGGAAGAGAGAAATCGGGGAGTCTCCTTTTCCTGTCTCCTAGGCATGGTGGGAAATCCCAGGGATTGCTTTAATTAATTCAAAGATTTGTTGCATTTGTTGTTGTTGAGTCGTTTAGTTTAGTCGTGTCCGCCTCTTCGTGACCCCCTGGACCAGAGCACACCAGGCGCTCCTGTCTTCCACTGCCTCCCGCAGTTTGGTCAAACTCATGTTTGTAGCTTTGAGAACACTGTCCCACCATCTCGTCCTCTGTCGTCCCCTTCTCCTTGTGCCCTCCATCTTTCCCAACATCAGGGTCTTTTCCAGGGAGTCTTCTCTTCTCATGAGGTGGCCAAAGTACTGGAGCCTCAGCTTCACAATCTGTCCTTCCAGTGAGCACTCAGGGTTGATTTCCTTCAGTATGGAGAGGTTTGATCTTCTTGCAGTCCATGGGACTCCCAAGAGTCTCCTCCAGCACCAGAATTCAAAAGCATCAATTCTTCGGCGATCAGCCTTCTTTATGGTCCAGCTCTCACTTCCATACATCACTACTGGGAAAACCATGGCTTTAACTATATGGACCTTTGTTGACAAGGTGATGTCTCTGCTTTTTAAGATGCTGTCTAGGTTTGCCATCGCTTTTCTCCCAAGAAGCAGGCGTCTTTTAATTTCGTGGCTGCTGTCACCATCTGCAGTGATCATGGAGCCCAAGAAAGTAAAATCTCTCACTGCCTCCATTTCCCCCCCTTCTATTTGCCAGGAGGTGATGGGCCCAGTGGCCATGATCTTCGTTTTTTTGATGTTGAGCTTCAGACTATATTTTACGCTCTCCTCTTTCACCTTCATTAAAAGGTTCTTTAATTCCTCCTCACTTTCTACCATCAAGGCTGTGTCATCTGCATATCTGAGGTTGTTGCATTTATATCCCATCTTTTCCTCCAGGGAGTCTACGTGGTTCTCGTTTAATTCCCCTGCACAACAACCCTGAGAGGTAGGCTAAGGCTAAGCCCTGGTTCACCCACTGAGCTTCATCATGGCTGGACGGGGATTCGAACCCGGGTCTCTCTGGTCCTAGTCTGATACTTTAACCACGACACCACATTGAAATACATTTTAATGTATTTTTAATCTTTGTTGGAAGCCGCCCAGAGTGGCTGGGGAAACCCAGCCAGATGGGTGGGGTACAAATAATAAATTATTATTATTATTATTATTATTATTATTATTAGTGGAGTCGTAGAGTTGGAAGGGACCCCCAAGGATCATCTAGTCTGACCCTCTGCAACACAGGAATATATGTGATTGTTCCCAAACGAGGGTCCAACCTGCAACCTTTGCGTTATTCGCTCTCTTCCAGGACCCGGTGACGTTTGATGAGGTGGCTGTGCATTTTACCCAGGAGGAATGGGCTCTGCTGGATCCAGGCCAAAGAACTCTGCACAGGGAGGTCATGGAGGAGAATTATGAGACAGTGACGTCTCTGGGTAAGGTTGCTCCCACCCCTCCCCTGCCTCCACAAAGGCAGAGGACTTGCCGATCAGAAGGTCGGCGGTTCGAATCCCCGCGACGGGGTGAGCTCCTGTTGCTCGGGCCCTGCTCCTGCCAACCTATCAATTCGAAAGCACCTCAAAGTGCAAGTAGATAAATAGGTACCACTCCAGCGGGAAGGTAAACAGCGTTTCTGTGCGCTGCTCTGGTTCTCCAGAGTGGCTGGGGAAACCCTGCCAGATGGGTGGGGTACAAATAATACCGTATTTTTCGCTCTATAACACGCACCTGACCATAACACGCACATCGTTTTTAGAGGAGGAAAACAAGGGAAAAAACATTCTGAATGAAACAGTGGATGTATCATTTTTGGGCTTCATGCTGTGGCCACAGACATGTGATCTGATGGTGAATTTGGGGTGACCCAATGCAAAAATCCTGAGAATTCCTGCGGATCCATGCTTTGTAACCACGTTTTTGCACCATTGCAGCCCCAGGCAACAGTGGGTGCGTGATTTGCGGGGGCAGGCTGTAGCCATGGACATGCTATGTGATCTGATGGTGAATTTGGGGTGACCCAATGCAAAGATCCTGAGGATCCATGTGGATCTATGCTTTGTAACCACATTTTAAGTGGGGAGCGAAGGAAAAACAAAGAAGGGACATGAGAGGGGTGTGCAGAGAAGCAGCTGGCTAAGAATACAGGAGAGGGATTTAACGGGAGGGAGGAAAGAAAGGCAAAAGTTTTCCCCCACCCAAGCCAGCCATCTCTCTCTCTCTCTCTCTCTCTCTCTCTCTCTCTCTCTCTCTCTCTCTCTCTCTCTCTCTCTCTCTCTCCCTCCCTCCCTCCCTCCCTCCCTCTCTCTCTCCCTCCCCCCTCTCTCTCCCTCCCCCTCCCCCCCTCTATCTCCCTTCCCCCCTCTCTCTCCCTCTCCCCCAGCAGCACAGAGAGGAATTCCCCTCTGCTTGCCTGGAGGGGAGGGGCTTTCCCTGCTCTTTGTTCCGTTTCAGCAAACACAGCAACGAAACAGAGGAGGGTGGGCAGTAAGACCCTGAGGCAGAATGCAGGAAAGCAGCCGCTTCCTCTTTTTAGGTTTCGCTTCTCCGTGCAGCGTGCAGCCCCGCAATTTGATTTTTGCTTGATTTTTCGGCTCCAGGGACCACACATTCGCTCTATAACAAGCACAGACATTTCCCCTTCCTTTTTAGGAGAAAAAATCTGCGTGTTATAGAGGGAAAAATACGGTAACTTACAATTACTATTACTATTTTGTGATCAGAAGCATCTGTTTTTGTTTCCTCGAAAGAATCAGATGTTAGCTCCTGCTGGGAAGAAGGAGAAGACCCGTTTCCCCAGGATCTGAAAGAAGAAGAAACATCAGCAGGTAGGTGCCCAGCTTTTGGGAATAGAATAAATTGCCATTATCATTTCTGACAGATTAACCCAGTGGTTCCCAAATGTTTGGCGGGCTCTTGCTCCGTTGGGTTACATCAAACTCGTCCCCAGTGACCCCTACCCTATGAAAAGCATTATTCAGAATAGCGGCTTGCAGTGCATTGTTTTGAATTTTATTGTGTTATTGGCTTCCTTCACATTTATTCAAAATCCAATTAAAACTACAGTCATACCTCATGTTACATCCCATGGTGACCCGGAAGTACCTGAAAGGGTTATTTCCGTGTTTCGCCGCTCGCGCATGCGCAGACGCGCAAAAATGATGTCATGCGCAGAAGCAGCGAATCGCAACCTGCACAGACATGCCGCTGCAGCTTGTGTTCTTTTCATGTTGCGAACGGGCCTCTGGAACGGATCCACAAGATTGATGGGTACCGACTTTTCGAAGCCTGATAGGCATTTAAACTTCCATTTTTTAAATAGAATATTTATTAAGATTTTTAATAATAATACAATAAAAAGAAAAAGGGAAAATAACAAAAATACAAAAATAAAAATAATTAAAAACACACAGATTTCCCATTGCTTATTTTCCTTTAGCTTGTTTCCCGGACCTCCTCATACCTCCCTTTTTTGTATTCCAATTCAGATTGTTAGTTCAGCAAATCCTTACCCTTAAATTTTTACCTGTTTCTAAGCCTTTTTTTATATTCTCTTAAAGCATTACAGCTGGAAACCACTTAATTTCTATCCAACATCATTCTAACATTCATTAATTTTACAATATTTCTGTAGGTAGTCTTTAAATTTCTTCCAATCTTCTTCCGCCGACTCTTCTCCCTGGTCTCGGATTCTGCCAGTCATTTCTGCCAATTAAATGCATTTAAACTTCCATTGTCCACCCCACCCCATTCCTCCGCCTGCCTCTTTGCGCCTCCCCAGGTAACCCTCCCCTGGTAACCCTCCCGCTGCACCACCACCAGGGGGCAGTAGTATCGCCCGCTTTAGGAACCGCTGGGTTAACCTCTCAGGCTATGCGTTCTTCCGGTGGGCAGAAGAATAGGGTTAAGCAAGCTGATGGAAGGTAAAGCTCTCGCTACTAATCATGATGACTAATCATGAGCACCAGCAGCTGAAAGGGGCCATTGCCTTTACTTCCTCCTTGTGGGATTCCCATATGGATCCAGTTGGACTTTGTAGGGATGTTGCAAAAGCAGAACAGATGGATTCATCAAAGAGAAAGCTCTCAGTGACTGCAAGAGGACAGCACTTGAGGGCTGTTGCCTTATGTCTTTTGGGCTTCCTGGGGGATGCTGAATGAGACAGGCTTTTGGTGTGATCCAAAGGCCTCTCCTCACAAAGAAAATCTCTTCTGATGGGAGACCACATAGTCAAAGGTACCAAACACCAGCTTTCCTGTAACTTTAGGCTGCGGGTTCCCAAACTGCTCCTCCCACCTGCCAAATTTTATCTCCTTTTCCCCCCACACCACTGCCTCTGTCGCTGAGAGGCAAAGAGCCCTGTAAACGTTCCCCTTTAACAAGGCATTTGGCTGTTTAACATCCTGTATCCTTTTAAATTTGTTTGTGTGGGGGGTATTGTTTTGTTCTTGTTTTTATTTTTTATTTTTTCACCTTGTATTTTTATGCTGTGAACCGCTCTGAGATCTTCAGGTGAAGGGTGGTATAAAAATAATAATAATAATAATAATAATTAGCCAGGTGACTCCTGCTGGATCCTATCATTCAGCTGGAGACCAATGTATTTTCCTTTGGGCTTCCTTTGGGAGGAGGCTATAGCAATGGGTGAACATGGAATATATTTTGTCCTCGGAAGCAACTAGCCTGTTTGTTTCTTTGAAAGAAATCCCCAAACCGGACTTGATGTCTTGGCTGAAAGAAGAAGACCCGATTAGGTGGGGCTCGGAGGAAGTGACGAGATGGGCAGGTACCAATTTTATTTTATTTTTAGAAAATCTATTAATTTTCACATAGACAAATATACACGAGTTACATAACATATAAAACAGAAAATGATGCAAATGAATAGAAGCGATGAAATAAGAAAAGATAGAAAAACAAACATAAACAAATACAATATATTACACTTACATGACAGATTAAAATATATAACTTCAAATAATTCTCATTATACTACTTATATTATCTGTATTCATTTCACAGATTCATATTATTTCGTTTTGTGTGTGTGTGTGTGTGTGTAATCCACTATTATATTTTATGTAATTCTTGGTTACCAGTATCACTCTAAATCTGCAAGTATCTTATTGTTCGTACAGTACGTTTTAAAGTATTCTTTAAATATTTTCCATTCCCTATATACCTTCTGGTTTGACACTCCTCTCATTTTTCCAGTCAATTTTGCTAGTTGCAGGTATTCTATCATGAGAATTTGCCACTATGTAATCGTTGGTAAGATTTCATTCTTCCAATTTCTTGCCAGTATTATTCTGGCTGCCGTAATTGCGTACATAAACAATGGTCTTTTATTTATTTTTTTTATTTCCATTGGTAATATACCTAATAGAAAAAACTCTGGTCTTTTTAGAAATGTGAGTTTGAATAGTTTTTTAAAATTCACTATAAATGTTATTCCAAAATTCATGGATAACTTCGCAGTTCCACCACACATGGTGGCAGGTACCGATTTTAAGAGATGTCTTGGGAAAGGTTATGATGTTAGCAAAAACTGTGGGACAATATCTGGGCTTCTTAGAGTAAATCCAAATATTGGCGGTGGCAAAGGCTGCATACACCCCATAACTTGATTGAACCACGTCCCGGCAAGAGTCCCTGTCTGTCTTGTGTTTACTGAGGTCTGGGTGGTGTTGCGATGGCTTCAGTGGGGTGAAGTTGCTCAGCCAATACCGGGACACAAATATCAACAGTCATCGATACTGGGAATCCCAACAGAATCCCCTGATCACTTTCTCCGGTCAGGGAAAGGTAGAGGGAGAAGAAGGTTTGTCTCAGTAGAGATTATTCTTGCTCCATCTTACAGAGACCCAGAAAGGCCAGAATATCGACTGCAAGGTTGTCGGGGAGGAGGGCACTGCCCAAGACGCACTGCTGGCGAGACCATCGACCTCCGCCAAACCGCTGCCGTGGCTCGGCTTTGAGTGCGCCTTTTGTTTTGTGTCGCAGAAGGGCAAAAACGTGACGGTGCAGTGCAAGTTCTGCTTGCCGAAAGTGAAAACGGTGAGCGCCGCCACAACCTCCACGTCCAACTTGAAACGGCATCTGCAGGTAGGTGCCCAATGGAGACACCTGAGGCTGAGGCTTAATGTCTGGTTGGCCACTGCCAGAAGAGGAGAGAGAGAGAGAGAGAATTAAATTTCTGTTTTACATTTAAAAATATTCACTTAAACAAGCTTAAAAAATATCAATGACTTCCCTTCCTCTCTTTCCATGGTTCATTTTGCGCAGCATAAATACCTGCATATTTTATATAAACTAAACCATTCCATGTTCCACTATTACATCCATGAAAACTTATTTACATTGTTGAATTTATCTTAATTCGGCCCACATTTTCAAATAAACACAATTTTCCTCCGTATATTCAACAAACATTTTCCAATCTTCTCTAAATGTATGTTCTTCTTGTTCTCTTATTCTGTATGTTAGGCCCGCACGCTGTGCATATTCCATCAGTTTAAGTTGCCATTCTTCTTTAGTTGGGACTTTGCTCATTTTCCTTTTGGGGCTATAATAATAATAATAATTATAGTAGATAACAGTAAATATTATCATTAGGACCCATGGAAGGGAAGGTGAGAAGTCAGGAGATTCAGAACAATCTCCATATTTGGATTTTGAATTGCTGTTTGATGTACATTCATATTTTTTTTAATCAAATAAAAAAAATTATAAAAATAATGTAATGCTCTTTTCTTTTTCAGAAGCAGCACCCAGAGCAGCTCAGAGTCCTCGAGGCAGCGAAACGGAAGAATACAAAGAAGCACGACTTCTCTGAGGCGGAAGACACGAGCGGCTTGAGACCTCCCAAGATGCCGGCAACCCTGGAGAGATGGGGGTCCAGCAGGGAGCCTGTCAGCCAGAAACTGCTGGATAAGAAACTGCTGGATTTCATTGTGGAGGAGACGGTGCCCCTCCAGCTGGTGGACAAGCCCTCGTTCATTGAGTTTGCTCGCCTGGGCCTCGGCAAGGAGCTGTCCATCATGTCCTCCAAGACTCTGAAAGAGAGGCTGGAAAAGAAGGCCTACCACATGCGGGAGGAGGCGGCCATGAAAATGACACGGGTGCAGCATGTGGCGACTACTGCGGACTGCTGGACGCATGGAAGGAAGACCTACCTCGGGGTTACGGCCCACTGGATCAACCCGGAGACCCTAACTCGGGAGTGTTGTGCCCTGGCCTGCCGACGCCTGAAAGGACACCACGCCTACGACCTCGCCACGACTCTGCACAACATCCACGTGGAGTATAAAATCCACCACAAAGTGGTGTGCACCACCACGGACAACGGCTGTAACCTGGTCAAAGCCTTCAGAGCTTTCTACACAGACAAGGAAGCGGTAGATGTCATGGACCAAGCAGATGAAGGAGAAAACGACCAGCAGGAAGTGGAGTTTGTGGATGTCTGTAACATTCTGGACACGGGTGAATACAGGGGCGCTGAAGAAGAAATGTGCTTGCCCCCACACCAAAGGTGCGCAAGCTACACGCTGAACTTGGTGGCCACCCAAGACATCGAGAGAGTCCTCAACTCTAAGAATTCTCCTCTGGGTGGTTTCAAGAAACACTTTTGCTCCTTGCTGGGGAAGTGTTCTAAGCTGTGGTCCAAACAAAAGCAATCGGCGATTACCGCAGAGTACATCAAAGACCAGTGCGGGGTCTTGCTCAGGGTCCCCAGTAAGACCAGGTGGAGTACCACCTACGATGCTCTGAAGCAGATAAGGGATCTATTGTCCACTGCACCGCAGAAGATGGATTCCATCCTGGACTTCTGCTCCTTGCAGAGGATCACAGCTCCCGAGGCCCAGGTAGTCCAAGAATATTGCGAGATCCTTGCTCCTGTGGCCCAGGCCCTCGATATCCTTCAAAAGGAAAACGGCATGTTTATGGGTTACCTGCTCCCCACTCTCTATGCTCTGGACCATAAGTTGGAGGTGCTGGAGAAGAAGCCTGCAAATTGCACCTACTGCCGTCCTCTGGTGAAGATTGTGCGGGAAGGGATAAGGAAAAGGTTTGAGCCGATTTGGAAGGACAGGAAGCTGTTGGTGGCTGCCTGCTTGCACCCTCGGTTCAAGGTGGACTGGTTGGATCTGTGCAACACTGAGATCGGCAAAAGCACCATGGAAGCTTTGCTGAGAGCCGAGATTCAGAGGGTGGTCACAGAGCAGGTCAAGAGCTCTTCGGAGAGGGAGTGCGCCGTCGACTGCGACGACGAGTTTTTCGGCATACAGTCCCGGAGCAAGAAGTCGGCATCGGACTCTGCCGAAGAGGAGGTCTCGAGGTACCTAAAGTTCCCCAACAGCGAGCTGTCTTCGCTGCACGCCTTCCCACAGATTTTGAAAAGTTTCCTTGCCTACAACACGGGCCTGCCTTCCAGCGCCGCTGCTGAGCGCCTCTTTGGCGCAGGGGGGAACGTAATGACCGTGAAAAGACATTCTCTGGCGGATGACATGTTTGAGCACCTGGTGCTTCTAAAGCAGAACAAAGGCGTAGTTTGAGGATCTCGCTCGTGCCCAGGGAGATGGCACCGGATACCAGTTGAATTTTCATATGCTGCCAAGGGGGACTCGCCATTGTGCTGGAGGGGGGTGTGGTGAAAGAGGATTGGTGTTTCATTTGGGGTGGGGTTGCCCCAGGGCTTTTTTTACCAGAACTCAATTCCAGCACCTCTCGGGTGGGCACCATTGTCATTACAGCTGTACCTTGGAAGTCGAACAGAATTCATTCTGGAAGTCCGTTCAACTTCCAAAATGTTTGAAAACTAAAGTGTGGTTTCCAATTTCCAATTGGAAGCCGCAGAAACCCCGTCAGACATTCAGCTTCCAAAAATAGTTTGCAAACTGGAACACTCACTTCCGGGTTTGCAGAATTCGGGAGCCAAAACGTTCAGGAACTAAGCTGTTTGAAAACCAAGGCACGACTGTATAATGCAATTCTAGCCCTGTTCTCAGTCGGAACAGGTAGCGATCCCAGAGTCGAGCGCAAAGACCTGTTAGCAATGTTACCAGCTTCCAGCGATGGCACCAGAAACGGGTCTCTTTGCCCACAAAGGGTGGGTGGTGCAGTAAAATTTGGGGCACAGCTTTATGTGAACATTTGACCCAGCACGGAATAGTTGTTGAAGGTAAAGTGAAACGGGACAAATTGCTTCTGTTCATTAGTTTTGTTAATAACAATACCGGCTGTCCCCGATCTCCAGTCACCCTTCTGGCAATGTGGAGCGGCTAGCTCCACCGAATGGAAGGACGCCAGTCGAACTCAACTTTTTAAAAATTCTGTCACTTTCTACTCCTCAGCAGACTTGTTTTCCTTCTCTCTGTTCTTTGTTGCTGTTGTAGTTATGTCAGTAATTGTTCTCTAGTGCTCAGCTTCCGTTTTCTACATGTAATTGTGAATATCAACTTTTCTTTAAAAAAATACAGATGTGCCATTTACAATGCATATTTGAATACTTTTTCTTAGTTTTCCTAGCTTCACTGTACAAGTTACTTTTCAAGCCCGTACGTCGTAAGCCTGGCGCACAGATAGTATGTAGAACTCAGAGTCTGGGGCTTGTGAGTTTGGTGGGTGGAAATGAACAATCCATATCCCGCTAGAATGTAGATTTTGAGGTTTTCTTTATTCTCTTAACTGTGTTTTTTACACTTGACAATATTGGGGGCGGCCGCCGAGACCATATAACACCGGACTTGAAAGACCTACATTGGCTCCCAGTACGTTTCCAAGCACAATTCAAAGTGTTGGTGCTGACCTTTAAAGCCCTAAACGGCCTCGGTCCAGTATACCTGAAGGAGCATCTCCACCCCCATCATTCTGCCCGGATGCTGAGGTCCAGCGCCGAGGGCCTTCTGGCGGTTCCCTCATTGCGAGAAGCAAAGCTACAGGGAACCAGGCAGAGGGCCTTCTCGGTAGTGGCGCCCGCCCTGTGGAATGCCCTCCCATCAGATGTCAAAGCGATAAACAACTACCTGACATTCAGAAGACATCTTAAGGCAGCCCTGTTCAGGGAAGTTTTTAACGTGTGATATTTTACTGTATTTCTGGTTTCTATGGAAGCCTCCCAGAGTGGCTGGGGAGGCCCAGCCAGATGGGCAGGGTATAAATAATAACTTATTATTATTATTATTATTATTATTATTATTATTATTATTGGGATAGGGTTGAAAGGGTGAGGATGAGCTTTTTCTTTTGTTCACTAGCATGGAATTTGGCTTTTCCACAGCTGCCACACACTGGGTCATCATCTTCATCACATTCTTCTTCCTGGTCAGTTATCATCAGTTCAGACCCCATGAGCTTATATGTGAAATTAATATCCCCACCCCGCCACTATACCCAAAACTTTTATTTTTCTTTTTTTCACATTGAATTGCATTTGCCATTTTACTGCCCTCACTCCTGTTGAAGAGGTCCTGAACGATTTAGTATTGTCGGCAAACTTGGCCACTGCGTTCATTGGTCTGATGATGATGTATTTCATATACAGTGGTACCTTGGTTCTCAAACTTGATCCGTTCCAGAAGTCCGTTCCAAAACCAAAGCGTTCCAAAACCAAGGCGTGCTTTCCCATAGAAAGTAATGCAAAATGGATTACCCCATTTCAGACCTTTTAAAAAAAAACCCCTAAAACAGCAATTTAACATGAACTTTACTATCTAACGAGACTCTTGATCCATAAAATGAAAGCAGTAAACAATGTACAGTGGTACCTCGGGTTACATACGCTTCAGGTTACAGACGCTTCAGGTTACAGACTCAGCTAACCCAGAAATAGTACCTTGGATTCAGAACTTTGCTTCAGGATGAGAACAGAAATTGCACAGCGGCGGCACAGCAGCAGCGGGAGGTCCCATTAGCTAAAGTGGTACCTCAGGTTAAGAACAGTTTCAGGTTAAGAACAGACCTCCAGAACGAATTAAGTTCTTAACCCGAGGTACCACTGTACTGCAGTCACACAATCAGTCGGTAGCTGAACTGGGTTCCACACAGTCACAAAAACAAAACAAAAAAGAGCCGCAAAAACGCAATATAAATAGCAAAGATAGACAGACCTCAGCGTAACACTCAAAACGGAAGTGTGGCACTCAAAACGGAGCACATTTGGCTTCCAAAAAAAGTTCGCAAACTGGAACACTTCCTTCTGGTTTTGCAGTGTTTGGGTTCCAAGTTCTTTGAATACCAAGGCGTTTGAGAACCAAGGTACCACTGTAGATCTTCCCATACAGATTTGGGCATCTTGGGCCCTGTTTGCTCTCGACAATTTTGTGGGTACGTTCCTAGGGCATTCCATCAGCTCAGCCCAGCCAAAGGCTAAGTAAGGCGCCAGCCAAACATTACCCATTTCATTTAAACTATACTTGTAACCATTGACAATGTAGATTTATTTCAGTTCCATCTGAGGAACCGGGGAGTGCGTTGGAACCACAGCAAGCGAAACGCTATAGAAAAAGGCAACGCCAATGGTATAGGTAGGCAGCGTAAGACATAAACATTTGTACCTTTTAGCTGCAAATATTTGGCGCGCTTCTGAGCCATATCAGGACCACATCAGCGAGGCCAAGAGGAAGATCTCCTCGTTTGGGCAGCCCAGGACCTCCACACTCACTGCCCAGGCTTGTCCCCAGGAGGTGCTAACTTGACTTCACACCCCACACCACCAAGGCACACTTCATTGTTTTTCGAGACAGACGATGCCAACAATGGTTCTCACAGCTTTTCTTCAGCTTTTCCACTGAAGTGCTAACTTTTATTAAGAAGAACCTTAATAAAGTCCCATACGACCAGAGAATTTGCGCCTGTCCATTGGGGGATATAGGAAGCCCTGAAGGCATATTTTTTTGATGTCACTTTTACGAAGTAGAGAAACCATTGACCCCCTGCTGGTGAGGCTTGCTGACCTCCCGGTAAAGCAAAAATTTGATCTTCTCCTGTTAGGCAAGACCACAAGACGACCCGGATTGTCGCCAGATTCTGCGCACAGATCTGTAGGCACAGACCATTCCCCGATTCAATCTAGTTTGTTAAGAAAATTCCCGAACTCAGATCCGTGGGCGACTCTGGATCGGGTCATTTCTCTTAAAGTTGTCTATCAAAGTTTTTATGTGTTTATATGCCTATCGCACTTTTAAACTTAAAATCCATTGTTGTATATTGTTTTAAATGTTTGTTTTGCTATTGGGATTGTAGGTCCATTTGTGTTTCTCAAGCTGGTCTCTGACCGTAATAAATTTCATGTTTCATAAGAAGAACCACAACTAACTTGGGCTCTACATAAAAGCACAGCCATCTGCTCTTTGAGTCATATGGCATTTTATTGGAGCTGCCTCTGATCTTTCACATATAAAACACACACAAACCCCAAGCAGGACATTATATCTGAAGGGCACCCAAATGTAGAAATGTCTGCAATGTGCTTGACAAGAGGCTTTAACTGCAATGTTCCACTTTCCTCATTTTGTTCTTAAATACACAGGATTTGAAGTATAGCAACAGATGAGACTTGGTAGTTTAATAAGTTAGACTGAATGTATATAACGGGTGAAATAGAAGTAATATAGCAGCTTTATGTGGTAAGAAAAGAACAGCATGGAAAGTTGGATGGGAAGTCAGTGGACAGGAGAGATTTATTCTGAGTGTTGTCTAAAAGAATTTGTAAAATCTGAAAATTTAATGAAAAAGTTATGCCTCTTCATAGCTCAGCTGGTTAGCTGCTGTAATAAACGAAAATCTGCCCTTATGCCCTTATGGGGGACACAAGAGCCCTTATAGAGTCCTTTGCAGGTTCTCCATTGGTTGGAGAAAATAACAGAGGCCAACCAGAGAATATTGAGAAGCAAAGCAGCTAGTAAGCCTGATCTTTATTGAACTGTTGCAACAGGGTGCTCCCCTCACACACAGGAGAGCGGAGGAGGACCCCGAACCAAGGTGTGCCCGCCCTTATATAGATATTTTAAATTGCCAGCCCTGGAGTCCAAGACCACCCCCCAGAAACATCATACATACATCACAGAGATGGTGGTCTACAACAGAAATCTGAGTGCATTGTTTATCTCCTGTCTGGCAGGTTACCTATTAATGCTTACTTGACTGGATACCCTGGGGAGCCTGGCCAATCTTTTGTAATGATAAATACTTAGTTCCTGAGCCAGGTCACAGGCTCAACCTATTCATACACAGACATACCCATAAGACAGGATTTGTGGAGGAAAAGACAATGGGGAGGCTTTCCCATTTTCCTTTGACTCTGCAGAGAAATCATTTGGTCAGTTTGGGAGCCAAAATGGTTCCAGGGCTGTTTTCCTGTGCTGCTTCAGACTAGCGAAGGTGGTCAGTTCCTCCTGCAGGCCAAGGACGAGGTGAGCTCTGTGTTCTCTCTCAGAAAGGTGTTTTTAAATTTATTTATTTTTCCAAAAAAAGTTAATACAAAATCCTGCCAAAAACAGTGATATCAAACAGGATCTGGCAGCAATATACGTATCCCATATATGATTATTTGTCTGCGGGCAAACTCTGGCTCCCTCGGCCTGAAAGCAGAGATGAGCGCTGCACCCCAAAATTGAATTCGACTGGACTTAACTGTCCAGGGGTCCCAGAGCAGAGACAGAACAAGGCAGGGTTATGAAACAGGGACCCTGTGATACCAGGGCAATGTAATTAACTGATTCAAATACCCTTAGTCACTGTATCAATCCTATTCATTCATAGGCCAAGGGGATCCCAGGCCATGTTCCTCCTGGCTTACATATGAAATAAGGTCAGATCTCATCTGTTTATCTGAATCTGCAGCAGGGCAGCAGCTGAAGAAGGAGCAAAAAGGGTTTTCTTGTGTGTGTTTCTTGTGGCTGATTAGCTGCTCTCCCTGTGCAAAGGACAGAGGGGGCAGGGTTTCTGTTGAGGCAGGTGATTAGCTGTGGGAGGAGCTTATCAGAGCTTGCAGGGCAGCAGCTGGTCAGACCTCACCTGGAGTACTGTGTCCAGTTCTGGGCACCACAGTTCAAGAAGGACACTGATAAATTGGAATGTGTCCAGAGGAGGGCAACCAAAACGGTCAAAGGCCTGGAAACGATGCCTTATGAGGAACGGCTAAGGGAGCTGGGCATGTTTAGCCTGGAGAAGAGGAGGTTAAGGGGTGATATGATAGCCATGTTCAAATATATAAAAGGATGTCACAGAGAGGAGGGAGAAAGGTTGTTTTCTGCTGCTCCAGAGAAGCGGACACGGAGCAATGGATCCAAACTACAAGAAAGAAGATTCCACCTAAACATTAGGAAGAACTTCCTGACAGTAAGAGCTGTTTGACAGTGGAATTTGCTGCCAAGGAGTGTGGTGGAGTCTCCTTCTTTGGAGGTCTTTAAGCAGAGGCTGGACAACCATATGTCAGGAGTGCTCTGATGGTGTTTCCTGCTTGGCAGGGGGTTGGACTCGATGGCCCTTGTGCTCTCTTCCAACTCTATGATTCTATGAGGTTTATAGATTTATGTACCTGTTTGCTTGGTACATTTATGAACATTTATGATATATCTAAGACCTTAATTTTTTTATTTTACTGATGATAACGCCCAGGTTGCAGGTTCGATCCCCGTAAGGGGCAGCTGCAGATTCCTGCATTGCAGGGGGTTGGGCTGGATGACCCTCGGGGTCCCTTCCCAACACTATGATCTTGGCACCCCCACAGGGGCTGCTGCAGCTCCCTTTGGGGACCTCTGCTGAAGCCAGACCTCAAGGAAATGGGTGGTGGGTGGGTAAAGGGGAAAAGAAAAGTACGGGTGCGAACACCCAGCTGATGTCATTCAACTCTCCAGTACAAGAACCGAGCTCTGGTTTCCTAGAGAGGCAGGAAGCTGCAATACGAAGGAGTGGGGAGAATTGGGGATGGGTAGGGGGTTCTCTACATATTCCAAAAGGAGACACCGGATTGCAGAGGAGGAGATCGGAGCGCGCAGAGACAAAGAGGTGCAATGCACAAAATTAAGAATTTGCTTTTTTGCAAGGGGGGGGGGAGATCTTGAAGGATACTGGGGGAGAAGGGAGCTTCAGCTGCCCCTCTCGGCTTTCTCTTTAATCCATAGGCGCGCGCGCTGACCCATGCAACGCAGCCGCAGGATGCGTCCCGAACCGCTGCACCGTCTCCCTTGCAAAATGCTCTCTGAAGCCGCATCTCCCTGCAGGTGGAAACAGCCTCACCAGGGAATGGAGAGGCCTTAAAACCATGGAGAGACCTGGTCTGAACAAAGACATTGGATTCTTATCTCATTATACATGACAAAGCCATTTTTCACCTTCTCACCCCTTGCTTTTTCCTGTAAGACCTATTGCAGTCGTTAAGAGTCGTCAACAGGCTCATCACAGCTATCTGCCAATCACCCATTCCCACCACCCTTCTGAGTAATACCCCTCCCCACCTTCTCACTATATAGAAGGGTCTGGAAACTTCTGTTTCAGTGTATCTGAAGAAGTGTGCATGCACACGAAAGCTCATACCAAGAACTAACTTAGTTGGTCTTTAAGGTGCTACTGGAAGGAATTTTTTTTTTGTTTCACCAGGGAATGTGCAATTTGGGGTGGGGTGTTGTTGGAGGGGAAGATCAAAGCGCCCATGCACACCCTGCCCGTCGTGTATCTGGGGGGAGATTTTCTCTTCCATCTGGTGCTGAAATGACTTCAAAGCAATCCATTGCAACCTAACAAATTCCAAATCAATCAATAAAGCCGACCGCCTTATGCCGCCAGCTGCTCAGCTAGGAACAGCCTCCGGCGACCCAGGTGCAGTTGGACTACAACTCCCATCGAGCTCCAGCCACCTTGCGCAATGGCCAAGGGTTATGGGAGTTGTAGTCTGGGATGTTTGGCTGGCTGCAAGTTTCAGAAGGCTGTGATCAACTGTGCCAATCTTGTGCCAATAATTCAGGGCCTTTTCTTCATTATTAATTATTTCGGGAAAGGGCTCAGTGGTAGATAATTCGCTCTGCAGGTCCAATCCCTGACAGCATCTTCTCACCATACTCATTTTATTCGTATGCTTCTGCTGAAATGGTTAAAATAAATATTACAAATTGATTTCAGCCTCTGGTCACAACCCTGTAGGGCCAATTTAGGACCTCATTTTCATCTAGTACCGAAAACAATGTTCTATACATTTTACTGGGAAATACTAGCATTGAGCGTTTCCGAGAAACACAACACTGCCCACGTTCACTGTCAAATGCTGCCCTGCTCTCCTGTCTCCCTCCATTGAAAATCCATTTAAAGGTTAGCTTTATAATAATCTCCTGGCTCATCAACCCTCTTATTAGTGACGAAGAAGCAGGGAACGCTGGTCTAATCAGACGGGCACTCGAGAGAGCCAATGGAATAGAGTGCTGAGAGGAGAGAGCCAATCAGGAAGCAGGGCCCCTAAGGCCCGTCCTCCGTGCTCTGAGGAGAATTTTTGGAGGGAAAATCCTGAGGGAAGGGTTCAGTTCTCCCTACACTGAGCTGGGCCTGGGCTAAAGGAACTGAACTGAATTGAACAGACGTGTGTGTATTTCACTGTGAAATACCAACACTTTTAATACAAGATTTTGAAAAGAATGTATTTCAAGATCTTGAAAGAACATCTCCAGTGATCATAACACAAGGAGATTGTGTAGAAATGGCCTCCCCCCCCCCCAACAACTACAGTGGTACCTCGGGTTAAGTACTTAATTCATTCCAGAGGTCTGTTCTTAACCTGAAACTGTTCTTAACCCGAAGCACCACTTTAGCTAATGGGGCCTCCTGCTGCTGCTTTGCCGCCGGAGCACGATTTCTGTTCTCATCCTGAAGCAAAGTTCTTAACCCAAGGTAATATTTCTGGGTTAGCAGAGTCTGTAACCTGAAGCGTATGTAACCTGAGGTACCACTGTATTTCAATGTCCTCCATGGCATGTCTGCTATTTGCACTCTAGGGTCCATGTCCAATTTGAGAGGACTCGCTCTGGATTAGGCTGACAGAGAGGGAGTTGGGGGGGGGCAGCTATGGAAAAGGTTAGCTCCTGGAGTGTGATGGGTCTGGATGCTTTTGTGGCTGCTCTGGAGGTGGGGTTCATATGTCACTTGAACATGAATCATAGAATCCTAGAGTTGGAAGAGACCCCAAGGGCCATCGAGTCCAACCCCCTGCCAAGCAGGAAACACCATCAGAGCACTCCTGACATATGGTTGTCAAGCCTCTGCTTAAAGACCTCCAAAGAAGGAGACTCCACCACACTCCTTGGCAGCAAATTCCACTGTCCAACAGCTCTTACTGTCAGGAAGTTCTTCCTAATGTTTAGGTGGAATCTTCTTTCTTGTAGTTTGGATCCATTGCTCCGTGTCCGCTTCTCTGGAGCAGCAGAAAACAACCTTTCTCCCTCCTCTATGTTGCATCCTTTTATATATTTGAACATGGTTATCATATCCCCCCTTAACTTCCTCTTCTCCAGGCTAAACATGCCCAGCTCCCTTAGCCATTCCTCATAAGGCATCGTTTCCAGGCCTTTGACCATTTTGGTTGCCCTCCTCTGGACACGTTCCAGTTTGTCAGTGTCCTTCTTGAACTGTGGTGCCCAGAACTGGACACAGTACTCCAGGTGAGGTCTGACCAGAGCAGAATACAGTGGCACTATTACTTCCCTTGATCTAGATGCTATACTCCTATTGATGCAGCCCAGAATTGCATTGGCTTTTTTAGCTGCCGCGTCACACTGTTGGCTCATGTCAAGTTTGTGGTCAACCAAGACTCCTAGATCCTTTTCACATGTACTGCTCTCAAGCCAGGTGTCACCCATCTTGTATTTGTGCCTCTCATTTTTTTTTGCCCAAGTGCAATACTTTACATTTCTCCCTGTTAAAATTCATCTTGTTTGTTTTGGCCCAGTTCTCTAATCTGTCAAGGTCGTTTTGAAGTGTGATCCTGTCCTCTGGGGTGTTAGCCACCCCTCCCAGTTTGGTGTCATCTGCAAATTTGATCAGGATGCCCTTGAGTCCATCATCCAAGTCGTTGATAAAGATGTTGAATAAGACCGGGCCCAAGACAGAACCCTGTGGCACCCCACTAGTCACTCTTCATGAAAGTATGGGAATCTGTCCTTCTAGAAAAATGGACATATAAACAGAGTTTCTGGGGTTCGAAAATGTTTGGTACTGGGCTTCAGGTCCCACCTGCCTTAATGGAGGCTGCCCCCATGACAGCGGGGGATCGTCAGTGAACGAAAAACAAAGATGACAGAGGGCAAATCATCCTTGCAAATTCCTTCCAGGGACAGGGGGAACGGGCTTCACTCGCAGTTCATCCTAGTACCTGGCTCTCGCTCTGGCATGGAATTTGGCTGTTATTGGGGGTATATTGGAAAAGTAATTTTAAAAATATTTTTAAAAAAATCTTCAGTATGATTTTGTTGTTTATGTTAAAAATGCAGAACATAACCAATTCCCTGCTCCCTGGGCTATAAATGGCTGTGGATAATACAATAAAATAGGAAAACTTGCACAGCTTCATGAGCGATGGTTCAGTGGAAATGCAGCTGTTCCCTCTGGAAATGGTGGTCTTGTATTTTTATAGTGGATGAGGCCATTGATATATCTGGCTCTGGACTGTCCACCCCACAGGTATCTGGTTAACCACTGTGAGAATAGGATGCTAGACGAGATGGGCCATTGGCCTGTGCTAAGGGTAAAGGGACTCCTAACCATTAGGTCCAGTTGTGACCGACTCTGGGGTTGCGGCGCTCATCTCGCTTTATTGGCCGAGGGAGCCGGCGTACAGCTTCCGGGTCATGTGGCCAGCATGACTCAAGCCGCTTCTGGCGAACCAGAGCAGCGCACGGAAATGCCGTTTACCTTCCCACCGGAGCGGTACCTATTTATCTACTTGCACTCTGATGTGCTTTCAAACTGCTAGGTTGGCAGGAGCAGGGACTGAACAACGGGAGCTCACCCCATCGCGGGGATTCAAACCGCCGACCTTCTGATTGGAAAGTCCTAAGCTCTGTGGTTTAACCCACAGCGCCACCTGCATCCCTTTTTGGCCCATGCTATTATGCTGTTAAATCTCTGACAAATTATTATTAAATTTTATACCACCCTTCATCTGTAGATCTCAGGACGGTAGATTTCAGAAAGAGCCTCTAAACATACATTTTAATTCCTGTGTCCAGTGTTTTGTTTTTTGGGGGGGCATATTAACCCATATTTTAGGGCTCTTCAAATATGAAATGTCTTGATTTGTTATTATGGAAGGAGTGACCTTTCAGGAGAATAATATAATAATAATAATAATAATTTATTATTTATACCCCGCCCATCTGGCTGGGCCTCCCCAGCCACTCTGGGCGGCTTCCATAAAAACCAAAAATACAGTAAAATCACACGTTAAAAACTTCCCTGAACAGGGCTGCCTTAAGATGTCTTCTGAATGTCAGGTAGTTGTTTATCGCTTTGACATCTGCTGGAAGGGCGTTCCACAGGGTGGGCGCCACTACCGAGAAGGCCCTCTGCCTGGTTCCCTGTAGCTTTGCTTCTCGCAATGAGGGAACCGCCAGAAGGCCCTCAGCGCTGGACCTCAGTGTCCGGGCAGAATGATGGGGGTGGAGACGCTCCTTCAGGTATACTGGACTGAGGCCGTTTAGGGCTTTAAAGGTCAGCACCAACACTTTGAATTGTGCTTGGAAACATACTGGGAGCCAATGTAGGTCTTTCAAGACCGGTGTTATATGGTCTCGGCGGCTGCTCCCAGTCACCAGTCTAGCTGCCGCATTCTGGATTAGTTGTAGTTTCCGAGTCACCTTCAAAGGTAGCCCCACGTAGAGTGCATTGCAGTAGTCCAAGCGGGAGATAACCAGAGCATGCACCACTCTGGCGAGACAGTCCGCAGGCAGATAGGGTCTCAGCCTACGTACCAGATGGAGCTGGTAAACAGCTGCCCTGGACACAGATTTAACCTGTGCCTCCATGGACAGCTGTGAGTCCAAAATGACTCCCAGGCTGCGCACCTGGTCCTTCAGGGGCACAGTTACCCCATTCAGGACCAGGGAATCCTCCACACCTGCCCGCCTCCTGTCCCCCAGAAACAGTACTTCTGTCTTGTCAGGATTCAACCTTCTCTTGGATTAACACTTCCAGAAGGCATGTGATATTCTTTTGTTTTGCTTCAAATTTACAAGTGATTGTAGAATTGTAGAGTTGGAAGGGACCCTTAGGATCATCTAGTTCAGCCCCCTGCAATGCAGGAATATGCATGTAGCCTGTACAGGGATAGAATCCACAACCTTGCCGTTATCAACACCACGCTCTAAGCAACTGATCTGGTAAGAAATCCAGAAGGGAGGTTGGCATCAGTGGAGTCAGCAGTCAATGGGCTTAGCAAGCACTGCTGCAAATTGGACCTTTTCCTTACCTTTCTGGACCAAAATGGAACTTCCTTTCTTCAGTACAGGCTACCATTCTGATAGCAAAAGCTGTGTTTAAGAGAGGTTCTTCGTAACTCACGTTAAATGAAGTGTGACAGGTTTTTCTTTTTCTTTGAATGCATGATTTTAGATTTGTGCAAGCCTGGATTGTTTTATTATATTCTGGAGCACCTAGCAAACCACTGGCAACACTGTCAGGAAAAACTTCAAGATTCGGATGTGAGTGGCAGTTGGAATTACCGCTCACCATACAAAGCGATGAGCAGACTGAGTTTTTGTTTGTATGTACTTGATTGCCCAAGTGGAGCCTCCAGCAAAAAGGTTGCAGTATAGAGCGCTCCTGTTCCTGGTTCCAGACAGCCATGCCCCTTTCCAGTATGCTCCATTCCATTTCCCCTCCCATCTTCCCAATTACCCTAAACCACTCAGTGTTCTGTAGGCAGCAAGTGCATTTTCCTGGCCCCACTTAGGAACTTTCCACTACTTCTCCTTTGTGTGTTTTACACACAGAAAGATCACTTCTTGGCAAAAGAGTTCCCTTGGTATGTTGCATATTTTTTTAGGACCCACCGTATTTCTGTCATTTTAAGTTGTTTCAAACTGTTTTTAATACTGTACTCCAGAGTCGCCCACGACTGGACTTAACTGTTAGGGGTCCTTTACCTGTACCTTAATATTGTATCTTTGTACAGTGGTACCTCTGGATGCGAACGGGATCCATTCCGGAGCCCCGTTCGCATCCTGAAGCAAACGTAACACGCGACTGCGCATCCGCGCATGTCACGTTTCACCGCTTTTGCGCATGCGTGACGTAATTTTGAGCATCTGCGCATGCGCGAGCGTGAAACCCAGAAGCAACGCATTCCATATTTCCGGAATATGGAAGCGCAACCCGAAAATGCTCAGCCTGAAGCATATTCATCCCGAGGTATGACTGTACAGTGTAACCTTGGTTCTTAAACTTAATCCGTTCCGGAAGTCCGTTCAACTCCCAAAACCGTTTGAAAAGCAAGGCAAAGTTTCCGATTGGCTTCCTGCACTCAAGCAGAAGCTGCCTCGGACGTTTGGCTTCTGAAAAATATTCAAACACTGGAACACTTTTGGGTTTTCAACATTGGGGAGCCAGTCAACTAAGCCGTTCAAGAACCAAGGTACCATTTTATCAGTGTGGTGTTTTAATCGATGTTGCCTGCCCACGAACCTTGGGGTGCAGGACAGGTTAAATAACCTCCAACAACACAAGAACGGATTACCTGCGATAGCAAACTTTTAAGGAAAACGTTTTGCAACAGTCGCTTCACCATCTTGTTTTCTAGAAGTGGTATGTGCCCGAACTTTGTTGTGGGTGAAACATGTGTAAACTGAAATGACCATCTTCCCCGAGTTGAAAGGATTGCTGTTCCACAACCTCTGGCAAACAGGATTTATTGGAATCTGGAGAGCAGCTACTTGGCTTCTCTTCGTACCTTTGTTACACTCAACCAGATGTGTCCTGCAGAGAGTAGCAGTTTTGGGTTTAAAATGTTTGTCCATCCTATATGGCCAGCTTGGGCGAGTCCCGTCACGATAGCAGATTAATCTGCACATGAGATAGTCATTATGACACTCTGGCACCGCTTTTGCAAAATTTAAGAGTTCCAAAATAGACTCAATTTCACTTTCGCAAGATTAAACATACAGTGGTACCTCGGGTTAAGTACTTAATTCGTTTCGGAGGTCCGTTCTTAACCTGAAACTGTTCTTAACCTGAAGCACCACTTTAGCTAATGGGGCCTCCCGCTGCTGCACGATTTCTGTTCTCATCCTGAAGCAAAGTTCTTAACCTGAGGTACTATTTCTGGGTTAGCAGAGTCTGTAACCTGAAGCGTATGCAACCTGAAGAGTATGTAACCAGAGGTACCACTGTACAGCCTTCAGCTGTACTTGAGGGTCAACTGCAAAAAATTCCACTGGAAAAACGGTTATGTACCTGTGGAAATGGAAGTATTGAGTCAGTGGCTCAATACATCCTTCCTATAAAGTGCTTGTGGCTTCCACTTTATAAAGATTTGAGGAGTGAGGTTATTAACCCTCTATAATTGCCCATGCCTAGTCGCTCAACCACTGCTACCGTGTCCTTTCTCCTAGGAGATCAAGATGATCAGTTGACAGCAAAAACTGCAAGGATTTTAGCAGGAGCAATTAGAATAAGATCTATTATTTGATTATTGATGTAAACCCCCAAAATGTATTTTCTATAGTTAAGCTTTTACCTCTATCTTCAGTACATTTTATTTTATTTTATTGTTATGGCTAGTGGTTGATGCAAATAAAGATTCTTCTTCTGAGACAGAACTATTAGTCTTACCCGCGAAGGGGATTATCTGTGTGCATGTATGACTGCTGTCATACTTCTCCCATTTTAATTTTTACCCGTCTGCCTACAGGTTCATTGTTAGGCCAAACACAGTTCTTGTCATCAGAGTCTGTCATTGTTTCCCCCCCCCTGACTTTCCATTTTCTTTGTGTTGTGTCTTCCTTTAATGTCTCGACGTGCAATCGAAACAAGTCCTCATGGGAGAGTGTGGCAAAAACCTTCATCTGAGTAGCCATTTTGTAAGTCCCACTGCTTCTTTGCCACAAAATTTGTCTCGAATGCTGCAGAGCGTTTGCAACAGGGGATGGTGAATAGAGAGAAATTTCAGGAGCAGCTAATGGAATGAGGGTGGCGGAAGCAATCTGCAAGGTTCTCAATCATGCAGGAAACTGCCACAGATACACAACAACCTTTCGTGTTCTGGCCTTTCCGTTACCTATTAGACAGGTACTGTTTCTGTTGCCTTCCCGGCCTCTACCAAACCCTTTCCATCGTAAACAGACCTTTTAAATTGGAGATTTTTATTCCCAGCCCGCCCCTGTATTGCAACTGTTAAAACTCTTTTTAATATATATTTATTTATTTTATTTACATCTCGCCTTTCTCCCAGTGCAGGACCCAAGGCGTCTCACAGCGGAAATTGAAACAGATACAACAAAAAGCACACTATATGGATATTTAAAAGCAATTCAATAAGTGACCCGATTAAAAACAGCGATGAAAAGCATTTAAAAGCATTGCTTTCCCCCAAAGGTCTGTTTCTTCTTAAAACATGGAATTGGATTTAATTGTTTTATATATAACGTGTTTGTTTGTTTTTTACACTTTTCATGTTTGATAGTTGAAAAGTTTTATTTTATATTGGTCTGTTTTATTGTTGTAATTCTTGTTTTGTTGTTATTTTCTGTAACCCTGCCTGGGAGCTTATGGTAAAAGGTGGGTAAGAAATCTAACGAATAAACAAATGAAACAAAGCCCCTCCCCCAACCTTGCAGAAGAAACCCCGTTACGTCCAAGAGGAGCTTTTGCCACGCTCCAGGCATTTACATCATTTGTCCTTTGCAGACTCTTTGATGTGAAGCTCTTTTCATATTCTAGGCAATTTCAATCCCGACGTGAAATCCAGTTGTGGATTCTTTCATGGGAAGGAAGGTTGCAACTCCAAGACTTTTTCCACACTCCGTGCACTTAAAATGGCTTCTCCCCCGTGTGCCTTCTTTGGTGTACTGTAAAGGCAGTCACTTACAGTACAACTCACTCTGAAGCTTTTTCCCACACTAAATACATTTAAAATGGTTCCACCCCTTTGTGAGTTCTTTGATGTACATTAAGGGCGGTGGTGCAGCTGAAGCTATTCTTGGGTTTGGTTCAGAGGATGCAGCCCACTTCAAGGTGTTGGTACTAACATATAAGACCCTATACAATTCAGGACCAGGTTACTCAAGAGACCGCCTTATCCCTTACACACCCAGCAGATATTGCTGTGGTCTGCAGGAGCTTCTCCTGTTGAGTCCCAAAAATCTCAGAAGCCTGCTCTGCGATAACTCAGAGATGGGCTTTTAGTGTGGCTGCCCCCGTCCTGTGGAATAGCATTCTCGTTGAGATATGGCAGGCACCCACGGTCTGCACTTTCTGGAAACAGCTGAAGACATTTTTGCTCCAATAGAGTTTTGCCAGCTGGATAAATAGAGTTCTTGCCATGACTGTCCAGTTGGTAAAGGTTTTAGTCTTGTTTTAAATGTATTTGGGGTTTTTTGGTGGTTTTAACTGTTTGCCATTATCTTATGTGTAAATTGCCTTGAGACGGTGGTTTAGAAAGCGATTAATAAATCAACAGTGGCAGTAGTAATAATAATACTAAGAAGAAGAATAAGAAGAATAAGCGTAATTAAATGCTTTCTCCCCTGTGTGGTTTCTTAGATGGCCAGTAAGGCCACCACTCTGGCTGAAGCTTTTTCGCTCTCCATGCATTTAAATGGTTTCTCTCCCGTGTGGGTTCTTTGATGTACTGTAAGGCTGCTGCGTACGCTGAAGCTCTTCCCACACTCCATGCACTTGAACGGCTTCTCCCCCGTGTGGGTTCTTCGGTGTTTGGTAAGGTGATGACTCCGCCTGAAGTTCTTCCCACACTCCAGGCATTTGAACGGTTTCTCCCCTGTGTGAGTTCTTTGATGAGAGGCAAGGTTACCGCACTGGCTAAAGCACATCCCGCACTCCATGCACTTGAACGGCTTCTCCCCTGTGTGAGTTCTCCGATGAGCAGTAAGGTTGCCGCTTTGACTGAAGGTCTTCCCGCATTCCATGCATTTAAAGGGCTTCTTGCCGGTGTGTGTCCTTTCGTGCAAAGCAAGGCTGCTGCTCACTCTAAACCCCTTTCCACACTGCATGCATTTAAAGGATTTCTCCCCACTGTGCGTTCTTTGATGCAAACCCTGAGAAGTAGAGGGTTTCTTCATCCCGTGCTTTGGCAGGTTTCTTTCCGGCGTTTTTGGCCCCTCACTTTCCCCACACATCTCTTTTTCTGCTTCGCACTTGATAGTTGCTGCCATCTGTTGTTCCCTGTAAATTTCATTGGCCTGCCCGGCGTCTGCTGGGGGGTGGGAAGGGGAAGGGAAACACATTTGAAAAGCGAAGGATCTCATCATTGATCAAGTCCGATTAGACGTTGCTTAAGATTTTTTGGCATCTCTACAATTTTCCCTCTTTCTCTTCTTTTCCCCTGCTGAAATCAAGGCTGCTTTCCTTATATGCAACAGTCTCAGACAGCCACCTCAATTCCTTTCTGATCCATAGATCACTTGATGTCACTAATCTGCCTGCCCTCGACCCCTTCCGCACTGCAGGAGTGGTATACCGATACCACCAAATTTCAAACTCTCATAACTCAAAAATGGGATGAGATGAAAAAAATTAAAATTTCAGATTTAAACTTAGTTTTTATCATTCAACAAGTGTACAAAATATTAAGAAAACTGGATGACATGGGGTAAAAAAACTGGATCACTTGATATTCATATAAAACTTCAGAGCGGTTTACAATTGTACATAGGTAAAGGAACCCCTGACCATTAGGTCCAGTTGTGGACGACTCTGGGGTTGCGGCGCTCATCTCGCTTTACTGGCCGAGGGAGCCGGCATACAGCTTCCGGGTCATGTGGCCAGCATGACTAAGCCGCTTCTGGTGAACCAGAGCAGCACACGGAAACGCCGTTTACCTTCCCGCCGGAGCGGTACCTATTTATCTACTTGCACTTTGAGGTGCTTTCGAACTGCTAGGTTGGCAGGAGCAGGGACCGAGCAACGGGAGCTCACCCCATCCCAGGGATTCAAACCACTGACCTTCTGATCGGCAAGTCCTAGGCTCTGTGGTTTAACCCACAGTGCTACCCATGTCCCTACAATTGTACATAAAATTGTACATAAAACCAGGCAATTAAAAAGAAATAAAGAAGTTAAAAACAGACATCAATTAACCATTTTGCAAAGATGTATTCTTAATCACTTGCCGAGGCCTGGTGGAATAGAAAAGTTTTCAGCAGGCATTTAAAAGCTGAAACAGAAGGCACCTGTTGAATCTCTATTGGCAGAGTATTCCACAATGAAGGCTCCGATTCTTTTTGTTGTCATGTGACCCTCACCAATTTGAGGAACGACTAATGACACTTCTGTTGATGATCTCAGCGATCAAGGTGAGATACAAGTGTTCAAGTGGTCCCTGAGGTAACCGGGACTTAAGTTGTTTTGGGCTTTGTAAAATAATACAAGGACCTTGAACCTGGCTCAGCAGCAGATGTGCGGCCACTGCAGATGTTTTAACCATGGTGCTGCACCGGCTGGAGCTTCTAAACCAGTCTCAAAGCAAGCCCCATATAGGGCACATTGCAGTAATCCAGTCTTGAGGCTATCTAAGCACAGACCACAATGGTCAGGCTACCCCTGTCCAAGAATGGCTGCAGTCAGCAAACCGGATGGATCTGTTAAAAAGCACTTCTAGCCACAAAGAGGCACTAGGGCCTCTAGTGACAGAAATGCAATAAGAAGAGGGTTTGAGGGGAAATATGAAGTGCAGAAAGGCTATGGAAGAGGCCATAGCGGGCACAGCTCATTACTCCATGGTTCCTGTAAATTTCAGCTGCGGTCAAAACAGCAGGCCGGATACAAATAAAGGAACGCAGGAAGCTGATTTGCATGGTCCAGGGAACTCAGTACAGTGGTACCTCTAGTTGCGGACTTAATCCGTTTCGGGGTGCCATTCTAAACCAGGCATAGGCAAGCTCGGCCCTCCAGATGTTGTGGGACTACAACTCCCATGATCCCTAGCTAACAGGACCAGTGGTCAGGGATGATGGGAATTGTAGTCCCAAGACATATGGAGAGCCGAGTTTGCCTATGCCTGCTCTAAACTATATGGGGAATTCCTCACCGGTTAACTAACAGCTGGCTTTGCATTTCACTGGCAACCTTAGCCACTGATATGGCATCACAGTTTTGTTCCCAAGGTATCTCCTGTTTTCAAAATCCGTACCTGCAGTACCTTCATTAGAGCCCCGTCCAAGTGGATCTCGTCCTTGCAGCCAGGAGATGAAGTGCGGCTTGGAAATTTCTTTAAAATAAACAGACAGGCTTGTTGGTCCACCCGACACTTCTCACAGGTGCTCCCAATACATCCGTGGCACTGTGTTAGCCAATCTAGCTAGTTTAATTTTGGGAATATCTCAGCAGATGGAGGGGAAACTTCAGCCTGGAGACTATCCCTTCTCTGTTATCCAAAGAGCCCTGCTGGATTAGACCAACGGCCTACAGCCCAGCTTCCTCATCACCCCTCTGTAACTTTTGCTCCCTTGGTTCCAAAGACAGCGTATAGCCATCATAGCACCCTGGGAGAAAGGATGGGATTGAAATTTAATCAATGAACGGTAGCCGCCATTGAGAACTTTGTTCTTAAACCCCTTTTAAAGCCATCCACTTGGAGAACACGCAGCCTGATGGGACAATCTCTCCTGGGTGATTATTACACAGCTAAGTATCTACCTGCTGATGTCTCCCTGTTTTTGGGTTCCTGGATAAATGGATATTCTCCTCCTCCCCAACAAGAAGTGAAGTTTGGTTCTACCAAGGAAACAGACAAGACTAGTTAGTTTGGTTCGCTCTCAGCCATTCCAGATCGAGCCTTCTGAAGGTTAAGAAGGGTTATAATTCTTCACCACCTGAATCGAAGAGGGCTGTACGGTCCCAGCAGCACTGGTCAGGCACGGACTGTCTCAAGACAGACAGATGCCAACAAAATCACACTAGGATTAAATCACAGAGTGTTGTTATGTTATCTAGGACCCATCGGGCATGAATCAATAGCATCACCAGCTTAGAGGGGTCACTCAGATTCTGCAAGCTGAGATGATAACTGAAAAGAGAGCACGGGGATGAATGGCAGCAATAGTAAATTCATACCTTCGCCATCAGTGGGTCAAGAGGGAAAACGGTGCCCTTACCTAGAGAGGCCACCGTCTCATAATTCCTCTCCATGACTTCCCGCTGCAGAGCTCTTTGGCTGGGATCCATCATAGCCCATTCCCCCAGCGTGAAGCACACCGCCACCTCCCTGAAGGTCGCCAGACCCTGGAGGAAGAGGAGGAAAAAATGTACAGCATTCGTCAACGTGCACAATTCTCCCAATTCAAATAGCAGTTTGGAAGGGGCTGCGGCTCATTAAAAACCTGCAGTTCCCCAAACCAAGAGCAGGCATGGGAACTGGACTCCTGGCAGATGGATGTAGATTTTACTGCTTAGTGGGGTGGGGCTGGAATTGACAAACACCTAGAAATGTAAGAAAAAAGAAGGCACATTTTAACATATGTGGTGGAAGTGTAAGGTAATAAAAGAATTTTGGGAAATGATATATAATGAGTTGAAAAAATGTTTAAAATAACCTTTTTTTCTTTTTAAAATGTTTTTATTAGCAATTTCAACATAACAAAATATCAAAACATATCCTATTCATTATTTCCCCCCTTTTTTCCCACCTCCCCTTCAAACCCTCCCCCCCCCCGAGACTTCCCTCAGCTCCTCTCTCTGATTTCTCCACACATTTTATTCTCTGCCTTTTGTAAAATTGTATAAATCTTTATATTATCTGTCTACTATGTTAACAATCAATAAATTTGTGTATATTTATTCAAAACCTGCCAAGGAGTTCAGTTCATTCTGTTGTCTTTTTAAGTAATTTGTAAAAAGTTCCCATACTGTCTCCCAATTTGTATGTCAGTTTAGCCAGTTCTGCATAGTTTATCAATTGCTCTTGCCACTGTTCTTTCCTCATTCTTCCATCCTTGTGCTATCAAGACTCTTGCCGCTGTTGTAGCATACATAAATTCCTTGTTTTCTTTGGCAGGTCTTGTCCTGCAATCCCTAACAAAAATGCTTCTGTGTTTGTTTACAAATGTCATTTTAAACAAAAATAACCTTTTCGTAAAAACCCCCAAAGCCTTCTTTTTATGTGCCAAAATCCCAAGGGAGCAGAAAAGACAGAAAAGTGCAACCACGGCTGGGCAGATGTTATTGGCCCAGAGATGGAAGGAAGATAAATTCCCTATCAGAGAAGAAAGGGAGATCAAGTTGATGTGTTATGCCAAAATGACTAAAATGACTGGAAGACTCAGAAATCAGGAAGACCAAAATGTTAACAAGGAATGGGGAAATTTTATAATGTAGGAGGAAAGGACCCACAAAGGGGAGGAGGGAAGCCCAGGAGATTCTTTGGAATCTTGTTTCTATGTTGGATGTGTGACTTTTAAAATTTTAATCTGGAAAACCAAATAAATAAATAAATCGACAAACAGCCTTCTCACAGCGCACATTTAAAAGTATGGAAGTTACTCCCCCAGGAGGAAGATGGGTACCAACTTGGACATCTTTAAAAGAGGATTAGATCAATTCATGGAGGTTAAAGTAGATGCTGGTCACGATGGCTACGGTCTGCCCCCATCATGGGAAGCAGTAATGTTCTGAATAGCATTTGCTAGGAGCCCCAGGAGGCGAAAGAGAGTGTTCTTAGGAAGGCGTCCTGCTTGCAGGTTTCCCACAGGCATCTGATTGGCCACTGTGAGAAGAGGATGCCGGACTAGAGGGGCAACTGGCCGGATCCTACCAGGGATCCTGTTCCAGGGATCCTGGAAACTTACAGGTTAGATATTTCAAAACTCTGAAGGTGGGATTCAAAAGAGAAGACATCTTCTTGTGCTTAAGACATGTCTTTTATAGGCTCAAAACTCTTTTAGATCCAGCCTCTATACTGCCAAGCTTTTAGGCTTTGTGATTGATTATTATTACAGTGGTACCTGTGGTTGCAAACGGGATCCGTTCCGGTGGCCCGTTTGCAACATGAGCAGAACGCAACCTGCGTCTGCGCATGTGCGGGTTGCAATTTGCCGCTTTTGTGCATGACATCATTTTGTGTGTCTGTGCATGCGCAAGCGGCAAAACCCGGAAGTAACCCTTTCCGGTACTTCTGGGTTGCCGCGGGACACAACCTGAAAATGCGCAATCTGAAGCAAGCGTAACATGAGGTATGACTGTATTATAAATTGAATTTATATACCACCCTATACCTGGGGGTCTCAGGACAGTTCAAAGAATAAAATCCATATGTATGAAGTCATGTAAACTCTCATTTTTCATAATTTCAGCTAAGTCAATGTCTCCGAGATCCTACTCCCGGTCTGAAACTAGTTCTCTGACACCTGAATTTAATTTTTAAACTATTTTACCTTATTCATCCCAGGAGGGAGATTTGTTCCGAACCAGACTCACCACAGCTCTTCTTGACCCCCCCCCTACCATTTGTTTGAAAGCCACCTTTTTATTTTAAGTGCCAACTGTCTGGTTCCATCCCGGTTCAAGTGGATGGTGCATATTTTAAGAAAACTGCTTAGAGGCTTTTACGCTGCAATTCTGCTTAATATGGGCCCAGATCACTGACAGATCTATTCCCAAAGCAGGGACACATACGTTTACAGGCCCTCCTGCAAACATGGCTATGCCCGAAGAGGCTGGCAGCGCCAGCAGAGAAAGAAACTCAGCACCCCTCTGCTGGGCCAATCCTGCAGGAATAAGCCAAGATCCACCCTGTGGCTTTGATCTCCCACCCCAAACAAATATCATACCTAGAAAAAACGCCCCTTCCCTCCACCAAATCCAGCTGAGGAGGCATTTCAGAGATCACAGAATCGCACAGTTGCAAGGGAAACCAAGGGTCATCTAGCCCAGGGGTCAGCAAACTTTTTCAGCAGGGGGCTGGTCCACTGTCCCTCAGACCTTGTTGGGGGCCGGACTATATTGGGGGGGGGAATGAATGAATTCCTATGCCCCACAAATAACCCAGAGATGCATTTTAAATAAAAGCACACATTCTACTCATGCAAAAACACGCTGATTCCCGGACCGTGCGTGGACCAGTTTTAGAAGGCGATTGGGCAGGATCCGGCCCCCAGGCCTTAGTCTGCCTACCCATGCTCTAGCCCAACCCATAGCTGTCAACTTTTCCCTTTTCTGGCGAGGAATCCTATTCAGAATAAGGGAATTTCCATTAAAAAAAAGGGAAACGTTGACAGCTATGGCCCAACCCCCTGCGATGCAAGTATCCCAGCTAAATAATCCCTGGCAGACAGCTATCCAACCTCTGTTTAAAAACCTCCAGCGTGGCAGAATCCACAACCTCTGGAGAGAGGTTTGATGTTGGAGGAGGGTACGAAAAAATGCTGGAGCCATAGCTGTCAACCTTCCCCTTTTTTGCGGGAAATTCCCTTATTCCAGCGCCGTTTCCCGCTGCTGTCCCGGATTGTTAGATATCCCGTAGACTGTCCCCGGGACAGGTGAGGCTGCTGCTCTTATTTTCTAATCAGAAAGTTGACAGCTATGGCTGGAGCAGTTCTTGCTGTCAGAAAGTCCTTCCCAATGTTATTTCTCTACTTCCTCCAGCCTCTGCTGGGAAGAGCTAGTTTCAAATCCAGACAGAGGGAAAGGGACCAGGCACTTTTTCAGCTGGGGGGGGGGGGAGGAACCCGGAAGGACCTCCCCCCACCCTCTCCTCCTCTCTTTGGGGTGCAAACAAAACCAGCCCTGCTCTTCCCCGCAGCCTGCAAACCTGCCCACCTCCTGAAAGGCTGTTTCCTAGGAAAAACAGGAAGCTGTTTGATGGACGGTGGGTCCATTTTGCCCAGGGCTGTCAACAGCTGCAGCGGCCCCGGGTTTCAGGAAGCGAGTCTCCCCCACCCCTAAGGAGCCTCCTGAAAGCAAAAGTCTTGCCCCCCCCCAACCTCCCCTCTTCCTTACCCTTTGAGGAATCTGGCGCCGCAGCCTTCCTCCCCCGCCTTTTTAGCAACCTCTTTCTTCTCCCATAGGCGTCTGCCTCTTTGCAGCTGGCAAAACCAGCACAGCAACACACACACGCACCGTGCACAACCCCACCCACCGCAAAGCTGCTTCCTCTGCACCAAGAGCTTCCCCGCCCCAAAATAAAATAAAACAGCCCCCCAGCTGCACGTCCCCCTTGTTTCGACCTGCAAGCTTGCAAAGGCGCTTTTGCAACCCGGCCAAGATGCGCTTTTGCAAAGGGATCGACGCCGCGGATCCGGCCTGGCTGCCTGCGGATTCCCGGGGAGGAGGAGGAGGAAGCGGGCAGGGCGGATCTCTCCCTCTCCTCGACGCCCCCGCACCCGAAAGCAGATCCCCACCCGCAGCAAGATTAAAACCCCCCCCCATAGATTTTGCACCTCTTTGTCCTCCCGACTCTCCAGGACTGTTTCTCTTCCCGGAATATGCAAGGGAAATGGGGGGTGTCCTCTTCCCCCTTCGAGGCTGCCTGTCCTCCTCCTCCTTTTTTTATATAAAAAAATAAGAATTAAAAAAAATTCCCAACTTCCTGCCTCTCTAGGAAGCACAGCGCGACTCGTTTTTACCGTTTGGAGGACTGAGTGGCAGGAGGCGCCTCCCCCACCCCTCCCTTCCCTTCCCCGCCAGTTCTTGCAAGGGAAGGGGGTTCCCAGAGGTTTCTTTCTCCGCACCCCGTTGTTAAACGCATAAAATCACAGAATTGGAAGGGTCCAAGCCCCTGCAATGCAAAAAGATGCAGCTTTCTCATATGGGGATCGAACCTGCGACCCTGGTGTTGTCAGCACCAGGCTCTGACCAGCTGAGCTATCCAGAAGGCACCCTTGTCTGTGCTGCTGTTGTTTCTAAGTTTTTTTAAAAAAGTAATTCGATTTTGCAAATTGCAGTAAAGGACATCAAAAACAAGCCTTCGCAGATCTCTCGTGTGTCCTTGTTAAGGTATTTGGTTGGAAAGAAGGGATCCGTAGCTCGGTGGTACAGCCTTGCATGCAGAAAGTCTCGGCTTAAATTCTCGACTGCATCCCCAAGAAGGGCTGGGAAAGACCCCCCCTGCCTAAAAGACACCCCCCCAATGGTTTTCAGTTTGTCCTAGGCATTTCAGTTTGCCCTAGGCTTAAGAAAACCTGCTCTTTAGTGGTAAATCGGAACAACAAATATCCATCATGATTGACATCGGCTCCGATTCAGCGGTAAAGATTAGGTTTCCCCAGGGGGAAGGCAAGTTTGGAGATGAGTTATTAGTGTAACCAGGGTTTCCCAAACTTGGGTCTCCGGCTGTTTTTGGACTATGATTCCCATCATCCCTGACCACTGGTCCTGCTAGCTAGGGATGATGGGAGCTGTAGTCCAAAAAAGCAGAAGTGTAAAAATACTGAGCTAGATGGACCAAAGTTATAAGGAAGCTCCCTATGTCCATTGAAGTCAAATAAACAATAAATAAAGCAACTATATACTGTAATATGGATCCTCCCAAAATCCAGCATGGGTAGTTGGGAGGCCGCGAACTGCGCAGATGTGATGTGGCCGCTCGCTTTCCATATACTGTGCATTATTTTATTTTCTGCATGACAGTGAGAAGCAGAACATGCTAATACTAATTAGCAATTAAAGTCCCCCCCCCAAAAAAAAACTTTTCCAGCCTCCAGCTATTGACCTGGCTCCAACCAAGAGGAAATTGAGGAAACCTCTCTTTACGGAGGAGTTTTTTGTGAAAGTGAAAACAGAGAAAAGAACTAAGGGGTCTACTTTTGGGAACAATGCGGTTATTTATTTATATTTAATTTTGCGTAATTTTGCCCCTTCACCCGCAGATCTTGGGGGCAGTTCGCAGCGTGAAAATACACAGCATAAACCACAAAATACAAGAACGGGAACAAACCAACAACCAAAGTTCAAATCCCAAATGTTAGAGACGTGTGGAAGTGGGAACATCGTTCTGAGCTACTCTTTGGGCCTCTGGGAATCTGCCCCCCCCCCAAAAAAATTTGGCCATATCCGACCAGTCTGGCATTTCCAGCTTTTCCTGTTCTGGGGGTCCCCCATGCAAACCCCTTTCCCTGGGGAAACAGGGGCTCTGGATCCTAAGAAGGGCCTTGTGGATCAATCCAATGGCCCATCTTGTCTAGCATCCTGTTCTCACAGCTGTCAACCAGATTCCCCAAAAGGAATCCCATGAGCAGGACATACTATCTCTCCTCCTGAGGTTTCCAGCAACTGAAATCTGGAAGCATGAGTATCATCATAGTTGGCAGCCATGGCTAGGCCTCTCCTCCAAGTATCTCTCCAATCCTCTTTTAAAGGCCACCAGGAATGGTGGCCTGTCCATTTTCACCTCCTGCACAAGCGAGTACCACAGTTAAACCATGCATTGCATGAAACAGTCCTTTATATTTTTATCTGTCCTCCATCTGGCTCCCAGTACATCTCCGAGCACAATTCAAAGTGTTGGTGCTGACCTTTAAAGCCCTAAATGCCGTCGGTCCAGTATACCTGAAGGAGAGTCTCCACTCCCATCGTTCAGCCCAAACACTGAGGTCCAGTGCCGAGGGCCTTCTGGTGGTTCCCTCACTGTGAGAAGCAAAGCTACAGGGAACCAGGCAGAGGGCCTTCTTGGTAGTGGCACCCTCCCTGTGGAACGCCCTCCCACCAGATGTCAAAGAGAACAACAACAACCAGACTTTTAGAAGACATCTGAAGGCAGCCCTCTTTAGGAAAGCTTTTAATGTCTGATGCATTACAGTGGTACCTCTAGTTGCGAACAGGATCCGTTCCGGAGCCCTGATCGCAACAGGAGCAGCCCACGTCTGCACATGTGTGGGTCGCGATACGCCGCTTCTGCGCATGACATCATTTTAAGTGCCTGCGCATGCAGCGAAACCCAGAAGTAACCCTTTCCGGAACTTCCAGGTGGGCGCAGGACGCAACCTGAAAAGATTTAACCTGAAGCAAACATAACAAGAGGTATGACTGTACTGTATTTTAATATTTTGTTGGAAGCCGCCCAGAGTGGCTGGGGAAGCCCAGCCAAATAGGCGGGGTATAAATAATACAGAGATTTTATTTTTTTGGGCTCCATGATCACTGCAGATGGTGACAGCAGTCACGAAATTAAAAGACACCTGCTCCTTGGGAGAAAGGCGATGACAAACCTAGACAGCATCTTAAAAAGCAGAGACATCACCTTGCCAACAAAGGTCCGTATAGTTAAAGCTATGGTGTTCCCAGTAGTGAAGTATGGAAGTGAGAGCTGGACCATCAAGAAGGCTGATTGCCAAAGAATGGAAGCTTTTGAATTCTGGTGCTGGAGGAGACTCTTGAGAGTCCCATGGACCGCAAGGAGATCAAACCTCTCCATTCTGAAGGAAATCAGCCCTGAGTGCTCACTGGAAGGACAGATCCTGAAGCTGAGGCTCCAATACTTTGGCCACCTCTTGAGAAGACTCTCTGGAAAAGACCCTGATGTTGGGAAAGACTGAGGGCACAAGGAGAAGGGGACGACAGAGGAGAGATGGTTGGACAGTGTTCTCGAAGCCACAAACATGAGTCTGACCAAAATGCGGGAGGCAGTGGAAGACAGGAGTGCCTGGCGTGCTCTGGTCCATGGGGTCACAAAGAGTCGGACACGACTAAACGACTAAACAAGAACAATAAATAATAAATTATTATTATTATTATTATTATTATTATTATTATATTATCTCCCAACACCCAGCTTCGTTGGAGGTCTGCACATCATGGAATTGGGACCTTACGGGTCATCTAGTCCAACCCGCTGCAACGCAGGAATCTTTTGCCCGACACGGGGCTCCAACCCACGACCCTGAGATTAAGAGTCTCCTGCTTGACCCGCGGATCTCTCTAGTGTTACGAAGAGGAGGGCAGGGAAACCGGGCTGCGCCTTGCACCCCCTTTCCCCGCGCCACGACGCCTGATTCTGCAAACTTCCACCGCGTCGCCTCTCCACTCACCTTTCCTCTGAACTGCAAAGTCCCAAGCGCTGCAAACCTTCCTTCGCAGGGGAGTCCCGCGTCTGCAAAAGCTCGGCCTGGGGAGAGAGGGGGGGTGTCCCCCACTTGCAGGAGGGAATAAAGAGGGTGGGAATCCCCCAAAATCCTGCAGCCCCTTCCCTGGAGCTGAGGACCAAGCGGAGGAAAAGCTTGCAAAAAGGAGGAGGAGAAACCTTCAGGCTTGCAGAGGGTGGCGGCTCAGCTCCTGCCACTCAGTCCTCCGGGGTGAGGGGGGGTGGGGGGCAAAGGAACCGAGCCCGGGTTCCTAGAGAGGCAGGAAGCTGTCATCAAAGTTAGGAAGGGTGACATTTCCTCCATGCCCCCCGGAAGAGATAGGCAATAGGCGAGGAGGGAAGGAGGCTGGACCGGGCAGAGGTCAAAGAGGTGGCTAGAGGGCGGGGCGGGTGTGCAAAGCATAGGGAGGAAGATTTGCTGGGGCGGGGGCAGGATGGATAGGGGAAAATTGGTCCAAAATAGGATGCTGGATATATATTGACCTATTCCAACCTCTTTTCCTTAATGGCTCCTGTTGATACTCAGGCTGCACAGAAAAAGCAATTTGGCTCCAGAAATTCATTTCGGTTGTGCAGATAAGATAAAATAATAATAATAATAATAATAATAATAATACGAAGAAGAAGAAGAAGAAGAAGAAGAAGAAGAAGTTTATTTATACCCTGCCCTCTCCGGCCAGAGCCGGGCTCAGGGCGGCTAACACCAGTAAAATTACAGTAAAATCATAATTGGGGGGGGGCAATTTAAAATACAGTGGTACCTCTGGTTAAGAACTTAATTCGTTCTGGAGGTCTGTTCTTAACCTGAAACTGTTCTTAACCTGAAGCACCACTATAGCTAGTGCTGCCACTGCACAATTTTTGTTCTTGTCCTGAAGTAAAGTTCTTAACCTGAGGTACTATTTCTGGGTTAGTGGAGTCTGTAACCTGAAGCGTATGTAACCCGAGGTACCACTGTACAGGTTAAAATGCAATTTAAAATGCAGCCTCATTTAAAAAGTAGCCCCTAGATCAAAACCATAAGGGGAGGGAAAACATAAGGGTCAGACTGAATCCAAACCAAAGGCCAGGCGGAACAGCTCTGTCTTGCAGGCCCTGTGGAAAGATGTCAAGTCCCGCAGGGCCCTAGTCTCTCGTGACAGAGCGTTCCACCAAGTCGGGGCCAGTACTGAAAAGGCCCTGGCCCTGGTTGAGACCAATCTAAGTGATAGAATTCTACAAGATGGGGTGTTTGTGTGTGAAAACAGTCCCGATTCAATGATTCCCAGATGGTGGAGACGTCAGGCACCATCCTGGCACCAAAGCATCTTCACTTTGCGCCATCCTTGGTGCCAGGATGACACCGTCCACTTGGTCGCAAGTGGTTGAAAGCCAGGTGCAAAGTGCGCCTGGCACCTGGTTAATTTCGAACACTGGGAAGGGGCAGTCTCTCCTCCCCTGCTCTGGTACACTGTTTTCCAGATCCCCCAGAGCGGATTTGGGGAGAACACGAGGACAATGTGGGGAGAAGGTGAGAGAAGCCCCCTTGCACTTGTGCTGGATTCCACTAGCGCAACTGGGCAATAGATTGCCTCCCATATTTTTTGAAGTTATGTCCTAGATTTGACGAAAAGGGTTCACTTACAAAGCCTGAAATTGTTGACAAGCTGGAGGAGAAGGAAAGGCTTTGTGGGAGCAGGAAGTGGAGATGAGATGGAAGGGGAATTGAGATGGTTGGACTGAGTGATGCGTTGGCGAAGAAGGAAGGACCTTCCCAAGAATGCAGGACAGTCTGGAACTACTGTTTGATCGTGGGCGTCCCTGGTCGATCTTAGGACCCTTAGCGATCTCGAAGCATAAAATAAAATAAAGCTCAGCAACTCTGGCTCCCCTTAAAAATGCCCAACAACTCTGGTCAATCACAGTCTCTTTTTTTATATATATAAATTTTATTACGTTTTTCCTTTACAAATAAATCTGTACAACCATGTTTACAAATTTCCTGTTTTTGAACTTCCACCAGCACCTCCCTCAATCATCCATTTTTCTTATTTTCACGCATTTTCTATATAATATTGCCGATTTAATAATATCCTTCCATCTCTGTTTCTTTTTTACAATATACCTTGTACTATCACAAATCCAGACTGGAAGAAATTCAAGATTTATCTACAAAAGTATTGTAACTTGGTTGAATGTTAATAAGGACGCCAGAGCAGAAACAACTGTTTACCACTAAATTAGATCTGAAATTTGACGATAAGTGAAATTAGGAAAGTATACATTTCTTTTCGGAGAAAGGAACAGATTGTATTTAAATGATTGGATTTAAGATTGTAAACAAAATGATAATTTGTTTGGAAAAATTTTACAATGATGTAAGTGGGAGCGGGAGACGTGAGGGAGTCCAAAGTAGTAATGAAAAGATGTTATATAAGCAAAGATGTTTATTAACTATGCATTTGTATTAAAAAAAACCTTAATAAAAATTTATATATATATATATATATATATATATATATATATATATATATATATATATATAAATATGAAAACTGATCATATACATTTATAATTAGCAGGATTGAAGTAAAAATGCAGTGAGTTAAGCTATACAGTGGTACCTTGGATTACAGACACTTCAGGTTACAGACGCTTCAGGTTACAAACTCCGCTAACCCAGAATTAGTACCTTGGGTTAAGAACTTTGCTTCAGGATGAGAACAGAAATCGTGCGGCGGCAGCGGGAGGCCCCATTAGCTAAAGTGGTGCTTCAGGTTAAGAACAGTTTCAGGATAAGAACGGACCTCCAGAACGAATTCAGTTCTTAACCCGAGGTACCACTGTATAGAATTATAATATAATTATCTTACTGACTTGGAGAGGGTCTGCAAAGAGGAGTGGGACAAAATACCACCTGAGATGTGTGCAAACCTGGTGGCCACCTACAAGAAACGTCTGACCTCTGTAATTGCCAACAAGGGTTTTGCCGCCAAGTACTAAGTCATCTTCTGCAAAGGGATCAAATACTTATTTCACTCATTATAATGCACACCAATCTCTGACTTTTGTCTTCTGGGTTTCTGGGGGGTTTTCCTGTTGCTATTTTGTCTCTCACAGCTACAATAAACCTACCATTAAAATTATGGACTGGTCGGTTCTTCGTCAGAGGGCAAACGGGCAAATTTATCAAATACTTTCCCCCACTCACTGTAAGTTCTGCAGTATAACCCCCAGGAGATGGTTCAAGCCAAGCTCCATATCCAGTGAGTGGGCTCATATTTACAGTGGTGCCCTGCAAGACGAATGCCTCGCAAGACGGAAAACCCGCTAGACGAAAGGGTTTTCCGTTTTGGAGGTGCTTCGCAAAACGAATTTCCTATGGGCTTGCTTCACAAGACGAAAATGTCTTGCGAGTTCCTGCGGGTTTTTTTCCCTTCCCCCCCTTTCCCCCAAGCCGCTAAGCCGCTTATCAGCTGATCCGCTAAGCCGCTTAACAGCTGATCCGCTAAGCCGCTGAGCCGCTAAGTCGCTTATCAGCTGATCTGCTAAGCCGCTTATCAGCTGATCCACTAATAGCGCTAATCCGCTAAGCCACTAATGGGCTTGCTTCGCAAGACTAAAAAACCGCAAGACGAAGAGACTCGCGGAACGGATTCTTTTCGTCTTGCGAGGCACCTCTGTACAAGTACAAGGCTGAACCTCCTTGGGACCACACAGCTGTCTCCTTTTTCTCTGGCGCAGAAGTTACAAAATCAGAACAACTCTACTCGTTATCCTTGTGGTCATAGAAATGACTCAGTCTGAAGTGGCTGAATATTTTGTGGTCAAAAGTAGCCAGGCTTGTCTGTTTCCTTCAAAGAATCAGCCCTGAATTACTGTTCAGAAAATCCCAAAGAAGCAGAAAGTGCAGCAGATAAATGCTTAGCTGTCTCGTGGAGCTCCTTTTGGTCTGGGAGTAATAAGAGTTTGTCCATTCCTGTGTAAAATCATCTGGGGCAAGGGGTGGGTGGGATATGACCCATCAGGATGCAAGTTCTCCTGGTTGACATCTTCAAGGGTTTATAAAAGAGAATGGACAAATTCATGTAAGATCTGAATGTAAGTACAGTGGTACCATGGTTCTCAAACTTAATCCGTTCCGGAATTCTGTTCCAAAATCAAAGTGTTCCAAAACCAAGGCGTGCTTTCCCATAGAAAGTAATGCAAAACGGATTAATCCGTTCCAGACTTTTAAAAACAACCCCTAAAACAGCAATTTAACATGCATTTCGCTAAGTAACGAGACCATTGATCCATAAAATGAAAGCAATAATGTCACACAATCAATCAATCAATCAGTAGCTGAACTGGGTTCCACACAGTCACAAAAACAAAACAAAAAAGAGCCGCAAAAACGCAAAATAAATAACAAAGACAGACAGACCTCAGCAAAGCACTCAAAACAGTAGTGTGGCACTCAAAACAGAAGTGTGGCACTCAAAATGGAAGCGTAGCACTCAAAACGGAACATGTTTTCAGCTTCTGAAAAAAGTTTGCAAACCGGGACACACACTTCCGGGTTTACAGTGTTTGGGTTCCAAGGCATTTGAGAACCAAGGTACCACTGTAGTTCTGGTTGACATCTTCAGGAGTTTACAAAAGAGATTGGTCAAAATCATGTAAGATCTTAATGGCTATTAGTTATGATGACTATGTGCTAAGCTCTGGAATCAAGGGAGCAGAAGAAGTCGTCTGTTGCCTTTATTGTTCTGCTAGCAGGGTAGGCTACTGTGGGGATCCTGCACTAAATAGACCTTTTCGGTCTGATCCAGATGGGCTTTTGTTAAAAAGAGGAGGGATGGCTTCCACATTCAACGTTTCCCTTCAATGTAGTAAGGTATACCCTAAATTAAAATAGCTCACTAGGCATCCGAAGTGTCACTGGACTTAACTTAACTTGACAATGAATTCATTATTTCCTTCTCCCTTCCCTCTACCAGATGATGAGCAGAACACTGGGAATTATAGAGTGCCATCTGCAGTGTCGTTGGAAACATCTTTGCATGAAGCAGGAAAATAAATGCTTGAGAAGCTAAGAGGACAAAAAAGGGATGAAGGAAAACAATCAAAGAATGGGAAGAAGAAATCTGCAGGTTCTTGGGGTATTGATGTCTGTGAATTCCTTATCCTACAAAAAGATCCCAAAGGAAACAACACAGGGGGAAATAGATATAAATCAACATTGAAGACATGTAGCAGAACCCACAAAGTGGCAAAGCCATTTAAATGCATGAAGTGTGGAAAGAGCTTCAGTAGGAGCTATAGCCTTACTTTGCATCGAAGAACCCACACAGGGGAGAAGCCCTTTAAATGCAAGGAGTGTGGAAAGAGTTTCAGTCAGAGCAGTAGCCTTCGTACACATCAGAGAACACACACAGGAGAGAAACCATTCAAATGCATGGAATGTGGAAAGAGCTTCAGTGTTAGCAATAGGCTTTCTTTGCATCAAAGAACACACACAGGAGAGAAGCCATATACGTGCACAGAGTGCAGAAAGAGCTTCGGTGACAGCTGTAGCCTTAGTAGACACCAGAGAACACACACAGGGGAGAAACCATTCAAATGCATGGAATGTGAAAAGAGTTTCAGTGATAGCAATAGTCTTTCCTTACATGAAAGAACACACACAGGAGAGAAACCATTTAAATGTAAGGAGTGTGGAAAGAGCTTCAATGAGAACAGGACTTGTATTGTGCATGAAAGAATACACACGGGGGAGAAACCACTTAAATGCAAGGAGTGTGGAAAGCGCTTCCGGTCTCACAGTAACCTTACTGTACATTGAAGAACCCATACATGAGAGAGGCCGTTCTGGATATAGCCTCCATAAAAGCTCAACAATGCCCTTTTTTTGGTGCGATTTTGACAAAAACCTTGGCCAAAAAGGAAAAAGGAAAGCTCAACAATGTTGCCCCAAAAAACTCAACAACTTTTCTGTTCAGATTTTCACTGCTTGAAATATGGCAACGCTAGAGCGGCACAAACATCAGAGAGGTTTAAATGTATGCAATGTGGAAAGAGCTTTAGTGTGAAGTGGTAACTTCACATTCAATTGCAGCTTAATAGAAAAGCTCAATTAATGCATGGAGTTTGGAAAGAGCTTCAGTTACAGTGGACTACTTACTGAATTTCAGATAACTCACACAAGGCAATTTGAGGGGTGATGTTGGAGTAGGTTTTAGGGTGTCACTTGAAGGAGGGGAGAGATCTGTGGGCAGGAGGCAATGTGCTCAGGGAAAGGAGGGATAGTGAGAACAAGTGTGTTACAGGCATGTTAGATTAACATGTGTTTCATGAAAACTGGTATAAAACATTGTTAATGACAGAATTCCCTAATATGTGGAAGAACAAGTCTTGGTGAAGCAGAACCAGTATGGTTCTGCAACAGTAAGTCCCCTCTCAGTAACCTTATAGAGTTCTTTGAAAGCTTCAGTAAACAAATGCAGGAAATAGAATACCAGTATGGTTCTGCAACAGTACCAGTATGGTTCTGCAACAGTAAGTCCCCTCTCAGTAACCTTATAGAGTTCTTTGAAAGCTTCAGTAAACAAATGCAGGAAATAGAATACCTGGAAGTTAGGACAGTTAGGACAGCCAGAAATGTAGGAAGCTTTAACTAAAGGGTTTGTGGAAGCCAATCAAGGATTTAGCAATGGGAAAGTATTATACTTCCTTTTAATCTTTCTATGTCATTGGGTCCTTGCCAGATATCTTCATACAGCTTCACAATTTATTTCCCCATACAATCAATAAATCCCAATGTTATTTATGTATAAAGTGATTTTGATTTTCCTTTCAAATTCTCTGCGGATTATGCCTTCATCTTCAATAAATTAAAATGAGTTCACTGTCTTCAGCTCCTGCATTTTAAATAAATGATCGAAATAGGCTTCAGCCTCCGGTCATATCTAGCCGCAACCTTCTTGCTCCTCTGGGGCAGATTGAGGACCACGTTTATATCTCGTAGTGAGGCAGGAGGGGAATGAGAATGAGGTTTTGCTAGTGGTCAGATAGCAAGTCTGGCTTCTCCAGGAAACAGAGGGGTTTGGGGGGAAAGAGGCAGGACCTTTGGGGAGTCAGTCACTCCTTGCCAGAATGGACAGTCCTGCGCCAGACATGGCAATGGCCTAATTCACAAGAAGGCAACTTTGGACAAGCAAGTTTTTCAGAAACAACTAATCCATGTTTCATGATTGTTAATTACCGTATCCTCTTGTTGATGTTTAGTCGTTTAGTCATGTCCGACTCTTCGTGACCCCATGGACCAGAGCACGCCAGGCACTTCTGTCTTCCACTGCCTCCTGCAGTTCGGTCAGACTCATGTTTGTAGCTTCGAAGACACTATCCAACCGTCTCGTCCTCTGTCGTCCCCTTCTCCTTGTGCCCTCCATCTTTCCCAACATCACGGTCTTTTCCAGGGTGTCTTCTCTTCTCATGAGGTGGCCAAGGTACTGGAGCCTCAGCTTCACGATCTGTCCTTCCAGTGAGCACTCAGGGCTGATTTCCTTCAGAATGGATCAGTTTGATCTTCTTGCAGTCCATGGGACTCTCAAGAGTCTCCTCCAGCACCATAATTCAAAAGCATCCATTCTTCGGCGATCAGCCTTCTTTATAGTCCAGCTCTCACTTCCATACATCACTACTGGGAAAACCATAGCTTTTACTATACGGACCTTTGTTGGCAAGGTGATGTCTCTACTTTTTAAGATGCTGTCTAGGTTTGTCATTGCTTTCCTCCCAAGAAGCAGGCGTCTCTTAATTTCGTGGCTGCTCTCACCATCCGCAGTGATTGCCGTATCCTCTTTCCTAGGGTCAAATTTGGTGCCCTTTGCTGACTTGGGGGTCAGTGAAATGGAGGTCATGCACAGACATGGGAGGTGTATCTACCTATTGGGAGTCGGGGGTGGGGAATGACTTCCCAGGTATGCAATCATGGGTCAGTTTCAATACATCGAGAGCCAGTGTGGTGTAGTGGTTAGGAGCGGTAGTCTTGTAATCTGGGGAACCGGGTTCGCGTCTCCGCTCCTCCACATGCAGCTGCTGGGTGACCTTGGGCTAGTCACACTTCTTTGAAGTCTCTCAGCCCCACTCACCTCACAGAGTGTTTGTTGTGGGGGAGGAAGGGAAAGGAGAATGTTAGCCGCTTTGAGACTCCTTAAAGGGAGTGAAAGGCGGGATATCAAATCCAAACTCTTCTTCACTTTAAAGCCCTGAGCAGCTCATGATCCTATTGCTTAAAGGACCATCTGCGCTCATGTAGTCCTGGTCCAGAGCTTATCTCTGGTTGTTTTGCACAGAATCACATAGATCGCACATAGGGTTCTTTAAGAGGAATTTTTAAAATATTGCTGGACTCCTAGATCCAAATCTTACATCGACTTCCCCTTTCTACCCCTATAGTGCAGAGTTTGGTAAGTTTTGTTTAAAAATTACTTACAAACTTCAAAGATCAGATTCACGTGCTTTTTCATGCAGCAGCAAGGATAACACAGGTAGAAAGACTTAGTTACAGAAATTGGTAAAAAATGTTTCTGAATATACGGAATGAGCTTGGAGGGACAAGCTCATACATGCTTCTTGGTTGTAAGTTCACATGGTGAAAGAAGAATAAGAAGAGTTTGGATTTGATATTCCACTTTATCACTACCCGAAGGAGTCTCAAAGCAGCTAACATTCTCCTTTCCCTTCCTCCCCCACAACAAACACTCTGTGAGGTGAGTAGGGCTGAGAGACTTCAAAGAAGTGTGACTGGCCCAAGGTCACCCAGCAGCTACATGTGGAGGAGTGGAGACACGAACCTGGTTCACCAGATTACGAGTCTACCGCTCTTAACCACTACACCACACTGGCTCTCTAAAAGAGGATGAACAGCGGAAAGGTGAACAAAAGAACTTTCCTTAACTGTCCGTCACCAGAAGTGAGGAGGTGTGACCTGGTCAAGTCTAGGAACAACGACTTACTCTATGGTCTTAACCCCTTCATGCATTAACTAGAGCTACTCATGCTAGTTATATGAGACTGCATTTCCCACAGTGCCATCTTTAGTTTTTGTTGAGAGGTGTTCCTTTGTATTCAGATCAGGCCTCAGCACAATAATGTAGCACTTGGGGAGGAAGATGCAGCCCAGGAGTCCAGCACTGGAGGCCAGCATAGAGAAGACCTGCACGGCTACCATGTACTTCCCCTTGGTGCTCAGGTAGGTGGGAACAAAGGACACCCAAACACTGCAGAAGACCAGCATGCTGAAGGTGATCAGCTTGGCTTCATTGAAGGCCCCAGGCAGCTTCCTGGCTAGGAAAGCCACTGTGAAGCAGATGGCAGCCAGGAAGCCCATGTAGCCGAGGGCACCATAAAACATGGCCACAGACCCTTCATTGCATTGTAGGATGATCTCTCCAGGATCAACATGCATGTTAAAATCTAGGAATGGTGGGGAGATCAACAACCAGGCAGTGCAGAGGAGAACTTGGACACTGGAGCAGGAAAGGACAATAGAGTTAGCCAAATTCTTCCCTAGCCACCTCCTCGCTCTGTTCCCTGGCTTTGTGGCCAGGAAGGCCAGCACCACCGTGATGGTTTTTGCCAAGACGGAAGAGACGGCAACTGAGAAGATGATGCTGAATGATGTTCGTTGGAGAAGGCAGGTCACTTTCCTTGGCCGGCCAATGAACAGGAAGGAGGACAAAAAGGAGAACAGGAGAGAGAGGAGGAGGGTGTAGGAGAGATCCCGGTTGTTGGCTTTGACTATTGGAGTTTTCAGGAATTTGATGAAAAGTCCTAACACAAAGCATGTGGTTAAAGACAAGAAGAGGGCAAAGGAAGCCAGGAGGATCCCCAAAGGTTCTTCATAAGCGAGGAAGGTAATAATCTTGGGGACACATTTGTCTCTTGCTTGATTTGCATGCTGTTCTTCTGGGCATCTGGTGCAGTGGTTTGCATCTGAGAAGGAGAATGGCGTTAGTATCATTCACCCCTATAACTGTCCATATTCCAATATATTAGGGAAAATATGGGAGAGGCTAAAGGCAAGGATGTATAGCAGGGATGGAGAGAGGGAAAAGTTCATTGGAAGAGGTCGTGCTTTGCATGCAAAATCTTACATGCAGAGAGCCAGTGTGGTGTAGTGGTTAAGGGCGGTAGACTCATAATGCAGTGAACTGGGTTCAGGTCTCCGCTCCTCCACATGCAGCTGCTGTCCCGCTGAGACAGGAGTGCAAACTTACATTTGTATTCCACCTTTTCCCCCAGCAGCTCAAGGTGGCATTACATGGGTTCTTGCCCTCCTCATTTAATCCCCACAACAACCCTGTATATAAGGTAGGTTAGGAAGAGAGGCAGTGAATAGCCCACAGTCACCCAGTGAGCCTTATTTTTAGTGGGGATCTGAACCCGTGTGTCCCAGGTTTGAATCCAACATTCTAACCACTACACCACACAGACTCTTCTTAAGAGTCACCCACCTTCCTGAGTAGAGATGGCCCCCTTTGTACACTGAACACAAGCGTAACAGCAAACTGGCTGCCCTTCCTGGATCTCCTTGGCAAATCCAGGGTGGCAGCTTTCAGTGCACCTGGAAACGGGCACAGTCTAAAGAGAGAGAGAAAAGGAGCGTTAAGCGGGAAGCCTAAGGAGTATTTGTGTCCATAGGATTTGTTAATGTGGTTTAAAAATTTGTATACCTGAAGGAGCATCTCCACCACCATTATCCAGCCCAGACACTGAGGTCCAGCGCCGAGGGCCTTCTGGCGGTTCCCTTGCTGTGAGAAATGAGGTTACAGGGAACCAGGCAGAGGGCCTTCTCGGTAGTGGCACCTGCCCTGTGGAAACCCTCCCAGCAGATGTTAAGGCAATAAAACAACTATTTTACTTTTAAAAGACAACTGTTTAGGGAAGTTTTAAATACAGAGGTACCTCGGGTTAAGAACGTAATTAGTTCAGGAGGTCCGTCCTTACCTGAAACTGTTCTTAACCTGAGATACCACTTTAGCTAGTGGGGCCTCCCGCTGCCACCGCCATGCGATTTCTGTTCTCATCCTGAAGCAAAGTTCTTAACCCGAGGTACGATTTCTGGGTTAGTGGAGTCTAACCTGAAGCGTCTGTAACCTGAAGAGTCTGTAACCCGAGGTACCAGGGAAATTATATGAAAAAAATGTTATAATGATGGTATCTAACACCACATAAATTGGCAAAAATGTATAAATCAAAATCAAACAAGGGTTGGAAATGTAAAGAGAAAGGTTCATTTTTATCATATATGGTAGTCTTGAAGTAAGATTAAAGCTTACTGGGAAAAGATACAGAAGGAAAGGAAGGAAAGGAAGTCGAGTTTTGAAATGTTAAAGACAATTCTAAAATTATTGAAATACATTTATTTTTTTTAAATACCTTGTTAAACTGCAACGGCCATACGATGGCTTCTGGGTTGATGGTAAACTTGACATTGGAGGATGCCTGCCCCTCGACGCTCCCAATTTTCACTCTGGCTCGAGTTTGATTGGGGAACAGGACCCAGTTCACGAGGTTGAAATTGGCCAGAATCTCCCCGTTCTCATCAAAATAAAACTCTCCCATGGAATAATTTGAAGGCTGGGTTTTTTTCAAGAAAGTGTGGAACTGGAACGGCAGAGAAAGCGCCAGCATTCAGAAAGCGCAACAGCTCCATATGACAACAGTGGGATTGTGTGCAAACTTCCTAATAGTGCCCGTCCATTGTGTGTTTGGGCAAATTATACCCAAAGGGAGGATTGACACGTGCGGAAAAATGAGCCAAAGAAAAATTATATATTGTTTAGTCGTGTCCGACTCTTCATGACCCCATCTACCAGAGTGCACTGCTGTCTTCCACTGCCTCCCACAGTTTGATCAAACTCATGTTAGTAGCTTCAAGAACACCATCCAACCATCTCATCCTCTGTCATCCCCTTCTCCTTGTGCCCTCCATCTTTCCCAACATTAGGGTGTTTTCCAGGGAGTCTTCTCTTCTCATGAGGTGGCCAAAGTATTGGAGCAGCTAGACTGGTGACTGGGAGTGGCCGCCGGGACCACATAACACCGGTTCTGAGAGATCTGCACTGGCTCCCAGTACGTTTCCGAGCACGATTCAAAGTGTTGGTGCTGACCTTTAAAGCCCTAAATGGCCTCGGTCCTGTATACCTGAAGGAGCGTCTCCACCCCCATCGTTCAGCCCGGACACTGAGATCCAGCGACGAGGGCCTTCTGGCGGTTCCCTCATTGCGAGAAGTGAGGCTACAGGGAACCAGACAGAGGGCCTTCTCGGTAGTGGCGCCCGCCCTGTGGAACGCCCTCCCATCAGATGTCAAAGAGATAAAGAATTTCCTGACATTCAGAAGACATCTTAAGGCAGCCCTGTTCAGGGAAGTTTTTAATATGTAATGCTATATTGTTTTTAACACTGATTGGGAGCCGCCCAGAGTGGCTGGGGAGACTCAGCCAGATGGGCGGGGTATAAATAATAAATTATTATTATTATTATTATTATTATTATTATTATTATTATTATTATTATCTTTATGCAGGAGGAGGAAGAGGAGGAGGAAGAGGAAGAGGAGGCTAAGCACAACTATAATTCTGGATCAGGACTCCCGGACTGGACAATGGATTGCAATTTATAGCAAAAGGAGAATGGAAATACCTGCCATGGTTGTAGCCTTTGAAGGCTCCACTTGTCTCTTCCACCAGCCACTGGCCACTTGGATCTGAATGAATATGCAGTGTTTAAGGCCTGAGCCAAGGCTTGGACGCTGTAATAAATGCTGTAGCTCTCACGAGACATGGTTTCATCGGGATCCTTTTTGAGCAGAGTCTCCAGTTCCTCCTTCTCCGTGCATCTTGTCCAACCTCTCACAGGCAACTCATCTGTTGAACACGAACAGTTGAATGCTTTCTGCCAAAACCGCAGAGAAGCAAATAAGTCTGGTTGATAGTGCTTGTGCGCCCCCCTTTGTTTGGTCTTCATTACAAAGGACAAAGCACCATGGATGAGCAGGAAGTCCTGGGTATCAGAAAACAAGATTGAACTGATGCCCTGGATATCTGTTGTGATCCAGGTTTTCGCCCCTGCGTACACCTTTCCAAGAATGCGCTGTATCATGAGAATGGGACCAAACTGGTGTTCAGCATCCCCATAGTAAACAAATACGTTGGCTCGTCTCCACAGGGCAGGTGGTTCACTCTGTGACATTTCGGATAGGGTGACGTGAAGGACTCTTTCCGAGAAGGCCACACAAATCCCACTACTGGTCATCAGCGGCCTGACGGCGTTCATGAAAGTCTCTCCATTGTCGTTGTCTGGAGCGAAGAGGCCAACCCACGTCCATCCGAAATGCAGGAGCAACTTGACAATCCCACAGTACTGAGTTTCCTCATTTGGGGCCATTGTGTAGACGAAAGGGAACTGGGTTTTGTCGCTAAGGACATGAGTGGCAAAGCCAACACTGACCTAGTAAGAAAAGGATTTGTGTTTTATTTTCAGGAAAACATAAAAGGAGCCTTGGCTATGTGGATCACTGGTTCAATTCTCCTCTGTATCTCAGCTTGGATCCGCATTCTCTCATTCTTCCTTTCACACAGCGCCTAAATCAGACTCATTTGCTAGGTGGGAAAGAGTGGGATTATATGAACACAGAGACCTCTACACTAATCGGTTCTGGAGAAGAATTAGAGGAATAACTCTAGGAACAAATTTGGAATAAACTACCATTTGGATCCATCTCAGTTAGAAAATGGTTTACAGATAGCATAGCACAGTGCTTGTACACGTGGCCAACCAGGTTATATAGAATTTAACATAACAAAAGGGAGGCAAAGGAAGAGGTCTTTTTCAAATCAGATCCAAATTGCTTTAAAGGCTATTGCTGTCCATTGGTGTATTTTGGGATGCCCCCCCACCTTTTTTTTACTTGGCAGAAGCAACCACAAATAAGAATTTTACTCAGCTGGCCTCCCATCTCAAATCTACCTGTGGGATTTTGTAGATGCTCAACATGGTTGAAATCAGTCTGGAGATTTCAGAATAAGCCGCTTCAACAACAGCCAGCAGGTTATTCTGCCCTCTGCAATTGTAGTTCGGAATATGGCTTTCTCCACCAGCCAGCAGGTCAAGGGTGGCGTCAGTGGTCATACTCTTGTTGAAATAGGTCTCGTAGATGTTGTAGCCCAGGCTGACGTTGGGTAAGAGCCCGGGGTCCTGGTTGATCTCCTGGGTGGCAAACAAAAACGACAGGATCTGCCACAATTTCCAGCTGCAAGCAAAAAGTGGTCTCAGGCGGCCATTCTCCTTCCCCTTATTTCTAAGAGTGCAAGGCGAATTCTGCACCAGCAGTGCAGGTCAGTGGTCCATCAAGTTAAGCTTCCTGTTCTCACAGTCGGCAACCAGTCACCCCAAAGGGAAGCTCACAAGCAGGCGACAAAGGAGATTCAGAATCTCCTTTATTGTAACTTGAAGCCAGTGGTTCGAGTCCTACCACATAGCTGTGACTGTGGTATCTCTCTTTCTCAAAAGTCTCAGCTTCCCTCTGACTTTTGTCCTTCTCACTATCTGTGAGTTGAGGATGGGTGAGTTGAGGGAGAGACCCCACCCATTTAATGTCTCCCACAGAGCCCTTCGTTTGTCCTCCTTACACTTCATTTTTTTCATTCCAAAAATTAAAAGCCTTGATTCGATTTGAACACTTGCTGATTCCAAGGATTAGAGGAGCCTTGACTGAATTCTAACACTTGCTGAATCGAAGAATTACAGGGATCTGGCACCCATAAGCTCATAATGCTACCCCACCCCAGAACCAGAAACCTGTCCCCATAGGTCCAATCAAACAGCAAAATGCAGCTTCCCTCTAGAAAGACAAGATAGTGAAGTAGAACACAATTAGACTTTTAAGCAACCTAGTATGGTAACGGGACGCGGGTGGCGCTGTGGGTTAAACCACAAAGCCTAGGACTTTCTGATCAGAAGGTCGGCGGTTCGAATCCCCGCGATGGGGTGAGCTCCCGTTGCTCGGTCCCTGCTCCTGTCAACCTAGCAGTTCGAAAGCACGTCAAAGTGTAAGTAGATAATTAGAATTAGAATTCAGTTAGAATTCAGGTACCGCTCTGGCGGGAAGGTAAACGGCGTTTCCGTGTGCTGCTCTGGTTTGCCAGAAGCAGCTTAGTCATGCTGGCCACATGACCCAGAAGCTGTACGCTGACTCCCTCGGTCAATAAAGCGAGATGAGTGCCACAACCCCAGAGTTGGCCACGACTGGACCTAATGGTCAGGGGTCCCTTTACCTTTTAGTATGGTAACAGCTTCAAGCAAATCCATCTCTTCAGGCTCTTTCTCATTGGCGAACACTCCCTAGCCACAATTCTGCGTTCTGGAGCAGCTTACCCAGTCACTCACATTGGGCAGCCCAAATATGATGAATTTCTGACATCTTTCAGCCAGGATTCAAACCTCGGTACCTGAGCTGCGTTAACCAAAGGCCTTGCTCATTCTTGTGCTCCTGCAGCACAGAGCAGCTTTCACACACACAGTTATCTGAACAGTTCCTAAAAACCACCAACCCATTCCCACAAAAACATGCAAAAAGCACAAATCAACAGCATTTCATACACCATGGCCAAAACTTGAAGGATCCCTGCAGAAAGTAAGTAAACAAAAACACAAACCCCAACACCATGCAGTTTGTTGCCTGCATGGCTCTTTGTCTTGGCATTTCACAGGGCTCTCAGTTCAAGTAGATCAGCAATGATTTCGGGGCTAAAATCATAGATTTAATCTTTTGGGAGCCCTTCAATATCCCGTTGGCCTGCCATGCGGTTGTGGAACAGAGGCGTCAAAAAATCACATTCCAGTCCCAGGGAGTCTCTCTGGCACACTGGTGGTCGCCTTCACCTTTCCCCCTCTTACTGCCCCGGAGCCAGTCCACTTCACCCGCTTCCCCAAACTCCATATCAAAGCACTTCCATAAGTCTTTATCTGGGGGGACCATCTTCAAGATCAGCTGGCGCAGTTCACCCAAGTTGCTAGCCAGAAATTCCACTCTTGGCTTACTCCCAATGCCTCTTTGATAGAGGTAGATAATATCCATAATGGCTCTTGGACCCCAAACTTATAGGATCCTGGATGACCCTGGCTGCTGTGGCTTGCTTAAGACCTGCACCCAGTACAGGGACTGGTCCTCACCCCACAAGGTCATCTTGGAGCAGCCCCCAAGGGGGAAAATCATTGAAGGGTTTTATCTCACCCAATTCAGCAGGAGCCAGCTGTTCCCATGACCCCACCCACCTGAAGAGATCTAGCAGCAGCAGCTCTTCTCCATCCTGCTGTTTGCCCTCCACTGAGGCACTTTCCCCTTGCACCCCTTTTTCCACAGCAGGCCCCCAGGGAGTTAAGAAATCAACTAGCAGAAGCTCCTCAGCTCCTGCCTGTCTCTTTGCTGTCCAAGCCCCTCAGCAGCTGGGCTCCTAGTTCACGTCTAACCCCCTGTAGCTCATCTCATCCAGCAGGGCCCTTATCTTGCAGGGAGTCACGCTTTCCTCCCCACTGAGACTTCTCGTTCACTCCGCCAGCAGCGGGTCTGCTCTGTCAAGCTGCTGGTTTAGCCACGGCTCCAATTTTCTCAAGCTGCACAAGAAGTGTTGCTATTTCTCCCTCCATTTCAACTCTGGCACACCTCACTCACTGGCTCTCCTCTAGGAAACACAGATCCCACTTCTGATACCAGTGTTGCACACCGCCCCAATCTCCCAGCTATGTAAGATTTTAGGGGTTACCCAGGGTTCGTGTTTCCTTTTGGGAATGAAGTACTGCGGAGACAGTGGTGTCTTTAGGATATAGGGTTTATTTACACAAATACAGAACCTGAGCCCACGATGGAAGGCTTCACAGCATTAACACCCCAACGCCACGGCCTCGGATTCAAGGAGAGATCCAACATGGCTCTCTTTCTCTGCTTGCTCCTAGGTCACATTGCAGCCCCAAAACTCTCAGCTCTCCTCTGGCTTTTGGCTTTCTCGCTATTGTTGCTGGAAAGCACAGTAGGGGGATGTGCCCTTGTGCGCCAATCCTGCTAGCATGGCCACTGTGAGATGAAGATGCTGGACTGGAGGGACCATCCAGTGGGCTCTTCTCAAGTTCTAAATCTCCCTCCCAACAGAGGGACAAAGGAAGGAGATGGGCGGGTCACTTACCTGCCAATCTTAGTTGTGGGTGGCCAGGAAAGGACATATGGTTCGAATTTAGCAATTTTCGGAGCGATGATGCCACTAATGAGGTGGTCTCCTGGCCTGTAATAATTCAGTGCATCCTTTTGCCTGAAGACCTCCACTGGACATTTGGCTTTCAGCATCCCATTTGCTCCGCTGGGCATTAGCAGCAGTAGGAGCAGCAGCAGCAAGATCATCTTGGCTCTGCCTGCAAAAGTTGCCTCCTGACTGCAGTGATTTCAGTACAGCAGATGCTTCGAACTCAAGGATAACCATAAGTAGCCTCCCACTTTTTTCAGGCTTATTACAAGAAGTAACCTCAAGCCTGCCTGTAATTCTGATGTTTATGTTATTGGTCTCAAAGACCATTTTGGGGGGAAATCCCTGGAGCATGTAAACAAATCACCATTATTTTGATATAATTATTGAGGTTAACGAGGTCCACCTCCTCTGAAATCTCCTGGATGAACTGGGTGACTCAAGGGACAGAGCCAGAGAAAAACAGGTTTGCAATAACTCTCTGATCATAAGAATTGTAGAGTTGGACGGTCCCCCAAAGTTCATATAGTCCAACCCCCTGAAATGCAGGAATCTCAGCTAAATAATCCTTGGCTGGTGGCCATACAATCTCTGTTTAAAAACCTCTAGTGAAGAGTCTACCACCTTCTGAGGTAGTCTGTTCCACTGTCAAACAGTTCTTACTGCCAGAAAGTTCTTACTAATGCTTAGTCAGAATCTCCTTCCTTGTTCTTTGAACCCATTGCTTTGCGTCCTACTCTCCAAGGTATTTGAGCTTCTCGACATCTTCCTTAAATTGTGGTGCCCAGAACTGGACACAGTACTCCAGGTGTGGTCTGAGCAAGGCACACTAGAGCGCACTATCACTTACCTTGATCAGAACAGTAGACTTCTGTTGATGTAGCCTAGAATAGCATTAGATTTTGTTGCTCCTGCATCACACTGTTGACTCATGTTAAGCTTGTGCTCTAGTAATACTCCTAAATCCTTTCCCCTTGTACTCCTGGAAAGTGAGGTGTCCCGTCTTATATTTATGAAGCTGGTTATTTCTGCCTAAATGTAGGACCTGGGTCTTCTCCCCACCCCTCTGAAGATGGGGACAAAATTTGCCCGCCTCCAGACTGCCCTTCAAATCTTTCTATGCTCTCAGGTAATACTCACCATGCCTTGCTTGGTGTCTATCACCACTCCCAGGTGCACTATGATCTGTGCTAGGGCCAGCCGGCTTGTTTCCATGCTCACCATAAAAATGCAACTCTGCAGTCAGTCTAGGGTCTCTGCTACGTTGCTCTTGGCCTATTGGAGAGAGTCTGAGTGGATCAAGATATTGCCCAGGTAGGGGGGAATAGGTGAATAGCCTTCTCCTTAGATCGGCCACCACAACTACCAGCACATTTGAGAACATCCTGGGGTTTAGAGCCAATCCACAGGGGAGGCATTTGTACTGAAAAGGCCTGCCCTGGTATGCAAAACACAGAAATATGTGATGGGCTGGGTGAACGTGGAGGGACACCTTGGTTAGATCCAAGGAGGCAAAGTTAAAGGCATGAGACCCTCTGGGATGGTCTTCAAGGAATCCATTTGGTTCAGGTATGAATTGACCATCTTAGAACCTCAGATAGCCCTCCATTTCCCCAACATTTGGAACCATAAAGAGAATAAGGTAGCAGCCAGATCTGGACTAAAAATGGAAAGTGTGATGCTGGTGGTCAACAAAAGAGGTATAAAGACTCTCTCAAGGCAAATCTTTAAAAGTGTAGTATAAACACGGACAACTGGGAAACACTGGCCTGCGAGCGCTCCAGTTGGAGAACAGCCTTTACCAAAGTTGTCATGGGCTTTGAAGACGCTCAAAACTCAGGACGAAAGGGAGAAACATGCTAAGAGGAAGGCACGCTTGGCAAACCCTCATCATGATCAGAACTCCTGCCCGGAAACCTATGTCCCTACTGTGGAAGGATGTGTGGATCCAGAATTGGCCTCCAGTCACTTACGGACTCACTCCTAAAACTGTGTTAATGGAAGACAATCTGACTCGGCTACGAGTGATCACCAAAGAAGAGGATGCTTGAAGGAGTTCTGGGTACACTTGTTTCTGTTTGAGAAACCCTTCCTCATTCCCAGGAGGGGTTATAGCCCTTTAAATCTGTATTGTTGAAAGATCCTTGTAGGGATGAAAGGAGGAACAAGAGCCCCTTCTGACTCCTTCTTTCAATCCTTTTATGTGGGAGCATCTTTTTGTCTCTGGTCTCTACCATGGGGTCTTTCAGTCCCTCCCCAAATAGCTTGCCCTCTTTGAAAGGGTCACTGGTTGAGCTGGCTTTGGAACAAGTTAAAATTTATTTCTGTTTCTTCAGAACTGGTGTGCTTAAAAAAAGAATCATTTCCCCCCCTTAAGCTCCTTACAGGAAAACCTACAGAATGGGCAAATTTAACCGAATGTCTCTACAGCTTATCTCATTTATGCTTTTGCCATGTTATATATCATTTTGAACCCTTGCTATGGGAGGTCTTCTGCTTAATTTTTTTAATCTAAGCTGTCATAGTTGCTACGGAGCAAAGCCTTGTGTGAGCTTCCTGCTCCCATTCATAAGCTCAAAAAAAGTTTTTTGAAGAAAAAAATGGATTAAACACTTTTGAAAGAGATTTATATATGTGAAAGGCAGGGCCAGCCTCATCTGAATAATTGCATTCCGTCGTTGTGAAGCCGCTACAGAAATGGCCCTGCTGTGTCCATTTACCAGTCATGTTTATTGACAGACCCTGAAACAGTCCTGGGAGCTGGATTGCAAGTTGCAGGCAAGAACATGTGGGTGAAGGTGATCTTTTTATCAATCTGGTCCGTCTGCCATGCAGGGCTTTATACAGCACTTGAGGATGTATTTGAACTGTGGGGCAACTTGGGGAATCATTTCCCCCACCCCCAGTATGTAGAAACCCCTTCCTGGTGTAGGATATGGATGACCCTGTTAGACTTGACCTCCCAGTTAGCATAAGACTGTTATTCTAAAGCAGCAATGCGGCAGCAAGCAAAGGCTATAGCAGCCAAGACTGCTGCTTGTGGCTGGAAAGCCAAACAGGAAGTTTGTGACTGTTGCCATGGGAACAAAGGGGCAGTCCATTCTGTACTGAGCACCGGATGTTAGCTCAGTGGGTTTGTCACATGACCTGTACAGGATGTACATGGGTGGAGGTGGAGTTTATTCTAACTGCTGATGAGTGCAGACATGTTTTCTCTGTACTGAAGTAAAAGACAGGAATAAAAGATGTAAATAGATTTCTGTCTGCTTCTTTCCCCTCCCTGGGGACACCAAAGGGGAGAGAGGAGCAGTTGGTGTGTTTTCCTCACAGCCTGAGGAAAATCGCCGGAACGGACCTCGAGTATGTTTATTCCTGCCGGGAGTCGCCGGAGGGAGGTCTAAGGAATTCAGCCGGTGCCTGAACAGATAGGCACATACCTCAAGACGGGCTTGAATTCCAACAGTGGTAGCAGAGGATGGTTGCTGTTTTCATCGACCTCTGCATCAGGAAGTGGCCTCCATGGACGCCTGAGGTGAGAAGGCTGATTCTCTGCAGCCAGAAGCTGACCAGAAGAATCTGAAAGCCAAGCAACGGAGCCCAGGTATGAGATTTTCGGGCTTAGAAGTGTGAATGCAGATTGATTTATTCTCTGCTTCGAGGGAGCAAGGTTTGATAAAAACAGCTCCAGTCAAAAGAGAAACCGCATTCCAAACATTCCTGTGGTTAATCCTGTCCAAGGGATGGAATGCACTGTTGCTAAGCGACGCCCTTCAGTGAAGGCCATGCCTCAGAGAGGAGAAGTGAAAGTTAAAATGGAATGTTTTGTCTTCAGAGTCTGAAGAGCTCTTGGAAATTTCCAACGCAGCCAGCGTTGAGAGCTGCCAGGTGCACAGAGTGTAAACAAGCCAGCTATTGGATTTTAGAGGCTTGTGATTGAGAGTCAATGCAAGGACTCAAAATGGATGCAAAGAAGGGAGCTTTGCCTTCTCCACCCCTTCTGACCAGTGACAATTATGCATCCTGGTCTATTAAGATGAAGGCCCTGCTGCAGAATCAGAGACTGTTTGGGGTGATTGAGAACCCCATTCCAGCAGCACCAACGCGTGCTTGGGAGTCACAGGATGTGAAGGCCAGAACTGCTATAATTCTGTGCGTGTCAGATTCGCAGTTGATCCACATACAAGATTTAGACCACGCGAAAAATGTTTGGGACACGCTGAGAAGGACACATCAGAGAGATGCAGGTTCTTCAGCGTTGCTGTATTTTGAGAAGCTGACCAACCTGAGGCTTGCGCCTGATGGAGATGTTCAAGCGCACCTGACGGAAATGAAATTTCTGCGTCAACAGATGGTGGAACGCAATTTCCGTCTGCAGGAGGAAGTGTTTTGCTTCATGGTGATCAACAGCCTGAATCGGACTTACAAAACAGTTGCCAGTCAGCTGGGGTCTCTCCCAGCAGCGGATTTGACTTCGGAGAGGGTCTTTGCCGTGGTTCTGAATGAACAGGACAGACTTGCCGCCCTGGAAGTCAAGGACAGGGGGAGCCAAGAACGGAGTCCTAACGCCCCTACTGCTGTTGCTACTGGAGGAAACGCCGAAGCTTTCAACGTTGTCCGATGTTACAATTGTGACCAGACTGGGCATCTTCAGCGGTACTGTAAGAAGCCACGTCGGAACAGAGAAGCTAAGGCGAGCTCCACAAAGTCTGAGGCGTCAGACAAAGGTCACACCAAGCCAAAGGCAAAGACTGCAAAAGCTTTGATGTCGCTAAAAGCCACACCAGAGGTGGGAAACTTCTTTATCCTAGACACCGGATGCACGCAGCATATGTGTCGACACAGAGGACTATTTTCTACGTTTGAGAAACAAAGCTTCGCTGTGCAACTAGCCAACGGTCAAAAGCTGGAAGCGACCGGGATTGGAACTGTGTATCTTGAAAGTCTGAACTTGACTATAAGCAATGTTTATTTGGTTCCAGAGTTGAAGTATAATCTGCTCAGCGTTTCGCAGATTGCCAAGAAGGGACTAAAACTGTCCTATGATGATCAGAACTGTGAGATCTACAAAGATGGAGAGTTGTATCTTTCTGCCAAAGAGAAAGATGGACTGTATTTGTTGACTTTTGATCAAAGTGATTACATGGAATGTAATTCTTGTGATTCTAACATGATCTCTTTTACAGGTGTAGCCAAGAAGAACACCAAGCAGGTGACCTCGAGGGTCAACAAGGCATTTCAGCGGGTGTATGCTGATGTGATTGGTCCTTTAGCACCATCTAGAGGCAATGCAAAGTATTACCTAATATGTGTTGATTCTTTTACAGGTTTTGTCTGGATTTATCTTTTGGAGAGACCGAAAGAAGCCTTAGAAAGGTTTCAAGAGTTTTGTGACAAAGTTAAAAATATGCATGATGCTGACATAGATTGTCTTTGCACAGATGAGAAGCCAATTTTTCTTTTACAGGAGTTCCAGAGGTTCCTGAAGAAGAAAGGGATAAAACACAAAACTGCTAGTTCCGAAGAAGCTTGGAACAAATGTGTTTGTGTTAGGGTGAACAAAGAATTGCAAAAGGGAATGCATGCGCAATTGCTAAGTTCACATTTGCCACATGAGTACTGGGCTGAGTCGCTAATGTCATATTGTTACACGTGGTTGAGAAAGTTTTCAAAAGAGTTGGGATGTTCTCCTTTTGAGAAACTGTTCCACAGAAAACCTTCTGTTGCCCATTTCAAGGTTTTTGGGTCTCATGTGAGAACAGAAGCTCCAGGTGGAGTAAAGAATGCCAGAGGCATTTTTGTGGGTTATGAAAAGGGTCTCTACAGAGTAATTTTGTCTGAATCTGGTCAAGTGATTCTCACAAAATTTCTAGAGAGTGCTCCTGAACAGGAGAAAGTGATTGTTCAAACATTTCCCACAGGTGATGATGATTCTGATGATGATGATATTGATTTTATTGAGTTCAGTAGTACTGATGATGACAGCGATAGCTCAGACAGCTCAGTTGTCACAGTCATTGAGAGGAAATCTCACATAATGACTAGACCCTCAGAAGAGGAGGATGAACCACTGTTTACAATTGGTACTGGTTCTCCAAAGAGTCCAAAGGTTGAACCAGAAAGCAAAGAAGAGCAGCACCTCTTACGTAGGTCTGAGAGAGCAACGAAGGGTGTACCACCCAAGAGGTATTCACAAGAGTTTGCCAACTTAGCTGTTGCTGTTGTAAACGACCAAGGTCAGATTGAAGCTGTGTCTGAGTCAGAGACAAAGGCACGACAGAGAGTTGCTAACCAAGGTAATGCAGAAGCACTCATTCCTTGGAAGTCACACAACCAGAGAGGTACATTGGTAAAACCAGTGGCGGGTAGTTCCAAGGGTGGAACTGAAACAACAGGGGAATGTTATAAGTATAACAACGGTTTGTTTTCTTCTCTGGATGACGCTTTGCTCGCAGCACGCATTGATACTTTAGGGGGAGTATGTTATTCTAAAGCAGCAATGCGGCAGCAAGCAAAGGCTATAGCAGCCAAGACTGCTGCTTGTGGCTGGAAAGCCAAACAGGAAGTTTGTGACTGTTGCCATGGGAACAAAGGGGCAGTCCATTCTGTACTGAGCACCGGATGTTAGCTCAGTGGGTTTGTCACATGACCTGTACAGGATGTACATGGGTGGAGGTGGAGTTTATTCTAACTGCTGATGAGTGCAGACATGTTTTCTCTGTACTGAAGTAAAAGACAGGAATAAAAGATGTAAATAGATTTCTGTCTGCTTCTTTCCCCTCCCTGGGGACACCAAAGGGGAGAGAGGAGCAGTTGGTGTGTTTTCCTCACAGCCTGAGGAAAATCGCCGGAACGGACCTCGAGTATGTTTATTCCTGCCGGGAGTCGCCGGAGGGAGGTCTAAGGAATTCAGCCGGTGCCTGAACAGATAGGCACATACCTCAAGACGGGCTTGAATTCCAACAAAGACCACCATGTGTGACTGTGCAATGGAGGAACAAAACAAAAAAATTCCTTCCAGTAGCACCTTAGAGACCAACTAAGTTAGTTCTTGGTATGAGCTTTCGTGTGCATGCACACTTATTCAGATACACACAATGTACAATGGAGGGTAACTGACAATCTGGCAAAATGGATTTGCCTTCCAGTGAGTCACACCATTGATATGTCTGGCCGAGGACTGTTTATCTCGGGTGATGCTGTGGTCAAAACCACTGAGTCTCTTGGGCTTGCTGATCAGAAGGTTGGTGGCTCAAATCCTCGCGCCAGAGTGAGCTCCTTTTACTCTGTCCCAGCTCCTGCCAACCTAACAGTTTGAAAGCACAGCAGTGCAAGTAGATAAATAGGTACCGCTGCGACGGGAAGGTAAACAGTGTTTCCGTGCGCTCTGGTTTCCGTCACGGTGTTCCGTTGCGCCAGAAGCGGTTTAGTCCTGGCTGGCCACATGACCCAGAAAGCTGCCTGTTGACAAACGCTGGCTCCCTCCCTTAAGTACATCATCAGAAAGACCAGTGAATGCATTTGTTTATGAAAGGAGCAAACATAGTCCATCAAGAATATCAATAGTAAAGCAAAAGTGCACTGTACATAAAAAAGTTAGACTACAACTCTATGAGTAAATAGACAATATTGCACACAAGGATTTTAGCATGCAAGATTAAAAATAACTATAGACTTAACCATACCTAAAACCTACCTTGGTGCACGTAAACTCAAAGAGCTCCTTAGTTAAAGCTTCCTGCTTTTCCAGCTGTCCTAACAGTATCACGTTCTAGGGAACAAGCTCCTACAGGTTAGGAGAAATCACATCCATGATAATCTAAGATAAAACACTGTGTGTGTGAAGTCTGAGCTCAGTCAGGGATCAGTCTAGGATCCCAACCCAGTGTAAAATCATGAAGAGCGTCAAGATGAAAAAAGGGGCTTTTTTTGCTCTCTTCAAAATCTCATACCTTTCCCCATACAATATACTTAACAATATTCTTAACACCGTCATGCTTGGTGCTGCAGGATGCCAGAGGCTACCATAATGATGGGATGCTAGGAAGGAGATGAAGTTCATCACTGTAGGCTGCCGGTTCCCCTTCCCCTTGCCATCCCTCAATCGCAGCCCATGCGGTCTTGCCCAATCTTTAGCCCAAACTCTGCTGCCAACCACCAAATTAGGCCACAGCTCCTAACTCTATGCATCCACTTTCAAGGATCTGTTAAGTCACGGGCAGGAAACCTACGGCTTTCCGAATGTCAAAATTCCCATCAGCCTCAGTCCTTACGGCTAATGGTTAATCGTCTGGTAATATCTGGTGAACCACACACTCCTCACGCTTGCCTTAAGCAATGTGATAAATCAAATGAATTCATGAGGAACAGTCCTTTAAAAATGATCATCTCCAGCATCCCTGTTCATGTTAAGATGACTGAGCCGCGCTTACTGTCTCCGTGTTAAGCATTCCATCCGTATGTTGGAGCTGTTGGTGTGTTTGTACCACGTGTGTCAGCCATTACATGTATGATCACCCTCTACACGCTTGCAATTCTCCCATCACCACAGGAGAGGCTGGAGGAGGGCAGTGATGCAGCATAGAAGATGTCTGGCAAAACTTTCCCATAACCCAGAAGTGTCAAACACCTATCCCCCACTGGCATATATCCCTTGATATATCAGCTGAAGCTATTTTAAATGCCTCCCTGCCATCACTCTGGTGTGTGTCCTAAAATGTCTTGTAAGGTTGCTGCTCCGGCTGAAATTCTTTCCACACTCCATGCATTTGAATGGTTTCTCCCCTGTGTGGCTTCTCTGATGCTTAGTAAGGATACTCTTTGCACTGAAGCGCTTTCCGCACTCCGTGCATTTAAAGGGTTTCTCTCCTGTGTGTGTTCTCTGATGTGTACTAAGCTGACTGCTCTGACTGAAGCTCTTTCCACACTCCATGCAGGGAAATGGTTTCTCCCCCGAGTGCGTTCGAAGATGTCGAGTCAGGTGGCTGCTGGAGCTGAACCTCTTCCCACACTCCATGCACTGAAATGGTTTCTCCCCGGTGTGTGTTATCTTATGTGCATGAAGGCCAGCAAGGTGGCTAAAGCTCTTTCCACACTCCGTGCATCGAAATGGCTTCTCGCCAGTGTGGATTCTCTTATGTGTTGCAAGGCTATTGCTATGACTAAAACTCTTTCCACACTCCGTGCATTTCAGCGGTTTCTCCCCTGTGTGGGTTCTCAGATGTACAGTAAGGTTAATGCTCTCACTGAAGCTCTTTCCACACTCCATGCATTGAAATGGCTTCTCTCCGGTGTGGGTTCGATGATGTCGAGTAAGGTGACTGCTAAAACTGAAGCTCTTTCCACACTCTGCACATTGGAACGGTTTCTCCCCTGAGTGGGTTCTCAGATGTTGAGTAAGGTGACTGCTGAAACAGAAACTCTTTCCACACTCCACACACTGAAATGGTTTCTCTCCTGTGTGTGTTCTTTGATGACGAATAAGTTGAGAATGCCGAGTAAAGGTACTGCCACACTCCACACATTTAAATGGCTTTTCTCTGGAATGTGTTATCTGATGTCGAATAAGGTGACCACTCTGACTGAAGCTCTTACCACACTCCAGACATTTAAATGATTTCTGTCCTGTGTGGGTCCTTTCATGTAAGGTGAGGCAAGATCTCACAGTGAAGCGCTTTTCACACCCGGTACATTTAAATGGTTTCTCCCCCGTGTGAGCTCTCTGATGTAAAGTCAGGAGACTGCTCCAGCGGAAATTCTTTCCACAGACTACGCACTGAAAAGGTTTCTCCCCTGTGTGGGTTCTGTGATGGGCAGTAAGGTGACTGCTCTGGCTGAATTTCTTTCCACACACCATGCAGTTAAACGGTTTCTCTCCGGAATGTGTTATCTGATGACGAATAAGGTTACTGCTCTGACTGAAGCTCTTCCCACACTCCATGCATTTAAATGATTTCTGCCCTGTGTGGGCCCTTTCATGTAACGTGAGGCATGATCTCACAGCGAAGCTCTTCCCACACTCCATGCATTTAAACGGTTTCTCCCCTGTGTGCGTTCTGTGATGTAAAGTAAGGAGACTGCTCAATCGGAAGCTCTTCCCGCACTCCATGCATTTAAATGGCTTCTCCCCGGTGTGTGTTCTGTGATGTGCAGTAAGGTGACTGCTCTGACTGAAGCTCTTCCCACACTCTCTGCATTCAAATGGTTTCTCCCCTGAATGTGTCATTTGATGACGAATAAGGTTACCTCTCTGACTGAAGCTCTTTCCACACTCCATGCATTTAAATGCTTTCTCTCCTGCGTGGGTATTTTGATATTTTGGTAAGCTACTGGGCACGGTCTTTTCACACTCCATTGGTTTAAATGTGTTCACCCCTGTGTGGATTTTGTAATGTATGTTTAATTGTGATTCATATCGAAATATATCTCCACATAGTGGACGTAATTTCCTGCTGTTTTCGTTGTGCTCCTCCCGTGAGATCGGGGGTTCATGGGCGTCAATGCCCAGAGAAGTAGAGCATTTCTTTTCTTCGTTCTCCGACAGGTTTCCTTCCTCCTTTTTGAGTTCTCTAAGATCTAAAAACATTTCTTTCTGTGAGTCACTCTTCGTTCTTTCCAACGGCACCTCAGAGAGCTCTGTATAATTCCAGTGGTTCTGCCCATAATCTGTTTGTGTGGAGACAGACAAAAGGAAACAGCATTTGAATTTCAAGGCAGAAACAAAGGACTTCCTTTGGGATCAATAGTTTTTTAATGTGCAATGTTTCGTTATGTTTTTATATACATTGGAAGCCGCCCAGAGTGGCTGGGGCAACCCAGTCAGATGGGCGGAGTACAAATAATAAAATCATCAGCACCATAATAAAACCCAAGTAGCTGCTTCTCCAATTTTAGCATCTTCACACATGGACAACCCCTCCTTTGACTATCCAAAGCTGAAACTGAGGTTGCCTTCTGAATGTGTTAGTCTAAGGCAGGGATGTCCAACAGGTCGATTGCAATCTACTTGTCGAGCCCTGGGAGGTTATGGTAGATCGTGGGCTCCCTTTCATTTGTGGTGTCAAAAGAGCATCTGGCCCTGCCCTCCATTCGCACATGATTGTTATAACACAATACGGCGTTTTCATTATGAGGCTGACTGTTTCCTTGGCGATCTTTTGGTGAGTGAATTTCCCCCTTTCCCCAAGTTCAACATTTTCAAATCCCCTCCGTAAAAAAAAAAAAAGTGGTAGATCACTGCTAGTTTTTTATTCTGTGGGTAATGAATCATAGACACCAAGAGACAACAGGACTGCTCAAGGTGCCCCAACTATAAAATTGGAGAAATCAAGAGAGAGATAGCCACACCGGCAGCATGTCTCTTCTTTCTCGTATCCAAAAATGCAAGAAGGGCTTTTACACTCGCCAGAAGCTCGGCTCTGCCCTCGCCGGTCCTGGAAGGAGCCTTTAAAAAGTCCCATATGCTCAGAGACTTTGCACCTGTTCATTGGGGAAGATAGGAAGCCCAGAGCACTTGTTCTTTTATGAAGAGGCACGTAGTGAGACCATTGATCCCCTGCTGGTGAGGCTCCCTGACCTCCCAGAAAAGCAAAAAAATTTGACATTTTCCTGTTAGGCAAAGATCATAAGATGACCCGGACGGTCGCCAGATTCTGTGTACAGATCTGTAAGTGCAGACCATCCCCCGACTCAAACTAGTTCGTTAAGAAAATCTCCAAACTCGCTTCCATGGGTGACTCTGGGTCAGCTCTTTGCCGTAGCTTATCTTAAAGTTTTAAGTGTCTATACGCTTATCGCATTTATAAATTTTAAATTTATTGTTGTACATTGTTTTAAATGTTTTGTTTTCCTTCTAGGATTGTACCCTCAAGTATGTTTTATAAGCTGGTCTCCGACCGTAATAAATTACCGTATTTTTTGCACCATAACACTCACTTCTTTCCTCCTAGAAAGTAAGGGGAAATGTCTGTGCGTGTTATGGAGGGAATGCCTACGGGTGGCATGCCTACAGATTTTCCTCCTCTAAAAACTATGTGCGTGTTATGGTCGGGTGCGTGTTATAGAGCGAAAAATACGGTATCTATCTATCTATCTATTCTGTGAGTAGATTGCAGTCTCTTGGGAGTTGGACATCCCTGGTCTAAGGCAATCACATAAAATTTCTTTTATGGTTCATATCCCACTTTCTGTCACCAGGTACAGAAGTTTATGTTTCCGCCATTTTCCTTTCAATTCCCCATTCAGAAACTCAACTGTAACAAAGGTGCCAACTTTACACTGGTACTTTAGTGCCAGTTTCTACTTCTGTCACTTTCTTCCAGGTCAATCACATTTCCCATAGGTATATTATTCCCTACGTTTGTGATATTTATTTTCAGCTAGCAGAAAATGCTTGCCATCAGTGCACTTTCAAAGGATCCTGTGCACCATATTGATTAAAAATGGCAAGTGACATTTTCACGATGGCCTGTAGAAACACTGGGGTTCCTTGAGAGGTGATGGGACCTGGGAAGAGTTTTGAGGGCCATGTGGCTTTCCCCGTTTCAAGAAGTAGCACCTAGCCGACATAGGTAGCAGCCACTGACAGTCTTATCCTCAATGAATCTGTCAAATCCCCCTTGAAAGATGTCCAGGAAGAGGTCTCACAGCTTGTTGGGTCAATTTGCCTGGGATATTACTCCAAAATGGGAAATCCTTCAATCCCCAGACCAAAAAGGGCCCCACAACACATCTAGGCAGAGCTACCTGTTGATGTCTCTCCTTTGAGATCCTGGATAAATGGATATTCTCCCCAGCAGGAACGGAGTTCTGATTCTTTCAAGGGAACAAAAAATTCTGGTTACTTTTTGACCACAAAACATCCACCTTTTCCAAGTCAAGCAACTTAAAAGGTGCTTTATCTACTGGTTCCTGTGTTTCATCATAATGTTCCAGGCTCAGTTACAACAATATAACATGCACAAAAACAGGTAGGCAGCTACAATTCTAAACCGAGCTCAACCATTCCAAATGGAACAGAACCATATCAGGTCATAAAGGGTGGGGGGTTCTACAAAAGACAAAGGGTGAAAACTCTACACTATAGATGAGAGGCATGACTTGTGGGGAGAGCATTCCACAACTGCCACAGAGAAAGTCTTCTTCCCACAATACCGATGGCAGCAGAAATACCAGGAGGACCCCCACCTGCATACAGGTACAGGGGAGTCGCCTGTACCTTGGTTTTCGAACATTTTGGCTCCCAAATGCCGCAAACCCAGAAGTGAGTGTTCCAGTTTGCAAACTATTTTTGGAAGCTGAACATCCAACGGTAGCTTCCTGCAGCCAATCAGAAGCCGCACTTTGGTTTCCGAACATTTTGGAAATCGAACGGACTTCCGGAACGGATTCCATTCGACTTCCAAGGTACGACTGTGTTAAGAATTCACTGTATAGTGAGTCTACACTTACTGTATAGTTTCCCACAGCATTCTCTCACAAATGTACCCACTGGCCCAAAAGGATGGCAACCCCTGCTATGCAATATGGCAGTACAGAAATACTTGCAGGGATTCAGAAACAAATATAACACCAGAACAACTGTACGGAATACTACAAGATTTTAGGAGGAAATCAATTGCAGCCAAAGCATTAGAGGTGGGAAACTTTTGTGGAGACAATAATGAACATGGGATATGAGGATAAACCAAGGTGAATGTCTGGAGGAGCACAATGAATTCATACCTTCAACATCTATCCATGAAGGAAGTGCCCTTACCTAGAGAGGCCACCATCTCATAATTCTCCACCATGACATCCCTGTGCAGAGCTCTTTGGCCAGGATCCAGCAGAGCCCACTCCTCCTCCGTGAAAAACACAGCCACCTCCTCAAAGGTCAAGTATGCCTGGAATAAAAATGAAACATAAATGACCAAAACTGCACAATTATCCCAGTCTGAAAAGAGGAAACAGTTAATGTTGCTCTATGTGTGGTTCCATTTACTGACAACTAGGTGACTTTGAGATTTTGCAGTGAGAAAAAGTCATATTAATTCAGAGTCCCTTGTGAGGTTCTGGGGTTTTTGTACATAATATTTTATGCACAGGCATTAATATTCATTAAGGTAAAAGCAGAGGAAGTACATTAATAATAATTATTATTTGTTTATGCCACATCCATTGGGCTGCATTTCAGCAGGCACTCTGGGAGACTTCCAGTACATTAGAGGAATCAAACAAAATGTTAGGGAGGTGTAATAATAATAATAATAATAATTTATTACTTATACTCCGCCCATCTGGCCGGGCCTTCCAAGCCACTCCCAACAGAATATTAAAAACACAATAAAACATTAAACATTAAAAACTTTGCTAAACAGGTAGGGGGAGTGAGTGAGTTTGGAATATTGGTAGTGACTGGCAATTGGATGAGAGTTTGAAAGGGAGTTTGAGCGCTGATGGTGAGACTGTCTGCAGTTCAGTTCAGAGTCAAGCAGAGAGTTGTAGAGAGTGGAGTTTGGGAGATGGTGTTGAGAGACTTGCTGGTGGATGTAAAGCAGAGCTAATTTATCAGTATAGCTCCAGCATTTTAGTAGTCAACTGTTGCATCTGCATTAAGATAACAAAAGTCTGAAACAAAGCTGTGGTGGCTACTTGCCCCAAAGTGGAAAGAAGCAGAAGTTTCAGCAAAGGAAGAATGGATACAAAAACTTATGGAATATGCAGAAATGACGAAACTTACCAGAAGAATAAGAAATCAAGATAACAAACTTTTTATAAAAGAATGGGAATGGCCTACTGAATATTTACAGATAAATTGCAAACAGATAAAACACATTGGCAGGATTATTGCAATAACCTGCAGTTTCATAGGAGTATATATTTAAAGTAGATAAGTAAATGAGCAAATTAAATGAATTTGGATATGCAGAAGATATTAAAAAAAATAATTTAAGGAACCGCAGAAAGAGGGAGAAGGAAGTCAAACTTTGAAATGTGAAATTGATTGTGAAACTAATGAAATGTATAAACTGGAATATTATAAATAAAAACTTCAAAAAACAACAACACAGTCTGAAACAAAGCACTCATGTATACCAAGTAATCATGCAACCAATGTTATTCATTTGTATTCAGTAAATTAATTGTATTCCACCACATACATAATATTTCATTATGCTGGGAATGGAGTACAGTGGTACCTCGGGTTAAGTACTTAATTCATTTTGGAGGTCCGTTCTTAACCTGAAACTGTTCTTAACCTGAAGCACCACTTTAGCTAATGGGGCCTCCTGCTGCCACCGCACCGCCAGAGAACAATTTCTGTTCTTATCCTGAAACAAAGTTCTTAACCTGAAGCACTATTTCTGGGTTAGTGGAGTCTGTAACCTGAAGTGTATGTAACCCGAGGTACCACTGTATTCAGATAGGATATGTGGTGGCAGCAGGAATGGAAGAAAGATTATAGAAATTCCCACCAAAACCCAACTCTGTTAAAGGGGTGGGGGGAGGTGGTACAAGGGACTGCCAGAACATCTCAGAGAAAAGGTGTGCATGACACAACAGCCTTCCCCAATGCTCCTTCCCTTACCTGAGGTGGCTGCCCAGCAGCTCTTTCCATTCCGGCCCCAAGAAGAGACAACCAAGATGCCTCTGAGGCCATCGTGCTGCCTTCAGGGTGTGAAGGAGGAGGCATGAACCAAGCCAACCTTGGGCCTCTCACAATGGTGCCACAACACACTTTAAAGCAGAGAGAAAGATCTCAAGTTGGACGATTCCACTGCCTGCAGAGGACAGAAAAGGTTATAGGAAGAATTAAAACCTTTATACGAATGTGGGTTTCATGGATTAAAATATTATAGAATACATTTGGGGAGCTTTAACTGCTCTGAATAAACCCATTGCAATTGTCTTTCTCACACTGTTTTCCTTTATGCAGAGTTTGCTTCAGTATGGCTGACCTGCCAGGGCCTTCTCAGTGGTGGCTCCGACCTGGTGGAATGCTCTGTCCCAGGAGACCAGGGCCCTGCAGGATTTAACTTCCTTCCGCAGGGCCTGTAAGACAGAGCTATTCCGCCCAGCTTTCAATTTGAACTTAGCCTGATCTTTTATTCCCCTTCCTTCCCTTCTCCCCTTTAATGAAGATTACCCGCTCTGGGATCCCACAGCTAATTCTCCCCTGGTCTCCTTGCTGGCCCAAATAGGAGCCTGGTTTTCTGAACCAGGAAGGGCGGGGTATAAATTAAAAAAAATTATTATTGTATTAACGTTTATGCCCTAGATCTCTGTCCCCCAACAATTTCATCCACACTCCTGCCTTTTCTTTCTGCTTACCAGAGAGTCTCTCCTCCAACCTCTGAATGATTTCAGGTTTTGTAGCTGGGTCCTTTTCATCACATATAGTGCATCACATTTAAAAATAAGTCCTCATGCACACCCACCAAATGTCATATCCTGGATTGCATAAAATACTCTTTGTACGTATTGTAAATAAACGATGCTTCAGGACTTCCCAAAGATGCATTTGCAATCTCCCTATAGCTGTTCTGTTGATTCCAAAATCCTGGGGAAAGAGAAGAAACTGGAAGTCAAAAGCAGGCTCCTTTGCCCATAGTGAGAAACTGCCACAAAAGCAGACACCCAAATGAGTCACAGTCCTTCACGTCAAAGCCCACAGGAAAGCAACTCAGCCCCACTAGAACCTGCTAGACCCCTCGCCCAAAGAAGACCCACTAAAGGAACATTCCTAGGGGGAATCCCAGAGTGAATCTACCAGACAACATCCCATCCTTGAACTGGCCAGAGGAAGAAAAATCCAGCCGTCCAAGGCAGAAGAGGCTGAGGAGGAGGAGAATGTTGCAGGGCAAGCAGCTAAAATGTCTGTACAGAAAAAGGGGAACTTGAGCAACAGAAGATGCTTAAATAGACCCTGCATTCCACTGAATGGCCACAAAGGTGTCAGAAATGAGGGCGATGATGTCTATCGAATACGGAATTTGTCACAAATACGGCTACTAGCCAGCTCAGAAGGTCCAAGAGAGGACCTTCTCCTGGGAATCAAACAACAAATGCCAACTGATCTGGACATACTTTTGCGAACCAACAAAATATTTAATTAAAAGCTATTTAAAAAAGGGGGGGAGTGCTGTAGCACTCAGGTCCTCTTTGCAGGCTTCCCACCAGGGTAGGCATTCGGCCCCTGGGAGTCTCTGCGGAAAAGCCAGGGGCCAGCAAAGCTCTGTAAATGGGTGAGCACCAGCCTGTCAACCCAAATTCACCTTTTTTATTTTTATTTTAATATTAATTTTTATTGAATTTTACAAGAAAACAAAACAATAAAACAACACCTAACACTGTAAACCCATTTAAATGCATGTTTTCCAAAATGCAAACTAAAAAAGAAAATACTTTTCATAACCAACAATATTACCCAATTCATGCTTCAAACATCACAATATATAAATCTTTGTTAAAATATTATAAAGGACTTCTGCCGCATTCACTGCACGTCTCTTAAGTTATCTTGCTCGCCTTTAAATCTGATCTTCAATCATTTCCCTTCCTTAGGTTCTTTCATAATCGGTCAAGTATTTATGTTCTCTATATTCTTCACAAGGTTAGTCTAGGCACAACCAAACTTTCGTATTTGAGCCCTGCTTGTATAAATATTCGTTTAAGCATTCCCACTGTTTCTGAATTATAATTTGTGATTTACGCCTTATTAAATCCTTTTAATTTAATTTAATTTTTAAGATCGCCGCATTAGAAGTCTGCATCATCGGGTTGCTGCCTTGGCTCTCGACCACCTCCTTCTCCCTCTTCTGCCTCCCTTCAAGACAGAATAGTAGAATCACAGAGTTGGGTGGGACCCCTGAGGGTCATCTAGTCCAACCCCCCAACTCACCCTTCCCCCCCCCCAACCCAGGAATCTCAGCTCAAGCCTCCAGGGCCCTTTGAGGGGAAATACCATTTATATTTCAGTTTATTGAGGAAGAGAAATTTTGGGAATCTCTCTCTGCGGAGCAGAGATGCAAAGACACCCCCGCCCCAATTAGGACGGGAGGGCCCCTCCCCCTCGGGATGAGGGGATGAGGGGATGAGGGGATGAGGAAGCCCCGCCGGCCTCCTGGGACCTCCCTGCCGCCCACCTCCGAGCAGGTAGCGGCCCTTCCGCTCCCTTCGCCAATGCCTCCGTCCGCCAAACAGGAAGTGGCGACCATAGAGACGGAGGGGAAGTAGGCGCCTAGAAGCGGCCCCAAGCTCGATTGCGCGCAGCGCCACCTGGCGGCCGCCGGTGCCTCCGCATCACCGGAGAGGAAGAGCGAGGAAGCCGTTCTCTGCCCTGTCTGGCTGCCTGGTGTGGGTCTTCTGCAATTGAGAAGATAGATAGATAGATAGATAGATAGATAGATAGATAGATAGATAGATAGATAGATAGATAGATAGATAGATAGATAGATAGATAGATAGATAGATAGATAGATAGATAGATGTGTATACATGCGTATATGTATATGTAGGGACGCGGGTGGCGCTGTGGGTAAAACCTCAGTGCCTAGGACTTGCCGATTGCAAGGTCGGCGGTTCGAATCCCCGCAGCGGGGTGCGCTCCTGTCGTTCAGTCCCAGCGCCTGCCAACCTAGCAGTTCGAAAGCACCTCCAGGTGCAAGTAGATAAATAGGGACCGCTTACCAGCGGGAAGGTAAACGGCGTTTCCGTGTGTCGCGCTGGCTCGCCAGATGCAGCTTGTCACGCTGGCCACGTGACCCGGAAGTGTCTTCGGACAGCGCTGGCTCCCGGCCTATAGAGTGAGATGAGCGCACAATCCTAGAGTCTGACAAGACTGGCCCGAACGGGCAGGGGTACCTTTACCTTATGTATATGTATATGTATAATTAAAAGACGCCTGCTTCTTGGGAGAAGGGCAATGACAGGCCTAGACAGCATCTTGAGAAGTAGAGACATCACCTTGCCAACCAAGGTTTGTATAGTTAAAGCTATGGTTTTCCCAGTAGTGATGTATGGAAGTGAGAGCTGGACCATAAAGAAGGCTGGTCGCCGGAGAATTGATGCTTGTGAATTCTGGTGCTGGAGGAGACTCTTGAGAGTCCCATGGACTGCAAGAAGATCAAACCTCTCCATTCTGAAGGAAATCAGCCCTGAGTGCTCACTGGAAGGACAGATCCTGAAGCTGAGGCTCCAGTACTTTGGTCACTTCATGAGAAGAGAAGACTCCCTGGAAAAGACCCTGAAGTTAGGAAAGATGGAGGTCACAAGGAGAAGGGGATGACAGAGGACAAGATGGTTGGACAGTGTTTTCGAAGTTACCAGCATGAGTTTGACCAAACTGCGGGAGGCAGTGGAGGACAGAGGTGCCTGGCATTCTCTGGTCCATGGGGTCACGAAGAGTCGGACACGACTAAACGACAACAACAACAATGTATATGTATATGTATGGGGGGAGGCAGTCCCCGCCCACATAATCAATCACTGCAGCAATGATCTATTTTTTGGCGGGGGAGTAGCCTCCTCAAATATTTTATGGGCATGGGAATGAAGGCATGGTAGTAGCCAGGATTTCTTGGGGGGCAGGTTTTATGTTGTGGGGTGGCAGAACAAACTTATCTGCAGCGCAGCTAGTTAGTTAGCATGGGCATAACCAGGATTTTGAGGGGGGTGGGCAGCCAAAGGTTGCTTTTTTAAAGGAATCACCGTTTGTCTTCAGAAATCACTGATAAAAATATCCTGTAGATAAGACATTGCGTAGGGGCTGGCTACTACTGGGAGCGGGGGGGGGGGGGGCAGAACCTCAGATAATTGCGTACTTTGCGTACACTGATATTTGTGGACCCTGCCCCCCCTCCCAGTTGACTACACCCAGTTAAGTATTTTTATTTAATTGATTTAGGGCAGGCATCCCCAAACTTGGCCCTCCAGCTGTTTTGAAACTACAACTCCCACCATCACTAGCTAACAGGACAAGTGGTCAGGGATGATGGGAATTGTAGTCCCAAAACAGCTGGAGGGCCGAGTTTGGGGATGCCTGATTGAGGGGGTACAACTGCAAACTGCCCCCCCTCCCTGCTACGCCCATGGCCAAAGGGATCTCAGCCGGTAGGAGTTGGCTCTATGTGTGTTGTCTGATGGGCTGGAGGCGGCCTTAGGGGAGCACGACGGCTTCGCCCAGCTGAGAGGGCACTGCAACAATGACACAATATAGAATATGAAAAGTGGTCGAAATTATGGAACAATGGAATAAAATTTACGGCAAGCGTCACACTCAGAGAAAATTTGGAAAAGTTGATGTATAGATGGTACATCACACCAGCAAAATTAGGAAAAATGTATAAAACAGGAAATAAGGCCTGCTGGAAGTGTAAAATTAAAGAAGGCAATTTCTACCATATGTGGTGGACTTGCGAAGAAATGAAGAAATTTTGGGATTTGATTTATGTTACGGCAAAAATCTGGGTGCGAGGCTGCTCTGCCACCCAGCTCATCGGACTAAGTCCGTGGGTCCCTGCGGAGGAAAATGAGCTCAGCCGGAGACAGGAGCAAGATGCAGAAGATCCAAGTTTATTGCGCAACAGGTTCAAGGCGAGATTGAACAGCGAGAAAGGAGGTGACATGAACTTTTGAAACTCCCTCCATGTCCCAGAATACAGTGCAAAACACATCATGAATACATTAAAGAGAGGTTTGGTTACACAGATTACATCATGAATATATTAAAGGGAGGTTGGGTTACACAGATTAACATATGGAGGAGGGAGGGGGGAATATGCAGAGCTGGAGATATGCACAGATAAACACTTCCTGGGGATGAGAAAACAATGGTCTCAAATATGCATAGTCTGGCACCTGACATTGCCTGGAGGAAAGGCTGATCAGAGCGATTTGACAGGATTTGGGTCTTAACACCTTGCTTGAGGGATTATGCTGGACAGGGGAAGTGTGATGGAGTCCTAGAGTAATTGAGCAAACTGGCACGCTGATTTTCTATGAATTTTATAGATTTTAGTCCCTTTTGACATTGACAATTGGAAATAAATTGATATATTGTAGCGAAGAAGGTGAAGAAGACATGCCCCCCCCTTCCGTATCAATTTATAACGAGTTAAAAAAAAAAATTAAATATACTTTCCCTAAAAGACCAGAGGCCTTCTTACTAGGAATAATTGGGGATGAAATTTAAAAAGAAGACAAGACATTATTCCAATATTCGACAGCAGCGGCCAAAATACTAATTGCACAAAATTGGAAAAGTTCAAATACACCAACGGTTAAAGAATGGCAAACAAAATTTTTTGAATATGTTGAACTAGCAAAAATGACGCAAATATACACATATATAAAAGGCACCGTGAAAATGCTTTTTTTAAAAAACCTTTCTAAAAAATATGGAATTTGCCATTAGCTCACCATCGCCATCTAGTGTCACATTTGTATAATGCACATAAAACGTTGTATTTGCAGCTGTATAGCTGAGTTCCAAGAGGCTTTAGACCAAAGAACCTTTGCTTCTTTACTTTTACTTCTTGTGGGCATCCAAAAATCCACAGAAAACCAAAGTTTAACAGAATGTCTACTGCTTAGTTCATTCATTTATGCTTTTATCATTAAAAATTTGAGCCTGAAATTAAAGAAAAATTTAAAAAATTGACAAAGCTGTTTACATATGTGAGATGCAGGGTCAGCCATTACCTGTACAGGAATTGTGGAGCCACCACTGAGAAATCCCTGTTGTGTCTGCTTACTAGTCCAGTTGTATTTATTGACGGGCACTGAAAAAGCCTATCAGCTGGGTTGCAAGATCTGGGCAGGATTATACAGGCATACACCCTACCAATCTGATTGGGATTCCCCAGCCACTCCGGGTAGTTTGCAAGATACATATAAAAACATTAAAAACCATTATTTATTATTATTATTATCATTATCATTATTATTATATCCGTATACAGAGCTGCTTTTAGATGTCCCATGGTCTGCAAGAAGAACAAACCGATCCATTCTTAAGGAAATCAGCCCCAAGTGCTCACTGGAAGGACAGATTGTGAAGCTGAGGCTCCAGTACTTTGGCCACCTCATGAGAAGAGAAGACTACCTGGAAAAGACCCTGATGCTGGGAAAGATGGAGGGCACAAGGAGAAGGGGACGACAGAGGACGAGATGGTTGGGCAGTGTTCTTGATGCTACCAGCATGAGTCTGACCAAACTGCGGGAGGCAGTGGAAGACAGGAGTGCCTGGCGTGCTCTGGTTCATGGGGTCACGAAGAGTCGGACATGACTAAACGACTAAACAACAACAACAACAAAGGTTGCATAGTTGCTTACTTCTTTGGCTCCAAGGTCACGTAAATCCAGTGTGGTCTGAGATAAAAAGGAACTTAGAAATATGGAGCAGAATGAACCTTTCCCTACTAGGAAAAACAGCAGCGATAAAAATGAATGTACTGCCAAAAATGCTCTTTCTTTTTCAGACAGTCCCACTGATCCTGCAAGTACTTCCAGGACCAGAATAAACAGCAGCGGTGATGGCGGGCATCCTTGTCTAGTTCCTTTTTGTATCTTGCATTCATCCGTTATCACCTGATTTGCAATTAACTTGGCATTTTGTTCTGAATGTATTGCTTGTATTCCTTTAAAAAATTCAGGTCCACAATTAATTCTTTCGGGGGGGGCACCTATGGGGTTCATCTAGGCAGACGCTGCTGCTGGTCTCTGAACTGCCACGCAATGTTGGGGGCAGCTCGGTACATCTGTTAGGTAAAGTGGCAAGTAAGGAACAAAAGGTAAAGGAGGAACAGGAAGAATGGAGTAGACCCACAAAGACCAAAGGGATTCTGGGTAGGAAGCCAAGTGGTGAATCTTGGCAAAGTAGACCGTTTAAAAACATAGACAACAGGAATCCTGTAAAAAGGAGGGTCCCTCTCCCCACCCGTCGGGACTTAGGGTCCTACCTGTTGGATTCTGAAATAAGCAAATGTGCTGGGACTTGAAGGAATCCCTAAAAGGGAGCCTGAGAGTTGGGTATTACTTCACTGGGTGTATTTACTTCAAAATGTGGCATGCCATTCCTACTGTGTTTGGGGACCCTCCTGCTCATTCAACTGAATGAGCTGTGGACAACCTGCCCAAAAGTCTCACTCTGCTAGGACCATAGCTGTCAACTTTTCCCTTTTCTTGCGAGGAATCCTATTCAGAATAAGGGAATTTCTCTTTTAAAAAAGGGAAACGTTGACTGGTCCTAGCTGCTGTCCAGCAAATGCATGAGGTTCAAGAGGAAGGTTGGATGTTGGGTCTCTCAGACAGATGTGCTCTCAGGAAGATCAGGAACAGATTCCCCTACCTGTTCTTCACTCCTCTGTATCTTCCCTTTGGCTTTAATCCTGGATATCCTGGGGAAGAATCCTGAGCTGTGGGGATCCTCATTCCCTGTCCTTCTGGTCAAGTATATAACCTAAGTTATATACTGCAACTCACATGACAGATACCGACCAGGTTCATTGTTCCCTCATTTACTAAGAATGGGCACAGAAATAAGCCTAGGTATTCTCCAAAATGTTAGGAAATGTCCATGGCATATTTTTGAGCCTATCTGAACCCAAATTAGAATTTCATGAACTTCCTCCATCCTAAATATCAGAGGTGATGAACTGTGTTGCCATTATCCTCTTTCGCCATCTCTGTTTCTCATCTTTACGTCACAGTGGTACCTCGGGTTACAGACGCTTCAGGTTATAGATGCTTCAGGTTACAGACTCCGCTAACCGAGAAATAGTACCTCGGGTTAAGAACTTTGCTTCACGATGAGAACAGAAATTGTGTTCTGACCCCATTAGCTAAAGTGGTGCTTCAGGTTAAGAACAGTTTCATGTTAAGAACAGACCTCCAGAACGAATTAAGTATTTAACCCGAGGTACCACTGTATTTTTTATTTGTTTCTCATTAGCTTTGAGTCTGTTGGTGGCACTAACTGTGACTCATAACCTTTCATTCTCTCTGCGAGAAGCCAAGTTACAGGGAACCAGGCAGAGGGCCTTCTCGGTAGTGGCGCCCGCCCTGTGGAATGCCCTCCCACCAGATGTCAAAGAGAAAAATAACTACCAAACTTTTAGAAGACATCTGAAGGCAGCCCTGTTTAGGGAAGCTTTTAATGTTTAATAGGTTATTGTATTTTAGTGTTTTGTTGGAAGCCACCCAGAGTGGCTGGGGAAACCCAGTTAGATGAGCGGGGTATAAATAATAAATTATTATTATTATTATTTCTTAACAAAGCAGGAACAGGCAAGTTCTGGTTTTTGTGACTATCTATGCCTAAGACTATGCAAAAGCCTTTGACTACGTGGACAACAGCAAAGTATGGGCGGTTCTTAAAGAAATGGGAGTGCCTGACCACCTCATCTGTCTCCTGAGAAATCTCTATGTGGGACAAGAAGCTACAGTTAGAACTGGATATGGAACAACTGATTGGTTCAAGATTGGGAAAGGAGTACGGCAAGGCTGTATTTTGTCCCCCTGCTTATTCAACTTATATGCAGAATACATCATGCGAAAGGCTGGACTGGATGAATCCCAAGCCAGTATTAAGATTGCCGGAAGAAATATCAACAGCCTCAGATATGCAGATGACACAACTTTGATGGCAGAAAGTGAGGAGGAATTAAAGAACCTCTTAATGAGGGTGAAAGAGGAGAGCGCAAAATATGGAATCTTTTATACAGTGGTACCTCCAGTTGCGAACGGGATCCGTTCCGGAGGCCTGGTCTCAACATGAGCAGAACGCAACCTGCAGCGGCGTGTCTGTACACGTGCGGGTTGCGATTTGGCGCTTCTGCACATGCGCGTGACATCATTTTGCACATCTGCGGATGCGCCAGCAGCAAAACCCAGAAGTAACCCTTTCCGGTACTTCTGGATCACTGCAGGACGCAACCTGAAAAAACATCTCATGAAGCAAACGTACCACGAGGTGTGACTGTATTGGCAAAGGATTTCCCCCAATTTATTGGGGGGGGGACCAAACCCAACAAACTGGGCAGAATTAAACCCATTTCAGCAGGCTGCTCTGGTGTGAGATTGTGCTGGAGGAAAATGTGTCTGTTTCATCATGGCTGTTAAGATAAATCACACTGCCCCCCCAGGGGGCCTTGGACTTGTCTGTTCATTCCCAACAGCAAGGGCTGGTGGACTGGGCTCTGTCTCCCGCTTGCTTGCTTGCTTACCCCAAGGCCACCTCAGCTCCTGGCACCTAGCACCCCCTAGCCAGCCCCAGAGGCACCATTCACCTGCAGAGCTTGTACCCATGGCTGGTGTAACGAACAGCCATGCGAGCCTTTGGGAGGTAGACGTGAGAGGGCATGAGAGGACAGAGGGAAGGAAAGAGGGACAGAGGCCAGTGTTGCCCGTGGCACCCCTGACCTTCAGTCCAGGCACCCCAGGGTGCCACGCCACACTGGTTGAAAACCACTGCTCCAGGCAATTAAAAGGTTTCTCCCCTGTGAGTTATTTGGTGCAAAGTAAGGTGAATATTCTGAATGAAGCTCTTTCCACACTCCTTGCATTTAAATGGCTTCTCCCCAGTGTGGATTCTCTGATGATTAATAAGGTGGTTGTGCTGTCTGAAGCTCTTTCCACACTCCCTGCACTGGAACGGTTTCTCTCCTGTGTGGGTTCTTTCATGTGAAGTAAGGCTACTACGGTCTGTGAAGCACTTTCCACATTCCATGCACTGAAATGGCTTTTCACCAGTATGGGTTCTTAGATGTATGGTAAGGCTACTGCTGTGCCTGAAACGCTTCCCACATTCCTTGCATTTAAACGGCGTTTCCCCTGTGTGGGTTCTTTGATGTTCAGTAAGGCTACTACTGAAACTGAAGCTCTTCCCGCACTCTGTGCATGGAAATGGCTTCTCACCTGTATGTGTTCTTTGATGACGAATAAGGTGAGAATGCCGTATAAAGGTCTTCCCACACACCGTGCATTTAAACGGTTTCTCTCCTGTATGGATTCTGTGATGCCTATTCAAATACGATTCATATCTAAATGTTTTCCCACAGTCTGGACACGTTTTCTTGTTTTTGTCTTTTGGATCTTCTTGTAGTATCAAGAGTTCTTGGACGTCAATGCCCTGAAAAATCAAGGATTTCTTCCTCCCATTCTTTGACTTGTTTCCTTCATGTGTTTCAGGTCCCTTTTGTGTTTCAAACTTCTTTTTCCCTGCTTCGCGCATAATTGTTTCTGAAGACACCACAGATGAGTCCCTGTAATTCCCATCGTTCTGCCAATCACCTGGTGGGGGAAAGGCAGAGAAAGAATTTCATGTGTGAATTTCAAGGGATTAAAAAATGGCAGAGAAAGGCGTGTTCTTAGATCTTCTGCCAATGCATAGGGCAGGGCTTGTAGATCTAGCAGGATCCACCTGGTATTTGTGAACAGGCATGGTGGAAGCCAAGTCATATTTCTAAATTTGGGGAGTATCTCAACATGTGGAAGGGAAACCGCAAGCTGGAAGACATCTTTATAAGAAGAGTCCCACAGGATCAAGCCAAAAGCCTATCTAGTAGAGCAGTGGTGGCCAAACTTGGCCCTCCAGCTGTTTTTGGGCTACAACTCCCATCATCCCTAGTTAACAGGACCAGTGGCCAGAGATGATGGGAATTGTAGTCCCAAAACAGCTGGAGGGCCAAGTTTGGCCACTACTGTAGTATAGCATCCCCACAGAGCAGGAAGCTGGTGTTGTCCTGATTCCAGAGGTATTAAACACATGGTCATCATAACAAGTAGCCTTTGGGAGCTTTCTCGTCCATAAATTTGTCTGGTCCCCTTCTAAGTCCCACTGGGTCTATCTGCCCTGGATGATATTACACAGGAATGGAAAACTCCTCCCCCCCAAATGCCCCATAAGACATCTAAGATACCTATTGATGATATCACCACTTCTTTGGGATCCTGAATGAACGGACCTTCTCCTTCTTCCCAACAGGAACTGAGGTCCAATTCTGCAAAGGAGACAGAAGAGACTAGTTACTTTGGAACTCAAAATATTCAGCCAGTCCAAATTGAGCCATTGCTTATGACCTCAAGCCAAAAAAAGAGGGATAATTTTGATATTATAATTGCTGCGCCACAGATAGCACAGGGCTGTATGGTCACAGCAGGATCAGTCTGGCACTTGTGGAAATGGGATCACTGGATCTGAAGCTCAGTGTGACCTATTTTTGGAAATGATACTGGAGAACTTAACAAACCGCAATGCTGTCCATCATTTTATCACACAATGTTTTTTTAAAATCACCCTTGGAGCCATTCCTTCTCCTCCAAAAGTGATTCAGTGGTATATCCCCCAAAAATTATACTTTTCAGTGTTGTGAGAATGGATTTGCAATTGGTGGCAGCAGAAAAAAAGCTAACTCTAATATCACACCTCTGAAATTGAAATAATGGTACATTGCACGTTAATGCTCCCATTGTAATCATGTCCCCCCTCCAAAGAATGTATTTTTCATTTCTTCAGAGACAACATTCAAATGAGCATTGTGGGATTGCAAGCCTCATTTTAATTTCCAGTTTATGATTTATATATTAAAAGGAGTGGGGCAGGTTGATTGAAAAATGTTTTTGCACTGGTTATGCAACGGATAAATTGGGAAGGAGTTTTTTTTTATATCCCACCTTTTCCAGACCTAAAAAATAACAACTCATAAAAAGGCTTTGACAGGTTTTCCCAAATCAGTATGCCCTGTAACATACGACAATGTATCTAGGGGTGATGGAGTGATATCTTGATCTTAAATTTGCTGGCGTTGAATGGCACCGAAATAAGACGTTAAACGTAGACACTTGTAAGTGTTGGCATTCAATGGTCAAAAACCCCTCTAAGGCTACAGGAAGCTGCTTGTCACACTCTTTGTCTCTTGGAGGCCCAGCACTGACCACTCAAACTAGGTGGATCTCCAGGATATTGAGCAGAGAAATGTCTTTCCTATCAGTTGCTCCCTAATCCTTTACCCCTCTAGTCCATAGGTAGACAAACTAAGGCCCAGGGGCAGGATCCAGCCCAATCGCCTTCTCAATCCGGCCCGCGGACGGTCCAGGAATCAGCGTGTTTTTACAAGAGTAGAATGTGTGCTTTTATTTAAAATGCATCCCTGGGTTATTTGTGGGGCATAGGAATCCCTTCTTTTTTTTTCTTTTCCAAAATACTGTCCAGCCCTCCACAAGGTCTGAGGGAGAGTGGACCGGCCCCCTGCATATAAGTCAAGAGCCTCCCCAAACATCCAGAGCACATGGTCCAGGCCCCCATCTCCACAACCGCCTCCCAACTGTGCCCAAATAATGATTTCAAACCTTCCATCACCACATGGTGTTTACCTAGAGAGGCCACCGTCTCATAATTCTCCTCCATGACTTCCCTGTGCAGAGCTCTTTGGGCTGGAACCAGGAGAGCCCATTCCTCCTTTGTGAAAAACACAGCCACCTCCTCAAAGGTCAAGAGGGCCTGGAAGCTCGACAAACCCTGGAGAAAAAGAATAAAATATGGTTTTGTGGGGATCCTGAAAATTACAGGCCAGTTAGATTAACCAATATTCTGGGGAAGCTAGTGGGAAACATTCAGCCTTGTCTTAACAAGCATGTAGAGGTGATTCAGTTGACATAGACTTTCTTTTTAATATATATATATATTGAGTTTTACAAATAATTTCCGAAAATCATATCCCATACTTTTTTATCTTATACAATGTTTTTGGACTTCCATCCACCGCATCTGAAGATTTTTCAATCTTTATCACTTAATCTACATTTCTTAATTTCTCTATTACTTTTAATGGTCCCGTTGAGGCATCTAATCATAAGCCTGCATTTTTTATCAAAGCTTATATGTTTGATCAGGGCTTGTATTTTAAAATGAGCTTAAAGATTTTCAAATGTTTCATGCCAGGCAGAAAGAACCTTGGCAATGTTTTTCCTCCTGAACAAGGGGCCCCTTGATTTATAGCAGAAAACAATTCTCAAAGTCGTAAAAAAGGGAATTACAGGCTGAGAGCGAGGACACTGACCCTACATATTACAGAAGATAAAAAAGGCAGAGATAAACAAAATTAAGAGTGGATAAATAGTAAAATAACACCATGTGCCTCCCATTAAAACTTGAGCCATATTTTCCTAAGGTTTAAGGTATACTGAGAGAGTTAAAGGGCAATAAATGTTGGGAAGAGCTAATGGGAAAAGCAGCTGGCTGGAAGAGGAGTGTAAACAGAAGAAGAGGCTTTTTTTCCTCTTTTATTTCGAGGCTGTAAACTGTTACTTTTTACTTTGAGAAGCTTTATTCTTTTAAAAGGCTACCTATGATAATGTATGAAATATATTAGCTTAAATGTAATTATGCAAAGGATTTAAGAAATGCTAGATTCTTATTTCATATAGTTGTAAGAGTTGTAACTATCCTGAAATTAAGTCAGCCACCAGCCCAGCCCCCCTGCCAGACAGGAGACGCCATCGAGCACTCCTGATATATAGTTGTCAGGCCTTTTGTTTAGAAACCTCCAAATGAAGGAGATCTTTCAATGTTGATGTGAACTCAAGATCCTTGAAGATAAAAATTTAAGATTAACCATCTGTTTTGGAAGGCAATAGGGCAAGGAGGGCAAGAGGTGAGCTGGTAATTAAGATTCCTTGTTGAGACACATGTAAGATATATTACTACTTATTTGTCATTTATAGATATAAGAATATATAGCTCTTTGAGTCCCATAAAAGGCAATAGGAAATGGGTGTATCTTTTGTGATTGGTTCTAGCAAACAGCCAATAGGAATTTCAACCAGGCTGATTGGACAGAGGCAGCCACAGGAGGAGGAAGGGGGCTGGATTAAGGAAATATAAGTGCTGGCCAGAATGGCAGGAGGCCAGGCCAGAGCTTGGTAACCATATACCACTGTGCCTCTCATTTATTTGTCTGACAAATAAATTATTATTTTAATTTCTCTATTGCTGCGTTGAATATTTCATTCCAGCTAAGCGTTAACCACAAGCAGGGTGCTACACCGTGACATAGCAGAATTTCAAACGGGTTTTGATGAACCAACTCACTAACAATTACTGAGACGCTGTGTTCTCGTTTTGTATTTTTATCTTGTGAGCTGCCCCGTGGTCGTCGGATGACGGGCGGTACACACATTTAATAAGTAAATAAATGAAATATTTCACAGCTCAAGACAGGGGGAAGCATCCGCACTGTCTGCTTTGCGTATCCCCAATTATCTTTCCCTTACCTGAGACGGCTGCTGGGAAGCTGTTTCTACTCCTCCCCAAAGACAAGAGGGTTCATGTGGTGCCTCTGAAGCCATTGTGCTGGATGGAGGGAGAGACATAAACTGGGCCACCTCTGGGACTTTCACAGCAGTTGCCACGATGCACAGAGGCACTTCAAAAGAGGGGAAAGCTATCCAGTACCTGGGGGAGAGATGGACCGAGGGAAGAAGGTTATCCTTTATATAAATTTGGGTTTCATAGCTTTAAAAATTATAAAACTCCTGAAGACAACTTTGCACCTGTGGGAGGCTGTGGGGGAATCCTTTTGGCTCCTAATAATGATGATGAAATGAAAAATGAAATGGAATACTTTATTGTCACTTGTACTATATGTATACAGTGAGATTACAGGAGCACCCCCCACTCAGCTCTCCTAGTCTTAATTCCCCTCGTTTACTGACGCACACCCACCAAACCCGAAAGTCAGTTGCCCTGTTGTTATCTTTTCATTCAGCAGCCTAACAGCCCACGGATAGAAGCTGTTCTTTACCCTGTTGGTGCGACTAATCATGCTTCTATATCTTCTGCCTGAGGGCAGCAGATCAAGAAAGTGCCGGCCAGGGTGTGAATCATCCCTGAGAATTTTCCTCACTCTCCTGAGGCAACGTTCATGATGTTACTACTACTACTACTACTACTAATAATAATAATAATAATATTCTTTATACCCTGCCCATCTTACTGGTTTTCTCCAGCCATTCTGGACAGATGACAGAATATATAAAACATAATAAAGCATCAAGCATTAAAAACTTCCTGATACAAGGCTGCCTTCAGATGTCTTCTAAAAGTTGTATAGTTCTTTATCTCCTTGACATCTGAAGGGAGGGCGTTCCACAGGGAGGGTGCCACCACCGAGAAGGCCCTGTGCCTGGTTCCCTGTAACTTCGCTTCCCGCAGTGAGGGAACCAGCAAAACACCCTCGGAGCAGGACCTCAGTGTCTGGGCTTGAGCGATGCGGGTGGAGACGCACTTTCAGGTATACTGGGCTGAGGCTGTTTAGGGCTTTGAATGGTGCTCAGAAACTTACTGGGAGCCAATATACATCCTTTAAGACCAGTGTTATATGGTCCTGGCGGCCGCTTCCAGTCACCAGTCCAGCTGCCACATTCTGGATTAGTTGTAGTTTCTGAGTCACCTTCAAAGGTAGTCTCACGTGGAGCACATTGCAGGAGTCCAAGCAGGAAGGCCTGATCTGCATCAGGATTTGCCAAAATCTCTGAAGGGGCTCCCAATCCACTGTAGGAAGAATGAGAAAAAGTGATACATTCAGGCAATGGCTTTCTTCTCTCTCTTCCACACATTTAGGGAAGCTTTTAATGTTTGATGCATTATTGTATTTTAATATTTTGTTGGAAGCCACCCAGAGTGGCTGGGGAAGCCCAGCCAGATGGGTGGCATATAAATAATAAACTATTCTTATTCTTATTCTTATTATTATTATTATTGGCGGAGAAATGAGAGAAAGGAAGCAAAATGGAAATAATGAAGCCAGCAGAGAAAGGTTTTGGAAAGCTCAATCTAGCTGCAGTTTCAAAGAGGGAGGGAGGGGGACACAAAGGTTTCCCCCCGCATTTGAGAGACTCTCCTCTGGCCCCCATCCTCCACCTTTCAGCAGGGAGAAGGTCCAGGGTGCTTTAACTGAGATTCTTTAGCTGAAATTCCTGCACTGCAGTGGGTTGGAACAGATGACCTTTGGGGTCCCCTTCCAACTCTGCAATGCTACGAAATCCAAAAGGTGTTTCGCCCTTGTTAAGGAAAAATCTAGGTGTGAGGCTGCTCAGTCACCCAGCTCGTCGGGCAGAGCCTGCGGGAAGGATTCCAGCCACCAAATAGCTGTAGAGCAAAGTTTATTGCGCAACAGGTTCAAAGAATAATTTTGAACCCTGAGGATGGGGTGACAAAGACTTTTAAAACTTTCCCACCATATCCCAGAATACAGCATCATTGATACGGCATTGCTAAATTGCTGTCATGTCACAAAAGGGGAGGGGTAGACAGGGGTTAGGGATGTGGGTGGCACTGTGGGTTAAACCACAGAGCCTAGGGCTTGCCGATCAGAAGGCCGACAGTTCAAATCCCCGCGACGGGGTGAGCTCCCGTTGCTCGGTCCCTGCTCCTGCCAACCTAGCAGTTCGAAAGCACGTCAAAGTGCAAGTAGATAAATAGGTACCACTCCGGCGGGAAGGTAAACGGCGTTTCCGTGCGCTGCTCTGGTTTCGCCAGAAGCAGCTTAGTCATTCTGGCCACATGACCCGGAAGCTGTACGCCGGCTCCCTCGGCCAGTAAAACGAGATGAGCGCCGCAACCCCAGAGTTGGCCACGACTGGGCCTAATGGTCAGGAGTCCCTTTATCTTTACCTAGACAGGGGTTATACTAGTTCAACCTTGGCAAACATGTCCAGACAAGTCCTTGGTACAAGATTAGCATAAGCAGACATGGCAGGGCAAGACTCAGGTATAAGATTAGCCTAGGCAAACACCTCTGAAGTCCCAGCACCCAAAGTACAATAGACCTTCCTTTGCATGTCTGGACCCCTTGGCAAGTCTGGTGATGGGATTAGGCACCTCTGGGCACTTCCCGGGGTAGGAGGTGTGTATACATGTCCTCACACTTGGGGAGGTGGCAGGGGGAAGAGTCATTTTTCCAAGGGCAAAATAGTGTTGGAATGGAAGGAACTGGCAAAGGAGTTTATTTTATATGATGGTTAAAGCGAGGTAATTTCCCTGAGCTGTCAAGTCGAAAGGATGCATTTATGCATAATATTTGTAACATTTAACAACTTTAAAGATGTGCCCCCCCCTGGGATTTCCATAACAGCCAGTGGGGCCCAATCCTCACACAATTTGCATCCTTGCTCGCTAGGAAAGCATCCTTTCCCCCTGCCTAAGCTGCATCTCATCCCCTCCTCTGCAAAAAAAGCAACATTCCCTCCATCACCCCCAATTATTGCACCTTTTTCCTCCTCTGCAGCCTCCTCCTTAACCAAGCCCGTTTCTCCTCTCAGGCTGTGAGCGGGGTGCCTCTCTCCCCCCCCCAATACAGTCTCGCCCCCCCTCCTTTCTATGTGCAACTTCCTGCCTCTCTAAGAACCAGAGCTCAGTTCCTTCGCCCAGGAAGAGGACTGAGTGGCAGGAACACCTCCCCTCGTGCAAGCCTTCCCCTGCTTAGCAATGACTTCTCAGGCTTGGGAAAGTTGGGTCACCGGTTTTTGCTGAGTTAAACTAAATCGTTTTGATTGGATTTTGCAGAAGTGTGCAATTCACTTGCCGTTTTGAATTTATCTTTCTAAGCGGGTCGTGCAAAGCGTCCCTATTTTCCAGGGATGGTCCTGGATTTGCACAAGCTGCCCCAGTTTTTTGACCTTATAGAATCAGAGAATTGTAGAGTCGGAAGGGACCCAAGGGTCATCTAGTCCAACCCCCTGCAATGATGATGATGATAATAATAATAATAATAATAATAATAATAATAATAATAATAATAATTTATACCCTGCCCTCCCCAGACAGAGCCAGGCTCAGGGCAGCTAGCACCATTACAATAGAAAGATAATGGGGGCGCAATTTAAAATACAGGTTAAAATGCAATTTTAAAAGCAGCCTCATTTTAAAAGTAGCCCATAAATCAAAACCGTAAGGGGAGGGAAGACATAAGGGTCCAACTGAGTCCAAACCAAAGGCCAGGCGGAACAGCTCTGTCTTTCAGGCCCTGCGGAAAGATGCAGGACGATGCAGCTGTCCCGTGCGGGGATCGAACCTGCAGCCTTGACATCCCTATTTCCATAGGGTTCGGTTTCCCTAGCGGCTAGGGAAACCCAGCTGGATGGGGAGGGGTAATAATAATAATAATGTATGAAGTTACATTGAAAGACCTACATTGGCTCCCAGTACGTTTCCGAGCACAATTCAAAGTGTTGGTGCTGACCTTTAAAGCCCTAAACGGCCCTGTATACCTGAAGGAGCATCTCTAACCCCATCATTCTGCCCGGACGCTGAGGTCCAGCGCCGAGGGCCTTCTGGTGGTTCCCTCACTGTGAGAAGCCAAGTTACAGGGAACCAGGCAGAGGGCCTTTTCGGTAGTGGCACCCGCCCTGTGGAACGCCCTCCCACCAGATGTCAAAGAGAAGAACAACTACCAGACTTTTAGAAGACATCTGAAGGCAGCCCTGTTTAGGGAAGCTTTTAATGTTTGATGTATTGATATTTTTTTGGAAGCCGCCCAGAGTGGCTGTGGAAGCCCAGCCAGATGGGCGGGGTATTAATAATAATAATAATAATAATAATTATTATTATTATTATTATTATTATTATTATTATTTACCCCCCACAAGCCAAGGAGATAAGTAACTACAACTTCAGAAGACATCTGAAGGGAAGGGTTTTTTTTAATGTTTCATGTTTTATTATATTTTTATCCATGCTGGAAGCCACCAAGATGACTGGGGCAGCCCAGTCAGATGGGAAAGGTATAAATAATAAAATTATTACTATTATTATTATTATGGAATAGGGCATCCCTATTTTCATTGATGAATTGTTGCAGGATATTCCGATTACTGCTTTTTATAGGATATTGGACACGGTGGGAGTTTATGCCTTCCAAGGATTGGCCTGAAAGGAAGCGCAGCCGGCGTCATGGAACCCCCCCCCCCCCCCGAGGATGGAGCTTGCAAGTGTTAGAATGCAACAGGCGGATGGCTCAGTTTAAGAGCAGGGCGCTGATAAGGCCAAGGTTGCAGGTTCGATCCCTTGTAGGGGGCAGCGGCGTATTACTGCATTGCAGCGGGTGGGACTAGATGACCCTCGGCTCCCTTCCAGCTCGACAGATTCTATGAAAGCGCATGGAGCGCGGAAGTTGCATTGCAAGTAGTAGGCAAGGGGGGGCGCAAGGGTTGCAGAGAGGGAGGGGGGACTCGGTCCTCCGCTGGACGACTGACCCGGCCGGGCTCTGTTTCCCAGGGAAGCAGGAAGTTGCAACCCAAAGGCGGCGGCGGCGCTGGGGGCGTTGCAGAAGCGCCCTGCTCCCTCTTCCGCGGAGGGAAACGCTCCTGCGGAGGCGAGGAGGCGGCGAGGTGAGGCTTTTGTGGGGTAGGGAGAGGAAAGACGGGGGAGGGAACCCAAGGGGGATTTGCACGAGGGGGAATGAAGGGGAAAGGCGCCTCCCACGCGGAGCACTTTCCCCCGGGAAATGCACGGGGTGGGGTCCCGGATGATCCGTGCTGTGCGGCCCAAAGTGCTGCAAGATCGCCAATGCAAGACCCCCCCTTTTAAAATCTCTTTCCCCCCCACCCCAGCTCTGAAAAAAACGGGGGAAGGGGGAACATGCAGCCCAGACAGAGGGAGGAACCCGCTATGGGGGAAGCAGCCTCGTTGAGGTGCATTAACATAAACCAAATATCCTTTATTAGGCATAGCAAACCACACATTATCAAATAGACACCATATGCAAATTGTGCAAAATACAAGGTTTGTCCCAGTCAGATCTTTAACTCCAGAGAAAATCAATTCGCATAAATAATACAGTACAACACTACCACTATATATACTATATATTTCTTAATGCACCAACTTGAACAAGTCAGTATTTGCAAGCAGCGAGCTCAGGGGAGGGAAGGAGGATTGGGGCAGGCAGAGTAGGCGACCTGGGTTCCTCCTTCAGTCTTGAGTGCTGAATATCCTTTTTTTTTGTCTTTGCTGACCTAGTTATAGGGACTAGTAGTGATTTGCTGGAAGGCTGTTATCACCTGGCCTTGGAGCTGGGAGGATGGAGCAGGACACACAAAAAGCCTGCTGGGTTGATAACGGTTTCAGCATAAAAATACACAAAATGATGAAGGATCATTTCCGACAGATTTTCAAACTTCTCTCCATCCCTTTCTGTTTTAGCCGCTCTGAACACTTGTGTAGCCCCAGCTCCCATGTTCTCATTGCTCACCCTGAGCTCTAAATCATTCTTGATCCGTTTTAAAAGCATAGGTTCCGAATATTTATCCCTCAAAAGAACAGATATGCTCCTCTAAATCCTTGCTAACTTCAGCAATACTTTCTCGCAATGTTCCCAGTATATTGGTTAAGCTCATTAGCCTGTAATTTCATATATATGCAGTGGTACCTCGGATTAAGAACTTAATTCGTTCTGGAGGTCTGTTCTTAACCTGAAACTGTTCTTAACCTGAAGCACCACTTTAGCTAATGGGGGCTTCCTGCTGCTGCTGCTGCTGCTGCACAATTTCTGTTCTCATCCTGAAGCAAAGTTCTTAACCCGAGGTACTATTTCTGGGTTAGTGGAGTCTGTAACCTGAAGCGTATGTAACCTGAAGCATATGTAACCCGAGGTACCACTGTATATAAAAATTTATTTATTTGGTTTTTTTCAGATTAAAATTTTACAGTCACATATACAAGATTCCACAGAATCTTCTGGACTTCCCTCTTCCCCTTTGTGGGTCCTTTCCTCCTGCATATTTTATAATAATCCAAATATTTTACCTCTCCATTGTGTCCAAAATTCACTGTGAAACTGCAAGTGTTTTTGCAATCCTACTAACGGATTTTAACTGCCTCCAATGGTTTTTAAGATAATAAGGAATGAGAAAAATTTATAATTTAACATTTTGGTCTTCCTGATTTCTGAGTCTTCCGGTCATTTTAGCCATTTCGGCATAATCTATCAACTTGATCTGCTGATCTTCTCTGGTAGGGACTTTATCTTCTTTCCATCACTCCTTGTATGCCCCGCGGAGGACCTTAAGGTCCACAAATGACAACATTTTGGAGGTCCCACGTCGCAAGGTGGTAAGACCGGTCTCAACCAGGGCCAGGGCCTTTTCAGTACTGGCCCCAACTTGGTGGAACGCTCTGTCACAAGAGACTAGGGCCCTGCGGGACTTGAAATCCTTCCGTAGGGCCTGCAAGACAAAGCTGTTCCGCCTGGCCTTTGGTTTGGACTCAGTATGACTCTTGTCTTTCCCTCCCCTTATGGTCTTGATCTATGGGCTACTTTTAAAATAAACTTTGTATACAGTGGTACCTCGGGTTACATACGCTTCAGGTTACAGATGCTTCAGGTTACAGACTCCGCCAACCCAGAAATATTACTTCGGGTTAAGAACTTTGCTTCAGGATGAGAACAGAAATTGTGTGGCGGCAGCCGGAGGCCGCATTAGTTAAAGTGGTGCTTCAGATTAAGAACAATTTCAGGTTAAGAACGGACCTCCTGAACGAATTAAGTTCTTAACCCGAGGTACCACTTTGTATACATGCTGAAAATTATATTATAATAAGCCTCGTAATGTAATATGATAATGTTTACCGATGTAACATAAGAATGTTAATAAATAATTAAAACTCAAAAAGAAAAATCAAGAGCAGGTGATGGCAGGTACTCCCAAGGCCCAGCTAAGGAACTTCTCCTGGCTCTCTAGCCAGTAAGTAACAGTCTGCATCTTCTCATCAGTGGGAATGACATGCAGAGAGAGAATTTTATCATTAGAGCTGCCTTTTAGTCCAGAAGGGACGCGGGTGGCACTGTGGGTTGAACCACAGAGCCTAGGAGGTTCGTGGTTCGAATCCCCTCCACAGGGTGAGCTCCCGTTGCTCGGTCCCTGCTCATGCCCACCTAGCAGTTCGAAAGCACCCCAAACAGTGCAAGTAGATAAATAGGTACCGCTCCGGCGGGAAGGTAAACAGTGTTTCCGTGCGCTGCTCTGGTTCACCAGAAGCGGCTTAGTCATGCTGGCCACATGACCCGGAAGCTGTACGCCGGCTCCCTCGGCCAGTAAAGCGAGATGAGCGCCACAACCCCAGAGTCGTCCACAACTGGACCTAATGGTCAGGGGTCCCTTTAGCTTTTATCCAGAACCCCTAATGCAGTTTATGAGCAGTGCTGGAAGCAGCTGGATCCTAGCTACAAGTCCTGGACTCAGAATCACTGTCAAGGCCCATGGCATGCCTAATAGGGGACAGAAATTCTGGAAAAACAACAACAACATTGTTGCCTTCCGTTGGAAAAGGAAGATTCTCTTTTGAAATTCACACATGTTAAGGTTCATAATTTGTATCGCTTAATCCAGATGAGTTTCTGGGGGAGTATTCTGCCTAGCACGATTTTTACCCTACCTGTGCCTCCATTTCTCGATCCCTCTTAATATACAGATTAAGAAGATCCCAGGATATTTTGTTCCCAGAAATATCTAGCCTTGGAAAGAAATTCTCCCAGTGGACTTGGATGTCTTCGTTGGAAGGAAAAGAACCACTTTGCCAAGTCTCTGAGGAAGGAGAGAGAATGGCAGGTACAGAATTTTTTAACCCATAATGGGAAAGGTTATAGTGGGAAAATAACACAAACCTGCAAACCTGGGTTGCACTGACCTTGGGTCAACCCTGCCTTAATGGCATAGCTGTCAATGTTTCCCTTTTTTAAAAGGGAAATTCCCTTATTCCGAATAGGATTCCTCACAAGAAAAGTTGACAGCTATGCTTGGTGGTGGTGGTGGAGAACGCAGAGCTCAGTGTTAGAACTGCTAGCTTTTTTGCAGATTAGTTGGGCTGCAGTAGGCGTGCTGGGGAGACCACACCAAGTAACTTTTGCTTGGTTTAATAACAAAAACAAAAACTCATTTTACACTAAATTACATTATATCAATAAGTGTAACCCATCCACCAGGGTACTGAGAGAGCATCATGCTGCTCTTAAGATACTGTACCCAAGAGCTTAAGTAACATAACTTAACAGCACCTGCTACAGTGGTACCTCGGGTTACATACGCTTCAGGTTACATACACGTCAGGTTACAGACTCCGCTAACCCAGAAATAGTGCTTCAGGTTAAGAACTTTGCTACAGGATGAGAACAGAAATCGTGCTGCTGTGCTGCAGCAGCAGCAGGAGGCCCCATTAGCTAAAGTGGTGCTTCAGGTTAAGAACCGTTTCAGATTAAGAACGGACCTCTGGAATGAATTAAGTACTTAACCAGAGGTACCACTGTATACTGCTTCACAGCTGTAAAACTAGGTCGTGTTATTTGCTCAGGCCCTTAAATATATACACATATCTTTATGAAACCTAAAATTTAAAGAAACCATTCAACAAGAACACAGTCTTTGAATGTAGAAATTCGAAGGTTCTGTCCTGTCCTTGCAATCAACAGAGTCCCAATCTGAAAGCCTGCAGAGCAGTGGTTTTCAATCAGTGTGCTGTGGCACCCTGGGGTCCCTTGAAGGATGCTCAGGGGCTCCCCAGGTAACATTGGCCGCTGTCCCTCTTTCCTTCCCTGCCTCCTCGGATGCCCTCTTGCGTCTCTGCGTCCCAAAGGCTTGCACAGCTGTTTGTGGCAGCAGTCCTGGCTACAAGCTCCACAGGTGAATGGTCCCTCTGGGGCTAGTCAGGGAGTGCTTCCCAGGCCCCTGTGGGGCAGTGTGAGGAGCAGTGTGAGGATGTGGGGCAGCTCAGAGACCTGGCCGGGCAACAGCAGCTGCCCAGAGGTCTCCCAAGGAGAGGAGGCTGAGGGAACACTCCACAAGGGAGGGTGTTCGAAAAAGGGTGAGGGGCTGCCAGTGCTGCAGGCAAGAGGTGACATAACTGGGCTCCTGAGCCCCACAGGGGTGCTGCAGAATTATTGCAGTTGGTTGAGGGAGACATGGGCCCAAAAAAGGTTGAAATCCTCTGCTGCAGAGGGATCTGAAGGCAAAGGAACAGACACATCTGTGCCTGTGGGATATTGGCCTGGCTGGAGTTTATATTGTCCTCCTGGAGGGCAGAATATTCAGAAGGTAAACCCAGCTTTTGGTGTCTGCAAATAACATAAAAAATTCACCCCTATACAGTGGTACCTCGGGTTACATACGCTTCAGGTTACATATGCTTCAGGTTACAGACTCTGCTAACCCAGAATTAGTACCTTGGGTTAAGAACTTTGCTTCAGGATGAGAACAGAAATCGTACTCCAGCGGCATGACAGCAGCAGGAGGCCCCATTAGCTAAAGTGGTGCTTCAGGTTAAGAACAGTTTCAGGTTAAGAACGGACCTCTGGAACGAATTAAGTACTTAACCTGAGGTACCACTGTACACAGAGTTTGAAATCATTTGTTTTCTGCTGAAAATTCAAAGACGTTTTCTTTTTCTCAAACTTCCCCCCCAGATCATGGCCAGAATAATGGGAATTCTATGCTATCGTCAGAAACTCCTGCAGCTGAAGAAGGAAAAGAGATGGTTGCAGATGAAAGTGAACTTAAGAAGCACGGAGAAGAGAAGTCCTCACCTTCTCTGGAGGTTAATGCCCATGAACCCCAAATCCTGCAGGAAGATGGACAAGGAAACAGCCAGAAAATATGTCCGGTGTGTGGGAAGATATTTCGATACGAGTCAAAGTTAAATAGGCATTGCAGAAGCCACACGGGGGAGAAGCCATTTAAGTGCACTGAGTGTGGAAAGAGCTTGAGTTCCAGCTGCAGCCTTCTTAAACATCTAAGAAGCCACACTGGGCTGAAACCGTTTAAATGCATGGAGTGTGGAAAGAGTTTCCGTGAGAGCAGTACCCTCCTTACACATACGAGAACACACACTGGGGAGAAACCATTTAAATGCACGGAATGTGGGAAAACCTTCAGTAGGAACACGCAACTTACTTTGCATCAGAGAACACACACAAGGGAGAAGCCATTTAAGTGCTTTGAGTGTGGACGGACCTTCAATCAGCTCATTAATCTGACTTCACATAGCATTATCCACACAGAGGAGAAGCTATTTAAATGCATGGAATGCGGGAAGTGCTTTGGCGACAGCAGTGGCCTTACTCAACATCAGAGAACCCACACAGGGGAGAAACCATTTAAATGTACAGAGTGCGGAAAGGGTTTCAAGCAGCCCAACCACCTTACTATACATTACAGAACGCACACCGGGGAGAAGCCATTCAAATGCATGGAATGCGGGAAGAACTTCAGCCAGCTGGTTAACCTTACTTCCCATCAGAGAATACACACCGGGGAGAAACCCTTTAAATGCATGGAATGCGGGAAGAGCTTCACTGATAGTAGCGGCCTTGCTCAACATCAGAGAACCCACACAGGGGAGAAGCCCTTTAAATGCACGGAGTGCGGAAAGAGCTTCCAACAGCCCAGCCGCCTTACTCTACATTATAGAATCCACACCGGGGAGAAGCCATTTAAATGCCTGGACTGTGGGAAGAACTTCAGACAGCTCATTAACCTTGCTTCACATCGCAGGACCCACACAGGGGAGAAACCCTTTGAGTGCAGGGAGTGTGGGAAGAGGTTTTGTAACAGCAGCAACCTCATTTCTCATAGCAGAACACACACTGGGGAGAAACCGTTTAAATGTGCAGAATGTGGGAGGAGCTTCGCAAAGAAGAAAAGCCTTACTTTACACAACAAAAAACACACAGAAGGAACCATTTAGATGTGTTGGATGTGGGAAAAAGCTTACTTTCCATCACGGGACACAGCTTTCTGGGGGGGGGGAAGCTTTTACGTGCAGAGAATGTGGAAGGTTTAGTGTGAGCAGTTGTCTTCCTTTAAATCGAAGAAGACACACAGAGGATAATGAGCACATAAAGAAGTGTCTTGGTGGATCAGGCCCATAGTCTTATTTAGTCCAGCATCTGATTTTCACAACCAGTAAACACATTTGAATGTAGAGTGAAGAAAGAGTTTAGTGTTAGCAGTGTCCTTCCTTTACATCAAAGAATGCCCAGTGTGGAGTTTTCTTGAGGGTACAGGCCTTAATGTAGAAAGTACTCCTCTTTCTCTTCCTCAAAGGACCCACAAAGAGAAGGAAACCTATAAGTGTATGAAATGGGGAAAGCGCTTCAGGGACAGGAGTTACCTTCCACGAAAGAATGCACCCAGCAGGAATCCCAACAAATTAATTGAACCTCAAAAGAGCATTAATGATACGGCACTGTTGTTTCACATGTAAGAAACTACTCCAGGAACACCGTAAGAATGAAAGGAAGTTAGAAAGAGGTCATTTGACACCTGAAAATCTAAGCACATTGATTAAGGAGCGCGCTTTCATTTCGTACAATCAATTAGATGCTGGACTAGTGGTTCTGTAAACAGTAACGTTTGAGAGAAATGAACTGCGCTGTAATACATGCAGAAGTATTATGAACTGTAGAAAATAGAATGTTTGACCCATTTCGTTACTAGCGTTCCTATGCCAATTGTAGGTGTAGTGGAATAGCGAACCGTGATCACAATTGATTGCAAAAGACAAGTTCTTATCAGGGTCAGCCTGCAACTTAAGGAGAAGCTGGTAGGCCCTCGCTGTTCTCTGGAGAGAACCCAACAGGACTGACTTTAATCTTTCTTCTGCACTAGCGAGGTAATAGCATCTTACACTTCTCTGGAGTCAACAGGCCAGGAATTTGGACCCTAGGATAGGCTGTAGAGAGGAATGACTTCCGGGGTGGAGGAGAAATTATATGTGGGAAAATCAGCTGTAGTAGTAGTAATAATAATAATAATAATAATAATTTTTATTTATATCCTGCCCTTCCTAGTTCAGAAACCGGGCTCAGGGCAGCTAATAACAAATTTAAAACACTTTCAACACTTAATTATAAAAGCAGTATAAAAACATGAATAACAATAAAATTCAAAAATCAATTGGATAATCCCCAGGGCTAGCTGGCTGAATTGGTCCTATTTGGGCCAGTGAGGAGGCCAGGGGAGAATTAGCTGTGGGAGCAGGTGATCTTCATAAAAGGGGAAGGGAAATAAAAGATCAGGCTGAATTCAAATTAAAGTCCAGGCAGAATACAGGCCCGACAGAAGGAGGTTAAATCCTGAAGGGCCCTGGTCTCATGGGACAGAGCATTCCACCAGGTCAGAGCCATCACTGAAAAGGCCCTAGCCTTGGTGGACGATAGTCTGACTTCCTTAGAGCCCTGGACCTCTAAATTATGTTTATTCATGGACCTTAGGGTCCTCTGTGGGGCAGACCAGGAGAGGCAGCCCCATAGTAATGAAGTGAGCAGACATTGTAGAATTTCTTGCAAAGATCTTCAGCTTATTTTAGAAGGGATGGTCAAGGATCTGGAAGCCGAGCCTTGTGAGGAATGGTTGAAGGAGCTAGGTATGTTTAGCCTGGAAAAGAGGAGACTGAGAGGAGGCATGATAGCCATATTCAAATATCTGACGGGCTGTCACATGGGAGATGGAGCAAGCTTGTTTTCTCCTGCTCTGGAAGGTAGGACTCGAACCCATGGCTTCCAGCTACAAGAAAGGAGATTCCGACTAAACATATGGGAAAACTTTCTGACAGCTCTTCAACAGTGGAACAGTCTCCCTCGGGAGGTTGTGGAGGTTTTTAAGCAGAGGCTGGATAACCATCTGTCTGGTGCTTTATCCAAAATTCCAACACTGCGGGGAGTTAAGATGCTGTGATTCTATGAAAACATTGGGGAGAGGAAGGTTAACTAGGGTTTGGGAGTGATGAGTTTGTAAATGAAGAACAAGCACAGGGATGAAAGCATTTTTCGGGCACTTCAGCAGGAAGTCTCAAGGAAGCTGACATTTCCCTGTAGCCAGTAAAACTTGGCAAAGCATACAGTAAAACCTAGCAGAACTTCTGGGGCAGGAAATGAAGATTTAGTTGGGATGGGAATATACCTGTCCTTTGCAAGATGTGAATTGTTGCAGGAAGGAAGGAGGGAGGGAGGGAGGGAAGGTAAAGTAAGTAAGTATTGGAGAGAGTAGAAACTAACTTTCAGGAAGTGATGGGAAGGATGGCAGAGGTGAAGAGGCAAAGTTCGGGACCACGTGAGTTTTTTTTTAGAATGTAAATAAGAAAAATGGGAGGCAATCCATGATCTTCATTCCTGGACACCAGACTGCTTCCTGCTATCCTGCGTGTAAAACCCCCAGAAGCCTGTTCCCTTCTAATACTTTGCAGTCAGGGGAAAATGGAAATGTAGGAAGCTTTACCTAAAGGGCCGGGGAAATTTAGAAGGGCCAGTGTAGGATTTAGCAGTGGATAAGACTTTTTTTTTTCTTTTAAGTTGCTTGACGTAGCACGTATGTATAACAGCCTATTTACCTAATACTTGAATATAGTTTCATTTTCTCACATAATCTTGGCATCCTAATAGTTTCTATGTATAATGCACCTGTGATTTTCCTTGATACTTTGTGGGTTAAACTTACGTCTTTCATAAACTGAAATGCGTTCATTGGTCTTTTGTTGACGTGTTTTAAATAAAGCAGATTTCAGATACCACAGAAAAAGAATACTGTTTTTAAGGATGCTGTACAGGACCCAGCCGATGTTCCAGGAGGTCCTAATCTGACACTCCATATTGGCTTTGATTATAGTACTTTGATTATTAGATACTCCATATCATTTGTGCAAATGGCTGTCGGCAAAGTGGAACACATTTGGTTAAGACTCAAAAAATGTTTTCCAAGTCCTAATTGTGCCAAGAAAGCCTTGAGGATTCCCCATTCCACCCTGTTGGATGCCATAAAAGTGTCCAGGAACATTAGAGCCCCTGGGAGCTTATGTACTGTATTTTTCGGCCCATAGGACGCACCAAGTTTTTTTGGGGGGAAATAAGAAAAAAATATTATTCCCCCCCCCCCAGGCGCTTGTGGGGCCGGCAGCGGGAGAAGCGCTCTTCACCCTGCCGCCTGCCTGCAGACCAGGTCCGGGGACAGCGGGAAGACGTGCTGCGCCTCCCCGCTGTCCCCAGAGCTTGCGGGGCTGGCGGCGGGGAGAAGCACGCGTCTCCTCGCCGTCAGCCTCCAAACCACATCGGGAGACAGCGGGATGGCGGCGTTCCGCCTCCCCGCTGTCCCCCGACCTTGTGGGGCTGGCGCTGCGGCTCTCCTGAAGCCTGGAGAGCGAGAGGGGTCGGTGCGCACCGACCCCTCTCGCTCTCCAGGCTTCAGCGAAAGCCTGCATTCGCCCCATAGGATGCACACATATTTCCCCTTCATTTTTGGAGGGGGAAAAGTGCGTCCTATAGGGCGAAAAATACGGTACATTAATTGTGGGTATGGTATTTAGTTGGCATCCATCTGTTTCGGGAGGTGAGCATCTTTGGGGGTGAAATCCGCTGTTGGAAGGTTAGAAAATCTACAGTGGCTACAGGGATTGATAGGGGAGAGAGATATTCCATAGCAGCTTGGGGAGATGAAGCTGTTCAGTTGCGCTGTTGCAGATGAACCATGGTGTCTCTTCTCTCTGCACTTCTCCCAGAGATCATTCCTCCTGTGGTCGCTGCAATGGATGCATGAACTTACTGTCCCCAGGCACTGTGGTTGTCTGAAAGGGATTCTCACATTGAGGGATTGGTGTTGCAGGTCTGCATGCGGCGCTTGCAGACATCTTTGTAACGTAGAGTTGGTCTGCCCACGGGTCTGGTGCCTGAAGCCAGCTCTCCTTGGGATCCTGCCATTACAGTCCTGCTTGGACTACTGCAATGCGATCTACGTGGGGCTACCTTTGAAGGTGACCTGGAAACTACAACTAATCCAGAATGCGGCAGCTAGACTGGTGACTGGGAGCGGCCGCCAAGACCATAGAACACCAGTCCTGAAAGACCTACGTTGGCTCCCAGTACGTTTCCGAGCACAAATCAAAGTGTTGGTGCTGACCTTTAAGGCCGTAAACGGCCTCGGCCCAGTATACCTGAAGGAGCGTCTCCACCCCCATCGTTCTGCCTGGACACTGAGGTCCAGTGCTGAGAGCGTTCTTGCAGTTCCCTCACTGCGAGAAGCAAAGCTACAGGGAACCAGGCAGAGGGCCTTTTCTGTAGTGGCGCCCGCCCTGTGGAACGCCCTCCCATCAGATGTCAAAGAGATAAACAGCTACCTGACATTTAGAAGACATCTGAAGTTTCAGGGAAGTTTTTAATGTGTGACATTTTAATGTATTTTTAATCTTTTTTGGAAGCCGCCCAGAGTGGCTGGGGAAGCCCAGCCAGCTGGGCGGGGTACAAATAAATTATTATTATTATTATTTACTACTACTACTGATGGCAAGATTTTTACATCCTGGTTAGTTGGGCAGTAAGAGCTTACCAGCTGAAGGCTTCTTCCCCAGCTGCTCTGGGCGGCTCCCAACAGAATATTATTATTAATAAAGCGATAAAACATCAAACGTTAAAAACTTCCCTAAACAGCCTTCAGATGGCTTCTAAAAATCAGATAGTTATTTCCTTGACATCTGGTGGGAGGGCGTTCCACAGGGCGGGCGCCACTACCGAGAAGGCCCTTTGCCTTGTTCCCTGTAACCTCGCTTCTCGCAGGGAGGCAACCACCAGATGGCCCTCAGAGCTGGACCTCAGTGTCTGGGCTGAACGATGGAGGTGGAGGCGCTCCTTCAGGTATACTGGACTGAGGCCCTTTAGGGCTTTAAAGGTCAGCACCAACACTTTGAAATGTGCTTGGTAACGTACCGGGAGCCAATGTACGTCTTTCAGGACCAGTGTTACATGGTCTCGCCGGCTGCTCCTCAGTCACAAGTCTAGCTGCCACATTAAAAAGGTAAAGGTACCCCTGCCCGTACGGGCCAGTCTTGACAGACTCTAGGGTTATGCGCTCATCTCACTCTAGAGGCCGGGAGCCAGCGCTGTCCGCAGACACTTCTGGGTTACGTGGCCAGTGTGACGAAGCTGCTCTGGCGAACCGGTACCAGAGCAGCACACAGAAACGCCGTTTACCTTCCCGCTATAAAGCGGTACCTATTTATCTACTTGCACTTAAGGGTGCTTTCGAACTGCTAGGTGGGCAGGAGCTGGGACCGAACGACGGGAGCTCACACCGCCGCAGGGATTCGAACCGCCGACCATACGATAGGCAAGTCCTAGGCGCTGAGGTTTTACCCACAGCGCCACCCGAGTCCCTAGCTGCCACATTAGCACACTTCAAAGTGCTGTTATATAACCAGGTGAGCCACAGTGCTGGTTGAGTTTTAAATGCTTGATTAAACATGTAACTGGTTGTCCCAACCATCAGTGGAGCTGGACCCTGGGAGCAAATCACAGGCTTCACTTAGACCAGGCTTCCTCAACCTCGGCCCTCCAGATGTTTTGAGACTACCGTTCCCATCATCCCTGACCACTGGTCCTGCTAGGTAGGGTTCATGGGAGTTGTAGGCCAAAAAACATCTGGAGGGCCAAGATTGAGGAAGTCTGACTTAGATGAAGTGGCTCAATCACTGTAGCAGAGCTAGAGGAGGAGCTCCACTATAGCCTGCTGGGAGACACCAGAGGCAGAGCAAAGTAGTTAATGTTGGTTTCTGTTTCCCTCACTGAGCAGCAACTGCAGTCACAAGACATTGTTTTGCATTCCACAGTCAGAGTTACTGTTGGATTCCCACGGGAATGGGAGACTGGATGTGACGTACACTGGTTTCCTGTTTTTCACTGTTCTCTCGGTGTTCTTTGTTTCCGAGAGGAGTTGCTTCTCTGCTCTCGCAGAGGCAAGATGCATGTTTGTATTCTCTCAGCATAGAGTGTAAATAAAATTAAGAATGTAGCACATACTGCTTATCCTTCCGCTGTGTGTGACGACGCTCTGCTTAGGCTCAAGATAAGATGAGCCTGTATCAGCTTCAGATGGGCCGAAGCTGGTCAAAATCTCACATTTTTTGGTTATGGTTTTTTGGGGTTTTTTGGTTCCGGGCCCAGAAAAACGCATGCTACCTAGAGTGGCTGGGGAAACCCAGCCAGATGGGTGGGGTGTTATTAATAATAATAATAGCAATTGCACATAGCAGGGCATGCCAGAGACTAAACCTTTGAATTCGCTGCAAGCGAGGAAACCTGTGTAGTTGTGTAGGCTACTCAAACTAAGAATTTTGTGGAAACCCCAAGCATACTATTGCAGACGGTGGTGGTTTCTGCTCCTGAGACTGCAAACATAAAGAGTCCTTATTGCTGGGTTGAGCTGCAGAGATCTGTGAGTGTAATTTCTTTCACACAAGCACTTGTACATAAGTAGAGAAATTGTGAGCATTCTCTTTTCTTTCTTTTATTAATATTTTATTGAAAAGGTTTCAGAATAAAGTGATGCAAAGAAAAAGAGAAGAGAAAAAGGCACAAAAATGGGTAGGAACCCCCCGCCCAAATATACAATATACAAAAAGCGCCCTAACCCACACATTCTTTTATAAATTTGATATTACTATCCTAATACATATGTAAATATTAATAGGCAACTACATTTTGTATAAACTCCTTCCAAATACTGTTGTTATTTATCCAAAGAAAGTCTACGTCCAAGATCTAGGGCAGAGCTTTCCTAACTTTTCACGTTGGCGACACACTTTTTGGACACGCATCAGTTCGCAACACAGTGATTCAGTTTTGCAAGCAAACCCCTTTAGTTTGGAAAGTTCTGGTCTAGGGTTTCTATCTCCTTTGTAGGTCAAGCATCCTGAAGCAAACTTTGCATAAAGGGAACCCCGAAAACGGGCTAGTTTCCACCTCTTTCTCAGTCTCCTGCAAAAGTACTTCTACACAACCCACAGGCACCCCCCATTGCCTTGTCACATTGCAGGGGAGTCCAAAATTTGATTGCCCCCCCACTTGCACAGCCTTCCGAAAGCTGGGGAAGTGAAGGGTTGGGATTTGGGAAGGAGGTGAGAGGCTCTGGCAGTGTGTGGTGTAGTGATTAAGAGTGGTGGACTCGTAATCTGGTGAACCGGGTTTGATTCCCCGCTCCTCCACATGCAGCTGCTGGGTGACCTTGGGCCAGTCACACTTCTCTGAAGTCTCTCAGCCCCACTCACCTCACAGAGGTTTTTTTGTGGGGGAGGAAGGGAAAGGAGAATGTTAGCCGCTTTGAGACTCCTTAGGGTAGTGATAAAGCGGGATACCAAATCCAAACTCTTCTTCCCTAAGCTGAGGAAATGCTCACTAGAGTTTGGGAAGGAGGTGGTGTGAGGGGCTGGGTTGAGGAGGAGGAGACCCCATCCTGGCCCTTCAGGGAGGAGGAAGACAGTACAGATTTACAATAGGTTTGAGGTTACAACGGCTTAGAGGCAGATGAGGGGGAAAGTTGGGAAATGATGGGAGAGCCAGAGCAACACCTGGCTGACATGTCATTAGAAAACATTCTAGACCCACCATCTCCCAGAACCCAGCGAGCCTTAAAAGTAGGAGAGCAAAGAGCTCAAAGACAGAGGGCACTTAGCGGCACCCGTAGAGGAGGCGATGATGTTGACGAGTGAGGAAGTGGGAGAGAAGGGGGTAGAGATTCACTCGGGACCACGGCCATTATCCAAGAGGCTGGGTTCTGTGGCCTCTCTCTGTAAGCTTGGGGAGGGGAGGGGAAAGGACTGCAAGAAACTTTTCCTTGTCTTTATACTTTCCTGGGCCAGGAGCTGCTGACTGCACCCTGACAGGGGGGAAGACTTTAGGACCCTCTGAGAGCCTTCATGCCTCCTCCTCAAAAGACCAGAGCCTTGTTTACCTGGCTTTGGGAAGGCAGCGAGAGGGATGGGTGGGAGGACCTTGAATGTTGCCAAGGGCAAAAAAAAAAAAGGCCTCAAGGAATGAGACTGATGCTGTCACAAAAGTTCTTTCCACGCTGATGCATTTAAAGGGTTCCTCTCCAGTGTGTGTTATTGTAGGCATAGTCTACTCCTGTAAATAAACTGTCTCCCACATTCCCCGTTTCCAAATGGTTTCTGCCCAGTGTGTTCTCTAATGTAATGTAAGGTAAGCTGAGTGAGCTTACAGTAGTTTTTCACACATTCCATGCAACTAAATGGTTCCTCCTGTGTGCGTCTGGTGATGCAAAGCAAGGCTTCCATTCTTCCTGAAGTGCTTCCCACATTTCGTACACTCAAATGGCTTCTCCCGTGTGTGTGTTGTCTGATGTAGAGTAAGGTGTCCGGGCTGGCTGAAGCTCTTCCCACATTCCAGGCATTTAAATGGCTTCTCCCCGGTGTGGGTTCTGTAATGTAGAGTAAGGCGGCTGGGACGTTGGAAGCTTTTCCCGCACTCCGTACATTTAAATGGCTTCTCCCCTGTGTGAGTTCTCTGATGTTGAGCAAGGCCGCTACTATCAGTGAAGCTCTTCCCACATTCCATGCACTGAAAGGGTTTCTCCCCGGTGTGTATTCTCTGATGTGAAGTCAGGTTAATGAGCTGGCTGAATCTCTTCCCGCATTCCATGCATTTCAATGGCTTCTCCCCGGTGTGTGTTCTGTAATGTATAGTAAGGTGGCTGGGCTGCTTGAAACCCTTTCCGCACTCTGTACATTTAAATGGTTTTTCTCCTGTGTGGGTTCTCTGATGTTGAGTAAGGCCACTACTAACAGTATAGCTCTTTCCACACTCCATGCATTTAAAAGGTTTCTCCCCCGTGTGAGTTCTCTGATGGGAAGTAAGGTGAGTGTTCCTACTGAAGGTTTTCCCACATTCTGTGCATTTAAATGGTTTCTCCCCAGTGTGTGTTCTCGTATGTGTAAGGAGGGTACTGCTCTCGCTGAAACTCTTTCCACAGTCCACACATTTAAATGGTTTCACCCCTGTGTGGGTTCTTAGATGTGTAAGAAGGCTCCAACTTGAGCTCAAGCTCTTTCCACACTCAGTGCACTTAAATGGCTTCTCCCCCGTGTGGCTTCTGCAATGCCTATTTAAGTTTGATTCGTATCTAAATATCTTCCCACACACGGGACAAATTTTCTGGCCGTTTCCTTGTCCATCTTCCTGCAGGATTTGGGGTTCATGGGCATTAACCTCCAGAGACGGTGAGGATTTCTCTCCTCTGTGCTTCTTAAGTTCACTTTCATCTGCAACCATCTCTTTTCCTTCTTCAGCTGCAGGAGTTTCTGACGATAGCATAGATGACTCCCTAGAATTCCCATTATTCCGCCCATCATCTGGGGTGAAGTTTGAGAAAAAGAAAACTTTTTTGAATTTCCAGCAGAAAACAAAGGGTTTCAAATTTTGTGTATATGGGTGCATTATTTTATGTTATTTGCAGACACCAAAAGCTGGGTTTACCTTCTGAATATTCTGCCCTCCAGGAGGACAATATAAACTCCAGCCAGGCCAATATCCCACAGGCACAGATGTGTCTGTTCCTTTGCCTTCAGATCCCTTTGCAGCAGAGGTTTTCAATCTTTTTTGGGCCCATGTCTCCCTCAACCAACTGCAATAATTCTGCAGCACCCCTGTGGGGCCCAGGAGCCCAGTTATGCCACCCCTTGCCTGCAGCGCTGGCAGCCCCTCACCCTTTTTCGAACACCCTCCCTTGTGGAGTGTTCCCTCAGCCTCCTCTGCTTGGGAGACCTCTGGGCAGCTGCTGTTGCCCGGCCAGGTCTCTGAGCTGCCCCACCTCCTCACACTGCTCCTCACACTGCCCCACAGAGCCTGGGAAGCACCTTCTGGCCAGCCCCAGAGGGACCATTCACCTGGGGAGCTTGTAGCCAGGGCTGCTGCTACAAACAGCTGTGCAAGCCTTTGGGACGCAGAGACGCAAGAGGGCATCCGAGGAGGGAGGGAGGGAGGGAGGGAGGGAGGGAGGGAGGGAGGGAGGGAGGGAAGGAAGGAAGGAAGGAAGGAAGGAAGGAAGGAAGGAAGGAAGGAAGACGGACAGAGGCAGGTTTGCCTAAGGCACCCCTGACCATCCTTCAAGGCACCCCACGGTGCCAGGGCACACTGGTTGAAAACCACTGCTCTGCACAAAGACAGGACTGAACCTTAGAATTTCTACATCCAAAGACTGTGTTCTAACACTGATCTCTGGGTTTTCCCCAAAAGGAGCGGGTGGCTCAAGATTAACGCTACCCAAGATTGCTACTTTGTGCTCTTCCCATTACAGTGGTACCTCAGGTTAAGAACTTAATTTGTTCCGGAGGTCTGTTCTTAACCTGAAACTGTTCTTAACCTGAAGCACCACTTTAGCTAATGGGGGCCTCCTGCTGCCGCCACATTGCTGGAGCATGATTTCTGTTCTCATCCTGAAGCAAAGTTCTTAATCTGAGGTACTATTTCTGGGTTAGCGGAGGCTGTAACTTAAGCGTCTGTAACCTGAGGTATCACTGTACTGTATAGCCTTTCCCCTTGATGGTTCAAAAATCTGTACCTGTCAATCTCTCTCCTTCCCCAGAGGCCGTGAGAATTGGTTCTTCTCTTTCCAGCGAAGACATCAAGTCTGCTTTGAGAATGTCTTTCCAAGAAACACAACAGGCCGTGTCTTTTTCTGAGAACAAAATATCCAGGGATCCAAAGTAAACCCATTGCATTGCTCTTTGAAACCATCCCGGAAGCTAAGACCTCAGTTTTAAACGTTTGGCGCCCCCCCCCATTTAAACCCGTCAGGCTTTCTGATGACCTCGGACATTCAAACCTCCCGGGGGCGCAAAAGTCTCGTGCAACTCCCCCACCCTCACCAGCAATTCTAACACCTCCCCCCAGCAAGGCTGTTTTCCCCATAGCGAGTTTCTCCCGTCCGGGCTGCATGTTCCCCCCTCCCATCAGAAGGCTGCGCCTTTCTTTTCAGAGCTGGGGGGGGGTTGCTTTTAAAAGGGGGGGTCCTTGCATTGCGCGATCCTGCAGCACCCTGGGCCGCACGACGCAAGTGCACAGCGCGGATCATCCACGACCCCACCCCGTGCATTTCCCGGGGGAAAGTGCTCCGCGTGGGAGGCGGCGCGGGGGGGGGGAGAGGGATGTGTTTCTCCTTCATTACCCCTCAAACAATCCCTCCTTGGGTTCCCTCCCCCCTACTTTCCTTTCACTGCCCCACAAAAGTCGCACCGGGGCGCTTTGCAGCCTCTCCTCCGCGCGCGCGTTTCCCCAGGGCGCTTCTGCAACGCCCCCAGCGCCGCCGCCTTTGGATGGCAATTTCCTGCTTCTCCGGGAAGCAGAGCCCGGCCGGGTCAGTCGCCCGGTGGAGAACCGGGTGCCCCCCCTCCCCTTTGCCTACCGCTGGTTGCAACTTCCCCCCATTTAATGTGGGGAAGAAGAAAAATGCATCTCCTCTCGCGTCCACCTGGCGCTCGGATCCTCCATGAGGCTCGCTGAGGATTCCTCCAGTCCCCACATCCCGGTGTTGTATTTTAGCGCAGGGAGCTTGAGGGGAGGGAGAGTTATGGGGGGGCACGTTCCCCAAATGGGGGAGAAAGAGCTGGAAATGCCCCTGTGCAAAGGACCATCCGGGATCTTCAAAGTGGCGCAGCGTTTCATTGCAAGATCATCTTTGGATCCCTATCCCCTGCAGAGAGATCAGCTCAGTCTCCCCGGGGTGGGGGTGGGGGGGTGTTATTCAGCTTGGGAGGGAAAGGGCACATTCATGGAGGAGAAGCAGCCTCGGGGAGGAGGCGGAGGCACCTGCGTTTTGCTCCCCGGCGCTGTTTTCAAGCGCTGCAGCTGGCGAGTCCTTTTGCAGGCTCCCCAAATCTCCCGAGAAGGAAGAGAGCTGGAAACGTTGCATGATCATAGAATTGCAGAGTTGGAAAGCACACCGAGGGCCATCTAGTCCTTGCAGTTCAGGAATCTCAGCGCAGGTTGGGGAAAGCCTGGCCAGATGTGTCCCCCCACCACCAGCGTTGCTTTCTGCAGCCTCCAGCACATGGATAGGCAAACTAAGTCCCGGGGGCCGGATCCGGCCCAATCGCCTTCTAAATCCGTCCAGCGGAGGGTCCGGGAATCAGCGTGTTTTTACATGAGTAGAATGTGTCCTTTTATTTAAAACAGTGGCGTAGCGTGGGGGGTCTGGGGGGGCCGGGCCAGCTGCACCGGGCTCAACATCTGGGGGTTAGGGTAAGGGGGCGCAAAACCACGGGTTAGGGGGCGCAAATCCATGGGTTAGGGGGCACAAATCCATGGGTTAGGGGGCGCAAATCCATGGGTTAGGGGGCACAAATTACTTGCCTTGCCCCGGGTGCTGACAACCCACGCTACGCCACTGATTTAAAATGCATCTCTGGGTTATTTGTGGGGCATAGGAATTCGTTCATTCCCCTCTCCAAAATAGCCTGCCCCCCCCACAAGGTCCATGGGACAGTGGACAGGCCCCCTGCTGGAAAAGTTTGCTGACCCCTGCACAACGTCAAGGGATTAGCAAGAGGAAAGTGGGTGCAAGTAGCTCCTGTCTCTCAGTCCTCCCACTGGACAGCTGAACCGAGCTGGGGTTTCCTAGAGAGGCAGGAAGCTGCCTTTGCAAGGGGAGTGGGGCTGTTGGAAACCCCTCCATACTCAATGGGAGAGGACGAGTCTTGGAGAGAGGGAGGCTGGAGCGCGCAGAGGACAAAGAGGTGCAATGCATGGGGGTTAGGGGGAAGGAGGAAAGAGCCCCCCACTCCATGGGCATAGCCAGGAGGGGTTGCAGCTGCACCCCGCCCCCCCTAAATCGAGTAAATAAATAAAAAGACTTAACTAAAAGTAGAAATTGTAGATAGGTGGTTTTTTAAAAAAAAATTATTAACAATTTCAACATAACAAATTATTTTTAAAATCATCTTCATTATTCCCCCCTTTTCCCCCTCCCACCTCCCCAACAAACCCTCCCTCCCTCCCTCCCCCCAGACTTCCCTCAGCTCCTCTCTCTGATTTCTCAACTCATATTATTCTCTGCATACTGTAAAATTGTATACAGCCTTATGTTATCTGTCTACTATATTAACCCTCAATAAATCTGTGCATGTTTATTCAGAACCTGCCAAGGAGTCCAGTTCATTTTGTTGTCTTTTTAAATAATTTCTTTAAAGTTCCTGTTCTTCTTTAAAGTCACAAAAATTGTAGATAGGTTTTGGAGCACTTGGGGTCAAAAGGAAGCAATTTGAAACAACGCTGGTGGAGACTTTTCATTCTGAATCTGCTAGGCAATAGCCAGGCTGAGGATGACGACAGGGTGTGGGTGGGTGGGTGTCTCCTGCTCCCTACCCCCTCAACATAAATCCTGGCTACGCCCATGCCTCAGGGTGTGGGGTCTGATCTGTGCAAGGAGAAACTGCTGCAGAAATTGCAGGGCAAAATCCTCTTGGAAGCTACTCAATATCCCCAGGGGCACATTCAGCTTGGGTAGGGGGACCAGATAGAATAGAATTTATTATTTATACCCTGCCCATCTGGCTGGGTTTCCCCAGCCACTCTGGGTGGCTTCCAACAAAGTATTAAAATACTGTACAGTGCTCTAAAAAAAATAAAAACAAAATAAAAACAATACAGTGGTCTGTTAAACATTAAAAGCTTCCCTAAAGAGGGCTGTCTTCAGATGTCTTCTAAAAGTCTGGTAGTTCTTTTTGACATCTGATGGGAGGGCGTTCCACAGAACGGGTGCCACTACCGAGAAGGCCCTCTGCTTGGTTCCCTGTAGCTTCACTTCTCACAGTGAGGGAACCGCCACAAGGCCCTCGGCGCTGGACCTCAGTGTCCGGGCAGAATGACGGGGGTGCATTGGTGAAGAGGAAGCAGCATTTGGGAGTGGGGTGAGGAGAACAACAACAACAACAACAACTTATTTATACCCTGCACAACAACAACAACAATTTATTTATACCCCGCCCATGTGGCTGGGTTTCCCCAGCCACTCTGGGCAGCTCCCAACAGAATGTTACTAAAAAAGCAATAAAAGATCAAACATTAAAAACTTCCCTAAGCAGAGCTGCCTTCAGATGTCTTCTTAAAGTCAGATGTAAGGATTGACATGCTGGCCTGTGCTGTTTTTAGAGAGCTCACATAGGCTTAGCCAGGGGGCTGCAACTGCTCCCCCTAAATCAAGTAAACAAATAAAAATGCTTAACTAAATGACCAACTGCATCACAGATAACTCAGTTCTGCCCCCCTAACTTATTCCCTGCTTATTCCCCCTGAAATAAATCCTGGCTACGCCCATGCGAACTCATAGAGTGTTTACATGATACCTCCCATAATATTTAGTTTCATCGGACTCTTAAATAAAAAAGGGAGTTCCTGGCCATATTTGCCTCCTGGGGGGAGCAAGTTTTATAGTTTGACTCTGTGCTTCATGAAGAAGTGCTTTCTTTCTTTTTCCTAAATCTTCCAACGTTCATCTTCATGGGATGCTCATGAGCTCTAGTGTTGGGAGAGAGGGAGAAGAAAAATTATGTATATTCTCTTTCTCCAGGGTCTGGATAAACATTCAAAGAGGTGGCTGGGCATTTCACCAAAGAGGTATTGGGCCCTGCTGGATCCAGACCAAAGGTCATGGAGGCGAATTATGAGACACAGTCCTCTCTAGGTAAGGACACATTCCCCCCACCCTACCCCTGTTCCTTGATTGAAAGACATTTGGGGCATATTCCCCATTTATTATTTATACCCCGCCCATCTGGCTGAGTTTCCCCAGCTACTTTGGGCAGCTCCCAACAGAATATTAAAAACACAATAAAGCACCAAACGTTAAAAACTTCCCTAAACAGGGCTGCTTTCAGATGTCTTCTAGAAGTCAGACAGTTGTTTATTTCCTTGACATCTGATGGGAGGGCATTCCACAAGGCGGATGCCACTACCAAGAAGGCCCTCTGCCTGGTTCCCTGTACAGTCATACCTCGGGTTACAGACGCTTCAGGTTGCGTTTTTTCCGGTTCAGACCACCAAAACCTGGAAGTACCGGAACGGGTTACTTCCGGGTTTCGGTGGTTGTGCATGCGCAGAAGCGCTAAATCGCACTTTGCACATGTGCAGAAGCGCTGAATCGCAACCTGCGCGTATGCAGACGTGCCGCTGCGGGTTGCAAATGCTGCGGGTTGTGAACGTGCATGGATCACATGCATGGATCACGTTCGCAACCCAAGCATCCACTGTAACCTCGCTTCTCGCAGTGAGGGAACTGCCAGAAGGCCCTTGGAGTCGGATGTCAATGTCCAGTTTGGATGATGGGGGTGGAGACACATCTTCAGGTATACAAAGCTGAAGCACCAAACTTTGAATTGTGCTCGGAAATGCACTGGGAGCCAATGTAGGTCTTTCAGGACCAGTGTTATGTGGTCTCAGTAGCCACTCCTTGTCACCAGTCTAGCTACCGCATTCTGGATTAGTTGTGGTTTCTGGGTCACCTTCAAAGGTAGCCCCACATATGTCTAGAAAAGGAACACAGCTCAGGAAGATCACCTGGCTGCACACAGAGGATCCTATGTTCAACTTCTGGCATCTCCATGGGGGAAAGGGATCAGCTAGCAGCCGGTAGGAAAGCCCTGAGATCATGCTAGTTGAATGAGTCCATGCAGAGGTTTGATGAAGAATCAATTTGACCTGGCATGAGGAAGCCTCCAAATGTTCTTGAGGGCTTTTTAAGTGTTTGAAAAGTTCCCATCTCTGCCCCAAGGCCAGAAGGCCTGCCCTTTCCACAGCAGGACAAGGAAAAGGCAGGTGCCCCAAACACCAAAACAGCATCTTCTTCTGAATATCCAGTAGGTAACTGATGCTCCACTTGTTTCCCCCCAAAAAATTCCTTCCAGTAGCACCTTAGAGACCAACTAAGTTTGTTATTGGTGTGAGCTTTCGTGTGCATGCACACTTCTTCAGATACCCGAACAGATGTTTGAGCAGCTTCTTGGAGAAAGTGTGGCATAGTTTCCTTGCATATTCAGCAGGATAAGTGGATTGTAGAGGGTTCTTAATTCTAAGACCCTTAGGTATAATGTCCAGGTTCTTGCATTTAGTCAGAAAGAAGGTGTCAGTCTGTACCTGTGCAAGTTTCTTGGTGATGGTTGATGGACTTCCATTTCATGCGGCTAAGTGGGGTGCCTTCCATAGTTCTAGTTACAGGTAGGTAGCCGTGTTGGTCTGCCGTAGTCGAAACAAAAAAAAATTCCTTCCAGTAGCACCTTAAAGACCAACTAAGTTTGTTATTGGTGTGAGCTTTTGTGTGCATGCACACTTCTTCAGATACCCAAAGTTAGAATAATGGCTGAGATCCTGGAGATCCACTGTTAGGTGGTGCAGGGAATCCTTAGCTAGCAGTACAATGCTCCCACATTTCTTGGGAATGCTAAAACCAGAGAAGGAGCAAATTGGGGTCAACCTGTGATAATATCCCATGTTTCTACCTTGAAGTTCATACATATATTTTTTTTCCTCATCCCCCAGGGAATGACGGATTGAGCAGTGAGAAATATATGGAAAAATATTTGGTGTCAATGGAAAAAGCCGAGCATGAATCAGGAAAAAAGATGCTTGGAAATCAGAGAGGACCAAAAAGGGATGAGAGAAACTACTCGGAGGATAGGAGGAAGGAGGTCCCTGCTTCCCAGAGTGCTGTTGTCCGGGAACCCATGATCCAACAGGAAGATCACAAAAGGAACAGCAGTAAAACATGCCTGGTGTGTGGGAAAGCATTTAGACATCAATCGAACTTAAATATACATTGCAGAATCCACACAGGAGAGAAACCATATACGTGCACCGAGTCTGGGAAGAGCTTCAATCTGAGAAGCAACCTTACCAGACATAAAAACACACATACAGGTGAGAAGCCGTATAAATGTATGGAGTGCGGGAAGTGCTTCAGTGACAGCAGTAGCCTCACTCGGCATCAAGCCACCCACGCGGAGGAGAAACCGTACGCTTGCATGAATTGTGGAAAGAGCTTTTGTGTGAGGAGTAGCCTCCTTTTACACCAAAGAACACACACAGAGGAGAAGCCATTTAAATGTGCCGAGTGTGGAAAGAGCTTCATTGAGGTCAGTAGCCTTACTAAACATCAGAGAATCCACAGAGGGGAAAAGCCATTTAAATGCAAGGAGTGCGGAAAGAGCTTCAGTCAGAGCGGTAACCTGACGTTACATCAAAGAACACACACAGGGGAAAAGCCATGTCAGTGTACCGAGTGTGGAAAGTGCTTCCGTAGCAGCAGCAGCCTTACTTTACATCAGAGAATCCACACGGGGGAGAAACCATATACATGTATCGAGTGCGGGAAAAGCTTCAGCGCCCGTAGTAGCTTTACTTCACATCAGAGAACGCACACAGAGGAGAAGCCGTTTAAGTGTGTGGAGTGTGGGAAAAGCTTTAGTCAGAGCAGTAGCCTGACGACACATCAGAGAACGCACACAGGAGAGAAGCCGTACAAATGTGTCAGCTGTGGGAAGTGCTTCAACGACAGCAGTGGCCTTACTTTACATCAAAGGACCCACACAGGGGAGAGACCCTTTAAATGCACGGTGTGCGGGAAAAGCTTCAGTCTGAGTAGTAACCTTAGCAGACATCAAAAAACACACACGGGAAAGAAGCCGTATAAATGTGTGGAATGTGGAAAGTGCTTTATTGACAGCAGTGCTCTTACTTTACATCAGAGAACACACACAGGCGAGAAACCATTTAAATGCACAGTGTGTGGAAAGAGCTTCAGTGCAAACAGTAGGCTTGCTAAACATCAGAGAATACATACGGGAGAGAAAAAATGGTGTGGGAAAAGCTTCGGTGACAATGCAAACCTTTCGGGACATCAGAAAACCCACACAGGCGAAAACCTGTAAAACTGCATGGGGTGTGGACATTGGAAGACTTCCTAAACACTAAAACACACAGTGGCGAAGTTACGGAAACGTACGAAGTGTGGAAAAAAGCCATGTGAGCACCAGCCTTCTTCAACATCTGAGAACCCTTAGAGGAAAGAAACCCTATACATGTAAAGAATATGGCTAATTTCTGTGTTATGAGAGGACTGGTTTGGCTGCAGTGGCATATGCTTTAGTTACATCCAGGTTCAATTACTGGAATGGGTGCTGCCTTTGAAAAGTGCTCCAAAACTTCAACTGACTCAAATATCAGCAGCCAGATTTTCAGCTGGTAACCAAACAGTTAAACCCCTGTGTTGCAAACAATTATCGGTAATATCCAAGGCAACACGATGACCAAGTACAACAATGCGATGTCAATATAAAATCTTTATATAATGTATGCAGAACATTGAACAGTATGAAATATATGAAATGCACTCTCTGTAAAACCAAATAAACAGAAATCTTATACATCTCTGAAAGTCACAAAATATGCACTCTTGATGGATTCTCTTGAAAACATAGAACCAAATGAAAGTCTTACAAGTCTCTGAAAGTCTCTGCAGACTATGCAAGTTTCTGAAAGAAGCAATGGGACGGATTCTTATCTGGTGTAAACTAAGCTGTAAAGATTAGTTTTATGACATTCAACACTGCCAAAGTGGGCATAAAGTTATGTAACCACTGCTACTGACTGCATGTTGCAAGAAACCACCAAGAGTGCATATTTTGTGACTTTAAGAGATTTATAAGATTTTCAGCTGGGGCTGGTTATAGCCTGGGGAACATACGACTCCCTTGTTACAACAGCTCCACCAGGAGTACCAGTCTGTTTTGGGCACAAGTGCTGGTTGTGAACTATATATGACTCATGTCCAAGCTATCTGAATGACTGTGTTCCCTCATTTGAAACTGCCCAGGTTCTGAGGTCTTCAAGGTCTTCTCTTGGCCCCACCAGCCTCACAGGCTCCTTGGAGAGGGCCTTCTCAGTGGTTGCTCCCCATCTTTGGAACTCCCTGGAGAAGTTAGCCTGGCTCCCTCCTCCTTGTCCTTCTGCAGGCAGGCGAAGACTATCCAGCAGGCTTTTGGGAAGTGCTGTTTTAATGAAAGGGCTGCCGCCATACTGTTTTTATTGCAATTATTTGTTTGGTTTTAATGGATGTGCTAGATGTACACACACTATCAGTGTTTATTTTTTAAAAAATAATTCCCCCCCCTATGTTCTTAGTGATTCTTATTACAGTGGTACCTTGAGTTTAGAACTTAATTCGTTCTGGAGGTCCGTTCTTAACCTGAAACTGTTCTTAACCTGAAGCACCACTTTAGCTAATGGGGCCTCCTGCTGCTGCTTCACCACTGGAGCACAATTTCTGTTCTCATCCTGAAGCAAAGTTCTTAACCTGAGGTAATATTTATGGGTTAGCGGAGTCTGTAACCTGAAGCATCTGTAACCTGAAGCATCTGTAACCTGAGGTACCACTGTATTATTTGTAAGCTGCCTTTAGTCCCTTCAAGGAAATAATAATAATAATAATAATAATAATAATAATAATAATAATGAAGTTTTCACTTCTGGAAATGTAGCAGAATGGAGTGAAAGTTTATGGTGGGACTGCCCAGAGGTATTTAAATTGTGGGAAATGGTTTGTGAAGAAATTGCCCCAAATACTCAAATACAGTGGTACCTTGGTTTACAGCCATAATCCATTCTGGAGCTCCGGTTATAAACCAAAACAGGTTGTAACCCAAGACATGCTTTCGCCAATGGGGCCTCCCCCCCCCAAAAAAGGGATGTAATTTTAAAAAATATAATCCACAAAAAAAGGGACACACACTTCCGGGTTTGACGTGGTTGTAATCCAAAACGGTTACAAACCAAGGTACCACTGTATCCCATCCCAACTTTACCACAGATTTGTTTATAAAATCTATGGCACGATCAGCTGAAAGGGTTCAGCTCCCAGGAACTTTTAAGGCCGGAATTTCATTTGCCTCCAAATGGAGAAGCTTATGGGACTGGCAACTTTTAATTTGGTGTGAAGTTTAGCGCTAACTGGGAAAAAAATAGCACATGCCGATGGTATCTGAGGGTCCTGCATGGTTTGGTGTGATTTTTGTCATGCATACAACAAATACAGATACACAGGACTCCATCTCTAGAAGATTGGCTTTTCTCATGGTCCTAACCTGATTTAAGTCTCTTCCAGATATACTGTGCTGCCTTTTTTTGTATTTGTACTTCCATTATTATTATTTTTAAATTGTTGTTGTTGTTGTTTAGTCGTTTAGTCGTGCCCGACTCTTCGTGACCCCCTGGACCAGAGCACGCCAGGCACTCCTGTCTTCCACTGCCTCCCGCAGTTTGGTCAAACTCATGTTGGTAACCTCGAAAACACTGTCCCACTATCTCGTCCTCCGTCGTCCCCTTCTCCTTGTGCCCTCCATCTTTCCCAACACCAGGGTCTTTTCCAGGGAGTCTTCTCTTCTCATGAGGTGGCCAAAGTATTGGAGCCTCAGCTTCACGATCTGTCCTTTCAGTGAGCACTCAGGGCTGATTTCCTTAAGAATGGATCGGTTTGTTCTTCTTGCAGTCCATGGGACTCTCAAGAGTCTCCTCCAGCACCATAATTCAAAAGCATCAATTCTTCAGCGATCAACCTTCTTGATGGTCCAGCTCTCACTTCCATACATCACTACTGGGAAAACCAGAGCTTTAACTATACGGACCTTTGTTGGCAAGGTGATGTCCCTACTTTTTAAGATGCTGTCTAGATTTGTCATTACTTTCCTCCCAAGAAGCAGGCGTCTCTTAATTCCGTGGCTGCTGTCACCATCTGCAGTGATCATGGAGCCCAAGAAAGTAAAATCTCTCACTGCCTCCATTTCTTCTCCTTCTATTTGCCAGGAGGTGATGGGACCAGTGGCCATGATCTTCGTTTTTAAATAAAACGAATTATTTTTAAATAATCTTTATTAATTTAAATTACACACAATCTCATACTACAAAAAGAAAATTAAAGAAAAAACAATTAAGAAAAAAGAAGAAAATACGGGGGGGGGAGAAAAAGCAGATTTACGTGCATAAAAACAACAACTTAATCTTCCTAATTAATACTTAAATAAACACTTAAATAAAAAAGACTTCTGACAAAACAAGTCTTCCAATCATTCTCATTGTACTGTTTATACTGTCGTCGTTTTCCCCGCACAGTTTTATATTCTTTAATATTGTTCCCATCTACTCCACAAACGGTATTTGTTGTGTGTTTACAAGTATCACTCAAGTTCTGCTAATATGGTGTGGTTGGTACAATATGATCTTATATAATCCTTAAATATTCTCCATTCTCCAAACATTTTCTGGTTCAATACTCCTCTAACTCTTCCCGTCAGTTTTGCTAGTTGTAAATATTCTCACATGCGTATCTGCCAGTCTGTGATTGTTGGTATTGTTTCATTTTCTCGTTTCCTCGCCACAAGGATTCTTGCTGCTGTGGTGGCACTCATGAACAGTGGTCTTGCGTCTTTTTTAATTTCTAATGGTAAAATGCCTAAAAGAAAGATCTCTGTGGGTTTTTCTAACAAGTGTGTCTGAATGATTTCTTGAATTCATTATAGATATTATCCCAGAATTCCCTAACTTCCATTATTTTTATTGTGTTGATTTCTTTGACTTCCATAATAATAATAATAAATCCGTACCTGTGCAATATCCACTTCACAGACACAACTAAAGAACTTTAACAGCAAGAGGAAGAGGAATCCAAGCTTAGATTGGCAATGTCAATCACAGCTGAGAGGAGGGAGGGCACCTGGGAGACACCCCCCAGCCTCAATTACCTGTTAAAAAGACAGGCCATCTTGCCTCCTGCTGACAAATAGGAATAATATAATAATAATTTATTATTTATACCCCACCCATCTGGCTGGGCTTCCCCAACCACCCTGGGTGGCTTCCAACACAATATTAAAAGACAGTAATGCATCAAACAAGTGGATTTCAGAAGGAAGAAAGCTGGGAAGAACGGGGTGCACAATATATGGGGTGGGGGTGGGGACCGCCAGACAAACACAGGGGTGAAACCAGGCTTTCTTTCACCCGGGTCAAAGACTCAGTTCAGCACCCCCAGCTATGTTCTTTTGCAAACAGAAAAGTGTTCCATGCACCCATCCACACCGCTAAACAAATTCATTCTTAAAGGGCATAAAAAGGAGGGAATGTATTATTCGAGTTCAAAGTTTTATTTTTTAAAAAATAGTCTTTTTTTGATCTCCAGCATAACAAAATAACCAACATAACTTATATATATATATTTTAAAAAACAATTTTCATTTTTCATTTTCACCTTTTACATTAACTGATGCAAAAGACAGAGGAGGGTTTGCCCTGCCGGACTTAAGACTGTACTATGAATCGGCAGCTTTCTACTGGTTGAAGGACTGGCTACTTCTTGAGAATACAGACATTTTGGATTTGGAAGGATTTGATAACAGATTCGGTTGGCATGCATATATTTGGTATGACAAGGTAAAAATTCATAAAGGATTTAAAAACCATATTGTTAGGAAAGCATTGTATAATGTCTGGACTCGATATAAGGATTTGTTGGAAAATAAAACTCCTAGGTGGTTGTCACCAATGGAAGCTAAGGAAGTGAAAAGACCTAATATGGAATCCAAATGGCCAAAATATTGTGAAATTTTAGAGCAAGAGAGTGGAAAAATTAAATTACAGAGTTTTGAGAAAGTAAAGTCCAAAGTACGAGATTGGCTTCATTATCATCAAATAATGGAGGTGTTTAAACAAGACAGGAAAATTGGCTTCCAGTTGGAGAGATCCAAATTAGAAACAGAGCTGTTAGAACCCAATACTAAGAACTTATCAAGAATGTATGGCTTGCTGTTGAAATGGAATACATTGGATGAGACAGTTAAATCAGCTATGATTAAATGGGCACAAGACTTTGGTCATGACATCATGTTTGCGGACTGGGAACAGTTATGGACCACCAGTATAAAATTTACGGCATGTAATGCCTTAAGAGAAAATATTATGAAAATGATTTACAGGTGGTACATGACCCCAACCAAGCTCGCAAAAATCTATCATCTGCCCAATAACAAATGCTGGAAATGTAATGAGACGGAAGGAACCTTTTATCACCTTTGGTGGACCTGCCCGAAGATTAAAGCCTTTTGGGAAATGATTTATAATGAAATTAAGAGGGTACTTAAATGTACTTTTCATAAGAAACCAGAGGCATTTCTCTTGAGCATGGTCGGCCAATTGGTGACAAAGACGGATAGGACATTTTTTATGTATGCTACCACAGCGGCAAGGATCCTTTTAGCAAAGTATTGGAAGACACAAGAACTACCCACACTGGAAGAATGGCAGACAAAGGTGATTGACTACATGGGACTGGCGGAGATGACCGGCAGAATCCGTGACCAAGAAAAAGAGACAGTGGAAGAAGATTGGATGAAATTTAAAGTATATCTGAAAAACTGTTGTAAAATTGATGAATGCTAAAATGTCAAGGGAAAGGAAAATATAGAATTACAGCTGTAACCGATTAAGGGTTAGAAGAAACTTAAAGAGAAAATAAGTAATTAATTAATTGGTGTGAAGAGTTGCTGAAAATTTTTTAAAACAGAGATGCAGAAAAGGGGAGGTAAGGGGAAGTCCGAGAAGTAAGGTTATGAAAATAAGTTTTTTGAAATTATACATGTTTATATGTTTTGGGTTTGTTTTTGTGTGTGTATTGTTTTGTCTTTTATTTGTGTTGGAAAACTAATAAAAAAATTATTAAAAAAAAATACAAATATTTCAACAAGAAAAACAAAATATTTTTATTTCTGCATATCCAGTTCAGATACTAATTATCTTCCCCTTAATTATTTCTTACTGCACGTGTTTATATCAGTCCCGCTAATGTTTCAATTGGTTTTTCCCCTGCGTGTGTTCTGTAATGTATAGTAATCTGCATTGGGCGTCAGAAACTCTTTCAACACTCCATGCACTTAAGTGGTTTCTCCCCTGTGTGTGTTCTTGTAATGCCTGTTTAGGTGTAATTCACATCTAAATATTTTCCCACACGTGAGACGCATTCTCTGGCTGTTTCCTTGGTCATCTTCTTGCAGGATTTGGGGGTTAAAGGACATTAGCACCCTGAGAAAGTGAGGATTTCGCTTTTCCATGTTTTATACGTTTTCTTTGATTTGCAACCATTCCGCCGCAGGAGTTTCTGACGACAGCATAGAATTCCCATTATTCTGCCCATCATCTGAGGTGGGGGTTGAGGAAAAAAAATTTTTTTTTTTAATTTCCAGCAGGAAACAAAGGATTTTGAGCTTGTTTGACCATTTGTATGTGTATATTATTATTGCATGTCTGTATTCCTCGCTTTTATTTATGCACACCTGAAGCTGGGTTTACCTTCTGAATATGATGCCCTCCAGGAGGAGAATATGAATTCTATGCTGGCCAATATCCAATTCGACAGATGTGTCTGTTCCCCAGCCTTCATATCCCTCTGCAGGGTTTCAGATCGGGGATTTGGTGATCACAAGGACAGGACTGAACCTAGGAATTTCTACATGCAAAGATGGTGGTCGAAACACCGATCTCTGGGTTTTCCCCAAAGGCAGCGGCGGAGATGGAGTGCAAATCTCCTGGCTCTTCAGCCAGTTATCCTTGTCTGGCCCTTGGGAGCAATAGCAACAGCAATAGCAGCAGCAGCAGCAGCAAGGCTAGTATTTTGGTCCAGGGACGGTGGCTGGAATGGGTGTATTTTAAGAGTTTGCATCAAAAAGCTCTCAAGTCCAGAGGAAACTCTTCTCTCAGGGGTGACTTTTTGTACCTCTAGACCAGCCCCAGTTACTCAGATTAGGAGCTGGATATCCAGGATTCGAGCCAGAGAAACGCCTTCCCCATCAACAACTGAGCCTTCTGCATGCAGAGCAGCTGTTCTTCCGCTGAGCTAGACTCCCCAAACATCCAGAGCGATAAGATACAATATCTTTATTGTCATTGTCCCATACAGAACAATGAAATTGAAAACATCTACATAAGACTTTCAAAAACCCCTAAAAACTCCGAAACCCCATTTTAAAATGCAATATACTCCTATAGAGACTCTTTATACTGTGTTTAAAACCAGAATTGCGTTTGTGTAGAAACTGTTTCTCAGGCGGCTAGTCCTAGTCTTTATACCCCTGTACCTTCTTCCAGAAGGCAGAAGCTGAAAGAGATCATTTCTGGGCTGCACACTATCCTGCACTATCTCTGCAGCTTTCTTATGACACCTGGAAGCATAGATTTGATCCAAGGTGGGAAGAGTGCATCCAATTATTCTCTCTGCAGTCTTTACAACCCTGGACAGCATTGTTTTCCCCCTGACCGTGCAGCTCCCAAACCACACACACAGACCATGTTAATACACTCTCAACAGTACAATGGTAAAATGCCATCAACAAGTCCTTTGAGAGATTGTTTTTCCGGAGGATTCTCAGAAAATATAACCTCTGCTGTGCTCTCTTCATCAGGTCTTTGCTGTTTTCTCCCCAGGTTAGGTCATCTCTCAACTCCATTCCCAGAAATCGAAACGCCGAGACCTGTTCCACACACTTCCCCTCAATAATATGCTCGGAGTGTGGAAAGAGCTTAAATAGTAGCAGCTCCCGCAGTAAACGTTGTGGAACTCACAAGCCAGGGTAACCATACAAATGCCCTGAGCGTGGAAAAGGCTTCTGTCACTGCTCAAATCTTAAAGTACAGTGGTACCTCGGGTTAAGAACTTAATTCGGTCCGGAGGTCCGTTCTTAACCTGAAACTGTTCTTAACCTGAAGCACCACTTTAGCTAATGGGGCCTCCCGCTGCCACTGCGCCACCAGAGCACAATTTCTGTTCTCATCCTGAAGCAAAGTTCTTAACCCGAGGTACTATTTCTGGGTTAGCGGAGTCTGTAACCTGAGGTGTCTGTAACCTGAAGTGTCTGTAACCCAAGGTACCACTGTACATCAAAACATTCACACAGGGAAGAATCCATATGCCTGTTTAGAGTGTAGAAAGGCCTTTACTAACAGCTCAGGCCTTATATATCATCAAAAATTCACACAGGGGAGAAACCATATACAGTGGTACCTTGGGTTACAGACGCTTCAGGTTACAGACTCCGCTAACCCAGAAATAGTACTTCGGGTTAAGAACTTTGCTTCAGGATGAGAACAGAAATTGTGCTCTGGCGGCGAAGCAGCAGCCGGAGGCCCCATTAGCTAAAGTGGTGCTTCAGGTTAAGAACAGTTTCAGGTTAAGAACGGATGAATTAAGTTCTTAATTCTGTACCTGTTTTGACTGTGGAGTTTCCGTCAGAGTGCACATCTCAGTTCACTCTAAAACCATTGCTAAAACTAAGAGCCCAGTTAAGAGCGTAATCCCCATTACAATCCCAGCAATACTTGGAAGCCCCTCACGGCTGGTTGCTGTAAAATGCAACTGTGTGCCTTGCTGAGAAGGAGTATTTTCAGTCCCACATCCCCCAATGGCGGCCGCTGCCAGGCAGCCTCCAGGTCCCCATCAAGGTGTTCCCCTCCGAGCTGCTGTTTAACGTTTATTATGCTCTTATTACTATGCTTGAGGAGCAAGAGCGCCTTTGCCATTATCAGACAGACAGCACTGGCCCCTACTGACCAGCGATGTTTCCCTCACCCAACAAAGCCTTTTTGGTGGCAGCTGAGACAGTCATGAGTTCGTGAGAGCAGGGCAAGTCACAGAGAGCTGCCTTTATACATCTGCTGGGCAGAAATGGACCAGAGCTGAAGGCCACTCCAGGGCCAAGTTCCTAACATCGGGCCTTGCTCTTTAGTTCTAATTTGCCAGCATCTCCAGGGGGACAAAGCAAGGGAAGGGTTTTTAATTAGGTCAAACTCTCCCCGCTGGCATGTTTCTCTCTCCCTGTTGCTAATAAACACATTATAATATTATTTCCAGAATGCCTATTAATTCTGAGATGATTGTGGGCCTTTGATGTGCTCCATTGAGTGGGGGGTGGGACTGATTCAACATCCCAGCTAAGCTCCTACAAAGAAAGCTTGCAGGAGAGATGCTGTGAAAATGGACACAGATTCTCACCCCAATGCGTCAAACCAATCCTGGATGAACCATAAAATCGTAGAGTTGGAAGGGACCACAAGGGTCATCTAGTCCAACCCCTTTCAATGCAGCAATCTTATCTCCAAGGTGGGGCTACCAACTAGGCTGTGGGAGCCTCCCCATGTGTGGAAGCTCCCACTCACAGTTTCCATGGTAAAAGTGGGGTCTCTTTCTCCTGAGACCCACCAGAGAAGAAAGAAGGAGTCATGCCTGAAAAAGGATCTTTTCCACATCACCATTAAAAACATTTCCTTTCCTTTCCTGTCTATCTTTAATCTGGCTCTGCAGCCTTCCTCATTTTCTTGCCAGGGGGGCTTCCTCACTCCCAGCATCCTTCTGAGCCTCCTGGGAGTGAACGCTTGGAGGTGGTGGGGAAGATGCAGGTTCCTGGGAGGGAGGAAGAAGCAAAGGCAGCCTCAGAGGCCCTGCAGGCATTTTCCCGCCCAAGATATTTTCTTGGCGAATGATAAGCCTGCCTAGCTGTGGAGCCTGTTGTCTTTGTCCATGGAGTTTTCTTGGCAGGGATACTGGAGTGGCTTGCCGGTTCCTCCTCCAGGTGGATCACGTTTGGTCAAAACTCTCCACTATGACCTGTTCATCTTGGTGCCCTGCTCGGCATAGCTCATAGCTTCTTTGAGTTATTCAAGCCCCTTCGCCACGGCAAGGCAGTGATCCATGAAGGGGTAAAAGGGGTGAAAAGTAGAGACATCACCTTGCCAACAAAGGTCCGTATAGTTAAAGCTATGGTTTTCCCAGTAGTGATGCATGGAAGTGAGAGCTGGACCATCAAGAAGGCTGATCGCCGAAGAATTGATGCTTTTGAATTATGGTGCTGGAGGAGACTCTTGAGAGTCCCATGGACTGCAAGAAGAACAAACCTCTCCATTCTTAAGGAAATCAGCCCTGAGTGCTCACTGGAAGGACAGATCCTGAAGCTGAGGCTCCAATACTTTGGCCACCTCATGAGAAGAGAAGACTCCCTGGAAAAGACCCTGATGTTGGGAAAGATGGAGGGCACAAGGAGAAGGGGATGACAGAGGACTAGATGGTTGGACAGTGTTCTCGAAGCTACCAGCATGAGTTTGACCAAACTGCGGGAGGCAGTGGAAGACAGGAGTGCCTGGCGTGCTCTGGTCCATGGGGTCACGAAGAGTCAGACACGACTAAACAACAACAGGTGTGGAGCTCCTATATGCCGTTTCCATAATAAAAGAGGAGCGCCTGGCTCCTGAACCTTGCCATGTGAGGAAAGTGGAGTCAAGCCTGAAAGAGGATCTTCTTCCCACCACCTTTAAAAACATCCCTTTCCTTTTCCCTCTGCCATCCTGGAGCTGTAACATGGCTGCCTCCCTTCCATTCCTCCTCCTCTCTTTCCCCTCACTGGCAGCAGGGGTTCAGGGTTTCAGCCAGAGGACATTCCCCCAGCCCTGATGTGTGGCCCAGTCTGTAGAGCATCCAACTCTTAATCTCAGGGTCATGGGGTTTGAGCCCCACATTGGGCCAAACTTTCCTGCATCGCAGGGGGTTGAGCTAGATGACCCTCAAGGTCCCTTCCAACCAGGCAATTCTATGATGCTACCTGGAGACCCCAGGAGGTGAGCCAGAGACTTTCTGCACGCAGAGCAGAGGCTCCACCACCAGTCCTTTTCTTATGCGTGCTAGCAGGGACCAAATCCTGGGTGGTCTCCTGCCCTCCCCACCCAGCACAGATCCTCACCTCCTTTCCCAATCAGCACCTGCTTTCCTCCTTCCTTCTCCTCCCAGAGCCATCCTGCTTCGCCTTCCGTCGGATGCGCATCCTCTCGCGCCTTCCCTCCCAAATCCGTTTCTCCAGCCTCGCCTCGTTTCCTGGGGAGCCGCTGCACGACCATCCTTTGCGCCCACTGCAACTTTCTTTGAGCTGAATTTTTTTGGGGATGGTCCCATGCATCTCCCCCCCCCCACTCCAAGACTCCCTTTCTGGAACCATTCCTTTCCTTCCCCTCTTTTCCTAACCTTGGGCGGGCGGAAACAGCATCTCCTGCGCGCAGCACAATCGCATTCTTCCCAGTTTTTCAGATGGAGAAGGGGACGCGCGCTCTTTCTCGTTCCTGCCCCTCCCTCGGAAGTCCCCTCTAAGACTGCAAAGAGGAAGGGGAGGGGACCCGGCTGAAATAGAAGGGGAGATTCTAATCTAAGAGTTTATTTAGGGATCCCTCTGTTGTGCAAAGATGCAAATAAAAGCAGGGAATTGCATGGATTCCGTTATCTCCTTTATAACGCAGGAATAAGTCCTACTCTTTTTGTCATCCATCTACAAGTTGCAAGGAGAATGTGGGACACGGTTGGAACAAAGGAAGGCAATGCACAATGACTAAAAACGTTTCTAAACAATTGCTACGAATCCTAGCGCAGTAGAAACGACCAAGGGTCTGTGTAAAGGAGCCATCTGTGGCTCAAGCCATACATCACATAAAAAACCCACACAGGAGAGAAATCATATAGATGTTTGGAGTGCGGAAGGAACTTTGCCCATGAAATTAGCCTTACTTTACGCAAGGTGCTTGGAATGTGGAAAGAGTTTCCGTCAGAGCGCATATTGGTGAAAAGCCATTTAAAGGTTTGGAGTGTGGAAAGAGCTTCAGCAACGCTCACACTGGGGGGGGGGCTCTTCCCTCCTTGATGTCAATCGCCCCTCCCCTAAATGCAAATCCTTCTTCTCCCGCTGCACATCTCCCGCTCCCATTTCATTGCACCTTTCCGTCCCCTATGTGCCCAGGCTCCTTCTCTCCACTTCCCAGAATTATCACTGTGACGTTTTCTTTTCTTCAAAAGCCAGAGAGCAAGCAAGTAAGACACGTTTGCATTTTGGAAATCCCCCAGGTCCCCACCCAGGCGCAGTTAGAGGGGACTTCCGGGGAGGGGCAGAAGCGCCCGCGCGCGAGAGAGAGGGAGAGCGCGTGTCCCCTCCACCCACGTTTGAAAAGCTGCGAGGGAGGCGGTTGTGCTGCGCGCAGGAAATACTGCTCTCCCTCCGCCCAAGGTTAGGAAAGGGGCAGTTCCAGAAAGGGGATCTTGGAGGAGAGGGGAGATGCACGGGACCATCCCCAAAAAATTCAGCTCAAAGAAAGTTGGGGTGGGTGCAAAGGATGGTCGTGCAGCGGCTCCCCAGGAAAGGAGGAGCAAGGCGAGAAGGCGAGGCTGGAGAAACGGATTTGGGAGGGAAGGCGCGGGAGGGTGCGCAGCGGAGGGAAGGAGGCAGGATGGCTCAGGAAGCAGGAGGAAGGAGGGAGGCAGGTGCTGGTAGGGGAAGGAGGGGGGGTCTGGGCTGGGTGGGGAGGGCAGGAGACCACCCAGGATTTGGTCCCTGCTAGCACGCATAAGAAGAGGACTGGTGGTGGAGCCTCTGCTCTGCGTGCAGAAAGTCTCTGGCTCACCTCCTGGGGTCTCCAGGTAGCATGATAGAATTGCCTGGTTGGAAGGGACCTCGAGGGTCATCTAGCTCAACTCCCTGCAATGCAGGAAAGTTTGGCCCCACGTGGGGCTCAAACCCCATGATCCTGAGATTAAGAGTAGGATGCGCTACGGACTGAGCCACACATCAGGGCTGGGGGAATGTCCTCAAGCTGAAACCCTGGACGCCCGCTACCAGTGAGGGGAAAGAGAGGAGGAGGAATGGAAGGGAGGCAGCCGTGTAACAGCTCCAGGATGGCAGAGGGAAAAGGAAAGGGGTGTTTTTAAAGGTGGTGGGAAGAATCCGAGACCTGGGAGAAGAAAGGATTGAAGAAGATTGGAAGAAATTCAAGATTTATCTACAGAAACATTGTGATCTAGTGGAATGTTAAGAAGGATGCTTGGTTATAAATAATTGGCCATCACTAAAATAGACCAGAATTTGATGATAAGAGAGATTAGGAGAAACAAAATTTGTAGGAGAATTATTTTATTGTATTTAAATAAGTGGTTATAAATTTGGAAATAAGATGATAATTTGCTTGACAAAATTTTATTAATGATGTAAGTGGGAGCGGGAGACGTGAGGAAGTCTAAGGATGTTATGAAATTTTGTAAAACAAAGCAACACTGTTTATTATTACTGTATTTCTTTTCTAAAAACTCCAATAAATATTTATTAAAAAAAAAAATAAAGGTGGTGGGAAGAAGATCCTCTTTCAGGCTTGACTCCACTGTCCTCACATGGTGGGGTTCAGGAGGGAGGCGCTCCTCTTTTATCATGGAAACTGCAAGTGGGAGCTCCAACCCTAGGCAGGCTTATCATTCACCAAGAAAATATCTTGGGCTGGAAAATGGATGCAGGGCCTCTGAGGCTGCCTTTGCTTCTATCTCCCTCCCAGGAACCTGCATCTTCTGAGCTCCTCAGGAAGGATGGAAGAGGCAGATCCTGCGAACCTAGCAAGGATGGAAGGGGGAAGGTGGACGGTTGACCTGGTCAGGCTGCCTCCTGCATTCCTCCCCACGACCTCCAAGCTTTCCCTCCCAGGACCCTCAGAGAGATCTGGTGAGTGGCAGGGAATGGAGAGGGGGGACATGGGGAGATGCTGGTCGTGAGGATGTTCCTCTGGCAAGAAAACGAGGGAGGCTGCAGGGCCAGAGCAGAGACAAACGGTGGAAAGAAAGGAGAGGAATGTTTTTTAATGGTGGTGCAAAGAAGATTCTGTTGGGGACTGTTGCAGAGGGGATGCCCCATTTGGGCTTCTTCAGGGGCAGGAGGATATCTAGGGCAGGATAATCCCTGCAGGTCCTCTGAGGCTCCTTTTGCTTATTTTTCCGTCCTAGGAAAATGCCTTCTGAGCTCCTCAGCAAGGATAAAAGAGGCTGATCCCGCAATCCTAGCGAGGATGGAAGGGGGAAGGTGGACGGTTGACCTGGTCAGGCTGTCTCCCACCACCTCTGACCGTTCCTCTCCAGGACCCTCAGAGAGATCTGGTGAGTGGCAGGGAATGGAGATGGGGGCCTGGGGAGATGTTGGGGGGGTGAGGAAGCCCTCCTGGCAATAAAACGAGGGAGGCTGCAGGGCCAGAGCTCCAGGCTAACAGAGATAAAAGGTAAGAAGAAAGGAAAGGAATGATTTAATGGTGATGTGTAGAAGAGTCATTTTCAAGCATGAGTTTTTTCTCTGGTGGGGATCAGGAGGAAGACACCCCACTTTTACCATGGAAACTGCGAGTGGGAGCTCCACACATGGGGAGGCTCCCACAGCCTAGTTGGTAGCCCCACCTTCGACAAAAGGTGCAGGGGGTTGGGCTAGATGACCCTTGTGGTCCCTTCCAACTCTACGATTTTATGATTCATCCAGGATTGGTTTGACCCATTGGGGTGAGAATCTGTGTCCGTTTCCACAGCTCACAGCATCTCTCCTGAAAGCTTTCTTTGTAGGAGCTTAGCTGGGATGTTGAATCAGTCCCACCCCCACTAGACGAAGCACGTCAAATGCCCATGATCATCTCAGAATTAATGGCCATTCTGGAATTAATATTATAATGCATTTATTAGGAAGAGAGAGAAAAATGCCAGTGTGGAGAGTTTGCCATTATTAAAAAGCTTTGCTTTGCTTTGTCCTCCTTTGGCAGATGATGAACTGAAAAGACTCCTTCTCAGTTTGCATTTTGCAGCAACCAGCCACGAGGGGCTTGCAAGTCTTGCTGGGATTGTAGTGGGGATTACACTCTTAATTTGGATCCTCTCTTAGTTTCTGCAGGTGGTGGACCGGACAGTCATTGTTCCCGGGTCTCATCAGAAGTAACCGGGCATGATAAAGGCATTCTTACACAGCCTGATGACGGTCATCAAATCCCAGTCCAGGAGAAAGACCGCCAGGGAGAGAAAACAAATCAGTGCCCATCGTGTGGCAAAGCGTTCAGAAGCAAATCTGCCCTCAACTCACATTGCAGAATCCACACGGAGGAGAAAGCACACAAATGCTTGGAGTGTGGAAAGAGCTTCCGTAAGCATTCGCAACTTACTGAACACGAGCGAATCCACACAGGAGAAAAACCGTTTATATGCTTGGAGTGTGGAAAGGGTTTCCGTTGCCGCTTAAATCTTAAAAAACATCAATACATTCACACAGGGAAGAAATCATATGCCTGTCTAGAGTGTGGAAAGGCCTTCAGTAACAGCTCAGGCCTTGTATATCATAAAAAAATTCACACAGGGGAGAAATCGTATACCTGTTTTGACTGTGGAAAGAGCTTCCATCATAGCCAAGGTCTTCTAACTCATCAAAAAATCCACACAGGGGAGAAGCCGTATAAATGTCCGGAGTGCGGAATGAGCTTCGCTTATGGTTCAAGCCTTACATCACATCAAAAAATCCACACTGGAGAAAAATCATACAGCTGTTTGGAGTGCGGAAGAAACTTTGCCCATCTAATTAGCCTTACTTTACACAAGAGAACCCACACAGGAGAGAAACCATATAAATGCTTGGAATGTGGAAAGAGTTTCCGTCAGAGTGCACATCTCAGTTCACATCGGAGAACTCATACCGGTGAGAAGCCATATAAATGCTCGGAGTGTGGAAAGAGCTTCAGTCAGAGTTCACACCTTAAAGTGCATGTGCGATACCATACAGGGGAAAAACCGTATAAGTGTGTGACGTGTGGAAAGGGTTTCTGTACTAACACAGAACTTATTTGTCATCGCAGGATCCATACAGGGGAGAAGCCATACGAGTGCTTTGAGTGTGGAAGGAGCTTCAGCCAGGGTATAAGCCTTCATATACATAAAAAAATTCACAGAGGAGAAAGACCATATGCATGTTTTGAATGTGGAAAGAGCTTTGGCCAGAGTTCAAGCCTTAGCACACATCTGCGAATTCACAGAAGGGAAAAGCCGTATTCTTGTTTTGAATGTGGAAAGACCTTTACTTGCAGCTCAGCCCTTCATTCTCATCACAAAACCCACGTGGGAAAGAAACCATAAAGATGCTTGCAATATAGTGGAAAATTTGGTTTATAACCATTCAAAGAATTCATAGAAGCAAGAAACCACAACAAACTCACACCAAGTTAAAAGTATTCATATTTTTCTCTGAAAATATAAGAGGGTGAGTCTGTTCTAGCCAGCAGCAAAGCTCAAGACCTGTTTCTTTCTTGGGTGTCAGTAGTGCATCTCAAAAGCCTCCACAGGCCATTGTGACAACATTTCAAATCCTATGAGTCGCCGTTCTGTTCTTTCCTCAAAAGAGGTATTCAAGAAGCTGAGCAAGTCACAAAAGAACTGGAGGATGTTGACTGTAAGGAACAGCTTTGAATATAGACGAAAGGAAGGGCTAATATTTTCAAACTCTGTATGAAAGTATCTAATCTGGAAAAAGAACATGGACAGGCCCAAACAATCACGAGCTGCTTGTCAACTCCAGGAGGCTTTTGGCTGGTGCTCCTGGAGACAAGATGGCTCCTTCACAAAGACCCTTGGTCGTTTACAGTGAACTAGTTCATTAAGTAAAGAGGGCCAGGATTAATTGATTTGTTTTGTAATAGCCGGGTAGTTTAGAAATGTTTTTAGTGATTGTGCATTCCCTTTCTTTGTTCCAGCAGTGTCCCACATTCTCCTTGCACCTTGCAGATGGATGACAAAGGAGTAGGACTTATTCCTGTATTATAAAGGGGTTCACGGAATTCATAGAGTTCCCCGCTTTGCAGATTTAACTGGTTTGATGTTTTAAAACGTTAAGATGTTTAAGGGCTTCTTGAAATTTTAGTTGTTTCTTTGCTCAGCAGAGGGATCTGGAAATAAACTCTTAGAACCGCCCCTTCCATTTTAGCCAGGGTTCTTTGAAACATACAGATCTTGAGGATAAACTTTGGTAGCAGTCGGAGGCCTGCATGCCTGGAGTTCATTACAGGCACAATTAGTGCCAGTTAATTTAGGTTAACTCAATTGGCAGCTGTCTAGGCAATGCGTTAAAATATATCTAATGGATTATCACAGGAAGGAAGGGGAGAATCCAGTTCAATAAGTGTTTTCATTTTGGAAATTTTAACCTACTTCTGGCCATACCATCGGGTGCCTCTCGTTTTTAGGCCAGGGAAGAATTGAAGCAATGCATGGCTCCATTTTGAGAACTGGATTTGGTGTTCATCCCAAAGTGAAGAAAAGTTACTTAAAAGTGTGTGTGTGTGTGTGTGTTAAAATTTTGATTTTGAAATACAGTAGACACTAATAGCTAAAGAAATAAAGGAATTTCTACAATAAGCAATCATTGTGTGCCTGTGCGTATTTGGGGACAGGGGGGAGGAGTTTACTTGAAGGAAGGACTGGGGGGGGTCCTCAAGGAAAATAGCTGCTTCCTCTAGTCTAGAGCTCAGACAGAAGGATAAGCAGCTCTCTCTACACTTGGAAAGAAAAGCCTTGCAGGGGTGGATTGGGACCACTGCTGTTTATTTTGAACATTTAATACTTCTCCGTTCAGTCAAATTATTTCAACACCAGTCAGATGGCTGGTGCTTTAAAGAAGCCCCTTGATGGCTGTGCAAAGGGGGGAAATAAGAGTATCTTCTTCGCCGAGGAAGCAATTTGGATTCTCTCTTGCTGTCTGCCACAATATTCCATCTAACTATTCCATCTGCCTTACCAGGACAATCCGCACTGCCTCTTGGTCTGAGGGATTGTTTGTGGTGTTTTGACCAGAGAGAGCAGAGATTGGGTTGAGGGCACTGAAATAAAAAAAAATTAAGGTCTTATGTATATAATAAATGTTCATAAATGTACCAAGCAAACACGTACATAAATATATAAACCACATGTCTGAAGCAGCACAGGAAAACAGCCCTGGAGCCATTTTTGACTCCCAAACTGACCAACTGTTTTCTCTGCAAAGTCAAAGGAAAATGGAAAAGCCTCTCCATTGTCTTTTCCTTCACAAATCCTCTCTTAAGGGTATGTCTGTGTATGAATAGTGTGAGCCTGTGAACTGGCTCAGGAACTAAGTATTTATATCATTACAAAAGACTGGCCAGGCTCCCCAGGGTATCCAGTCAAGTAAGCATTAACAGGTAACCTGCCAGACAGGAGATAAACAAAACACTCAGATTTCTGCTGTTGACCACCCTTTCTGTGATGTAGGTATGATGTATCTGGGATGGTGAGCTACACCCCTTCTGTGATGTAGGTATGATGTTTCTGGGGGTGGTCTTGGACTCCAAGGCGGGCAATTTAAAATGTCTATATAAGGGCGGACACACCTTTGTTCTGGGACCTCCTCCTGCATGTGAAGGGGGCACCCTGTTGAAAGAGTTCAATAAAGATCAGGCTTACTAGCTGCTTTGCTTCTCAATATTCTCTGGTTGGCCTCTGTTCTTTTCTCCGACCAATGGAGAACCTACAAAGGACTCTGTAAGGGCTCTTGTGTTCCCCCATAAGGGAATAAGGGCAGATTTTCGTTTATTACAGCACCATGCTGCCCTTCAGCTTCCCTCACTGAGCTGAGGGATGTGGTGGTTTTGGAGAACCCTCTCACGATGGTGTTTGGCGTGGCATCCATACTGAGGCTGCCTCAAATAGGCCTAGCTACAGGTAGGTAACCGTGTTGGTCTGCCGTAGTCAAAACAAAACAATTCCTTCCAGTAGCACCTTAGAGACCAACTAAGTTTGTTATTGGTATGAGCTTTCGTGTGCATGCACACTTCTTCAGATGCCTGTATGGAACTTCATAGCCTTCCCGACAACCATGGGGCTGTCTCGGGATCCCAGTGGCCCAACACATATGGCTGAACCAGGGCTTTTTTTCCCCAAGCTAGAACACGCGGGAACTCAGTTACGGCTCCTCTCAGGTAGGTGCCATTGCCATTATAAGAGAACGAGGGAGGCATTCACGGTGAGTTCCGGTGCCTCTTTTTCTGGAAAAATAGCCCTGGGCTGAACAAACAAGTGCTCAATTTGTCGTCCTCCCATAAAAAGAGAGGATTGGAAGCCACCTAGAGTGGCTAGAGGAACACAGTCAAGATAGGTGGCATGTAAATAAATTATTATTATTATTATTATTATTATTATTATTATTATTATTATTATTTGTGATATAGAAAATATAGGAATATTTTGTATGCATTCTGGATAATTTCTCCAGAGTTCAGTGCTAACCGGTACATTATACTATATTTTTTTTTAAAGAAAAATAGGTCAGGATCAGGCCCAAGATAGATGATCCCCTTGTTGCTCCTTCCACCTTCTGGAAAATGAAATTGTTGGAGAAGTGATGGAGGAAATTGTTGGAACGATGAGAGAAAAATAGAGAAATTTCAGAGGGGGCGTCCTATTAGGCTGCAAAAGATTGTAATGGATTGCTTTGAAATAATTTCAGCAACAGATTGGGGGAGGGGGGAAATCACCCCCAACTGCCCTGTATTTTGCCAGAACAAAGGTAGTAACCCTACTTTATGGGGTCCCATGAAGCAGAATACGCAATGACCCCAGCGCATTACAGTTTTTTTTTGGTTTTTTTTTTTTTTTTGCAGGGGGGTGGGCCGGGGCGGAACACTGGCTGTTCAAGGGTTAAAGGCAGCGATTATATTGCTAGAGAGGACTTCCGGGGGGGGGGAAGAGGGGAAGCGTCACTTCCTCCTCCGTTTGTCACATGTGACAAGCTGCGAGGGAGGAGGTTCTGCAGCGCGGAAGACTGTGCCTTTTGCAAGGTAGGAAAAGAGGGATATATTTTTTGGGGGAGGGGGCTCCTGTGCCAGAGCAGGAGAGAAGCCCTCCGGGGGAGGAGCATGCATGGGGCGGCACCCCACATTTGAGCCCCGAAAGAGCTGCGGGGAGAGCAAAGGACCTCGAGGGCTGCAGGGGCGCCCCAGGAGGAGAGCAAGGCAAGAAGGCGAGGCGGGGGGGGGGAGTTGTAGGGTGGGGTAGGAACCCCCTCCCCAAAGGAAAGGGGGCAGGGTGGCTCTGGGAAGAGGAGGATGGAGGAATTGATGTTTTGGAGAGAAAGGGGTCGATGCTGGGCAGGATTAGACCAAGGGGGGGGTCTTGGATCGGGGGGCTTTCTGCTGAGGAGATGCTCCGCCCTTGAGCTACTGCCCCTTCCCTTAAAGTGGGGCTGGGGAGAGGGAGGAAGTGGGGGGGGGGTCAGCCCTGTCACAGCTCCAGGCTGGCAGAGAGGAAAGGAAAGGAATGTTTTGAATGTTGGTGGGAAGAAGATCTTCTTTCAGGCTTGACTCCGCTTTCCTCGTATGGTGGGGTTCAGGAGCGGGGACACTCCTCTTCTATCATGGACGCTGCAAGTGGGAGCTCCACACCCAGGCAGGCTTATCATTCGCCAAGAAAATATCTTGGGCTGGAAAATGGATGCAGGGCCTCTGAGGCTGCCTTTGCTTCTTCCTCCCTCCGTCCCAGGAACCTGCAGCTTCTGAGCTCCTCAGGAAGGATAGAAGAAGCAGATCCTGCGAACCTAGCGAGGATGGAAGGGGGAAGGTGGACGGTTGACCTGGTCAGGCTGCCTCCTGCATTCCTCCCCACGACCTCCAAGCTTTCCCTCCCAGGACCCTCAGAGAGATCTGGTGAGTGGCAGGGAATGGAGAGGGGGGACATGGGGAGATGCTGGTCGTGAGGATGTTCCTCTGGCAAGAAAACGAGGGAGGCTGCAGGGCCAGGGCAGAGACAAACGGTGGAAAGAAAGGAGAGGAATGTTTTTTAATGGTGGTGCAAGGAAGATTCTGTTGGGGACTGTTGCAGAGGGGATGCCCCATTTGGGCTTTTTCAGGAAGAATCCCTGCACGTCCTCAGAGGCTCCTTTTGCTTATTTTTCCGTCCCAGGAAAATGCCTTCTGAGCTCCTCAGCAAGGATAAAAGAGGCTGATCCCGCAATCCTAGCGAGGATGGAAGGGGGACGGTGGACGGTTGACCTGGTCAGGCAGTCTCCCACCACCTCTGACCATTCCCCTCCAGGACCCTCAGAGAGATCTGGTGAGTGGCAGGGAATGGAGATGGGGGCATGGAGGGATGGGGAGTGGAAACAAGGAAAATCCCTTTGCTTCTGCCTCCCTCCCAGGAACCTGCAACTTGTTTAAACTTCTGCAAAATACTTTCAAAGGGCTCCCCACCTACAGCATTCTTTAAGGCTGGAGAGGTTAGCTGAGTTCCAGGGGTTTGGGGGAGGGGAGGAGGAGAAATGGATGGGGGGGGAGGGAATCCCTCCCCCAAGTCAGCAGAAAATACAGAAGGGGAAGAAGAAGCAAGAAGGTCTTGACTGGAGGAAGGGCAGGGAAGAGGACCAATGGGTTTCTGGGTGTCAGAAGAGGGAGAATATGCACAGCAGTCCTTTGCAGATTTACTCAGAAGTAAGCTCTATTGAGTTGAATGGGATCTATTGAAGCTCCATTTGCTTCTCCCTCCCTCCCAAGGACCCTGCAGCTTGTTTTGTCTTCTGAGCTCCTCAGGAAGGATGGAAGAAGCTGATCCTGCAAACCTAGCGAGGATGGAAGGAGGAAGATGGACGGTTGACCTGTTCAGGATGTCTCCCACCACCTTTGAATGTTCCCACCCAGGACCCTCAGAGAGTTCTGGTGAGTTCCAGGGAATGGAGATGGGGACCTGGGACCTGGCGAGATGTTGGGGGTGAGGAAGCTCCTCTAGCAAGAAAACGAGGAAGGCTGCAGGGCAATCGTTCTGGGCCGCGAGAGATGAAAGGAAAGGAATGTTTTTCAATGGTGGCATGGGAGCAAGATTTTTGGTGGGGGGGGCAGGCCTTTTGTTAGGGTGGCAGAACTGGCATGATTGGTCAGTTAGATAAGTATTTCTAATGTTTTACTTGATCTGGGGGGCTGCCCCCACCCCTCCTTGTCTATGCCCATGAATGGTGGTGTGAAGAAAATTCTTTTTCAGAGTATAATGTTGTGTTGGGTCCTGAATCTTCTGACACTTGGTGGTAGCTGCAGCAATTGCCGGTTGAGGGACTGAATGGGCTTCAGTATGGAGACAGATTCCCCCCCAGTTTTCAGCAGCCAAGCTGCCAGGTCAGCAGTGAGAGACTTGTGGGTCATGGCAGCCGTCCCTCTCTAGCCCACGGAGCCATTTTCCTCAAACCGTGTCCTGCCACCCTACGTATGTGGCCTCAGGGGTGGGACGTGCAGGGGCCAGGATGTGACTGCAAAGGATATGTATCAGGATCCCGAAAGTGCACCGCTGCATGTTCCTTGGCACCTGAGACTTTCTGTCAGTGCAGGTCAGCTGATGGCGGCTAACGCAATGAGGTTGAATCCTGATAAGGCAGAAGTACTGCTATTGGGAGCCTGGGGGCAGGTGGTTGTGGTGACTCCCTGGTCCTGAATGGGGTATGTGTGTCCTTGAAGGAGCAGGTGCACAGCTTGGGAGACATTTTGGACTCACTGCTGTCCATGGAGGCACAGCCTCTGAGTTCATCCGGCAAGTGATTTAAGTCAAACAATATGTTCCTGTCAAAACAAAAAAACAAAACAAAACAAATTCTTCTAGTAGCACTTTAGAGACCAACTAAGTTTGTTATTGTTATGAGATTTCGTGTGCATGCACACTTCTTCAGATACACAAAAGCTCATACCAATAACAAACCTAGTTGGTCTCTAAGGTGCTACTAGAAGAATTTGTTTTGTTTTGTTTTGACTACGGCAGACCAACACGGCTACCTACCTATATCTAGAAATATGTTCCTGTGTGGATGATTTCTTCTCCATGTCTTTACTTTCATTTCTTCATTCAAAATATCCATGATGACATGTCTTAAAATGGAGGAATTCTGGCTCTCTGCCAACTATTCCGGGCATACATCCAAATAGATAAGCCCGCACTTTGGCCAGAAAGAGTTGACTCCCCAATCCACTTGTGAAAGTCCATTAAAAATAATACCATCTTTTTCATAAGTCTTCTCCACACATTTAAGTCAAAATAAGTCTCGAATATTATAGTGCATTCCAATCTCAGTTGCTTACATAGTCCATCGGCAGAGTCAGTCCTTCCGGGGGGCGGATTTTGCCAGGTAAAATAGCAAATACAGAATGTATCAAGAGAAACAAAGAAGGCTCACTCCCTGTTTTTGGTCCAACGTACCAGCTTCCTTCATGATGATAATCCCTCTTCAATTCAAATCTTTTTAGTTCCTCAGTGACTGAATCAATTAGCAGAGTAACTTATCCCTCCTCACTCTGAGTATGCCCGTTAATTAAATCCAATTTCTCATCTGCAAAAACAGTAATTCGTTTGCTCATGGCAACGACTGTGGAGAGTTGGCAAAAAATTGCCATCCACCCAGCGCCCCCAGCCCCTGTTAGTTTCTGTTTTGCCACTGTGCAGCTGCTTGGAGTCACAGGACTCTGTTTACATTCCAGAGACCTTACAGGCTGTCGGAAGTCTCACGGGAGACGGAGGTGACGTTAGTGGTTTCCTGTTCCTTTGTTCCTTTGTTGTTCAGTTGCTCTCTGCTTTCATAGAGAGAGGATGTATTTTGCTGTCTGGGTAGTAAGAAATAAAACATAGCATGCAGTCATAAATCTCATCACTTCCGCGTGCTGTTTTGATTCTCTGCTCAATGGGAATGTGCCTGAGTCTCATCAAAGGCTCAGGTCGTTCATTATCATCGGAGGGCGATTCCGAAGGACCCGGCCGGAAGATTAGCTTTATCAGCTCGGTCGAACGCAGATTCCGACAGCCCCCTCATTCCTTTCTGGATTGGGGGCTGGTGTTGGGCGATCTGTGGGTGAAGCTGCCCCCCCCACGACTCTGAGGGGGTTGGGAGGATGATTACTCCCATCTTATGCAAAAGAGCTGCGATGTTGTTTTCAGCCTCCACCATGGTGAGCCAAACCGGAAGTGCTGCCTCTGTGGCTCCCAATACATTTCTGAGCACAATTCAAAGTGTTGGTGCTGACTTTTAAAGCCCTAAATGGCCCCGGCTCTGTAGACCTGAAGGAATGTTTCCATCAGTTTTTTTTCTCAGTGGTGGTGCCCTCCCTGTGGAACGCCCTCCCTTCAGTTGACTACGTAACTTTTAGAAGACATCTGAAGGCAGCCTGTATTGGACAGTTTTTAATGTTTGATGTTTTACCATGTTTTACATATGCACCTAAGCTGCCCAGCATGGCTGGGGAAACCCAGCCAGATGGGTGGGGTGTAAATGATAAAATCACCATCAGATGTTACAAAAAGTCTCACTAGGATTGATTATGATCTTCCCTTAACTTTAGCAGGTAATCAAGACAACAGTCATCGTTCTTGGGTCTCATCAGAGAGAACCAAGAATGAGGTCAAAGGAAAGACCTTTCAAGATCAACAAGAAACAAGACCACAAGAGAAAAACCAAGAAGAGATTGGGAGGAATGATGGTCTTCTTATGCAGACTGATAACGGCCATAGAATCCCAGTCCAGAAAAAACATCAGAAGGGGAAGAGAACAAATGAGAGACCTTTATGTGGCAAAACATTCAAAGGTAAATTGAGCCTCAGCCCACACTGCAGAAACCACTCCGAAGAGAGACTGTGTAAATGCTTGGTGTGTGGAAAGAGCTTCAGTGACAGTTCTGGCCTAAAATCACATGAAAGAATTCACGCAGGACAGGAATCATACAAATGCCTAGAATGTGGAAAGAGTTTCAAGCGCCACTTAAACCTTAAAATACATCAGGAAGTCCACAGCAGGGAGAAACCACATAGGTGCTCTGAGTGTGGAAAGAGCTTCAATTGCAGGAGAAACCTTACAGAACATCAAAAACTTCACACAGGGGAGAAACCGTATACCTGTTTGGACTGTGGAAAAATCTTCCGTCACAGTTCAAGCCTTGCATCGCATCAAAAAATCCACACAGGGGAGAAGCCGTATAAATGTTTGGAGTGCGGAATGAGCTTCGCTCACAGCTCAAGTCTTATATCACACCAAAGAATTCACACAGGAGAGAAATCTTATAAATGTACGGAGTGCGGAAGGAGCTTTGCCCATGAATGTAGCCTTACTTCACATAAGAGAACCCACACAGGGGAGAAACCATATAAATGCTTGGAATGTGGAAAGAGCTTCAGCCAGAGTTCACACCTTAGTTCTCATAAGAGAACTCACACCGGTGAGAAGCCGTATAAATGCTTTGAGTGTGGGAAGGGCTTCAGTCAGAGTTCACACCTTACTGTGCATGAGCGAATCCATACAGGGGAAAAGCCATATAAATGTGTGACATGTGGAAAGAGCTTTAGTAACCACACATACCTTGTTTGCCATCGCAGAATCCATACAAGAGAGAAGCCGTATAAGTGCTTTGAGTGTGGAAAGAGCTTCAGCCAGGGTACAAGCCTTCATATACATCAAAGAATTCACACAGGGGAGAAACCATATACCTGTTTTGAGTGTGGAAAGAGCTTCAGCCAGGGTACAAGCCTTCATATACATCAAAAAATTCACACAGGGGAGAAACCATATACCTGTTTTGAGTGTGGAAAGAACTTCAGTCACAGCACAAGCCTTACATCGCACCAAAGAATTCACACAGGGGAGAAACCATATAAATGTTTGGAGTGTGGAAAGAGATTTGCACATGGATCTAAACTTACTATTCATAAAAGAACACACACGGGAGAAACCATATAAATGTTTGGCGTGTGGAAAGAGATATGCACATGGATCTAAGCTGACTTCTCGTAATACACTCAAAAAGTAAAACTCTCTCTAAAGCTTATCGCCTCCTCCTCCACTGGGAAGTCGTGGAGGAAGAAGTTACATAAGCCATGATAAAGTGGTCTCACGACTTTGGGTATGTTATAATAATGTCCCAATGGGAAAATCTGTGGAAGAATAATTGGAAATTTACCACGTGCTATGCCATAAGGGAAAACTTTTTAAAAATGCAGCACCGGTGGTATTTAACTTCATGGAAATTAGCCAAAATGTACAAAGGAGCCGAAAGTTACTTGTGGAGATCAAACAGGCTCACTGTATCATATATGGTGGCAATGTAGTAAAATAAAATTTTGGGAGGAAATCCATTCAGAATTAGAAAAAGATTTAAGACTTTACAGTGGTACCTCGGGTTAAGAACTTAATTTGTTCTGGAGGTCCGTTCTTAACCTGAAATTGTTCTTAACCTGAGGTACCACTTAAGCTAACGGGGCCTCCCGCTGCTACCATGCGATTTCTGTTCTCATCCTGAAGCAAAGTTCTTAACCCGAGGTACTATTTCTGAGTTAGCACAGTCTGTAACCTGAGGTACCACTGTAATAAAAAAGCTAGAGGCATATCTGTTGGGGATCACTGACTCAGATATTCCAAAAAAAATTGAAGGTATTTTTTTCTATGCAACAGTGGCAGCGAGAGTCCTTATAGCCATCAAGGTGGAAAAGCAACTTAATTCCTTCCAGACAGGAGTAGATTCAAAAATTGACTGAATATGCTGAATTAGATAGCTTATCAGGAAAAATATAAACCGAGAGCTGAATTTGTATCAAAATGGGGGCCCTTCAGAATATATCTTAAACAAAACTATACCATGTTAAAAGCTATAGCTACTTTTGAGTGATCTCAGCAGTCTTTATTAATTGCTTATATAAATATAACTAAACTGTGTAAAAATAATATAAAAAATAGTATTTTGGTATGCCAGTAAAGTTATGTAGAAAGAACAAAGGAATAAATGGGAGGTTGGGTTTAATGATAATGAGTTTTTTTTTACTGTAACATGAAATTGCAATCTCAAATTTATGTCATATTCTTTATCTTAATAATAATAATAGATAGTGTAAGTTTTCTTTTCCTTCCCCCCTTCTTAATTTGTACTCTTTATCGGTATTGCCTTTTTGTAATATTTTTCTCCAGTTATGTAATAAGCATGGAAAATATGATAAATTTTTTAAAAAGAATAATAATAATTGGAGCTCCGCTGTTGTGAAACTTCATGGAATTCATACAAGAATTCACATGGGAGAAATCATACACCTCCTGTCACGGGGGGCTGTCAACTGCTCACTGGGCTAGCTGCCTGTTGAAATCAGCGGTGTGGGGAGCTTCTTTCATTTTAATCCATGAAAATACAGAGATTACAATTACTTCCTGACTTTCCGACTCTTCCTGCATCTGTATTTTATCTGCAAGGAGTAAAAATACCTCTAATCCCAAGCTTTAGGAAGAAATTTCTGACTGCAAGTGAGATGAGTTACCTTGGAAGGTGGTGAATTCTTCATTTTTTTAGGTTTTTCAGCAGAGGTCGGGTGGTTGTTTTTCCTGCATTGCAGGGGGTTGGTCTAGATCAGGGATTGCCGACCTGGTCCCTACCGCACACTAGTGGGCATTTCAGTATTCTAACTGGGCAGTAGGGGGTTCGGAATCCTCCTTCCATCAAGTCCTGGTGGGCTGTAAGGAAATTTTACCATTAAGAAAGGGCGGTAAGTGTAAAAAGGTTGACTACCACTGGACTGGGACGCGGGTGGTGCTGTGGTCTAATCCACAGAGCCTAGGGCTTTCCTATCAGAAGGTTGCCGGTTTGAATCCCCGCAACAGGGTGAGCTGCCGTTGCTCGGTCCCTGCTCCTGCCAACCTAGCAGTTCGAAAGCACATCAAAGTGCAAGTAGATAAATAGGTACCGCTCTGGTGGGAAGGTAAACGGCGTTTCTATGCGCTGCTCTGGTTCGCCAGAAGCGGCTTAATCATGCTGGCCACATGACCTGGAAGCTAGATGTACGCTGGCTCCCTTGGGCAATAAAGCGAGATGAGCGTCACAACCCCAGAGTCGTCCTTGACAGGACCTAATGTTCAGGGGTCCCTTTACCTTTACCCCTGGACTAGATGATTCCAACCCAAAAACAATTGGCGTGACGAGGCTAATTGTTTTACGAACCCAATTAGCCCCAGCTGCTTGCAGCTATCTCTGGTCCGGCATGTTTCCCTCTCTGCTGCGCCGATCCTTCCATACGCCACTAAGTGCAGAGTAAAACACAGCGGAGCTGTTGCGTCCCGGTGTATAAGATGCAAACACACCCAGACTTTAGTGTGTTTATTTATCAGTCCTTTATTACAGCAGAAAAAGAACAAATCAGCATTTCTCAGAATCCCCTGGGCTGTTAGCATTCATGGCGACTACCGTCTTCTTCAGAGACAAAGAGGCAGTGAGTAAAACTCCTCCCACCTTCCAAAACTGACGTCAGGAATTGAGGGACGTCACACACAGAACTCTTTAACCCTGTGAGTTCTGAAAACATTCACACCCCCTCTTCCCTCCATTCCTGAGGTGACATGGGTATTTACCTTTACAGACCTTTTGTGCCCTTTCCTGGCATTCTTGTCAGGTACCAGTGAAACATCCTCACAACTCTCAGATTCGCACTGTGCGAAACCAACCCACACCCCTGTGGCCTGATACCTCTCAGGTGGAATGCCTTTCGTTGTGCGACTGGACCGCCTGGGCACAAACTCAGGTATTTCCTCTGACTCACTGCGGCCAGTAGGTGTGTCCTCTGCATCACGGGATTCCCCCTCTGACTTAAAGCGTCTTCGAATTCTCTGCATTACGCTAACAGGAGAACTAGGCTCACTCTTGGGCTCTCTTTTAACAACTTGTGGAGATGCTCCATCCTGTTCTTGACCCTGGTCAGTGACCTGGTCTTCATCAACAGATTCAGCCTCTGGCTCTCCTTCCTCCTCATCTGCAGAATCTTCCAGCTCTGAATCAGAAAGACATTCTGAGAGTACATCACGCCTTACAGGAGTCTTTGACCTTTCATCCTGCTCATAGAACTCAGCGTGTTTACTGATCAGCAGCTTACTCTGATCACCTGTTGGGTACGCAAATCTCCATGCTTTAGAAACCGGCTCATACCCACAGAAGATCATTTTCTGGAACTTGGGCCCACCTGGCCCTCACAAAGCCTTAGGCACCGGCACAGATGCGGTTGACCCAAAAGGACACAGAAAATGAATCTGGGGTTTCCTGCCGTGTAACATGAAAAAAGGTGTGTCACCTACCACTGAATTGTAGGTCCGATTCCAGGTGAAACTTACATTTTGATTGCCTCCATCCAAAAACTTGGAGGTAACCCAGAGTCTGACAGCAACACCTGTGTAGCCTTAACCAGAGCTTCACTTCTAAGCTCTGCCACCCCCCTCGTTTGAGGAGAAGTCACATTGTGACTTATCCCTTTCTGGTGAAAGAACTTCTGCAAAGCAGACCCAGTAAACTTTGCACCTCTGTCACTAGTGACTGCTTGCACCTTAGTGGAGAACCTTAGTTCCACCTCCTCAACCCATCTTTTAACCAGTTGTGCTGCATCTTCCTTGGATTTGAGAGCATGTGTCCAGGAGTTCTGTGAAAAATCATCTGCAATCGTTAGCAGAAATCTGGCTCCTCCCAGACTTGGTTCCTCCATGGGACCCAACAGATCTATGTGAACAAGCTCAAAAGGTTTTGTGGTTACCCTCTCCACCCTGGGATAACTGCACCCTTTTACCTTTGCCTTTTCGCAAACCTTACAACGTAGGGTCCTTCCACATTCCCTGATTTTACAGCCTTTGGTGTACTCTGACAACACCTGGATTTCTTCAAGAGAACTATGAGCTGTCTTCTTGTGCCAAGCACATGCACATGAAACATGAGTGGGAACTGTAGCACGCAGGGCTTGTGCTCTCTCAACCTTCCCCTCACCCTCCAGAGGCGTTTTAAGAATGAAGAGATCATTCTGCCCCTTTTCAACTTTGACCAGCTGCTTCCCTCCCTTGAAGATTGTACAAACATCCTGTTCAAAGTAAACCTTAAACCCCTTTTTCAACAAATAAGGGACAGCTAAAAGACAGTGATGCATCCCGGGTACAGTGCAAACCTCCACCTGCTCCTGCAAAACAGAAAGAAAAATATTTGCAACATTAGTTACATTTTTCTTTTCCCCATTTGCAAATTGAACAGTTTTTCCAGCTGGAATTGCCTTGCAATTCCACATCTCGACAGCAGGGGTCTCTGGAACCAGGTTGCGATTAGCTCCTGAATCGATTACAAAGCAGAGCTCAGTGTCTCTCTCAGAGCTGTTCTCAAACACTGCAAGACTAGCTGTCAGCTGATAAGCGTCCTCATTGTCTTTAGCATGTCTGCTCTGCGCGTTCCCACGCCTGGCTCCCTTGCCGGGCTGGTTGCCATGGAAACCTGGCTGGTTCCCATGAGAAGTGACCTTGACAACATCCTGCCTCGTCTCCCTGCTCCGGTGGGGGCAAAAGCGACGCAGATGTTCAGTTGAATTACAAATGTAACAACGACGAACGGAAAAAGCCTGAACCGTGCACTCCGCTGGCTTGGCTCCGCCCTTACAACCAGAGCTCCCGGTGCCAGCTCTGCTCTCTCTGGTACGGCGTTCTTCTTCATCCGATAAGCGTCCTGTGACGTAATTCAGCATCAACGTTTGTGGATCCATCGATTCCAGAGTTAGACACAGATTGTCATAACTCTTGTCCAGAGAGCTGAGCAAAATGTACACTTTCAGCTCCTCAGTAAAGTTCACTTGCAACAGCCTCAGCTGGTTAAACACAGACAGCATCTCAGTTACATGCTTCCTGATGCTATCCCCAGGACGTAACTTCATCTCAAACAAGCGTCTGGAGGTGTGGATCTTTGCCCCAGCAGTGGTTCTGTGATGCACCCTTTCCAACGCTTGATAGGCCTCACAAGCATTCTCCAGCCCCTCTACCAAAGGCAGCTGTGAGCCATCCAAACTAAGCACAATAGCTCCCAGGGCTCTCTGATTTCTTCTCTGAGAAGCACGGGCATCTGCAATTTCTGCCGCTGAAGCGTCTGCCGCTGGTGTGGGTAGTGGAGGTCCCTGAACAGCCTCCCACAGCCCCTTCGCTACCAGCCATGCCTTCAGCCTTCTGCTCCATTCCTGCCAGTTTTTGCCGTCCAATTTTTCAAATGGGACTACGTATGAATCGTGGCCGTCCGCCATGTTCTCCCCAGGGCCCCAAGCTGTACTCACATATCAACAGCTCTCCGGCACCTGTCTCTGAAGAAGCGATCCCTTCAGCAAACTCCTCTGCCTCTCAGCATCAGGCAGAAATCAGCGTCTTTCAGCCAGCTGCTTTGCCTCAGAACGCAGACCTCCGCTTCGGTAGCGTCTTCCCAGCTGACCCAGCTGACTTCAAAGCACGCCGGCAGACTCAGCAACAGCTTTTATAGCGGTAATTAGTCCATAACCTGTGAATAATTGGCGTGACGTGGCTAATTGTTTTACGAACCCAATTAGCCCCAGCTGCTTGCAGCTATCTCTGGTCCGGCACGTTTCCCTCTCTGCTGCGCCGATCCTTCCGTACGCCACTAAGTGCAGAGTAAAACACAGCGGAGCTGTTGTGTCCCGGTGTATAAGATGCAAACGCACCCAGACTTTAGTGTGTTTATTTATCAGTCCTTTATTACAGCAGAAAAAGAACAAATCAGCATTTCTCAGAATCCCCTGGGCTGTTAGCATTCATGGCGACTACCGTCTTCTTCAGAGACAAAGAGGCAGTGAGTAAGACTCCTCCCACCTTCCAAAACTGACGTCAGGAATTGAGGGACGTCACACACAGAACTCTTTAACCCTGTGAGTTCTGAAAACATTCACACATTTGTATTATTCTTTGACCTCGAGTTTCCAGTTCTGGTCTTGCACTATGGCGGCAGCTCTCTCAACATTGGAGGGAGGCACAAATGAGGGGGTAGGGAACGAAAGGGTTTAAGCATTCCCGGAAACCTCCTGGGGTACGAGGGAGCAGGCTGACCCGCAGTCGCCTCAACAGCTCGCTCCCGTGCAGATCAGCATGGGGGCAGATGGAGGAGTTGGGTCACCACATTTGCCATGATGCAACCCCCTCGGACCGCCATCAAAAGCAGACGTTCTCCTTATAATAGGATTTTAATTGGTATTAAGTCCCTAAGGTTATGATTTGGCAAGGCTCTCCAAACACAAGGTTTATAGAGTTACAAGTGTGGATGGTTCGATGTACTGTGTACTTTGACATTTAAAAGAAGATTTAAAGCTGTGTGTGGTTTGAAAGGAGTGAAGGTGGGGAGAACCTTGTTTTGACGGATGTCGTTGGGAAACTAGATTATTCCCCACCCCACCAAAAAAAGAGTGTGTAGGTGTTGACAACCAATTTTTAAGAGGAAGGACATTGGCTAAACAGGAAAATGCTACCATGGAGGCGGGAGGAATTTCACAAGGGCACGTGAAAAGCAGTGGTCCCCGAATGCTTGGAGAGAAAAACTCTTCTGTTCTAAGATGAAGCAAGAAAATGGTGAATGTTTGAAAGTTGATTCGTCTAACCAACTGAAAGGAGAGGACTGTTGTTTATCAGGAAGTGGGATGGAGGGGGAGCTGAGTTGAGGAGGACTTAATCTTGTGACTTCAGGTCCGCCATGAACCACGCTGGAACGACAACATTGGGAAATATAGACGCACATTTACTCTTGCAAGATCGAATATATTGCCTTCTGTTGTACTTGAGGGACAATTCCAACAAATTCCACACGAAAAACAGTTATGTCCCTGTGGAGATGGCAGTACCGAATCAGTGGCACACGTCCTTCCTGTTTGCGCTCTTTATAAAGATTTGAAGAGTGAGGTTATCACCCTTTTTTATTGTCCATTCCGGGTCACCCAGCTGCTGTCACAGTGTCCTTTCTCTCAGCAGACCAAGATGAGCAGGTGACAGCAAAGGTTGCAAGGTTTTTAGCCTGGGCAATTCAAATAAGATCTGCTATTTGACTACTGATTCAAAGCCTCAAAGTGCACTTATATAATTGACTTTTTATCTTTATTCTTTGTATATCATACTGTTTGTTTTATTGCTTATGGCTGGTGGCTGATGCAAATAAAGATTCATTCATCAGCGGCAGAGAAATAAAGCTAATGAAGTTAACAACTGGATTTATTCAATTAGACATGCACAGATTGAAAAGAAAAGAATTTTTGTTCCTCACTTGATTTTTTATGAAAGGTTAAATAATAAAATAAAATAAATAGAAACCATTGAGTGCAGCTGTTGACTAAGTTATAATTTTGTAAAATGGAATGTAATCAGAAGTAAATAAGAATATGGATACTAGGACAGTGGTAGCTGGGAAGTCAAACGCCTCCGTAGTCAAATATTTCAGCTCCCAAACGACGAAAGCCTGGAAGTAAGTGTTTCGCTTTTTGAACAATTTTCGGAAGCCAAATGTCCAGCTGGGAGACAAGCAGCTTCCGATTGGCTTCTCCAATGGCAAGAGCCTCGGAAGTCAAACGTTTTGGAAGTCGGACGTCTTTCCAGAACGGATTGTGTTCAACTTCTGAGTACCACTGTAATTTTAGATCACAAGGATGCATCAAGTACGGCGTGTGGGAAACCACCTAAAATTGTAGCAATTTGGAAATAATTTGTATAATTGGGTTAAAATTTTGGGGGGAGGGATGATTGGCAAAAACATGATTCTTTGCCCTGGAAAAAGTTCAGAAAACGCCAGCAGCCAATTTGCACTCTGAGTGACAGTTAATAGGTAGATAGACCACCTCAGTAATTAGTTCAAGCCTCTAAAATAATTAAAAGAAGGGAGGTTTTGCTCACCTGGTGCCTTAAGGGCTAACCTTAAGAGCTGGTATGCTGTGTTTGGGCCTCATAGGAGTTCCTCTCTCAGAGATTCCCCTCCACATATAAAGTCCAAACTCTTCTCTTCTTCGTAACTTCCAGGACATGTTTAATAATAATAATAATAATAATAATTTAAGCTAAGAACTGACATCAGGGTCAAAATAGGTCACCATGAAGATCTCTTTTTATATCAAATTCTATATCAATTCACTGCCCTGAGGCCCCCAGAACCGCCCTCAGAACCCCAGGTGTAGGGTGGTATAGAAATTCAATCAATCAATCAATCAATCAATAAACTTATGTCAACTGTCCCAATGCCGTGATCTATAGAAATAAACCATAGTAAAAAGTTCACCATGGCACCCATCTTTACAGCATCTCCCTCCCAGACAGAAGCAAAACTCACACCCTTCCTTGTATTGCATCTTGGCTCATTAAAGAAAACTTAGTTTAGCCTTCCAAGGCCATTGAGGAAACGTCTTCTGCCAGCTCTTCCTACAGCAACCGACACGTTTCAAGCAAAGGACAACCAGAAGGAGCCAGGAGAAGTAATGTCAGGTGTTGTGTTGGTCATGCATGCCAACCATGCGGCGATCTCAGCACATCATGGGCTCAACCTGGTTTTTGACACAAAGCAGATTGGTAATATTGTGTTGCTTGGGACCGGGGGTCCATTGTGGGTCTTTCCTCGTAGACGGACCATTTCCTGGTGACCTTTGCACTGAATGTGGCTACTCCACTGTTCAAGGGCTTGTTTTCCCCCTCCCCCCCCCCACTTCATATAGAAACTCTTTAGAATGGGGTTGTGAATATACTAGGATAGAGAGGTGACCTGTGATTTTATGCTGCCCCATTTTAATCAATGTGTGCCTCTTTCCAGCTTGTGTTTGGAGGCTGTGTGATGGTAGACACACACACACACAAAGCACAAATCTGTTAGGCCACATTCACTCCACATATCCAAAGCCCCATGAACCCTCCCCTAAGATTTCTGGGAGCTTGTTTTGCTGGTTAAGGGTGCTAAGAATTGTGACAATAAACTATTGTATGGGGTGCAGAGTTTGACACACGACGTTTGCAGGGGTTACATTTTGGAGATAGTGTGTAAAGTCGAAATCACATATGGTCGGGACAAACTCCTGGGAAAGCTCTCTGCCCTGTGCAAAAAGAGCTTTAAAACTCTCTGCCTTCAAGTCAATTGTATATATTTTTCCTTTTTCGGTGTTTCTTCCCCCTGTAAAAGATCAGGACTGTGCAGTTTTGCAGTTAAGCGATTGTGATGGAGCAGGGTGAGCTTGGCACCCGTTTTGTGTCTCTGCAGGGTCTGTGAAGCTGAAATGAAACATTTGCACCAGCCGCATCTTGCTGGCTTCTCTTCTCGCCTCTTACCTTTGCAGCAACAACCCTGTGAGGTGGGCTAAGCTGTGACCAAAACTGCACATCCTTATAGTGTTTTTCTATGCCCATCCCGCCCGTTATATCTTCTCAGTAACCTTGTGAGCTGGGCATGGCTTCAATATGGTTTTTTTTCCAGCACCATGGTTTTGAAATTGCAGAAAACAGCCTTAGGAGGTCTGGGATGGGGTGCTTATTTTTCTTTACCAGCGACGAGAAAGAATTCTTTTGCATTCTGCTATAAAATATCTGTGACGCGTCCCATCTTCATATCAAGAGGGGCACTCTAACCACTATGGCACAACTGCCCCACATTTGAACCTTGGAGCAGACCCTCTGCAGAATGCAAATCCCACCGCCCTGGAAATGCAGTAAGAAAAGGAGAGCGTGCCCTCCAAGGGAAGGGGGCGCTTTGAGGGGTCCCCATAGGCGGAATCCGCAATGTCTCCAGCACCACGCAGTTTGGGTGGGGTGGGAGAGAGGCTGGCTCTTCAAGGGTTAAAGGCAGCGATTATATTATGAGAGAGGACTTCCTGGGGGAGAGGAAAAGCGTCACTTCCTCCTCGGTTTGTTACATTTGAACAGCTGCGAGGGAGGAGAGTCTGCAGCGCGGAAGACTGTGCCTTCTGCAAGGTTGGAAAAAGAGGGATATATATTTTTGGGGGGGAGGGGGCTCCTGTGCCGGAGCAGCTGCTTCGCAGGAGAGAAGCCCTCCAGGAGAGGGCAGTTTTGCAAAGGGGCAGGGGCAGGAGGGCGCATGGGTGGGGTTGCACCCCCAATTCAGCCCCCCCCAAGAGCTGTGATGAGTGCAAAAGGTTTTAAGGGGTGCAGGGGCGCCCCAGGAGGAGAGCACGGCCAGAAGGCAGGTGGGCGAGGAAACACCCCCCCCCCAAAGGAAAGGAGGCAGGATGGCTCTGGGAAGAGGAGGAGGGAGACATTCATGTTTTGGGAAAAGAGGGGGAGGGGGGCAGGGTCAGCTGGAAACTCATTTCAGCTCTAGACGGCATGGGCTCTTTTATCTTCGATGCCTTCCCTGTCTGGGGGGGTTCAGGAGGAAAGCCCCCAAGGAGGGCGCAGTCTCTCTGTATGGCAGATCAGCCCTAGGAAGGTACCAAGGTGTTGGGAGAGATGGAGGAGGGAAGACTTTAAGGATGGGAAGAGGAGAACCACTGGCCCTAAAATGTCATCAGTTTCTCACCACCGCCACTGCTGCAGCAGAACTGGGGGCTCCAAGCGCAGTGAGCTGCCTACACTTAGCCTTGCTCCACCTGGGCTACTATTGTTGACACGGACCGGCAGCAATTGCTCTTCCGGGTTTTCAGACGCGGAGTCTCAGCCCTGCCTGGGGACTGAATCTGGGGCTTCCTGCCTGAGGAGGAGATGCTCTGCCCTCGAACTACAGCCCCTTCCCCTAAAGTGCGGTTGCAGGACAAGGAGGAACAGAGGGAGGCAGCCGTGTCGTCACAGCTCCAGACTGGCAAAAAAGGGAAGGGATGTTTTTAATGGTGGTGGGAAGAAGATCTTATTTCAGGCATCGCTCCACTTTTCAGGCATGGCTTCACCTTCACCAGGAAAATGTCTTGGGCAGGAAAATGCCTGCAGGGCCTCTGAGGCTCTCTTTGCTTCTTCCTCCCTCCCAGGAACCTGCAGCTTCTGAGCTCTTCAGTCCAAGCGAGGATGGAAGGAGGAAGATGGACGGTGGACCTGGTCAGGCTGTCTCCTGCCTCCCTCCAAACAACCTCTGAGCGTTGTCCTCCAGGACCCTCAGAGACATCTCGTGAGTTCCTAGGAAGTGGAGATAGGGACTTGGGGGGGTGGAGAGTGAAACAATGAATAAGATAAAGGGGGGAGGTTTTACTGTGGAAACTGTGGGTGGGCCCCCGATATAGTGGGAGGCTTCCCCTCCGGCAGCAAAATCCCCGGAGGGGCTCTGAGGCCCCCTTGCTTCTCCCTCACCCATAAAAACCTGCAGATTGTTTAAACTTCTGAGTCCTGCAATATAGTTCCAAAGAGGCTGGATTTGTGGTCCTAGGAAGGACCTGAGCTGGGGCTCCCCACCTCTGAGGCTGGGAGAGGTTGGCTGAGTTTCAGAGTGTTGGGGGTGGAGAAGGAGGAATGGGTGGGTGGGGGCTGGAGGAAAACCCTCCCTCAAGCAAGCAGAAAAGACAGGAGAACATGCAATGTAAGAAGGTCTTGACTTGGAGGAAGGCAGAGAAGAGGTCTTCTCCAAAGTCTCTCCCCTGGAGCATGCACCAATATGTTGCCAGAAGAGGAGGAATAGGCAGAGGAGCCCTATATAGATATAAAAACCACTGCGTTCAATGGGAACCACTTTCAGGTCACTACCATGCCCCCCATGCCATGAGGCCTGGGTGCGAGGCCCATTCCACCTGGCCAAGGGGGTGGAGCCCAGGCTCACCTTGAACAGCCAAAAGAGGCTCCTGGGAGGCCACTGGGACATTGCTGGAACAACTCTTGGGTTGGGGCAACCGGCTAAAATGCTTTAAAAGGTTCTGATTTTCGTTCCTCCGTTTTGTTTTCGTGGGCTTGGTGTTGGTTAATTGTTTAGTTGGGGTCAGTGGTTATTTTAATTTGGGTATAGCTGTAAACATGTTGTTATTATTGTTGCTATTCTTATTATTGGTTTGTTTCTTGCCTGTATAGGATATTTCTGTTTTTTCTGTTTGATGTTTTGGTCTCTTTTTATATATGCTGTTAGCCGCTCAGGGTGGCTGTGAGAAGCCCACCAGATTGGGGGATATAAAATTTTAATATATGCCCCATTTGGGCTTCTGCAGAGGCTGGAGAATATCTAGGGCAGAGGAATCCCTGCAGCTTCTCTGAGGCTCCTTTTTTCTCCCTCACTCCTTCCCAAGGAACCTGCAGCTTCTTTAGGCTTCTGAGCTCCTCAGGAAGGATGAGAGGCTGATCCTCTTTCACCCTCTTTCTGCTAATAACAACCCCTTGAAGATTCCAGGCCCCTGGGAAATTAGACTGGCCTTGACTGGAGCCAGGGCCTTTTCAGCCGTGGCCCCAGCCTGGTGGACCACTCTCCCACAAGAGACCAGGGCCCTGCGGGATTTGACATCCGCAGGGCCTGCAAGATGGAGCAGTTCCGCCAGGCCTTTGGGCAGGATGCAGTTGGACTTACTTTCCTTTGTATAAAACAAGCCCAAAGGAGGCCCCCAACCTGCTCACAGGTCCTTGTAGGATCAGTGGAAACAGTTGGTCCTGGCAAGTATTAACCACTCTCAATTCCAATTTTAACTTGTCTGAATTAATTTTAAGATGTGTTTTAATTAATTGATGTCTGTTTTTATGCATATTGTGTTGTTTTTCTGATGTTAGACACTCTGGGCCCTGCCTCGGCCAGAGAGGGCAGGATACAGAAATAATAATTCTTCTTCTCCTCCTCCTCCTCCTCCTCCTCCTCCTCCTCCTCCTCCTGCTGCAGACCTAGCGAGGTTGGAAGGGGGAAGATGGACGGTTGACCTGGTCAGGCTGTCTCCCACCACCTTTGAATGTTCCCACCCTGGACCTTTAGAGAGATCTGCTGAGTCTCAGGGAATGGAGATGGGGACCTGGGTAAATGTTAGGATTGAGGAAGCCCACCAGGCATGAAAACAAGGAAGGCTGCAGGGCCAGAGCTCTGGGCTAGCAGAGATAAAAGGTAGAAAGAAAGGAAATGAATGTTTTCTAATGTTGACATGGGCATAGCCAGGATTTAGGGGCTGCTGTCTACCAGCTCCATCTGGTACACAGGCTGAGACCCTACCTGCATGCATACTGTGGTACATGCTCTGGTTATCTCCCGCTTGGATTGCTACAATGCGCTCTAGGTGGGGCTGCCTTTGAAGGTGACTCGGAAACTACAGTTAATCCAGAAAGTGGCAGGTCCACTGGTGACTGGGAGCAGTTGCCAGAAACCTATAACTGGTCTTAAAGGATCTACATACAGAGTATGTTTCCAAGCACAATTCAAAGTGTTGGTGCTGACCTTTAAAGCCCTAAACGGCCTCAGCCTTGTAGAACTGAAGGAGCGTCTCCACCTCCATTGTTCTGCCCGGACACCGAGGTCCAACTCTGAGGGTCTTCTGCTGGTTTTGTCACAGCAAGAAGTGAAGTTACATCTCGGTAGTGGAACCATCCCTGTGGAACACCCTCCCTTCAGATGTCAAGGAGATAAAGAACTACATAGCTTTTAGAAGACATCTGAAGGCAGCCCTGTATCAGGAAGTTTTTAATGTTTGCTGTTTTCCCTTAATTTTAGCAGGTGATGACCAGGAAAATCATCGTTCTCAGGGCTCATCAGAAAGAAATAAGCATGAAGCAAAGAGAACAAATGATAGCCCTTTGTGTGGCAAAACATTCCAAGGTAAATTGAGCCTCAGCCCACACTGCAGAAACCACTCCGAGGAGAGACTGTGTAAATGCTTGGTGTGTGGAAAGAGCTTCAGTGACAGCTCAGGCCTAAAATCACATGAAAGAATTCATGCAGGACAGGAATCATATGGATGCCGAGAATGTGGAAAGAGTTTCAATCGCCACTCATACCTTAAAAGACATCACAAAGTCCACAGTGAGGAGAAACCATATGCCTGTCTAGAGTGTGGAAAGGCCTTCACTTACAGCTCAGGCCTTGTAGATCATAAAAAAATTCACACAGGGGAGAAACCGTACACCTGTTTTGACTGTGCAAAGAGCTTCCGTAATAGCCAAGGTCTTCTAACTCATCAAAAAATCCACACAGGGGAGAAGCCATATAAATGTTTGGAGTGCGGAATGAGCTTCGCTCACGGCTCAAGTCTTATATCGCACCAAAGAATTCACACAGGAGAGAAATCTTATAAATGTTTGGAGTGCGGAAGGAGCTTTGCTCACAGGGCTAGTCTTACTTCACATAAGAGAACCCACACAGGGGAGAAACCATATAAATGCTTGGTATGTGGAAAGAGCTTCAGCCAGAGTTCACACCTTAGTTCACATAAGAGAACTCACACTGGTGAGAAGCCATATAAATGCTTTGAGTGTGGGAAGAGCTTCAGTCAGAGTTCACATCTTACTGTGCATGAGCGAATCCATACAGGGGAAAAACCATATAAATGTGTCACATGTGGAAAGAGCTTTAGTAACTGCACACACCTTGTTAGCCATCGCAGAATACATTCAGAAGAGAAGCCATATAAGTGCTTTGAGTGTGGAAAGAGCTTCAGGCATGGTACAGGCCTTCATATGCATCAAAAAATTCACAAAGGTGAAAAACCGTATGCATGTTTTGAGTGTGGAAAGAGCTTCACTCTCAGCTCACAGCTTATATGTCATCAAAGGATTCACACAGGGGTGAAACCATATACCTGTTTTGAGTGTGGAAAGAACTTCACTCACAGCTCAAGCCTTAGATCTCATCAAAGAATTCACACAGGGGAGAAACCATATAAATGTTTGGAGTGTGGAAGGAGATTTGCACATGGATCTAGACTTACTTATCATAAAAGAACTCACATGGGATCAACCATATATATGCTTGGAATGTAGGAAAAAGATGTGGTCAGATTTCACAACTAGTTTTGCATAAGCGAATCAAGAGGAAAGAAATATTGAGATGCTTGTAATGCGGAAAGCATTTTAATTAGAGCACCGCTGTTGCTAAACTTCATGGAATTCATACAATAGTTCTCATGGGAGAAATTGTACAGCTGCTGTCACGAAGGTGCCGTCAACTACAGGGCTGGCTGGCTGCCTGGTGAAATCAGTGCTGCTGAGTGCTTCCTTCGCTTCTTTCCTTTAAATCAACAAATACACACAAAAACATGGAATGTACATCCTCAAAAACCTGAGCTGTTGCCTAGAGTGTGTGTTCCTGCCCCCAGCAGTTACTTCCTGGCCTTGAGTCTCTTCCTGTTGTCTACGGGGGCCGCTAATGGAATCTCTCTGTGTTTGGCTTTCTGCTCTGTGACACGAAGGGCATGCCTGGTTGTAGGGGAAGGGGGGGGACTCTAGTATACTACAGACATCGTGTCACTTGGCTGCTGTGATATTCCTAACGCAACAGACTCCTGTCTCTGTTCAGGGCTGGAGCACCTGCTGTCTTGCTCCTGTTGTTCCACTGTTTCCCAGCTCCTTCCTTCCTTCTGGGGTGTGTCCCAACTCAAACCACCACAAATCTAGGTCCATATTCCCATCCTCTTCCCCCTCTCTGAAGCCTATTGGAGTGGCAGTCTCCACCACTCTTGCTCATCTTGTCTTTGAAAACAGACCAAAGGATGGCCTAATATGGTCACACTCTTATCTAAGGAAGCATGTTGTGTGGAAAAGCAGGGACAGGCCTGAGCATCATGTGCTGCTTCTGAACTCCTGCAGGTTTCTGGCTGGTGCTCTTGGGTACAAGATGGTGCCTTCCATGGACCTTGGGTTGATCCTGCAAAACACTTATTGAAAGCGGACCAGGATTCATTGCTTTTGTTTTATAGCAGTTGGGTAATTTGATTGTAGTTGGTAATGAGGCATTTCCCTTCTTTCCTCCAGGTGTGTCCCACCTTTTCCTTGTAACCTCTAGATGAATTAAAGCATTATATTTGAGCATTATCATGGGGGTCAGAGTAATACATTTTGTTACATGTGTGCTTTTTCACTGGAAAGGTGGAATATAATCAGGTATACCTATAAATGCACATGCACAAAAACACATGCATACGCAGAAATAATAAAATTCCTCGCTTATAAACCCCTGGAGGAGGGAGGAACACCTTGAAGCAACATTCCAACATATTGTTAGTTGCAAGCAGACCAACTAATTCAGATTAACACCATCAGCTTCTGTCCATCTTTATAGAATAAGTAAAAATGCTATATTCTTAACCATATTGGATAATCTTTTTTTAAAAAGGGAAGGGGGAAATTGAGCTCCCCTAAGTGTTTTCATTTTGAAAATCTTAACGCACTTCTAGTCATGCAAATTCTTCATAGCTTTCCTGAAAGCTCTAATGGAAACTTTTGGAACAGGGCAGAATTAAAACAGTAAACAGCTCCATTTTAGGAAGAAAGTGAAGAAAACTGCCTTTTAAAAAAATACAGTGGTACCTCAGGTTACAGGCGCTTCAGGTTACAGACTCTGCTAAGTCAGAAATAGTAGCTCAGATTAAGAACTTAGCTTCAGGATGAGAACAGAAATCGTGTGGCGGCGGCAGCGGGAGGCCCCATTAGCTAAAGTGGTACCTCAGGTTAAGAACAGTTTCAGGTTAAGAACGGACCTCCAGAACAAATTAAGTTCTTAACCTGAGGTACCACTGTAGTTGTTTATTGAATGTTGAATATTTATATGCAGAATGATAAAAAGTACAAAAATGCAGATACTATGGACGTTAATGGTTTAAGGAATAAATTCACAATAAACAATCCCTGTGTACCTGTGTGTATATGGGGAGAGAGGAAGGAGGGAAGGAAAGTGTATCTGAAGGAAGGGCTTGTGGTCTCAAGGATATCACATTCACCATTTACTCAGATGCTTCAGGTTACATACGCTTCAGGTTACAGACTCTGCTAACCCAGAAATAGTACCTCGGGTTAAGAACTTTGCTTCAGGATGAGAACAGAAATTGTGGTCCGGTGGCGCAGCAGCAGCAGCGGGAGGCCGCATTAGCTAAAGTGGTGCTTCAGGTTAAGAACAGTTTCAGGTTAAGAACGGACCTCTGGAACGAATTAAGTACTTAACCTGAGGTACCACTGTAGAAGACATTGCAATTATTGAGCCTGGAACTTGCCAGAGCCTGGAGTTCAGTTGCCAAGTCACCTCTGTCCAAAAGGGAGCATAGCTGGCAAACCTGCAGAGGTGAGAAAAGCCACGGGGGGGGGGGGGGGGCAACCAGTGGGAGTGGAGAGGAGCCCCTCCGAAGTTTTGGAGGGAAGATCTTGAGAGGCCAGGGGCTGAGCTGGATTGGAAAGCAGTAAATAAAATGGAAACATTTCTTTTAAATAAAAGCATACATGTGCTAGGAACTCCGCAAGAGCTGAGCTATTGTTTAGAATAGAACAGAAATACAATTTAAGAACCTATTTATAAACTGAAAACAAGATTAGGCGAGAAAATAATCAGCCCAACAGTTACCAATAAAGTGCATGTATTACTCAGCCATAAATAAAACCTTCACAAATCCACCTTGGTTAGGAAGCACGCTAAATTGACAGCCTTTATAGCATATTTAACCTGAAGACTGGGGAAAGTCATTCTACACTTCAAGCTGGGATCCAAGGAATCGCTTCTGTCAACCGGAGGGAAAGTTCTGTTGAACAAATGAAATTGTTCGAGAGGCGATGGAGGAAATTGTTGAGAGAGAGAAATGCAAGATGGGGCATCGTGCTGGGCTGCGACAGATTGTAATGGATTGCTTCGAAGTCGGTTCAGCAACACATTGGGGGGGGGGGAGGAATCACCCCCCAACCGCCCTGTATTTCGCCAGAAGAAAGGTAGCAACCCTATTTTATGGGGTACAAAGAAGCAGAATCTGCAATGTCCCCAGCACCTTACAGTTTGGAGTGGGGGTGGAGGGTTGAAATATACTCAGAGTCGCAAAGTGATTTCATGCTCTTTATTCAGCTCATAGTGCGGAGGAGGACTGAATGAAAGTCCCCTCAAAGTATCTGCTTTATATACATTATTTACACAATGGGCTGCCCATGATTGGCTAATTCTGGAATTCTACTGTAAGCCAATCAGGTTGTGGATTCACTTCTATCTGGAGCATGATTGGGTGGTTCCTGCCAACCAATCATACTGCTGCATTGTTCTAAGACCAATCAGACTGCTGCATTCTGAATCCTATTGTTCTAGGACCAATCAGACTGTAGTTTGGATCCTATTGTTCTAGGACCAATCAGACTGCTGCAGTTTGGATCCTATTGTTCTAGGACCAATCAGACTGCTGCAGTTTGGATCCTATTCAATTCAGTACCTAACAAGGGTGAAGGGGGATACTGGCTCTTCAAGGGTTAAAGGCAGCGATTATATTATGACGCTGGACTTCCTGGGGGAGAGGAAAAGTGTCACTTCCTCCTCCGTTTGTCACATGTGACAAGCTGCGAGGGAGGAGGTTCTGCAGCGCGGAAGACTGTGCCTTTTGCAAGGTAGGAAAAGAGGGATATATTTTTTGGGGGGGGGAGGGGGCTCCCGTGTCAGAGCAGGAGAGAAGCCCTCCGGGGGAGGAGCATGCATGGGGCGGCACCCCACATTTGAGCCCCCAAAGAGCTGCGGGGAGAGCAAAGGACCTCGAGGGCTGCAGGGGCGCCCCAGGAGGAGAGCAAGGCAAGAAGGCGAGGCGGGGGGCAGGGTGTTTTAGGGTGGGGTAGGAACCCCCCCCCCAAAAAAGGAAAGGGGGCAGGGTGGCTCTGGGAAGAGGAGGAGGGAGGCATGGATGTTTTGGAAAGAAAGGGGTCGAGTAGAGAGGGCAGGATTAGACCAAAGGGGGGGTCTTGGATCGGGGGCTTTCTGCTGAGGAGATGCTCCGCCCTTGAGCTACAGCCCCTTCCCCTAAAGTGGGGCTGGGGAGAGGGAGGAAGTGGGGTGGGGGTCAGCCCTGTCACAGCTCCAGGCTGGCAGAGAAAGAAGGAAGCCAAAAAAGGAATGTTTTGAATGATGGTGGGTAGAAGATCCTCTTTCAGGCGTGACTCCACTTTCCTCACATGGTGGGGTCCAGGAGGGGGGGCACTCCTCTTCTATCATGGACGCTGCAAGTGGGTGTCCACACCTAGGCAGGCTTATCATTCACCAGGAAAATATCTTGGGCGGAAAAATGCCTGCAGGACCTCTGAGGCTGCCTTTGCTTCTCCCTCCCTCCCTCCCTCCCTCGAACCTGCATCTTCTGAGCTCCTCAGGAAGGATGGAAGAGGCAGATCCTGCGAACCTAGCGAGGATGGAAGGGGGAAGGTGGACGGTTGACCTGGTCCGGCTGCCTCCCCCAACCTCTGACCGTTCCCCTCCAGGACCCTCAGAGAGATCTGGTGAGTGGCAGGGAATGGAGTTGGGGGCATGGAGGTTTGGGGAGTGGAAATAAGGAAATTCTGTGGCAAGATAAATCCCTGCAGGCTCCCTTTGCTTCTGCCTGAGTTACAGGGGGTTGGGGGGGGGAGGATGGATGGACACCCCCCAAGTGAGCAGAAAAGACTCAGGGGGGAGAAAAGGCAAGGAGGTCTTGACTGGAAGAAGGGAGGGGAAGAGGACCAATGGGTTTCTGTGTGTCAGAAGAGGGAGAATATGCACAGCAGTCCATTGCAGATTTACTCATATGTAAGCTCCACTGAGTTCAACGGGATATACTTTCAGGTCACTACTGAGCGTACCATGCCGGCCTTAGGAAAGATAGAGGAAGCAGGCAGATTAATTTGGAATCACAAAAAACATGTTTAAAAACTGTTGGGGACTGTTGCAGAGGGGATGTCCAGCGGCAGGAGAATATCTAGGGCAGGAGAATTCCCTGCAGGGCTGCTGAGACTTCCTTTGCTTCTTTTTCCGTCCCAGGAAAATGCCGCTTGTTTTGCCTTCTGAGCTCCTCAGGGAGGATGAAAGAGTCTGATTCTCCTGGTATGCCTCTCCTGGTATGCCCCGCAGAAGACCTTAAGATCCATGAATAATCATAGTTTAGAGGTCCCGGGCCCTAAGGAAGTCAGATTATCCTCCACCAGGGCCAGGGCCTTCTTAGTGATGGCTCCGACTCGGTGGAATGCTCCGTCCCAGGAGACCAGGGCCCTGCAGGATTTAACTTCCTTCCGCCGGGCCTGTAAGACAGAGCTATTGCACCTGGCTTTCAATTTGAACTTAGCCTGATCTTTTATTCCCCTTCCTTCCCTCCCCCTTCCCTTTTTATGAAGATTACCTGCTCTGGGATCCCACAGCTAATTCTCCCCTGGTCTCCTCGCTGGCCCAAATAGGACTAACTTAGCCAGCTAGCCCTGGTGATCATCTAATGTTTAGGTGGATGGATTTCCACCTAAATTGATTTTTGAATTCTGAATTTATTGTTATTCACATTTTATACTGTATTTTATGCTGTTTTTTGTTGCATCAATTAAGTGTTTTAAATTTGTTGTTAGCTGCATTGAGCCCGGTTTTCTGAACCAGGAAGAAGGGGGAATAAATAAAATTTAATTTTATTTATTTATTTACTTACTTACTTACTTACTTACTTATTACTCTGCAAACCTAGCGAGGATGGAAGGGGGAAGATGGACGGTTGACCTGGTCAGGCTGTCTCCTACAGCCTTTGAATGTTCCCTCCCAGGATCTGCAGTGGGATCTGGTGAGTTCCAGGGAATGGAGAGGGGGGCCTGGGGAGATGTTGGGGGTGAGGAAGCTCCCCTGGCAAGAAAACAAGGAGGGCTGCAGGGCCAGAGCTCTGGACCAGCAGAGATTAAAGATAGGCAGGAAATGAATGTTTTCTAATGGTGACTTGGGCATTGCCAGGATTTGGGGGCTGCTGTCTACCAGCTCCATCTGGTACACAGGCTGAGACCCTACCTGCACACAGTGGTACATGCTATGGTTATCTCCCGCTTGGATTGCTACAATGTGCTCTAGGTGGGGCTGCCTTTGAAAGTGACTCGGAAACTACAATTAATCCAGAAAGCGGCAGCTCAACTGGTGACTGGGAGCAGTTGCCAGGAGCATATAACACTGGTCTTAAAGGATCTACATCGGCTCAGAGTTTGTTTCTGAGCATCATTCAAAGTGTTGGTGCTGATCTTTAAAGCTCTAAACAGTCTTGACCCTGTAGACCTGAAGGAGCATCTCTAACCCCAGACACTGAGGTCCAGCTCTGGTTCCCTGATTGCCAGAAGTGAAGTTACAGGGAACCAGGCAGTGGGCCTGCTCAGTGGTGGCCCCCTTCAGATGTCAAGCAGATAAAGAACTATGTAGCTTTTAGAAGACATCTGAAGGCAGCCCTGTATTGGGCAGTTTGATGTGTTATATATGCTGTGGCTGAGGAAACCCAGCCAGATGGGCAGGGTATAAATAATAAAATCACCATCATCATCATCAGATGTTACAGAAAGTCTCACTAGGATGGTGATTTGGATTACATTTTTAATTGTCATCTTCCCTTAACTTTAGCAGGTGATGAACACGACAGTCGTTGTTCTCGGGTCTCATCAGAAAGAACCAAGAATGAAGTCAAAGGAAAGACCTTTCAAGATCAAGAGGAAACAAGACCACAAGAGGAAAACCAAGAAGAAAATAGGAGGTATGAAGGCCTTCTAATGCAGACTGATAACGGCCATCGAATCCCAGTCCAGAAAAAACATCAGAAGGGGAAGAGAACAAATGAGAGACCTTTATGTGGCAAAACATTCCAAAGTAAATCTAGGTTCAATTCACACTGCAGAATCCACACAGAGGAGAAACCGTGTAAATGCTTGGTGTGTGGAAAGAGCTTCAGTGACAGCTCAGGCCTAAAATCACATGAAAAAATTCACGCAGGACAGGAATCATACAAATGCCTAGAATGTGGAAAGGGTTTCAATCGCCACTCATACCTTAAAAGACATTACAAAGTCCACAGCATGGAGAAACCACATAGGTGCTCTGAGTGTGGAAAGAGCTTCAGTTGCAGGAGAAACCTTACAGAACATCAAAAACTTCACACAGGGGAGAAACCGTATACCTGTTTGGACTGTGGAAAGCCCTTCCGTCACAGCTCAAGCCTTGCATCACATCAAAAAATCCACACAGGGAAGAAGCCGTATAAATGTTTGGAGTGCGGAATGAGCTTCGCTCAAGGCTCAAGTCTTATATTGCACCACAGAATTCACACAGGAGAGAAATCTTATAAATGTACGGAGTGCGGAAGGAGCTTTGCTCAGAGTGCTACCCTTACTTCACATAAGAGAACCCACACAGGGGAGAAACCATATAAATGCTTGGAATGTGGAAAGAGCTTCAGTCATAGATCACACCTTAGTTCACATAAGAGAACTCACACTGGTGAGAAGCCGTATAAATGCTTTGAGTGTGGGAAGAGCTTCAGTCAGAGTTCACACCTTACTGTGCATGAGCGAATCCATACAGGGGAAAAACCATATAAATGTGAGACATGTGGAAAGAGCTTTAGTAACTGCACACACCTTGTTAGCCATCGCAGAATACATTCAGAAGAGAAGCCATATAAGTGCTTTGAGTGTGGAAAGAGCTTCCGGCATGATGCGAGCCTTCATATACATCAAAAAATTCACAGAGGTGAAACACCATATGCATGTGTTGAGTGTGGAAAGAGCTTCACTCAAAGCTCACAGCTTAAATGTCATCAAAGAATTCACACAGGGGTGAAACCATATACCTGTTTTGAGTGTGGAAAGAACTTCATTTACAGCACAAGCCTTACATCGCACCAAAGAATTCACACAGGGGAGAAACCACATAAATGTTTGGAGTGTGGAAAGAGATTTGCTCACCGTGCTAACCTTACTTCTCATAAAAGAACACACACAGGGGAGAAACCATATAAATGTTTGGAGTGTGGAAAGAGATTTGCTCACAGTGGTAACCTTACTTCTCATAAAAGAACACACACAAGGGAGAAACCATATAAATGTTTGGAGTGTGGAAAGAGATTTGCACATGGATCTACGCTTACTTCTCATAAAAGAACTCACATGGGATAAACCATATTATGCTAGGAATGTGGGAAAAGATTTGGTCAGATTTCACAACTCATTTTGCATAAGTGAATCAAGAGGGGGTAGTATTTAGATTCTTGTAATGAGGAAAGCAGTTTAATTAGAGCACCGCTAATTTGCAAGATATAAGTTTATTGGATTTGGAGGGACATAATAACCGTTGGGCTTAGCACGCTTATTGAATTTATGGAAAGGCAAAAATACACACAGATTTTTCAAATCATATTGTAAGGAGATCACTTCTTAAAGTTTGGGAGAAATACAAAGATCTGTTGGAGCCTAAAATCCCGTGGTGGGCCTCTCCAAGCAGAGGCCACAGCGGTGAAGGAAAAAAATATGTTGTGAAATTGGCCTACTTATAAAATAATTTTAAAAGAAGATAACAAACTGGAACTTAAAAGTTTTGAGGAATTACGAGATATTATTACAGATTGGTTCCAATATTATCAATTATTCAAAAATTTAAAGTAGAAAAAAAGAGTTCACCAAGGAAACCTCAAGTTTTGAATCCAATGTAATAAACTCAAAAAGTAAAACTCTCTCTAAAGCTTATCGTCTCCTCCACTGGGAAGTTGAGGAGGAAGAAGTTACATCAGCCGCGATAAAGTGGTCTCAAGACTTTGGGTATGTTATAACAATGTCCCAATGGGAAAATCTGTGGAAGAATAATTGGAAATTTACCACGTGCTATGCCATAAGGGAAAACTTTTTTAAAATGCAGCACCGGTGGTATTTAACTCCATGGAAATTAGCCAAAACGTACAAAGGAGCCAAAAGTAACTGTTGGAGATGTGGAGATCAAACAGGCTCACTGTATCATATATGGAGGCAATGTAGCAAAATAGAGAAATTTTGGGAGGAAATCCATTCAGAATTAGAAAAAAATGTTAAGAATTTCCTTTACAGTGGTCCCTCAGGTTAAGAACTTAATTTGTTCTGGAGGTCCGTTCTTAACCTGAAACTGTTCTTAACCTGAGGTACCACTTTAGCTAATGGGGCCTCCCGCTGCCTCCGTGTGATTTCTGTTCTCATCCTGAGGCAAAGTTCTTAACCCAAGGTACTATTTCTGGGTTAGCGGGGTCTGTAACCTGAAGCGTCTGTAACCTGAGGTACCACTGTAATAAAAAAGCCAGAGGCATATCTGTTGGGGATCAGACTCAGATATTCAAAAAAATATTAAAGGTATTTTTTTGTATGCAACAGTGGCAACGAAAGTCCTTATAGCCATCAAGCTGGAAAAGCGACATAATTCCTTCCAGACAGGAGTGGATTCAAAAATTGACTGAATATGCTGAATTAGATAGCTTATCAGGAAAAAATAAACCGAGAGCTGAATTTGTATCAAAATGGGAGGCCTTTAGAATATATCTTAAACAAAACTATACCATGTTAAAATCTATAGCTACTTTTGAGTGATCTCAGCAGTCTTGAATTAATTGCTTATATAAATATTACTAAACTGTGTAAAATATATATATAAAAAATAGTATTTTGGTATGGCAGTAAAGTTATGTAGAAAGAACTAAGGAATAAATGGGAGGCTGGGTTTAATGATAAAGAGATTTTTTAAATTGTAACATGAAATTGCAATCTAAATTTATGTCATATTCTTTATCTTAATAATAACAAAAGATAGTGTAAGTTATCTTTTCCTCCCCCCTTCTTAATTTGTACTCTTTATCGATATTGTCTTTTTGTAATATTTTTTTCCAGTTCTGTAATAAGCATGGAAAATATAATAAATTTTAAATAATAATAATAATAATAATAATTGGAGCACCGCTGCTGTGAAATCAGTGGTGTGGAGAGCTTCTTTCATTTCTTTCATTTAAATCCATGTAAATACAGAGATTACAATTACTTCCTGGTTGTTTTTCCTGCATTGCAGGGGGTTGGAGTAGATTGCTGACCTGGTCCCTACCGCACACTAGTGGGCATTTCAGGATTCTAACTGGGCGGTAGGGGGTTCTGAATAGATAGTGTAAGTTTTCTTTTCCTCCCCCCTTCTCAATTTGTACTCTTTATCGGTATTGCCTTTTTGTAATATTTTTCTCCAGTTCTGTAATAAGCATGGAAAATATAATAAAATTTTAAAAAATAATAATAATAATTGGAGCTCCGCTGTTGTGAAACTTCATGGAATTCATACAAGAATTCACATGGGAGAAATCATACACCTGCTGTCACGAGGGGCTGTCAACTGCTCACTGGGCTAGCTGCCTGGTGAAATCAGTGGTGTGGAGAGCTTCTTTCACTTAAATCCATGTAAATACCGAGATTACAATTACCGTATTTTTTGCACCATAACACTCACTTTTTTCCTCCTAGAAAGTAAAGGGAAATGTCTGTGCATGTTATGGAGGGAATGCCTATGCGTGGCAGGGGGGATCGGCTGCAGTCGTGAGCAGAGGATCCATGGTTCCCCTTCCTTCCCTCCTCCGTGGCTCGCTTTGAAACAGCAAAGCGGGAGAAGAGCCGCTGAGTGGGGAGGAGATAGGGACAGAGAGCCTGCTTGCTTTAAAGGAGCAAAGCGGGAGAGGAGAGGAGCTGCTTACATGAGTGTAAGCGGCTCCTGTCCGGTTGGCTCCTTTAAAGCAAGCAGGCTCTCTGTCCCTATCTCCTCCCCACTCAGCTCGCTAAATAGCATTATTAGCAGCATCCTTCTCCACCCACCCCACGCGTGATCCTTGTCCCTTGAGTGCTTTTCCTTCCCTCCCCACTTAAAACGTGGTTACAAGCACGGATCCACATGGATCCTCAGGGTTTTTGCACTGGGTCACCCCAAATTCACCATCAGACCACATAGCATGTCCATGGCTACAGCTTGCACCAAAAAATCACGCACTCACCGTTGCCTGGGGCCGCAGTGGAGCAAAAACGTGGTTACAAAGCATGGATCCACATGGATCCTCAGGATTTTAGCATTGGGCTACTCCAAACTCACTGTCAGATCACATGTCTGTGGCCACAGCATGAACCACAAAAATCATGCATCCACTGTTTCATTTAGAATATTTTTTTCTTGTTTTCCTCCTCTAAAAACTACAAGCGTGATATGGTCAGGTTCGTGTTATAGAGTGAAAAATATGGTAGTTCCTGGCTTTCCAACTCTTCCTGCATCTGTATTTTATGCAAGGAGTAAAAATACGTCTAATCCTAAACTTTAGGAAGAAATTTCTGACTGCAAGTGAGATGAGCTACCTTGGAAGGTGGTGAACTCTCCATTGTTTTAGGTTTTTCAGCAGAGGTCGGGTTGTTTTTCCTGCATTGCAGGGGGTTGGTCTAGATCAGGGATTGTCAATCTGGTCCCTACCGCACACTAGTGGGCATTTCAGGATTCTAAGTGGGCGGTAGGGGGTTCTGAATCCTCCTTCCATCAAGTCCTGGTGGGCGGTAAGGAAATTTTACCATCAAGAAAGAGGCATTAGTGGGCGGTAAGTAGAAATAGGTTGACTACCCCTGGACTGGGATGTGGGTGGCGCTGTGGTCTAATCCACAGACCCTAGGGCTTTCTGATCAGAAGCTCGGTGGTTCAAATCCCTGCGACGGCGTGAGCTCCCGTTGCTCGGTCCCTGCTTCTGCCAACCTAGCAGTTCGGAAGCACATCCAAGTGGAAGTAGATGAATAGGTACCGCTCCGGTGGGAAGGTAAATGGCGTTTGCTGCTCTGTGACACGAAGGGCACACCTGGTTGTAGGGGAAGGAGGGGATGAGGCAAGGAAGAAGGGCTACCCCTATGCTATCCACATAATCAGTTATCAGAAATCAATATAATCAATATATTCATATATGCTTACACATAATCAAGGATTACAGTACTTTATAATCCATTTCGAATCAAAAGGGAAGCTGTGCTTTAGCAAACTGCAAAACTGCTTGAAACAGCAAAGTAGGAGCCGACCTTTCCCCTAAACATCTGTGCACCCCGGACAAGGGGGAAAGACGTGAATCAGAGATTCTGGTACAAAATCCCCTCAGATACAGGCTAAATTAATCCACAGAACAGGAAGAGCAAAACCACAAAATGTCCAAGCTCCCTGTCCTGTCATAATTGGGGGAAAGATTAGACAGAGCGTCACTGCGAGCATCGGAAAGCAGAACTAGAATCCGGTGCTGACCAAGGTTTGACCGGGGGTCAAGTAGCGTGACAACCGCTTGCTGATTGGCTGATTCTCGCTGACAATATTGTGAATCTTTCATGATTGTCTCATGATCAATGATTTGCTGTGTTCTGCTCAGGTATAAAGACCTCTGGATTTCTGTCAATCGGGGTCCCAGTTCTTTGGAAAATATTCCAACTGGGTACCTTATTGCCTGGCAATAAACCTCACCTTCTTATTCTCCATTGCTGTCTGGCTGATCTTATTTTAAACACTTTGCGAGTACCTCTTTGCTTCAGGGACACTAATATACTAGAGACTTCGTGCTGCTTGGCTGCTGTGATATTTCTAACACAACAGACTCCTGTCTCTGTTCAGGGCTGGAGCACCTGCTATCTTGCTCCTGTTGTTCCACTATTTCCCAGCTCCTTCCTTCCTTCTGGGGTGTGTCCCATCTAAAGCCACCACAAATCTAGGTCCATACTCCCTTCCTCTTCCCCCTCTCAGAAGCCTATTGGAGTGGCGGTCTCCACCACTCTTGCTCATCTCATCTCTGAAAACAGACCAAAGGATGGCCTAATATGGTCACACTCTTATCTAAGGAAGCATGTTGTGTGGGAAAGCAGGGACAGGCCTGAGCATCATGTGCTGCTTCTGAACTCCTGTAGGTTTCTGGCTGGTGCTCTTGGGTACAAGATGGTGCCTTCCATGGACCTTGGATCAGATCCTGCAAAACAGTTATTGAAAGCGGACCAGGATTCATTGCTTTTGTTTTGTAGCAGTTGGGTAATTTGATTGTAGTTGGTAATGATGCATTTCCTTTCTTTTCTCCAGGTGTGTCCCACCATGTTTCCTATAAATGCACATGCACAAAAACACATGCATACTCAGAAATAATAAAATTCCTCGCTTATAAACCCCTGGAGGAGGGAGGAACACCTTGAAGCAACATTCCAACATATTGTTAGTTGCAAGCAGACCAACTAATTCAGATTAACACCATCAGCTTCTGTCCATCTTTATAGAATAAGTAAAAATGCTATATTCTTAACCATATTGGATTATCTTTTTTAAAAAAGGGAAGGGGGAAATTGAGCTCCCCTAAGTGTTTTCATTTTGAAAATCTTAACGCACTTCTAGTCATGCAAATTCTTCATAGCTTTTCCTCTAATGGAAACTTTTGGAACAGGGCAGAATTAAAGCAGTAAACAGCTCCATTTTAGGAAGAAAGTGAAGAAAACTGCCTTTTAAAAAAATACAATGGTACCTCGGGTTACAGACGCTTCAGGTTACAGACTCCGCTAAGTCAGAAATAGTACCTCAGGTTAAGAACTTAGCTTCAGGATGAGAACGGAAATTGTGTGGCGGCAGCAGCGGGAGGCCCCATTAGCTAAAGTGGTACCTCAGGTTAAGAACAGTTTCAGGTTAAGAACGGACCTCCAGAATAAATTAAGTTCTTAACCCGAGGTACCACTGTAGTTGTTTATTCAATGTAGAATATATATATATGGAGAATGATAAAAAGTACAAAAATGCAGATACTATAGACATTAATGGTTTAAGGAATAAATTCACAATAAACAATCCCTGTGTACCTTTGTGTGAATATGGGGAGAGAGGAAGGAGGGGAGGAAAGTGTATCTGAAGGAAGGGCTCGTGGTCTCAAGGAATCTGCTGATATGACATTCACCATTTACTCAGAAGCCGTATGTGGTTCAAGTGGATTAACAAGGTCTCTGGATTTATACCAGAGTTGGAATTAACCCCAGCCTGTAATCTGGACCAATGGAAGATTCTGAGTCATCTTTCAGGGAAGGCCCATATACAGTTGCACCTCGGGTTACAGACGCTTCAGGTTACAGACTCTTGCTAACCCAGAAATATTACCTCGGGTTAATAACTTTGCTTCAAGATGACAACAGAAATCGTGCTACAGCAGCGCGGCAGCAGCGTGAGGGCCCATCAGCTAAAGTGGTGCTTCAGGTTAAGAACAGTTTCAGGTTAAGAACGGATCTCTGGAACGCATTAAGTACTTAACCTGAGGTACCACTGTAGAAGAAATTGCGATTATTGAGCCTGGAATTTGCCAGAGCCTGGAGTTCAGTTGCCAAGTCACCTCTGTCCAAAAGGGGGCATAGCTGGCAAACCAGCAGAGGTGAGAAAAGCTGTGGGGGGCGAACAGGGGGAGTGGAGAGGAGCCCCTCCGAAGTTTTGGAGGGAAGATCTTGAGAGGCCAGGGGCTGAGCTGGAATGCAGTAAATAAAATGGAAATATTTCTTTTAAATAAAAACATACATGTGATAGAAACTTGGCAAGAGCTGAGCTATTGTTTTGAATAGAACAGAAATACAATTTGAGAACCTATTTATTAACTGAAAACAAGATTAGGTGAGAAAATAAATATAATCAGCCCAACAGTTACCAATAAAGTGCATGTATTACTCAGCCATAAATAAAACTTTCACAAATCCAACTTGGTTAGGAAGCACCATAAATTGACAGCCTTTATAGCATATTTAACCTGAAGACTGGGGAAAGTCATTCTACACTCCAAGCTGGGTTTCAAAGGATTCTCTTCTGTCAACCGGAGGGAAAGTTCTGTTGAACAAATGAAATGGTTGGAGAGGCGATGGAGGAAATTGTTGGAATGATGATGATGGGAGAGAAATGCAAGATGGGGCATCGTGCTGGGCTGCGACAGATTGCAATGGATTGCTTCGAAGTCGGTTCAGCAACACATTGGGGGGGGGAGGAATCACCCCCCAACCGCCCTGTAATTCGCCAGAAGAAAGGTAGCAACCCTATTTTATGGGGTACAAAGAAGCAGAATCTGCAATGTCCCCAGCACCTTACAGTTTGGGGTAGGGGTGGAGGGTTGAAATATACTCAGAGTCGCAAAGTGATTTCATGCTCTTTATTCAGCTCATAGTGCGGAGGAGGAATGAATGAAAGTTCCCTCAAAGTATCTGCTTTATATACATTATTTACACAATGGGCTGCCCATGATTGGCTAATTCTGGAATTCTACTGTAAGCCAATCAGGTTGTGGATTCACTTCTATCTGGAGCATGATTGGGTGGTTCCTGCCAACCAATCATACTGCTGCATTGTTCTAAGACCAATCAGACTGCTGCATTCTGAATCCTATTGTTCTAGGACCAATCAGACTGTAGTTTGGATCCTATTCAATTCAGTACATAACAAGGGTGAAGGGGGACACTGGCTCTTCAAGGGTTAAAGGCAGCGATTATATTATGACGCTGGACTTCCTGGGGGAGAGGAAAAGCGTCACTTCCTCCTCCATTTGTCACATTTGACAAGCTGCTCCTCAGGAAGGATGGAAGAGGCAGATCCTGCGAACCTAGCAAGGATGGAAGGGGGAAGGTGGACGGTTGACCTGGTCCGGCTGCCTCCCCCAACCTCTGACCGTTCCCCTCCAGGACCCTCAGAGAGATCTGGTGAGTGGCAGGGAATGGAGTTGGGGGCATGGAGGTTTGGGGAGTGGAAACAAGGAAATTCTGTGGCAAGATAAAATCCCTGCAGGCTCCCTTTGCTTCTGCCTGAGTTACAGGGGGTTGGGGGGGGGGAGGATGGATGGACACCCCCCAAGTGAGCCGAAAAGACTCAGGGGGGAGAAAAGGCAAGGAGGTCTTGACTGGAAGAAGGGAGGGGAAGAGGACCAATGGGTTTCTGTGTGTCAGAAGAGGGAGAATATGCACAGCAGTCCATTGCAGATTTACTCATATGTAAGCTCCACTGAGTTCAACGGGATATACTTTCAGGTCACTACTGAGCATACCATGCCGGCCTTAGGAAAGATAGAGGAAGCAGACAGATTAATTTGGAATCACAAAAACATGTTTAATAACAGCTTGGGACTGTTGCAGAGGGGATGTCCAGCGGCAGGAGAATATCCAGGGCAGGAGAATTCCCTGCAGGGCTGCTGAGACTTCCTTTGCTTCTTTTTCCGTCCCAGGAAAATGCCGCTTGTTTTGCCTTCTGAGCTCCTCAGGGAGGATGAAAGAGTCTGATTCTCCTGGTATGCCTCTCCTGGTATGGCCTGCAAAAGACCTTAAGGTCCATGAATAATCATAGTTTAGAGGTCCCGGGCCCTAAGGAAGTCAGATTATCCTCCACCAGGGCCAGGGCCTTCTTAGTGATGGCTCCGACCCGGTGGAATGCTCCGTCCCATGAGACTAGGGCCCCGCAGGATTTAACTTCCTTCCGCCGGGCCTGTGAGACAGAGCTATTGCACCTGGCTTTCAATTTGAACTTAGCCTGATCTTTTATTTCCCTCCACCTTCCCTTTTTATGAAGATCACCCACTCTGGAATCCCACAGCTAATTCTCCCCTGGTCTCCTCGCTGGCCCAAATAGGACTAACTTAGCCAGCTAGCCCTGGTGATCATCTAATGTTTAGGTGGATGGATTTCCACCTAAATTGATTTTTGAATTCTGAATTTATTGTTATTCACGTTTTATACTGTATTTTATGCTGTTTTTTGTTGCATCAATTAAGTGTTTTAAATTTGTTGTTAGCTGCATTGAGCCCGGTTTTCTGAACCAGGAAGAAGGGGGAATAAATAAAAAATTATTTATTTATTTATTTATTTATTTATTTATTTATTTATTATTCTGCAAACCTAGCGAGGATGGAAGGAGGAAGATGGACGGTTGACCTGGTCAGGCTGTCTCCTACAGCCTTTGAATGTTCCCTCCCAGGACCTTTAGAGAGATCTGGTGAGTTGAGGGAATGGAGAGGGGGGCCTGGGGAGATGTTGGGGGGTGAGGAAGCTCCCCTGGCAAGAAAACAAGGAGGGCTGCAGGGCCAGAGCTCTGGACTGGCAGAGATTAAAGATAGGCAGGAAATGAATGTTTTCTCATGGTGACTTGGGCATAGGCAGGATTTGGGGGCTGCGGTCTACCAGCTCCATCTGGTGCACAGGATGAGACCCTACCTGCACACAGACTGTGGTACGTGCTATGGTTATCTCCCGCTTGGATTGCTACAATGCACTGTAGGTGGGGCTGCCTTTGAAAGTGACTCGGAAACTACAATTAATCCAGAAAGCGGCAGCTCAACTGGTGACTGGGAGCAGTTGCCAGGAGCATATAACACTGGTCTTAAAGGATCTACATCGGCTCAGAGTTTGTTTCTGAGCATCATTCAAAGTGTTGGTGCTGACCTTTAAAGCTCTAAACAGTCTTGACCCTGTAGACCTGAAGGAGCATCTCTAACCCCAGACACTGAGGTCCAGCTCTGGTTCCCTGATTGCCAGAAGTGAAGTTACAGGGAACCAGGCAGAGGGTCTGCTCAGTGGTGGCACCCTTCAGTTATCAAGGAGATAAAGAACTATGTTACTTTTAGAAGACATCTGAAGGCAGCCCTGTATTGGGCAGTTTGATGTTTTATATATGCTGTAAGCTGCCCAGCGTGGCTGGGAAAACCCAGCCAGATGGGCAGGGTATAAATAATAAAATCACCATCATCATCATCAGATGTTACAGAAAGTCTCACTAGGATGGTGATTTGGATTACATTTTTAATTGTCATCTTCCCTTAACTTTAGCAGGTGATGAACACGACAGTCGTTGTTCTCGGGTCTCATCAGAAAGAAATAAGCATGAAGTCAAAGGAAAGACCTTTCAAGATCAAGAGGAAAACCAAGAAGAAAATGGGAGGTATGAAGGCCTTCTAATGCAGACTGATAACAGCCATCAAATCCCAGTCCAGAAAAAACATCAGAAGGGGAAGAGAACAAATGAGAGACCTTTATGTGGCAAAACATTACAAAGTAAATCTAGGTTCAATTCACACTGCAGAATCCACACAGAGGAGAAACCGTGTAAATGCTTGGTGTGTGGAAAGAGCTTCAGTGACAGCTCAGGCCTAAAATCACATGAAAGAATTCACGCAGGACAGGAATCATATGGATGCCTAGAATGCGGAAAGGATTTCAATCGCCACTCATACCTTAAAAGACATTACAAAGTCCACACTGAGGAGAAACCATATGCCTGTTTAGAATGTGGAAAGGCCTTCACTAGCAGATCAAGCCTTGTATATCATAAAAAAATTCACACAGGGGAGAAACCATATACCTGTTTTGAGTGTGGAAAGGCCTTCACTAGCAGCTCAGGCCTTGCAATGCATCAAAAAATCCACACAGGGGAGAAGCCATATAAATGTTTGGAGTGCGGAATGAGCTTCGCTCACGGCTCAAGTCTTATATCGCACCAAAGAATTCACACTGGGGAGAAATCTTATAAATGTTCGGAGTGCGGAAGGAGCTTTGCTCACAGTGTTAGCCTTACTACACATAAGAGAACCCACACAGGGGAGAAACCATATAAATGCTTGGAATGTGGAAAGTGCTTCAGCCAGAGTTCAAACCTTAGTTCACATAAGAGAACTCACACTGGTGAGAAGCCGTATAAGTGCTTTGAGTGTGGGAAGAGCTTCAGTCAGAGTTCACACCTTACTGTGCATGAGCGAATCCATACAGGGGAAAAACCATATAAATGTGTGACATGTGGAAAGAGCTTTAGTAACTGCACATACCTTGTTAGCCATCGCAGAATCCATACAGGAGAGAAGCCATATAAGTGCTTTGAGTGTGGAAAGAGCTTCCGGCTTGGTACAGGCCTTAATAAACATCAAAAAATTCACAGTGTTGAAAAACCATATGCATGTGTTGAGTGTGGAAAGAGCTTCACTCAAAGCTCACAGCTTAAATGTCATCAAAGGATTCACACAGGGGTGAAACCATATACCTGTTTTGAGTGTGGAAAGAACTTCACTGAAAGCTCAAGCCTTAGAACTCATCACAAAGTTCACACAGGGGAGAAACGATATAAATGTTTGGACTGTGGAAAGAGATTTGCACGTGGATCTGGCCTTACTTCTCATAAAAGAATTCACACAGGGGAGAAACCATATATATGTTTGGAGTGTGGAAAGAGATTTGCACGTGGATCTGCCCTTACTTCTCATAAAAGAATTCACACAGGGGAGAAACCATATAAATGTTTGGAATGTGGAAAGAGATTTGCTCACCATGCTACCCTTACTATTCATAAAAGAACACACACAGGGGAGAAACCATATAAATGTTTGGAGTGTGGAAAGAGATTTGCACAGGGATCTAAGCTTACTTCTCATAAAAGAACTCACATGGGATAAACCATATATATACTTGGAATGTGGGAAAAGATTTGGTCAGATTTCACAACTCATTTTGCATAAGCGAATCAAGAGGGGGGAAGTATTTAGATTCTTGTAATGAGGAAAGCAGTTTGTTTAGAGCACCGCTAATTTGCAAGATATAGGTTTATTGGATTTGGAGGGACATAATAACCGTTGGGGTTAGCACGCTTATTGAATTAATGGAAAGGCAAAAATATACAGAGATTTCTCAAATCATATTATAAGGAGATCACTTCTTAAAGTTTGGGAGAAATACAAAGATCGGTTGGAGCCTAAAATCCCGTGGTGGGCCTCTCCAAGCGGAGGCCACAGTGGTGAAGGAAAAAAATACGTTGTGAAATTGGCCTACTTATAAAATAATTTTAAAAGAAGATAACAAACTGAAATTTAAAAGTTTTGAGGAATTAAGAGATATTATTACAGATTGGTTCCAATATTATCAATTATTCAAAAATTTAAAGTAGAAAAAAATAGTTCACCAAGAACCTCAATATTTGAATCCAACGTAATACACTCAAAAAGTAAAACTCTCTCTAAAGCTTATCGTCTCCTCCACTGGGAAGTCGAGGAGGAAGAAGTTACATCAGCCATGATAAAGTGGTCTCAAGACTTTGGTTATATTATAACAATGTCCCAATGGGAAAATCTGTGGAAGAATAATTGGAAATTTACCACGTGCTATGCCATAAGGGAAAATGTTTTAAAAATGCAGCACCGGTGGTATTTAACTCCATGGAAATTAGCCAAAATGTATAAAGGAACCAAAAGTTACTGTTGTGGAGATTAAACAGGCTCACTGTATCGCATATGGTGGCAATGTAGCAAAATAAAGAAATTTTGGGAGGAAATCCATTCAGAATTAGAAAAAAATGTTAAGAATTTCCTTTACAGTGGTCCCTCGGGTTAAGAACTTAATTCGTTCTGGAGGTCCGTTCTTAACCTGAAATTGTTCTTAACCCGAGGTACCACTTTAGCTAATGGGGTCTCCCGCTGCCTCCGTGTGATTTCTGTTCTCATCCTGAGGCAAAGTTCTTAACCCAAGGTACTATTTCTGGGTTAGCGGGGTCTGTAACCTGAAGGGTCTGTAACCTGAGGTACCACTGTAATAAAAAAGCCAGAGGCATATCTGTTGGGGATCACTGACTCAGATATTCAAAAAAATATTAAAGGTATTTTTTTGTATGCAGTAGTGGCAGCGAAAGTCCTTATAGCCATCAAGGTGGAAAAGCAACATAATTCCTTCCAGACAGGAGTGGATTCAAAAATTGACTGAATATGCTGAATTAGATAGCTTATCAGGCAAAAATAAACCGAGAGCTGAATTTGTATCAAAATGGGAGGCCTTTAGAATATATCTTAAACAAAACTATACTATGTTAAAATCTGTAGCTACTTTTGAGTGATCTCAGCAGTCTTTATGAATTGCTTATACAAATATTACTAAATTGTAAAAATAATATAAAAAATAGTATTTTGGTATGGTAGTAAAGTTATGTAGAAAGAACTAAGGAATAAATGGGAGGCTGGGTTTAATGATAATGAGATTATTATTTTTTTGTAACATGAAATTGCAATCTCAGATTTATGTCTTATTCTTCATCTTAATAATAACAAAAGATAGTGCAAGTTATCTTTTCCTCCCCCCCTTCTTAATTTGTACTCTTTATCGGTATTGTCTTTTTGTAATTTTTTTTTCCAGTTCTGTAATAAGCATGGAAAATATAATAAAATTTAAATAAGAACAATAATAATTGGAGCACCGCTGCCGTGAAATCAGTGGTGTGGAGAGCTTCTTTCATTTCTTTCATTTAAATCCACGTAAATACAGAGATTACAATTACTTCCTGGTTGTTTTTCCTGCATTGCAGGGGGTTGGAGTAGATCAGGGATTGTCGACCTGGTCCCTACTGCCCACTAGTGGGCATTTCAGTATTCTAACTGGGCGGTAGAGGGTTCTGAATCCTCCTTCCATCAAGTCCTGGTGGGCGGTAAGGATATTTTACCATCAAGAAAGATGCATTAGTGGGCGGTAAGTATAAAAAGGTTGACTACCCCTGGACTGGGACGCGGGTGGTGCTGTGGTCTAATCCACAGAGCCTTGGGCTTTCCTATCAGAAGGTTGGCAGTTCGAATCGCCGCAACAAGGTGAGCTGCCATTGCTCGGTCCCTGCTCCTGCCAACCTAGCAGTTCGAAAGCACATCAAAGTGCAAGTAGATAAATAGGTACTGCTCTGGCAGGAAGGTAAACGGAGTTTCCATGCGCTGCTCTGGTTCACCAGAAGCGGCTTAGTCATGCTGGCCACATAACCTGGAAGCTGTATGCTGGCTCCCTTGGCCAGTAAAGCGAGATGAGCGCCACAACCCCAGAGTCATCTGCGACTAGACTTAACGGTCAGGGGTCCCTTTACCTTTACTTTTACCCCTGGACTAGATGATTCTTGTGGCCCCTTCCAACACTATATTTGTATTATTCTTAGACCTGGAGTTTCCGGTTCTGGTCTTGCACTATGGCGGCAGCTCTCTCGACCTTGGAGGGAGGCACAAATGAAAGGGTAGGGAACAAAAGGGTTTAAACATTCCTGGAAACCTCCTGGTGTACGAGGGAGCAGGCTGACCCCCGGTTGCCTCAACAGCTCGCTCCCATGCAGATCAGCATGGGGGCAGATGGAGGAGTTGGGTCATCTCCTTTGCCATGATGCAAGCCCCTTGGACCACCATCAAAAGTGGAGGTTCTCCTTATAATTGGATTTTAATTGGCATTAAGTAATGGCGTGCACTGGAGGAGGTGCGGACACTAGAACTTTGCACTATCCAGCTGCATGTTACTGGAAGTCCCTAAGGTTATGATTTGGCAAGCCTCTCCAAACACAAAGTTTGTAGAGTTACAAGTGTGGATGGTTCGATGTACTGTGTACTTTGACATTTAAAAGAAGATTTAAAGCTGTGTGTGGTTTGAAAGGAGTCAAGGTGGGGAGAACCTTGTTGTTCTGACCGATGTCGTTCGGAAACTTGAGCTTAACCCCACCACCACCAAAAAAAGAGTGTGGGTTTAAGAAGGTGTTGACATACAACCTATTTTTAAGAGGAAGGACATTGGCTAAACAGCAAAATGCTACCATGGAGGTGAGAGGAATTTCACAAGGGCACGTGAAAAGCAGTGGTCCCCGAAAGCTTGGAGAGTAAAACACTTCTGTTCTAAGATGAAGAAAATGGTGAATGTTTGAAAGTTGATTCGTCCAACCAACTGAAAGGAGAGGACTGTTGTTTATCAGGAAGTGGGATGGAGGGGGAGCTGAGTTGAGGAGGACTTAATCTTGTGACTTCAGGTCCGCCTTGAAACACGCTGGAACGACAACATTGGGAAATATAGACGCACATTTACTCTTGCAAGATCGAATATATTGCCTTCTGTTGTACTTGAGGGACAATTCCAACAAATTCCACACGAAAAACAGTTATGTCCCTGTGGAGATGGCAGTACTGAATCAGTGGCACATGTCCTTCCTGTTTGAACTCTTTATAAAGATTTGAAGAGTGAGGTTATCACCCTTTTTTATTGTCCATTCCGGGTCACCCAGCTGCTGTCACAGTGTCCTTTCTCTCAGCAGACCAAGATGAGCAGGTGACAGCAAAGGTTGCAAGGTTTTTAGCCAGGGCAATTCAAATAAGATCTGCTATTTGACTATTGATTCAAAGCCTCAAAGTGCACTTATATAATTGACTTTTTATCTTTATTCTTTGTATATCGTACTGTTTGTTTTATTGCTTATGGCTGGTGGCTGATGCAAATAAAGATTCATTCATCAGCGGCAGAGAAATAAAGCTAATGAAGTTAACAACTGGATTTATTCAATTAGACATGCACAGATTGAAAAGAATTGAAAAGAAAAGAATTATTGTTCCTCATTTGATGTTTTATGAAAGGTTAAATAATAAAATAAAATAAATAGAAACCATTGAGTGCAGCTGTTGACTAAGTGATAATTTTGTAAAATGGAATTTAATCAGAAGTAAATAAGAATATGGATCACAGTACAGTGGTAGCTGGGAAGTCAAACGCCTCCGTAGTCAAATATTTCAGCTCCCAAACGACGAAAGCCTGGAAGTAAGTGTTTCACTTTTCGAACAATTTTCGGAAGCCAGCTGGGAGACAAGCAGCTTCCTTTTTTTTTTAATAGATATTTATTGGAGTTTTTAGAAAAGAAATACAATAATAATAAACAGTGTTGCTTTGTTTTTACAAAATTTCATAACATCCTTAGACTTCCTCACGTCTCCCGCTCCCACTTGCATCACTAATAAATTTTTGTCAAGCAAATTATCATCTTATTTCCAAATTTATAACCACTTATTTAAATACAATAAAAAAATTCTCCTATAAATTTTGTTTCTCTTAATCTCTCTTATCATCAAATTCTAATCTATTTTAGTGATGGCCAATTATTTATAACCAAGCATCCTTCTTAACATTCCACTAAATCACAATATTTTTGTAGATAAATCTTGAATTTCTTCCAATCTTCTTCAATCCTTTCTTCTCCCAGGTCTCGGATTCTGCCAGTCATCTCCACCAATTGCATATAGTCCATCAGTTGCATCTGCCATTCTTCCAGTGTGGGTAGATCTTGAGTTTTCCAGTTCTTAGCGAGTAGTATCCTTGCTGCTGTTGTTGCATACATGAAAAATGTTCTATCTTTCTTTAACACCTTCTGGTTGACAATGCCCAGAAGAAAGGCCTCTGGTTTCTTGGTGAAGGTATACTTAAATACCTTTTTCAACTCATTATATATCATTTCCCAGAAGGCCTTCACTTTAGGGCAAGTCCACCAGAGGTGGAAGAATGTTCCTTCATTTTCTTTACATTTCCAACATTTGTTATCAGACAAATGGTATATTTTGGCAAGTTTAACTGGGGTCATGTACCATCTGTATATCATTTTCATTACATTTTCTTTCAAAGCATTACATGCAGTAAAGTTCAACCCAGTGGTCCACAACCTTTCCCAGTCCTCAAACATAATGTTATGCCCAATGTCCTGTGCCCATTTTATCATAGCCGACTTAACCATTTCGTCTTGTGTATTCCATTTCAACAGCAAGTTATACATTCTTGAAAGTACCTTAGTCTTAGGTTCTAACAATTCTGTTTCCAACTTCGATTTCTCCACCTGGAACCCTAACTTCTTGTCACTTTTAAAAATTTCTTTAATCTGAGCGTAGTGTAACCAGTCTCGCACTTTATCCTTCATTTTCTCCATACTCTGCAGTTTCCAATTATCTCCATCTTTTTCTAACAGTTCCCAATATTTTGGCCAGTAGGCTTCCATATTGGGTCTTTTCCAGGCCTTAGCTTCCAAAGGTGAGAGCCACCTTGGAGTTTTATTTTCCAGTAAGTCTTTATATTTTGTCCAGACATTAAACACTGCTTTTCTGACAATATGGTTCTTAAAGGCCTTATTGATCTTAACCTTATCATACCACAAGTATGCATGCCAACCAAAAGCATTGTTATAACCTTCCAAGTCTAACACATCAGTGTCTTCGAGAAGTAGCCAATCTTTTAGCCAGCAGAAAGCTGCGGCTTCATAGTACAACCTTAAGTCTGGCAGGGCAAAGCCCCCTCTTTCCTTCGCATCTGTTAATATCTTAAACTTGATTCTGGGCTTTTTGCCCTGCCAGACAAATTTGGAAATATCTCTCTGCCACCTCCGGAAACATGGAAGGAACCAAGGTGTTGGGAGAGATGGAGGAGGGAAGACTTTAAGGATGGGAAGAGGAGAACCACTGGCCCTAAAATGTCATCAGTTTCTCACCACCGCCACTGCTGCAGCAGAACTGGGGGCTCCAAGCGCAGTGAGCTGCCTACACATAGCCTTGCTCCACCTGGGCTACTATTGTCGACACGGACCGGCAGCAATTGCTCTTCCGGGTTTTCAGACGCGGAGTCTCAGCCCTGCCTGGGGACTGAATCTGGGGCTTCCTGCCTGAGGAGGAGATGCTCTGCCCTCGAACTACAGCCCCTTCCCCTAAAGTGCGGTTGCAGGACAAGGAGGAACAGAGGGAGGCAGCCGTGTCGTCACAGCTCCAGACTGGCAAAAAAGGGAAGGGATGTTTTTAATGGTGGTGGGAAGAAGATCTTATTTCAGGCATGGCTCCACTTTTCATGCATGGCTTCACATTCACCAGGAAAATGTCTTGGGCAGGAAACTGACTGCAGGGCCTCTGAGGCTCTCTTTGCTTCTTCCTCCCTCCCAGGAACCTGCAGCTTCTGAGCTCTTCAGTCCAAGCGAGGATGGAAGGAGGAAGATGGACGGTGGACCTGGTCAGGCTGTCTCCTGCCTCCCTCCAAACAACCTCTGAGCGTTGTCCTCCAGGACCCTCAGAGACATCTCGTGAGTTCCTAGGAAGTGGAGATAGGGACTTGGGGGGGTGGAGAGTGAAACAATGAATAAGATAAAGGGGGGAGGTTTTACTGTGGAAACTGTGGGTGGGCCCCCGATATAGTGGGAGGCTTCCCCTCCGGCAGCAAAATCCCCGGAGGGGCTCTGAGGCCCCCTTGCTTCTCCCTCACCCATAAAAACCTGCAGATTGTTTAAACTTCTGAGTCCTGCAATATAGTTCCAAAGAGGCTGGATTTGTGGTCCTAGGAAGGACCTGAGCTGGGGCTCCCCACCTCTGAGGCTGGGAGAGGTTGGCTGAGTTTCAGAGTGTTGGGGGTGGAGAAGGAGGAATGGGTGGGTGGGGGCTGGAGGAAAACCCTCCCTCAAGCAAGCAGAAAAGACAGGAGAACATGCAATGTAAGAAGGTCTTGACTTGGAGGAAGGCAGAGAAGAGGTCTTCTCCAAAGTCTCTCCCCTGGAGCATGCACCAATATGTTGCCAGAAGAGGAGGAATAGGCAGAGGAGCCCTATATAGATATAAAAACCACTGCGTTCAATGGGAACCACTTTCAGGTCACTACCATGCCCCCCATGCCATGAGGCCTGGGTGCGAGGCCCATTCCACCTGGCCAAGGGGGTGGAGCCCAGGCTCACCTTGAACAGCCAAAAGAGGCTCCTGGGAGGCCACTGGGACATTGCTGGAACAACTCTTGGGTTGGGGCAACCGGCTAAAATGCTTTAAAAGGTTCTGATTTTCGTTCCTCCGTTTTGTTTTCGTGGGCTTGGTGTTGGTTAATTGTTTAGTTGGGGTCGGTGGTTATTTTAATTTGGGTATAGCTGTAAACATGTTGTTATTATTGTTGCTATTCTTATTATTGGTTTGTTTGTTGCCTGTATAGGATATTTCTGTTTTTTCTGTTTGATGTTTTGGTCTCTTTTTATATATGCTGTTAGCCGCTCAGGGTGGCTGTGAGAAGCCCACCAGATTGGGGGATATAAAATTTTAATATATGCCCCATTTGGGCTTCTGCAGAGGCTGGAGAATATCTAGGGCAGAGGAATCCCTGCAGCTTCTCTGAGGCTCCTTTTACTTCTCCCTCACTCCTTCCCAAGGAACCTGCAGCTTCTTTAGGCTTCTGAGCTCCTCAGGAAGGATGAGAGGCTGATCCTCTTTCACCCTCTTTCTGCTAATAACAACCCCTTGAAGATTCCAGGCCCCTGGGAAATTAGACTGGCCTTGACTGGAGCCAGGGCCTTTTCAGCCGTGGCCCCAGCCTGGTGGACCACTCTCCCACAAGAGACCAGGGCCCTGCGGGATTTGACATCCGCAGGGCCTGCAAGATGGAGCAGTTCCGCCAGGCCTTTGGGCAGGATGCAGTTGGACTTACTTTCCTTTGTATAAAACAAGCCCAAAGGAGGCCCCCAACCTGCTCACAGGTCCTTGTAGGATCAGTGGAAACAGTTGGTCCTGGCAAGTATTAACCACTCTCAATTCCAATTTTAACTTGTCTGAATTAATTTTAAGATGTGTTTTAATTAATTGATGTCTGTTTTTATGCATATTGTGTTGTTTTTCTGATGTTAGACACTCTGGGCCCTGCCTCGGCCAGAGAGGGCAGGATACAGAAATAATAATTCTTCTCCTCCTCCTCCTCCTCCTCCTCCTCCTGCTGCAGACCTAGCGAGGTTGGAAGGGGGAAGATGGACGGTTGACCTGGTCAGGCTGTCTCCCACCACCTTTGAATGTTCCCACCCTGGACCTTTAGAGAGATCTGCTGAGTCTCAGGGAATGGAGATGGGGACCTGGGTAAATGTTAGGATTGAGGAAGCCCACCAGGCATGAAAACAAGGAAGGCTGCAGGGCCAGAGCTCTGGGCTAGCAGAGATAAAAGGTAGAAAGAAAGGAAATGAATGTTTTCTAATGTTGACATGGGCATAGCCAGGATTTAGGGGCTGCTGTCTACCAGCTCCATCTGGTACACAGGCTGAGACCCTACCTGCATGCATACTGTGGTACATGCTCTGGTTATCTCCCGCTTGGATTGCTACAATGCGCTCTAGGTGGGGCTGCCTTTGAAGGTGACTCGGAAACTACAGTTAATCCAGAAAGTGGCAGGTCCACTGGTGACTGGGAGCAGTTGCCAGAAACCTATAACTGGTCTTAAAGGATCTACATACAGAGTATGTTTCCAAGCACAATTCAAAGTGTTGGTGCTGACCTTTAAAGCCCTAAACGGCCTCAGCCTTGTAGAACTGAAGGAGCGTCTCCACCTCCATTGTTCTGCCCGGACACCGAGGTCCAACTCTGAGGGTCTTCTGCTGGTTTTGTCACAGCAAGAAGTGAAGTTACATCTCGGTAGTGGAACCATCCCTGTGGAACACCCTCCCTTCAGATGTCAAGGAGATAAAGAACTACATAGCTTTTAGAAGACATCTGAAGGCAGCCCTGTATCAGGAAGTTTTTAATGTTTGCTGTTTTCCCTTAATTTTAGCAGGTGATGACCAGGAAAATCATCGTTCTCAGGGCTCATCAGAAAGAAATAAGCATGAAGCAAAGAGAACAAATGATAGCCCTTTGTGTGGCAAAACATTCCAAGGTAAATTGAGCCTCAGCCCACACTGCAGAAACCACTCCGAGGAGAGACTGTGTAAATGCTTGGTGTGTGGAAAGAGCTTCAGTGACAGCTCAGGCCTAAAATCACATGAAAGAATTCATGCAGGACAGGAATCATATGGATGCCGAGAATGTGGAAAGAGTTTCAATCGCCACTCATACCTTAAAAGACATCACAAAGTCCACAGTGAGGAGAAACCATATGCCTGTCTAGAGTGTGGAAAGGCCTTCACTTACAGCTCAGGCCTTGTAGATCATAAAAAAATTCACACAGGGGAGAAACCGTACACCTGTTTTGACTGTGCAAAGAGCTTCCGTAATAGCCAAGGTCTTCTAACTCATCAAAAAATCCACACAGGGGAGAAGCCATATAAATGTTTGGAGTGCGGAATGAGCTTCGCTCACGGCTCAAGTCTTATATCGCACCAAAGAATTCACACAGGAGAGAAATCTTATAAATGTTTGGAGTGCGGAAGGAGCTTTGCTCACAGGGCTAGTCTTACTTCACATAAGAGAACCCACACAGGGGAGAAACCATATAAATGCTTGGTATGTGGAAAGAGCTTCAGCCAGAGTTCACACCTTAGTTCACATAAGAGAACTCACACTGGTGAGAAGCCATATAAATGCTTTGAGTGTGGGAAGAGCTTCAGTCAGAGTTCACATCTTACTGTGCATGAGCGAATCCATACAGGGGAAAAACCATATAAATGTGTCACATGTGGAAAGAGCTTTAGTAACTGCACACACCTTGTTAGCCATCGCAGAATTCAGAAGAGAAGCCATATAAGTGCTTTGAGTGTGGAAAGAGCTTCAGGCATGGTACAGGCCTTCATATGCATCAAAAAATTCACAAAGGTGAAAAACCGTATGCATGTTTTGAGTGTGGAAAGAGCTTCACTCTCAGCTCACAGCTTATATGTCATCAAAGGATTCACACAGGGGTGAAACCATATACCTGTTTTGAGTGTGGAAAGAACTTCACTCACAGCTCAAGCCTTAGATCTCATCAAAGAATTCACACAGGGGAGAAACCATATAAATGTTTGGAGTGTGGAAGGAGATTTGCACATGGATCTAGACTTACTTATCATAAAAGAACTCACATGGGATCAACCATATATATGCTTGGAATGTAGGAAAAAGATGTGGTCAGATTTCACAACTAGTTTTGCATAAGCGAATCAAGAGGAAAGCATTTTAATTAGAGCACCGCTGTTGCTAAACTTCATGGAATTCATACAATAGTTCTCATGGGAGGAATTGTACAGCTGCTGTCACGAAGGTGCCGTCAACTACAGGGCTGGCTGGCTGCCTGGTGAAATCAGTGCTGCTGAGTGCTTCCTTCGCTTCTTTCCTTTAAATCAACAAATACACACAAAAACATGGAATGTACATCCTCAAAAACCTGAGCTGTTGCCTAGAGTGTGTGTTCCTGCCCCCAGCAGTTACTTCCTGGCCTTGAGTCTCTTCCTGTTGTCTACGGGGGCCGCTAATGGAATCTCTCTGTGTTTGGCTTTCTGCTCTGTGACACGAAGGGCATGCCTGGTTGTAGGGGAAGGGGGGGGACTCTAGTATACTACAGACATCGTGTCACTTGGCTGCTGTGATATTCCTAACGCAACAGACTCCTGTCTCTGTTCAGGGCTGGAGCACCTGCTGTCTTGCTCCTGTTGTTCCACTGTTTCCCAGCTCCTTCCTTCCTTCTGGGGTGTGTCCCAACTCAAACCACCACAAATCTAGGTCCATATTCCCATCCTCTTCCCCCTCTCTGAAGCCTATTGGAGTGGCAGTCTCCACCACTCTTGCTCATCTCATCTTTGAAAACAGACCAAAGGATGGCCTAATATGGTCACACTCTTATCTAAGGAAGCATGTTGTGTGGAAAGGCAGGGACAGGCCTGAGCATCATGTGCTGCTTCTGAACTCCTGCAGGTTTCTGGCTGGTGCTCTTGGGTACAAGATGGTGCCTTCCATGGACCTTGGGTCAGATCCTGCAAAACAGTTATTGAAAGTGGACCAGGATTCATTGCTTTTGTTTTATAGCAGTTGGGTAATTTGATTGTAGTTGGTAATGAGGCATTTCCCTTCTTTCCTCCAGGTGTGTCCCACTTTTCCTTGTAACCTCTAGATGAATTAAAGCATGATATTTGAGCATTATCATGGGGGTCAGAGTAATACATTTTGTTACATGTGTGCTGTTGTAGTTACCTTTCAATGGAAAGGTGGAATATAATCAGGTATACCTATAAATGCACATGCACAAAAACACATGCATACGCAGAAATAATAAAATTCCTCGCTTATAAACCCCTGGAGGAGGGAGGAACACCTTGAAGCAACATTCCAACATATTGTTAGTTGCAAGCAGACCAACTAATTCAGATTAACACCATCAGCTTCTGTCCATCTTTATAGAATAAGTAAAAATGCTATACAGTGGTGCCTCGCAAGACGAAATTAATTCGTTCCGTGAATTTTTTCGTCTAGCGAACTTTTCGTCTTGCGAAGCACGAAATCCCATAGGAATGCATTGAAAATCAATTAATGCGTTCCTATGGTCAAAAAAAGTCCAAACAAAGCCATATTTGGTACAACAAAAGTTTATTAAGTGCTCTTTAAAGTCACACATACTGTAAAGAGCATTTCAAAATTCAAACCCAGAATTTTTTTTTAAAAACAGCAGAGTGGCCCAGTGGTCACAGAAAATCATAAAAATGCAGGAAAAAAACCACAAGCTTCCAGATTCTTGCAAACCCCTCCCCAACTGTTCCCCCAGCCACCCAGCACACAGAAATTCAAATCCAGAATTTTTTTTAAAAAACAGCAGAGTGGCCCAATGGTCACAAAAAATCATAAAAATGCAGGAAAAAAACACACAAGCTTCCAGATTCTTGCAAACCCCTCCCCAACACCAAGTCCTTGAATTCCAAACACCCCAACCCAAAATCCAACCCCCCCAAAAAAAGTTTTAAAAGCTTAATTTACCAAATGGCTGCAAAAGAAGTTTTGGAAAAGCTTCAAAAATCACCAAAGTCTTTAAAAACCTCAAAAAAGGCTACTATGTACACTGCGTTCTATGAGTTGCTCCTCAAAGTCAAGTCACAACTGTATTAATGGTGTTAAGAAAAAGGAAACAAACTTGCAAGACGTTTCCGTCTTGCGAAGCAAGCCCACAGGGAAATTCGTCTTGCGAAGCAGCTCAAAAAACGGAAAACCCTTTCGTCTAGCGAGTTTTCCGTCTTGTGAGGCATTCGTCTTGCGGGGCACCACTGTATTCTTAACCATATTGGATTATCTTTTTTAAAAAAGGGAAGGGGGAAATTGAGCTCCCCTAAGTGTTTTCATTTTGAAAATCTTAACGCACTCCTAGTCATGCAAATTCTTCATAGCTTTCCTGAAAGCTCTAATGGAAACTTTTGGAACAGGGCAGAATTAAAACAGTAAACAGCTCCATTTTAGGAAGAAAGTGAAGAAAACTGCCTTTTAAAAAAATACAGTGGTACCTCAGGTTACAGGCGCTTCAGGTTACAGACTCTGCTAAGTCAGAAATAGTAGCTCAGATTAAGAACGTAGCTTCAGGATGAGAACAGAAATCGTGTGGCGGCGGCAGTGGGAGGCCCCATTAGCTAAAGTGGTACCTCAGGTTAAGAACAGTTTCAGGTTAAGAACGGACCTCCAGAACAAATTAAGTTCTTAACCCGAGGTACCACTGTAGTTGTTTATTGAACGTTGAATATTTATATGCAGAATGATAAAAAGTACAAAAATGCAGATACTATGGACGTTAATGGTTTAAGGAATAAATTCACAATAAACAATCCCTGTGTACCTGTGTGTGAATATGGGGAGAGAGGAAGGAGGGAAGGAAAGTGTATCTGAAGGAAGGGCTTGTGGTCTCAAGGATATGACATTCACCATTTACTCAGATGCTTCAGGTTACATACGCTTCAGGTTACAGACTCTGCTAACCCAGAAATAGTACCTCGGGTTAAGAACTTTGCTTCAGGATGAGAACAGAAATTGTGGTCCGGCGGCGCAGCAGCAGCAGCGGGAGGCCGCATTAGCTAAAGTGGTGCTTCAGGTTAAGAACAGTTTCAGGTTAAGAACGGACCTCTGGAAGGCATTAAGTACTTAACCTGAGGTACCACTGTAGAAGACATTGCAATTATTCAGCCTGGAACTTGCCAGAGCCTGGAGTTCAGTTGCCAAGTCACCTCTGTCCAAAAGGGAGCATAGCTGGCAAACCTGCAGAGGTGAGAAAAGCCACAGGGGGGGGGGCAACCAGTGGGAGTGGAGAGGAGCCCCTCCGAAGTTTTGGAGGGAAGATCTTGAGAGGCCAGGGGCTGAGCTGGATTGGAAAGCAGTAAATAAAATGGAAACATTTCTTTTAAATAAAAGCATACATGTGCTAGGAACTCCGCAAGAGCTGAGCTATTGTTTAGAATAGAACAGAAATACAATTTAAGAACCTATTTATAAACTGAAAACAAGATTAGGCGAGAAAATAATCAGCCCAACAGTTACCAATAAAGTGCATGTATTACTCAGCCATAAATAAAACCTTCACAAATCCACCTTGGTTAGGAAGCACGCTAAATTGACAGCCTTTATAGCATATTTAACCTGAAGACTGGGGAAAGTCATTCTACACTTCAAGCTGGGATCCAAGGAATCGCTTCTGTCAACCGGAGGGAAAGTTCTGTTGAACAAATGAAATTGTTCGAGAGGCGATGGAGGAAATTGTTGAGAGAGAGAAATGCAAGATGGGGCATCGTGCTGGGCTGCGACAGATTGTAATGGATTGCTTCGAAGTCGGTTCAGCAACACATTGGGGGGGGAGGAATCACCCCCCAACCACCCTGTATTTCGCCAGAAGAAAGGTAGCAACCCTATTTTATGGGGTACAAAGAAGCAGAATCTGCAATGTCCCCAGCACCTTACAGTTTGGAGTGGGGGTGGAGGGTTGAAATATACTCAGAGTCGCAAAGTGATTTCATGCTCTTTATTCAGCTCATAGTGCGGAGGAGGACTGAATGAAAGTCCCCTCAAAGTATCTGCTTTATATACATTATTTACACAATGGGCTGCCCATGATTGGCTAATTCTGGAATTCTACTGTAAGCCAATCAGGTTGTGGATTCACTTCTATCTGGAGCATGATTGGGTGGTTCCTGCCAACCAATCATACTGCTGCATTGTTCTAAGACCAATCAGACTGCTGCATTCTGAATCCTATTGTTCTAGGACCAATCAGACCGCTGCAGTTTGGATCCTATTCAATTCAGTACATAACAAGGGTGAAGGGGGACACTGGCTCTTCATGGGTTAAAGGCAGCGATTATATTGCTAGAGAGGACTTCCTGGGGGAGAGGAAAAGCGTCACTTCCTCCTCCGTTTGTCACATGTGACAAGCTGCGAGGGAGGAGGTTCTGCAGCGCGGAAGACTGTGCCTTCTGCAAGGTAGGAAAAGAGGGATATATTTGGGGGGGGGAGAAGGGGGCCCCTGTGCCAGAGCAGGAGAGAAGCCCTCCGGGGGAGGAGCATGCATGGGGCTGGACCCCACATTTGAGCCCCGAAAGAGCTGCGGGGAGAGCAAAGGACCTCGAGGGCTGCAGGGGCGCCCCAGGGGGAGAGCAAGGCAAGAAGGCGAGGCGGGGGGGGGAGGGAGTTTTAGGGTGGGGTAGGAACCCCCCCCAAAAGAGGAAAGGGGGCAGGGTGGCTCTGGGAAGAGGAGGAGGGAGGCATGGATGTTTTGGAAAGAAAGGGGTCGAGTAGAGAGGGCAGGATTAGACCAAAGGGGGGGGTCTTGGATCGGGGGCTTTCTGCTGAGGAGATGCTCCGCCCTTGAGCTACAGCCCCTTCCCCTAAAGTGGGGTTGGGGGGAGGGGGAGGAAGTGGGGTGGGGTGGGGTGGGTCAGCCCTGTCACAGCTCCAGGCTGGCAGAGAAAGAAGGAAGCCAAAAAAGGAATGTTTTGAATGATGGTGGGTAGAAGATCCTCTTTCGGGCATGACTCCACTTTCCTCAAATGGTGGGGTCCAGGAGGGGGGACACTCCTCTCTTATCATGGACGCTGCAAGTGGGTGCCCACACCTAGGCAGGCTTATCATTCACCAGGAAAATATCTTGGGCGGAAAAATGCCTGCAGGACCTCTGAGGCTGCCTTTGCTTCTCCCTCCCTCCCTCCCTCCCTCGAACCTGCATCTTCTGAGCTCCTCAGGAAGGATGGAAGAGGCAGATCCTGCGAACCTAGCGAGGATGGAAGGGGGAAGATGGACGGTTGACCTGGTCCGGCTGCCTCCCCCAACCTCTGACCGTTCCCCTCCAGGACACTCAGAGAGATCTGGTGAGTGGCAGGGAATGGAGTTGGGGGCATGGAGGTTTGGGGAGTGGAAATAAGGAAATTCTGTGGCAAGATAAATCCCTGCAGGCTCCCTTTGCTTCTGCCTGAGTTACAGGGGGTTGGGGGGGGGGAGGATGGATGGACACCCCCCAAGTGAGCAGAAAAGACTCAGGGGGGAGAAAAGGCAAGGAGGTCTTGACTGGAAGAAGGGAGGGGAAGAGGACCAATGGGTTTCTGTGTGTCAGAAGAGGGAGAATATGCACAGCAGTCCATTGCAGATTTACTCATATGTAAGCTCCACTGAGTTCAACGGGATATACTTTCAGGTCACTACTGAGCGTACCATGCCGGCCTTAGGAAAGATAGAGGAAGCAGGCAGATTAATTTGGAATCACAAAAACATGTTTAAAAACTGTTGGGGACTGTTGCAGAGGGGATGTCCAGCGGCAGGAGAATATCTAGGGCAGGAGAATTCCCTGCAGGGCTGCTGAGACTTCCTTTGCTTCTTTTTCCGTCCCAGGAAAATGCCGCTTGTTTTGCCTTCTGAGCTCCTCAGGGAGGATGAAAGAGTCTGATTCTCCTGGTATGCCTCTCCTGGTATGCCCCGCAGAAGACCTTAAGGTCCATGAATAATCATAGTTTAGAGGTCCCGGGCCCTAAGGAAGTCAGATTATCCTCCACCAGGGCCAGGGCCTTCTTAGTGATGGCTCCGACCCGGTGGAATGCTCCGTCCCATGAGACCAGGGCCCTGCAGGATTTAACTTCCTTCCGCCGGGCCTGTAAGACAGAGCTATTGCACCTGGCTTTCAATTTGAACTTAGCCTGATCTTTTATTTCCCTTCCTTCCCTCCCCCTTCCCTTTTTATGAAGATTACCTGCTCTGGGATCCCACAGCTAATTCTCCCCTGGTCTCCTCGCTGGCCCAAATAGGACTAACTTAGCCAGCTAGCCCTGGTGATCATCTAATGTTTAGGTGGATGGATTTCCACCTAAATTGATTTTTGAATTCTGAATTTATTGTTATTCACATTTTATACTGTATTTTATGCTGTTTTTTGTTGCATCAATTAAGTGTTTCAAATTTGTTGTTAGCTGCATTGAGCCCGGTTTTCTGAACCAGGAAGAAGGGGGAATAAATAAAATTTAATTTTATTTATTTATTTATTTATTTATTTATTTATTTATTTATTTACTTACTTACTTACTTACTTACTTATTACTCTGCAAACCTAGCGAGGATGGAAGGGGGAAGATGGACGGTTGACCTGGTCAGGCTGTCTCCTACAGCCTTTGAATGTTCCCTCCCAGGATCTGCAGTGGGATCTGGTGAGTTCCAGGGAATGGAGAGGGGGGCCTGGGGAGATGTTGGGGGTGAGGAAGCTCCCCTGGCAAGAAAACAAGGAGGGCTGCAGGGCCAGAGCTCTGGACCAGCAGAGATTAAAGATAGGCAGGAAATGAATGTTTTCTAATGGTGACTTGGGCATTGCCAGGATTTGGGGGCTGCTGTCTACCAGCTCCATCTGGTACACAGGCTGAGACCCTACCTGCACACAGACTGTGGTACATGCTATGGTTATCTCCCGCTTGGATTGCTACAATGCGCTCTAGGTGGGGCTGCCTTTGAAAGTGACTCGGAAACTACAATTAATCCAGAAAGCGGCAGCTCAACTGGTGACTGGAAGCAGTTGCCAGGAGCATATAACACTGGTCTTAAAGGATCTACATCGGCTCAGAGTTTGTTTCTGAGCATCATTCAAAGTGTTGGTGCTGATCTTTAAAGCTCTAAACAGTCTTGACCCTGTAGACCTGAAGGAGCATCTCTAACCCCAGACACTGAGGTCCAGCTCTGGTTCCCTGATTGCCAGAAGTGAAGTTACAGGGAACCAGGCAGAGGGCCTGCTCAGTGGTGGCACCCTTCAGTTATCAAGGAGATAAAGAACTATGTTACTTTTAGAAGACATCTGAAGGCAGCCCTGTATTGGGCAGTTTGATGTTTTATATATGCTGTAAGCTGCCCAGCGTGGCTGGGAAAACCCAGCCAGATGGGCAGGGTATAAATAATAAAATCACCATCATCATCATCAGATGTTACAGAAAGTCTCACTAGGATGGTGATTTGGATTACATTTTTAATTGTCATCTTCCCTTAACTTTAGCAGGTGATGAACACGACAGTCGTTGTTCTCGGGTCTCATCAGAAAGAAATAAGCATGAAGTCAAAGGAAAGACCTTTCAAGATCAAGAGGAAAACCAAGAAGAAAATGGGAGGTATGAAGGCCTTCTAATGCAGACTGATAACGGCCATCAAATCCCAGTCCAGAAAAAACATCAGAAGGGGAAGAGAACAAATGAGAGACCTTTATGTGGCAAAACATTCCAAAGTAAATCTAGGTTCAATTCACACTGCAGAATCCACACAGAGGAGAAACCGTGTAAATGCTTGGTGTGTGGAAAGAACTTCAGTGACAGCTCAGGCCTAAAATCACATGAAAGAATTCACGCAGGACAGGAATCATATGGATGCCTAGAATGCGGAAAGGATTTCAATCGCCACTCATACCTTAAAAGACATTACAAAGTCCACACTGAGGAGAAACCATATGCCTGTTTAGAATGTGGAAAGGCCTTCACTAGCAGATCAAGCCTTGTATATCATAAAAAAATTCACACAGGGGAGAAACCATATACCTGTTTTGAGTGTGGAAAGGCCTTCACTAGCAGCTCAGGCCTTGCAATGCATCAAAAAATCCACACAGGGGAGAAGCCGTATAAATGTTTGGAGTGCGGAATGAGCTTCGCTCACGGCTCAAGTCTTATATCGCACCAAAGAATTCACACTGGGGAGAAATCTTATAAATGTTTGGAGTGCGGAAGGAGCTTTGCTCACAGGGCTAGCCTTACTTCACATAAGAGAACCCACACAGGGGAGAAACCATATAAATGCTTGGAATGTGGAAAGTGCTTCAGCCAGAGTTCAAACCTTAGTTCACATAAGAGAACTCACACTGGTGAGAAGCCGTATAAGTGCTTTGAGTGTGGGAAGAGCTTCAGTCAGAGTTCACACCTTACTGTGCATGAGCGAATCCATACAGGGGAAAAACCATATAAATGTGTGACATGTGGAAAGAGCTTTAGTAACTGCACATACCTTGTTAGCCATCGCAGAATCCATACAGGAGAGAAGCCATATAAGTGCTTTGAGTGTGGAAAGAGCTTCCGGCTTCGTACAGGCCTTAATAAACATCAAAAAATTCACAGTGTTGAAAAACCATATGCGTGTGTTGAGTGTGGAAAGAGCTTCACTCAAAGCTCACAGCTTAAATGTCATCAAAGAATTCACACAGGGGTGAAACCATATACCTGTTTTGAGTGTGGAAAGAACTTCACTGAAAGCTCAAGCCTTAGATCTCATCACAAAGTTCACACAGGGGAGAAACAATATAAATGTTTGGACTGTGGAAAGAGATTTGCACGTGGATCTGGCCTTACTTCTCATAAAAGAATTCACACAGGGGAGAAACCATATATATGTTTGGAGTGTGGAAAGAGATTTGCACAGGGAATTGCCCTTACTTCTCATAAAAGAACTCACACGGGGGAGAAACCATATAAATGTTTGGAATGTGGAAAGAGATTTGCTCACCATGCTACCCTTACTACTCATAAAAGAACACACACAGGGGAGAAACCATATAAATGTTTGGAGTGTGGAAAGGGATTTGCACAGGGATCTAAGCTTACTTCTCATAAAAGAACTCACATGGGATAAACCATATATATACTTGGAATGTGGGAAAAGATTTGGTCAGATTTCACAACTCATTTTGCATAAGCGAATCAAGAGGGGGGAAGTATTTAGATTCTTGTAATGAGGAAAGCAGTTTGTTTAGAGCACCGCTAATTTGCAAGATATAGGTTTATTGGATTTGGAGGGACATAATAACCGTTGGGGTTAGCACGCTTATTGAATTTATGGAAAGGCAAAAATATACAGAGATTTCTCAAATCATATTATAAGGAGATCACTTCTTAAAGTTTGGGAGAAATACAAAGATCGGTTGGAGCCTAAAATCCCGTGGTGGGCCTCTACAAGCAGAGGCCACGGTGGTGAAGGAAAAAAATACGTTGTGAAATTGGCCTACTTATAAAATAATTTTAAAAGAAGATAACAAACTGAAATTTAAAAGTTTTGAGGAATTAAGAGATATTATTACAGATTGGTTCCAATATTATCAATTATTCAAAAATTTAAAGTAGAAAAAAATAGTTCACCAAGAACCTCAATATTTGAATCCAACGTAATACACTCAAAAAGTAAAACTCTAAAGCTTATCGTCTCCTCCACTGGGAAGTTGAGGAGGAAGAAGTTAATTCAGCCGCGATAAAGTGGTCTCAAGACTTTGGTTATGTTATAACAATGTCCCAATGGGAAAATCTGTGGAAGAATAATTGGAAATTTACCACGTGCTATGCCATAAGGGAAAACGTTTTAAAAATGCAGCACCGGTGGTATTTAACTCCATGGAAATTAGCCAAAATGTATAAAGGAACCAAAAGTTACTGTTGTGGAGATTAAACAGGCTCACTGTATCATATATGGTGGCAATGTAGCAAAATAAAGAAATTTTGGGAGGAAATCCATTCAGAATTAGAAAAAAATGTTAAGAATTTCCTTTACAGTGGTCCCTCGGGTTAAGAACTTAATTCGTTCTGGAGGTCCGTTCTTAACCTGAAATTGTTCTTAACCCGAGGTACCACTTTAGCTAATGGGGCCTCCCGCTGCCTCCGTGTGATTTCTGTTCTCATCCTGAGGCAAAGTTCTTAACCCAAGGTACTATTCCTGGGTTAGCGGGGTCTGTAACCTGAAGGGTCTGTAACCTGAGGTACCACTGTAATAAAAAAGCCAGAGGCATATCTGTTGGGGATCACTGACTCAGATATTCAAAAAAATATTAAAGGTATTTTTTTGTATGCAGCAGTGGCAACGAAAGTCCTTATAGCCATCAAGGTGGAAAAGCAACATAATTCCTTCCAGACAGGAGTGGATTCAAAAATTGACTGAATATGCTGAATTAGATAGCTTATCAGGAAAAAATAAACCGAGAGCTGAATTTGTATCAAAATGGGAGGCCTTTAGAATATATCTTAAACAAAACTATACTATGTTAAAATCTGTAGCTACTTTTGAGTGATCTCAGCAGTCTTTATGAATTGCTTATATAAATATTACTAAATTGTAAAAATAATATAAAAAATAGTATTTTGGTATGGCAGTAAAGTTATGTAGAAAGAACTAAGGAATAAATGGGAGGCTGGGTTTAATGATAATGAGATTATTATTTTTTTGTAACATGAAATTGCAATCTCAGATTTATGTCTTATTCTTCATCTTAATAATAACAAAAGATAGTGCAAGTTATCTTTTCTTCCCCCCCTTCTTAATTTGTCCTCTTTATCGGTATTGTCTTTTTGTAATATTTTTTTTTCCAGTTCTGTAATAAGCATGGAAAATATAATAAAATTTAAATAATAATAATAATAATTGGAGCACCGCTGCCGTGAAATCAGTGGTGTGGAGAGCTTCTTTCATTTCTTTCATTTAAATCCACGTAAATACAGAGATTACAATTACTTCCTGGTTGTTTTTCCTGCATTGCAGGGGGTTGGACTAGGTCAGGGATTGTCGACCAGGTCCCTACCGCACACTAGTGGGCATTTCAGTATTCTAACTGGGCGGTAGAGGGTTCTGAATCCTCCTTCCATCAAGTCCTGGTGGGCGGTAAGGATATTTTACCATCAAGAAAGATGCATTAGTGGGTGTTAAGTATAAAAAGGTTGACTACCCCTGGACTGGGACGCGGGTGGTGCTGTGGTCTAATCCACAGAGCCTAGGGCTTTCCTATCAGAAGGTCGGCAGTTCGAATCAGGGTGAGCTGCCATTGCTCGGTCCCTGCTCCTGCCAACCTAGCAGTTCGAAAGCACATCAAAGTGCAAGTAGATAAATAGGTACTGCTCTGGCGGGAAGGTAAACGGCGTTTCCATGCGCTGCTCTGGTTCACCAGAAGCGGCTTAGTCATGCTGGCCACATGACCTGGAAGCTGTATGCTGGCTCCCTTGGCCAGTAAAGCGAGATGAGCGCCGCAACCCCAGAGTCATCTGTGACTAGACTTAACGGTCAGGGGTCCCTTTACCTTTACTTTTACCCCTGGACTAGATGATTCTTGTGGCCCCTTCCAACACTATATTTGTATTATTCTTAGACCTGGAGTTTCCGGTTCTGGTCTTGCACTATGGCGGCAGCTCTCTCGACCTTGGAGGGAGGCATAAATGAAAGGGTAGGGGAAAGAAGGGTTTAAACATTCCTGGAAACCTCCTGGGGTACGAGGGAGCAGGCTGACCCCCAGTCACCTCAACAGCTCACTCCCATGCAGATCAGCATGGGGGCAGATGGAGGAGTTGGGTCATCACCTTTGCCATGATGCAAGCCCCTTGGACCACCATCAAAAGCGGAGGTTCTCTGTAGGAATGAAAATCACGGGAGACAAGTAGTAGGTGTCATGTGAGAGGCGTCTGCCGGGGAAGTCCCGGGACCTCTCTTTTATTGAATATCACAAACATTGCCACAGGTGTACTTGTGGTTGATTGGTTGATACAAACACAAAGAAACTCATTGCCTATTGGTTAATGCAAATGCAAGGCGGGAATTACATGTGAGGGGTGGGAATTACATGTGAACATTAATCACTGGTAGATTAAAGGCTGGGAAACGAGGTTGGGACTAGGCAAGCATGAAACCTCCTAATTAATTATATGGCATAAAACAATTACTAATGATTGATCATAACATGAAAGAATACAACAATCAAGTTCTATAGATGTGCTCGGCTATGCATGGAGAACAGGTCAACATGAACTTAAGATGAATTGAGCAAAGGAAAGAATGTCTTGGTGTTTGGAACAGGTTCGTACAGTGTGTGCAGAAACAGAGAAAGGATCATGAGCGAGAGTTCTCAGAATGCAAGAGAAAAGAAGCAATGCTTCCCATAGCAAGACTTCCCATAAGGCCACAGTTATGTGTAGAAAGAGATGCAATGCTTCCCTATAATGCAACAATTATGTGCAGAGGGAAAACATATGTGCAGAAGGAAAACTTCCCTTTATCTCCCCCTTTCTTTTCTTTTTTGCGAGGCGTACTGGGTAAATAAGGCAAAAATATTTCGGGATTAGTGGTGTGCCAGCAAATGCCCAAAATAAGTTCGCCAGGGAGGATGGGACAGAAGATACTACGAGATACGTGGTTTGCCAACGCATGCTCGAAATAAATCTGCCCATATCTCCCCTTTGGTTTACAATTGGTATCGCCACTTTGCAAAATAAGCAGCGAGGATTTTATTGGGTGGTTGAGGGGGAGAGAGAAGCCGAGAGAAAAGACTTATGAGGCCAGGAATGCATTGGAGGAAGCAGCATAGTAAGATCAACATGCAAATTATGACAATAGCATATTGAAAGAGATTACGAAGCCAAGTAAGGTTCGGCAGCCAAGCGGTAAGCCACTGGGTGAAAGAATCCCAGAAAGCAGGAAAACCAACATCCTGTTTGATGTGTTGTGTGAGATTTTGCAAATGAGAGATTTGTTTTTGAATAGCCTTAGAATTGTCAGTGATATTAAAGCAGCACATGTTTTCCACTTGTTCGCATCCGTAATGATGGAGCATCAATAGATAATCGATAGCAGCGCGGTTCTGCAGGACGCCATGCTGGAGTTCACTCTGCTCTTTATTCAAAAGATGAAGGGCTTGTGATGTAAAGTTCAGAGCCTTTGCTGCGGAGCAAGCTAAAGAGTTAATATTCCTGCTATTCCGGACAGCCAGTCCAGGGACTCCTAGAAGAGATACAGCTAGAGAAATATATTCAGATCTGCTAGGGAGAGAGACAGAATCATCGCAATTATTATTCAATTCTATAGCGCGTCGATATCGAGAGCGGGATAAATGATGCTTCTTGGGTAAAATAATAGACATACGGCTTAAGCAGCAGGGCGTGCCATGACTGATGTTTGCAGGAATGTAATTAAACGTGAAGCCTGGACACGACCAAAACCAGCCGTCAGGCAGCTCTGTGTATTTATATATATATGAAATATTTACATAATCAGAGCAATTGAAATTATCCTTGCCCATTTTTACACTGTTGGTTTTTGTGCAGTTCACCATACGGGCACAAGTAACATTAAAGGAAGCCACGTATGGGGTCATGGAATTGGCTGCGTGGAGAAATGATGCAAAACTTTAACAGCAGCTGCCAGCTCAGAATGCTGGGCAAACTTCTGTGGAAGAATGTAGAGGCTGTGCCATTTATCATTTTGTAGCCATGCAACGACCCCCCTGGAGGGGGCTCCATTAGTAAACACAGTAAGGGCATCCAACAGGACAAAGCTACTGCGCTACGCTTAAATTCACTTTGGTTGGCTGCCAAATTTGGATTGGCTCTGGCAAACAAGGACATGGCATGGCTCAGATCGTACTTAGGACGGTTAATGATTGACTGCAAAGCCTTCTTACAGTCAGTGCTTGCATTTTCAAAAGCCAATTTTTTCATCAGTTCATTCTGGGCTGTAGTATTATCAACCTGCCTGGTGACTGCTTCTTTCAATCTATCTATAAATTGATGGTAGGGCTCTGAATGTTGTTTAATATTAACAAAAGAGCTAATAGGGAAAGCAGAAGGCAATTTCCCAGCCCACACAGATTCCTCCTCTAAGGACAGAATTCCTTTCTGCCTAGCCAGGGAAAGTGAGGTGCGCACAGCTCCTGTAGGAGAGCACGCAGGGGTTGTGGCAGGCAAAGCAGGCAAAGGAGGAAGGGGAGGGGTGGATGGGTTTGTGGGCTGAGGTGTAGGGAGGGGTTGGCAAGGCTGCAATGGAGGCAAAAGCTTAGGATAAGGAGGGGGGGATTGTCTGCAACAGCCCGAAGGGCAGGGGCCGAAGGAGACGCCTGGGGTCCTAATTTAGCAACGGCAGCTGCACATTTCTGCCAGGTGAGCAGACAATGAATTGAAGCCCTCGGTTCTGCAAAGAGGATCTTCCCGATCTTTTGCCAAGTCCCCACCTCAAGGGACCCCCTTTCGGGGTAGGAGGGACATTGGCAAGCAATCTCACCAAGGAGCTGTTCAATTTCTTTTAAGGAAACATTAACACCCACAACTCGCTGTCTAACTAGAGAAAACAATTCCCTGGCATGTTCTTTCTGCAATTTTGTCAAATCGCCCCCCATACTCACGAAGTAAGCGCGCTGAGACTTTTCCAGTCGAGTGAAGTACAGGGGCTAGGCTGCGTAAGGGATCTGGCACGTCCGGGGTCACCAGATGTAGGAATGAAAATCACGGGAGACGAGTAGTAGGTGTCATGTGAGAGGCGTCTGCCGGGGAAGTCCCGGGACCTCTCTTTTATTGAATATTACAAACATTGCCACAGGTGTACTTGTGGTTGATTGGTTGATACAAACACAAAGAAACTCATTGCCTATTGGTTAATGCAAATGCAAGGCGGGAATTACATGTGAGGGGTGGGAATTACATGTGAACATTAATCACTGGTAGATTAAAGGCTGGGAAACGAGGTTGGGACTAGGCAAGCATGAAACCTCCTAATTAATTATATGGCATAAAACAATTACTAATGATTGATCATAACATGAAAGAATACAACAATCAAGTTCTATAGATGTGCTCGGCTATGCATGGAGAACAGGTCAACATGAACTTAAGATGAATTGAGCAAAGGAAAGAATGTCTTGGTGTTTGGAACAGGTTCGTACAGTGTGTGCAGAAACAGAGAAAGGATCATGAGCGAGAGTTCTCAGAATGCAAGAGAAAAGAAGCAATGCTTCCCATAGCAAGACTTCCCATAAGGCCACAGTTATGTGTAGAAAGAGATGCAATGCTTCCCTATAATGCAACAATTATGTGCAGAGGGAAAACATATGTGCAGAAGGAAAACTTCCCTTTAGTTCTCCTTATAATTGGATTTTAATTGGCATTAAGTATTGGCGTGCACTGGAGAAGATGTGGACACTAGAACTTTGCAGTATCCAGCTGCATGTTACTGGAAGTCCCTAAGTTTATGATTTGGCATGCCTCTCCAAACACAAAGTTTGTAGAGTTACAAGTGTGGATGGTTCAATGTACTGTGTACTTTGACATTTAAAATAAGATTTAAAGCTGTGTGTGGTTTGAAAGGAGTCAAGGTGGGGAGAACCTTGTTGTTTTGACCGATGTCGTTGGGAAACTAGAGCTTAACCCCACCACCACCAAAAAAAGAGTGTGGGTTTAAGAAGGTGTTGACATACAACCTATTTTTAAGAGGAAGGACATTGGCTAAACAGCAAAATGCTACCATGGAGGTGAGAGGAATTTCACAAGGCACGTGAAAAGCAGTGGTCCCCGAATGCTTGGAGAGAAAAACTCTTCTGTTCTAAGATGAAGCAAGAAAATGGTGAATGTTTGAAAGTTGATTCGTCTAACCAACTGAAAGGAGAGGACTGTTGTTTATCAGGAAGTGGGATGGAGGGGGAGCTGTGTTGAGGAGGACTTAATCTTGTGACTTCAGGTCTGCCCTGAACCACCCTGGAAGGACAACATTGGGACAACATTCCTACTGCCTAAGGTCGCAGTAGGAAAGACATCAGCAGAAGAGATATACCCATTTTGACTCTCCTGCACCCTATCTGCACAACATTGGGAAATATGGACACACATTTACTTTGGCAAGATTGAATATACTGCCTTCGGTTGTACTTGAGGGACAATTCCAACAAATTCCACACAAAAAATGCTTATGTCCCTGTGGAGATGGCAGTACCGAATCAGTGGCACATGTCCTTCCGGTTTGCACTCTTTATAAAGATTTGAGAGTGGGAAGAGCTTCAGTCATAGTTCACACCTTACTGTGCATGAGCGAATCCATACAGGGGGAAAACCATATACAGTGGTGCCTCGCAAGACGAAATTAATCCGTTCTGTGAGGCTCTTCGTATAGCGGTTTTTTCGTCTTGCAAAGCAAGCCCATTGACAGCTTAGCGGATTAGCGCTACAGCTGTCAAGCGGCTTCCAGCGATCAGCTGTTAAGCGGCTTATCAGCGGAACAGCTGATAAGCGGCTTATCAGCGGAACAGCTGATAAGCGGCTTAGCGGCTTTAAAAAAGGAAGAAAAAAGCGAAAAAAACCCGCGGGGGGATGCAAGATTTTTTCGTCTTGCGAAGCAACTCCATAGGGGAATTCGTTTTACGAAGCGCCTCCAAAACGGAAAACCCTTTCGTCTAGCGGGTTTTTCGTCTTGTGAGGCGTTCGTCTTGCGGGGCACCACTGTAAATGTGTGACATGTGGATAGAGCTTTAGCAATTGCACATGTCTTGTTTGCCATCGCAGAATCCATACAAGAGAGAAGCCCTATAAGTGCTTTGAGTGTGGAAAGAGCTTCAGCCAGGGTACAAGCCTTACATCACGTCAAAAAACTCACAAAGGTGAAAAACCATATGCATGTTTTGAATGTGGAAAGAGCTTCACTCACAGCTCAAGCCTTGAATCTCATCAAAGAATTCACACAAGGGTGAAACCATATAAATGTTTGGAGTGTGGAAGGAGATTTGCACATGGATCTAGCCTTACTTCCAATAAAAAAACTCACATGGGATAAACCATACACATGTTTGGAATGTGGGAAAAGATTTGGTCAGATTTAACGACTCATTTTGCAGAAGTGAATCAAGAGGAGAAAAATATTTAGATGCTTGTAATGAGGAAAGCAGTTTAATTAGAGCACCACTGTTGCTAAACTTCATGGAATTCATACAAGATTTCACATGGGAGAAATCATGAGGGTGCAGAAAAATAAAAAGTACAAAAATGCAGATAATATAGATGTTAATGGCTAAAGGAGTAAATTCACAATAAACAATCCCTGTGTACCTTTGTGTGTATATGGGGAGAGAGGAAGGAGGGGGGAGTCAAGTGTATCTGAAGGAAGGGCTCATGGTCTCAAGGAATCTGCTGATGTGACATTCACCACTAACCCAGAAGCTGTTCTGTGGTCCAAGTAGTTTAACAAGGGTTTAGGATTTATATCAGAGGTGGATGGAACCCCGGCCCGTAATCTGGACCCATGGAAGATTCTGAGTAATCTTGACTTGCAGGGCAGCAGCTGAAGGAGGAGCAAAAGGGTTTTCTTGTGTGTGTGTTTTTCTTTGTGGCTGATTAGCTGTTCTCCTTGTGCAAAGGTCAGAGGGGGCAGGGTTTCTGTTGAGTCAGGTGATTAGCTGTGGGAGGAGCTTATCAGAGCTTGCAGGGCAGCGGCGCGCACAGTTTGATCCATCTTTTAGATATAGGGGAGCTAGTCTCAAACGTTTGTTGGGGGGAGACCTAGGTTTTTTTGGGGGGGGGTTACCTGTCCTGTCTTCACACTTTTTAAGATGGAGGACCACTGTAGCCACCCCCAACGACACGTTTTCAAGATGGAGGGTGAGGGAACAGCTGCAGTCGCCTGCGGTTCCTGCGCAATGTTTGCCATCTTGCCAAAGGTTGCAGGCAGCTTTACCTGCAGCAATTGTATGTTGATTGCCCTCTTAGAAGACAAAGCCCAGCAACTGGAGGAATGTGTAGCTACGCTCCAAAGAATTAGAGAGCTGGAGCTCTTCTTGGAAGCAACAGAGAACACCGTCTCCACCAAGGAGGAGACAGGAGACTCCCCTGAGAAGGAGGCTGGGCATGGAGAGAGAAGAGGAGGTTAAGGGGTGATATGATAGCCATGTTCAAATATATAAAAGGATGTCACATAGAGGAGGGAGAAAGGTTGTTTTCTGCTGCTCCAGAGAAGCGGACACGGAGCAATGGTTCCAAACTACAAGAAAAAAGATTCCATCTAAACATTAGGAAGAACTTCCTGACAGTAAGAGCTGTTTGACAGTGGAATTTGCTGCCCAGGAGTGTGGTGGAGTCTCATTCTTTGGAGGTCTTTAAGCAGAGGCTTGACAACCATATGTCAGGAGTTCTTCCTAATGTTTAGGTGGAATCTTCTTTCTTGTAGTTTGTGTTGTGACGTGGGGTTTGTGATTTCAGCTCTCTTGACATAATATGCTGGAGACAGTTCTCTAGTAACACTTCTTTATTAAAGCAACAAGACTGAAGACTTGAGGAGGGGAGAGCTACATTTATAGGGACAGGGAACTAGCTAGAAAGGATACATTTTGGAGGGAACAATATAGACAGAGGATCCAAATACAGCAGCTTAAATGAACCAATAGTAGCTGTACCCTCTGGAACCAAAAGGCAGTTACTTTACCCTAATGCAAATACAGACAATAATAATACAGATATAAAATCCTTTGACTAAACATGCCCTTAGCCGTTCCTCATAAGGCATCGTTTCCAGGCCTTTGACCATTTTGGTTGCCCTCCTCTGGACACGTTCCAGTTTGTCAGTGTCCTTCTTGAACTGTGGTGCCCAGAACTGGACACAGTACTCCAGGTGAGGTCTGACCAGTTTTAACTTCATTGGCTTTATATCTCTGCTGCTGCTGAATGAATGAATGAATCTTTATTTGTATCAGCCACCGGCCATAGCAATAAAACAAACAGTACGATATACAAAGAATAAAGATAAAAAGTCAATTATATAAAATACATTTTGGGATTTTGAATCAATAGTCAAATGGTAGATCTTAATCTAATTGCCCCAGCTAAAAAGCTTGCAAACTTTGCTGTCATCTTGGTCTGCTGAGAGAAAGGACACTGTGACAGCGGCTGGGTGACCCGGAATGGACAATAAAATAGGGGTGATAACCTCAATCTTCAAATCTTTATAAAGAGTGCAAACCAGAAGGACATGCGCCACTGATTCGGTACTGCCATCTCCACAGGGACATAACCGTTTTTCGTGTGGAATTTGTTGTCCCTCAAGTACAACCGAAGGCAGTTTTCTCTTGTGAGAGTAAATGTGTGTCCATATTTTATAATTGCTAAGTTATGCAGATAGGGTGCAGGAGAGTCAAAATGGGCATATCTCTGCTTCTGATGTTTTTCCTACTGCAACTTTGGGCTGCATTTTTCTCCCAATGTTGTCGTTCCAGCGGACCTGAAGTCACAAGATTACGTAAGTCCCGTCCTTCTGAGCTCAGCTCCCCGCTCCATCCCACTTCCAGATAAACAACAGGACTCTGCTTTCAGTTGATCAACAACTTTCAAACATTCACCATTTTCTTGCTTTGACTGGGAAGGGAAGGGTTTCTCTCTCCAAGCATTCGGGGTCCACATTCCCTTCCACTGCTTTTCTTTTTTTAAAAAAATAATATTTATTGAAAAGTTTTTTTAAAAAACACACACATAAAAAACAGTAAAAACATAAACAAACAAACAAACAAAAACAACAAGTATAAATTCAAACCATAATTTCAAACCCTAATTTCACCGACCTCCTCACACCTCCCCCTTCTGTATTTTAATCTCATTTATCTTATCAGCAAATCCATTCCCACATTTCCCATAATTTTCATTAATTTCGTTCTTTTATCCCTAAATCAATTCCCCTGTAAACCCCTAATTTTTAAACCCATATCTTTTTAGCCTTCATTAATTTTATAATATTTATTAAGATAGTCTTTAAACTTCTTCCAATCCTCTTCCACTGTCTCTTTGTCCTGATCTCGGATTCTGCCCGTCATCTCTGCCAGTCCCATATATTCCGTCATCTTCATCTGCCATTCTTCCAGAGTGGGTAGATCTGGTGTCTTCCAATACTTTGCGATAAGGATCCTTGCTGCTGTGGTAGCATACATAAAAAAAATTCTGTCCTTCTTTGACACCACATGGCTTACCATACCCAGGAGAAAGGCTTCTGGTTTCTTCAGAAAAGTATACTTAACTACCTTTTTCATTTCATTATATATCATTTCCCAGAAAGCCTTAATCCTTGGGCATGTCCACCAGAGGTGAAAGAATGTACCTTCATTTTCTTTACATTTCCAACATTTATTATCTGATAAGTGGTATATTTTTGCAAGCTTGACTGGGGTCATGTACCACCTATAGATCATTTTCATAATATTCTCTCTCAAGGCATTACATGCCATGAATTTCATGCCGGTGGTCCACAACCTTTCCCAGTCAGCAAACAAAATATTATGACCAATGTCTTGAGCCCACTTAATCATAGCTGATTTCACTGTTTCATCCTGCGTATTCCACTTCAACAGCAAGTTATACATTTTTGACAAATTCTTAGTATTGGGTTCTAGCCCCTTCCACTGCTTTTCACGTGCCCTTCAGAAATTCCCCTTGCCTCCATGATAGTATTTTACTGTTTAGCCCAGTCATGGCCAAACTTGGCCCTTCAGATCTTTTGGGACTACAATCCTTATCATCCCTGACCACTGGTCCTGTTAGCTAGGGATGATGGGAGTTGTAGTCAATGTCCTTTCTCTTAAAAATAGGTTGTCAACACCTCCACACACTTTTTTCGATGGGGGGGGGGCGCGATAATCTAGTTTCCCAACAACATCTGTCGAATCAACAAGGTTCTCCCCACCTTCACTCCTTTAAAACACAGCTTTAAATCTTCTTTTAAATGTCAAAGTCTGGCGGTTCCCTTGCTGCGAGAAGCCAAGTTACAGGGAACCAGGCAGAGGGCCTTCTCGGTAGTGGCACCCGCCCTGTGGAACACCCTCCCACCAGATGTCAGAGAAAAATAACTACCAAACCTTTAGAGGACATCTGAAGGCAGCCCTGTTTAGGGAAGCTTTTAATGTTTAATAGGTTATTGTATTTTAGTGTTTTGTTGGAAGCTGCCCAGAGTGGCTGGGGAAACCCAGCCAGTTGGGCAGAGTATAAATAATAAATTATTATAATTATTAAAGTACACAGTACATCAAACCATCTACGCTTGTATCTCTTTAAACTTGTATTTGGAGAGGCTTGTCAAATCATAAACTTAGGGAGTTCCAGTAATGTGCAGCTGGATAGTGCAAAGTTCTAGTGTCCACATATCCTCCAGCGCACGCCATTACTTAATACCAATTAAAATAAACTTATAAGGAGAACGTCTGCTTTTGATGGCAGTCCGAGGGGGTTGCAAAGGTGATGACTCAACACCTCCATCTGCCCCCATGCTGATCTGCGTGGGAGCGAGCCGTTGAGGCAACTGGGGTCAGCCTGCCCCCTCACATCCCAGGAGATTTCCAGGAATTATTATTAAACCCTTTCTTTCCCAAGAAGGTACGTTTTATCACATGTGGTGGAATTGTAAAATAATAAAAAATTATTAGGAAAGATTTCTAACGAACTGTAATGAATGTTTAAGATAACCTTTCCTAAAAGACCAGAAGCCTTTTTGTTATGTACTATAGGTCAAGACTTGCCAAAAGTATGGGGAAAACTATTTATGTACGCCACCAAACTGTTTGCCACATTCTAAGCATTTATATGGTTTATCCCATGTGAGTTCTTCTATGAGAAGTAAGGCTAGATCTACAGGCAAATCTCTTTCCACACTCAAAACATCTATATGGTTTCACCCCGTGTGAATTCTTTGATGATATTTAAGCTGTGAGCTGTGAGTGAAGCTCTTTCCACACTCAAAACATGCATACGGTTTTTCACCTCTGTGAATTTTTTGATGTATATGAAGGCCCGTACCCTGGCTGAAGCTCTTTCCACACTCAAAGCACTTATAGGGCTTCTCTCCTGTATGGATTCTGCGATGGCAAACAAGGTATGTGCAGTTACTAAAGCTCTTTCCACATGTCACACATTTATATGGTTTTTCCCCTGTATGGATTCGCTCATGCACAGTAAGATGTGAACTCTGACTGAAGCTCTTCCCACACTCAAAGCATTTATACGGTTTCTCACCAGTGTGAGTTCTCTTATGTGAACTAAGGTGTGAACTCTGGCTGAAGCACTTTCCACATTCCAAGCATTTATATGGTTTCTCCCCTGTGTGGGTTCTCTTATGTGTAGTAAGGCTAACACTGTGAGCAAAGCTCCTTCCGCACTCCGAACATTTATAAGATTTCTCCCCAGTGTGAATTCTTTGATGCGATGTAAGGCTTGAGCTGTGAGCAAAGCTCATTCCGCACTCCATACATTTATATGGCTTCTCCCCTGTGTGGATTTTTTGATGCATTGCAAGGCTTGAGCTTTGACAGAAGGTCTTTCCACAGTCAAAACAGGTATACGGTTTCTCCCCTGTGTGAATTTTTTGATGATATACAAGGCCTGAGCTGCTAGTGAAGGCCTTTCCACACTCTAGACATTCATATGGTTTCTTCCCTGTGTGAATGTTTTGATGTACTATAAGCTGTGAGCGGCGAAAGAAGCCTTTTCCACATTCCAAGCATTTATAGGGTTTCCCCGGCCTGTGAATTTCATAATGTCTACTGCAGGAGCTGCTACGATGAAAGCCCTTTCCACACTCCGAGCATATGAATGGTTTTTCTCCTGTGTGGATTCGCTCGTGTTCAGTAAGTTGTGAATGCTTACGGAAGCTCTTTGCACACTCCAAGCATTTGTGTGCTTTCTCCTCCGTGTGGATTCTGCAATGTGAGTTGAGGGCAGATTTGCTTCTGAACGCTTTGCCACACAATGGGCACTGATTCGTTTTCTCTCCCTGGCGGTCTTTCTCCTGGACTGGGATTCGCTGGCTGTCATCAGGCTGTGTAAGAATGCCTTTCTCATGCCCGGTTGCTTCTGATGAGACCCGAGAACAACGACTGTCCTGTCCACCACCTGCAGAAACTAAGAGAGGATCCAAATTAAGAGCGTAATCCCCATTACAATCCCAGCAAGGCTTGGAAGCCCCTCGCGGCTGGTTGCTGCAAAATGCAACTGTGGGCCTTGCTGAGAAGGAGTCTTTTCAGTCCCACATCCCCCAATGGCGGCAGCTGCCAGCCAGCCTCCAGGCCCCCCTCAAGGTGTTCCCCTTTGAGCTGCTGTTTTACGTTTATTATGCTCTTATTAGTATGCTTGAGGAGCAAGAGCGCCTTTGCCATTATCAGACAGACGGCACTGGCCCCTACTGACCAGCGATGTTTCCCTCACCCAACAAAGCCTTTTGGTAACAGCTGAGACAGTCATGAGTTCGTGGCTCTTTTGCAAACCAAGCCTGAGAGCAGGGCAAGTCACAGCGAGCTGTTTTTATACATCTGCTGGGCAGAAATAGACCAGAGCTGAAGGCCACCCTAGGGCCAAGTTCCTAACATCAGGCATTGCTCTTTAGTTCTAATTTGCCAACATCTTCAGGGGGACAAAGCAAAGGAAGGGTTTCTAATTAGGTCAAACTCTCCCCGGTGGCAACTTTCTCTCTCCCTGTTGCTAATAAACCCATTATAATATTATTTCCAGAATGCCTATTAATTGTGAGATGATTGTGGGCCTTTGATATGTTCCATTGAGTGGGGGGTGGGACTGATTCAACATCCCATCTAAGCTCCTACAAAGAAAGCTTGCAGGAGAGATGCTGTGAAAATGGACACAAATTGTCATCCCAGTGGGTCAAATCAATCCTGGATGAACCATAAAATTGTAGAGTTGGAAGGGACCATGAGGGCCATCTACTCGAACCCCCTTCAATGCAGCGATCTTTCGTCCAAGGTGGGGCTACCGACTAGGCTGTGGGAGCCTCCCCATGTGTGGAGCTCCCACTCACAGTTTCCGTGGTAAAAGTGGGGGTGTCTTCTTCCTGAGACCCACCAGAGAAGAAACCTGGAGTCATGCCTAAAAGACCACCATTAAAAACATTCCTTTCCTGCCTATCTTTAATCTCTGCCAGGCAGGAGCTCTGGCCCTGTAGCCTTCCTCGTTTTCTTGCAAGGGGAGCTTCCTCACTCCCAACATCCCTCCATGTCCCCATCTCCATTCCCTGCTACTCACCAGATGTCTCTGAGGGTCCTGGGAGGGAACATTCAAAGGTTGTGGGGAGGGAGGCAGGAGACAGCCTGACCAGGTCCACCGTCCATCTTCCTCCTTCCATCCTCGCTTGGATTGAAGATCTCAGAAACTGCAGGTTCGAGGGAGGGAGGGAGGGAGGGAGGGAAAAGAAGAAGAAGAGGAGTTTGGATTTGATATCCCGCTTTATCACTACCCAAAGGAGTCTCAAAGCGGCTAACATTCTCCTTTCCCTTCCTCCCCCACAACAAACACTCTGTGAGGTGACTGGGGCTGAGAGACTTCAGAGAAGTGTGACTAGCCCAAGGTCACCCAGCAGCTGCATGTGGAGGAGCGGAGACAGGAACCCGGTTCCCCAGATTACAAGTCTACCGCTCTTAACCACTACACCACACTGGAGATAGAAACAAAGGCAGCCTCAGAGGGCCTAAAGGTATTTTCCCACCCATCGTATTTTGTTGGTGAAAGATAAGCCTGTGTGGAGCTCCCACTTACAGCCTCCATGTTAAAAGAGGAGTGTTCCCCACTCCTGAACCCCACCATGTGAGGAAAGTGGAGTCACGCCTGAAAGAGGATCTTCTACCCACCATCATTAAAAACATTCCTTTTTTGGCTTCCTTTCCTCTCTGCCATCCTGGAGCTGTGACAGGGCTGACCCACCCCACCCCACCCCACCCCACTTCCTCCCCCTCCCCCAACCCCACTTTAGGGGAAGGGGCTGTAGCTCAAGGGCGGAGCATCTCAGCAGGCAGAAAGCCCCCGATCCAAGACCCCCCCTTTGGTCTAATCCTGCCCTCTCTACTCGACCCCTTTTTTTCCAAAACATCCATGCCTCCCTCCTCCTCTTCCCAGAGCCACCCTGCCCCCTTTCCTTTTTTTTGGGGGGGGGGTTTCTACCCCACCCTAAAACTCCCCCCCCCGCCTCGCCTTCTTGCCTTGCTCTCCCCCTGGGGCCCCCCATGCACTCCTCGAGGTCCTTTGCTCTCCCCGCAGCTCTTCCGGGGCTCAAATGTGGGGTGCAGCCCCATGCATGCTCCTCCCCCGGAGGGCTTCTCTCCTGCTCTGACACGGGAGCCCCCTCCCCCCCCCCAAATATATCCCTCTTTTCCTACCTTGCAAAAGGCACAGTCTTCCGCGCTGCAGAACCTCCTCCCTCGCAGCTTGTCAAATGTGACAAATGGAGGAGGAAGTGACGCTTTTCCTCTCCCCCAGGAAGTCCTCTCTAGCAATATAATCGCTGCCTTTAACCCTTGAAGAGCCAGTGTCCCCTTCACCCTCCACCCCCACTCCAAACTGTAAGGTGTTGGGGACATTGCGGATTCTGCTTCTTGGTACCCCATAAAGTAGGCTTGCTATCTTTCTTCTGGCAAAATACAGGGCGGTTGGGGGGTGATTCCTCCCACCCCCCAATTTGTTGCTGAACCGACTTCCCAGCAATCTATTGCAATCTGTCGCAGCCCCATCTTGCATTTCTCTCTCTCTTCATCCTTCCAACAATTTCTTCCATCGCCTCTCCAACAATTTCATTTGTTCAACAGAATTTTCCCTCCGGTTGACAGAAGAGAATCCTTTGAAACCCAGCTTGGAGTGTAGAATGACTTTCCCCAGTCTTCAGGTTAAATATGCTATAAAGGCTGTCAATTTAGGGTGCTTCCTAACCAAGTTGGATTTGTGAAAGTTTTATTTATGGCTGAGTAATACATGCACTTGATTGGTAACTGTTGGGCTGATTATATTTATTTTCTCGCCTAATTTTGTTTTCAGATTATATATAGGTTCTTAAATTGCATTTCTGTTCTATTCTAAACAATAGCTCAGCTCTTGCGGAGTTCCTAGCACATGTATGCTTTTATTTAAAAGAAATGTTTCCATTTTATTTACTTCTTTCCAATCCAGCTCAGCCCCTGGCCTCTCAAGATCTTCCCTCCAAAACTTCGGAGGGGCTCCTCTCCACTCCCCCTGTTCGCCCCCCACAGCTTTTCTCACCTCTGCTGGTTTGCCAGCTATGCCCCCTTTTGGACAGAGGTGACTTGGCAACTGAACTCCAGGCTCTGGCAAATTCCAGGCTCAATAATTGCAATTTCTTCTACAGTGGTACCTCAGGTTAAGTACTTAATGCCTTCCAGAGGTCCGTTCTTAACCTGAAACTGTTCTTAACCTGAAGCTCCACTTTAGCTAATGGGGCCTCCCGCTGCTGCCGCAGCACGATTTCTGTTCTCATCCTGAAACAAAGTTCTTAACCCGAGGTACTATTTCTGGGTTAGCGGCAGTGGTGTAGCGTGGGGGGTGCAGGGGCGGCCGGCCGCACCGGGCGCAACATCTGGGGGTTAGGGGGCGCAAATCCACATATTAGGGGGTGCAAATTACTTACCTGGCCCTGGGTGCTGACAACCCACGCTACGCCACTGGTTAGCGGAGTCTGTAACCTGAAGCGTCTGTAACCCGAGGTGCCACTGTATATGGGCCTTCCCTGAAAGATGACTCAGAATCTTCCATTGGTCCAGATTACAGGCTGGGGTTAATTCCAACTCTGGTATAAATCCAGAGACCTTGTTAATCCACTTGAACCACATACGGCTTCTGAGTAAATGGTGAATGTCATATCAGCAGATTCCTTGAGACTACAAGCCATTCCTTCAGATACACTTTCCTTCCCTCCTTTCTCTCTCCCCATATTCACACACAAGTACACAGGGATTGTTTATTATGAATTTATTCCTTAAACTATTAACGTCTATAGCATCTGCATTTTTGTACTTTTTATCATTCTGCATATAAATATTCAAGATTGAATAAACAACTACAGTGGTACCTCGGGTTAAGAACTTAATTTGTTCTGGAGATCCGTTCTTAACCTGAAACTGTTCTTAACCTGAGGTACCACTTTAGCTAATGGGGGCCTCCCGCTGCCGCTGCCACACGATTTCCGTTCTCATCCTGAAGCTAAGTTCTTAACCTGAGGTACTATTTCTGAGTTAGCAAAGTCTGTAACCTGAAGCGTCTGTAACCCGAGGTACCACTGTATTTTTTTAAAAGGCAGTTTTCTTCACTTTCTTCCTAAAATGGAGCTGTTTACTGCTTTAATTCTGCCCTGTTCCAAAAGTTTCCATTAGAGCTTTCAGGAAAGCTATGAAGAATTTGCATGACTAGAAGTGCGTTAAGATTTTCAAAATGAAAACACTTAGGGGAGCTCAATTTCCCCCTTCCCTTTTTTAAAAAAGATAATCCAATATGGTTAAGAATATAGCATTTTTACTTATTCTATAAAGATGGACAGAGGCTGATGGTGTTAATCTGAATTAGTGGGCCTGCTTGTAACTAACAATATGTTGGAATGTTGCTTCAAGGCGTTGCTTCCTCGTCCAGGGGTTTATAAGCAAGGAATTTTATTATTTCTGAGTATGCATGTGTTTTTGTGCATGTGCATTTATAGTATACCTGATTATATTCCACCTTTCCACTGAAAGGTAATTACAACAGCACACATGTAACAGAATGTATTACTCTGACCCCCATGATAATGCTCAAATATCATGCTTTAATCCATCTTCAAGTTACAAGGAAAAGGTGGGACACACCTGGAGGAAAGAAAGGAAATGCATCATTACCAACTACAATCAAATTACCCAACTGCTACTAAACAAAAGCAATGAATCCTGGCCCTCTTTCAATGACTGTTTTGCAGGATCTGACCCCAGGTCCATGGAAGGGCACCTTCTCATATTCAAGAGCACCAGCCAGAAACCTGCAGGAGTTCAGAAGCAGTACATGATACTCAGGCCTGTCCCTGCTTTCCCACACAACATGCTTCCTTAGATAAGAGTGTGACCATATTAGGCCATCCTTTGGTCTGTTTTCAGAGATGAGATGAGCAAGAGTGGTGGAGACTGCCACTCCAATAGGCTTCAGAGAGGGGGAAGAGGAAGGGAGTATGGACCTAGATTTGTGGTGGTTTTAGATGGGACACACCCCAGAAGGAAGGAAGGAGCTGGGAAATAGTGGAACAACAGGAGCAAGATAGCAGGTGCTCCAGCCCTGAATAGAGACAGGAGTCTGTTGTGTTAGAAATATCACAGCAGCCAAGCAACACGATGTCTCTAGTATACTGGAGTCCCCCCCTTCCCCTACAACCAGGTGTGCCCTTCGTGTCACAGAGCAGAAAGCCAGACACAGAGAGATTCCATTAGCGGCCCCCGTAGACAACAGGAAGAGACTCAAGGCCAGGAAGTAACTGCTGGGGGCAGGAACACACACTCTAGGCAACAGCTCAGGTTTTTGAGGACGTACATTCCATGTTTCTGTGTGTTTTTGTTGATTTAAATGAAAGAAGCGAAAGAAGCTCACAGCACCACTGATTTCTTTTTTTTTTATAAAGATTTTTTTATTAAGATTTTAAAGGTTACAAAAAAATAAGAAGATATAGATAACAATCAAAAAAGGAAAAAAAAGACAATACATAAAAAAGCAAACATCATCAAAAAAAGAAAATACAGAAAAAGGAAAAAAAAACCAAATCAAACCTTTACATCACATTATTTTCATTCACTTACTTCCTTGACCTCCTCACACCTCCCATTTTTGTATTCTAATTCAATTAAATATTCCAGCAAATCCTTTCCAACTTTGTTTTTAACTTAATAATTTATCTTAATATACTATAATATTGCATTCTCTTCTTTCACCAATTCATTTTTACTTTATATCTTTTCTGCTAGAACCACATAATTTTTTTCCCAACATCTTTCTAACATTCCTTAATTTTACAATATTTCTGAAGATAAACTTTAAATTTCTTCCACTCTTCTTCCACCGACTCTTCTCCTTGCTCTCGGATTCTGCCAGTCATCTCAGCCAGTTCCATAAAGTCCATCACCTTCATCTGCCATTCTTCCCGGGTGGGTAGATCTTGTGTTTTCCAATACTTTGCGATGAGTATTCTTGCTGCTGTTGTGGCGTACATAAAAAAAGTTCTATCCTCCTTTCGCACCAATTGGCTGACCATGCCCAAGAGAAAGGCCTCTGGTTTCTTCTGGAAGGTATATTTAAATACCTTTTTCATTTCATTATAGATCATCTCCCAGAACGTCTTAATCTTTGGGCATGTCCACCAAAGGTGAAAGAATGTACCTTCACTCTCTTTACATTTCCAACATTTATTATCGGGCAAGCGGTAAATTTTTGCAAGCTTGACTGGTGTCATGTACCACCTGTAAATCATTTTCATTATATTCTCTCTTAAGGCATTACATGCCATAAACTTCATACCTGTGGTCCATAACTGTTCCCAGTCAGCCATCATAATGTTATGTCCAACATCTTGTGCCCATTTAATCATTGCAGATTTAACGGTTTCATCCAATGTATTCCATTTCAACAGCAAGTTATACATTCTTGACAAATTCTTAGTTTTAGGGTCTAACAATTCTGTTTCCAATTTTGATTTTTCCACGTGAAAGCCAATTTTCTTATCCAAATTATAAGCCTCCCTTATTTGATAATAATGAAGCCAGTCTTGTACTTTGTTTTTTAGTTTGTCAAAGCTCTGCAATTTTAATCTGTCTCCTTCTTGTTCCAAAATTTCTCAATATTTGTCTCCATATTAAGTTTTTTCTGAGCCTTTGCTTCCATTGGTGACAACCACCTTGGAGTTTTATTTTCAAGCAAATCCTTATCCAAACATTGAACAGTGCTTTCTTAACAATATGTTTTTTAAACGCTTTATGTGCTTTGACCTTGTCATACCACAGATATGCATGCCACCCAAATACATTATTAAAACCCTCTAAATCCAAAATGTCTGTGTTTTCAAAAAGCAGCCACTCTCTCAGCCAGCAAAAAGCTGCTGATTCATAATAAAGCTTCAAGTCTGGCAGGGCAAACCCCCCTCTTTCTTTAGCGTCAGTTAATATCTTAAATTTTATTCGGGGCTTCTTGCCCTGCCAGACAAATCTAGAAATATCTCTCTGCCACTTCTTGAAACAGCCCATCTTGTCCAAAATTTGCAACATTTGAAACAAATACAACATCCTTGGCAATACATTCATCTTTATCACAGCAATATGGCCTAGCAATGATAACTTCAAATTTGACCATATCTCTAGATCCTTTTTCACTTCCATCCAACATTTTTCATAGTTATCTTTAAATAAATTCATTCTTAGCAGTCATATTAACCCCCATATATTTCACTTTCTTAACTAATGTTAATCCTGTCTCCTTCTGAAACCTCTCTTTCTCAATCTCTGTTAGATTTTTCTCTAACACCTTAGTTTTCATCTTATTCAGCTTAAATCCCGCAACCCGACCAAATTCTTGAATTATCTGCAATACTCTTTTAGTACTGGATTCTGGCTCCTGTAATGTCAAGACTAAGTCATCAGCGAATGCTTTCAATTTATACTGTTTAGCTCCGACCTGTATACCTTTAACCAATTGGTCCTTTCTAATCATATTGAGCAGAACCTCCAGGACCGAGATAAAAAGCAATGGGGAGATTGGGCAGCCCTGTCGTGTTCCTTTAAACTCTTCTGTAACTACATTATTCACAATTAATTTAGCTTTTTGTTCTGAGTAAATTGCACCTATACTGTTTTCAAATCCTTGGCCTACCCCCATTCCCTGTAATTTTTTCTTCATAAAGCTCCAAGAAATGTTGTCAAAGGCTTTCTCCGCATCCACAAATATCAAAACTAATTAAAATGCTTTCCGCATTACAAGCACCTAAATATTTTTCCTCTTGATTCGCTTATGCAAAATGAGTTGTGAAATCTGACCAAATCTTTTCCCACAGTCCTAGCATAATATGGTTTATCCCATGTGAGTTATTTTATGAGAAGTAAGTGTAGATCCATGTGCAAATCTCTTTCCACACTCCAAACATTTATATGGTTTCTCCCCTGTGTGAATTCTTTGATGAGATCTAAGGCTTGTGCTGTGACTGAAGTTCTTTCCACACTCAAAACAGGTATATGGTTTCACCCCTGTGTGAATTCTTTGATGAGATTCAAGGCTTGAGCTTTGAGTGAAGCTCTTTCCACACTCAAAACATGCATACGGTTTTTCACCTTTGTGAGTTTTTTGATGTAATGTAAGGCTTGTACCCTGGCTGAAGCTCTTTCCACACTCAAAGCACTTATAGGGCTTCTCTCCTGTATGGATTCTGCGATGGCAAACAAGGTATGTGCAGTTACTAAAGCTCTTTCCACATGTCACACATTTATATGGTTTTTCCCCTGTATGGATTCGCTCATGCACAGTAAGGTGTGAACTCTGACTGAAGCTCTTCCCACACTCAAAGCATTTATACGGCTTCTCCCCAGTGTGAGTTCTCTTGTGTGAACTAAGGTGTGAACTCTGGCTGAAGCTCTTTCCACATTCCAAGCATTTATATGGTTTGTCCCCGGTGTGGGTTCTCTTATGTGAAGCAAGGGTAGCACTGTGAGCAAAGCTCCTTCCGCACTCCGTACATTTATAAGATTTCTCTCCTGTGTGAATTCTTTGGTGCGATATAAGACTTGAGCTGTAACCAAAGCTCATTCCGCACTCCAAACATTTATACGGCTTCTCCCCTGTGTGGATTTTTTGATGAGATAGAAGACATGTGCTGTAATGGAAGCTCTTTCCACAGTCAAAACAGGTATATGGTTTCTCCTCCCTGTGGATTTTTTGATGTGATTTAAGGCTTCTGCTGCGACTGAAGCTCTTTCCACACTCAAAGCACCTATGTGATTTTTCCCTGCTGTGGACTTCCTGATGTATTTTAAGGTTTGAGTGGCGCTTGAAACTCATTCCACATTCTAGGCATTTGTATGATTCCTGTCCTGCGTGAATTTTTTCATGTGATTTTAGGCCTGAGCTGTCACTGAAGCTCTTTCCACACACCAAGCATTTACACAGTCTCTCCTCGGAGTGGTTTCTGCAGTGTGGGCTGAGGCTCAATTTACCTTTGAACGTTTTGCCACACGAAGGGCTATCATTTGTTCTCTTCACTTCATGCTTATTTCTTTCTGATGAGCCCCGAGAACCATTATTGTCCTGGTCATCACCTGCTAAAATTAAGGGAAAACAGCAAACATTAAAAACTTCCCGATACAGGGCTGCCTTCAGATGTCTTCTAAAAGCTACGTAGTTCTTTATCTCCTTGACATCTGAAGGGAGGGTGTTCCACAGGGCTGGTTCCACTACTTCACTTCTTACTGTGACGAAACCAGCAGAAGACCGTCAGAGTTGGACCTCAGTGTCCGGGCAGAACGATGGAGGTGGAGATGCTCATTCAGGTCTAAAGGGCCGAGGCCGTTTAGGGCTTTAAAGGTCAGCACCAACGCTTTGAATAATGCTCAGAAACATACTCTGAGCCAATGTAGAGCCTTTAAGACCAGTGTTATATGCTCCTGGCAACTGCTCCCAATCACCAGTTGAGTTGCTGCTTTCTGGATTAATTGTAGTTTCCGAGTCACTTTCAAAGGCACCCTCACCTAGAGCGCATTGTAGCGATCCAAGCGGGAGATAACCATAGCATGTATCACAGTCTGTGTGCAGGTAGGGTCTTAGCCTGTGTACCAGATGGAGGTAGTAGACAGCAGCCCAAAAACTCTTGACTATGCCCATGTCACCATTAAAAAACATTCATGTCCTTTCTTTCTACCTTTTATCTCTGCTAGCCCACAGCTCTGGCCCTGCAGCCTTCCTCGTTTTCTTGCCAGGGGGGCTTCCTCAACCCCAACGTTTCCCCAGGCCCCCATCTCCATTCCCTGAGACTCACCAGATCTCTCTGAGGGTCCTGGGAGAGAACAGTCAGAGGTGGTGCGACACAGCCTGACCAGGTCAACTGTCCATCTTCCCCCTTCCATCCGTGCTAGGTCTGCAGGAGAATAATAATAATAATAACAACAACAACAACAACAATTTTTGTATCCTGGCCTCTCCAGCCGAGGCAGGGCCCAGAGTGGTAACATGGTAAAACATCAAACATTAAAAACTGCCCAATACAGGACTGCCTTCAGATGTCTTCTAAAAGTTACGTAGTTCTTTATCTCCTTGACAAGGGAGGGCGTTCCACAGGGAGGGGGCCACCACTGAGAAGGCCCTGTCCCTAGTTCCCTGTAACTTCGCTTCTGGCAACCAGCAGAAGTCCCTCAGAGCTGGACCTCTGTGTCTAGGGTTGAGCAATGGGGGTGGAAAGACTCCTACAGGTCTACAGGGCCGAGGCCATTTAGGGCTTTAAAGGTCAGCACAAATACTTTGAATTGTGCTTGGAAAAGTACTGGGAGCCAGTGAAGATCCTTTAGGACCGGTGTTATAAGCTCCTGGCGGTCGCTCCCAGTCACCAGTCTAGCTGCCACATTCTGGATAAATTGTAATTTCTGAGTCACCTTTAAAGGTAAACCCAACTAGAGTGCATTGCAGTCGTCCAAGCGGGAGATAACTTGAATATGCACCACTCTGTCTGGGCAGACAGTCTATGGGCAGGGTGGGTCTCAGCCTGTGACCCAGATGGAGCTGGTAGACAGCTGCCCTGGACACAGAACTTACCTGCGCCTCCATGGTAAAACATTAGAAATACTTAACTAACTGACCGACCACACCGGTTATGGCCCCCCCCCAACAAAAATCCTGCACCCATTCCAGCATTGAGAAACATTCCTTTCCTTTTCTACCTTTTATCTCTCACAGCCCAGAACTCTGGCCCTGCAGCCTTCCTCACCCCCCCAACATCTTCACAGGCCCCCATCTCCATTCCCTGCAACTCACCAGATCCCACTGCAGATCCTGGGAGGGAACATTCAAAGATTTTGGGAGACAGCCTGACCAGGTCAACCATCCATCTTCCCCCTTCCATCCTTGCTAGGTCTGCAGGAGAATAATAATAATAATAATAATAATAATAATAATAATAATAATAATAATAACAACAACAACAACAACAACAACAACAACAGCCAAGGCAGGGCCCAGAGTGGCTAACATCATAAAAACAACACAATATGCATAAAAACAGATATCAATTAATTAAAATACATCTTAAAATTAATTCAGACAAGCTAATATCTAAGCAGTTGGCAATTATCAGGTTGGAATTGAGATTGGTTAATACTTGCCAGGACCAACTGTTTCCACTGATCATACAAGGACCTGTGAGCGGGTTGGGGGCCTCCTTCGGGCTTGTTTTATACAAAGGAAAGTAAGTGAAACTGCATCCTGCCCAAAGGCCTGGCGGGACAGCTCCGTCTTGCAGGCCCTGAGGAAAGGTGTCAAACCCCGCAGGGCCCTGATCTCTTGTGGGAGAGTGGTCCACCAGGCCGGGGCCACGGCTGAAAAGGCCCTGGCTCTAGTCAAGGCGAGTCTAATTTGAGTGCTCAGAACATAAATGGTTAAGGGTTCTGAGAGAGTGCGTCACAATCTGACGTAAGCTTTAGAAGCAAGGAGCAAGGAGGAGCTTGTTTTCCTGTACTTTCAGTTCTCCCTGTGATTTCTGAGGGAGAAGGAGGATGTTCTCTCCGTGTGCCTGAGAGAGAGAATGACATGGCTGCCAGCAGTGACAGACTTTGTAGCTAAAATGCTGCAATAAATAACTGTTTATGGACACAAGTGCCTGCTGTGTTACTGTGGGACAGTTTTATGCCGCTGCTGTTTACTCTGCTACGCGTGACCTGGGAGGAAGCCAGACCGAGCAGTAGTCGCTGGGGAAGCGTGCCGGACCCGCTATAAAGGCTGATTGGCGATCGTAAAGAAATCAGCAAGGTCACGTCGTCAATCAATTTCCGCATAGGTTATGGAGGTCAGCCAATGCTCGTAAAACTGTCCTGGAGCTCCGAGAATGCTTTGAAGTTGGCGTTCTGAGAAAAAGGGAGCCGGCCGGAGTTTGGAAGCTGCCTGGATGCCGGAGAGCAGAATGATTAATTGCCTGTTTCTGAGAGGCAAGGAGGCTGTTGAGACTGAGCTAAAAGGCTGAAATGCAGCTGGAAAAATCGTTTCTCCACGCAAGGAAGAGCCGGATGAGCTGGTACTGAGCACTGAGCACTGAGTGAGTACAGCTTGGGGCATCTTGGGAGAACGGGAGAACGGGAGAAGATGGCCGAGAGCCAGGATATTCCAGTGGAAAAGCACACTTTAAAAAGTTGGGCAACCTGGAAGCAAAGAATAAAGGGGTGGTTCCTAGTCACTGGGTTTTGGGAAGCAAACCAGTGGGAGCCAAAAGCACCAACCCTTGGCTGGCCAGCAGCTGAAGCAAGCTGTGGGGCTGTGTTGGCTGAAGATAGCCAGAGAATGCAACAAGAGCTGAATATGCTCACAGCATGCGTTGATGCATCGCTGAAACCTCATTTGGAGGGTGTAAAGACAGCGAGGGCTGCCTGGGATTTGCTGAAAGGCTTGTGTGAAGCTTCAGCAGGAGGCCAGAGCCTTGGTAACGTTGGACTAGTAGCCCCGGTTGCAGCCTCTAGGAGTGCTGGTGAGCAGATCGGAGGGGCGGAAAATTCCAAAGGCGAGTTTAAAAGGCTTTCTACTGGAGCTGGAGCGGAGAGCAGCTTCAAGGGGGGCCAGGCTGGTGGGAGGCGCCGTTCCAGAAGAAGGAAGGCCAGTCCAGCTGGGAGGAGCCCCGGGCAGTGTTTTTCCACTGGAGTTCAACATTTACATGGCAGTTGCCCCCACCGGAGCACAAAGGCGGGGCAGGATGTTTGCAAAGTCTTTTCTCATGGGAACCAGTCGGGTTTCCATGGCAACAGGCCTGGTCAGGCAGGAAGCCAGGCAGGCAGGCGTGCAGGTGGCTGTGGGAAACAACAGGAAGAATCTTATCAAGTCTCTGCGAGCATGGCTTTGTTCGAAGACAGCCGTGTGGAAAATTCCATCAGCTTTGTTATTGACTCTGCAGCTAACCGCAACATGGTTCCAGAGACCCCTGCAGTCGAGATGTGGAATTGCACGGCAGTTCCGAAGGGACAGACTGTTAAGTTCGCGAATGGACAGAGAACTAAAATTACCAAGTGTACTAATGTATATCTTTCTGTTTTGCAGGAGTCGGTGGATTTTTGTGTTGTCCCAGAGGTTCATCACTGTTTGTTATCTGTGCCTTATTTGTTAAATAAGGGGTTCAAAGTTTGTTTTGAAAATGATGTCTGCACAATCTCCAGAGGGGGGAGGTTACTGGCCAAAGTGCGGAAGGGACAGAATGATCTTTTCATTCTTAAGACGTCTCTTGGGGGTGAGGGGAAGGTTGAGAAAGCACAAGCGTTGCGCGCTACAGTTCCCAACCAGCGTACTACAATTCCCGCTCATGTCATGTGTGCATGTGTATGGCATCAGAGAGCGATTCACAATCCTTTAGAGGATTTGCAGACGTTACCTGAGGTTGTTGCAGGTTGCAAGATTAAAGATTGTGGAAGTGCCATTAACTGTGACACTTGCAAGCAAGCAAAGGTGAGAGGGTGCAGTTACCCAAAGGTGGAACGGATGGCCACTAAACCTTTTGAGCTGGTACACATAGATCTGTTTAATCCTGTCAGGGAACAGAGTCTAGGGGGGGGCAAGTTTCTGCTAACTTTTTTGGATGATTTTTCGCAGAACTCCTGGACTCATGGTCTCAAATCCAGGGAGGATGCAGCACAGCTGATCAAGAGCTGGATTGAGGGGGTGGAGCTAAGGTTTTCCACCAGGGTAAAAGCAATCATCAGTGACAGAAATGCTAGGTACACTGGTTCTGCTTTGCAGCAGTACTTTCAACAGAAAGGGATACGTCACACAGTTACTTCTCCCCAGCAAGGGGGGGTGGCAGAGCTGAGGAGTGGAGCTCTGGTTAAAGCTGCACAGGTGATGCTGAAAGAAGCTAGGTTACCTCCTAAGTTTTGGCTGGAGGCAACTAGGGCCGTGTCCTTCACCTGGAATCGTGTCTACAACTCACTGGTAGGTGACACACCGTACTCTGTGTTGAATGGCAGAAAACCTCAGATTCATTTTCTGCGCAAGTTTGGGACTCCTGCATTTATCCCTGTGCCTAAAGCTTTGCAAGGGCCAGATGGAGCCAAAGTCCAGAAAATGATTTTCTGTGGGTATGAGCCAGAAGCCCGTGCATGGCGGTTTGCTTACCCTTCAGGTGATCAGAGTAAGGTGCTGATCAGTAAACACGCTGAGTTCTGTGAGGAGGATGTAAAGTCAAAGACTCCTGTCAGGCGTGATGTTCTCTCAGAATGTCTCTCTGATCCAGAAGACAGTTCTGATGAGGAGGAAAGAGAGGCTGAGTCTGTTGATGACGACCAGGTCACTGACCAGGGTCAGGAGCTGGATAGGGAATCTCCACAAGCTGTTAAGAGATTGCCCAAGAGTGAGCCTAGTTCTCCTGTGAGTGTAATGGAGAGGATTCGAAGACGCTTTAAGTCAGAGGGTGAATCCCATGATGCAGAGGACACACCTGCTGATCAAAGTGAGTCAGAGGAAACACCGGAGTTTGTGCCTAGGCGGAGCAGTCGCACAACCAAGGGTATTCCACCTGAGAGGTACCAGGCCACAGGTGCGTGGGTAAGTTTCGCACAGTGCGATTCTGAGAGTTGTGAGGTGGTTCCACAAATGCCAAACAGGTCTGCCAAGGGAGGGCACAAGGCATTGGGGATGGGATTGATCTCACAAGGTGTTACTGAAGATGGTCCACAGACGTCAGATAGTAACACAAAGGGGGGTGTGAGTGCTCAGAACATAAATGGTTAAGGGTTCTGAGAGAGTGCGTCACAATCTGACGTAAGCTTTAGAAGCAAGGAGCAAGGAGGAGCTTGTTTTCCTGTACTTTCAGTTCTCCCTGTGATTTCTGAGGGAGAAGAAGGATGTTCTCTCCGTGTGCCTGAGAGAGAGAATGACATGGCTGCCAGCAGTGACGGACTTTGTAGCTAAAATGCTGCAATAAATAACTGTTTATGGACACAAGTGCCTGCTGTGTTACTGTGGGACAGTTTTATGCCGCTGCTGTTTACTCTGCTACGCGTGACCTGGGAGGAAGCCAGACCGAGCAGTAGTCGCTGGGGAAGCGTGCCGGACCCGCTATAAAGGCTGATTGGCGATCGTAAAGAAATCAGCAAGGTCACGTCGTCAATCAATTTCCGCATACCCCGGTCCCGGGATCTTCAAGGGGTTGTTAGCCGTAAGAGGGTGAAAGAGGATCAGATTCTTTCATCCTTCCTGAGGAGCTCAGAAGCCTAAACAAGCTGCAGGTTCCTTGGGAGGGAGGGAGGGAGGGAGGGAGGGAGAAGTAAAAGGAGCCTCAGAGAAGCAGGGATTCCTCTGCCCTAGATATTCTCCTGCCCTTGCAGAGGCCCAAATGGGACATATATGTAAATCTTATTTCCCTGCCATCTGTTGGGTTCCCCAGCCACCCTGAGCCGCTAACAGCATATATAAAAACAGACCAAAACATCAAACAGAAATATCCTATACAGGCAACAAACAAACCAATAATAAGAATAGCAACAATAATAACAACATGTTTACAGCTATACCCAAATTAAAATAACCACCCACCCCAACTAAACAATTAACCAACACCAACCCGACGAAAACAAAACGGAGGAACGAAAATCAGAACCTTTTAAAGCATTTTAGCCGGTTGCCCCAACCCAAGAGTTGTTCCAGCAATGTCCCAGTGGCCTCCCAGGAGCCTCTTTTGGCTGTTCAAGGTGAGCCTGGGCTCCGCCCCCTTGGCCAGGTGGAATGGGCCTTGCACCCAGGCCTCATGGCATGGGGGGGCATAGCTGTGACCTGAAAGTAGATCCCATTGAACGCAGTGGGTCTTATATCTATATAGGGCTCCTCTGCCTATTCCTCCTCTTCTGGCAACATATTGGTGCATGCTCCAGGGGAGAGACTTTGGAGAAGACCTCTCCCCTGCCTTCCTCCAAGTCAAGACCTTCTTACATTGCATGTTCTCCTGTCTTTTCTGCTTGCTTGAGGGAGGGTTTTCCTCCAGCCCCCACCCACCCATTCCTCCTTCTCCACCCCCAACCCTCTGAAACTCAGCCAACCTCTCCCAGCCTCAGAGGTGGGGAGCCCCAGCTCAGATCCTTCCTAGGACCACAAATCCAGCCTCTCTGGAAGTATTTTGCAGGACTCAGAAGTTTAAACAAGCTGCAGGTTTTTATGGGTGAGGGAGAAGCAAGGGGGCCTCAGAGCCCCTCCGGGGATTTTGCTGCCGGAGGGGAAGCCTCCCACTATATCGGGGGCCCACCCACAGTTTCCACAGTAAAACCTCCCCCCTTTATCTTATTCATTGTTTCACTCTCCACCCCCCCAAGTCCCTATCTCCACTTCCTAGGAACTCACGAGATGTCTCTGAGGGTCCTGGAGGACAACGCTCAGAGGTTGTTTGGAGGGAGGCAGGAGACAGCCTGACCAGGTCCACCGTCCATCTTCCTCCTTCCATCCTCGCTTGGACTGAAGAGCTCAGAAGCTGCAGGTTCCTGGGAGGGAGGAAGAAGCAAAGAGAGCCTCAGAGGCCCTGCAGGCATTTTCCTGCCCAAGACATTTTCCTGGTGAATGTGAAGCCATGCCTGAAAAGTGGAGCGATGCCTGAAATAAGATCTTCTTCCCACCACCATTAAAAACATCCCTTCCCTTTTTTGCCAGTCTGGAGCTGTGACGACACGGCTGCCTCCCTCTGTTCCTCCTTGTCCTGCAACCGCACTTTAGGGGAAGGGGCTGTAGTTCGAGGGCAGAGCATCTCCTCCTCAGGCAGGAAGCCCCAGATTCAGTCCCCAGGCAGGGCTGAGACTCCGCGTCTGAAAACCCGGAAGAGCAATTGCTGCCGGTCCGTGTCGACAATAGTAGCCCAGGTGGAGCAAGGCTATGTGTAGGCAGCTCACTGCGCTTGGAGCCCCCAGTTCTGCTGCAGCAGTGGCGGTGGTGAGAAACTGATGACATTTTAGGGCCAGTGGTTCTCCTCTTCCCATCCTTAAAGTCTTCCCTCCTCCATCTCTCCCAACACCTTGGTACCTTCCTAGGGCTGATCTGCCATACAGAGAGACTGAGCCCTCCTTGGGGGCTTTCCTCCTGAACCCCCCCAGACAGGGAAGGCATCGAAGATAAAAGAGCCCATGCCGTCTAGAGCTGAAATGAGTTTCCAGCTGACCCTGCCCCCCTCCCCCTCTTTTCCCAAAACATGAATGTCTCCCTCCTCCTCTTCCCAGAGCCATCCTGCCTCCTTTCCTTTGGGGGGGGGTGTTTCCTCGCCCACCAGCCTTCTGGCCGTGCTCTCCTCCTGGGGCGCCCCTGCACCCCTTAAAACCTTTTGCACTCATCACAGCTCTTGGGGGGGGGGCTGAATTGGGGGTGCAACCCCACGCATGCGCCCTCCTGCCCCTGCCCCTTTGCAAAACTGCCCTCTCCTGGAGGGCTTCTCTCCTGCGAAGGAGCTGCTCCGGCACAGGAGCCCCCTCCCCCCAAAAAATATATATCCCTCTTTTTCCAACCTTGCAGAAGGCACAGTCTTCCGCGCTGCAGACTCTCCTCCCTCGCAGCTGTTCAAATGTAACAAACCGAGGAGGAAGTGACGCTTTTCCTCTCCCCCAGGAAGTCCTCTCTCATAATATAATCGCTGCCTTTAACCCTTGAAGAGCCAGCCTCTCTCCCACCCCACCCAAACTGCGTGGTGCTGGAGACATTGCGGATTCCGCCTATGGGGACCCCACAAAGCGCCCCCTTCCCTTGGAGGGCACGCTCTCCTTTTCTTACTGCATTTCCAGGGCGGTGGGATTTGCATTCTGCAGAGGGTCTGCTCCAAGGTTCAAATGTGGGGCAGTTGTGGCATAGTGGTTAGAGTGCCCCTCTTGATATGAAGATGGGACGCGTCACAGATATTTTATAGCAGAATGCAAAAGAATTCTTTCTCATCGCTGGTAAAGAAAAATAAGCACCCCATCCCAGACCTCCTAAGGCTGTTTTCTGCAATTTCAAAACCATGGTGCTGGAAAAAAAACCATATTGAAGCCATGCCCAGCTCACAAGGTTACTGAGAAGATATAAAGGGCGGGATGGGCATAGAAAAACACTATAAGGATGTGCAGTTTTGGTCACAGCTTAGCCCACCTCACAGGGTTGTTGTTGCAAAGGTAAGAGGCGAGAAGAGAAGCCAGCAAGATGCGGCTGGTGCAAATGTTTCATTTCAGCTTCACAGACCCTGCAGAGACACAAAACTGGTGCCAAACTCACCCTGCTCCATCACAATCGCTTAACTGCAAAACTGCACAGTCCTGATCTTTTACAGGGGGAAGAAACACCGAAAAAGGAAAAATATATACAATTGACTTGAAGGCAGAGAGTTTTAAAGCTCTTTTTGCACAGGGCAGAGAGCTTTCCCAGGAGTTTGTCCCGACCATATGTGATTTCGACTTTACACACTATCTCCAAAATGTAACCCCTGCAAACGTCGTGTGTCAAACTCTGCACCCCATACAATAGTTTATTGTCACAATTCTTAGCACCCTTAACCAGCAAAACAAGCTCCCAGAAATCTTAGGGGGGGGGGGTTCATGGGGCTTTGGATATGTGGAGTGAATGTGGCCTAACAGATTTGTGCTTTGTGTGTTTGTGTGTCTACCATCACACAGCCTCCAAACACAAGCTGGAAAGAGGCACATATTGATTAAAATGGGGCAGCATAAAATCACAGGTCACCTCTCTATCCTAGTATATTCACAACCCCATTCTAAAGAGTTCTATATGAAGTGGGTGGGGGGGGATAAAAGGGAAACAAGCCCTTGAAAAGTGGAGTAGCCACATTCAGTTCAAAGGTCACCAGGAAATGGTCTGTCTATGAGGAAAGACCCACAATGGACCCCCGGTCCCAAGCAACACAATATTACCAATCTGCTTTGTGTCCAAAACCAGGCTGAGCCCGTGATGTGCTGAGATCGCCCCATGGTTGGCATGCATGACCAACACAACACCTGACATTACTTCTCCTGGCTCCTTCTGGTTGTCCTTTGCTTGAAACGTGTTGGTTGCTGTAGGAAGAGCTGGCTGAAGACGTTTCCTCAATGGCCTTGGAAGGCTAAACTAAGTTTTCTTTAATGAGCCAAGATGCAATACAAGGAACGGTGTGAGTTTTGTTCGTTCTGGGAGGGAGATGCTGTAAAGATGGGTGCCATGATGAACTTTTTACTGTGGTTTATTTCTATAGATCACGGCATTGGGACAGTTGACATAAGTTTATTTATTTATTGATTGATTGATTGAATTTCTATACCACCCTACACCTGGGGTTCTGAGGGCGGTTCTGGGGGCCTCAGGGCAGTGAATTGATATAGAATTTGATATAAAAAGAGATCCCCATCTTGACCTATTTTGACCCTGATGTCAGCTCTTAGCTTAAATTATTATTATTATTATTATTAAACGTGTCCTGGAAGTTACGAAGAAGAGAAGAGTTTGGACTTTATATGTGGAGGAGAATCTCTGAGAGAGGAACTCCTATGAGGCCCAAACACAGCATACCAGCTCTTAAGGTTAGCCCTTAAGGCACCAGGTGAGCAAAACCTCCCTTCTTTTAATTATTTTAGAGGCTTGAACTAATTACTGAGGTGGTCTATCTACCTATTAACTGTCACTCAGAGTGCAAATTGGCTGCTGGCGTTTTCTGAACTTTTTCCAGGGCAAAGAATCATGTTTTTGCCAATCATCCCTCCCCCCAAAATTTTAACCCAATTATATAAATTATTTCCAAATTGCTACAATTTTAGGTGGTTTCCCACACGCCGTACTTGATGCATCCTTGTGATCTAAAATTACAGTGGTACTCAGAAGTTGAACACAATCCGTTCTGGAAAGATGTCCGACTTCCAAAACGTTTGACTTCCGAGGCGTGGCTCTTGCCATCGGAGAAGCCAATCGGAAGCTGCTTGTCCCCCAGCTGGACATTTGGCTTCCGAAAATTGTTCAAAAAGCGAAACACTTACTTCCAGGCTTTCGTCGTTTGAGAGCTGAAATATTTGACTACGGAGGCGTTTGACTTCCCAGCTACCACTGTCCTAGTATCCATATTCTTATTTACTTCTGATTACATTCCATTTTACAAAATTATAACTTAGTCAACAGCTGCACTCAATGGTTTCTATTTATTTTATTTTATTATTTAACCTTTCATAAAAAATCAAGTGAGGAACAAAAATTCTTTTCTTTTCAATCTGTGCATGTCTAATTGAATAAATCCAGTTGTTAACTTCATTAGCTTTATTTCTCTGCCGCTGATGAATGAATCTTTATTTGCATCAGCCACCAGCCATAAGCAATAAAACAAACAGTATGATATACAAAGAATAAAGATAAAAGGTCAATTATATAAGTGCACTTTGAGGCTTTGAATCAATAGTCAAATAGCAGATCTTATTTGAATTGCCCAGGCTAAAAACCTTTCAACCTTTACTGTCACCTGCTCATCTTGGTCTGCTGAGAGAAAGGACACTGTGACAGCAGCTGGGTGACCCGGAATGGACAATAAAAAAGGGTGATAACCTCACTCTTCAAATCTTTATAAAGAGTTCAAACAGGAAGGACGTGTGCCACTGATTCGGTACTGCCATCTCCACAGGGACATAACTGTTTTTCGTGTGGAATTTGTTGGAATTGCCCCTCAAGTACAACCGAAGGCAGTATATTCGATCTTGCCAAAGTAAATGTGCATCTATATTTCCCAATGTTGTCATTCCAGCGTGGTTCAGGGCGGACCTGAAGTCACAAGATTAAGTCCCGTCCTCCTCAACTCAGCTCCCCCTCCATCCCACTTCCTGATAAACAACAGTCCTCTCCTTTCAGTTGGTTAGACGAATCAACTTTCAAACATTCACCATTTTCTTCCTTCGTCTTAGAACAGAAGAGTTTTTCTCTAAAGCATTCGGGGACCACTGCTTTTCACGTGCCCTTGTGAAATTCCTCTCGCCTCCATGGTAGCATTTTCCTGTTTATCCAATGTCCTTCCTCTTAAAAATAGGTTGTCAACACCTCCACACCCTTTCTTTGGTAGGGTGGGGAATAATCTAGTTTCCCAACGACATCCGTCAAAACAAGGTTCTCCCCACCTTCACTCCTTTCAAACCACACACAGCTTTAAATCTTCTTTTAAATGTCAAAGTACACAGTACATCGAACCATTCACACTTGTAACTCTATAAACTTTGTGTTTGGAGAGGCATGCCAAATCATAAACTTAGGGACTTCCAGTAACATGCAGCAGGATAGTGCAAAGTTCTAGTGTCCACGTCTCCTCCAGCGCACGCCAATACTTAATGCCAATTAAAATCCAATTATAAGGAGAACCTCCGCTTTTGATGGTGGTCCAAGGGGGTTGCATCATGGCAAAGGTGATGACCCAACTCCTCCATCTGCCCCCATGCTGATCTGCATGGGAGTGAGCTGTTGAGGCGACTGCGGGTCAGCCTGCTCCCTCGTATCCCAGGAGGTTTCCGGGAATGCTCAAACCCTTTCGTTCCCTACCCCTTCATTTGTGCCTCCCACCAATGTCAATACAGCTGCCGCCATAGTGCGAGACCAGAACCAGAAACTCCAGGTCAAAGAATAATACAAATGTAGGGTTGGAAGGGACCACAAGAATCATCTAGTCCAGGGGTAAAGGTAAAGGTAAAGGGACCCCTGACCGTTAAGTCCAGTCGCGGACAACTCTAGGGTTGCGGCACTCAACTTGCTTTATTGGCCAAGGGAGCCAGTGTACAGCTTCCAGGTTATGTGGCCAGCATAACGAAGCCGCTTCTGGCGAACCAGAGGAGTGCACGGAAACGCCGTTTACCTTCCCGCCAGAGCAGTACCTATTTCTCTACTTGCACTTTGATGTGCTTTCAAACTGCTAGGTTGGCAGGAGCTGGGACCGAGCAACGGGAGCTCACGCCGTCGCAGGGATTCGAACCACCGACCTTCTGATCAGAAAGCCCTAGGTTCTGTGGATTAGACCACAGCGCCACCCGCGTCCCAGTCCAGGGGTAGTCAACCTTTTTATACTTACCGCCCTTTCTTAATGGTAAAATTTCCTTACCGCCCACCAGGACTTGATGGAAGGAGGATTCAGAACCCCCTACCGACCAGTTAGAATCCTGAAATGCCCACTAATAGGCAGTAGGGACCAGGTCGACAATCCCTGATCTAGACCAACCCCCTGCAATGCAGGAAAAACAACCAGGAAGTAATTGTAATCTCTGTATTTACGTGGATTTAAATGAAAGAAATGAAAGAAGCTCTCCACACCACTGATTTCACAACAGCGGTGCTCCAATTATTATTATTGTTATTTAAATTTTATTATATTTTCCATGCTTATTACAGAACTGGAAAAAAATATTACAAAAAGACAATACCGATAAAGAGTACAAATTAAGAAGGGGGGGGGGGAGGAAAAGATAACTTACACTATCTTTTGTTATTATTAAGATGAAGAATAAGACATAAATTTGAGATTGCAATTTCATGTTACAATAAAAAAAATCTCATTATCATTAAACCCAGCCTCCCATTTATTCCTTAGTTCTTTCTACATAACTTTACTGCCATACCAAAATACTATTTTTTATATTATTTTTACACAGTTTAGTAATATTTATATAAGTAATTAATAAAGACCACTGAGATCACTCAAAAGTAGCTACAGATTTTAACATAGTATAGTTTTGTTTAAGATATATTCTAAAGGCCTCCCATTTTGATACAAATTCAGCTCTCGGTTTATTTTTTCCTGATAAGCTATCTAATTCAGCATATTCAGTCAATTTTTGAATCTACTCCTGTCTGGAAGGAATTATGTTGCTTTTCCACCTTGATGGCTATAAGGACTCTCGCTGCCACTGTTGCATACAAAAAAAGTTTTTTTGAATATCTGAGTCAGTGATCCCCAACAGATATGCCTCTGGCTTTTTTATTACAGTGGTACCTCAGGTTACAGACGCTTCAGGTTACAGACTCCGTTAACCCAGAAATAGTACCTTGGGTTAAGAACTTTGCCTCAGGGTGAGAACAGAAATCTCACGGCAGCAGCGGGAGGCCACATTAGCTAAAGTGGTACCTCGGGTTATGAACAATTTCAGGTTAAGAACGGACCTCCAGAACAAATTAAGTTCTTAACCCAAGGTCCCACTGTAAAGGAAATTCTTAACATTTTTTTCTAATTCTGAATGGATTTCCTCCCAAAATTTCTTTATTTTGCTACATTGCCACCATATATGATACAGTGAGCCTGTTTGATCTCCACAACAGTAACTTTTGGCTCCTTTGTACATTTTGGCTAATTTCCATGGAGTTAAATACCACCGGTGCTGCATTTTAAAAAAGCTTTCCCTTATGGCATAAGGGAAGGGTAAAGGTACCCCTGCCCGTACGGGCCAGTCTTGACAGACTCTGGGGTTGTGCGCCCATCTCACTTAAGAGGCCAGGGGCCAGCGCTGTCCGGAGACACTTCCGGGTCACGTAGCCAGCGTGACAAAGCTGCATCTGGCGAGCCAGAGCTGCACACGGAAACGCCGTTTACCTTCCCGCTGGTAAGCGGTCCCTATTTATCTACTTGCACCCGGAGGTGCTTTCGAACTGCTAGGTTGGCAGGCGCTGGGACCGAGCAGCGGGAGCGCACCCCGCCGCAGGGATTCGAACCGCCGACCTTTCGATCGGCAAGTCCTAGGCCCTGAGGCTTTAACCCACAGCGCCACCTGCGTCCCTCCCTTATGGCATAGCACGTGGTAAATTTCCAATTATTCTTCCACAGATTTTCCCATTGGGACAATGTTATAACATACCCAAAGTCGTGAGACCACTTTATCATGGCTGATGTAACTTCTTCCTCCTCGACTTCCCAGTGGAGGAGACGATAAGCTTTAGAGAGAGTTTTACTTTTTGAGTGTATTACGTTGGATTCAAATCTTGAGGTTCTTGGTGAACTATTTTTTTCTACTTTAAATTTTTGAATAACTGATAATATTGGAACCAATCTGTAATAATATCTCTTAATTCCTCAAAACTTTTAAATTTCAGTTTGTTATCTTCTTTTAAAATTATTTTATAAGTAGGCCAATTTCACAACGTATTTTTTTTCTTCACCACTGTGGCCTCTGCTTGGAGAGGTCCACCACGGGATTTTAGGCACCAACTGATCTTTGTATTTCTCCCAAACTTTAAGAAGTGATTTCCTTACAATATGATATGAGAAATCTCTGTGTATTTTTGCCTTTCCATAAATTCAATAAGCGTGCTAACCCCAAGGGTTATTATGTCCCTCCAAATCCAATAAACCTATATCTTGCAAATTAGCGGTGCTCTAATTAAACTTCTTTCTTCATTACAAGAATCTAAATACTTCCCCCCTCTTGATTCACTTATGCAAAATGACATTCCAAGTATATATATGGTTTATCCCATGTGAGTTCTTTTATGAGAAGTAAGCTTAGATCCCTGTGCAAATCTCTTTCCACACTCCAAACATTTATATGCTTTCTCCCCTGTGTGTGTTCTTTTATGAGAAGTAAGGTTAGCACTGTGAGCAAATCTCTTTCCACACTCCAAACATTTATATGGTTTCTGCCCTGTGTGTGTTCTTTTATGAGAAGTAAGGTTAGCACGGTGAGCAAATCTCTTTCCACACTCCAAACATTTATGTGGTTTCTCCCCTGTGTGAATTCTTTGGTGCGATGTAAGGCTTGTGCTGTGACTGAAGTTCTTTCCACACTCAAAACAGGTATATGGTTTCTCCCCTGTGTGAATCCTTTGATGACATTTAAGCTGTGAGCTGAGAGTGAAGCTCTTTCCACACTCAAAACATGCATACGGTTTTTCACCTCTGTGAATTTTTTTATGTATATGAAGGCCCACATCATGCCGGAAGCTCTTTCCACACTCAAAGCACTTATATGGCTTCTCTTCTGAATGTATTCTGCGATGGCTAACAAGGTGTGTGCAGTTACTAAAGCTCTTTCCACATGTCACACATTTATATGGTTTTTCCCCTGTATGGATTCGCTTATGCACAGTAAGGTGTGAACTCTGACTGAAGCTCTTCCCACACTCAAAGCATTTATACGGCTTCTCACCAGTGTGAGTTCTCTTATGTGAACTAAGGTGTGAACCCTGACTGAAGCTCTTTCCACATTCCAAGCATTTATATGGTTTCTCCCCTGTGTGGGTTCTCTTATGTGAAGTAAGGCTAGCCCTGTGAGCAAAGCTCCTTCCGCACTCCGAACATTTATAAGATTTCTCCCCAGTGTGAATTATTTGATGCGATGTAAGGCTTGAGCTGTGAGCGAAGTTCATTCCGCACTCCAAACATTTATACGGCTTCTCCCCTGTGTGGATTTTTTGATGAACAAGACGACCTTGGCTTCGACTGAAGGTCTTGCCACAGTCAAAACAAGTATACGGTTTCTCCCCTGTGTGAATTTTTTTATGATCTACAAGGCCTGAGCTGTAAGTGAAGGCCTTTCCACATTCAAAACAGACATATGGTTTCTCCTCACTGTGGACTTTGTGATGTTTTTTAAGGTATGAATGGCGATTGAAACTCTTTCCACATTCTAGGCATTCGTAGTATTCCTGTCCTGCATGAATTCTTTCATGTGATTTTAGGCCTGAGCTGTCACTGAAGCTCTTTCCACACACCAAGCATTTACACGGTTTCTCCTCTGTGTGGATTCTGCAGTGTGAATTGAACCTAGATTTACTTTGGAATGTTTTGCCACATAAAGGTCTCTCATTTGTTCTCTTCCCCTTCTGATGTTTTTTCTGGACTGGGATTTGATGGCCGTGATCAGTCTGCATTAGAAGGCCTTGATACCTCCTATTTTCTTCTTGGTTTTCCTCTTGTGGTCTTGTTTCCTCCTGATCTTGAAAGGTCTTTCCTTTGACTTCATGCTTATTTCTTTCTGATGAGACCCGAGAACAACGACTGTCGTGTTCATCACCTGCTAAAGTTAAGATGACAATTAAAAATGTAATCCAAATCACAATCCTAGTGAGACTTTCTGTAACATCTGATGATGATGATGATGATGATGGTGATTTTATTATTCATACCCTGCCCATCTGGCTGGGTTTTCCCAGCCACGCTGGGCAGCTTACAGCATATATAAAACATCAAACTGCCCAATACAGGGCTGCCTTCAGATGTCTTCTAAAAGTAACATAGTTCTTTATCTCCTTGATAACTGAAGGGTGCCACCACTGAGCAGGCCCTCTGCCTGGTTCCCTGTAACTTCACTTCTGGCAATCAGGGAACCAGAGCTGGACCTCAGTGTCTGGGGTTAGAGATGCTCCTTCAGGTCTACAGGGTCAAGACTGTTTAGAGCTTTAAAGGTCAGCACCAACACTTTGAATAATGCTCAGAAACAAACTCCAATGTAGATCCTTTAAGACCAGTGTTATATGCTCCTGGCAACTGCTCCCAGTCACCAGTTGAGCTGCCGCTTTCTGGATTAATTGTAATTTCCGAGTCACTTTCAAAGGCAGCCCCACCTAGAGTGCATTGTAGCAATCCAAGCAGGAGATAACCACAGCATGTACCACAGTCTGTGTGCAGGTAGGGACTTAGCCTGTGCACCAGATGGAGCTGGTAGATAGAAGCCCCCAAATCCTGGCTATGCCCAAGTCACCATGAGAAAACATTCATTTCCTGCCTATCTTTAATCTCTGCCAGTCCAGAGCTCTGGCCCTGCAGCCCTCCTTTCTTGCCAGGGGAGCTTCCTCAACCCCAACATCTCCCCAGATGTCTTTCCACACACCAAGCATTTACACAGTCTCTCCTCGGAGTGGTTTCTGCAGTGTGGGTTGAGGCTCAATTTACCTTTGAATGTTTTGCCACACAAAGGGCTATCATTTGTTCTCTTTGCTTCATGCTTATTTCTTTCTGATGAGCCCTGAGAACCATTATTGTCCTGGTCATCACCTGCTAAAATTAAGGGAAAACAGCAAACATTAAAAACTTCCTGATACAGGGCTGCCTTCAGATGTCTTCTAAAAGCTATGTAGTTCTTTATCTCCTTGACATCTGAAGGGAGGGTGTTCCGCAGGGCTGGTTCCACTACTTCACTTCTTACTGTGACGAAACCAGCAGAAGACCCTCAGAGTTGGACCTCAGTGTCCGGGCAGAATGATGGAGGTGGAGATGCTCATTCAGGTCTACAAGGCTGAGGCCGTTTAGGGCTTTAAAGGTCAGCACCAACACTTTGAATTGTGCTTGGAAACATACTCTGTATGTAGATCCTTTAAGACCAGTGTTATAGGCTCCTGGCAACTGCTCCCAGTCACCAGTGGACCTGCCGCTTTCTGGATTAACTGTAGTTTCTGAGTCACCCTCAAAGGCAGCCCCACCTAGAGCGCATTGTAGCAATCCAAGCGGGAGATAACCATAGCATGTACCACAGTCTGCGTGCAGGTAGGGTCTCAGCCTGTGTACCAGATGGAGCTGGTAGACAGCAGCCCCTAAATCCTGGCTATGCCCGTGTCACCATTAGAAAACATTCATTTCCTTTCTTTCTACCTTTTATCTCTGCTAGCCCAGAGCTCTGGCCCTGCAGCCTTCCTTGTTTTCATGCCAGGTGGGCTTCCTCAACCCCAACATTTCCCCAGGTCGCCATCTCCATTCCCTGGAACTCAGCAGATCTCTCTGAGGGTCCTGGGTGGGAACATTCAAAGGTGGTGGGAGACAGCCTGACCAGGTCAACCGTCCATCTTCCCCCTTCCAACCTCGCTAGGTCTGCAGCAGGAGGAGGAGGAGGAGGAGGAGGAGGAGGAGAAGAAGAAGAAGAAGAAGAAGAAGAAGAAGAAGAAGAAGAAGAAGAAGAATAATTTCTGTATCCTGCCCTCTCTGGCGGAGGCAGGGCCCAGAGTGTCTAACATCATAAAAACAAGACAATATGCATAAAAATAGACATAAATTAATTAAAACACATCTTAGAATTAATTCAGACAAGTTAAAATCAAAACAGGTGGCAATTATCAGGCTGGAATTGAGAGTGGTTCATACTTGCCAGGACCAACTGTTTCCACTGATCCTACAAGTACCTGTGAGCAGGTTGGGGGCCTCCTTTGGGCTTGTTTTATACAAAGGAAAGTAAGTCCAACTGCATCCTGCCCAAAGGCCTGGCGGAACTGCTCCATCTTGCAGGCCCTGCGGATGTCAAATCCCGCAGGGCCCTGGTCTCTTGTGGGAGAGTGGTCCACCAGGCTGGGGCCACGGCTGAAAAGGCCCTGGCTCCAGTCAAGGCCAGTCTAATTTCCCAGGGGCCTGGGATCTTCAAGGGGTTGTTCTTAGTAGAAAGAGGGTGAAAGAGGATCAGCCTCTTCCATCCTTCCTGAGGAGCTCAGAAGCCTAAAGAAGCTGCAGGTTCCTTGGGAGGGAGGGAGGGAGGGAGGGAGAAGTAAAAGGAGCCTCAGAGAAGCTGCAGGGATTCCTCTGCCCTAGATATTCTCCAGCCTCTGCAGAAGCCCAAATGGGGCATATATTAAAAATTTATATCCCCCAATCTGGTGGGCTTCTCACAGCCACCCAGTGTGGCTAAGAGCATATATAAAAAGAGACCAAAACATCAAACATAAAAAACAGAAATATCCTATACAGGCAACAAACAAACCAATAATAAGAATAGCAACAATAATAACAACATGTTTACAGCTATACCCAAATTAAAATAACCACCGACCCCAACTAAACAATTAACCAACACCAACCCCACGAAAACAAAACGGAGGAACGAAAATCAGAACCTTTTAAAGCATTTTAGCCGGTTACCCCAACCCAAGAGTTGTTCCAGCAATGTCCCAGTGGCCTCTCAGGAGCCTCTTTTGGCTGTTCAAGGTGAGCCTGGGCTCCGCCCCCTTGGCCAGGTGGCATGGGCCTTGCACCCAGGCCTCATGGCATGGGGGGCATGGTAGTGACCTGAAAGTAGATCCCATTGAAAGCAGTTGTTTTTATATCTATATAGGGATCCTCTGCCTATTCCTCCTCTTCTGGCAACATATTGGTGCATGCTCCAGGGGAGAGACTTTGGAGAAGACCTCTCCCCTGCCTTCCTCCAAGTCAAGACCTTCTTACATTGCATGTTCTCCTGTCTTTTCTGCTTGCTTGAGGGAGGGTTTTCCTCCAGCCCCCACCCACCCATTCCTCCTTCTCCACCCCCAACACTCTGAAACTCAGCCAACCTCTCCCAGCCTCAGAGGTGGGGAGCCCCAGCTCAGGTCCTTCCTAGGACCACAAATCCAGCCTCTTTGGAACTATATTGCAGGACTCAGAAGTTTAAACAAGCTGCAGGTTTTTATGGGTGAGGGAGAAGCAAGGGGGCCTCAGAGCCCCTCCGGGGATTTTGCTGCCGGAGGGGAAGCCTCCCACTATATCGGGGGCCCACCCACAGTTTCCACAGTAAAACCTCCCCCCTTTATCTTATTCCCTGCTTCCACTCTCCACCCCCCCAAGTCCCTATCTCCACTTCCTAGGAACTCACGAGATGTCTCTGAGGGTCCTGGAGGACAACGCTCAGAGGTTGTTTGGAGGGAGGCAGGAGACAGCCTGACCAGGTCAACTGTCCATCTTCCTCCTTCCATCCTTGCTTGGATTGAAGATCTCAGAAACTGCAGGTTCGAGGGAGGGAGGGAGGGAGGGAGGGAGGGAGGGAAAAGAAGAAGAAGAGGAGTTTGGATTTGATATCCCGCTTTATCACTACCCAAAGGAGTCTCAAAGCGGCTAACATTCTCCTTTCCCTTCCTCCCCCACAACAAACACTCTGTGAGGTGACTGGGGCTGAGAGACTTCAGAGAAGTGTGACTAGCCCAAGGTCACCCAGCAGCTGCATGTGGAGGAGCGGAGACAGGAACCCGGTTCCCCAGATTACAAGTCTACCGCTCTTAACCACTACACCACACTGGAGATAGAAACAAAGGCAGCCTCAGAGGGCCTAAAGGTATTTTCCCACCCATCGTATTTTGTTGGTGAAAGATAAGCCTGTGTGGAGCTCCCACTTACAGCCTCCATGTTAAAAGAGGAGTGTTCCCCACTCCTGAACCCCACCATGTGAGGAAAGTGGAGTCACGCCTGAAAGAGGATCTTCTACCCACCATCATTAAAAACATTCCTTTTTTGGCTTCCTTTCCTCTCTGCCATCCTGGAGCTGTGACAGGGCTGACCCCACCCCACTTCCTCCCCCTCCCCCCAACCCCACTTTAGGGGAAGGGGCTGTAGCTCAAGGGCGGAGCATCTCAGCAGGCAGAAAGCCCCCGATCCAAGACCCCCCCTTTGGTCTAATCCTGCCCTCTCTACTCGACCCCTTTCTCTCCAAAACATCCATGCCTCCCTCCTCCTCTTCCCAGAGCCACCCTGCCCCCTTTCCTTTTTTGGGGGGGGGGTTTCTACCCCACCCTAAAACTCCCCCCCCCGCCTCGCCTTCTCGCCTTGCTCTCCTCCTGGGGCGCCCCTGCAGCCCTCGAGGTCCTTTGCTCTCCCCGCAGCTCTTCCGGGGCTCAAATGTGGGGTGCAGCCCCATGCATGCTCCTCTCCCGGAGGGCTTCTCTCCTGCAAAGGAGCTGCTCTGGCACAGGAGCCCCCTCCCCCAAAAAATATATCCCTCGATTTCCTACCTTGCAAAAGGCACAGTCTTCCGCGCTGCAGAATCTCCTCCCTCGCAGCTTGTCAAATGTGACAAATGAAGGAGGAAGTGACGCTTTTCCTCTCCCCCAGGAAGTCCTCTCTAGCAATATAATCGCTGCCTTTAACCCTTGAAGAGCCAGTGTCCCCTTCACCCTCAATCTATTGCAATCTGTCGCAGCCCCATCTTGCATTTCTCTCTCTCTTCATCCTTCCAACAATTTCTTCCATCGCCTCTCCAACAATTTCATTTGTTCAACAGAATTTTCCCTCCGGTTGACAGAAGCGATTCCTTTGAAACCCAGCTTGGAGTGTAGAATGACTTTCCCCAGTCTTCAGGTTAAATATGCTATAAAGGCTGTCAATTTAGGGTGCTTCCTAACCAAGGTGGATTTGTGAAGGTTTTATTTATGGCTGAGTAATACATGCACTTGATTGGTAACTGTTGGGCTGATTATATTTATTTTCTCGCCTAATTTTGTTTTCAGATTATATATAGGTTCTTAAATTGCATTTCTGTTCTATTCAAAACAATAGCTCAGCTCTTGCGGAGTTCCTATCACACGTATGCTTTTATTTAAAAGAAATGTTTCCATTTTATTTACTTATTTCCAATCCAGCTCAGCCCCTGGCCTCTCAAGATCTTCCCTCCAAAACTTCGGAGGGGCTCCTCTCCACTCCCCCTGTTCGCCCCCCACGGCTTTTCTCACCTCTGCTGGTTTGCCAGCTATGCCCCCTTTGGGACAAAGGTGACTTGGCAACTGAACTCCAGGCTCTGGCAAGTTCCAGGCTGAATAATTGCAATGTCTTCTACAGTGGTACCTCAGGTTAAGTACTTAATGCCTTCCAGAGGTCCGTTCTTAACCTGAAACTGTTCTTAACCTGAAGCTCCACTTTAGCTAATGGGGCCTCCTGCTGCTGCCGCAACACGATTTCTGTTCTCATCCTGAAACAAAGTTCTTAACCCGAGGTACTATTTCTGGGTTAGCGGCAGTGGTGTAGCGTGGGGGGTGCAGGGGCGGCCGGCCGCACCGGGCGCAACATCTGGGGGTTAGGGGGCGCAAATCCACATATTAGGGGGTGCAAATTACTTACCTGGCCCTGGGTGCTGACAACCCACGCTACGCCACTGGTTAGCGGAGTCTGTAACCTGAAGCGTCTGTAACCCGAGGTGCCACTGTATATGGGCCTTCCCTGAAAGATGACTCAGAATCTTCCATTGGTCCAGATTACAGGCTGGGGTTAATTCCAACTCTGGTATAAATCCAGAGACCTTGTTAATCCACTTGAACCACATACGGCTTCTGAGTAAATGGTGAATGTCATATCAGCAGATTCCTTGAGACTACAAGCCATTCCTTCAGATACACTTTCCTTCCCTCCTTTCTCTCTCCCCATATTCACACACAAGTACACAGGGATTGTTTATTATGAATTTATTCCTTAAACTATTAACGTCTATAGCATCTGCATTTTTGTACTTTTTATCATTCTGCATATAAATATTCAAGATTGAATAAACAACTACAGTGGTACCTCGGGTTAAGAACTTAATTTGTTCTGGAGATCCGTTCTTAACCTGAAACTGTTCTTAACCTGAGGTACCACTTTAGCTAATGGGGGCCTCCCGCTGCCGCTGCCACACGATTTCCGTTCTCATCCTGAAGCTAAGTTCTTAACCTGAGGTACTATTTCTGAGTTAGCAAAGTCTGTAACCTGAAGCGTCTGTAACCCGAGGTACCACTGTATTTTTTTAAAAGGCAGTTTTCTTCACTTTCTTCCTAAAATGGAGCTGTTTACTGCTTTAATTCTGCCCTGTTCCAAAAGTTTCCATTAGAGCTTTCAGGAAAGCTATGAAGAATTTGCATGACTAGAAGTGCGTTAAGATTTTCAAAATGAAAACACTTAGGGGAGCTCAATTTCCCCCTTCCCTTTTTTAAAAAAGATAATCCAATATGGTTAAGAATATAGCATTTTTACTTATTCTATAAAGATGGACAGAGGCTGATGGTGTTAATCTGAATTAGTGGGCCTGCTTGTAACTAACAATATGTTGGAATGTTGCTTCAAGGCGTTGCTTCCTCGTCCAGGGGTTTATAAGCAAGGAATTTTATTATTTCTGAGTATGCATGTGTTTTTGTGCATGTGCATTTATAGTATACCTGATTATATTCCACCTTTCCACTGAAAGGTAATTACAACAGCACACATGTAACAGAATGTATTACTCTGACCCCCATGATAATGCTCAAATATCATGCTTTAATCCATCTTCAAGTTACAAGGAAAAGGTGGGACACACCTGGAGGAAAGAAAGGAAATGCATCATTACCAACTACAATCAAATTACCCAACTGCTACTAAACAAAAGCAATGAATCCTGGCCCTCTTTCAATGACTGTTTTGCAGGATCTGACCCAAGGTCCATGGAAGGCACCATCTTGTACCCAAGAGCACCAGCCAGAAACCTGCAGGAGTTCAGAAGCAGTACATGATACTCAGGCCTGTCCCTGCTTTCCCACACAACATGTTTCCTTAGATAAGAGTGTGACCATATTAGGCCATCCTTTGGTCTGTTTTCAAAGATGAGATGAGCAAGAGTGGTGGAGACTGCCACTCCAATAGGCTTCTGAGAGGGGGAAGAGGAAGGGAGTATGGACCTAGATTTGTGGTGGTTTTAGATGGGACACACCCCAGAAGGAAGGAAGGAGCTGGGAAATAGTGGAACAACAGGAGCAAGATAGCAGGTGCTCCAGCCCTGAATAGAGACAGGAGTCTGTTGTGTTAGAAATATCACAGCAGCCAAGCAACACGATGTCTCTAGTATACTGGAGTCCCCCCCTTCCCCTACAACCAGGTGTGCCCTTCGTGTCACAGAGCAGAAAGCCAGACACAGAGAGATTCCTTTAGCGGCCCCCGTAGACAACAGGAAGGGACTCACAGCCAGGACGTAAATGCTGGGGGCAGGAACACACACTCTAGGCAGCAGCTCAGGTTTTTGAGGACGTACATTCCATGTTTCTGTGTGTTTTTGTTGATTTAAATGAAAGAAGCGAAAGAAGCACTCAGCAGCACTGATTTCTTTTTTTTTTATAAAGATTTTTTTATTAAGATTTTAAAGGTTACAAAAAAATAAGAAGATATAGATAACAATCGAAAAAGGAAAAAAATTACATAAAAAAGCAAACATCATCAAAAAAAGAAAATACAGAAAAAGGAAAAAAAAACCAAATCAAATCTTTACATCACATTATTTTCATTCACTTACTTCCTTGACCTCCTCACACCTCCCATTTTTGTATTCTAATTCAATTAAATATTCCAGCAAATCCTTTCCAACTTTGTTTTTAACTTAATAATTTATCTTAACATACTATAATATTGCATTCTCTTCTTTCACCAATTTAGTTTTACTTGATCCTTTATATCTTTTCTGCTAGAACCACATAATTTCCCCCCCAGCATCTTTCTAACATTCCTTAATTTTACAATATTTCTGAAGATAAACTTTAAATTTCTTCCACTCTTCTTCCACCGACTCTTCTCCTTGCTCTCCTTGCCAGTCATTTCCGCCAGGTCCATATAGTCTATCACTTTCATCTGCCATTCTTCCCGGGTGGGTAGATTTTGTGTTTTCCAATACTTTGCGATGAGCATTCTTGCTGCTGTTGTGGCGTACATAAAAAAAGTTCTATCCTCCTTTCGCACCAATTGGCTGACCATGCCCAAGAGAAAGGCCTCTGGTTTCTTCTGGAAGGTATATTTAAATACCTTTTTCATTTCATTATAGATAATCTCCCAGAAAGCCTTAATCTTTGGGCACGTCCACCAAAGGTGAAAGAATGTACCTTCACTCTCTTTACATTTCCAACATTTATTATCGGGCAAGTGATAAATTTTTGCAAGCTTGACTGGTGTCATGTACCACCTGTAAATCATTTTCATAATATTCTCTCTTAAGGCACTACATGCCGTAAACTTCATACCTGTGGTCCATAACTGTTCCCAGTCAGCCATCATAATGTTATGTCCAACATCTTGTGCCCATTTAATCATTGCAGATTTAACCGTTTCATCCAGTGTATTCCATTTCAACAGCAAGTTATACATTCTTGACAAATTCTTAGTTTTAGGGTCTAACAATTCTGTTTCCAATTTTGATTTTTCCACCTGAAAACCAATTTTCTTATCCAAATTATAAGCCTTCCTTATTTGATAATAATGAAGCCAGTCTCGTACTTTGTTTTTTAGTTTGTCAAAGCTCTGCAATTTTAATCTGTTTCCTTCTTGTTCCAAAATTTCCCAATATTTCGGCCAATTTGTCTCCATATTAAGTTTTTTCTGAGCCTTTGCTTCCATTGGTGACAACCACTTTGGAATTTTATTTTCAAGCAAATCCTTATATCTTATCCAAACACTGAACAGTGCTTTCTTAACAATATGGTTTTTAAATGCTTTATGTGCTTTGACCTTGTCATACCACGGATATGCATGCCACCCAAATACATTATTAAAACTCTCTAAATCCAAAATGTCTGTGTTTTCAAGAAGCAGCCATTCTCTCAGCCAGCAAAAAGCGGCTGATTCATAATAAAGCTTCAAGTCTGGCAGGGCAAACCCCCCTCTTTCTTTAGCGTCACTTAATATCTTAAATTTTATTCGGGGCTTCTTGCCCTGCCAGACAAATCTAGAAATATCTCTCTGCCACTTCTTGAAACAGCCCATCTTGTCCAAAATTTTCAACATTTGAAACAAATACAACATCCTTGGCAATACATTCATCTTTATCACAGCAATACGGCCTAGCAATGATAACTTCAAATTTGACCATATCTCTAGATCCTTTTTCACTTCCATCCAACATTTTTCAGTTATCTTTAAATAAATTCACATTCTCAGCAGTCATATTAACCCCCATATATTTCACTTTCTTAACTAATGTCAATCCTGTCTCCTTCTGAAACCTCTCTTTCTCAATCTCTGTTAGATTTTTGTCTAACACCTTAGTTTTCAGCTTATTCAGCTTAAATCCCACAACCCGACCAAATTCTTGAATTAATTGCAATACTCTTTTAGTACTGGATTCTGGCTCCTGTAATGTCAAGACTAAGTCATCAGCGAATGCTTTCATTTTATACTGTTTAGCTCCGACCTGTATACCTTTAACCAATTGGTCCTTTCTAATCATATTGAGCAGAACCTCCAGGACCGAGATAAAAAGCAATGGGGAGATTGGGCAGCCCTGTCGTGTTCCTTTCTCAATCTTAAACTCTTCTGTAACTACATTATTCACAATTAATTTAGCTTTTTGTTCTGAGTAAATTGCACCTATACCGTTTTCAAATCCTTGGCCTACCCCCATTCCCTGTAAATTTTTCTTCATAAAGCTCCAAGAAATGTTGTCAAATATCAAATATCAAAACTGCTTTAGTGTTAATATTTATTTAAATGAAAGAAGCGAAAGAAGCTCTCAGCATCACTGATTTCACCAGGCAAGCCAGCCAGCCCTGTAGTTGACGGCACCTTCGTGACAGCAGGTGTACGATTTCTCCCATGTGAAATCTTGTATGAATTCCATTAAGTTTAGCAACAGCGGTGCTCTAATTAAAATGCTTTCCGCATTACAAGGACCTAAATATTTTTCCTCTTGATTCGCTTATGCAAAATGAGTTGTGAAATCTGACCAAATCTTTCCCCACATTCCTAGCATAATATGGTTTATCCCATGTGAGTTCTTTTATGAGAAGTAAGCGTAGATCCATGTGCAAATCTCTTTCCACACTCCAAACATTTATATGGTTTCTCCCCTGTGTGAATTCCTTGGTGCGATGCAAGGCTTGTGCTGTGACTGAAGTTCTTTCCACACTCAAAACAGGTATATGGTTTCACCCCTGTGTGCATTCTTTGATGAGATTCAAGGCTTGAGCTTTGAGTGAAGCTCTTTCCACACTCAAAACATGCATACGGTTTTTCACCTTTGTGAGTTTTTTGATGTGATGTAAGGCTTGTACCCTGGCTGAAGCTCTTTCCACACTCAAAGCACTTATAGGGCTTCTCTCCTGTATGGATTCTGCGATGGCAAACAAGGTATGTGCAGTTACTAAAGCTCTTTCCACATGTCACACATTTATATGGTTTTTCCCCTGTATGGATTCGCTCATGCACAGTAAGGTGTGAACTCTGAGTAAAGCTCTTCCCACACTCAAAGCATTTATACGGCTTCTCACCAGTGTGAGTTCTCTTATGTGAACTAAGGTGTGAACCCTGACTGAAGCTCTTTCCACATTCCAAGCATTTATATGGTTTCTCCCCTGTGTGGGTTCTCTTATGTGAAGTAAGGCTACATTCATGGGCAAAGCTCCTTCCGCACTCCGTACATTTATAAGATTTCTCTCCTGTGTGAATTCTGTGGTGCGATATAAGACTTGAGCTGTGAGTGAAGCTCATTCTGCACTCCAAACATTTATACGGCTTCTCCCCTGTGTGGATTTTGTGATGTGATGCAAGGCTTGAGCTGTGACAGAAGGTCTTTCCACAGTCAAAACAGGCATATGGTTTCTCCTCCCTGTGGATTTTTTGATGTGATTTAAGGCTTCTGCTGCGACTGAAGCTCTTTCCACACTCAAAGCACCTATATGATTTTTCCCTGCTGTGGACTTCCTGATGTATTTTAAGGTTTGAGTGGCACTTGAAACTCTTTCCACATTCTAGGCATTCGTAGGATTCCTGTCCTGTATGAATTCTTTCATGTGATTTTAGGCCTGAGCTGTCACTGAAGCTCTTTCCACACACCAAGCATTTACACAGTGTCTCCTCGGAGTGGATTCTGCAGTGTGGGCTGAGGCTCAATTTACCTTTGAACGTTTTGCCACACGAAGGGCTATCATTTGTTCTCTTCGCTTCATGCTTATTTCTTTCTGATGAGCCCTGAGAACCATTATTGTCCTGGTCATCACCTGCTAAAATTAAGGGAAAACAGCAAACATTAAAAACTTCCCAATACAGGGCTGCCTTCAGATGTCTTCTAAAAGCTACGTAGTTCTTTATCTCCTTGACATCTGAAGGGAGGGTGTTCCACAGGGCTGGTTCCACTACTTCACTTCTTACTGTGACGAAACCAGCAGCAGACCCTCAGAGTTGGACCTCAGTATCCAGGCTGAGTGATGGGGGTGGAGATGCTAATTCAGGTCTACAGGGCTGAGGCCGTTTAGGGCTTTAAAGGTCAGCACCAACGCTTTGAATAATGCTCAGAAACATACTCTGAGCCAATGTAGAGCCTTTAAGGCCGGCGTTATATGCTCCTGGCAACTGCTCCAAATCACCAGTTGAGCTGCTGCTTTCTGGATTAATTGTAGTTTCCGAGTCACCTTCAAAGGCACCCCCACCTAGAGCGCATTGTAGCGATCCAAGCGGGAGATAACCATAGCATGTATCACAGTCTGTGTGCAGGTAGGGTCTTAGCCTGTGTACCAGATGGAGGTGGTAGACAGCAGCCCCAAAACTCTGACTATGCCCATGTCACCATTAGAAAACATTCATGTCCTTTCTTTCTACCTTTTATCTCTGCTAGCCCAGAGCTCTTGCCCTGCAGCCTTCCTCGTTTTCTTGCCAGGGGGGCTTCCTCAACCCCAACATTTCCCTAGGTCCCCATCTCCATTCCCTGAGACTCACCAGATCTCTCTGAGGGTCCTGGGAGAGAACAGTCAGAGGTGGTGCGACACAGCCTGACCAGGTCAACTGTCCATCTTCCCCCTTCCATCTGTGCTAGGTCTGCAGGAGAATAATAATAATAATAATAATAATAATAATAATAATAATAATAATATAATAACAACAATTTTTGTATCCTGGCCTCTCCAGCCGAGGCAGGGCCCAGAGTGGTAACATGGTAAATCATGGTAAAACATCAAACATTAAAAACTGCCCAATACAGGACTGCCTTCAGATGTCTTCTAAAAGTTACGTAGTTCTTTATCTCCTTGACAAGGGAGGGCGTTCCACAGGGAGGGGGCCACCACTGAGAAGGCCCTGTCCCTAGTTCCCTGTAACTTCGCTTCTGGCAACCAGCAGAAGTCCCTCAGAGCTGGACCTGTGTGTCTAGGGTTGAGCAATGGGGGTGGAAAGACTCCTACAGGTCTACAGGGCCGAGGCCATTTAGGGCTTTAAAGGTCAGCACAAATACTTTGAATTGTGCTTGGAAAAGTACTGGGAGCCAGTGAAGATCCTTTAGGACCGGTGTTATAAGCTCCTGGCAGTCGCTCCCAGTCACCAGTCTAGCTGCCACATTCTGGATAAATTGTAATTTCTGAGTCACCTTTAAAGGTAAACCCAACTAGAGTGCATTGCAGTAGTCCAAGTGGGAGATAACTTGAATATGCACCACTCTGTCTGGGCAGACAGTCTATGGGCAGGGAGGGTCTCAGCCTGTGACCCAGATGGAGCTGGTAGACAGCTGCCCTGGACACAGAACTTACCTGCGCCTCCATGGTAAAACATTAGAAATACTTAACTAACTGACCGATCACACCGGTTATGGCCCCCCCCAACAAAAATCCTGCACCCATTCCAGCATTGAGAAACATTCCTTTCCTTTTCTACCGTTTATCTCTCACAGCCCAGAACTCTGGCCCTGCAGCCTTCCTCGTTTTCTTGCCAGGGCGGCTTCCTCACCCCACAACATCTTCACAGGCCCCCATCTCCATTCCCAGCAACTCACCAGATCCCACTGCAGATCCTGGGAGGGAACATTCAAAGATTTTGGGAGACAGCCTGACCAGGTCAACCATCCATCTTCCCCCTTCCATCCTTGCTAGGTCTGCAGGAGAATAATAATAATAATAATAATAATAATAATAATAATAATAGTTTTTGTATCCTGCCCTCTCCGGCCAAGGCAGGGCCCAGAGTGGCTAACATCATAAAAACAACACAATATGCATAAAAACAGATATCAATTAATTAAAATACATCTTAAAATTAATTCAGACAAGTTAATATCTAAGCAGTTGGCAATTATCAGGTCGGAATTGAGAGTGGTTAATACTTGCCAGGACCAACTGTTTCCACTGATCATACAAGGTCATTTGAGCGGGTTGGGGGCCTCTTTCGGGCTTGTTTTATACAAAGGAAAGTAAGTAAAACTGCATCCTGCCCAAAGGCCTGGCGGAACAGCTGCATCTTGCAGGCCCTGCGGAAAGGTGTCAAACCCCGCAGGGCCCTGGTCTCTTGTGGGAGAGCGGTCCACCAGGCTGGGGCCACGGCTGAAAAGGCCCAGGCTCTAGTCAAGGCCAGTCTAATTTCCCCGGTCCCGGGATCTTCAAGGGGTTGTTAGCAGTAAGAGGGTTAAAGAGGATCAGCCTCTTCCATCCTTCCCGAGGAGCTCAGAAGCCTAAAGCAGCTGCAGGTTCCCTGGGAGGGAGAGAGGGAGGGAGGGAGGGAGGGAGAGAGGGAGAAGTAAAAGGAGCCTCAGAGAAGCTGCAGGGATTCCTCTGCCCTAGATATTCTCCAGCCCCTGCAGAAGCCTAAATGGGACATATATATAAAATTTATATCCCCCAATCTGGTGGGCTTCTCACAGCCACCCTGTGCAGCTAACAGCATATGGGAAAACAGACCAAAACATCAAACAGAAAAAACAGAAATATCCTATACAGGCAACAAACAAACCAATAATAAGAATAGCAACAATAATAACAACATGTTTACAGCTATACCCAAATTAAAATAACCACCGACCCCAACTAAACAATTAACCAACACCAACCCCACGAAAACAAAACGGAGGAACGAAAATCAGAACCTTTTAAAGCATTTTAGCCAGTTGCCCCAACCCAAGAGTTGTTCCAGCCATGTCCCAGTGGCCCCCCAGGAGCCTCTTTTGGCTGTTCAAGGTGAGCCTGGGCTCCGCCCCCTTGGCCAGGTGGCATGGGCCTTGCACCCAGGCCTCATGGCATGGGGGGCATGGTAGTGACCTGAAAGTAGATCCCATTGAACTCAGTTGTTTTTATATCTATATAGGGCTCCTCTGCCTATTCCTCCTCTTCTGGCAACATATTGGTGCATGCTCCAGGTGAGAGACTTTGGAGAAGACCTCTCCCCTGCCTTCCTCCAAGTCAAGACCTTCTTGCATTTTATGTTCTCCTGTCTTTTCTGCTTGCTTGAGGGAGGGTTTCCCTCCAGCCCCCACCCATCCATTTCTTCTTCTCCACCCCCAACCCCCTGAAACTCAGCCAACCTCTCCCAGCCTATCTCCACTTCCTAGGAACTCACAAGTTGTCTCTGAGGGTCCTGGAGGACAACACTCAGAGATTGTTTGGAGGGAGGCAGGAGACAGCCTGACCAGGTCAACCGTCCATCTTCCCCCTTCCATCCTCGCTTGGATTGAAGAGCTCAGAAGCTGCAGGTTCCTGGGAGGGAGGAAGAAGCAAAGAGAGCCTCAGAGGCCCTGCAGGCATTTTGCTGCCCAAGACATTTTCCTGGTGACGGTGAAGCCATGCATGAAAAGTGGAGCCATGCCTGAAATAAGATCTTCCCGCCACCATCAAAAACATTCCTTTCCTGGCTTCCTTTTCACTCTGCCAACCTTGCTACAGCAGTGGCGGTGGTGAGAAATTAATGACATTTTAGGGGCAACGGTTCTCCTCTTTCCATCCTTAAAGTCGTCCCTCCTCCATCTCTCCCAACACCTTGGTACCTTCCTAGGGCTGATCTGCCATACAGAGAGACTGCGCCCTCCTTGGGGGCTTTCCTCCTGAACCCCCCCAGACAGGGAAGGCATCGAAGATAAAAGAGCCCATGCCGTGTAGAGCTGAAATGAGTTTCCAGCTGACCCTGCCCCCCTCCCCCTCTTTTCCCAAAACATCAATGTCTCCCTCCTCCTCTTCCCAGAGCCATCCTGCCTCCTTTCCTTTGGGGGGGGGTGTTTCCTCGCCCACCTGCCTTCTGGCCGTGCTCTCCTCCTGGGGCGCCCCTGCACCCCTTAAAACCTTTTGCACTCATCACAGCTCTTGGGGGGGGCTGAATTGGGGGTGCAACCCCAGGCATGCGCCCTCCCACCCCTGCCCCTTTGCAAAACTGCCCTCTCCTGGAGGGCTTCTCTCCTGCGAAGCAGCTGCTCCGGCACAGGAGCCCCCTCCCCCCAAAAAATATATATCCCTCTTTTTCCAACCTTGCAGAAGGCACAGTCTTCCGCGCTGCAGACTCTCCTCCCTCGCAGCTGTTCAAATGTAACAAACCGAGGAGGAAGTGACGCTTTTCCTCTCCCCCAGGAAGTCCTCTCTCATAATATAATCGCTGCCTTTAACCCTTGAAGAGCCAGCCTCTCTCCCACCCCACCCAAACTGCGTGGTGCTGGAGACATTGCGGATTCCGCCTATGGGGACCCCTCAAAGCGCCCCCTTCCCTTGGAGGGCACGCTCTCCTTTTCTTACTGCATTTCCAGGGCGGTGGGATTTGCATTCTGCAGAGGGTCCGCTCCAAGGTTCAAATGTGGGGCAGTTGTGGCATAGTGGTTAGAGTGCCCCTCTTGATATGAAGATGGGACGCGTCACAGATATTTTATAGCAGAATGCAAAAGAATTCTTTCTCATCGCTGGTAAAGAAAAATAAGCACCCCATCCCAGACCTCCTAAGGCTGTTTTCTGCAATTTCAAAACCATGGTGCTGGAAAAAAAACCATATTGAAGCCATGCCCAGCTCACAAGGTTACTGAGAAGATATAAAGGGCGGGATGGGCATAGAAAAACACTATAAGGATGTGCAGTTTTGGTCACAGCTTAGCCCACCTCACAGGGTTGTTGTTGCAAAGGTAAGAGGCGAGAAGAGAAGCCAGCAAGATGCGGCTGGTGCAAATGTTTCATTTCAGCTTCACAGACCCTGCAGAGGCACAAAACGGGTGCCAAGCTCACCCTGCTCCATCACAATCGCTTAACTGCAAAACTGCACAGTCCTGATCTTTTACAGGGGGAAGAAACACCGAAAAAGGAAAAATATATACAATTGACTTGAAGGCAGAGAGTTTTAAAGCTCTTTTTGCACAGGGCAGAGAGCTTTCCCAGGAGTTTGTCCCGACCATATGTGATTTCGACTTTACACACTATCTCCAAAATGTAACCCCTGCAAACGTCGTGTGTCAAACTCTGCACCCCATACAATAGTTTATTGTCACAATTCTTAGCACCCTTAACCAGCAAAACAAGCTCCCAGAAATCTTAGGGGGGGGGGTTCATGGGGCTTTGGATATGTGGAGTGAATGTGGCCTAACAGATTTGTGCTTTGTGTGTTTGTGTGTCTACCATCACACAGCCTCCAAACACAAGCTGGAAAGAGGCACATATTGATTAAAATGGGGCAGCATAAAATCACAGGTCACCTCTCTATCCTAGTATATTCACAACCCCATTCTAAAGAGTTCTATATGAAGTGGGTGGGGGGGGATAAAAGGGAAACAAGCCCTTGAAAAGTGGAGTAGCCACATTCAGTTCAAAGGTCACCAGGAAATGGTCTGTCTATGAGGAAAGACCCACAATGGACCCCCGGTCCCAAGCAACACAATATTACCAATCTGCTTTGTGTCCAAAACCAGGCTGAGCCCGTGATGTGCTGAGATCGCCCCATGGTTGGCATGCATGACCAACACAACACCTGACATTACTTCTCCTGGCTCCTTCTGGTTGTCCTTTGCTTGAAACGTGTTGGTTGCTGTAGGAAGAGCTGGCTGAAGACGTTTCCTCAATGGCCTTGGAAGGCTAAACTAAGTTTTCTTTAATGAGCCAAGATGCAATACAAGGAACGGTGTGAGTTTTGTTCGTTCTGGGAGGGAGATGCTGTAAAGATGGGTGCCATGATGAACTTTTTACTGTGGTTTATTTCTATAGATCACGGCATTGGGACAGTTGACATAAGTTTATTTATTTATTGATTGATTGATTGAATTTCTATACCACCCTACACCTGGGGTTCTGAGGGCGGTTCTGGGGGCCTCAGGGCAGTGAATTGATATAGAATTTGATATAAAAAGAGATCCCCATCTTGACCTATTTTGACCCTGATGTCAGCTCTTAGCTTAAATTATTATTATTATTATTATTAAACGTGTCCTGGAAGTTACGAAGAAGAGAAGAGTTTGGACTTTATATGTGGAGGAGAATCTCTGAGAGAGGAACTCCTATGAGGCCCAAACACAGCATACCAGCTCTTAAGGTTAGCCCTTAAGGCACCAGGTGAGCAAAACCTCCCTTCTTTTAATTATTTTAGAGGCTTGAACTAATTACTGAGGTGGTCTATCTACCTATTAACTGTCACTCAGAGTGCAAATTGGCTGCTGGCGTTTTCTGAACTTTTTCCAGGGCAAAGAATCATGTTTTTGCCAATCATCCCTCCCCCCAAAATTTTAACCCAATTATATAAATTATTTCCAAATTGCTACAATTTTAGGTGGTTTCCCACACGCCGTACTTGATGCATCCTTGTGATCTAAAATTACAGTGGTACTCAGAAGTTGAACACAATCCGTTCTGGAAAGATGTCCGACTTCCAAAACGTTTGACTTCCGAGGCGTGGCTCTTGCCATCGGAGAAGCCAATCGGAAGCTGCTTGTCCCCCAGCTGGACATTTGGCTTCCGAAAATTGTTCAAAAAGCGAAACACTTACTTCCAGGCTTTCGTCGTTTGAGAGCTGAAATATTTGACTACGGAGGCGTTTGACTTCCCAGCTACCACTGTCCTAGTATCCATATTCTTATTTACTTCTGATTACATTCCATTTTACAAAATTATAACTTAGTCAACAGCTGCACTCAATGGTTTCTATTTATTTTATTTTATTATTTAACCTTTCATAAAAAATCAAGTGAGGAACAAAAATTCTTTTCTTTTCAATCTGTGCATGTCTAATTGAATAAATCCAGTTGTTAACTTCATTAGCTTTATTTCTCTGCCGCTGATGAATGAATCTTTATTTGCATCAGCCACCAGCCATAAGCAATAAAACAAACAGTATGATATACAAAGAATAAAGATAAAAGGTCAATTATATAAGTGCACTTTGAGGCTTTGAATCAATAGTCAAATAGCAGATCTTATTTGAATTGCCCAGGCTAAAAACCTTTCAACCTTTACTGTCACCTGCTCATCTTGGTCTGCTGAGAGAAAGGACACTGTGACAGCAGCTGGGTGACCCGGAATGGACAATAAAAAAGGGTGATAACCTCACTCTTCAAATCTTTATAAAGAGTTCAAACAGGAAGGACGTGTGCCACTGATTTGGTACTGCCATCTCCACAGGGACATAACTGTTTTTCGTGTGGAATTTGTTGGAATTGCCGCTCAAGTACAACCGAAGGCAGTATATTCGATCTTGCCAAAGTAAATGTGCATCTATATTTCCCAATGTTGTCATTCCAGCGTGGTTCAGGGCGGACCTGAAGTCACAAGATTAAGTCCCGTCCTCCTCAACTCAGCTCCCCCTCCGTCCCACTTCCTGATAAACAACAGTCCTCTCCTTTCAGTTGGTTAGGCGAATCAACTTTCAAACATTCACCATTTTCTTGCTTCGTCTTAGAACAGAAGAGTTCTTCTCTAAAGCATTCGGGGACCACTGCTTTTCACGTGCCCTTGTGAAATTCCTCTCGCCTCCATGGTAGCATTTTCCTGTTTATCCAATGTCCTTCCTCTTAAAAATAGGTTGTCAACACCTCCACACCCTTTCTTTGGTAGGGTGGGGAATAATCTAGTTTCCCAACGACATCCGTCAAAACAAGGTTCTCCCCACCTTCACTCCTTTCAAACCACACACAGCTTTAAATCTTCTTTTAAATGTCAAAGTACACAGTACATCGAACCATTCACACTTGTAACTCTATAAACTTTGTGTTTGGAGAGCCTTGCCAAATCATAAACTTAGGGACTTCCAGTAACATGCAGCAGGATAGTGCAAAGTTCTAGTGTCCACGTCTCCTCCAGTGCACGCCATTACTTAATGCCAATTAAAATCCAATTATAAGGAGAACCTCCGCTTTTGATGGTGGTCCAAGGGGGTTGCATCATGGCAAAGGTGATGACCCAACTCCTCCATCTGCCCCCATGCTGATCTGCATGGGAGTGAGCTGTTGAGGCGACTGCGGGTCAGCCTGCTCCCTCGTATCCCAGGAGGTTTCCGGGAATGCTCAAACCCTTTCGTTCCCTACCCCTTCATTTGTGCCTCCCACCAATGTCAATACAGCTGCCGCCATGGTGCGAGACCAGAACCAGAAACTCCAGGTCAAAGAATAATACAAATGTAGGGTTGGAAGGGACCACAAGAATCATCTAGTCCAGGGGTAAAGGTAAAGGTAAAGGGACCCCTGACCGTTAAGTCCAGTCGCGGACAACTCTAGGGTTGCGGCACTCAACTTGCTTTATTGGCCAAGGGAGCCAGTGTACAGCTTCCAGGTTATGTGGCCAGCATAACGAAGCCGCTTCTGGCGAACCAGAGGAGTGCACGGAAACGCCGTTTACCTTCCCGCCAGAGCAGTACCTATTTCTCTACTTGCACTTTGATGTGCTTTCAAACTGCTAGGTTGGCAGGAGCTGGGACCGAGCAACGGGAGCTCACGCCGTCGCAGGGATTCGAACCACCGACCTTCTGATCAGAAAGCCCTAGGTTCTGTGGATTAGACCACAGCGCCACCCGCGTCCCAGTCCAGGGGTAGTCAACCTTTTTATACTTACCGCCCTTTCTTAATGGTAAAATTTCCTTACCGCCCACCAGGACTTGATGGAAGGAGGATTCAGAACCCCCTACCGACCAGTTAGAATCCTGAAATGCCCACTAATAGGCAGTAGGGACCAGGTCGACAATCCCTGATCTAGACCAACCCCCTGCAATGCAGGAAAAACAACCAGGAAGTAATTGTAATCTCTGTATTTACGTGGATTTAAATGAAAGAAATGAAAGAAGCTCTCCACACCACTGATTTCACGGCAGCGGTGCTCCAATTATTATTGTTCTTATTTAAATTTTATTATATTTTCCATGCTTATTACAGAACTGGAAAAAAATATTACAAAAAGACAATACCGATAAAGAGTACAAATTAAGAAGGGGGGGGGGGAGGAAAAGATAACTTACACTATCTTTTGTTATTATTAAGATGAAGAATAAGACATAAATTTGAGATTGCAATTTCATGTTACAATAAAAAAAATCTCATTATCATTAAACCCAGCCTCCCATTTATTCCTTAGTTCTTTCTACATAACTTTACTGCCATACCAAAATACTATTTTTTATATTATTTTTACAATTTAGTAATATTTATATAAGCAATTAATAAAGACCACTGAGATCACTCAAAAGTAGCTACAGATTTTAACATAGTATAGTTTTGTTTAAGATATATTCTAAAGGCCTCCCATTTTGATACAAATTCAGCTCTCGGTTTATTTTTTCCTGATAAGCTATCTAATTCAGCATATTCAGTCAATTTTTGAATCCACTCCTGTCTGGAAGGAATTATGTTGCTTTTCCACCTTGATGGCTATAAGGACTCTCGCTGCCACTGTTGCATACAAAAAAAGACCTTTAATGTTTTTTTGAATATCTGAGTCAGTGATCCCCAACAGATACGCCTCTGGCTTTTTTATTACAGTGGTACCTCAGGTTACAGACGCTTCAGGTTACAGACTCCGCTAACCCAGAAATAGTACCTTGGGTTAAGAACTTTGCCTCAGGATGAGAACAGAAATCACACGGAGGCAGCGGGAGGCCCCATTAGCTAAAGTGGTACCTCGGGTTAAGAACAATTTCAGGTTAAGAACGGACCTCCAGAACGAATTAAGTTCTTAACCCGAGGGACCACTGTAAAGGAAATTCTTAACATTTTTTTCTAATTCTGAATGGATTTCCTCCCAAAATTTCTTTATTTTGCTACATTGCCACCATATATGATACAGTGAGCCTGTTTAATCTCCACAACAGTAACTTTTGGTTCCTTTATACATTTTGGCTAATTTCCATGGAGTTAAATACCACCGGTGCTGCATTTTTAAAACGTTTTCCCTTATGGCATAGCACGTGGTAAATTTCCAATTATTCTTCCACAGATTTTCCCATTGGGACATTGTTATAACATACCCAAAGTCTTGAGACCACTTTATCATGGCTGATGTAACTTCTTCCTCCTCGACTTCCCAGTGGAGGAGACGATAAGCTTTAGAGAGAGTTTTACTTTTTGAGTGTATTACGTTGGATTCAAATCTTGAGGTTCTTGGTGAACTATTTTTTTCTACTTTAAATTTTTGAATAACTGATAATATTGGAACCAATCTGTAATAATCTCTTAATTCCTCAAAACTTTTAAATTTCAGTTTGTTATCTTCTTTTAAAATTATTTTATAAGTAGGCCAATTTCACAACGTATTTTTTTTCTTCACCACTGTGGCCTCTGCTTGGAGAGGTCCACCACGGGATTTTAGGCACCAACTGATCTTTGTATTTCTCCCAAACTTTAAGAAGTGATTTCCTTACAATATGATTTGAGAAATCTCTGTGTATTTTTGCCTTTCCATAAATTCAATAAGCGTGCTAGCCCCAAGGGTTATTATGTCCCTCCAAATCCAATAAACCTATATCTTGCAAATTAGCGGTGCTCTAATTAAACTTCTTTCTTCATTACAAGAATCTAAATACTTCCCCCCTCTTGATTCACTTATGCAAAATGACATTCCAAGTATATATATGGTTTATCCCATGTGAGTTCTTTTATGAGAAGTAAGCTTAGATCCCTGTGCAAATCTCTTTCCACACTCCAAACATTTATATGGTTTCTCCCCTGTGTGTGTTCTTTTATGAGAAGTAAGGTTAGCACTGTGAGCAAATCTCTTTCCACACTCCAAACATTTATATGGTTTCTGCCCTGTGTGTGTTCTTTTATGAGAAGTAAGGTTAGCACGGTGAGTAAATCTCTTTCCACACTCCAAACATTTATGTGGTTTCTCCCCTGTGTGAATTCTTTGGTGCGATGTAAGGCTTGTGCTGTGACTGAAGTTCTTTCCACACTCAAAACAGGTATATGGTTTCTCCCCTGTGTGAATCCTTTGATGACATTTAAGCTGTGAGCTGAGAGTGAAGCTCTTTCCACACTCAAAACATGCATACGGTTTTTCACCTCTGTGAATTTTTTTATGTATATGAAGGCCCACATCATGCCGGAAGCTCTTTCCACACTCAAAGCACTTATATGGCTTCTCTTCTGAATGTATTCTGCGATGGCTAACAAGGTGTGTGCAGTTACTAAAGCTCTTTCCACATGTCACACATTTATATGGTTTTTCCCCTGTATGGATTCGCTTATGCACAGTAAGGTGTGAACTCTGACTGAAGCTCTTCCCACACTCAAAGCATTTATACGGCTTCTCACCAGTGTGAGTTCTCTTATGTGAACTAAGGTGTGAACCCTGACTGAAGCTCTTTCCACATTCCAAGCATTTATATGGTTTCTCCCCTGTGTGGGTTCTCTTATGTGAAGTAAGGCTAGCCCTGTGAGCAAAGCTCCTTCCGCACTCCAAACATTTATAAGATTTCTCCCCAGTGTGAATTATTTGATGCGATGTAAGGCTTGAGCTGTGAGCGAAGTTCATTCCGCACTCCAAACATTTATACGGCTTCTCCCCTGTGTGGATTTTTTGATGAACAAGACGACCTTGGCTTCGACTGAAGGTCTTGCCACAGTCAAAACAAGTATACGGTTTCTCCCCTGTGTGAATTTTTTTATGATCTACAAGGCCTGAGCTGTAAGTGAAGGCCTTTCCACATTCAAAACAGACATATGGTTTCTCCTCACTGTGGACTTTGTGATGTTTTTTAAGGTATGAATGGCGATTGAAACTCTTTCCACATTCTAGGCATTCGTAGTATTCCTGTCCTGCATGAATTCTTTCATGTGATTTTAGGCCTGAGCTGTCACTGAAGCTCTTTCCACACACCAAGCATTTACACGGTTTCTCCTCTGTGTGGATTCTGCAGTGTGAATTGAACCTAGATTTACTTTTGAATGTTTTGCCACATAAAGGTCTCTCATTTGTTCTCTTCCCCTTCTGATGTTTTTTCTGGACTGGGATTTGATGGCCGTGATCAGTCTGCATTAGAAGGCCTTGATACCTCCTATATTCTTCTTGGTTTTCCTCTTGTGGTCTTGTTTCCTCCTGATCTTGAAAGGTCTTTCCTTTGACTTCATGCTTATTTCTTTCTGATGAGACCCGAGAACAACGACTGTCGTGTTCATCACCTGCTAAAGTTAAGATGACAATTAAAAATGTAATCCAAATCACAATCCTAGTGAGACTTTCTGTAACATCTGATGATGATGATGGTGATTTTATTATTCATACCCTGCCCATCTGGCTGGGTTTTCCCAGCCACGCTGGGCAGCTTACAGCATATATAAAACATCAAACTGACCAATACAGGGCTGCCTTCAGATGTCTTCTAAAAGTAACATAGTTCTTTATCTCCTTGATAACTGAAGGGTGCCACCACTGAGCAGGCCCTCTGCCTGGTTCCCTGTAACTTCACTTCTGGCAATCAGGGAACCAGAGCTGGACCTCAGTGTCTGGGGTTAGAGATGCTCCTTCAGGTCTACAGGGTCAAGACTGTTTAGAGCTTTAAAGGTCAGCACCAACACTTTGAATAATGCTCAGAAACAAACTCCAATGTAGATCCTTTAAGACCAGTGTTATATGCTCCTGGCAACTGCTCCCAGTCACCAGTTGAGCTGCCGCTTTCTGGATTAATTGTAATTTCCGAGTCACTTTCAAAGGCAGCCCCACCTAGAGTGCATTGTAGCAATCCAAGCAGGAGATAACCACAGCATGTACCACAGTCTGTGTGCAGGTAGGGACTTAGCCTGTGTACCAGATGGAGCTGGTAGATAGAAGCCCCCAAATCCTGGCTATGCCCAAGTCACCATGAGAAAACATTCATTTCCTGCCTATCTTTAATCTCTGCCAGTCCAGAGCTCTGGCCCTGCAGCCCTCCTTTCTTGCCAGGGGAGCTTCCTCAACCCCAACATCTCCCCAGATGTCTTTCCACACACCAAGCATTTACACAGTCTCTCCTCGGAGTGGTTTCTGCAGTGTGGGTTGAGGCTCAATTTACCTTGGAATGTTTTGCCACACAAAGGGCTATCATTTGTTCTCTTTGCTTCATGCTTATTTCTTTCTGATGAGCCCTGAGAACCATTATTGTCCTGGTCATCACCTGCTAAAATTAAGGGAAAACAGCAAACATTAAAAACTTCCTGATACAGGGCTGCCTTCAGATGTCTTCTAAAAGCTATGTAGTTCTTTATCTCCTTGACATCTGAAGGGAGGGTGTTCCGCAGGGCTGGTTCCACTACTTCACTTCTTACTGAGACGAAACCAGCAGAAGACCCTCAGAGTTGGACCTCAGTGTCCGGGCAGAATGATGGAGGTGGAGATGCTCATTCAGGTCTACAAGGCTGAGGCCGTTTAGGGCTTTAAAGGTCAGCACCAACACTTTGAATAATGCTCAGAAACATACTCTGAGCCAATGTAGAGCCTTTAAGGCCGGCGTTATATGCTCCTGGCAACTGCTCCAAATCACCAGTTGAGCTGCTGCTTTCTGGATTAATTGTAGTTTCCGAGTCACCTTCAAAGGCACCCCCACCTAGAGCGCATTGTAGCGATCCAAGCGGGAGATAACCATAGCATGTATCACAGTCTGTGTGCAGGTAGGGTCTTAGCCTGTGTACCAGATGGAGGTGGTAGACAGCAGCCCCAAAACTCTGACTATGCCCATGTCACCATTAGAAAACATTCATGTCCTTTCTTTCTACCTTTTATCTCTGCTAGCCCAGAGCTCTTGCCCTGCAGCCTTCCTCGTTTTCTTGCCAGGGGGGCTTCCTCAACCCCAACATTTCCCTAGGTCCCCATCTCCATTCCCTGAGACTCACCAGATCTCTCTGAGGGTCCTGGGAGAGAACAGTCAGAGGTGGTGCGACACAGCCTGACCAGGTCAACTGTCCATCTTCCCCCTTCCATCTGTGCTAGGTCTGCAGGAGAATAATAATAATAATAATAATAATAATAATAATAATAATAATAATATAATAACAACAATTTTTGTATCCTGGCCTCTCCAGCCGAGGCAGGGCCCAGAGTGGTAACATGGTAAATCATGGTAAAACATCAAACATTAAAAACTGCCCAATACAGGACTGCCTTCAGATGTCTTCTAAAAGTTACGTAGTTCTTTATCTCCTTGACAAGGGAGGGCGTTCCACAGGGAGGGGGCCACCACTGAGAAGGCCCTGTCCCTAGTTCCCTGTAACTTCGCTTCTGGCAACCAGCAGAAGTCCCTCAGAGCTGGACCTGTGTGTCTAGGGTTGAGCAATGGGGGTGGAAAGACTCCTACAGGTCTACAGGGCCGAGGCCATTTAGGGCTTTAAAGGTCAGCACAAATACTTTGAATTGTGCTTGGAAAAGTACTGGGAGCCAGTGAAGATCCTTTAGGACCGGTGTTATAAGCTCCTGGCGGTCGCTCCCAGTCACCAGTCTAGCTGCCACATTCTGGATAAATTGTAATTTCTGAGTCACCTTTAAAGGTAAACCCAACTAGAGTGCATTGCAGTCGTCCAAGCGGGAGATACAGTGGTGCCTCGCAAGACGAAATTAATTCGTTCCGCAAGTCTCTTCGTCTTGCGAGTTTTTCGTCTTGCGATGCACGGTTTTCCATAGGAATGCATTGAAAATCAATTAATGCGTTCCTATGGAAAAAGCCTTCCCCCGACCTCTTCTGGCGGGCGGCATTTTAAAATCGCCCGGGACAGCGGAGGACTTCTCCGCTGTCCGGGGCGATTTAAAAGCCCCTGGGAAGGCAGGCAGGGGGGACAAAGGCTTTCCCGCCCGGCCGCCCGGCTTCGGGACATCGTTCCGATGCCGGGCGGCTGGGGGAGGCTTTCCTGCCCCACCGCCCGGCATCGGGACGATGCCCCGAAGCCGGGCGGCTGGGGGAGGCGTTCCTGCCCCACCGCCCGGCATCGGGACGATGCCCCGAAGCCGGGCGGGGGGGGGGAGGCTTTCCCGCCCGGCCGCCCGGCTTCGGGACATCGTTCCGATGCCAGGCGGCTGGGGGAGGCGTTCCTGCCCCACCGCCCGGCATCGGGACGATGCCCCGAAGCCGGGCGGGGGGGGAGGCTTTCCCGCCCGGCCGCCCGGCTTCGGGACATCGTTCCGATGCCGGGCGGCTGGGGGAGGCGTTCCTGCCCCACCGCCCGGCATCGGGACGATGCCCCGAAGCCGGGCGGGGGGGGAGGCTTTCCCGCCCGGCCGCCCGGCTTCGGGACATCGTTCCGATGCCGGGCGGCTGGGGGAGGCGTTCCTGCCCCACCGCCCGGCATCGGGACGATGCCCCGAAGCCGGGCGGGGGGGGGAGGCTTTCCCGCCCGGCCGCCCGGCTTCGGGACATCGTTCCGATGCCGGGCGGCTGGGGGAGGCTTTCCTGCCCCACCGCCCGGCATCGGGACGATGCCCCGAAGCCGGGCGGCTGGGGGAGGCGTTCCTGCCCCACCGCCCGGCATCGGGATGATGCCCCGAAGCCGGGCGGGGGGGGAGGCTTTCCCGCCCGGCCGCCCGGCTTCGGGACATCGTTCCGATGCCGGGCGGCTGGGGGAGGCGTTCCTGCCCCACCGCCCGGCATCGGGACGATGCCCCGAAGCCGGGCGGCTGGGGGAGGCGTTCCTGCCCCACCGCCCGGCATCGGGATGATGCCCCGAAGCCGGGCGGGGGGGAGGCTTCAAAAGCCGTCCGGGGGCTTTTAAATCGCCCCGGACAGTCCCGGGGCGATTTAAAAGCCCCCGGTTAGGCAGGCAGGGGGGGCAAAAGTCTTTGCCCCCCCTGCCTGCCTTCAAAAGCCGTCCGGGATAGCGGGAAGCGCTTCCCTGCTATCCCGGACCGCTTTTAAAATGCTGGCGGTGGGGAGCAAAGCCTTTCGCCCCCGCCGGCCTTCCTGGACCTCTTCTGAAGTCCGGAGGGGGGGGAAGGCTTTGCTCCCCACCGCCAGCATTTAAAAAAAGGTCCCCGAGATTTCCCTATGGGCTTTCGTCTTGCGATGCAAGCCCATAGGGAAAATCGTCTAGCGAAGCGTCGCAAAAACCGAAAAACCCTTTCGTCTTGCGGGTTTTTCGTCTTGCGAGGCATTCGTCTAGCGGGGCACCACTGTAACTTGAATATGCACCACTCTGTCTGGGCAGACAGTCTATGGGCAGGGTGGGTCTCAGCCTGTGACCCAGATGGAGCTGGTAGACAGCTGCCCTGGACACAGAACTTACCTGCGCCTCCATGGTAAAACATTAGAAATACTTAACTAACTGACCGACCACACCGGTTATGGCCCCCCCCCCAACAAAATCCTGCACCCATTCCAGCATTGAGAAACATTCCTTTCCTTTTCTACCTTTTATCTCTCACAGCCCAGAACTCTGGCCCTGCAGCCTTCCTCACCCCCCCAACATCTTCACAGGCCCCCATCTCCATTCCCTGCAACTCACCAGATCCCACTGCAGATCCTGGGAGGGAACATTCAAAGATTTTGGGAGACAGCCTGACCAGGTCAACCATCCATCTTCCCCCTTCCATCCTTGCTAGGTCTGCAGGAGAATAATAATAATAATAATAATAATAATAATAATAATAATAATAACAACAACAACAACAACAGCCAAGGCAGGGCCCAGAGTGGCTAACATCATAAAAACAACACAATATGCATAAAAACAGATATCAATTAATTAAAATACATCTTAAAATTAATTCAGACAAGCTAATATCTAAGCAGTTGGCAATTATCAGGTTGGAATTGAGATTGGTTAATACTTGCCAGGACCAACTGTTTCCACTGATCATACAAGGACCTGTGAGCGGGTTGGGGGCCTCCTTCGGGCTTGTTTTATACAAAGGAAAGTAAGTGAAACTGCATCCTGCCCAAAGGCCTGGCGGGACAGCTCCGTCTTGCAGGCCCTGAGGAAAGGTGTCAAACCCCGCAGGGCCCTGATCTCTTGTGGGAGAGTGGTCCACCAGGCCGGGGCCACGGCTGAAAAGGCCCTGGCTCTAGTCAAGGCGAGTCTAATTTGAGTGCTCAGAACATAAATGGTTAAGGGTTCTGAGAGAGTGCGTCACAATCTGACGTAAGCTTTAGAAGCAAGGAGCAAGGAGGAGCTTGTTTTCCTGTACTTTCAGTTCTCCCTGTGATTTCTGAGGGAGAAGAAGGATGTTCTCTCCGTGTGCCTGAGAGAGAGAATGACATGGCTGCCAGCAGTGACGGACTTTGTAGCTAAAATGCTGCAATAAATAACTGTTTATGGACACAAGTGCCTGCTGTGTTACTGTGGGACAGTTTTATGCCGCTGCTGTTTACTCTGCTACGCGTGACCTGGGAGGAAGCCAGACCGAGCAGTAGTCGCTGGGGAAGCGTGCCGGACCCGCTATAAAGGCTGATTGGCGATCGTAAAGAAATCAGCAAGGTCACGTCGTCAATCAATTTCCGCATAGGTTATGGAGGTCAGCCAACGCTCGTAAAACTGTCCTGGAGCTCCGAGAATGCTTTGAAGTTGGCGTTCTGAGAAAAAGGGAGCCGGCCGGAGTTTGGAAGCTGCCTGGATGCCGGAGAGCAGAATGATTAATTGCCTGTTTCTGAGAGGCAAGGAGGCTGTTGAGACTGAGCTAAAAGGCTGAAATGCAGCTGGAAAAATCGTTTCTCCACGCAAGGAAGAGCCGGATGAGCTGGTACTGAGCACTGAGCACTGAGTGAGTACAGCTTGGGGCATCTTGGGAGAACGGGAGAACGGGAGAAGATGGCCGAGAGCCAGGATATTCCAGTGGAAAAGCACACTTTAAAAAGTTGGGCAACCTGGAAGCAAAGAATAAAGGGGTGGTTCCTAGTCACTGGGTTTTGGGAAGCAAACCAGTGGGAGCCAAAAGCACCACCCCTTGGCTGGCCAGCAGCTGAAGCAAGCTGTGGGGCTGTGTTGGCTGAAGATAGCCAGAGAATGCAACAAGAGCTGAATATGCTCAGAGCATGCGTTGATGCATCGCTGAAACCTCATTTGGAGGGTGTAAAGACAGCGAGGGCTGCCTGGGATTTGCTGAAAGGCTTGTGTGAAGCTTCAGCAGGAGGCCAGAGCCCTGGTAACGTTGGACTAGTAGCCCCGGTTGCAGCCTCTAGGAGTGCTGGTGAGCAGATCGGAGGGGCGGAAAATTCCAAAGGCGAGTTTAAAAGGCTTTCTACTGGAGCTGGAGCGGAGAGCAGCTTCAAGGGGGGCCAGGCTGGTGGGAGGCGCCGTTCCAGAAGAAGGAAGGCCAGTCCAGCTGGGAGGAGCCCCGGGCAGTGTTTTTCCACTGGAGTTCAACATTTACGTGGCAGTTGCCCCCACCGGAGCACAAAGGCGGGGCAGGATGTTTGCAAAGTCTTTTCTCATGGGAACCAGTCGGGTTTCCATGGCAACAGGCCTGGTCAGGCAGGAAGCCAGGCAGGCAGGCGTGCAGGTGGCTGTGGGAAACAACAGGAAGAATCTTATCAAGTCTCTGCGAGCATGGCTTTGTTCGAAGACAGCCGTGTGGAAAATTCCGTCAGCTTTGTTATTGACTCTGCAGCTAACCGCAACATGGTTCCAGAGACCCCTGCAGTCGAGATGTGGAATTGCACGGCAGTTCCGAAGGGACAGACTGTTAAGTTCGCGAATGGACAGAGAACTAAAATTACCAAGTGTACTAATGTATATCTTTCTGTTTTGCAGGAGTCGGTGGATTTTTGTGTTGTCCCAGAGGTTCATCACTGTTTGTTATCTGTGCCTTATTTGTTAAATAAGGGGTTCAAAGTTTGTTTTGAAAATGATGTCTGCACAATCTCCAGAGGGGGGAGGTTACTGGCCAAAGTGCGGAAGGGACAGAATGATCTTTTCATTCTTAAGACGTCTCTTGGGGGTGAGGGGAAGGTTGAGAAAGCACAAGCGTTGCGTGCTACAGTTCCCAACCAGCGTACTACAATTCCCGCTCATGTCATGTGTGCATGTGTATGGCATCAGAGAGCGATTCACAATCCTTTAGAGGATTTGCAGACGTTACCTGAGGTTGTTGCAGGTTGCAAGATTAAAGATTGTGGAAGTGCCATTAACTGTGACACTTGCAAGCAAGCAAAGGTGAGAGGGTGCAGTTACCCAAAGGTGGAACGGATGGCCACTAAACCTTTTGAGCTGGTACACATAGATCTGTTTAATCCTGTCAGGGAACAGAGTCTAGGGGGGGCAAGTTTCTGCTAACTTTTTTGGATGATTTTTCGCAGAACTCCTGGACTCATGGTCTCAAATCCAGGGAGGATGCAGCACAGCTGATCAAGAGCTGGATTGAGGGGGTGGAGCTAAGGTTTTCCACCAGGGTAAAAGCAATCATCAGTGACAGAAATGCTAGGTACACTGGTTCTGCTTTGCAGCAGTACTTTCAACAGAAAGGGATACGTCACACAGTTACTTCTCCCCAGCAAGGGGGGGTGGCAGAGCTGAGGAGTGGAGCTCTGGTTAAAGCTGCACAGGTGATGCTGAAAGAAGCTAGGTTACCTCCTAAGTTTTGGCTGGAGGCAACTAGGGCCGTGTCCTTCACCTGGAATCGTGTCTACAACTCACTGGTAGGTGACACACCGTACTCTGTGTTGAATGGCAGAAAACCTCAGATTCATTTTCTGCGCAAGTTTGGGACTCCTGCATTTATCCCTGTGCCTAAAGCTTTGCAAGGGCCAGATGGAGCCAAAGTCCAGAAAATGATTTTCTGTGGGTATGAGCCAGAAGCCCGTGCATGGCGGTTTGCTTACCCTTCAGGTGATCAGAGTAAGGTGCTGATCAGTAAACACGCTGAGTTCTGTGAGGAGGATGTAAAGTCAAAGACTCCTGTCAGGCGTGATGTTCTCTCAGAATGTCTCTCTGATCCAGAAGACAGTTCTGATGAGGAGGAAAGAGAGGCTGAGTCTGTTGATGACGACCAGGTCACTGACCAGGGTCAGGAGCTGGATAGGGAATCTCCACAAGCTGTTAAGAGATTGCCCAAGAGTGAGCCTAGTTCTCCTGTGAGTGTAATGGAGAGGATTCGAAGACGCTTTAAGTCAGAGGGTGAATCCCATGATGCAGAGGACACACCTGCTGATCAAAGTGAGTCAGAGGAAACACCGGAGTTTGTGCCTAGGCGGAGCAGTCGCACAACCAAGGGTATTCCACCTGAGAGGTACCAGGCCACAGGTGCGTGGGTAAGTTTCGCACAGTGCGATTCTGAGAGTTGTGAGGTGGTTCCACAAATGCCAAACAGGTCTGCCAAGGGAGGGCGCAAGGCATTGGGGATGGGATTGATCTCACAAGGTGTTACTGAAGATGGTCCACAGACGTCAGATAGTAACACAAAGGGGGGTGTGAGTGCTCAGAACATAAATGGTTAAGGGTTCTGAGAGAGTGCGTCACAATCTGACGTAAGCTTTAGAAGCAAGGAGCAAGGAGGAGCTTGTTTTCCTGTACTTTCAGTTCTCCCTGTGATTTCTGAGGGAGAAGAAGGATGTTCTCTCCGTGTGCCTGAGAGAGAGAATGACATGGCTGCCAGCAGTGACGGACTTTGTAGCTAAAATGCTGCAATAAATAACTGTTTATGGACACAAGTGCCTGCTGTGTTACTGTGGGACAGTTTTATGCCGCTGCTGTTTACTCTGCTACGCGTGACCTGGGAGGAAGCCAGACCGAGCAGTAGTCGCTGGGGAAGCGTGCCGGACCCGCTATAAAGGCTGATTGGCGATCGTAAAGAAATCAGCAAGGTCACGTCGTCAATCAATTTCCGCATACCCCGGTCCCGGGATCTTCAAGGGGTTGTTAGCCGTAAGAGGGTGAAAGAGGATCAGATTCTTTCATCCTTCCTGAGGAGCTCAGAAGCCTAAACAAGCTGCAGGTTCCTTGGGAGGGAGGGAGGGAGGGAGGGAGGGAGGGAGGGAGAAGTAAAAGGAGCCTCAGAGAAGCAGGGATTCCTCTGCCCTAGATATTCTCCTGCCCCTGCAGAGGCCCAAATGGGACATATATGTAAATTTTATTTCCCTGCCATCTGTTGGGTTCCCCAGCCACCCTGAGCCGCTAACAGCATATATAAAAACAGACCAAAACATCAAACAGAAATATCCTATACAAGCAACAAACAAACCAATAATAAGAATAGCAACAATAATAACAACATGTTTACAGCTATACCCAAATTAAAATAACCACCCACCCCAACTAAACAATTAACCAACACCAACCCGACGAAAACAAAACGGAGGAACGAAAATCAGAACCTTTTAAAGCATTTTAGCCAGTTGCCCCAACCCAAGAGTTGTTCCAGCAATGTCCCAGTGGCCTCCCAGGAGCCTCTTTTGGCTGTTCAAGGTGAGCCTGGGCTCCGCCCCCTTGGCCAGGTGGAATGGGCCTTGCACCCAGGCCTTATGGCATGGGGGGGCATAGCTGTGACCTGAAAGTAGATCCCATTGAACGCAGTGGGTCTTATATCTATATAGGGCTCCTCTGCCTATTCCTCCTCTTCTGGCAACATATTGGCGCATGCTCCAGGTGAGAGACTTTGGAGAAGACCTCTCCCCTGCCTTCCTCCAAGTCAAGACCTTCTTACATTGCATGTTCTCCTGTCTTTTCTGCTTGCTTGAGGGAGGGTTTTCCTCCAGCCCCCACCCCCCCATTCCTCCTTCTCCACCCCCAACACTCAAACTCAGCCAACCTCTCCCAGCCTCAGAGGTGGGGAGCCCCAGCTCAGATCCTTCCTAGGACCACAAATCCAGCCTCTTTGGAACTATTTTGCAGGACTCAGAAGTTTAAACAAGCTGCAGGTTTTGGGGGGTGATTGAGAAGCAAAGGCGGCCTAAGAGCCCCTCCAGGGATTTTCCTCCATGGATATATAGGGAGGGGAAGCCTCCCAATATATCTGGGGCCCACCCACAGCCTCCAAAGTAAAATCTCCCCCCTTTATCTTATTCATTGTTTCACTCTCCACCCCCCCAAGTCCCTATCTCCACTTCCTAGGAACTCACGAGATGTCTCTGAGGGTCCTGGAGGACAACGCTCAGAGGTTGTTTGGAGGGAGGCAGGAGACAGCCTGACCAGGTCCACCGTCCATCTTCCCCCTTCCATCCTTGCTTGGACTGAAGAGCTCAGAAGCTGCAGGTTCCTGGGAGGGAGGAAGAAGCAAAGAGAGCCTCAGAGGCCCTGCAGGCATTTTCCTGCCCAAGACATTTTCCTGGTGACGGTGAAGCGATGCATGAAAAGTGGAGTGATGCCTGAAATAAGATCTTCTTCCCACCACCATTAAAAACATTCCTTTCCTAGCTTCCTTTTCATTCTGCCAACCTTGCCGCAGCAGTGGCTGGTGGTGAGAAACTAATGACATTTTATGGCCAGCGGATCTCCTCTTCCCATCCTTAAAGCCGTCCCTCCTCCATCTCTCCCAACACCTTGGTACCTTCCTATGGCTGGTCTGCTATACAGAGAGACTGCGCCTCCTTGGGGGCTTTCCTCCTGAACCCCCCAGACAGGGAAGGCATTGAAGAATAAAAGAGCCCATGTCTTTGTAGAGCTGAAATGAGTTTACCTACCCCTCTTTTTCCAAAACATGAATGTCTCCCTCCTTCTCTTCCCAGAGCCATCCTGCCCCCTTTCCTTTTTTGGGGGGGGGGGGTTTCATAGCCCACCCTAAATCTGCCTCTTCCCCCGCCCTGCCTTTTTGCCGTGCTCTCCTCCTGGGGCGCCCCTGCACCCCTTAAAACCTTCTGCACTCATCGCAGCTCTTTGGGGGCTGAATTGGGGGTGCAACCCCACGCATGCGCAATGCTCAGAAGAGCTCAGGAGCTGCAGGTTCCTGGGAGGGAGGAAGAAGCAAACAGAGCCCCAGAGCCATGCATGAAAAGTGGAGCCATGCCTGAAATAAGATCTTCTTCCCACCACCATTAAAAACATTCCTTTCCTGGCTTCCGTTTCACTCTGCCAACCTTGCTGTAGCTACGAAATCTCCTCCCTTGCAGTTGTTCAAATGCAGGAGGATATGACAAATGGAGGAGGAAGTGACGCTTTTCCTCTCCCCCAGGAAGTCCTCTCTCATAATATAATCGCTGCTTTTAACCCTTGAAGAGCCAGCATCTCTCCCACCCCAACCCAAACTGCGTGGTGCTGGAGACATTGCGGATTCCGCCGATAGGGACCCCACAAAGCGCCCCCTTCCCTTGGAGGGGGGCACGCTCTCCTTTTCTTCCTGCATTCCCAGGGCGGTGGGATTTGCATTCTGCAGAGGGTCCGCTCCAAGGTTCAAATGTGGGGCAGTTGTGGCATAGTGGTTAGAGTGCCCCTCTTGATATGCAGGTGGGGCATTTCATAGCCCTGTTATGTTACAGCAGAATGCAAAAGAATTCTTTCTCACCCCTGGTAAAGAGAAATAAGCACCCCACCCCAGATCTCCTAAGGCTGCTTTTTGCAATATCAGGACCATAGTGCCAGAACAGCCATCTCGAAACCATGCCCACCTCACAAGGTTACTGAGAAGATGGGGGGGGGGGCAGGCAGGACACAGACAAACCCTACCTACAAGGATGCGCAGTTTCACAGATTTTGCTCACAGCTTAGCCCACCTCACAGGGTTGTTGTTGTTGCAAAGGTAACAGGTGAGCAAAGAAGCCGGGTGCAAATGTTTCATTTCAGCTTCACAGACCCTGCAGAGACACAAAACTGGTGCCAAGCTCACCCTGCTCCATCACAATCACTTAACTGCAAAACTGCACAGCCCTGTCATTTTACAGGGGGAAGAAAACACCGAAAAAGTAAAAATATATACAATTGCAGAGAGTTTTAAAGCTCTTTTTCCACAGGGCAGAAAAATGGGTGTGGGGGCAGGACGGGGGGTCTAAGAGCCATCCGGCTGCTGGTTCCAGAAGGCAAGGATGGTCCGATGGACGCATTCCCAGGGGTTTGTCCCGACTATATGTGATTTCGACTTTACCACCAAAATGAAACCCCTGCAAAAGTTGTGTGTCGAACTGTGCACCCCATACAATAGTTTATTGTCACAACTCTCAGCACATGCGCCACTGATTCGGTACTGCCATCACCACAGGGACATAACCGTTTTTCATGTGGAATCGTCCCTCAATTACAACCAAAGGCAGTATATTCAATCTTGTGAGAGTAAATGCACGTCTATATTTTATAATTGCTAAGTTATGCAGATAGGGTGCAGAAGAGTCAAAATGGGTATATCACTGCCGCTGATGTTTTTCCTACTGTGACCTTGGGCAGTAGGAATGTTGTCCCAATGTTGTCATTCCTGGGTGGTTCAGGGCGGACCTGAAGTCACAAGATGAAGTCCTGTCCTTCTCAACACAGCTCCCCCCTCCATCCCACTTCCAGATAATAATAATAATAATTAAAGGGAAGTTTTCCTTCTGCACATATGTTTTCCCTCTGCACATAACTGTTGCATTATGGGGAAGCATTGCTTCTTTTCTCTTGCATTCTGGGAACTCTCGCTCATGATCTTTTCCCTGTTTCTGCACACACTGTTCCAAACACTAAGACATTCTTTCCTTTGCTCAATTCATCTTAAGTTCATGTTGACCTGTTCTCCATGCATAGCCGAGCACATCTATAGAACTTGATTGTTGTATTCTTTCATGTTATGATCAATCATTAGTAATTGTTTCATGCCATATTAATCTTTAGTTAGGAGGTTTCATGCCTGTCTGGTTCCAACCTCGTTTCCCAGCCTTTAATCTACCAGTGATTAATGTTCACATGTAATTCCCACCCCTCACATTTAATTCCCGCCTTGCATTTGCATTAACCAATAGGCAATGAGTTTCTTTGTGTTTGTATCAACCAATCAGCCACAACCACACCTGTGGCAATGCTTGTAATATTCAATAAAAGAGAGTTCCCGGGACTTCCCCGGCAGACGCCTCTCACATGACACCCACTACTCGTCTCCCGTGATTTTCATTCCTACAAATAATAATAATAATAATAATAATAATAATAATAATAATAATAATAATAATAATTATTTATTATTTGTACCCCGCCCATCTGGCTGGGTTTCCCCAGCCACTCTGGGCGGCTTCCAACAGAGATGAAAAATACACTAAAATGTCACATATTAAAAACTTCCCTGAATAGGGCTGCCTTCAGATGTCTTCTGAATGTCAGGTAGTTGTTTATCGCTTTGACATCTGATGGGAGGGCATTCCACAGGGCGGGCGCCACTACCGAGAAGGCCCTCTGCCTGGTTCCCTGTAACTTGGCCTCTCGCAGTGAGGGAACCGCCAGAAGGCCCTCGGAGCTGGACCTCAGCGTCCGGGCAGAACGATGGGGGAGGAGACGCTCCTTCAGATATACTGGACCGAGGCGATTTAGGGCTTTAAAGGTCAGCACCAACACTTTGAATTGTGCTCGGAAACGTACTGGGAGCCAATGTAGGTCTTTCAAGACCGGTGTTATATGGTCTCGGCGGCCGCTCCCAGTCACCAGTCTAGCTGCCGCATTCTGGATTAATTGTAGTTTCCGGGTCACCTTCAAAGGTAGCCCCACGTAGAGCGCATTGCAGTAGTCCAAGCGGGAGATAACCAGAGCATGTACCACTCTGGTGAGACAGTCTGCAGGCAGATAGGGTCTCAGCCTACGTACCAGATGGAGCTGGTAAACAGCTGCCCTGGATACAGATTTGACCTGTGCCTCCATGGACAGCTGTGAGTCCAAAATGACTCCCAGGCTGCGCACCTGGTCCTTCAGGGGCACAGTTACCCCATTCAGGACCAGGGAATCCTCCACACCTGCCCGCCTCCTGTCCCCCAAAAACAGTACTTCTGTCTTGTCAGGATTCAACCTCAATCTGTTAGCCTCCATCCATCCTCCAACCGCCTCTAGACACTCACACAGGACCTTCACCGCCTTCACTGGTTCTGATTTAAAAGAGAGGTAGAGCTGGGTATCATCTGCATACTGATGAACACCCAGCCCAAACCTCCTGATGATCTAAAGATGGTTTTTTAAGAAGCGGTTTAATAACCGCCTCTTTCAGCGGGTCTGGGAAGGCTCCCTCACGGAGGGAAGCATTCACCACCCCATGAAGCCCATCGCCCAATCCTTCCCGGCTAGCTTTTATAAGCCAGGATGGGCAAGGATCCAACAACAGGCCTCTGCTTTCAGTTGATCAACAACTTTCAAACATTCACCATTTTCTTCCTTGTCTTAGACGGGAATGATTTTTCTCTCCAAGCATTCGGGGACCACTGCTATTCATGTGCCCTTGTGAAATTCCTCTCACCTCCATAGTAGCGTTGTGCTGTTTAGCCAATGTCCTTCCTCTTAAAAATAGGTTGTACGTCAACACCTCCTTATATTTATTTGGGTGGTGGTGGGGTTAAGCTCTGGTTTCCCAACGACATCGGTCAAAACAACAAGGTTCTCCCCACCTTCACTCCTTTCAAACCACATATAGCTTCTAGTGTCCACATCTCTTCCAATTATAAGGAGAACCTCTGCTTTTGATGGCGGTCCGAGGGGGTTGCATCATGGCAAAGGTGATTACCCAACTCCTCCATCTGCCCCCATGCTGATCTGCACGGGAGCGAGCCGTTGAGTCGACCGGGGGTCAGCCTGCTCCCTCATACCCCAGGAGGTTTCCAGGAATGCTTAAACCCTTTCGTTCCCTACCCCTTCATTTGTGCCTCCCTCCAATGTCGAGGGAGCTGCCGCCATGGTGCAAGACCAGAACCGGAAACTCAAGGTCAAAGAATAATACAAATAATAATGATAATAATAATAATTTATTATTTATACCCCGCCCATCTGGCTGGGCCTCCCCAGCCACTCTGGGCGGCTTCCAAAAGAATATTAAAATACTGTGATACATCAAACATTAAAAGCATCCCTAAACAGGGCTGCCTTCAGATGTCTTCTAAAAGTCTGGTAGTTGTTGTTCTCTTTGACATCTGGTGGGAGGGCGTTCCACAGGGAGGGCGCCACTACCGAGAAGGCCCTCTGCCTGGTTCCCTGTAACTTGGCTTCTCACAGTGAGGGAACCGCCAGAAAGCCCTCGGTGCTGGACCTCAGTGTCCGGGTAGAACGATGGGGGTGGAGACGCTCCTTCAGGTATACTGGACCTGAAGGCTTAGTCATGCTGGCACAGTTACCCCATTCAGGACCAGGGAAATGTAGTGTTCGAAGGGACCACAAGAATCATCTAGTCCTGGGGTAAAGGTAAAGGGACCCCTGACCGTTAAGTCTAGTGGCGGATGACTCTGGGGTTGCAGCACTCATCTCACTTTACTGGCCAAGGGAGCCAGCGTACAGCTTCCAGGTTATGTGGCCAGCATGACTAAGCCGCTTCTGGCGAACCAGAGCAGCACACGGAAACACCGTTTACCTTCCCGTCAGAGCGGTACCTATTTATCTACTTGCACTTTGATGTGCTTTCGAACTGCTAGGTTGGCAGGAGCAGGGACCGAGCAACGGGAGCTCACCCCATCGCAGGGATTCGAACTGCCAACCTTCTAATAGGAAAGCCCTAGGTTCTGTGGATTGGACGACAGCACCACCTACGTCCCAGTCCAGGGGTAGTCAACCTTTTTATACTTAACGCCCACTAATGCATCTTTCTTCATGGTAAAATTTCCTTACCGCCCACCAGGACTTGATGGAAGAAAGATTCAGAACCCCCTACTGCCCAGTTAGAATCCTGAAATGCCCACTAGTGTGCGGTAGGGACCAGGTCGACAATCCCTGATCTAGACCAACCCCCTGCAATGCAGGAAAAACAACCACCCGACCTCTGCTGAAAAACCTAAAAAAAGGAAGGAGTGTTCACCACCTTCCAAGGTAGCTCATCTCACTTGCAGTCAGAAATTTCTTCCTAAAGCTTAGGATTAGATGTATTTTTACTCCTTGCGTAAAATACAGATGCAGGAAGAGTCGGAAAGCCAGGAAGTAATTGTAATCTCTGTATTTACGTGGATTTAAATGAAAGAAGTGAAAGAAGCTCTCTTACATAACTGGGACAAAATTACATAACTGGAAAAAAAATATTACAAAAAGACAATACCAATAAAGAGTACAAATTGAGAAGGGGGGAAGGAAAAGAAAACTTAAACTATCTATTGTTATTAGTAAGATAAAAAATATGACATAAATTTGAGATTGCAATTTATTGTTACAGTAAAAAAAATCTCATTATCATTAAACCCAACCTCCCATTTATTCCTTAGTTCTTTCTAAATAACTTTACTGCCATACCAAAATATTATTTTTTATATTATTTTTACACAGTTTTTTTGTTGTTTAGTCATTTAGTCGTGTCCGACTCTTTGTGACCCCATGGAACAGAGCACACCAGGCACTCCTGTCTTCCACTGCCTCCCGCAGTTTGGTCAAACTCGTGCTGGTAGCTTAAAGAACACTGTCCAGCCATCTCGTCCTCTGTCGTCCCCTTCTCCTTGTGCCCTCCATCTTTCCCAGCATCAGGGTCTTTTCCAGGGAGTCTTCTCTTCTCATGAGGTGGCCAAAGTATTGGAGCCTCAGCTTCACAATCTATCCTTCCAGTGAGCACTCAGGGCTGATTTCCTTCAGAATGGAGAGGTTTGATCTTCTTGCAGTCCATGGGACTCTCAAGAGTCTCCTCCAGCACCATAATTCAAAAGCATCAATTCTTCAGCAATCAGCCTTTTTTATGGGCCAGCTCTCACATTCATACATCACTATTGGGGAAACCACAGCTTTAACTATATGGACCTTTATTGGCAAGGTGATTTCTCTGCTTTTTAAGATGCTGTCTAGGTTTGTCATCGCTTTTCTCCCAAGAAGCAGGCGTCTTTTAATTTTGTGGCTGCTGTCACCATCTGCAGTGATGACGGAGCCCAAGAAAGTAAAATCTCTCACTGCCTCCATTTCCCCCCCTTCTATTTGCCAGGAGGTGATAGGCCCAGTGGCCATGATCTTCGTTTTTTTGATGTTCAACTTCTTTTTTTTAATAAAATTTTTATTATATTTTCAGTTTACAGAAAATAAAAAAAGGATAGAAAGGAAAAGAGAAAAATAATCCAACTTTCAGAGTACATTTTTAAATTGTTAACTGAACTTCCCCACATCTCCCTCACCCTGCATTCTTTACAATAAAACATATCAGCAAATTATTACCTTGTTTCGAGTCTTATTTATATCTTTCAAAATATTTTACTTCTAAATTTAAAGTACCTTTTGTCAAATATTTATACCTTAAAATAATACATATAATAGCTTTAAATTTCAGCTTTTTCTTACTTGTAACTTAACTTTCTGTTTCCAATCTAGTTGCAGGAGCTAAATTTTCCAAGTCATGCAGATTCTTAACATTCATACAGCGTATAATGTTTTTGTAAATAGTCCTTAAATTTTTTCCAGTCTTTTTCCATTGTCTCTTCTCCCAAATCTCGGATTCTGCCAGTCATTTCAGCCAGTTCCATATAGTCCATCAACTGCATCTGCCACTCTTCCAGCGTGGGAAGATCTTGTGTCTTCCAATATTTTGCAATAAGTATTCTTGCTGCTGTGGTTGCATACATAAAAAGTGTTCTATCCTTCTTTAACACCCTTTGGTCCACAATGCCCAGGAGGAAGGCCTCTGGTTTCTTGGGAAAGGTGTACCTAAACACCTTTTTTAACTCATTGTAGATCATTTCCCAGAGGGCCTTCACTTTTGGACAAGTCCACCAAAGGTGAAAGAATGTCCCTTTTTGATGTTCAACTTCAGACCATATTTTGCGCTCTCCTCTTTCACCCTCAATAAAAGGTTCTTTAATTCTTCCTCACTTTCTGCCATCAAGGTTGTGTCATCTGCATATCTGAGGTTGTTGATATTTATTCCGGCAATCTTAATTCCGGCTTGGGATTCATCCAGCCCAGCCTTTCGCATGATGAATTCTGCACATAAGTTAAATAAGCAGGGAGACAATATACAGCCTTGTCATACTCCTTTCCAAATTTTGAACCAATCAGTTGTTTCATGTCCAGTTCTAACTGTCGCTTCTTGTCCCACATAGAGATTTCTCAGGAGACAGATGGGGTGATCAGGCACTCCCATTTTGATACAAATTCAGCTCTCGGTTTATTTTTTCGTGATAAGCTATCTAATTCAGCATATTCAGTCAATTTTTGAATCCACTCCTGTCTGGAAGGAATTATGTTGCTTTTCCACCTTGATGGCTATAAGGACTCTCGCTGCCACTGTTGCATACAAAAAAATACCTTTAATTTGTTTTGGAATATCTGAGTCAGTGATCCCCAACAGATGTGCCTCTGGCTTTCTATTACAGTGGTACCTCGTGTTACAGACACCTCAGGTTACAGATGCTTCAGGTTACAGACTCCACTACCTCAGAAATAGTACCGCGGTTAAGAACTTTGTTTCAGGATGAGAACAGAAATTGCACGGTAGCAGCGGGAGGCCCCGTTAGCTAAAGTGGTACCTCAGGTTAAGAACAGTTTCAGGTTAAGAATGGACCTCCAGAACAAATTAAGTTCTTAACCCGAGGTCCCACTGTAAAGGAAAGTCTTAACATTTTTTCTAATTCTGAATGGATTTCCTCCCAAAATTTCTTTATTTTGCTACATTGCCACCATATATGATACAGTGAGCCTGTTTGATCTCCACATCTCCAACAGTTACTTTTGGCTCCTTTGTACATTTTGGCTAATTTCCATGGAGTCAAATACCACTGGTGCTGCATTTTTAAAACGTTTTCCTTATGACATAGCACGTGGTAAATCTCCAACTATTCTTCCACAGATTTTCCCATTGGGACAATGTTATAACATACCCAAAGTCTTGAGACCACTTTATCACGGCTGATGTAAATCAAATCTCGAGGTTTCCTTGGCAAACCCTTTTTATCTACATTAATTTTTTTGAATATTGGATAATATTGGAACCAATCTGTAATAATATCTCTTAATTCCTCAAAACTTTTAAGTTTCAGTTGGTTATCTTCTTTTAAAATTATTTTATAAGTAGGCCAATTTCACAACGTATTTTTTTTCTTCACCACTGTGGCCTCTGCTTGGATAGGCCCACCACGGGATTTTAGGCTCCAAGCGATCTTTGTATTTCTCCCAAACTTTAAGAAGTGATCTCCTTATAATATGATTTGAGAAATCTCTGTATTTTTTCCTTTCCATAAATTCAATAATGGTGCCAACCCCAATGGTTATTATGTCCCTCCAAATCCAACAAACCTATATCTTGCAAATTAGCGGTGCTCCTCTTAAAGTGCTTTCCTCATTACAAGAATCGAAATATTTTCCCCATCTTGATTCACTTATGCAAAATGATTTGTTTAATCTGACCAAATCTTTTCCCACATTCCAAGTATATATATGGTTTATCCCATGTGAGTTCTTTTATGAGAAGTAAGGCCAGATCTATGTGCAAATCTCTTTCCACACTCTAAACATTTATATGGTTTCTCACCTGTGTGAGTTCTTTTATGAGAAGTAAGGCTAGATCCATGTGCAAATCTCTTTCCACACTCCAAACATTTATATGGTTTCTCCCCTGTGTGAGTTCTTTTATGAGAAGTAAGGGCAGATCCCTGTGCAAATCTCTTTCCACACTCCAAACATATATATGGTTTCTCCCCTGTGTGAATTCTTTTATGAGAAGTAAGGCCAGATCGATGTGCAAATCTCTTTCCACACTCCAAACATTTATATGGTTTCTCCCCTGTGTGAACTTTGTGATGAGATCTAAAGCTTGAGCTTTCAGTGAAGTTCTTTCCACATTCAAAACAGGTATATGGTTTCACCCCTGTGTGAATTCTTTGATGACATTTAAGGTGTGAGCTTTGAGTGAAGCTCTTTCCACACTCAACACATGCATATGGTTTTTCACCTCTGTGAATTTTTTGATGTTTATGAAAGCCTGTACCATGCCGGAAGCTCTTTCCACACTCAAAGCACTTATATGGCTTCTCTTCTGAATGTATTCTGCGATGGCAAACAAGGTATGTGCGGTTACTAAAGCTCTTTCCACATGTCACACATTTATATGGTTTTTCCCCTGTATGGATTCGCTCATGCACAGTGAGGCGTGAACTCTAACTGAAGCTCTTCCCACACTCAAAGCATTTATACGGCTTCTCACCAGTGTGAGTTCTCTTATGTGAACTAAGGTTTGAACTCTGGCTGAAGCACTTTCCACATTCCAAGCATTTATATGGTTTCTCCCCTGTGTGGGTTCTCTTATGTGTAGTAAGGCTAACACTGTGAGCAAAGCTCCTTCCGCACTCCGAACATTTATAAGATTTCTCCCCAGTGTGAATTCTTTGATGCAATGTAAGACTTGAGCCGTAAGCGAAGCTCATTCCGCACTCCAAACATTTATACGGCTTCTCCCCTGTGTGGATTTTTTGATGCATTGCAAGGCCTGAGCTGCTAGTAAAGGCCTTTCCACACTCAAAACAGGTATATGGTTTCTCCCCTGTGTGGATTTTTTTATGATATACAAGGCTTGATCTGCTAGTGAAAGCCTTTCCACACTCTAAACAGGTATATGGTTTCTCCTCACTGTGGACTTTGTAATGTCTTTTAAGGTTTAAGTGGCGCTTGAAACCCTTTCCACATTCTAGGCATTCGTATGATTCCTGTCCTGCGTGAATTCTTTCATGTGATTTTAGGCCTGAGCTGTCACTGAAGCTCTTTCCACACACCAAGCATTTACACGGTTTCTCCTCTGTGTGGATTCTGCAGTGTGAATTGAACCTAGATTTACTTTTGAATGTTTTGCCACATAAAGGTCTCTCATTTGTTCTCTTCCCCTTCTGATGTTTTTTCTGGACTGGGATTTGATGGTCGTTATCAGTCTGCATTAGAAGGCCTTCATACCTCCTATTTTCTTCTTGGTTTTCCTCTTGTGGTCTTGTTTCCTCTTGATCTTGAAAGGTCCTTCCTTTGACTTCATGCTTATTTCTTTCTGATGAGACCCGAGAACAACAACTGTCGTGTTCATCACCTGCTAAAGTTAAGGGAAGATGACAATTAAAAATGTAATCCAAATCACCATCCTAGTGAGACTTTCTGTAACATCTGATGATGATGATGGTGATTTTATTATTTATACCCTGCCCATCTGGCTGGGTTTCCTCAGCCACAGCATATATAACACATCAAAATGCCCAATACAGGGCTGCCTTCAGATGTCTTCTAAAAGCTACATAGTTCTTTATCTGCTTGACATCTGAAGGGGGCCACCACTGAGCAGACCCACTGCCTGGTTCCCTGTAACTTCACTTCTGGCAATCAGGGAACCAGAGCTGGACCTCAGTGTCTGGGGTTAGAGATGCTCCTTCAGGTCTACAGGGTCAAGACTGTTTAGAGCTTTAAAGATCAGCACCAACACTTTGAATGATGCTCAGAAACAAACTCTGAGCCGATGTAGATCCTTTAAGACCAGTGTTATATGCTCCTGGCAACTGCTTCCAGTCACCAGTTGAGCTGCCGCTTTCTGGATTAATTGTAGTTTCCGAGTCACTTTCAAAGGCAGCCCCACCTAGAGCGCATTGTAGCAATCCAAGCGGGAGATAACCATAGCATGTACCACAGTCTGTGTGCAGGTAGGGTCTCAGCCTGTGTACCAGATGGAGCTGGTAGACAGAAGCCCCCAAATCCTGGCTATGCCCAAGTCACCATTAGAAAACATTCATTTCCTGCCTATCTTTAATCTCTGCCGGTCCAGAGCTCTGGCCATGCAGCCTTTCTTGTTTTCTTTCCAGGGGAGCTTCCTCACCCCAACATCTCCCCAGGCCCCCCTCTCCATTCCCTGGAACTCACCAGATCCCACTGCAGATCCTGGGAGGGAACATTCAAAGGCTGTAGGAGACAGCCTGACCAGGTCAACCGTCCATCTTCCCCCTTCCATCCTCGCTAGGTTTGCAGAGTAATAAGTAAGTAAGTAAGTAAATAAATAAATAAATAAAATTAAATTTTATTTATTCCCCCTTCTTCCTGGTTCAGAAAACCGGGCTCAATGCAGCTAACAACATATTTAAAACACTTAATTGATGCAACAAAAAACAGCATAAAATACAGTATAAAATGTGAATAACAATAAATTCAGAATTCAAAAAACAATTTAGGTGGAAATCCATCCACCTAAACATTAGATGATCACCAGGGCTAGCTGGCTAAGTTAGTCCTATTTGGGCCAGCGAGGAGACCAGGGGAGAATTAGCTGTGGGATCCCAGAGCGGGTAATCTTCATAAAAAGGGAAGGGGGAGGGAAGGAAGGGGAATAAAAGATCGGGCTAAGTTCAAATTGAAAGCCAGGTGGAATAGCTCTGTCTTACAGGCCCGGCGGAAGGAAGTTAAATCCTGCAGGGCCCTAGTCTCATGGGATGGAGCATTCCACCGGGTCGGAGCCATCACTAAGAAGGCCCTGGCCCTGGTGGAGGATAATCTGACTTCCTTAGGGCCCGGGACCTCTAAACTATGATTATTCATGGACCTTAAGGTCTTCTGCGGGGCATACCAGGAGAGGCATACCAGGAGAATCAGACTCTTTCATCCTCCCTGAGGAGCTCAGAAGGCAAAACAAGCGGCATTTTCCTGGGACGGAAAAAGAAGCAAAGGAAGTCTCAGCAGCCCTGCAGGGAATTCTCCTGCCCTAGATATTCTCCTGCCGCTGGACATCCCCTCTGCAACAGTCCCCAACAGTTTTTAAACATGTTTTTGTGATTCCAAATTAATCTGCCTGCTTCCTCTATCTTTCTTAAGGCGGGCATGGTACGCTCAGTAGTATCCCATCGAAGAAATGAGCAAATCTGCAATGGATTGCTGTGCATATTCTCCCTCTTCTGACACACAGAAACCCATTGGTCCTCTTCCCCTCCCTTCTTCCAGTCAAGACCTCCTTGCCTTTTCTCCCCCCTGAGTCTTTTCGGCTCACTTGGGGGGTGTCCATCCATCCTCCCCCCCCCAACCCCCTGTAACTCAGGCAGAAGCAAAGGGAGCCTGCAGGGATTTTATCTTGCCACAGAATTTCCTTATTTCCACTCCCCAAACCTCCATGCCCCCAACTCCATTCCCTGCCACTCAGCAGATCTCTCTGAGTGTCCTGGAGGGGAACGGTCAGAGGTTGGGGGAAGCAGCCGGACCAGGTCAACCGTCCATCTTCCCCCTTCCATCCTCGCTAGGTTTGCAGGATCTGCCTCTTCCATCCTTCCTGAGGAGCTCAGAAGATGCACGTTCGAGGGAGGGAGGGAGGGAGGGAGGGAGAAGCAAAGGCAGCCTCAGAGGCCCTGCAGCCATTTTCCCATCCAACATATTTTCCTGGTGAAAGATAAGCCTGCCTAGGTGTGGACACCCACTTGCAGTTTCCTTGGTAAAAGAGGAGTGCCCCCCCTCCTGGACCCCACCATGCGAGGAAAGTGGAGTCACGCCTGAAAGAGGATCTTCTACCCACCATCATTCAAAACATTCCTTTTTTGGCTTCCTTCTCTCTCTGCCAGCCTGGAGCTGTGACAGGGCTGACCCCCACCCCACTTCCTCCCTCTCCCCAGCCCCACTTTAGGGGAAGGGGCTGTAGCTCAAGGGCGGAGCATCTCCTCAGCAGAAAGCCCCCGATCCAAGACCCCCCCTTTGGTCTAATCCTGCCCTCTCTACTCTACCCCTCTTTCTCCAAAACATCCATGCCTCCCTCCTCCTCTCCCCAGAGCCATCCTGCCCCCTTTCCTTTTTTGGGGGGGGGGGTTTCCTACCCCACCCTACAACTCCCTCCCCCCCCGCCTCGCCTTCTTGCCTTGCTCTCCTCCTGGGGCGCCCCTGCAGCCCTCGAGGTCCTTTGCTCTCCCCGCAGCTCTTTCGGGGCTCAAATGTGGGGTGCCGCCCCATGCATGCTCCTCCCCCGGAGGGCTTCTCTCCTGCAAAGGAGCTGCTCTGGCACAGGAGCCCCCTCCCCCCAAAAAAAATATATCCCTCGATTTCCTACCTTGCAAAAGGCACAGTCTTCCGCGCTGCAAAATCTCCTCCCTCGCAGCTTGTCACATGTGACAAACGGAGGAGGAAGTGACGCTTTTCCTCTCCCCCAGGAAGTCCTCTCTGTCAAAATATAATGGCTGCTTTTAACCCTTGAAGAGCCAGTGTCTCTCTCTCCCCCCCCCCCCGCCACCACCTAAACTGTATAGTGCTGGGGATACTGCGCCTTCTGCCAATGGGAACCCACAAAGCGCCCCCCTCCTTGCCAGAGTCCCTTGGAGGGGAGCACGCCCTCCTTTTTCTTCCTGCATTTCCAGGGCGGTGGGATTTGCATTCTGCAGAGGGTCCGCTCCAAGGTTCAAATGTGAGGCAGCTGTGGCATAGTGGTTAGAGTGCCCCTCTTGATATGAAGGTGGGACATTAAAATATATATATATATATTAAAGTTTTACAGAAAGACAAATACATACATACAACAAAGAAAAAGAAAACCAACATAGCCAAAAATGCAGAAAAAATACACAAAAAAGAAAATACACCAAAAAGTCATCAAAAAGGATATTAAAAAACATAAAAAAGAAAAAAAATCCAATTTTTAGCTTCATACTTATTTAGCCCTCTTTCTTGACTTCCTCACACCTCCCTTTTTTGTGTTCCCCTTTGCCCAATCAAATTCAGCAAATCTGTACCCTCTTTCAAATAATTCAACCTATTATGTCTCCGATCTTTCTCCTTATAACAATCACTTATACCATATTGTTTAAATTTGACATAATATAACTCTAGTCTTTCACCCTTTTTTAAGTTCATTTTTGCATACTCTTTCTAACTTTGTCACTAATGCCATATTATTTTTATATCCAACATCATTTTAACATTCATAGAAGGTGGGACATTTCATAGCCCTTTTATGTTACAGCAGAATGCAAAAGAATTCCTTCTCATCCCTGAGAAAGAAAAATAAGCACCCCATCCCAGATCTCCTAAGGCTATTTTCTGCATTTTCAAAACCATAAGATCAAGATCAAGATAAATTTATTGTCATTGTCTGTATATACACAGTATACATGTGATGGGACGATGAGCTGCTTGTGCGTAAAATGCAAGTCCCTCAGAGTTTGATCAGGTTTTCAAACCTCTGCCTGTGACGGAGCCCCTCCAGCATGGCTGCGTCAATCACTAGTAGAATCCGAAAGTGGCTGCTTTCGGAAACGTTTCCAACATAAAAGCTCCTTAACGGAAACACGTCGTCTGGCCTCTCGGCGTGACAGTTTCCGTCGAGGTGTGGGTGTCCCTATAGGAGGTCCTGAGACCTCCCCACTGGTTTCGCTTGAAGCGTCTCTGAGCCATCCCTCCGACTCACTTTCCCTTGGAGTTCTTGCTCGCCCTCTACTGGTTCCCTCTTCCGCTGCTACTGCTCTCTCAACCTCAGGGAGCCTTTGCACCTGCGGCGCTTTAGATGTCAGTTCCCTGACATCCACCTCCCCTCCAGGGCCCCCTTCACCCCCTCCCGTCTCCTCTCCTACTGGCGGTGAGGAGGTAAAACCCCTGAAAGAACCTCCCTCATCTTCCGACGTCGCGAACACTTCCTTCCACTTGTTGCTGTTCCTACTCTCTAGGTACTCTTCGTCATCAGAGTCCACTCCATCTTCCAACTCCGACTCCGCGAACCCTTCCATTTCCTCTTCCTCATCGGTGGTGCCGAAATACTCCCTCCTAAACCTTGCTATAGGCTGAGGTTTCCTCGGGAACCTTTGGTGGAACGTTTCTGTTAAAACCTCGTCATTGACTTCCTCTGCACTTACCCAGGTGTTTTCTGACTCCGGTTCCCCTTCCCACGCCACCAAATACTCCACCTGATTACCCTTCCACCTGGAATCGAGGATTTCCGCTACATGGTTGCGGCGTTCCCTCTCTTCCAAGGCTGGTCCCCTGACGTGCTCCCCTTCACGTCCCCCCCTGTATGGTGACAGTAACGACCTGTGGAACACTGGGTGCAATTTCATGTGGTTGGGTAATCGGAGTTTGAAAGCTACCGGGTTGACCTGCTGAATCACCTCAAAGGGTCCCAATCTTCTGGGCCTCAGTTTCTTACAACCCCCTTTGAACGGCAACCCTTGGGTTGACAACCACACTTGATCCCCCACCCTTATGGTTTCACCTTCCCTTCTGTTCTTGTCTGCCTGCTTCTTATATTGTGCCTTGGCCCTTTCTAAGTTGAGCTGGAGCTGCTGATGGATGGCTTCCATCTCTTCTACAAAATGTTCAGCCGCTGGAACGCTCCATCTCTCCCCTCCTTCCCCTGGAAATGCCCTGGGGTGACACCCGTAATTAGCCAAAAAGGGACTCATCCCTGTGGACACATTCTCCGCATTATTGTAGGCAAATTCTGCCAACGCCAACTTTTCGACCCAATCGTTCTCTCTGTCATTGACATAACACCTAAGATATTGTTGAAGAATGCCATTTGCCCTTTCCGCCTGCCCGTTGGTTTCAGGGTGCCGGGCAGTTGAAAAATTAACTTCCACGTGTAGCAAGCTCATGAGCTTCCTCCAGAACCTGGAAGTAAATTGTTTGCCTCGATCTGAGATCACCCTCGAGGGAGCCCCGTGCAACCTAAAGATATGTTCCACAAACAACTTCGCCGTTTCTTCCGCTGTGACTGCATGTGAGCATGCTACAAAATGGCACATCTTAGTTAACAGGTCTACTACTACCATGATGGCTGTTTTCCCCTTGGACCTTGGCAGATCCGTCATAAAATCTATTGATATCGCTTCCCAAGGCCGTTCTGGTGTGGGTAAAGGTTCTAATAACCCTGCCGGCGCCCTTCTTTCCCCTTTGGCTCGCTGACATTGGTCACACCCTCTTACATACTCCCTTACATCTTCCCTCACCTTAGGCCACCAAAATTCCCTGGTAACCAACCACATGGTTTTGTGTTGCCCAAAATGTCCCGCCGTGGGGCTATCATGCAACTGCTTGAGTACTCTCCCCCTCAATTCACCTTCGGGTATATACAGTGCCCCTTTGTAATACAATGCCCCATTTCTTTCCTCAAAACCTCCGGGGCTCTCGCCCTCCCCCCTGAGACCTCTGAGCTTATCCTGGGCATATTCATCATTTTCCGTTTCCTCCACCAGTTCCCGTTGCCCCACCAGCGCCGCCCCACACACCCAGCGGTCCTCCGGGATGACATGTCTCTCTTCGATCACCTCCTCCCCTTCCCAATATTCTGGTTTGCGTGAGAGCGCATCCGCCCTGACGTTTTCTGGGCCTGGCACATAACAAATCTCAAAGTTAAATTTGGAGAATTCCTGTGCCCATCTCACTTGTCGTTGGTTGAGCACTCGAGCTGTTCTCCAATACTCTAAATTTTTGTGGTCGGTGCACACTTGCACCTTGTGTTGTGCCCCAATTAATAAATGTCTCCACCTCCGGAATGCTTCGTGAATGGCAAGTAGTTCCCTGTCATACACCGTGTAATTCCTCTCGGACTTATTCAGTTTCCGCGAGAAGAATGCACACGGTCTCCACTCCGACGCACTCCTCCCCGGTTGAAGAAGGACCGCCCCTATAGCCCGGTCGGATGCATCTGTTTCCACTCTCATGGGTTTTTGTAAATCCACATGCAGAAGTTGTTCTTCCGAGGCGAAAGCCCTTTTCAGTTCTTCAAAGGCTCGATCCGCCTCCACCGTCCAAACAAATTTCTTCTTGCTGCTGAGGCAGTCGGTGATGGGCGCCGTCAAGTGGGCAAAGTTCTTGATGAACTTCCGATAAAAGTTCCCAAACCCCAAGAATCTTTGCACGTCCTTCTTGGTCTTCGGTGTCTTCCATTCCAGTACCGCTTGAACCTTGCCTGGATCCATGGCCAATCCCTTGTCTGACAAGCGGTACCCCAGGAATTCCACCTCCTTGGTATGAAACTGGCACTTCTCCAGTTTCACCCACAGCTGGTTGGCTTGCAGCCTGCCCAACACTTCTCGAACGTCCCTCACATGCTGTTCCTCATCTTCCGAATACACCAACACGTCGTCTAAAAAGGCCACACAGTTCTTGTAGAGCAAAGGTCCCAGAACGTGGTTTATAAAAGCTTGAAAACAGGCGGAGCCCCCTTGTAGACCGAAGGGCATAACGAGGTATTCAAAGGCTCCCAAAGGGGTAAACATGGTGGTCTTCCATTCATCTCCCTTCCTTATGCGTATCAGATTGTACGCCCCCCGCAGGTCCAGTTTTGTAAAAATCTTTCCCTTCCTTACTCTGGTCAAAATGTCGTCAATTCGGGGCATAGGGAAAGCCAGGGGCTCCGACACTGCATTGAGGGCCCTAAAGTCACACACCAGTCTCGGTTTGTCTGTGTTCTTTTTGTCCACAAAAAACACTGGGCTGCCCCCCACCGCTCGGGACTCTCTGATGAAACCTCGCTTCAAGTTTTTGTCAATGAACTCCCTCAGCTCCTGCATCTCCCTGTCTGACATGGCGTACAGCTTGCCTACTGGGAGTTGGGCCCCTGGGAGTAGGTTGATTTGACAGTCAAAGGGTCTATGCGGTGGCAGTTTGTTTGCTTCCCTTTCGCTGAATACGTTGCTCAGATCTGCGTATTGCGGGGGCACCTTCCCTTTGCCCATCACTTCCAACCCCGCTAGGGTGACTCTGTCTCCTCCCGAGACCTTCCCCTCCTTGCAGTGTTCTAGGCAATGCGCTGACCCAAAGGAGACCACCCTCTGATGCCAGCCCACTAGCGGATCGTGTAGCGCCAGCCAGCTCATCCCCAAAATGATGGGCGCTCCTCCCAGGATGGCCACATTAAACGCTATCTGTTCGGTGTGCCTTGCCACTCTCATTATCATCGGGACAGTCTGTTGGCTAACTTCTCCCCCCAACAGCTCTCTGCCGTCAATCGTAGTCACCTGCAAGGGGTTACTTAAAGGGATGGTCTGTATCTGGTGCTCAGCTGCAAACTCCTTACTCATGAAATTACAGGAGCTGCCTGAATCCAAAAGCGCCTTGACCTTTAGTGGGTGTCCGTTTGGCAGTTCTAGTAACACCTCTATCACTAAAGCAGGTCTGGGAGGTTCTGGCATGGGCACTTTCATTGCTCTTTGGCCTGGCTGCTGTGCCCCGACGGTGGCAGCCAGGCGTTGGCTTTTACTTGCTCCTTGCTTTCCTCTTCCTTTCCCCCAACAGCTCCTGCCATCCCTTGCCATTCCTTTCTTTGTGGGCAGACTCTGGCAAAGTGCCCTGGCTGTTGGCAGAGATAACATCTCTTGGCGCTCTTTCCCTCCTTCTTCCGCCCTTCACTGGGATTTGAAACTGCGCGCGCCCGCGCTGTTCCAACTTCCATCGGCTCTGCCGGCGGGAAAGATGGCTCTGGAATGTCTGGAATGCGGAACTCCCTCCAACGGTCTCCTTTCCCTTCCCGCCTTTCCAAAGCCCTCGCCTCCTGGCGCGCTCCTATGGCCAGCGCAGATTTGGTTAATTGGTCCATAGACTCCGCCCTGGGCCCCCGGGAAAGCTCATCTTTGACGGTTGAAGAAAGCCCCTCTTCGAAAAGCATTTGGATGGGCTCCGCCGATAGGTCCCACCCCAATTTATGAATCAGCATAGTAAATTCAGTCCAGTACTCACGGACAGATCTGCTTCCTTGCTGGCAAGCCATTAACTGCCTTCGCACCACCCCCTGCTCAATATCGCTGGAAAACATCAGGTCCATGGCACGAAAAAACTTCCTCGTGTCCTTTAAGATCTCATTATTCGCTGCCATCAGGGGTCTAACCCAATCTTTCGCCCCGGATTCGAGATGGCCAATCACATACGCCACTCGCGATTCCTCGTCGGGGAAGTCATCAAACTGCAAGTTTAGAGCGTATTGCATCTCTGTTCTAAAGGCATGATAGTTCCTGGGATCCCCCCCGAATTTCTGCACCAATCCTGGTACCTTTCTGGCGAGCGGGGTGGTTTTCTCCTTTCCCTTTTCTGCATCCTGAGCCCTCCTCTCCTCAAGCCTCGCCGTTTGCAGCGCCAACTGGATCTCCAACGCTCTGTACCTTTCTTCCAGGCTTGGACCCCCTCCAGCTGCTCCTGCACCCCCGGTTCCGGCTGGGTTGCTCATGATGCTTCTCTCTGCACAAGCTGGCTTTCGGTGACTTTCGGATTGCTGTGATGGGACGATGAGCTGCTTGTGCGTAAAATGCAAGTCCCTCAGAGTTTGATCAGGTTTTCAAACCTCTGCCTGTGACGGAGCCCCTCCAGCATGGCTGCGTCAATCACTAGTAGAATCCGAAAGTGGCTGCTTTCGGAAACGTTTCCAACATAAAAGCTCCTTAACGGAAACACGTCGTCTGGCCTCTCGGCGTGACAGTTTCCGTCGAGGTGTGGGTGTCCCTATAGGAGGTCCTGAGACCTCCCCACTGGTTTCACTTGAAGCGTCTCTGAGCCATCCCTCCGACTCACTTTCCCTTGGAGTTCTTGCTCGCCCTCTACTGGTTCCCTCTTCCGCTGCTACTGCTCTCTCAACCTCAGGGAGCCTTTGCGCCTGCGGCGCTTTAGATGTCAGTTCCCTGACAATACACAACAACGAAAATCAAACACCCAAAGACCGGGTTCACACACACACTTGCACGTATCTCCAACACTCTCATCCCATTCAGACACAATCTATAAAACACAACATAATCCAGAATATAACATAACCTATTAAAGGCACAACATAACCTAAAACCCATCTCATTCCTTCCTACTCCCCGCTTGCTATTTCTTGCAACTGGCCCTGAGATCAGTTGCAAAAAACAGGTCGAAGCCATGCCCACCTCACAAGGTTACTGAGAAGATTTTAAAAAAGGGGGTGAGAGGTTGGCAGGGCACAAACCCTATAAGGATGCGCAGTTTCACAGATTTTGGTCACAGCCTAACCCAGCTCACAGGGTGGTTGTTGTTGCAAAGGTAAGAGGCGAGAAGATAAGCCAGCAAGATGCGGCTGGAGCAAATGTTTCATTTCAGCTTCACAGACCCTGCAGAGACACAAAACTGGTGCCAAGCTCACCCTGCTCCATCACAATCGCTTAACTGCAAAACTGCACAGTCCTGATTTTTTACAGGGGGAAGAAAACACCGAAAAAGTAAAAAAATATATACAATTGACTTGCAGGCACAGAAGGCAGAGAGTTTTAAAGCTCTTTTCCCACAGGGCAGAGAGCTTTAAAAACTTGTGTGTGTGGTGGGGGCAGGACAGGGGTTTAAACGTGTCCTGGAAGTTATGAGTAAATAATTGTAGGAAACTGTGTTTTTAAAAAAGTTTAATTGTAACATAGTACAATGGGTATAGTTGGAAGGTTCTTCATTTTTGTTATTCCTTATTTTAAATGAAATTAATTTCTACTTTTTCTACTTTTTCTGTTTTCTTTCTCTTTTGTATATTTGTAATTTGTACGATTATTTGCAAAATATAATGTTTGTATTATATGCATTTCAAGGTTTCTTTATAACAATGGACTTTTTTAAAAAAAAGGAAGTTACGAGTAAATATTCTCACAACCTCATGCTTAATGTAAAGATCAGCACAGCAATCTTGTGTTTCAAGCAAATTTTATTGCATAGACAATAGAAGCTACCAAATATACACTCAGGAAACAAGTAGGATAACAATTTTTACTAGGGTTACACCCTTTCAACTACCAACTTGTTTACTAAAGGTAAACAAAAATGGGAAACACAAGACACTCACAGAAAACAAACAATGTAATAGAGGAGTAAAGGTACAGTGGTACCTTGGTTCTCAAACGCCTTAGTACTCAAACAACTTGGAATTCAAACTCCAAACCCAGAAGTAAGTGTTCTGGTTTGTAAACTTTTTTTGGAAGCCAAAAATGCTCCATTTTGACTGTTACGCTTCTGATTTGAGTGTCCCACTCCTGTTCTGAATGCCTCCACCCAGGAGATTTGAATACGGAAACTGCTTTATTTAAGGATTTTTACACGTGGCTTCTATTTGTGTTTGCTATGTTAGATTTTGTATACTGTATCTTTAAATTTCCTGAAATTGCCTGTGATCTGATACACCTGTGGATAGCATTTTAAATTCCAATAGAGTTCTGCTATCAGTATCAGTCTACTACACTTGCTAGTGAGAACTGATCCATAGTCATTATTTTTACCCGAGAGGACAATTTATTGGGTATGTATTTGTCATTCATTTATTTGTGTTTATTGACATGCAGGTTGGTCATTTCAATGTCTGTTTTACAATTTAATGTTATGTATTCAATTTCATTGTCAGCTGATGAAGAATTACAGTATCTTTGAAACAGTTCACCTTTCCTAGAAAAACTGCTTTCTTCTGCTTGCTGCTGCATTCTGTTGTTGTTGTTGTTTAGTCGTTTAGTCGTGTCCGACTCTTCGTGACCCCGTGGACCAGAGCACGCCAGGCACTCCTGTCTTCCACTGCCTCCCGCAGTTTGGTCAGACTCATGTTTGTAGCTTCGAGAACACTGTCCAACTATCTCGTCCTCTGCTGTCCCCTTCTCCTTGTGCCCTCCATCTTTCCCAACATTAGGGTCTTTTCCAGGGAGTCTTCTCTTCTCATGAGGTGGCCAAAGTATTGGAGCCTCAGCTTCACGATCTGTCCTTCCAGTGAGCACTCAGGGCTGATTTCCTTCAGAATGGATGTGTTTGATATTCTTGCAGTCCATGGGACTCTCAAGAGTCTCCTCCAGCACCATAATTCAAAAGCATCAATTCTTCGGCGATCAGCCTTCTTTATGGTCCAGCTCTCACTTCCATACATCACTACTGGGAAAACCATAGCTTTAACTATACGGACCTTTGTTGGCAAGGTTATGTCTCTGCTTTTTAAGACGCTGTCTAGGTTTGCCATCGCCTTTCTCCCAAGAAGCAGGCGTCTTTTAATTTCGTGACTGCTGTCACCACCTGCAGTGATCATGGAGCCCAAGAAAGTAAAATCTCTCACTGCCTCCATTTCTTCCCCTTCTATTTGCCAGGAGGTGATGGGCCCAGTGGCTATGATCTTCGTTTTTTTGATGTTGAGCTTCAGACCATATTTTGCGCTCTCCTCTTTCACCCTCATTAAAAGGTTCTTTAATTCCTCCTCACTTTCTGCCATCAAGGTTGTGTCATCTGCATATCTGAGGTTGTTGATATTTCTTCCGGCAATCTTAATTCCGGCTTGGGATTCATCCAGCCCAGCCTTTCGCATGATGAATTCTGCATATAAGTTAAATAAGCAGGGAGACAATATGCAGCCTTGTCATACTCCTTTCCCAATTTTGAACCAATCAGTTGTTCCATACCCAGTTCTAACTGTAGCTTCTTGTCCCACATAGAGATTTCTCAGGAGACAGATGAGGTGATCAGGCACTCCCATTTCTTTAAGAACTTGCCATAGTTTGCTGTGGTCGACACAGTCAAAGGCGTTTGCATAGTCAATGAAGCAGAAGTAGATGTCTTTCTGGAATTCTCTAGCTTTCTCCATAATCCAGCGCATGTTTGCAATTTGGTCTCTGGTTCCTCTGCCCCTCGAAATCCAGCTTGCACTTCTGGGAGTTCTCGGTCCACATACTGCTTAAGCCTGCCTTGTAGAATTTTAAGCATAACCTTGCTAGCGTGTGAAATCAGTGCAATTGTGCGGTAGTTGGAGCATTCTTAGGCACTGCCCTTCTTTGGGATTGGGATGTAGACTGATCTTCTCCAATCCTCTGGCCACTGCTGAGTTTTCCAAACTATAGCATTTCAAATAAATCATTCCTACGTTTGGAGCACCTATCACTGCAATATTGCTGGATTTTGACTACTGAAAGGCATCTTGCCTCCGTTGTGGCGTTCCCTGATAGCGATTGATTACTATTACTTTCCTATCAGCTTTTGCATAACTATGCATGTATCAGAGGTTGATGTTTATGATTTGTAAATATGACAGCTTGATCAAATCGTTGGTAACACATTATTAGCCGCGTGTTGCTTTTAGGTCTGTTCAGATTACTCCAAGGGACTCTGGCAAGGAGGGGTGTGTGTGCTTTGTGGGGTCCCCATAGCCAGAATCCTCAATATCCTTAGCACCATACAGTTTGGGTGGGGGTGGGAGAGATACTGGCTCTTCAAGGGTTAAAGGCAGCGATTAAATTATTACAGAGGACTTGGGGGGGGGGAGAGGGGGGAAAGCTTCACTCCTCCTCCTTTTATCACATCCTCCTGCATTTGAAAAGCTGGGAGGGAGGGAGGGAGATTCTTTGTAAGGTAGGAAAAAGAGGGAGATGATTTTTTTGGGGGGGGAGGCTCCAGAGTGGCATGGGCTCTTTTATCTTCGATGCCTTCCCCCGTCTGGGGGTGTTCAGGAGGAAAGCCCCCAAGGAGGGTGCAGTCTCTCTGTATAGCAGACCAGCCCTAGGAAGGAACCAAGGTCTTGGGAGAGATGGAGGAGGGACGACTTTAAGGGTGGGAAGAGGAGAACTACTGGCCCTAAAATGTCATCAGTTTCTCACCATCAGCAACTGCTGCAGCAGAACTGGGGGCTCCAAGCGCAGTGAGCTGCCTACACATAGCCTTGCTCCACCTGGGCTACTATTGTCCACACGGACTGGCAGCAATTGCTCTTGGGGGTTTCCGGCCACGGAGTCTCAGCCCTGCCTGGGGACTGCATCTGGGGCTTTCTGCCTGCTGAGGAGATACTCTGCCCTCGAACTACAGCCCCTTCCCCTCAAGTGGGGGTGCAGGACGAGGAGGAATGGAAGGGAGGCAGCCGTGTCACAGCTCCAGGTTGGCAGAAAAGGAAAGGGATGTTTTTAATGGTGGTGGGAAGAAGATCCTCTTTCAGGCATGACTCCACTTTCCTTGCATGGTGGGGTCCGGGAAACTGCAAGTGGGAGCGCCACACCTAAGCTGGGTTATCATTCATCCAGCAAATTGTCTTGTGCAGGAAAATGCCTGCAGGGCCACTGAGGCTCTCTTTGCTTATTGCTCCTTCCCAGGAACCTGCAGCTTCTGAGCTCTTCAGTCCAAGCGAGGATGGAAGGGGGAAGATGGACGGTTGACCTGGTCAGGCTGTCTCCCACCACCTTTGAATGTTCCCTCCCAGGACCTTTAGAGAGATCTGGTGAGTTGCAGGGAATGGAGAGGGGGACCTGGGGAGATGTTGGGGGTGAGGAAGCTCCCCTGGCAAGAAAACAAGGAGGGCTGCAGGGCCAGAGCTCTGGACTGGCAGAGATTAAAGATAGGCAGGAAATGAATGTTTTCTAATGGTGACATGGGCATGGCCAGGATTTGGGGGCTGCTGTCTACCAGCTCCATCTGGTACACAGGCTGAGACCCTACCTGCACACAGACTGTGGTACGTGCTATGGTTATCTCCCGCTTGGATTGCTACAATGCACTGTAGGTGGGGCTGCCTTTGAAGGTGACTCGGAATCTACAATTAATCCAGAAAGCGGCAGGTCCACTGGTGACTGGGAGCAGTTGCCAGGAGCATATAACACTGGTCTTAAAGGATCTACATCGGCTCAGAGTTTGTTTCTGAGCATCATTCAAAGTGTTGGTGCTGATCTTTAAAGCTCTAAACAGTCTTGACCCTGTAGACCTGAAGGAGCATCTCTAACCCCAGACACTGAGGTCCAGCTCTGGTTCCCTGATTGCCAGAAGTGAAGTTACAGGGAACCAGGCAGTGGGCCTGCTCAGTGGTGGCCCCCTTCAGATGTCAAGCAGATAAAGAACTATGTAGCTTTTAGAAGACATCTGAAGGCAGCCCTGTATTGGGCAGTTTGATGTTTTATATATGCTGTAAGCTGCCCAGCGTGGCGGGGAAAACCCAGCCAGATGGGCAGGGTATAAATAATAAAATCACCATCATCATCAGATGTTACAGAAAGTCTCACTAGGATGGTGATTTGGATTACATTTTTAATTGTCATCTTCCCTTAACTTTAGCAGGTGATGAACACGACAGTCGTTGTTCTCGGGTCTCATCAGAAAGAACCAAGAATGAAGTCAAAGGAAAGACCTTTCAAGATCAACAAGAAACAAGACCACAAGAGGAAAACCAAGAAGAAAATAGGAGGTATGAAGGCCTTCTAATGCAGACTGATAACGGCCATCGAATCCCAGTCCAGAAAAAACATCAGAAGGGGAAGAGAACAAATGAGAGACCTTTATGTGGCAAAACATTCCAAAGTAAATCTAGATTCAATTCACACTGCAGAATCCACATAGAGAAGAAACCGTGTAAATGCTTTGTGTGTGGAAAGAACTTCAGTGACAGCTCAGGCCTAAAATCACATGAAAGAATTCACGCAGGACAGGAATCATATGGATGCCTAGAATGTGGAAAGAGTTTCAGTCGTTACTCATACCTTAAAAGACATCATAAAGTCCACAGTGAGGAGAAACCATATGCCTGTCTAGAGTGTGGAAAGGCCTTCACTTACAGCTCAGGCCTTGTAAATCATAAAAAAATTCACACAGGGGAGAAACCGTATACCTGTTTTGACTGTGGAAAGAGCTTCCATCAAAGCTCAAGCCTTGCATCGCATCAAAAAACCCACACAGGGGAGAAGCCATATAAATGTTTGGAGTGCGGAATGAGCTTCGCTCACAGCTCAAGTCTTATATCGCACCACAGAATTCACACAGGAGAGAAATCTTATAAATGCTTGGAATGTGGAAAGAACTTCAGCCAGAGTTCACACCTTAGTTCACATAAGAGAACTCACACTGGTGAGAAGCCGTATAAATGCTTTGAGTGTGGGAAGAGCTTCAGTCAGAGTTCACACCTTACTGTGCATGAGCGAATCCATACAGGGGAAAAACAATATAAATGTGAGACATGTGGAAAGAGCTTTAGTAACTGCACACACCTTGTTAGCCATCGCAGAATCCATACAAGAGAGAAGCCATATAAGTGCTTTGAGTGTGGAAAGAGCTTCACTCAAAGCTCAAGCCTTAAATCTCATCAAAGAATTCACACAGGGGAGAAACCATATACCTGTTTTGAGTGTCGAAAGAACTTCAGTCACAGCTCAAGCCTTACATCACATCAAAGAATTCACACGGGGGAGAAACCATATAGATGTTTTGAGTGTGGAAAGAGATTTGCACATGGATATAGCCTTACTTATCATAAAAGAACTCACATGGGATAAACCATATATATGCTTGCAGTGTGGGAAAAGATTTGGTCAGCTTTAACGACTCATTTTGCAGAAGTGAATCAAGAGGAGCAAAATATTTAGATGCTCGTAATGAGGAAAGCATTTTAATGAGACCGCTGTTGCTAAACTTCATGGAATTCATACAAGATTTCACATGGGAGAAATCACGAGGGTGCAGAATAATAAAAAGTACAAAAATGCAGATAATATAGATGTTAATGGCTAAAGGAGTAAATTCACAATAAACAATCCCTGTGTGTATATGGGGAGAGAGGAAGGAGGGGAGTCAAGTGTATCTGAAGGAAGGGCTCATGGTCTCAAGGAATCTGCTGATGTGACATTTACCACTAACCCAGAAGCTGTTCTGTGGCCCTAGTGGTTTAACAAGGGTTTAGGATTTATCTCAGAGGTGGATGGAACCCGTAATCTGGACCCATGGAAGTTTCTGAGTCAACTTTAAGGGAAGCTCCAAACAGAAGACATTGCAGTAACCCAGCCTGGAAGTTACCAGAGCCTGGAGTGCAGTTGCCAAGTCACCTCTGTCCAAAATAGGGTCCATTTGTGGAGCCAGCAGGAGGTAGAAAGAGTAAATGGGACAACAAGGGAAAGGGTGGCTGAGAGAAGGAGAGGTTTTGGAAGGAAGATCTTGGGAGGGAGGGGGCTGAACTGGATTGGAAGGAAATTAGTATATAAAATGGAAATGTTTCTTCAAATCCAAGCACAGGTGTGATGGATAATAGGACTGACGGGATGTCTCCGAATGTCAGTTGCTGAAGACGGTGAGGGGGGAGCAGAAATTGCCCATTTCTGAAAGAAATCTAGTTTGTGAGGCTCCTGGTAGAGATCAACTGCGACCCTTAGAGATACAGCTTCTTTAGCGGTGTTATCTTCTGTGTCTGCTGGGCTTTGAAGTTGCCCATCAGCAATGAGCAACTGGATCACAGTCTGAATCAAACAGAGAAGTCTCCTGATTTCTGTCTGCTGCATTATGATGAGATGTTCTGCCTATGGGAACCCACAAAGCGCCCCCTCGCCAGAGTCCCTTTGAGGGCACACTCCCCCTCCAGATGTTCTAAGGCAGTTTTCTGTAGTTTCAAAACTTTGGTGTCGGGACAACCATCTCACAGCCTTGCCCACCTCACAGGGTTGCTGTGAAAATAAAAAAAAGGGGGCCAGGCACACACAACCCCTGTTAAGGAGAATGCTTTAATTTCCCATATATATATATATATATATATATATATATATATATATATATATATATATATATATGCAGGTTTTGGTGTCCTCGGGTGTCTTCCCGTGTAAAAGTTGGGGTGTCTAGGCGACGTTTCGACGAGGTCTCACTCGTCATCTTCAGGCTGGTGCTTTCGGCTTCTTGTTACTGGAACAGAGCAGGATCTCAGTGTTTGAGTTCCTATAAATACTGTTGAGGGGGTGTGGTGTATAGCCTCCAATGTTCTGGGCAGAGAGGAAGTTCCCAGGCTAGTGTGCCTTTTCTTCTTTTGTTCCTTAATTACTTGAGGGATATCTTGAGTGATTTCTTGAGTGATATCCTGAGTACCACTTAGGTGGGTCATTAGGTGTGGATTAGTTGCTAAAGTCTTTGTGTCTTGACCTCTTGAACTTTGTGAAGAGTTTTTATGAGAAGATGGCTGTACTGCACTTAGTTGTTCAAGAGGTCAAGACACAAAGACTTTAGCAACTAATCCACACCTAATGACCCACCTAAGTGGTACTCAGGATATCACTCAAGAAATCACTCAAGATATCCCTCAAGTAATTAAGGAACAAAAGAAGAAAAGGCACACTAGCCTGGGAACTTCCTCTCTGCCCAGAACATTGGAGGCTATACACCACACCCCCTCAACAGTATTTATAGGAACTCAAACACTGAGATCCTGCTCTGTTCCAGTAACAAGAAGCCGAAAGCACCAGCCTGAAGATGACGAGTGAGACCTCGTCGAAACGTCGCCTAGACACCCCAACTTTTACACGGGAAGACACCCGAGGACACCAAAACCTGCATTCCTGTACCCGTGAAAATCTACGAAAGCATATATATATATATATATATATATATATATATATATATATATATATATATATATATATGTTTTTTATATATATATTGTTTTTTCCACAATTGCATGCATTTTAACGTTTCAAACATTAACATACAAGGTTCTTTTGAACCCTTCGTCCCCTTCCCTCCATGCAGTGCCAGATTTACATAGAATCATAGAGTTGGAAGAGACCACAAGGGCCATCGAGTCCAACCCCCTGCCAAGCAGAAAACACCATCAGAGCACTCCTGACATATGGTTGTCAAGCCTCTGCTTAAAGACCTCCAAAGAAGGAGACTCCACCACACTCCTTGGCAGCAAATTCCACTGTCGAACAGCTCTTACTGTCAGGAATTTCTTCCTAATGTTTAGGTGGAATCTTCTTTCTTGTAGTTTGGATCCATTGCTCCGTGTCCGCTTCTCTGGAGCAGCAGAAAACAACCTTTCTCCCTCCTCTATGTGACATCCTTTTATATATTTGAACATGGCTATCATATCACCCCTTAGCCTCCTCTTCTCCAGGCTAAACATGCCCAGCTCCCTTAGCCGTTCCTCATAAGGCATCGTTTCCAGGCCTTTGACCATTTTGGTTGCCCTCCTCTGGACACGTTCCAGTTTGTCAGTGTCCTTCTTGAACTGTGGTGCCCAGAACTGGACACAGAACTCCAGGTGAGGTCTGACATATAAGCTAAACAAGCTATAGCTTAGGGCCCCACTCCCCCCCATATACTTCTTCTTAATTGTATTTCACTATTAATTTACTTCTTCTTAATTGTATTTCAGTTCAACAATTACTTTGATAAAATAAATTTTAAAAATTCCTTCCAGTAGCACCTTACAAGACCAACTAAGTTTCTTATTGGTATGGGTTTTCATGTGCATGCACACAAAAGCTCATACCAATAACAAACTCAGATTAAATTACCGTATTTTTTGCTCTATAAGGCTCACTTTTTCCCTCCTAAAAAGTAAGGGGAAATGTGTATGCGTCTTATGGAGCGAATGCAGGCTGCGCAGCTATCCCAGAAGCCAGAACAGCAAGAGTGATTGCTGCTTTCATTGCGCAGTGATCCCTCTTGCTGTTCTGGCTTCTGAGATTCAGAATATTTTTTTTCTTGTTTTTCTCCTCCAAAAACTAGGTGCGTCTTGTGGTCTGGTGCGTCTTATAGAGCGAAAAATACGGCAAGTCTTTAGTTAACTCACACTTTCACCTTTTTACCCCCCCCGAAATTTAAAATCATGTTCCAATACATAATAAGTTTTTCTTTTATATTATCAACAACTTCCCACCCCATTTCCCACGACGTTTCTCTTTTCCACCCTTTGCTTGTGCCCTGTCTAAAATAGCCCAGATTAAAGGGAAGGAAGGCAGAGAGCTTTAAAAGCTTGGGGGGGGGGCAGGAGGGGGGGTTAAGACCTGTTTGGCATGCTGGTTCCAGAAGGTAAGGGTGGCCAGGTGGGGGCACCCAAGGGGCTGTCCAGAATATATGTGATTTAAACTTTACACACTACCACCCAAATGCAACCCCTGCAAAAGTTGTGTGTTGACTGTACACCTCATATAATAGTTCATTGCCACAACCAGTTGGGAGGTTACATGGGGTCTCCTGAGCATGAGAGAGGAGGAGCTGCTGATCATTGTGTAGCCTTATGAGGCTTTGCCCTCGGGTGGGAAAAATATTGCGCCTGGGAAAGGGAAGTGGGAGTCAACAGACACTCAAGGAATAGTTTCGGAGAAAAGGCTTTTATTTCTACCATCCATGAACTGGTAGAAGGAGCAAGTGTGATAAGTCACAAAAAGCATGCACGAAATTCACAGTCATGTGCACAAGCATATATACCCCTTTCCAGTTCCCTCCTCCTTTCTCCTCCCTCAGGAGTCCTCTGAGCATGAACAGAAAGCTGTCTTGGGACTCTTGGACTCTTGGCCCCCTTCCCAGGAAAGGGGTTTCAGAGTGTTCAGATATGTTTCAATCTCTTGTTCTGGCCTGGTTCCCGGACAGAAAGGAAGTTGCAATGTGGTTCTTTAGCAAGGCCAGAAGGCATCAGAAAGGCCTGAGAAACAATGGACTGTTCTCTACCTTTGTTGCAATCTTTTTTGTTACAGCAAGCGGAATGTTTCTGATGCTTAGCTGCTGAGAAAAATGATTTTGAAAAGCTCTGAGAAGCTTTGAGCCTGCTTTGGTGGGGGGTGACTTCGGGCCGAGGTGAGGTCACCTGTCCTCACCTTCCTTCAATTGAAGCCGTGCTTGGTCTCCTCCTGACAATGCGATGCACGACATCAGACACATGCGATGTGCACCAGGTGCAGGACATCACATGTGTGACGGGCACCCTCAAAATTGAGCGCAATATGGTGTCTCTGCTAGAAGGGCATGGTAGCTCCCATACCGCTTAGCTCCCATACCGCTTAGCTCCCATACCGCTTACATACGCTGCTTTGTATCCTACTCGTGTGCTTTTGCCTGACTGAAATGTGTCCTGGAACTCTAACATGGCCACATACTTGCCTAAGAGTTAGGGTTGTCCTATTTCAAAATCCAGAGCTTTTTTTGGCCATGGGTTGCCATACATCCGGACGTATGGCCGTCCTAGCCTAAGTGGAGGATGGAGGAGTGTGCGTAGTGTAGCAGGAACCCCCCACCCCAATCATTCTGTTTGTACAAACTTCACACACACTCACACTCACACACTACATACACCACACTTCTATTATAAATTCATAGAAAAATCAGCCACACATCGGATTTGCACTGTTCCATTTTTATTTTACTCCATATGACAAGGACTATCAAAGGGGGGTGGCTTGGTTCTGGTCAGCCATAATCTCTTCACCATCCCAGCACATCCACAGGAGCCCTGTCCAGTTGCTATGCCAACCCTGCTGATCCCAGACAGAAGACAATCAAGATCACAAAGAACTTGCATATGGGAGTGGATTCAGCATGGACTGGAACAAAGGACAATGATCAGATCTTCCCTCTGGGGGCAGGAAACTGCAAACTCCCCTTTGTCTCCTGGAAGTGACTCATGGGGAGGGGGGAAAGGAGGAACCAGCCAGGTGACAGGACACTCAGGTTACCACCAGCTCCTCCCTCAACCCCTCCTTTCTGTAATGTATGCATGATGTTTCTGGGGGTGGGCTTGACCTAGAGGAGGGGAATTTCAAAAGTTTTTATAAGGTCTTGCACACTATTCTTCTTGGTCTTTCCTCTCACCTGCAAGTGAGGGGAACACCCTGTTGCAACAGTTCAATAAAGGCCAAGCCTACCGCCTGCTGATTTGCTTCAATTTACTCTGGTTGGTGTCTTTACTTTTGTCCAAGGGAGCCCTCGGATTTTTCCGGTAACAGTAGAAACTAGGCTGCATTCCCATTATTCTGTCAGATTTTACCTCTGGAATTGCCTGCCACTGGCTTGTGGGCCCCCGAAGTTTGCCCAGAAGGGAATGCAGCCCGCAGTCTGAAAAAGATTACCAACCCCTGCTGTCAAACAAAACAAAACCAATTTAATAATGTTTAGAAGCAGCTACTCCATGTCAGGGGGTTATATTTAAATAAATCCTAAGTGAATATCTTGGTCATGACCCTTATGAAGGTGCTTCATCGGCTAAAGGCCAAGCTCACCTTTCAAAACCCTCACAGTGACCCGCATTAAGGCCAGACAGCCACTTCTGTGAAGTCCTGTAAACAAGGTTTCTTCTACTTCTGCACCTGTGTCTCAAGTCCTACAGGGACTGCAATGCAATCATTCTCCTCCATGTCATCATTCGTGTTCTTGGAATAGCTTCAGGGAATTGTACAAGTGTTGCCTGTGAGACCAACCAGCTAAACATGAGAATCAACAGGAAAGGGAGACAATTTCTTGCCTGTAAAGTTTGATGCATAAAATATCCCCTGTGCTAAAGAGAGACTGTCTTCTGCACATCCTTGTGCCCTGACTGATAACGATATTGTTTGAGAACCTGATTGCTACAGAATACATGCAACCTACACACATAAACCCTCCAACATTTCTCTGATGTAAATAGAGATGCCCTATTAAATAATAACAATGATGATATTTATACATACATACAGACATACATACATACATACATAGGGACGCGGGTGGCGCTGTGGGTTAAACCACAGAGCCTAGGACTTTCCGATCAGAAGGTCGGCGGTTTGAATCCCCGCGACAGGGTGAACTCCCGTTGCTTGGTCCCTGCTCCTGCCAACCTAGTAGTTCGAAAGCACGTCAGAGTGCAAGTAGATAAATAGGTACCGCTCCGGTGGGAAGGTAAATGGCATTTCCATGTGCTGCTCTGGTTCTCCAGAGGCGGCTTAGTCATGCTGGCCACATGACCCGGAAGCTGTACGCCGGCTCCCTCGGCCATAAAGCGAGATGAGCACCGCAACCCCAGAGTCGGTCACGACTGGACCTAAAGGTCAGGGGCCCCTTTACCTTTACATACATACATACATACATACATACATACATACATACATACCCCAACCACCCATCAGACTGGATTTCCTCGGCTACTATGTGCAGCTTCCAACACATATAAAAACACAATTAAGCATTAAACATAAAAAACTTCTCTATACAGATGTTTTCTAAAGGTTGTATAGTTTCTTATCTCCTTGGCTCAGGGGTCATATAACTCCAGATCCTCCAACATAGGGATGTCCTAAGGAAAAGCGGGACATTCCTGGATCAAATCAGAAACCGGACTGCTTCTGTAAATCCGGGACTGTCAGTGGGAAATAGGGACACTTGGAGAGTCTGTTTGGTATCTGATACACCTTTTAAAGAGGCTGATGAATGTATAAATTGTCTTTTGGGCGGGTTGTGTTGTTGCAAGCAAAAATGCCTTAATTCTTGTATCGAGCCAAAAAGACACAAGAGATTGAAGAGGATGAATTCCAACATTGTTTATTGCAAAGCAATAGGTTGCAATAGGATGGCTCTGCAAAAGTTGCAACCGCGCCCAGTGGTATTTATAAAGTTTCAAACAAAGCAGTCCAGTTTCCACCAATCATATACACCGTTACCTCATTTAAATTGTTAGACCAATCATATGCATAAGCATTTGCTGTTTCTGCTGGCTAAGCTCTGATTCCCACCATGTTCTGCTATGACCTTGCATGAATACATTTTGTGTGCGTGTTGGGAACCTGTGTTATGTATCGCCATTTGCATCATGTAGCAGCTTATGTTCTAGGTTTGTGCTGTATCTTTGTGATTTACATATTAGCTGTATTTCTACCCCAATTGGGGCGGGGCGGCAACTTGCAAAATCAGCAGTGACAGGCTACCATAACTTTTCTATTAGAAGCACACTCAAGGATTTACAGGGGTACACATTATCACATTTATTGTAGCCATTTGGGCCACTCCCACAGTGCGACCTCTCTATGTGGTCATCTCATTGTTTAAATAAACCCCCAATAAACCTAAATGTTGTTTTCTGAGTGGATTGTGATCGTGGACAGCCAGAGATACAGTGGTGCCTCGCAAGACGAAAAGAATCCGTTCTGCGAGTCTCTTCGTCTAGCGGCTTTTTCGTCTTGTGAAGCAAGCCCGTTAGCGGCTTAGCGGATTAGCGCTATTAGCACTATTAGCGGCCTTTAGTGGCTTTTAACGGCTTATCAGCTTATCGGATAAGCAGATAAGCGGCTTAGCGGCTTAGAAAAAGGGGGGGGGAGGAAAAAACCCCCGCAGGAACTCGCAAGACATTTTCGTCTTGTGAAGCAAGCCCATAGGAAATTCCTTTTGCGAAGCACCTCCAAAATGGAAAACTCTTTCGTCTAGCGAGTTTTCCGTCTTGCGAGGCATTCGTCTTGCGGGGCACCACTGTACTTGCCTCAGACTTCAGAGATCTAAGCTGGCTAGAGCGGCCTTGCCAGGGACCAACTGCTTGAGTTTTGTTTGAGTTTATAACTTTATTTTAACAATGAAAAAAAAAAAAGGTAAAGGACCCCTGGACGGTTAAGCCCAGTCAAAGGCAACTATGGCATGTGGCACTCATCTCGCTTTGAGGGTGAGGGAGCCGGTGTTTGTCCACAAACAGCTTTCTGGGTCACGTTGCCAGCATGACTAGACTGCTTCTGGTGCAACGGAACACTGTGACGGAAGCCAGAGCGCACGGAAATGCTGTTTACCTTTCCGCTGCAGCGGTACCCACTTATCTACTTGCACTGGTGTGCTTTCAAACTGCTAGGTTGGCAGAAGCTGGGACACCACCATCAAGCGGATTCGAACCGCCGACCTTAGAATCAGCAAGCCCAAGAGGCTCAGTTGTTAAGACCACAATACCACCCGCATCCCTTATTCTAACAAGACTGCCACCCTGAGCCTCAGACAAGTTCTGCATGGTCCTGAACTCCTCTACTATTGCCAGATGCCTAAAGATATGCAACGAAGGAGCCAGGCAAGTCACGTTGGAGAGAGCATTCCACCAGTGGAATCAAGTGGGAATCAGGCAATGATGAAACCGTGCACGTTGAAAATTAAGCTTAAAGGGCGTGTGGCTGCTGGAGCCATTCTGTATTCATTTTCATCATTTTATGATTTATGCAAAATAAAGAGAGATTGAATTTCAAGGAGCTATATTCTACAGACAACTACATAGCTAGCATTAGTGTTGTGCTCATCATCAACTGTCAAAACAGAATACAGTGATACCTTGGTTCTCAAATGGCTTGGCTCCCGGACAAATCGGTTCCCAAACGCCACAAACCCGGAAGTAAGTGTTCCGGTTTGTGAACATTTTTTGGAAGCCAGATGTCCGACATGGCTTCCACGGCTTCTGATTGAGTGCAGGAAGCTCCTGCAGCCAATCGGAACATTCACCTTCATTTTGGAACGGTTCCGGAATTTGAACGGACTCCCAGAACAGATTAAGTTTGACTACCAAGGTACCACTGTACTTTAAGAATTAGATGCTATCTTTACTTTTTGTCGTCAGATGCTCCTTTGTATTCAGGTCAGGCCTGAGTATGATAATGTAGCATTTGGGAAGGAAGATGCAGCCCAGAAGCCCAGCACTGGAGGCCAACATAGAGAAGACCTGCACGGCCACCATGTACTTCCCCTTGGTGCTCAGGTAGGTGGGCACAAAGGACACCCAAACACTACAGAAGACCAGCATGCTGAAAGTGATCAGCTTGGCTTCATTGAAGGCCCCAGGCAGATTCCTGGCTAGGAAAGCCACCGTGAAGCAGGTGGCAGCCAGGAAGCCCATGTAGCCAAGGACAGTGTAAAACATGGCAACAGACCCTTCATTGCATAGAAGGATGATCTCTCCAGCCTGGGAGTGCATGTCAGAACCTGGGAATGAGGGAGAGATACCTAGCCAGATGATGCAGATAACAACTTGGACACTGGAACAGCAAATGACAATGGAGTTGGCCAGACTCCTCCCCAGCCATCTCCTTGCTCTGTTCCCTGGCTTTGTGGCCAGGAAGGCCAGAACCACAGTGATGGTTTTTGCCAAAACAGAAGAGACGGCAACCGAGAAGATGATGCTGAAGGCTGTTTGTCGGAGAAGGCAGGTCACTTTCCTTGGCCTCCCAATAAAGAGGAAGGAGGAGAAAAAGGAAAGTAGAAGGGAGAAGAGAAGGATATAGGAGAGGTCTCGGTTGTTGGCTTTCACTATGGGAGTCTCCCTGTATTTAACGAGGATTCCTAACACAATGCCTGTTGTTAAAGACAAGAATACGGTAACAGAAGTTAAGATGATCCCCAATTGGTCTTTATAAGCCAGGAAGGTGATAATCTTGGGGACACATTGATCTTGGTCCTTGTTTGGATGCTGATCTTCTGGGCATTTGATGCAATGGACTGCATCTGAAGGGGGGAAAGAGTGTCTTCAGCATCATATACAACCAAACAATCTATTCTATTAGTTTTTTGGGGGGGAAAGATTCTTTATTAAGAAAGGGGAGGCAAAATTCTTCATAAATGCTCAGAAATGTTTTTAGAATCTTCACTGAAAGTCTCTCCGAGTGATTCTTCACCCTATTTATATTCTCCTAAGGAATTTCCTAACCTTCGATTCACTCACCTTCCACAGTGGAGATCATCCCTTGCGCACATGGAGCACAAGCATAGCAGCAAATGGGCATTCCTTCTTGAACCACCTTGGTATAGCCCGGCAGACAGCTTTTGGTACACCTGGAGAGAGGCACAGCCTGGCCATGCAGAAAAGAAGGTTCATCAAGGGTGAAGTGTTAGCAGCATCTGTGCCTATGGAGTACTGAAGGGGATCTCACGGAGCCCATGTGCTTTTTTTCAGGGAAGCACTTTTGATGCAAAACAGCATGGAAGGGAAACGTCTTTGTGTCAGGAGTTCGGCCTACACTCGAGTAGGACCCTGGCAGAGACACATGCCCGACTGGCATGTTCTCTCCCTCCTGGCCGATTGTTCGGGAGCTTCAAAAGCTGTCTTCAGCCCGAACATCACAGCGACTGATGCCAACCGACACTGGCACACTTAGGGATCCGCAGAGTTTGCACAGTTGCGTAACAGACCTCAGCAACTCTGCATTTTGGCTAATCTACTTTATTTACATATAAACACACATGGAGAATGACAACATGGCTCCCTCTCTCTCTAGCATCAGACAGCAAAGAGAAAAAGAAGAAAGGACAAACTTCACGGAACACAGTAACACAAACACCCTGTCTCTGTCACTTCCCACTCTGTGGAGTCAAAACATACCACGTCATGTGAAAGACAACAATCCCATGACTGCAATCATGGAGCGGGGATTCTAACACTTTGGTGTGTCTGCTTGCTTGTTTCAACATTTATACCTATCATTTCTAAAGAAACTTATGCTCAAGGCAATGGACAGGATAGGCAAAAACAATATAATAATGGCAGAATAATACACCAAACAAAATGCTGCAATGAAACATACTGATAAAGAGCAGAAATTAAATATACCATCACCTGATGATGCTAACTAAAAAAATGTCTCCTGAATTATTATTATTATTATTTTTTCTAAGAGTTCTGGGTCCTGGGCTAGAAGGGGAAGATGAAACTATCATGGAATGTCACTACATTGTGGTAAAGGGCGTTTCTCTTCTACCACTGTATTAATACTGTGACTTTTGTTACTAGTAATATAAACTGGAACAGTTTATCCAGTTAGAACTGGATATGGAACAACTGATTGGTTCAAAATTGGGAAAGGAGTACGGCAAGGCTGTATATTGTCTCCCTGCTTATTTAACTTATATGCAGAATTCATCATGCGAAAGGCTGGGCTGGATGAATCCCAAGCCGGAATTAAGATTGCCGGAAGAAATATCAACAACCTCAGATATGCAGATGACACAACCTTGATGGCCGAAAGTGAGGAGGAATTAAAGAACCTTTTAATGAGGGTGAAAGAAGAGAGCGCAAAATATGGTCTGAAGCTCAACATCAAAAAAACGAAGATCATGGCCACTGGTCCCATCACCTCCTGGCAAATAGAAGGGGAAGAAATGGAGGCAGTGAGAGATTTTACTTTTTTGGGCTCCATGATCACTGCAGATGGTGACAGCAGCCACGAAATTAAAAGAGGCCTGCTTCTTGGGAGAAAAGCGATGGCAAACCTAGACAGCGTCTTAAAAAGCAGAGAAATCACCTTGCCAATAAAGGTCCATATAGTTAAAGCTGTGGTTTTCCTAGTAGTGATGTATGGAAGTGAGAGCTGGACCATAAAAAAGGCTGTGTGATCAGCAAATTACCTGCACCTCCAGCAGCACATTCCAGCAGAACATCAGAGTATGCTTGCTCTCCAGTTGTCAGCCTTTTTCAGAGTGCACGGTTAAGAAAATTCCTTGCCCACACAGTTCAGTTCAAAGTATAAAGTATTTAAAGACAAGTATAAACAAGCTATCTACATAAACTTAAGAGATGCTGGTGCATCACAAACTATTAAGTGCAGTTCCCAGCACAGCACAATATTCAATGGAATATTTGTGGAAAGGATTTTAGTTGAAGTTCCATATAAAGTAAAAGGTAAAGGTATAATAATAATAATAATAATAATAATAATAATAATAATAATAATAATATAATAATTTATTATTTGTACCCCGCCCATCTGGCTGGGTTTCCCCAGCCACTCTGGGCGGCTTCCATAGAAACCCAAAATACAGTAAAATATCATAGATTAAAAACTTCCCTGAAAAGACCCTGACAGTTAAGTCCAGTCGCGAACGACTGTGGGGTTGCGGCGTTCATCTTGCTTTACTGGCCGAGGGAGCCTACGTTTGTCCGCAGACAGTTTTTCCGGGTCATGTGGCCAGCATGACTAAGCCGCTTCTGATGAAACCAGAGCAGCGCACGGAAACACCGTTTACCTTCCTGCTGGAGCGGTACCTATTTATCTAATTGCACTTTGACGTGCTTTCAAACTGCTAGGTGGGCAGGAGCTGGGACCGAGCAATGGGAGCTCACCCCATCGCTGGGATTTGAACTGCCGACCTTCCGATCGGCAAGCCCTAGGCTCAGTTGTTTAGACCACAGTGCCACCCGTGTCCCCTCCTGCTTCCATATAAAGTTGTTGTTGTTGTTGTTTAGTCGTTTAGTCGTGTCCGACTCTTTGTGACCCCATGGACCAGAGCACGCCAGGCACTCCTGTCTTCCACTGCCTCCCGCAGTTTGGTCAAACTCATGCTAGTAGCTTTGAGAACACTGTCCAACCATCTCGTCCTCTGTCGTCCCCTTCTCCTTGTGCCCTCCATCTTTCCCAACATCGACATCCATATAAAGTACTAAGTACTAATTGGAGTTTAATATTTGTCATGTGACATAAGGAGTCTCATACCTTGTTAAACTGTTGGGGCCAGACAATGGCTTTTGCGTTAATGGTAAACTTTATGTCAGGGGAGGCGCCCCTCTCTATGCTCCCAATTTTCCCTCTAACACGAGACTTATTGGGAAACATAATCCAGTTCTCAATATTGTAGTTGCCTGGCAGCTCTCCATTCTCATCCAAATATAGCCTGCCCATTGAAGTATTCAGAAATTGAATTTCTCTTAAAAAAAGGTGGAGCTGAAATGGAAAGGATACAGCAGCATTAAGGAAATATAAAACTATACTGACTATCTCAGCATTGCTCACTTTGAGCTATTATGAACTGGGGCCAGGGGTTCAGTCTTCCCAATTTCAGTAGCACCCTGTGGAAGCCCAAAATTTGGTGCCCCTCACTTCTCACCTTCCATTCTGCGTGTGCCCAGCATAGGGGAACCAGTTACATCGCCCCAAATCTGCCTCTGATAGCTCAACTAAACTATACGCCTTTTTCAGGCATTCTATTTATTTAAACATTTTTAGACCACATTTTTTATAAAATCACAAATCTTTTTACACAATAAGTTCATTACACAAAAGAAAGGTTAGATCTTGATATAACACATTTAGCATTTAGATCTTTTTGTATTTTTGTATTATATTATCTGTAGTTGTTTTGTTCCAAAAACTGATTTGAGCTGTGTTTTATTATCTTGTTTTACTGTATCGAGAAATGTCCTGTGCTCTTTTGACAAATAGCTGTATATAAATGTTTAAGGTCTGTATGTAAATGTTTGAGGTCTAGCTCCAAGGGCCTTCTGGCGGTTCCCTCACTGCAAGAAGCCAAATTACAGGGAACCAGGCAGAGGACCTTCTCGGTAGTGGCGCTCACCCTGTGGAACGCTCTCCCACCAGATGTCAAAGAGAACAACAACTACCAGACTTTTAGAAGACATCTGAAGGCAGCCCTGTTTAGGGAAGCGTTTAATGTTTGATGCATTACTGTATTTTAATATTTTGTTGAAAGCCACCCAGTGTGGCTGCGGAAGCCCAGCCAGATGGGTGAGGTATAAATAATAAATTATTATTATTATAAATATAAATTTACTTGGGCACGGTGGAGGAAGCATTGCACTGGGAAGAGAGTTCCCATACAAGCATAATGAGCAATTATTATTTTTTACCTCTACCAGGAGCCTCACGAATTGGATTTGCCTCAGAAATGGGTCTCACTTGTAAATTTGATGTCACATTTTGGGGCAATGTACTGCAGTTTGCAGAAAGGGGGAGAAAATACCTGCCACGGCTGTAGCCTTTGATGTTCCAACCTGTCTCCTCCACCAGCCACCAACTTCCACTTTGATCTAGCTGAATATGCAGCATGTAAGGCATGTGCCACAGCTTGGACACTGAAGTAAGTGATGTAGCTGTTTTGAGACAGGGCTCTCTGCAGCTCCTCTTCAGGCACCACCTCCAGTTTCTTGTTCTCTGTGCATCTTCTCCAACCTTTCACAGCCAGCACATGTTTTGAATATGAACAATGAAACGCTTTCTGCCAGAAGTGATGAAGAATATAGGAAGATGGGTTATAGTAGTCACGCTTAGTCCTTTTCCCCATCTTCATTATGAAGGACAAAGACCCATGAATGTACTGGAATAAATCAGGAGGATAAGATAAAAACACACTGATGTCCTTTAAACCTATTGTGATCCAGACTTTTGGCCCCATTTGTTCCCCACGTGCTGCTTGTAGTGTCATGATTGGGAGCCAGCCCATGCGAGTATTTTCATAGTAAACAAATACACCCAGTTGTCTCCATAGGGCAAAGGGTTCATTCAAACTGAACATTAGATGTGGATTCTTTTCTGGGATTCTTTTTGACAGAGCAATGCAAATCCCATTGCTGATCATCAGATGTGTCAAGCCACTGATAAATCTTTCTGCATCATCGTTCTCTGGAGCTAAGAGGCCAATCCATGTCCATCTGAAATGCAGGAGCAACTTGATAATACCCAAGTATTGACTTTCTTCTTTGGGGACCATTTGGTACAGAAAAGGGAACTGAGTTTTATCACCAAGAACTTGAGGAACCAACCCATAACTGATCTAGCAAGGAAAGGAAAAGATTAGTGTTTCGTTGAAAATGATATACAGGTGGTACATGACCCCAGTCAAGCTTGCAAAGATATACCATTTGTCAGATAATAAACGTTGGAAATGTAAAGAAACTGAAGGAACGTTCTTTCACCTCTGGTGGACCTGCCCTAGAGTTAAGGCTTTCTGGGAAATGATATATAATGAGCTGAAAAAGATATTTAAGTATACCTTTCCTAAGAAACCAGAGGCCTTTCTTCTGGGCATTGTCGGCCAGAGGGTGCAAAAGAAAGACCGAACCTTTTTTATGTATGCTACAACAGCAGCAAGGATACTCATTGCTAAATACCGGAAAACTCAAGATTTGCCCACACTGGAAGAATGGCAGATGCAACTGATGGACTATATGGAACTGGCGGAAATGACTGGCAGAATCCGAGACCTGGGAGAAGAACTGGTGGAGGAGGACTGGAAGAAATTTAAGGACTATCTACAAAAACATTGCAAATTGTATGAATGTTAAGAAAGATGTAAGATTAGGAACAACATGGTACCAACAAACTAGCTAAAAGGAATAAGAATCTAAATGCTATTAAAAGAAAAGACAAATTTTGGATAAATATTATGTTAAAACTAAGTCTTTAGAATTGTGGTTTCAATTTTTTAAAATTTGAGATTTAATATTGGAAAATTGTATTATAAGAATTGAAACAAGTTAATAATTTGCTGGTAAAATTTAAGAATTTGGAATGCAGGAACGAGAGTCGCGAGGAAGTCCAAGGAGGAGAATGAAATGTGGATATTGGAAAATTATATGTTACTTTGTATGTTTTTTACTGTTGAATTTTTTTAAAAAATAAATATAATAATAATAATAAAAAAAGATTAGAGTTTCGTTTTGCTTCCAGGATAAAGACCAGATATTTATTAACCTGAAATGATTAATATCTTAACAAGATTTGTGCTGGCTGTGACAAATTGGAGTTGTAGTCCACAAAATCTGGTTGATACCGTGTTGGTGAAGGCTGGATTTTGGGGGGAAAAGACCCCTGAACTTTTCCATACTTTTCTCAATTTTTGATGCTCTTTCTTACCATTCCCTTCATACCTGTGGGATTTTGTAGATGCCTGACATGGCAGAAATCTCTTTTGAGAGTGTAGAGTCGGCCCCCTCCAGAACAGCCAGAAGGTTATTCCTTTTCCTGCACTTATAGTTGGGAATGTTGCTCCCGCCACCTGCAACCAGGTCTAGCATGGCATCAGAAGTGATCCTGGCATCAAAATAGTTCTCATAGAGGTTGTAGCCCAGGGTGATGTTGGGTAAGAATTGGGGATTGTGGTTTATCTCTTGGATGGTGAACAAGAACGACAAGATGTGCCAGTGGAACCTAGATGATGGACTGCAAAAATCGAAGCAATTAAAAACCGTCAAACTGCTTATCAGCATTTAATGAAGAAAAAAAAAAGTCACACCTAAGGGGCTATTTAGGCAATATGAATCTCATAATTGCTGACCCCAAAATAATTGTCTTCATGTTTCCACAAAGGCTGCAGTTTATTTCTTAGTCTTTGTTGTTTCAAAGGGCTGTTTCGTAAGTTCCACTTTGTTAAGATAGAGAACTTTGTCCATACTCTAGAAGGGGAATAAGGCTGCAACCCCAAATCCACATACTTAGCAGAAAGCTCTATTCACTCAGTTGGACTTAGGACTCGTTCATACTTCTGCCTGTCCTGGTCCACCCGCTTACAATCTAATGATACAAAAGGAAAGGGGGTTAGGAGGGGGGGGCGTAAAGCTTTTATTTAGCTAAGCAGGATTTTAAAATAAGCTTCTGGGCTAGGAAGGAAGACCTCCCACATTCAAATCCTGGCAGCTACTTGCCTGTAGCAGCCACTCCACCACCCACCTGCAAGTGCTATAAGTCAATGTGTCATTCTGATCTGTGATAAGGTTGAGTTGCATTCTAGCATTACATCCTTCAAAAGGCATCACGGTAGCACAGCACAGATAGATCACTTCACCAGGGACGACCAAGGGAACCAGAAAGTAAAATGGGTGGGAATATTAGAACACCAGCTGTTCTTTGACTCCAACTCCCATCTGCCCCAGTCAGCATGCAGGGGACAACCATGGAGTCTCAAATTTCAGTGGCACCCAATGCAATGCCATTTTTTTGTGCCCCTCCACCTCTCACACTCCATTCTGACCAGCAGTTGAGGCATCCAAACTGGTCATGTGCTCCCCTAAATCTGCCTCTGTAGCATGGCCAATGTTCAAGGATAATGAGATATCATCCCCCAACAATATCTGGATTGCTACAGGTGCCCCTTTCCAGGCTATTTCCTTGGTAAACAGGAAACACTGGAAGCTGAGAAGCATAACACCCACCTGCACATAATTACTTACACATGAAACCTGGCGAATGGAGGCTGGGAAAAGTTGTATGGACGCTGTTCAGAGAAATATTTTGGAGATATGATCCCACTAATGAGGAAGTCTCCTGGCCGGTAATAATTGTGTGCTTCATTTTCTTCCCTGATCAGATTCAAGGGGCATTTTGTCTTTAGGTCTCCAAAGACTCCATGGGGCATCAGCAGAAGAAGTAGCAACAGAAGCAGCAAGGATCTCATTCTGGCTCTGCTTCCTACACGTTTCTTGTGAGTGGATCCTCTCACCTCCTGAACCAGCTAATCAGGAGAAGACAGAACGTCTTGCAAGACCAAAGCTGCACCACCAATATGGGTGGTGTTCAGCTATGGCTTCAGAGCCATTGGACTTCACGTGGTATTTCCCATGTCCCTTCTGCCAGTTCTCACTAATGTATCTCTGACACAGGAGATGTTCTGTGTGCCACATTACCAAGGCTCAGTAAGTAACATCACACCAATCTTGATTCTGATGTTTAGACAGTTTCCCTAAATGTCTCTTGAGCTTTGGCAAGAATGAGGATAGATCACTATGATTTTCATAATGATAAGGGGAATAAGGTTCACTTCTGTAATATACTGGCTTGAGGGGCAGGTGCAGAGGTGGAGAAAAACATGTCTGCAAGAAAGCACAGGTGTTTATTCAAAATTTGACATGAGTTGAAGGTGGGGGGAGTTGGCCTGGACTTTGATGGTGGGAATCTGGGCATTCTGATGGAGGATACCAGAGGTCCATCTAATTTGGTATTCTGCTTCCTACAGTAGCCAAGACCCTGAGATCCTTTTTACACATACACCTGGCAAGCCAGGTTTCCCCCCATCTTATATTTGTAACCTTACATTTGTCCCTATTGAAATTAATTTTGTTAGTTTGGGCCTAGTTCTCCAATTTGTTAAGGTCATCTTGAATCCCGATTCTGTCTTCTGTGGCATTAGCTACCCTTGCCCTACTCTTAAATTCCTGAATCATATCTCCTGAGTCTTGGGATTGCAGATGAGGTTCTACCAATGATTTGCAGAATAACAAACCCTTTCTTGCATACAAGTATCAATCAATCTTTATTATTGCCATCACAGAGCAGCCACCAAGTTACAATATGATTTACAATTTGCAATTTTCAGCCCAGGCGAAGACCATAAGGGATTAAAACCATGACAAAAGACAAGGATATGTGTGGGCATTGTTACACATTCACATTCAATTCATAGTTAGAATAGATTACTGAGTACTAGTGTGGTTGTAAAGAAATTTAACCATTCAATTCCTAGTTATCCATTTTGATGCATGTAATTCAACATCAAAAGGAGGAGAAGTTTGACAAAAGGAGGGAGGTATAAAAATTATCATATCTGTCTAGGAATTTTGTTCAGATGGATGTAATATGTAAGGAGTGAATTTCATGGTATGAATAGTATAGTACTATGTGCTCAACCATTTCCACACCTAATTAACAAGAGCTGACATGTTGGTTAAAGAATGTGTGAACATCTCCCATCCAAAGAGCACATGGAAAGGCGTCAAAGTGGGCCTAAGTCAAATTCCAAAGCATACTCTGCTGGAACAAAGCTTTTGCTACAATTTCCCTGAGTCATACATTGTAAAAGGATAGAGTGAATCTGACTCAAATGAGGATTAGCAACGTAAAAGCCAACGTGGCTAATCAGGTATCTAGTGGGAATCAGGGAGTGACAAAGCAGTTATAATGCATTCATTTTAATCATTCATAATTTATGCAAAACAAAGAGAGCTATATGGAGCTATAATCTGAAGACTACGTGCTCACAGTGCTACCCATTGTCAGCCTGGAATGTTTCAAGCATTAGGTGTCATCTTAAATTTCTCTTGTCAGATGCTGCTTTGTATTCAGATCAGGCCTCAGCAAAATAATGTAGCATTTTGGCATGAAGATGCAGCCCAGAAGCCCAGCACTGGAGGCCAACATAGAGAAGATCTGCACAGCTACCATGTATTTCCCCTTGGTGCTCAGGTAGGTGGGCACAAAGGACACCCAAACACTGCAGAAGACCAGCATGCTGAAGGTGATCAGCTTGGCTTCATTGAAGGACCCTGGGAGCTTCCTGGCCAGGAAAGCCAGTGTGAAGCAGATGGCAGCCAGGAAGCCCATGTAGCCCAGGGCAATATAAAACATGGCAGCAGATCCTTCATTGCATTGCAGGATGATCTCTTCAGCCCGGGAATGCATGTCAGAGTCAGGGAATGGAGGAGACAAGCACAGCCAGATGGTGCAGATGACAACTTGGAGACTGGAACAGCAAATGACAATGGAGTTGGCCAGACTCTTCCCCAGCCATCTTCTCACCCTGTTCCCTGGCTTCGTGGCCAGGAAGGCCAGCACCACCGTGATGGTCTTTGCCAAGACAGAAGAAACAGCAACTGAGAAGATGATGCTGAAGGCTGTTTGTTGGAGAAGGCAGGTCCCTTTCCTTGGTTGCCCAATGAACAGGAAGGTGGACAAAAAAGAAAGCAGGAGGGAGACGAGGAGGATGTAGGAGAGGTCCCGGTTGTTGGCTTTCACTATGGGAGTCTCCTTGTATTTAATGAAGATTACTAACACAATGCCTGTTGTTAAAGATAAGGAAAGGGCAATGGAAACTAAGATGATCCCCAAATGTTCTTTATAAGCTAGGAAAGTGATAAACCTGGGGACACATTGATCTCTGTTATTGCTTGGATGCTGATCTTCGGGACATTTGGTGCAACCTTCTGCATCTAAGGAAGAGAAAAAGAGTGGCTTGAGCATCAGAGCATTATTTGGTTTTCAAAAAGATTTTTGAAGTGGGGGAGGTCAAGGAGTAAGACAGTTGAATAGGGAAAGTGTGGCAAAGAAATGCTTGTTCGATTGCTTATTTGAGGTTTACATTTGTATCCTGCCTTTCTTCTGAGGAGACAGTAGTGGGGCACAAAGTTTTCCTCAGTTTTTATTGCCAAAACAACCTTGTGATGTAGGGCAAAGCTTTGATGCAGTGACCTCCCCACAGAGGTGTGTCCAGCAACTTCACCATACATTTTTTTTTGCCTAAGAATAAAGACACACCTCTTTACATTGACCTGTGGCAGTTTATTATTATTTGATTATTTATTTTTACATTTATCCACTACCTTTCCTCCAAAGGGCTCAAGGTAATGTACATGAATATCCTCCTGCCCTTTTTATATTTACAACAAACCTGTGAGGTGCGTTAGGCTGAGAGACACTTGCCTAATGAGCAATTTGCAACTGTGTTTTTAAAAACAGTGTAAATGATAAATTTATCCAACACCTCAGGTAATTTTTATGTTAGCTGGACTGGAAGAAGATTGTTACAAGTTTAACTGCCTTCTCATATTTCACTTTTTCTGTATGATTTCTTGTTATATCTTTGGTAGCTAATGCAAACAATTTCCTCTTTCTTCTGTGCAATGCTCCTGGCAGTCAGATCAAAACTGTCCACCGCTTGTTTTGTAATCATTTTCATATAATGCATCATATATTTTGTGTTTGAGTTTCTGCTTTACTGTTTCAAATATTTCCTTTTAAAAATTATTCCCCTTTTATCTTCTATTACTTACACACACACACACACACACACACTCTTTAAAAATAAATGTCTATGGTGTGATTCAGTTTCTTTGATCATTGAGAGCATAGCTGAAAATAGTCAAAGACTATGTACAGTGGATTGGATGCTCGGGTTGCAAATGTGATCCGTGCGGGATCACGCAATGTTTGCAACCCGCAGTGGCGTATCTGTGCATGCACGGGTTGCGATTTGGTGCTTCTGCGCATGCATGCATGTATACTAAGCTGTCTCCCTGTTACCCACATGGTTCTGCAATGATTGCTTCCTTACTTTCAGCTTAATTCCCGGAAGAAAGGATGGTGATTGAAAATAGAGAAGCCAATAAAACACCTATGTTCAAAAATGTATTAGAAGAAGAAGAGTTTGGACTTGATATCCCGCTTTATCACTACCCTAAGGAGTCTCAAAGCGGCTAACCATCTCCTTTCCCTTCCTCCCCCACAACAAACACTCTGTGAGGTGAGTGGGGCTGAGAGACTTCAGAGAAGTGTGACTGGCCCAAGGTCACCCAGCAGCTGCATGTGGAGGAGCAGAGACGCGAACCCGGTTCCCCAGATTACAAGACAACCGCTCTTAACCACTACACCATACTGGCTCTCTTACTCTTCTGCACATAGTGTTTCTGGGTGACTCTTTTCCCTATTTCTATTCTCTAAAGGAATGCCCTCTCCCTCGGAATGACCCACCTTCCTGAGTGGAGATGGTTCCTTCTGCACATAGAGCACAAGCATAGCAGCAAATTGGCTCTCCTTCTTGAACCACCTTGGCGTATCCAGGCTGGCAGCTTTTGGTACACCTGGAGCGAGGCACAGTCTAGTCATGCGGAGAAGAAGGTGCACCGAGGAGAAAGTGTTAGAAGCATCTGTGACTATGGAATTCATAGGGTTTGGGAAGGACCCAATCAGATCTCTGGTTCCACTGAACCCGTTTATGTGCCTGCCTTCTGTACAGAAATCTGCTCAAGGAAGAGGACAAACTATACCAAAACAGCTTTCTGACCATGAAAGCTGTTTAACCATGGAAGACTCTCGCAAGAGATTGTGGTCTCTCCTCCCTTGGAGGTTTTCAAGCAGAGGCTGGATGGCCATCTCCCATACATGATTTTGTTGAGATCCCTGCATTGCAGAGAGTTGGACCAGATGACCCTCAGGGTTTCTTCCAACTCCACAATTCCATGATTCTAATCATAGCAATAAGAAAACACTGATAGAGAGCAGTTATTAAAAGTACTGCCACTTCAAAGCAGTTACAGTGGTACCTCGGGTTAAGTACTTAATTCATTCCGAAGGTCCGTTCTTAACCTGAAACTGTTCTTAACCTGAAGCACCACTTTAGCTAATGGGGCCTCCTGCTGCCGCCATGCCACTGGAGCATGATTTCTGTTCTCATCCTGAAGCAAAGTTCTTAACCTGAAGCACTATTTCTGGGTTAGTGGAGTGTGTAACCTGAAGCGTATGTAACCCGAGGTACCACTGTACTTAAAAATGATTCCTGGATTATTATTAAAAGGACTTTGCGTGCGGAGAATATCCTTTTGAACTATATACACCTATTGTATGGAAGCTGACAACTGGACAGTGAAAATGGATTCTACATGCCCTAACTGTGGCCAAGAGACTGATATTTATGAACTGGAAGAATGAAGATAAGATACCCTTTAATCAATGGATCAGTAAGATGACACTCGCAGCTTATGAATGGATCACTTAGAGGTGTTGATTACATGACTACATTCTGTATATACTCATTCCAAATATCAATTTATTTGTCAAAACAAAGACAAATACATTGATATTTGGAATGAGTATATACAGAATGTAGTAGGCTATGAATAACCACATTTGTATCAGGAGTATAACATTTATTTCTATAGAACAACGTACAGAAATGTACTTATTTTATCTACTGTATTACTTTTGCACCTTTGGCCAGACATTGTAGCAAGGGTGCCGACTTGGGCCCCAGTTTATGGGTGCCCAATGGCGCCCATGACATAATGTGACGTTATGACGATGTGACGTCGTGATTACACGACATCACGTTATGTCGGCACACCGTAGCGGCGCTTCCAAGGCCTTGTGGGAACTCAGAGGTCATGCTGGAAGTCTCATGAGGCCTCCAAAGCAACTTCCAGTTTCTATCAGAAGTTGCATTCCACCCAGGGCCCCCTAGAGTTGTAGTAAGGCCTCCTGTGAACCCTGAATTTCCAGGGTTCCAAAATATTTGGAGATATAAGATGCTCTCCACTTCACACAGTCACATGCAAATTATTCAAGAAATTATTAGAGCTCCACAGATTTTTTATGCTGTGAACTGCCCTGATATATATATGGTTTGACTTCACCCCAAAGGTGCCATTGTCTCCCGAGACAGAGTAAATTCCCAACTCCAGAAGTAAATTTAGAAGGATCTGGTGTCTCTTCTCAGGATCCCAGGGCTCTGTCTGTTCCTTCAGAATGCCAAATTCCCTTCCTGTCTCAGCTGCCGTGGCAAGAGGGAGTTGCTGTGGCAGCTGTTAGCTGGTTAGCTGAGACAAAATGGATCCACCTTATAATACCGTTTTGCAGCACTTGCTGAAGGAAGAGTGTAAACAGGCTCTCCTAGCCTACCTGCTCCTTTACATTCCCTACCTTCTTAAATTGGTTGGGCCACTGAATGTCTTTTGAGTCAATGGTGAACTTCATGTTGGTTGATGCCGCTCCCCTTATATTCCCAATTTTCACTCTAGTACGAGAGTTATTGGGAAACATCAGCCAGTTCACAATGTCGAAGTCAGGTGGCAGCTCCCAGTTCTTATCCAAACACGGTCTGCCCATGGAAGTATTCAAACACTGGATTTCTTTTAAGAAATGGTAGAGCTGAAATGGCAAGGAAAATACCAGCATTAAGAAACAACGAGACAATGTGGAATATGTTGGTGGGCGGAAAAAGATACAGAAAGGAAAAATCCTTGAGGCAAGTGTGGTTTGGTGAGAGAACTCCAGCAGAGATTTGAAATCACAAAACATGCAGCAAAGTAAAGCACGGAACGCAGGTGGCGCTGTGGGTTAAAGCCTCAGCGCCTAGGACTTGCCGATTGAAAGGTCGGCGGTTCGAATCCCTGCGGCGGGGTGCGCTCCCGCTGCTCGGTCCCAGCGCCTGCCAACCTAGCAGTTCGAAAGCACCTCCGGGTGCAAGTAGATAAATAGGGACCGCTTACCAGCGGGAAGGTAAACGGCGTTTCCGTGTGCAGCTCTGGCTCGCCAGAGCAGCGATGTCACACTGGCCACGTGACCCGGAAGTGTCTCCGGACAGCGCTGGCCCCTGGCCTCTTAAGTGAGATGGGCGCACAACCCCAGAGTCTGGCAAGACTGGCCCAGACGGGCAGGGGTACCTTTACCTTTACCTTAAAGCACGGAAATATAGGCTGTAAAGCCTTTAAAATATGTTCCTCCAAAACGTCCCCTTTAAAAGTATCTTTCCAAAATTCCCTTCATCCCACAGCATAGGAAAATACCACATGTTTGGTAAGTTTAAAAATTGTTTACTTACAAACTCCCCAAAGGTCAGATTCATGTGCTTCGGAAATTTGCACAGGAAGTAAAGCATAGCTTGCTTACAAAGTGGTGCAAGTTCCTAAATCATTGGTATAGCAACTCAAGAAGTAACCAGCTCAAACCTCTTCACACACTGAGCTTCCCAAGTGGAGGGTGTATGTGAACAATAGGCTTGATTACCTATTTCCTCCCAAGGTGAGGAGAAGTGACCTAGGCTAAGCCTGGCAGGACCATTAATTAGACTTAAGCATGTTGGTTATATGAGGTTGGTTATCCCACAAATCCACTCACTTCAAGCTCTTATAAATTGGGGCCAGTTTGCATCTCATCTAGAGCATAAGTCCTATTCATGCAATCTTTTCTTAAATTGATTATAGCATTTATAGAGCACCTTTCATATAAAATAACAAGGAGCTTTGCAGAACAAGATTAGTACAAAAGACAATATAATACTTGTTTTAAACCTAATAATAATAATAATAATAATAATAATAATAATAATAATAATATTTATACCCCAACCATCTGGCTGGGCTTCCCCAGGCACTCTGGGCGGCTCCCAACAGAATATTGAAAACACAATAAAACATTAAAAACTTCCTTGTCTTCTAAAAGTCAGATAGTTGCTTATTTCCTTGACATCTGATGGGAGGGCGTTCCACAGGGCGAAAAGGCCCTCTGCCTGGTTCCCTGTAACCTCACTTCTCACAGTGAGGGAAATGGCAGAAGGCCATCACCGCTGGACCTCAGAGAGGTCAGGAATGTGGTTATGTATAGGCATATTGGAACTAGCTGACACCCATTTTATCTCTAGTGAAGATTATTCCACAGTACAGGGCCCACTGCAAAGAAGGCAGACACAGATCTATCCAAAGTCAATATCACCATAGGTGTGGGACATGCATCTTTGCCAAGAACCTCCTCTGCCTCATGCAAAGATATTTAGGGAAGGGGTTTTTCTCACGTACAGGTTTCCATATGACCTGGAACCCTGAAAAAGGCATTTTTTCCTTTAAAAAATCTCATTACTACATTGCATTCCACAGTTGGACTACTGCAATGAACTCTATGTGGGGCTACCGTTGAAGGTGACCCGGAAACTACAACTAATCCAGAATGTGGCAGCTAGACTGGTGACTGGGAGCGGCTGCCGAGACCACATAACATCGGTCTTGAAAGACCTACATTGGCTCCCAGTACATTTCCAAGCACAATTCAAAGTGTTGGTGCTGATCTTTAAAGCTCTAAAGGGCCTCGGTCCAGTATATCTGAAGGAGTGTCTCCACCCCCATCATTCTACCCGGACACTGAGGTCCAGCACCAAGGGCCTTCTGGTGGTTCCAGAGAAGGCAAGTTACAGGAAACCAGGCAGAGGGCCTTCTCGGTAGTAGCACCCACCCTGTGGAACACCCTCCCATCAGATGTCAAAGAGAACAACAACTACCAGACTTTTAAACGACATCTGAAGGCAGCCCTGTTCAGGGAAGCTTTTAATGTTTCATGCATTACTGTATTTTAATATTGTGTTCTCTCGGCAGAACTCTATTAGCCTTTGCCCTGCTTCATTTTGAACTCCAAGGCCAAGCCAGTTGTTCCTTTTATCTCTTGATTCCCTACTTTAGCATTCCAATCCCCTATAATGAGAAGAACATTTGAATTATGGTGTTTGAGGAGACTCTTGAGAGTCCCATGGACTGCAAGAAGATCAAACATCTCCACTCTGAAGGAAATCAGCCCTGAGTGCTCACTGGAAGGACAGATCGTGAAACTGAGGCTCCAATACTTTGGCCACCTCATGAGAAGAGAAGACTCCCTGGAAAAGACCCTGACGTTGGGAAAGATGGAGGGCACAAGGGGACGACAGAGGACAAGATGGTTGGACAGTGTTCTCGAAGCTACCAGCATGAGTTTGACCAAACTGCGGGAGGCAGTGGAAGACAGGAGTGCCTGGCGTGCTCTGGTCCATGGGGTTACGGAGAGTCGGACACGACTAAACGACTAAATGACTAAACAACAACAATAACATTGTGTTGGAAGCCACCCAGCCAGATGGGCGGGGTATAAATAATAAATTATCATCATCATCATCATCATCATCATCATCAATAAGACAATGGTTTGTGGCTTGCAAAAGCAAGAAGAAAATACCTGCCATGGCTGTAGCCTATGATGCTCCCATTCATCTCCTTCACTCAGCACCATCATCTGCTTTGACCTAGATGAAACCACAGCATTTAAGGCCTGAGCCACAGCATGAACATTGACGTAAGTGCTGTAGCTGTCTTGAGACAGGGCTCTCTCCAGCTCCTCCTGGGGCAAAGTCTCAAGTCTCTCCTCCTCTCTGCAACTTTCCCAGCTTTTCATGGACAACGTATGTTTTGAATAAGAGCAACGGAATGCTCCTGCCAAAAAGTGATCAAGAAGCGGGGAGTTTGCTTCATAGTAATCATGTTTGTTGCTCCTTATTTTGGTCTTCATGACAAAGGAGAGAGAACCATGGATGTACCGGAAGTAACCAGGAGAAAATGATGAGCCAGAATTGATTTCCTGGAAAGTTGTTGTGATCCAGACTTTTGCCTGTGTTTGCTTCTCAAAGAATTGGTTTACTGCCATGATGAGTGCCAATCCCTTGAGACTGGTCACATAGCAAACAATTACACTGACTTGTCTCCGCATGAAAAATAGCTCACTCAGGCTCATGAAGAGATATAGATTGTTTTCTGGTATCCTTTTTGAGAAGGCGATGCAAACCCCACTGCTGGTCATCTGAGGTGTCAAAGCACCCACAAACCTTTCTCCACTGTCATCCTCTGGAGCAAGGAGCCCGATCCATGTCCATCCAAAGTACAGGAGCAACTGAACAATCCCCGTGTACTGAGCTTCTTCTCTGGGGAACATCTGGTATATAGAAGGAAACTCAGTTTTACCCTCAAGAAGCCGGGCGGTGAAGCCATAACTGAGCTAGTGAGGAAAGGAAAGTATTAGTGCTTTGTTTTGCTTTCAGGATAAGCACAAGATATTTAATGGTTGCATAGGTGCCAGCTTGCTCCCTCCTTAAGAACCTAGCTGGTGCATCTGATTGGTTGGCGTCTGTCTTGGGAGACAATGGATGTGAAGTCAAATGGTTGGAAGGTTACAGTGCTTGCTGTGGCTGTGAAAACCAATACAGGAGAGACATGTTTTGTTGCATGTAAAAGCTTGCTCTATCTCATGGATATGCCAGTAAAACACATGAGACCACGAGTGAAAAAGTAGTCCAAAGTATTTATTTCTTTTCTGTGCGGAAAGGACCAGCAGGGATATTTCCCCAAATTATGTGGCCACGCGCCAATGGATTCCATGCCATTTTATACATTGACAATGCACATAACATACATTCCATTAAGTTTAAATTTCCTATCCAGTCAAAATACTGAGTTTCCCTCACCCTATTTCCTTTCAAGGCACTTCAAGCATATACCGCGCTGTCTCTCTTAGGCTGGTCCAAATGACAAACAGTGTGAGCATGCATACTAACTATCCTCTTCAACAAAGAGAGCATCGTGTGATTGGTTACCCTTACCAAATTCTTTGGGCATGCTCAGTATGCCAGGATCTTATTTCGTAAGTGCCCCACCCCCATTGCGCTGCCGCATTTATAGGTCCCCAGGATCGCGCCACTCGCCCCAATTGGCCCAAACAGCCAAGTGAGATCCTGGGGCCCAACAGACAAGGCTTGGGCCATGCCTAGCAACAACACACCCCATGGGGGTGGCTTAAGGGTCTCTTGCGCAACCAGGATCCTTGATTTAGGAGGATCCCATTTCTACTCCCCTCAGACTGTCCTCCTTCCTCTTCGGATTCTTCGCTGTCTGTCTGAGTGGGAACGCCCCTGACAGGAGGCTTTGAAAGTCTCCTAAATTAAAATGCAAAAACCCCACAGAACGAGGCACCAAGTTTCTGGTCTTCAATCTCACACACACACACACACACGGAGCATCTGATTCCTCATTTGAACTCAGGACCCAAACACTGATTCAGGGGTTTTCGTTGAGGGAGGCGCAGATCCGGCAGGGGGATGAAGGTGGGGAAATCACAGTGGGAAGACTTGCCCACCCAAGCGCTGGAGATGGATGGGGAGATCAGCCACATCTCCCAGCTGGCCACCTTCACAGGAACAATCCAATTGGCTTTCAAAGAGACTGGCGCTGGTGCTCTTCCTGGTGAAAGCAGCTTGGTCACGCCCCATCAGGGATGCTGATATTTCAGCACCCATCACTGGAGTGGCACGACAAAAATGGGAGGAAGAGCTAATTTGGCTATGGGGTGCAATCTGGACGGTTCTGCCAGAGGTGCAACATTGCCTAGCTGTGGCTCTGGTTGGGTGGCATCTTCTGGCAACTCCTAGCGCCAAGCTAGTGCCAAATGTTTTGCTTTCCTTTCCTTTGGACACATCAGCGAGGCCATGGTGTGGGTGGGTGTCTTGTTTTCTGGGCAGCCCTGCCCCCACGTCCCACATTGACTGGCCTGAAGAGAAAGTGGAATTTTATGCAGTTGACATTTTACTCTGCCCTTGCATGCCACACCTTCATACCTGTGGGGTTTTGTAGATGCCTGACATGGCTTGAATCTGTTTTGCAATTGCAGATTTCCCCCTTTCAAGGACAGCCAGGAGGTGATTTTTCCTCCCACAGTTATAATTCGGAATATTGCTATCCCAGCCTCCAAGCAAGTCTATCATGGCATCGGAAGTCATCCTTGCATCTAAATAGTTCTCATAGAGGTTGTAGCCCAGAGTGATATTGGGTAGGAGTCGGGGATTCTGGTTGATTTCCTGGATGGTGAACAAGAAGGACAAGATGTGCCAGTAGTATCTAACTGTCCCACTGCAATAAATAAATCAACAAAAAGTGTCAAGCTTCTATTCATCATCATCATCATCAAATGACAGAAAAGAAGAAAGGGCTTGGATTGGAGGAGGAAAGCTTTCATTTCACTGAGGAGTTGCCCCATGATCTTCTGTATGTTTACTGTTGCAACCACAACTGTGGTTAGGCAGTTTATATATTGCTCAAATAGAATAATAATAATAATAATAATAATAATAATAATAATAATAATAATATACATACATACTTTTATTTATACCCCGCCCTCCCCAGCCAAGACTGGGCTCAGGGCTGCTGACACCAGGTATAAAAACAATTGATTGAAATACAACTTAAAAGCAAGATTAAAATACGACATTAAAACATTAAACTGCAGCCTCATTTCAGTAGGAACTCAAATCAAAAACTTTTTTGAGGATGAAAACGTCAAGTCTTCACCAAGGCCAACTATCCAGACTGGTCCTACATGGGCCAGAAGAAAGCCAGGGAAGTCCCCAAATAGGAGCTCCATCACAGAAAGAGAAAGGAAAGAGGGGGAGGTGATCAAGTTGATTCCAAATAAAACCTTGTCACCTTGGAAAGTGCATGAGTTCCATGCCACCCTCATCTCCCTCCTGCAGGTGAGATCATTTAATGTTTCCTTTTCATTCCTGACCAGATTTATTTGTATTTTTGTGTCACCATCTTTAAGGGGCAACACAGCAACATCGATAGAGTTATTTTACTAGGGAAGACCCAGGGGGTGAGGAAATAGGGGAACCTGTTGCTGGACTCCCAACTCCCATCAGCCAGAGCCAGCAAGACCAGCGGCGTAGCGTGGGTTGTCAGCATCCGGGGCAAGGCAAGTAATTTGCGCCCCCTAACCCGGGACAAGGCAAGTAATTTGCGCCCCCTAACCTGGGGCAAGGCAAGTAATTTGCGCCCCCTAACCCCTAACCTGCCGCTGCTGCCAGCTTCTTGCTGCTGCCTGGTCTGGTCTGGTGTGGTTCTCTCCCGCACTCAGCGCTGCGCTGGGCGGCCGCTGCACTGTCCTTCCCCCAGATAGTCCCTCGCTCTCTCTCCGCACTGCACGCCTGGCACCCACCACCTCCACAGTGGGCGGCGACCCGGCAGCTCGGATCGGATTCGCACAGCCAGCACTGCAGTGAGAGAGAGTGAGTGAGCCAGGTAGGGGCAGAGAGCTGCAGGTGCGAGCGCGCCCCCAGATGTTGTGCCCGGTGCGGCCGGCCCCCCTGCACCCCCCACACTACGCCCCTGAGCAAGACCAGTGGTTAGAGAAGATGGGAACTGTGGTACATTGACGTCTGTAGGGCCACAGGCTTCACAGCCCTGAAATAGCGGCAATTTCATCGAAAAACAGAAACCATTGAAATGATACATATAATTACTCACCCCCCAAACTTGACTACCGGGGTCCTGGAAAAGTTGTATGGAAGTTGATCCATAATAATATTTGGAGATATGATCCCACTAATGATGAAATCACCAGGCCGGTAGTAATTGCGTGCATCAGTTGGTTCCCTGATCAGATTCAAGGGACATACTGCCTTCAGGTTCCCAAAGACTGAATGGGGCATCATTAGCAGTTGGAATAGCAATGGAACTAGGAGGAATCTCATTCTGGCTCTGCCTTCTACACTGCTCTTGTCACCCCCAGAGCCAGCTAATTCAAAGAAGCCAAAAATTCTTGCAAGACCAAAGCTGCAATGGCTTTCCTAATCGAGGTGTTCAGCTATGACTTCAGAGCTATTAAACACTATGCAGACGTATCCACTTCCTATCCAGCTTTTCATCTGTTATAAATCTTGACAAAGTCTGTCTCTGACACAGGAGATATTCTCTGCAAAGACTACCCCACCCAGCACTGTGCAATTAATAACGGCATCCTGTTGTTGATTCTGATGTTTTGGCAATCTCCAGAAATATCTTTCAGAAGACTAAATCACTATGATTTTGATAATTAATAGCAGAAGAAGTTTGCATGACTTACTGGAATAGAGAAGAGCCGGAGAAAAACATGTTTGTGATCTGCATCTCGAAAGTTCGACATGTGTCCAAGTGAGGGGAAGGGGGAGTTTGGCCTGAACTTTGTTCGCAAGAACCTTTGAAGAGCCCTACAGCTGGATTAGAAGAAAGGCCCGTCTTGTCTTGTAGCCTGTATCTCCCATTGGTGCTCTGGGAAGCACACAAGCAGGGCAGAGGGTTCAAAAGGGGCTGGTCACATTTTCTCAAGGGATGGGTGGGCTTTAAAGTAATTAATGGCCAATAGCCACAATGGTCACACTCTTCCTCTCCAGTTAGCTTCTGAACCCAGTTGCTGCAAACCTTGTTGTTGTTGTTTAGTCGTATCCGACTCTTCAAGACCCCATGGACCAGAGCACGTCAGGCACTCCTGTCTTCCACTGCCTCCCGCAGTTTGGTCAAACTCATGCTGGTAGCTTCGAGAACACTGTCCAACCATCTCGTCCTCTGTCGTCCCCTTCTCCTTGTGCCCTCCATCTTTCCCAACATCAGGGTCTTTTCCAGGGAGTCTTCTCTTCTCATGAGGTGGCCAAAGTCTTGGAGCCTCAGCTTCAGGATCTGTCCTTCCAGTCAGCACTCAGGGCTGATTTCCTTCAGAATGGATAGGTTTGTTTTTCTTGCAGTCCATGGGACTCTCAAGAGTCTCCTCCAGCACCAGAATTCAAAAGCATCCATTCTTTGGCGATCAGCCTTCTTTATGGTCCAGCTCTCACTTCCATACATCACTACTGGGAAAACCATAGCTTTTACTATACGGACCTTTGCTGGCAAGGTGATGTTTCTACTTTACTTTGCTGCAAACCTTAGGAGCGGAGAATTCTGTTCTGCTCAGGGGCTGGTAGTGAGATTTCAAATGAAGCACTGGGTTGGCTGCTGTGAGAGCAGGCTGTGGGATGATGATGATGACGATGGACCATTGACCTGATTTAGCAGGCAGGATCTTATTATATTTGAGCAGACCATGCCTTACATCAATCCATGAGTTCAGTCCATAATTGCCTTGCCTTGCTGCTTTGTTGTTTTCTGCCCTGGATCTTTTGGGAGGAAAGGCAGGATAGGAATGTTGACAATAAGAATAAGAATTAGAATAAATATTTTGTAGAATTATCATTAGAAAAAAGTGTCCCACGGTCTATTCAGGAATTGAGATGCATGCAATTTTGGGTGCCTGATGGAGGTAGCTTCTATAGTTCTACGTTCAATAAGGAACCAAATTCTGCCTTATTTTTGGGTGGGCAGTGTGGGATAACCAGCCTCATATAACTAACTAACCAGCCTCCTATAACTTAAGTCTAATTAATGCATAAAGGGGTTAAGACCATAAAGTAAGCTGTCCTGCCAGGCCGTGTCATGCACCCTCAAGCCTTTGTTTCTCTCAGTCCACCATGCAAACTCCCACCTACTGTAAAGAGTTATGAGCTGGGTGGCCCTAGTTCAAACTGCATGGCTTACACAACTTACCCTTGTGTTTCTACACAAATAATTTAGAAACCTTTCACCACTTTGGAACCTATGTTTTACTGTCTGGGTTTTCTGACTGCTGAATGGAAAAAACATATTCACGGGACCTTAAAGAGTTTGTAAGTAAACCATTTTTTAATTTAGCAAATATGTGGGAAGAGGGGAACTTTGGAAGGAATTTAGAAAGGCATATTTTAAAGGTCTAACAACCTATGTTTCTACACTTTACTTTGCTGCATTTTTTGTTATTTTAAATCTCAGCTGGGGATTGGGAACTGCCAGAAAGTAGTTGCCCCAAACAAGGATCTTGGCATCCAGGAATTCTGCTATATACCTATTTTTCCTTACTAACCATCATAGAATCATAGAGTTGGAAGAGACCACAAGGGCCATCGAGTCCAACCCCCTGCCAAGCAGGAAACACCATCAGAGCACTCCTGACATATGGCTGTCAAGCCTCTGCTTAAAGACCTCCAAAGAAGGAGACTCCACCACACTCCTTGGCAGCATATTCCACTGTCGAACAGCTCTTACTGTCAGGAAGTTCTTCCTAATGTTTAGGTGGAATCTTCTTTCTTGTAGTTTGGATCCATTGCTCCGTGTCCGCTTCTCTGGAGCAGCAGAAAACAACCTTTCTCCCTCCTCTATGTGACATCCTTTTATATATTTGAACATGGCTATCATATCACCCCTTAACCTCCTCTTCTCCAGGCTAAACATGCCCTGCTCCCTTAGCTGTTCCTCATAAGGCATTGTTTCCAGGCCTTTGACCATTTTGGTTGCCCTCCTCTGGACACGTTCCAGTTTGTCAGTGTCCTTCTTGAACTGTGGTGCCCAGAACTGGACACAGTACTCCAGGTGAGGTCTGACCAGAGCAGAATACAGGAGAAGACAGGGGACTCAGCTACATTAAACACTGTGACACCTAATGGCCCTTTGGCAACGCGATTTCCCAAAATGAGGTTTACGTGTTTTCTTGAAATGATTTTTTTATGTGTCTAGATCCAGCCAGGAGCTACTGACCATGCAAGGAGCACAAAGTTATCACTAGAAAGTTCCCCAACTATGTAGGTTAGATGGTCAAAGTTTGGGGGGCTTGGGGCATTCCAGATGGTTTCTTTCCCCACCCTTAAGAATTCAGTAGGGGGTGCTGAGTGTGGTTTTAGCTGTCATTAGAGCAAAAGACTCACCTCCCATGGAAGTACAGGGGGATATTATATAGGAGAATTCCTAGGCTAGTTTTGACCCCTTAGCCCTTCCCCTCCTTTTTTCCTTTCCAGGTTCCTCCTCTCACTCCACGCATAGTCTGTACAGTGCAGTATGGGAGCCCAACCAACAACTGCTCCAGTTCACTGCCGTAGTACATGTGGATGCCCAGCTCATGGTTTATCACCACAGCCAGAAGAGGCCATCGTGGTCTTGTGAACCATGGCTGAAGAATGCTGAGAAAAACCATCCTTGCAACTGGGAATGGGAAATGGAGAGAGGGCTGAGGTTCAGAGGGAACCTGGTGAATCTGCAGAAATTCTACTGCCTGACCAGAGCTGAATTGTGTGCAGGAGGGACCCAGATTCTACTCCCCACATCCTCCATCCTCCATCCATCAGAATATTTGGAAGGGCAGTGGGACAAAAAAGGGCGCCTCCAAGGGTGGAGTCAAGCCACTGTGATAGCAGCACCCAAGTGACCTCCCTGGGCCACAGACTTGAGAAATGGGTATGGAAGTCCTAGGCTGTCCAGATGACAAAACTGTCGGAAATCTCGAGCCTTGTCAGAGGAATTTGCCACTCTCCAGGCACCCGGCTTGAGTTCCTTGTTGACCTTCCCATCTGCGACTCCCGGCAGGATACAGGTGAGGTCTCTATCAGCGATCCTCCTCAACGTGAGAAGAACACACCACTGCCTTCCCCAGGGAGGGGAAAGAGACAGACAGAAATGTATTTACATGCCTTTATTTCTGTCTTTGCAGCAGTACAGAGAAACACGTCTGCACTCTCTAAACACCAATAGCAGAGAGAGATAGACTCCACCCCTGTACTTCCAGTACAGGTCAGATGACACTCTGAGCTAACATCCGGTGCTCAGTACAGTGAATAGACTGTCCCTTTGCTCCCACGGTACAGTCCCAAACATCAACATCCTGTTTGGCTTTCCAGCCAGCTGCAGCTTGCTGCTGCATTGCTCCTTTTTCGTAACAAAAACACCCCTCTTGGCCCCACTGATGTGGCCCCACTGAAGCAGAGCAATGTGTTCCAGGCTTGGCTGCAGGAGTTGCCGGAAGGAGGCATACAAGACACCATCCATCCGTCTTAGGGACTCCGGATTTGTGTAGGGTTTACTCCTGAGCCTTTTCCTAACCTGAAGATGTCCCCACAAGTCAGGACACACAAAGACATTTATGAGGCCCATGGAGCCCAGCTGGACTTTTTACCTTCTCTTTGAAAGAGGAGTGTTGGGTTGAAATGATGACAGATGAGTGAGGAGTGTCATATGGGAGGCATCTCTCGAGCAAGTCTCGGGGAGTCCCTTTTATTGAATATTACAGCATTGCCCATTGCCACGTATGTGCTTATTGCTGATTGGTTAACACAAGTACAAAGCAAAGGTTGCATATAGGCATTAATCACTGATAGATTAAAGGCTGGGAAAGGGAGCACAGAACTAGACAGGCATGAAAACCTCCTAATTAAAATATAACTAGTGATTGATATAGCAAGACATAAACAATTACGTTCCGATAGATGTGGACAACCATGCATTAAGAACAGGTCAGAGTATAATGTTTTCCTGAACTCAATGTGAACTGAACATTCTAAGGTGATGAGGGAATGTCTTAGTATTAGAATAATTTGTGCAGCATGTGTAGAAGCAAGGCTTAGAAGCAAGACTTCCCATCATGCCACAGTCATGTGCAGAAGCAGAGCTTCCCATCAGAGGAGAACACATATTCCTTTGAAAATGTCCCCCCTTCAGCTGCTTTGAAGCTGCTGTTGCCCATATGTATACCTGAAGGAGCGTCTCCACCCCCATTGTCCAACCCAGACACTGAGCTCCAGCTTCGAGGGCCTCCTGGTGGTTCCTTCATCTCGAGAAGTAAGGTTACAGGGAACCAGGCAGAGGGCCTTCTTGGTAGTGGCGCCCTCCCTGTGGAATGCCCTCCCATCAGATGTCAAGGAAATAAACAAATATCTGACTTTTTGAAGACATCTGAAGGCAGCCCTGTTTAGGGAAGTTTTCCATTGTAAAGGTAAAGGGATCCCTGAATGTTAGGTCTAGTCACAGACGACTCTGGAGTTGCGGCACTCATCTCATTTTACTGGCTGAGGGAGCCGGCGTACGGTTTCCGGGTCATGTGGCCAGCATGACTAAGCCGCTTCTGGCAAAACCAGAGCAGGGCACAGAAACACTGTTTACCTTCCTACTGGAGTGCTACCTATTTATCTACTTGCACTTTGACGTGCTTTTGAACTGCTAGGCTGGCAGGAGCAGGGACCGAGCAACGGGAGCTCACTCCGTTGTGGGGATTCGAACCGCTGACCTTCTGATTGGCAAGCCCAAGGCTCAGTGGTTTAGACCACAGTGCCACCAGCGTCCCATTGTATAGGAACATACAAATAGGAAAAAAAGCAGGGATTCAGAGACAATATATGGCAAGCAAAGTACCATGAATGTATTTGTCATAGTGCGGCTATTTCAAGGCATGCAGTACATGCAAGTGGTACTCCATAATAATAAAAATAAGTACAACATTACAATAAATGATATGTTTTCATTATCTCTGATGCAAGGAGTTATTGGAAGTGGCAGAGCAGCTGTAGCCAACATGACTAGAACCCGGTGATCCAAGTTTCGAAGAGAAACTCCTTCTTCAGCTGACGATGTAAAAGAAAATGGTAGCAACCCAAGCCAAGCAATATAGTGTAAACGTTTCCAGACCATAAGCAGGCTGACTCACCCTGTGAAGTTAACAAGGTTAACTAGCAGAGCACAGAGGAAGCCCACTAGTGGACATTTGTGAGTAGAGCAGTTGTTCCCAAACTTTTTTTTGGCCATGCCCCACCTAAGCATCTCTAAAATCCTGATGCCCCACCCTGTGACATATAAATGTTATTATTCATGTGATTTTTTTTATTATTTATGTGATTTTAGCAAAAATGTTACAAAGATTAAGGAAAAAACAGACTGTTAATTGGTGAAAGGAGGGAAAGTAAAGCTATATTAATATCAAGATAAATTACAGGACAAAAATTTGAAAAGAGGGAAAGGATTTGCTGAAACGGATAATGGATCTAGAATACAAAAAAGAGAGGTGTGAGGAGGTCGGGGAAATAAGCTAATGAAAGATAAGTAATGGGAAGATTTGCCGTATTTTTCTTTGTTTTTTCTTTTTTGTTAAATGGATCTTAGTTTTCTGCTTTTTCTCTTTTCTTTTTCTTTTTTTTCTTTTGTATTTTATCCTTTTTTCTTTACCTATTGGAATGTGTGGTATTATTATTTTTTTGTTTAAAATGATGTTTTTTGCTTTTTCTTTTTGTACCTTTTAAAACTTTAATAAATATCTTTAAAAAAAATAAAAATGTTATTATTCAAAAAGTGAACTCCTATTCATGTGGAGGAAGCCTAAAAGGCCATTAACTTGGTCTAAGTCATTCTCGAATTGCCTCCCATATAATTCAAATTGCCCCCCCCTTTGGTGTAGAGACTGTAAAGATTCCTTCATTAATTCTACTTGCTGAAAGTTTTTTTTTTTAAAAAAAAAATTGATTACAATTTTAATCATATTAAACATATTAATAATATGTTTTTTAATGCCACGCAGAGTGGCTGGGGAAACCCATCCAGATGGGCGGGATATAAATAATAAAATTATTATTATTATTATTATTATTATTATTATTATTACACCAAGTGATTCTTAAAGAGGTACTACAATAAACATCATGTCGAAAGATGTGTTCAGCCCATGCGGTGTGATTGTGTTGAGAAGATGAATCACTTTTATGGGTGATGGCTACCAACTTAGATGGTTTTGAAAAAGAATCATAGAATCAGAGGCTTCTGACTGTCAATTGCTGTGGAATAACACTAGAAGGCGGCTGTTGCTCTTTTGCAACCAGGGCTGTCAGTTTTCTCTCAGCAAAGTTCAGGCCAAACTCCCCCCCCACTCCGACTCACACCGTACTTTGAAGCCACACCTGCAATTTCTCACAAATACATTTTTTTCTCCAGCTCTACACCTGCTGCTCAAGCCACACAGAGTCTCCAGGATATTGAAGGGACGAGTTGCCTTGCTTTTATAATTATTACAATCATAGTAATTATTATTTCTGAAGCTTGGGAGACATTGCTGGTGGTTTCCTACACATTAGGATCAAAGGCAGCCTGAGGTTAATTTTTGCATTGCGCCTTGGGAGGGAAAACGTTGGAACCCGGAATATCTCTTGCATCAGAGACAGACCGAGTCAAGATTTAGAGCAGGTAAAAGGGTGGGTGGCTTGCATAAATTTATTGCCACTGCAGCTTTGGTCTTCCAATTGCTTTTGGCTTCTAATCAGTTAGCTGAGGAGGAGAGAGGAGGGCTCACAAGAAAGGTGCAGAAGGCAGAATGATCTCTCTGGTGGTTCTGCTTCTACTTTTGCTGCTAATGCCTCGTGGAATCTGTGGGCACCTGAAGACAAAATGCCCCTTGAATCTGATCAGGGATCAAAATGATGCAAGCAGTTACTACTGCCCTGGAGACTTCCTCATCAGTGGAAACACATCTCCAAATAAAATTCTTCTACACCCATACAACTTTTCCCAACCCCCATTAATGAAGGTTAAAAGGTAAGTTAGTAGGTGCAGGTGGATGTTTTTATTTCTGCAGCCTCTGCTCCAGTTGTTCCTATTTACAAGGGAAACAGTCCCTATTTCAGCTTTCTCCACAATCACCAGCATTTCTACCTAATACAAAGGTTGCAAGTGTGGTTGAATGTGTGCAGACCCTCAGAGTGTCTCTGTTTTCCAGGGAAAGTCCTGGATTTACAAAAGACGTCTCAGTTTCTGTTTTGATCCATCAGTGTCCCACTTTTCCTTAGGATGTCCCAATTTTCATCGGAGAAATGCTAGAGGGTACGGAATTATCTGACCCCAAGCCAAGGAGATAAGTAACTATACAACCTTTAGAAGACATCTGAAGGCAGCCCTGTATAGGGAAGTTTTAAAACTTTTGCCGTGTTTTTATATAGGTTGAAAGCTGCCCAGAGTAGCTGGGGCAACCCAGTCATTCTAATACTAATGCTAATAATACTACTAATAATGGTCATCCCTATTTTCAATGGAGAAATGTTGGAAGGTATGTGTGTGTGGATTATATGTATTCTATAGCAAGAAGATCTGCATGCATTGTACAACTGAACTTTTGGAGAGAGGGGAAGGGAGTGTGAGAGCTCAGCCAGTGCTCATTGATGTGTTCGTTAGAAAGTATTTTGTCCTGATAATGTGGGAGGGGATGTGATGTTTTTTATTTTAAAAAAATGTTCCTCAGTCTGAAATAAAGTCCTGGATCAGCCAACGGGGGCCCATATATTCCATATATTCCAGTATCCTGCTCTCACCAGTGTAGTGTAGTGGTTAAGAGCGGTGGACTTGTAATCTGGGGAACTGGGTTCGCTTCCCTGCTCCTCCACATGCAGCTGCTGGGTGACCTTGGGCTAGTCACACTTCTCTGAAGTCTCTCAGCCCCACTCACCTCACAGAGTGTTTGTTGGGGGGGGAGGAAGGGAAACGGGATTGTTAGCCGCTTTGAGACTCCTTAGGATAGTGATAAAGCGGGATATCAAATCCAAACTCTTCACAATGGCCAACCAGATGTGAGGAACCCAAAAGCAGGATTTGAGCAGAAGAGCCCATTCCTCCATGAATTTGTCTAATTCCCTTTTAAGGCCATCCAGGTTGGTGTGAGTTCCATAGCTTATCTATGTGTGTTGCACAAAGTTTTCTCCTTCTACCGATCTCTCCATTATAGCTGGGTCAGTTTGAGAGAACATTCCCCCCCCCCATTGCATGCTTAAAGGTAAAGGTACCCCTGCCCGTACGGGCCAGTTGTGCGCCCATCTCACTCTAGAGGCCGGAAGCCAGCGCTGTCCAGAGACACTTCCGGGTCACATGGCCAGCGTGACAAAGCTGCTCTGGCGAGCCAGCACCAGCGCAGCACACGGAAACACCGTTTACCTTCCCGCTATGAAGCGGTACCTATTTATCTACTTGCACTTGGGGGTGCTTTCAAACTGCTAGGTGGGCAGGAGCTGGGACCGAAAGATGGGAGCTCACCCCGCCGCGGGGATTCGAACCGCCAACCATGCGATCGGCAAGTCCTAGGCACCGAGGTTTTACCCACAGCGCCACCCAATGCATCTGGTGAATATATTTGGGTCTGAGTATCAGCCCACTTTCTGCTCACTGCTGACTTCACTTGCACAAGGGAGACTCAAAGTAAGAGCAAAAGAAGTCCTTCTGGCCTCGTGATATCTTTTTATTTTTAAACCAAAGGACTCAACCGCCCACAATTTGCTGGCCTGAAAGTGATATTTACTGACTTACAGTGCAATCAACCCATGAAAAATAAGTCTGAATGATTGAACAGGGTTTCCTGCCAGGCAAATGGGTTTGGGATTGCACCCTTATTCCCTTTCTAGAACACAAACTGAGCACTCAAAGGGGCATTTATGTGCCCACATTGTTCAGAGTTGTGATGTGACATTTTGTTTTCATGTACTGGCGAACAGCAGCTTCACACTTTTTAACGTATCTTTTTATTACAGCGCAACGAAAAAGTTCTACTGGCACATCTTGTCCTTCTTGTTCACCATCCAGGAGATCAACAGTGATCCCAGGCTCTTACCCAACATCTCCCTAGGCTACAACCTCTATGATAACTATTTTGATGCCAGGATCACTTCTGATGCCTTGCTAGACCTGGTCGCAGGTGGGGAAAGCAATATTCCCAACTATCACTGTGGAAGACAGAATAACCTTTTGGCTGTTCTTGAAGGGGGCAATTCTGTAAACTCAAAACAGATTTCAGCCTTGTCAGGCATCTACAAAATCCCACAGGTATGAAGGGTGGGGCCTGGAGGGGCAGAGGAGAAGTTCAGCTGCAGAAAATTCCACTTACTTTCCAGTGAAGTCGAGACAGAACCGCCCCCCCCCAAATTAGATAATGCTTAGCTATAGCCAGTGCTATTTTTCTAGAAAAAGAGGTGCTGGAGCTCACCATGAACTTCTCCCTTGTTCTCTTAGAATGGCAATGGCTCCCACCTGAGAGGTGCTGGAGCTGAGCTCTGATAAGTTCTGGTGGGGTGGGGGGGAAGCCCTGGCTATAGCATAAGACAACTGCAAGAAGATCAAACCTATCCATTCTGAAGGAAATCAGCCCTGGGTGCTCACTGGAAGGACAGATCCTGAAGCTGAGGCTCCAAGACTTTGGCCACCTCATGAGAAGAGAAGACTCCCTGGAAAAGACCCTGATGTTGGGAAAGATGGAGGGCACAAGGAGAAGGGGACAACAGAGGACGAGGTGGTTGGGCATTGTTCTCGAAGCTACCAGCATGAGTTTGACCAAACTGCGGGAGGCAGTGGAAAACAAGGAGTGCCTGGCGTGCTCTGGTCCATGGGGTCACAAAGAGTCGGACATGACTAAACAACTAAACAATAGCATGACTGGATCCAGGGATCTTACTTTCAACCTGGTGCCCTCCAGATCTTTCTTTTTTTAATATAATTTTTTAAATTTTTTAAATTCAGTTTTACACTAGGCATTTGAATTCAAACATTAATCATAATCATCAACATTTAGGATTCCCTGAATCCTTAGACTTTCCTCTACCCCTCCATGGTTTTCATGGAGGTACCACTGTACATTACAATCCTGTCAAAGTTTTTAGTTGTTTACAGTATTCTCTTAAGTAACATATTCCCCTCCCCATTCCTTATTAAAGTTTCTATCTTCCTGGTTTCTGATTTTCCCGTCATTTTCACCATTTCGGCATAGTCCATCAAATTCATCAACCATTCGTCTCTGGTCGGGTCAGGTGTCATTTCCCAGAATGCTTTTGTTATTTTGCACGTCCAAATCTTTCAGCCTACGACTCCAGCCAGCCCAACCAGGACAAATTGTGTATTTCAATGATAATAATAATTTCAGGTTAATAAATATCTGTTCATTATCCTGGAAGCAATACAAAACACCAATCTCTTCCTTTCCTCACTAGATCAGTTTTGGCTTGGTTACTCAACTTATTGATGACAAAAGAGAGTTCCCGTTTCTCTACCAGATACTCCCCAGAGAAGAAACTCAGTGCTGGGGGATTGTCAAGTTCCTCCTCTATTTCGGATGGACGTGGATTGGCCTCTTTGTTTCAGACAATGACAACGGTGAAAGGTTCTTGAGTGCCTTGACTCCTCTGCTGATCAGACATGAAATTTGCATTGGCTTGTTAAAAAGACTGCCAGAAAAGTATACAATAGACATGCTCTTCCAGAGTGTACCCTTTGCCAAATGGAGACAAGTCAATGTATTTGTTTACTATGAAAACACTCACTTGGCATGGGTAACCATCATGATACTACAAAGAAAACTGGTGGAACAAATTGGGACAAAAGTCTGGATCTCAACAAATTTTCAGGACATTAATTTGAATTTTTCTCTTCCTCCTGATTACTTCCAGTACATCCATGGCTCTTTCGCCTTTGTCATGAAGCCCCCAATAAGGAAAGAATATCAGTTCTATAAACCAGATTCTGTCCTTCTTAAACAGTTTTGGGATAAAGCATTCCATTGTTTCTATTCAAAGCATTTGTTGGCTGTAAGAGGTTGGACAAGATGCACAGAGAATGAGAAACTGGAGATGGTGCCAGAAGAGGAGCTGGAGAGAGCCCTGTCTCAAGACAGCTACATCACTTACTTCAGTGTCCAGGCTGTGGCTCAGGCTTTGAATGCTGCATATTCATCCAGATCAAAGGTCATGCTGATGGCGAGTGGAGGAGACAGGCTGGAACGTCAAAGGCTACAGCCATGGCAGGTATTTCCTCCCCCCTTTATTGATTTATTATTAATGTTGCAATACATATAAGAAATCTTTACATATTGATACATATACATTATATTCGTAAATTCACAATTCCACATTTCATTATGTACCAACATTTATCCATTTCTTATTTCTTGCCCTATGTCTTCCCTCCACCCGTGCGTGACTTCCTTGTTATTATTTTGTAACTTTATTATTGAGATTGTAATTCTGTATCTTAATAATTAAGCATTTCAATCTTATGTATCTGCTTAGCTTAACTTGACTTAACTTTGTGAAATCAGTCTATACATATCAATAAGTTCTTGTTGGAGCATCTTGTGGTCATGTATTCTTCTAGACATTTCCATTCTCGTTTGAGATTTTGATTAGATTGCATTCTAATTGTTGCCATCATTTTTGCTAATTCAATCATTTCAAAAAAATTATATTGCCAATCTTTCAATGTTGCTACTTCTTTTGATTTCCAATTTTTTGCAATCCATAACCTTGCGGCAGCTGTTGCATATAAAAAAGATTCACTTCATGTCTTTTTTGGGTGTCATTTGTTATAATTCCTAAAAGGAATGTTTCCGGCTTCTTACCAATTGTTGTTTTAAATTTTTTTTTTCAGTTCCTCATGTATATTTCTTCATTTTTTTAAAATTTTATCGCACCCCCACCATACATGATATAAGGATCCCTCTGATACCCTACATCTCCAACACAGATTCAATTTTAGTTTATAATTTTTAGCCAGTTTTACAGGGCAGGTATTTCCTTTCCTTTGTTGTTTCCCTTGTTTCCCATTGCAATCTATTTTCCCATCTCTGGAATCAAATTTGGTGGTGAAATATTTTTTGTTTTGTTTTTCCCATTTTGGACGAAAATCTAAATAGTGACACTCGTGGTGGAGGTAATATTTCTGCCTATTCTGGTTATGACAGAACACTCCCCTACCATCTAGTTCTTGCGCTCTGGTGCCCTGAGAGAGATGCAAGTCATAAATGGCCTCAGCCTAGTATACCTGAAGGAGCATCTCCACTCCCATTGTGAGATGCGGCACCAAAGGCCTTCTCACTGCGAGAAGTGAAGCTGCAGGGAACTAGGCAGAAGGCCTTCTTGGTAGTGGCACCCGCCCTGTGGAACGCCCTCCCGTCAGATGCCAAGGAAATGAGTAACCATATATCCTTTAGAAGACATCTGAAGGCAGTTCTGTATAGCGAAATTTAACGTGTCATTTTTATTATGTTTGTATCTTTTTACATATGTTGGAAGCTCCCCAGAGTGGCTAGGGCATCCTAGTCAGATGGGATAAATAATAAGATTTTTATTTTTATTATGCAGCCTTCGCATATGACAGTCTACAGGGCTGAGATATTCGACACAGTTTTCTATTTCCTTAATGCTGGTGTTTTTCCTGCCATTTCAGCTTCATCCTTTCTTAAGAGAAATCCAGTTTTTGAACACTTCCATGGGCAGCCTCAGACTGGACGAGAATGGGGAGCTGCCAGGCAACTTTGATATTGAGAACTGGGTCATGCTTCCCAATAAGTCTTGTTTTAGAGTGAAAGTTGGGAGTATAGAGAAAGAGACACCGACTTATTTCAAGTTCACCATTAATTCAGAAGCCGTTGTGTGGCCCAAGGGTAGTAACAAGGTAGGAGACAACTGAAGCCACATGTTAAGTCTTGAGCTCGAATGACCTGTCGAGTAGTTCCAAGGGAACTTCAACCGTAACCCGGGGCACACTTATCTTTTTCCCCCCCCAAATAATATTTATTACTTTTAGAATTTACAAAAAAGGAAAAGAAGAAAGAAAAAACAAAAGAGAAAAACAAAACAAACAAACAACAAAAAAGCAATACAATACAAAATATAAACAATACACAACACAACCTTAACACATTAAACTAAACACATTAAACTAAACAAAACCCTATCCCTAACCCTAACACCAAACTAAACAAAACAAAAACAATTTAAAAACATACATCACACCTTTTCCATGCTCTAATTTCATTCCCTTGTTACATCGACCTCCTCTCACCTCCCTTTTTGTATTCCACTTCTATTAATTGTTTCAGCAAATCCTTTCCATATTTCTCTATTTTCTGTCATACTATAAATATCTTAACATATTTTTAACCTTATTTTCCATTAAAACTAGAATACTTATATATGCTTAACTCCTTATAACATTTCTACTAAGTCCATAAAATTTCATTCTAACATTTTTCTATCACTCATTAATTTTACAGTATTTCCATAAATAAAACTTTAAGTTTTCCAATCTTGTTCCACCATCTCTTCTCCCTGGTCTCGGATTCTGCCAGTCCTTTCCGTCAATTCCAAATAGTCCATCAACCTGGAGATCTTATGTCCGAGGCTCTTAACTCTTTTCCAAGTCCCTTCTGCAGATCTTCTTTATATTCTTTAATGCTAGAGAGCAAATCTCGGGGAGACTCCAACCTAACAATGCTTTTATTCCTTCTCGACAGGTCAGCCAAATTTCCATAGCTAAAATTAAGATCCATAAAGTATTTCACACTTATCTGGGCATAAGTCCTTTTGAATAGGTAGAGCAGTGGTTGGAACCTTCAGGCCGCCTCATATAGCAAATCAGAACTCTTTTGTATATTATTATTATTATTATTATTATTATTATTATTAATTCAGAAGGCATTTTAAAGTCAACTTCTTCAGGTGATGGCTTGTTTAGCTACTGCTCTTCGTAAGTGTGCTTGCTTATTGCGGTCTTGGATTGCCATATTGTTTTTGTATCTTTTGTTCTCTACTTTGATGCAAATAGGGACATGTCTCATTCCCCTCCAACAGGCCCTTCTCAACCGCCCTATCTTTGTCTCCACCCAACAGGACACAGCACACACCCTCCACCGTCATGAGAAAACCCCTTAGTCTATGTTTTAGTTTATTTTACTCTTTGGTAGATTTACAAAAAGAAACACACACACACACACACACACACACAAATATATTTTAGAAAGGGGCAAGATTAGACATGGACGCACAAAGCATTTCTTTTTGACTACTGCAATGCGCTCTTTGTGGGGCTTTGAAGGTGACCCAGAAACTACAACTAATCCAGAATGCAGCAGCTAGACTGGTGACTGGGAGCGGCTGCTGAGACCACATAACACCGGTTTTGAAAGACCTACATTGGCTCCCAGTACGTTTCCAAGCACAATTCAAAGTGTTAGTGCTGACATTTAAAGCCCTAAACGGCTTCGGTCCAGTATACTTGAAGGAGCATCTCCACCCCCATCGTCCAGCCCGGACACTAAGGTCCAGCTCTGAGGGCCTTCTGGCGGTTCCCTCCATGTGAGAAGTGAGGTTACAAGGAACCTTCTCTGTAGTGGTGCCCGCCCTGTGGAATGCCCTCCCATCAGATGTCAAGGAAATAAACAACTATCTGACTTTTAGAAGACATCTGACGATAGGCCTGTTTAGGAAAGTTTTTGATGTTTGATGTTTTATCGTGTTTTTAATATTCTGTTGGGAGCTGCCCACAGTGGCTGGGGAAACCCAGCCAGATAGGTGGGGTACAAATAAATTATTATTATTATTATTATTGACTATTTGTGCTCCTCTCCACTTCTACTTCCTTCCTTCCCAGGGCATCTCTGCCCTCTGCCTGCAGCAAGAGCCAGCACATCACACAGGGCTGGGCCTCAGTGGTGGCAGCCTCTCCTCCTCTTCGCCTGCTCTTCAGAAGCCGCTACGAGCTGCCAAAGGGAGGAGGCTGGCAGAGGCAGCCATGGAAAGGCCACAGAGAGGCAGCAGGACGCTCCCTCACTGCCGCCACCACTCAGAACAAGCACTGGCTCATTCTCTTCCCTGAGATCGGCAGCAGTGGCACTGGCGGGGGAAATTAGGACATTCCAGGATTAAATCAGAAGCCAAGATGGCTTTCGTAATTTTGGGACTGTCCCTGGAAAATCGGGACACTTGGAGGTTGTGATAGAAAGGTCAGATACAGTGGTACCTCGGGTTACAGACGCTTCAGGTTACATACGCTTCAGGTTACAGACTCCGCTAACCCAGAAATAGTACCTCGGGTTAAGTACTTTGCTTCAGGATGAGAACAGAAATCGTGTGGCTGCGGCATGGCGGCAGCAAGAGGCCCCCTTAGCTAAAGTGGTACCTCAGGTTAAGAACAGTTTCAGGTTAAGAACGGACCTCCGGAACGAATTAAGTACTTAACCCGAGGTACCACTGTACTTAATTCGTTCTGTAACCTGAAGCGTCTGTGACCCAAGGTACCACTGTATATAATTTTGGAACAAGCAAGCAAACACAGCCAGGAGGTCTCCCTACCATGTCATTCTGCATCAAAAGTGCTTCCCTGAAAAAAGTGCATGTGATAAGAAGGACAAGAGATCCTGTAGGGTCATTTCCAAACTCTGTAAGTGAACTCTGTAGACACAAATACTCCCTTTATTGTCTCTTTAATGCAGCATCTTCTCTTTATGATTAGACCAGGCCTCGGTCCAGGTGCACTGAAAGCTGTCGCCCGGGATACGCCAAGGTAGTTCAAGAAGGAGAGGCAGTTTGCTGCTATGGTTGTGCTCCATGTGTGGAAGGGACCATCTCCACTTGGGAAGGTGGGTGACTCCAAGGGAGAACTAGAAAGAGGTCAGCGATTAATTTAGAGGCATTTTCTGATAGAGATATTTTTAAATGTGGATCGTTTCTTGACATCTCTATTTTTAATCACCTTCATAAATTACAGGAAGTAGGTTGAAACAAATGACCTCAAGGAAGTGAACTGTGGGCTATTCCCCTGTTTTAAAATTCAGTGGCCAGATATATAATTTATATTAAATGAATCCGTTTCAGGTGGAACAGGGCAGTATAATAATAATACTAACAACAACAACAACTACAATAATTTATTATTTATACCCCGCCCATCTTGGCTGGGTTTCCTCAGCCGCTCTGGGCAGCTTCCAACAAAACACTAAAATACAATAACCTATTAAAGATTAAAAGCTTCCCTAAACAGGGCTGCCTTCAGATGTCTTCTAAAAGTTTGGTAGTTATTTTTCTCTTTGACATCTTGTGGGAGGGCGTTCCACAGGGCGGGTGCCACTACTGAGAAGGCCCTCTGCCCGGTTCCCTGTAACTTGGCTTCTCGCAGCGAGGGAACCGCTAGAAGGCCCTCGGTGCTGGACCTCAGTTCGGGGCAAAACGATGGATGCGGAGACGCTCCTTCAGGTATACTGGACCGAGGCCGTTTAGGGCTTTAAAGGTCAGCACAACACTTTGAATTGTTTAGTAGAACAGTTACGCCCCACAAAATAAAACATAAATGTCAAGGGTCAAGGCAAAGAGGTGTGTATTCAGCATTTGCAAAAGCTGTACAATCAAGACACCAGAAGCATCTCTGGCGGACCATTACTGCCTTTCATCTTTATCTACGTCACAAGAAATTTCTGGTCATAAAATTTGAGGAAAAAATTATGTGCCACCTCTGTCACCTGAGGGGAAAGGAATGGTACAATACGCAAATTAAGAAACCAATTCCTTATTGCACATTCTTACCTCCTGACTTCAGCATATTTTTTCAAGATGCAATAGAACAAAGATAGTAATGGATGTAAATGATGCTAAGGCACCCCTTTTCTCCCCCTCAGATGCAAAACACTGTACCAAATGTCCAGAAGATCAGTATCCAAACAAGGGTCAAGTTCAATGTGTTCCCAAAGTTATCACTTTCCTGGCCTATGAAGAATCTTTGGGGATCCTCCTGGCTTCCTTTGCCGCCTTCTTTTCCATCACCACAGGCTGTGTGCTAGGAATCTTCCTTAAATTCCTAGAAACTCCGATAGTCAAAGCCAACAACCGGGACCTCTCTTTCATCCTCCTCATCTCCCTCCTGCTTTCCTTTCTGTCCTCCTTCCTGTTCATTGGCCGGCCAAGGAAAGTGACCTGCTTTCTCCAACAAACAGCCTTCAGCATCATTTTCTCAGTTGCCGTCTCTTCTGTGTTGGCTAAAACCATCACTGTGGTCCTGGCCTTCATGGCCACAAAGCCAGGGAACAGAGTGAGGAGATGGCTGGGGAAGAGTCTGGCCAACTCCATCGTCATTTCCTGTTCCAGTGTCCAAGTGATCATCTGCGCTATCTGGTTGGGAACCTCTCCCCCATTCCCAGACTCAGACATGAGGTCCCAACCTGGGCAGACCATCCTGCAATGTAATGAAGGGTCTGTTGTCATGTTTTATGGTGCCCTTGGCTACATGGGCTTCCTGGCTGCCATCTGCTTCATGGTGGCTTTCCTAGCCAGGAAGCTGCCTGGGGCCTTCAATGAGGCCAAGCTGATCACCTTCAGCATGCTGGTCTTCTGCAGTGTTTGGGTGTCCTTTGTGCCCACCTACCTGAGCACCAAGGGGAAATACATGGTAGCCGTGCAGATCTTCTCTATGTTGGCCTCCAGTGCTGGGCTTCTGGGCTGCATCTTTGTTCCCAAGTGCTACATTATTGTGCTGAGTGCTGATCTGAATACAAAGGAGCATCTGATAACAAAAACCAAACAGTGAAACAAAACGCCAGGAGGTTTTATTTCATTCAGCTGCTCTTTTGCAAGTGAGACCTGTTGAGGGGCACAACAGTGCAGGAGGAAATCTTAGGAAACTGGGCTGACGCTGCAAGTGAGAGATCTCCCCAGAACCTAATTGATCACCCAGATACATTATACCTGCCTAACCATGCAATTGCCAATACCAACTGGGTATCTGGGATCTGGGGGGGGGGGTAGGTGGGGATTTTTGTGTATTTCTAATTGGGAATGTTCTCTCAAACTAACATTGCATCCAGTTATAAAGCAGAGAAAACGAGTTCCTGTCATTAATTATCCCACCTGTGTGATCTGTTCTCTCCTCAATTTCATTGCAATGACAATTGCAGTTTGTGGAATAACTAGTCACATATACCGTATTTTTCGTCCCACAGGACGCACCTAGTTTTTTTGGGGTGAAATAAAGGAAATTCCCCCCCCCCTTTATTCCCCCCCCCCAAAGCAGGTCGGGGAAACCAAACCAGGTCGAGGAACAGCGGGATGACGGCGCTGCGCCTCCCTGCTGTCCCCCGAGCTTGTGGGGCTGGCCGATGTCTGCCCGGCGCAAGGGGCGCTCTGCTTCAGGGTGCCCCGCACGCCGGGCAGCAGGCTGCTATCCGCAGCATGGGGAGCCCTGCGGGGAACTCCTGCAGGGCTCCCCACGCTGCGGATGTCTGTCCGGCGCACGGGGCGCTCCGGGAAGCAGACATCCCTGCGGGATCTCCCGCAGGGCTGCCTAGGCTGCGGATGTGTTCCCGAAGCGCTGGGCGCTCTGCTTTCAGCGCGCCCGGCGCTCCAGGAAGCAGGCTACTATCCGCAGCCTAGACAGCCCTGCGGGAACTCTCGCAGGGCTGCCTAGGCTGCGGATGTCTTCCTGAAGCCTGGAGAGCGAGAGGGATCGGTGCGCAACGACCCCTCTCGCTCTCCACGCTTCAGCGAAAGCCTGCATTCACCCCATAGGACGCACCCAGATTTCCCCTTCATTTTTGGAGGGGGGAAAGTGCATCCTATAGGGCGAAAAATACGGTAACTGACCCAAACACTTTGTTCATCATTTGAAGCCATTCTTTGTTTTCCCCCTCCACGAGAGATCCGGTAGTTGGCAGCATGAGAACGGGTCTTTTCTGCAGTGACTCCCCTTTTGTGGAATGCTGTCCCCAGGGAGGCTTGCCTGGTGCCCTCACTGTATATCTTTACGTTCCAGGCAAAAACTTACCTCTACAACCAGGCCTCATTCCTTTAACTATCTGCGGCCTGTTAGATGTCAGTGGGATGTTTTAATGTATTTCTTTTTCCTCTTGGTTTTAATGTATTTATGAGGGGGTTTTTCCCTCGTTTGTTTGGTTGTAAGTCGTTTTGGGTTGTCCTGAGCAAGATAAAGTGACTAACAAATTTAATAAATCATAAAAATAAAAAAAATCACAATACTGGCTGTGTTTGATGATGTTTGCAATCCAAATCTACTACCAGCATCATATCCCTCCTGGTCTTCTCTTCCTAACGGTTCAGCTTCCTCAGAGCTAACCACTAATTCTGGTACACTATGAACCACTGATGCAGTTGCTGTGGATACTGGTGAAGGGAAATTCTGTTCCTGCACATAACTGTGGCATTCTGGGAAGTCTCGCTTCTTGCTTCTTTTCTCTGGTATTCTGGGAAGTCTCACTCATAATCTTTTCTCTGTTTCTGCACACACTGTACAAACCTGTTCCAAACACCAAGACATTCCCTCCTTGCTCAGTTCATCTTAAGTTCATGATGACCTGTTCTCAATGCATAGCTGACCACATCTACGGAACTCGATTATTATATTCTTTCATGTTATGATCAATCATTAGTAATTGTTTTAGTCATGCTATATCAATCTTTAGTTATAATTTAATTAGGAAGGCTTCATGCCTGTCTAGTTCCAGCCCCATTTCCCAGCCTTTAATCTACTGGTGATTAATGTTCATATGTAATTCCCGCCTTGTACTTATGTTAACCAATCAGCAACAAGTTGCTTTGTGTTTGTATCAACCAATCAGCCACAAGCACACCTGTGGCAATGTTTGTAATAATCAATAAAAGAGAGTTCCCGGGGCTTGCCCCGGCAGATGCCTCTCACATGACACCTACTACTCGTCTGTCGTGGTTTCATTCCTACATACTGGCATATATTGTATCAAATCCTGGGTGCACTCTGAACATAAGCCTTTCATAACAATAGGGTGGCTGCATCCTCCTAGCCACACCAGAACACTTCTGATTCTCCCCTTTCCTGAATTCAGTGCCAGATCCATTGGATTTCCTAATGTGCTTCAGTGGAGACCCAAGGAGGACAGGTGGGCTGAAGGGCCGTTGGAAACCACATTGCATTGGGACCTTTTAAAAACTGGGGGTGCAATTGGGGTAGAGGAGGGATCTGGGCTGTCACAGGAACCACAGTGGAAGAGAGTGAGGAAGGGACCGACTTCTCTTCGTATAATTTCCTGCCTCTCTTCATCTTGTCCTGCAATCCAGACCTTTGGAGGACAAGGGCAGGGTGGGTGCTGGTGCGCTTCAAGCTGTCATCCCAGATACAGGAGGCACCTCCCAAGTCCAGGTGGAGAAGTTAGATGCAGAAGTCATCATCACTTCGAGGAACCAAAGGTGGAGCTTTCCCCTCCCCAACCCAAGAGCCAGCTGTCCCCTCTGCCACCACCACCTTCTCACCTTGTAATCCCTAATGTTATATGTAGGGTCACCACCAAAGATGAGGTGGAAACTGGGAGATTTTTCAGTTAGACCTAACAGTGCATGTCTATGCTAGTTGTTAAATGAAAGGGTTAAGGACCACAGAGCTGTAAATTTATAGAGGGGGCATGGCCTGGACACCCCCACCTCCTCTGGGGAGGGAGGCATTGCAGTGGTACCTTGGTTCCCGAACAGCTTTGATCCCGAATAAATCGGCCCCCAAACACCGCAAACCTGGAAGTAAGTGTTCCGGTTTGCGAACGATTTCTGGAAGTTGGATGTCTGTTTCGGCTGTTGGCATTGTTTCCGGGGCCAATTAGCCAATCAGAAGCTGCACCTTGGTTTGCGAACAGATTGAGTTCGAGAACCAAGGTACCACTGTATTTGTTTCCTGTTCCTCTCTTTTTCTTCTTTTTGACCCATGTAAGCTGAGCAGGCATCTGAGGCAGGGGCTCCAGACTCTAGACTCAGGCTGAGACTAACTTCTGTATTTTGCAGCAAAATTATCTTCTTGTTTCTGCTGTAGCATTGAACTGTGTTGTTTCTGCTGTAGCGTTGAACAATGCGTGAGTGAGACTTCTGATTACTGTAAGTAAAGCATTTAAATTTACTTAGGTTTGCAGGAATTACCAACAATTGAGGAGTGGCAGACGAAGATGATGGACTATGCATAATTGGCCAAACTGACAGCCAGGATCTGGAACCAAGATGACCAAAAGTTTCAAAGAGATTGGAGTATATTTACTGGGTATATGAATAACTATTGTAAAAATGTGAAGGCACTAGCGGGATTGATATAAATTCTGCAACGAACAAATCTCAAAACTTTATAGACCATTGAGACAGAGTTGTTCATAAGGATATAAAGGTCTGAAGCAGAGGATATAAAGTGTGACACAAAGATTCGAAAATTAAAAACCTGTTGAAGGGATGGAGGGGAGTCACAAGCTCAGTGGAGCAAAGAATTTATTTGTTTTGTTATTGGTATGCTGAAATATTGTGTTAAAAAAGAAATTAATAAAAATCATATTAAAAGAAAGAAAGAAAAGAAATGTCAAGTGAAGGGTTGTTGCGATGACACAGATTGACCGTAACAGCCATACAGGTCAAAAGGGGAGGGGGATATGATGGGCCTAATCTGGCCTATAGAGCAGAGTTTCCTCCCCACTGTCTGAAAACCAAAAGTTGACCCTGACTCTTGTGAATGTGCTTTTCCAAAAAGTTTAGATATGTTCAGCTGCCACTTCCCTTCGCCATTTTAGAGTCTAGAGTGACATCTGAGGGCTGTTGCAAAACATGTTTTCTCCAACCCTGCATGGAGCCATGTAAAGATTGCAGGGTGTTGCAGAGCCAATGCTTATCTCCCTTATGATTATCAAAATCGTAGTGAGCCTCCTCATTTCTACACACCAAAACTCCTGGGATTTGTCCAAAGATCATATCTGATGGCATTAAAATAAAAACCAAAAACAAGAGCTACGTGAGGTGACATTGTGCATTCAAGGTGGAAAGGACAGGGACATAAATGTCATCAACAGCTTGGACAGAGGTTTAGGGCAGGTGAGTCAGAATATATAGTCATGAGCTTGTCTTCTATACCTTCAGATGTGAAGTCTTGTTTGGACTTCATCAGCTTTACAAGAAGGGTTGGGCTTCATTTAATGAACTGAGGGGAGAATACACAACAGAGAGGGCTGTTCCAGGCAGTCCCAGAATGACGGTGATTCTTCTTGTTGTTGTTCTTCTTCTGCTGCTGCTACTGCCTTATGCAGACTGTGAGATGCAGAAAGCAAAATGCTCATTAACTTTGGAGAGGAGTCAGATAGACCCATTCAACTATTACAGGCAAGGAGACCACCTCATTGGTGGGATCATCTCTCCCACAAAAGCCATATTTCATGAACAAACCTTCAACAGGACTCCCTCTACCAGCTTTAAATGGTAAGAGATTTTGTGGGGAAGGAGTTATTTCTTCTCCCCACAATCATACATTCGAGATACATTTGATTTTAGGCTGTAGGTCCATAAACATACTAAAAATCAAAGAAGAGTCAGCTGACTGCCAACCAAGATTTGTTCTAGAAAACAAATCGACCCCAAATGTCCCAAAATAAAATAAATATAATACGTTTATTCCTTTTTAGCAGTGCAGTTCCTTCACAAAGGCTATCCTCTCTCTCTCTCCCAATGATATATAATTCGGTGAGCTTTTGAGCTGCTGGCTTTGTTTCTGAATCACTGTAAGCATAAGTAAAGTTCTGGAAATAAAATCCAGTTTTTTATATCACCTGTTATAAAAAGGTAAAGGTACCCCTGCCCGTACGGGCCAGTCTTGCCAGACTCTGGGGTTGTGCGCCCATCTCACTCAAGAGGCCAGGGGCCAGCGCTGTCCGAAGACACTTCCGGGTCACGTGGCCAGCGTGACATTGCTGCTCTGGCGAGCCAGAGCTGCACACGGAAACGCTGTTTACCTTCCCGCTAGAAAGCGGTCCCTATTTATCTACTTGCACCCGAGGGTGCTTTCGAACTGCTAGGTTGGCAGGCGCTGGGACCGAGCAACGGGAGCGCACCCCGCCGCGGGGATTCGAACCGCCGACCTTTTGATCAGCAAGCCCTAGGCGCTGAGGCTTTTACCCACAGCGCCACCCGCGTCCCCTATCACCTGTTATAGCTTGCCTTAAAAATCCCTCAGATAAATCTGCTACAACTGCAGGATGACGACACAATCTGTATATTTTTGCAGGAAAGGGAGCACAAAGTACTGGGAGGTGCTCTCCTTCTCGCTTGCCATTCAAGAGTTCAGCCAGAATGCCGGGCTCTCCTTCAACATCACCCTGGGCTACAGCATGCATGAGAACTTTTTTGATGGAAGGGTGACCTATGACGCTTTGCTAGACCTGCTGTCTACCGGGAAGGCAAATATTCCAAACTACAAATGTGGAAGACGGAATGATTTACTGACTGTTCTGGAAATGGCTGACTCTCAAAACTCCATCTTGCTTTCAGGCACATTGGGCATCTATAAAATCCCACAGGTAGGAATGGAGAGGGATATGGCATTTTCTGGCTGAGCCTCATTGCAGAGAACTAAAAGAGGGGGTCAAAGAGATGGGCAAAGTGAGACAGAAGAGTGATTTGGGAGGGATTTCTCTTGGTGGACAGACACATATCTAGATTCTCTCAGACGAGCATCTCTTCTCAAAGGAGTTCTTTCCGAATTTGTAGCAGAATCACAATGCAGACTTTATAAAAATAAAGAAGATGATATCACATTGGTGATAGTTCTGCTGCACACTCCTTTGGAGACATACCTCTTCAGTGGCTTTGAGGTTCCTGCTACATTCATTTCCTCTCGCCTATCTATTTTCCCTATGTTTTTAGCTGTTTGTATCCATTAAAAATGAAGCTACAAGAGAATCAATCTCATTAGTTTGAATTATTATGGGTTCCTTGGGCCCCATTAAAGGCTTAGTTATATTCTTTAAAAAATCTATTAAATCCAACTTTTACTTCAAATCAAAATCATAGGTATAGTGGTACCTCGGGTTAAATACTTAATTCATTCCGGAGGTCCATTCTTAATCTGAAACTGTTCTTAACCTGAAGCACCACTTTAGCTAATCGAGCCTCCTGCTGCGATTTCTGTTCTCATCCTGAAGCAAAGTTCTTAACCCGAGGTACTATTTCTGGGTTAGTGGAGTCTGTAACCTGAAGCGTATGTAACCCGAGGTACCACTGTATTGTTTTAATGATTTTTTCCTATGTTTTTAGCTGTTCTTATTTTATTTGGAGCTCTGGCCCAATGGTGCCCAGTGGCTTGAATTTAATTAATTTTATAATGAATGATTTTAGAATGTTGTTTGTGCTGTACTTTTGTACTGTTTCATTGTTCTGGACAAAAGTATTTTCAGAGATCTCATTCATAACTAGACAAATCGTTCACTCCACCGCTTCTGAACTTGTTTGCAGATTCAGATGGATACCTGAATAGCAATGAATTTCTTCTGCCCCTCTGTATGTGTAAAAGTGGAATAGAATAGAAACATTGTGGTACAGGTGTCTGTGTATCTAAATACTAAGGAAAGTGGACTGGTTTCCTCTGAGTGAAACACTGAATTTTTATTCATTTAAAACTTTTATAACCCACTTCATTTTTTAAAAAACACCCATGTGTTGCACAACATCAAAACGGTAACAATGTCATTTAATTCAGAAATGCAAGATGAAAGTAGTATAAAAAAGCATATAAAAACAGAAATTCAAGAAATCCATACAGATAAAAGTGGGCTTCTATGTTCTGGGTCTGGGAAGATTTATCTCTACATGGGAAGTGTTTGCTATCTGGGGTAAGAAATATGTGGGCTTTGAGCCAAAGCAAGCCAACAATCTTTCTTTTCTTGCCAGGTCAGCTATGCTTTTGTGTCTCATGGTGTGAATGATAAGAGGCAGTTTCCTTTTTTCTACCGGATGGTCCCCAAAGAAGAAGCTCTGTATCCAGGGATTGTCAAGCTGCTCCAGCACTTCAGATGGACTTTTATTGGTCTCCTTGTGCCAGAAACTGACAATGGAGAGAGGTTCAAGAGGACCTTGATGCCTGTTCTCATTGAGAGGGGGATTTGTGTTGGAATCTTACAAAATATCCCACTGGAGAATAAGAATGGTGCACTGATCAATTATCTTTCCTTCTTCAAGTGGAGACAAGTCCATGTCTTTGTTTATTACGTGGACACAAATTTTATCTTAATCGGAATACAAATGATACAATATGTATTTGGAATGATAATAAAACCTCTTGCAGGGAAAGTCTTGATCACAACAGCTATGGGGGAACTCACCTTGGACTTAATGCACAGTAGCATATCTTTCCAACATATCCATGGTTTTCTTTCCTTCCCTATTATGATAAAGGAATGGAGAAACTATGATATTCTCCCTCACCTTTTCCCTGTTATGAAAAAGATTGTGGAGACAGATTATAATTGTTTCTATTTAAGGCATGCATCATCAGTGAAAGGCTGGACCAGATGCAAAGAGAGAGAGAGAAGGGAGATGCTGCCACAAGATTTGTTGCAAAGAATCCTCTCTCTAGACAGCGGCAAGATTTACAATACTGTCCAAACTGTGGCATATGCCTTAAATGCTGCGTATTCTCAGCAGAGGGCGATGAAGCTGGAAGCTCAAAGGCTACAGCCATGGCAGGTATTCCCTTTTCCAATATAGACACTTGTCACTTTTTTTCAAGATGACAAGGAGCCATTAGTGAGCTCTCTTTGGTACAGTCAGTCAACCAGCTCCAATCACACCTAACAGTTAGCTCAGCCAGCCCACATTTATGCTGAAGGAAGAAAGACAGTTGTGTCTAGCTGTGTAATAAAATTACAGGTTTTCCTTCACTACTAACTTAGGTCTAGCAAAACGTCATTTTAGGTTCAGTTAAACATGTTCCCTGATATGCATATACAGGATGGCAGCCTTAGTCTTTCTTACCTGTATGTTCCCTTGAATTAATGTAGCCAACTTTTTAAGGACACACAACTCTCAGCCAGCCACTGTTCAAAGGAGAGCCAAGCAAGAAATGGGCGAAATGGAGTAGCCAAGGTGGGTTCCTGTCTTCTAAATGCTGCTGTTCTCTTTGCCATTCTAGCTCCACCCTTTCATGGGAAACTCCCAGTTCTACAATTCTTCCATGGACAGAGTGTACTTGGATGAGAATGGAGAGTTGGCAGCTGACCTGGACATTGTGAACTGGATGAAGTCTACCAATAAGTCCATTTCTAAATTGAAGCTTGGGAGTATCAGCAGACAGGGATCCTCAGATGTACAGTTCACCATCGATCAGAACGCCATTGCATGGCTCAATTGGAACTATAAGGTGGGAGAAATTATCTCTTTCATTTCACAGTTTTCCCAGTTCTTCAAGGTCTAATAAGTGTACCAGGTTTTTTTTTTTGTGTGTGTGTGTGTTCCTTCAAATGCTTTCCAATGCCAACATTCAAGATCTAACAGTGAGGCTTGGGGCAGGGTATCTGTTTATTTAGGATGCGTGTAAAATAGGTAATGAAATATTCTATTGAATGCAAACTTGAAAATAGCAGTTTCCACTGTGTTCACCTTGACCACATCTATTTTGACATAAGAGGACAGGCATGTATTATAAAATTGGACCCAGGAGAATCAACAGAAGAAGGGAAGTGGACACAGGAATGAACAGGGAAGCAATGTAATTATTTATTATACTTTTAGCTTGCCCTTCCTTAGAATTCCCACATCCAGGATGCCACAGCAGGCAAGGCCCTGTTGTGTGTTAGCATGCAGATTGTTCTGCTAGTCTGTTGGACTGCAAGCAAGGCTTTTGCACACTTACCAGCTTATATGTAAACCATGGTTGTGGAGTCCACATTGAATCCTTACCAACTCTGTGCCTTATTTCAATAGATAAATTAGCTCTAATACATTTCCCTCCTTGTTTTTACGTCTAGCCCCTGCCGCCTTCCAGGTGTGTGGAAAGATGTCACCCTGGGTTCCTCAGGATGGTTCAGGAAGGAAAGCCACTTTGCTGCTATGACTGCATTCCCTGCCCAGAAGGGACCATCTCCACTCAGGAAGGTGGGTGGCTTTAGTGTAAAGGACCACCCTTCAGGAAGAGGGCATAGGTCTGAGGTTACTTATGTCTATTTTCATGATCTCTTCTGAGTTGGATTAACACTGGATAGCCACCATCTATAGGAAGAGTTTTCTTATGGACTTGGGTTGCAGTCCACTTCTTTACAGATTAGTATTTTATTTGTTTGCTAATATTGCAATCTGCTTGAAAAGCAGGATAGAAACACATAAATCAATAAATGCCTGTCCACCGAGGAGCAGGAATGAATGCATAAATTCACAAAAGCCTATGTTTCTCGCTGTAAATCACTGATGGAGTTATTGTGAGGTGTGCAGAAGAACACTCTCGATTGTGATACCATGTTGCCTGCCCCCCCGAGATTTCCTTCTTTAAAATAAAAATGTCCCGTTAGATATAAGGCTGTAATTAGTCTTGTTCTTTGCAGATGCAGAGCGTTGTGTCAAATGTCCAAACGATCAACATCCAAACAAGGTCCGAGATCAATGTGTCCACAAGATTATCACCTTCTTGACTTATGAAGAATCTTTGGGGATCGTCCTATCTTCCTTTGCCCTCTTCTTGTCCTTAACCATAAGCTTTGTGTTAGGGATCTTCATAAAATACCAGGAAACTCCCATAGTCAAAGCCAACAACCGGGACCTTTCCTACATCCTCCTTCTCTCACTCCTGCTTTCTTTCTTGTCCTCCTTTCTCTTCATTGGCCGGCCAAAGAAAGCTACCTGCCTTCTCCAGCAATCTGCCTTCAGCATCATCTTCTCAGTTGCCATCTCTTCTGTGTTGGCCAAAACCATCACTGTGGTGCTGGCCTTCCTGGCCACAAAGCCAGGGAACAAGGTGAGGAGATGGCTGGGGAAGAGTCTGGCCAACTCCATTGTCCTTTCCTGTTCCAGTGTCCAAGTGATCATCTGTGCTATCTGGTTGGGAACCTCTCCCCCATTCCCAGACTCTGACATGAGCTCCCAACCTGGGCAGATCATCCTGCAATGTAATGAAGGATCTGTGGCCATGTTTTATGGTTCACTTGGCTACATGGGCTTCCTGTCTGCCATCTGCTTCACGGTGGCTTTCCTAGCCAGGAAGCTTCCTGGAGCCTTCAATGAAGCCAAGCTGATCACCTTCAGCATGCTGGTCTTCTGCAGTGTTTGGGTGTCCTTTGTGCCCACCTACCTGAGCACCAAGGGGAAGTACATGGTAGCCATGCAGGTCTTCTCTATCTTAGCCTCCAGTGCTGGGCTTTTGGGCTGCATCTTCATGCCAAAATGTTATATTATTGTATTGAGGCCTGATCTGAATACAAAAGATTACCTGACAAGAACATCTAAAGATGCTACCTGAGTCTTAAAGTATTCAGTTTTAACCCTTTCTGTTCAGCATAGTAGTAATAAAGCTCACATACTTGTCCAGAGTCAGACAAAAATAAAATAAATTGGAAATATTCATTTAGATGAAAGCACAGAAATAATGACACCAGAAATCTTCCTGCTGGGATGTATGGATATATGATTACGAAAAGACTATGCAACCTTGTTGTAATATATGATTGCTTCTGTGAGACTTTTATATGCACAAAGATAGAAGGACACATCATTACCAACAATGGAAGAATGACTATTAAAACTAACAGACTTATCTGAGATGGTAAACTGACATGTTTAATCAAAGGAAAATTAATGTTAACAGTGGTTAAAGATTGGTAACTTCTCATAGACATTTTATCAAAAAAAAAGACATCTGGATTTGAGGATTGAAGATAATGTTTGTTTATAAAAATGGCCTTGTGGGGTTTATAGTCAATTGGATGAAGTAAATATTGTTTTGTATGACGAAGCGATGAAGAATCAGAAGTTTTCTTTCTGAATCTTATTCATCGATCTTTCTTTTAAAACTTCTTTTCTATTCTTTAAAACATTTCTTTCTTTTTCCTTCTTTATTCCTCCTCCCTTTCTGTGTCTTTATTGTATCTATATAAAAGTCTTGGCTTGGTAAAGAAATGTGAATATATATCAGGTTTTGTATTTTCTTCTATAAACCTTAATAAAACTTACAGAAAATGAAAAAAAGCACAGAAATAATGTAACCATATGGACTTGGCAATCACTGAAATGTAAGAAAGTGTTCATGAATATAAAGGAGCGATTTATAAATGGAAAACTGTATTTGATTGGCATATAAAAACAATTAACCAACGGCACTGAATGAAACATGATCATTCCTAAGCTCAGATTGCATCTCGCTGAAACTTCCACAAGCTCTAACTATTTAATAAATGCCCTCCCTTTTCACAATTTAACCAAAATATTAAGTGGGGCGTCAGGAGGATGAGTCAAGGAAATGGCTTCTGGGGATTAAGGTGGGAAGTTTTGGAAGATGAATGCAGGATCCAGAGTGATCCAAATGAGAAGGAAGTTCAAATAAGAATAACAGGTAATGTGAAAAATTAGAATAGGAAGTCTGAAACTCACAAGGGAATAAACAGCAAGCAATACATCAGGTAGATGCCTTCACTGCACTCCTTTGGGTGCCTTATGAAAACATTGATCCCAGTGAAGAGACAATTCAGATGGTTCTCTAATGCAATTGCCCATCCAGACATGCAGAATGTTGACATGTTGTTTTTCAGTGTTGTTTTCATCTGCCCTTGATCTTAATTAATTTCACCATTTTATTCTTTTGTAACCTACTTTAATTTTATTACAATCAAGTGGTATATGAATCCAGTGAAATAAATAAAATATCTCAGAAGCAAACATATTTGGTAGATATGTATATATATTCTGGAGTGTGGGATACTTCAATTATTCTTTCACACCGATTCTTTCACACCTTCCCTGTACCTTCCAAAGTTGATGAACCGCATCTGCCCTATTTCCCTCTATAGCACTTGCAGTAACCGCCTTTAGACGGTCTTGTCAGCTCAATGCACCAGAGTCCCTAACTCAGAGTGGCTCATAGAATATGTCAAATTTGTGCACCCCAGCGGCCAGCATCTTAGTCAACCAAATCATAACTCTTCTTGAGAAAGATCTTTGTCTTTCAGAGAAATGTGTAATTCCCTTTACAACCTCATTTTTATATTTCCAGATGCCAACAAGTTCCAAATTGTCCATCATTTAAAGAAAAAAACTTTCTTTAGTTTATCCTGGGATGTTTTAATATTTTTATTTGAAGTTCTGTCCTGCACTGAAGAGTCCACTCCATTCCTGACTTCCATGAGGGACCAATTTTCATATGCAAAATCCATCAACCTTTCCATAAGTCCCTTATAAAATATTGGTTTGTCTTCCTTGAGTGCATGTTATGCCTACAACCAAAATTTAATTTCCTTGGATATTAACTTCCATCTCAACATATCTACTTTGTTCGTCAGAGAATATCCATTTGGGGCAGAAGTGGGAATGTGTATATAAAGAACATCTCCATTTACCCCCTTCATTCCTACAAAGATAAATTCCTCACCTAATCTATTTTCATCAAATATCTGATACCCTTTTCCCTAATGTGTGTTTCTTATAAACAAATTTGATCCAAATTCAGTGTTTCCCCCCATAAAGGAAATATCTCTTTTCTCTTTTGAGGAGCATTTGCATCATTTATATTCCGTGTTAAGTATTGGTAATCCATAGCTGAGCAGAATTTTTTGTCACACCTGTACCTGCATCCCCCATTTGTGATTTGCTAGTGAAATCTGTTCATCCAGAAATGGAGGTGTAATTGAAGAGGTCAAGTATGGGAGAGAAGTTGGGGGGGATCCTTCTCAGCTTGAGATCTCAGGTACCTCCTGTTCGTCAGAACAGACAATATTGATTCTTGATGGTTCCATGTTCTGACTCGAGAAAGCAGGGCTGTGGAACCACTGGCTAAAGGTGGTCCTGAAAGCCTCTCTATCTGTTCCTCTGTAGGCCACATACCCCTCCCTAGCCATACCCCTTACTGGTCCTGCTTTGTGACATTCATGTGTGTTTTTGCATGACTGAAGTACTGCCTTGAACTCTTATATTGCTCTTTGCTTGTCTGGATAGATAGGGGATAGAGAGGGGTGTGCATATGTATGTAGGAACTAGGCTGCAGCAGAAAAGGTCAAAGGGGGGTTTTCATTGTGTTTTCCACTTTTGCCTCTTGCAATACCCACCATTGGCATATCCCCCCCCCATAAGGTTGCCCAGAAGGGACTGTGGCCTGGTTTCATGAGCTCAAAGTAGCTACTCCATGTTGTGTGTGTTTGTGTGTTCACTTACATCCTAAAGGAATATCTTGGTCCTGGTGCTTATGAAGGTACTTGGTTAGTTCAAGGCCAAGCTGACCTTTTCCCCACACTGACCCATGTCAAAACCAGGGAGCTACTTCTGTGAATTCTCATAAACATGTTTTCCTTCACCTCTGCACCTGTGCCTCAAGCCACATAGAAAATCGATGGTGTTGCCAAGGTGACGTTTCCTCTCGTATAATTATCCTTACTCTAACCAAAGCTCTAGGGATTGAGCCAAAGATTGCCTGTGAGAAAAACCAGCCCAATATCAGAATCAAAGGCAAGGTAAGATAATTCATGGTGTGTTAAATAGCCCCTATGCTGCTGAGAGTCTTTCTTGTCCATTCCCCAGTGCCAAGAATGATCATGTTTGAGCATCTGAGGTCTAGATTTTTGAGTTTTGATATTTCTTTTCAGATGCATTGGGATGAGAAGTTTTCTTTATTTCCGAATTTTGTCCCGTCATATCCTAAGTAGTTTTGCTAGTAAGAAAAATAAAGTATATGCTCTGTATCACAAACAAAAAGCAACCAGTGCTCCTCACTGCAAGTCTCACCCCTTGTTAGGATTGTGCTTGTCTTTAGGAATCCTCAAATGGGCTATTTTAGGGTGTCAACACAAACATTTGGGGGGATCCATGAAGAAGGGGAGCTGGGTCATTCAAATTGTCAGATCACCCACATCCACAGAGGGAAACACCACATTTAAGGAATGTCCACAGCGATGACACAGGCCAGATTTATTCAGGGACAGCCCCATGGAGGTCATGCTTTCCACGAAGTCTGAGCAGTCCCTTGTAAGATCGTGTCGGCATGCATGTTAAAATTCCCTTGGTTCTCCAGATGAGGTGTTTCCAGGAGAACATCTGGCAGAACCTGAAGCAGCTGAAGTAGGGAGTCCTTGGTGCAGCAGGGAGGCTGGTACACCAACAGGAATCCTGCACTGCCCCTATTGCCAGAGTTCCAGAACATGCACTCAGAAAACTGTCCTCCTAATAGGTCACTTGGCGAAAAGTAAAGACTTCCTAAAAAATCACTGCAACCCCACTCCCCACCAACATGACCTGAGTTGATGTGCGTAAGAGAAACCTGCCGGACAAGCAGTGGCAAGAACAGGCCAAGCTGCTGTGTCCAACCAAACCTGGGTTACTCATGCCAGGTCAATTCCCCCATCCATGATCAAGTCATAGATGGCACTGCTTTTATTGGTCATTGACCTTGCAGTTAAAAGCTAATTTATTAATTTAAGTTGCCACTAGTTATGTTCTAAGAACAATTCACTGAAGCCCTATGCAGCAGGAACACAGAACATAAAGCAGTTACACCTTCAGGATTGGACCATGGCGCAGATGTCCAGGGAGCCCTGTTTGGGTTGCCATTGTCGGGATCTCTGCTCAGCCAAGCTGATAAATCTCATCTTCCGGAATCGGCCTCCCGACGAATAATTAACGACCTGAGCCTTTGATGAGGCTCCAAGGCACGTTCCCCCATTCAGCAGAGTTTCCAGCACAGGAAAGAGACGAGAGGTTTGGACTACATTGCAAAGACTTTTATTTCTAAGCTACACAGACAGCAAAGCAGAGAGCAACTCAAACAAAGGAAACATGACATCAGTAAACATCACATCCGTCTCCTGCCTCAGTGAGACTTCCAACAGCCTGGAAGGTCTCTGGAATGTAAACAGAGTCCTGTGACTCCAAGCAGCTGCTCAGTGGCAAAGAGAAACTAGCAGCCATATGTCCTCTTTTTCCAGAGCATGTCCACTTCTTAAAAATGAGAGTTGTCATAGCGATAAAAGTAGAAGTTGGCAAATGTGTCCTCTATTTTGCTCTTCAAAATATGGCAGAGGGGAGAACTAGATCTAAGGAAAACTTTGAAAAATATTGGGTTTGACTCATTCCCTAGCTAAAAGAGCCCCAGTGGAGTTTAAGACTGAAATATCTCCAGCTTTTGCAAAGTGTGGGAAACATAGGTTGTTGGACTTTTAAACACCCTGGCATTAAGCACCAACAATGTGCTCCCCATGCCTCTACCCCTCTGGCAGTGAATAGACCACAAACTGAAGTAAGAGCACCAGAGGCAGACTTCCCTTGTTGGGTCGTGGTGGCAGTGCTGCGGAGCCATATGTTGGGTTGAAATAACGACAGACAGGTAGCGAGTGTCATCTGGGAGGCATCTCCCGAACATGTGTCGGGGAGTCCCTTTTATTGAATATTACAGCATTGCCACATATGTGCTTGTCGCTGATTGGTTAACACAAATGCATTACAAGGATTGCATATAAGACATTAATCATCAAGGAATAAAAGGAACACAGAATTAGGCATAAAGGCCTCCTATCATGATTGATATAGCGAGACTTAGAGAATGTACAGATAGGCACAGGTCAGGAACTAAATGTGCACCTAACTTTCTAGGGTGATAAGAAAAGAATGTATACAGATAGGATATGTAAACTGAACTTAATACGAACTGAACATTACAGGCTGGTGCCAGGGTGGTGAGAAAGGATTGTACTGAAAGGGTGGTGAGAAAGGATTGTACTGCCAGGGTGGTGAGAAAGGATTCATCAGCCATACAAGATACTCAACAACTTTGGGTGATCTCTTTGGATAGAAATGATATAAGGAGTTATGTATAAATAAGCATTAAGTTTTTTAAGTTTTAAGGTATTTTATGGTAAGATAAGGTTAAATAAGTAAGGCAAATTGAATAACAGAATGGTGAAAGATGGAAAGGATGTCCAGAGTTAACTAATTGGTCAGTGAAATAACTAATTAAGCTAGAATACAAAAAGTAAAAGCAAAAATGGAAAGGATTTGCTGAAACAATGACTGAATTAGAATACAAAAAAGGGAGGTGTGAGGAAGGCAGGGAAACAGGCAAACAAAAGATAGGGTATGGAATGACTGATTTGTTTTTAACCATTTTTATTTTTCTGTATTTTGTATCTTTTTGCCTCTTTTCTCTCTTTTTCCCCTTTTTCTTTTTACATTTGTGTATTTCCTCTGAAATTTTAATAAATATTATTTTTTTAAAAATGAAATATCTGCAGCTTTTGCAAAGTGTGGGAAACATAGGTTGTTGGACTTTTAAACACCCTGGCATTAAGCACCAACCATGTGCTCCCCATGCCTCTACCCCTCTGGCAGTGAATAGACCACAAACTGAAGTAAGAGCGCCAGTAGCGGACTTCCCTTGTTGGGTCGTGGTGGCAGTGCTGCGGAGCCATAAAACAGACTCAACATCTTTGGATGATCTCTTTGGATTAAAAAAAAAGGTATCGTCTTATAACTGAAGGATTGTCTCCATCCGCTTCATTCAGCCTGGACACTGAGGTTCAGCTCCAAGGGTCTTCTGGAGGTTCCATCACTGCAAGAAGTGAGGTTAAAGGGAACCAGGCAGAGGGCCTATTTGGTACAGCCCGCCCTCTAAATTATGACAGTCATACCTTGGGTTACAGGCACTTCGGGTTGTGTGATTTCGGGTTGTGCACCATGCAAACCCCGAAGTACTGGAACAGGTTACTTCTGGGTTTTGGTGCTTGCGCATGCTCAGAAGCGCTAAATCACTCTTCGCATGCGCAGAAGCACCAAATTGCAACCCATGTGTGCAGGCGTGTGTTTATTTTAAAGAAAATAAAGCGACATAAACCAATGAGATGTAACTTTCAAAAACTTATTGATTATAGTCACACTGCTTTAATAATGTATTCATGTTTCAAATGTGGAAGTCACTTCAGGTTTAACTCAGGTGTTACTTTTCATCAGAAAATCCTCATGGAAGAAAAACCTGATAAATGCTTGAACTCTGAAAAGAGCATTTGGTGGAACACACACTTTGCATCCCACCAATGAATGTTTAATGGGAAAGAAACAGGAAAATATCACACCATGTTAGAAGTATTTATATTACTTCAAGCCTTGCTGCCCTTTTAATAATCCAGAAAGGATAAAATAGTGTCCTTCTTTTATATTGCAATAAAGCTCAGAAGTTTCTCCTCCTTGGGTGGCCACATTGCATCTTGACTCGTCTAAGAATATCTAAGCACTCAAAAGCCACCAGGGAAGCATCTTCTTCTTCTTCTTCTTTTTAAATAATATTTATTAAAGTTTTAAGGGGTACAAAAAGAAAAAGTAAAAAACATCATTTTAAACAAAAAACAGTACAACACATCACAATAGGTAAAGAAAAAAGGATAAAATACAAAGGAAAAAAACAGAAAAATAAAATCCATTAAACAATAAAGAAAAAACAAAAAAGAACAACAAATCTTCCCATTACTTATCTTTCATTAGCTTATTTCCTTGACCTCCTCACACCTCCCTTTTTTGTATTCTAGATTGATTATCTATTTCAGCAAATCCTTTCCATCTTTTCAAATTTTAGTCCTGTAATTTATCTTAGTATAATGTAGCTTTACTTTCCCTCCTTTCACCAATTAACAGTCAGTTTTTCCCAAATCCTTTATATCCTTCCTGCTAAAGTCACATAACATCATTCCAACATCCTTCTAACATTCATTAATTTTACAATGTTTACAAAGCATCTTCAGGCAGCTCAAGCAACATCAAAGCATCATCACTAACTTTTAGCAAGTAAACAAGCTTTTAAAATATATATATAGTGAACCTTCTTCTGGCAAAAAAGAAAAAGGATAAAGGTTATGTGAAAGTATGTAAGTACCTATTGTAGAATAATAACAGGGAACCTGAAGCCCACTACATGTCCTAAGGTCCTCTATCACACCTGAATTAAGTTCACACCAACTGTTTCTGATTAATATTCTGTTGTAATCAGAACCCATCTCTTTATATAGCCTGGAGAATCAGATGCCATCTTTAGGTTTTTGTTGTCAAGTGCTCCTTTGTGTTCAGATCAGGCCTCAGTATAATGATGTAGCACTTTGGGATGAAGATGCAGCCCAGGAGACCAGCACTGGAGGCCAACATAGAGAAGACCTGCATGGCTACCATGTCTTTCCCCTTGGTGCTCAGGTAGGTGGGCACAAAGGACACCCAAACACTGCAGAAGACCAGCATGCTGAAGGTGATCAGCTTGGCCTCATTGAACGACCCAGGCAGCTTCCTGGCTAGGAAAGCCACCACGAAGCAGATAGCAGCCAGGAAGCCCATGTAGCCCAGGGCACCATAAAACATGGCCACAGACCCTTCATTGCATTGCAGGATAATCTCTCGGGGCTGGGAGTGCATGTCAGACTCTGGAAATGGGGGAGAGGTACTCAGCCAGGTGGTGCAGATGACAACTTGGATACTGGAACAGGAAATGACAACAGCGTTGGCCAGACTTTTCCCCAGCCATCTCCTCACTCTGTTCCCTGGCTTTGTGGCCATGAAGGCCAGCACCACAGTGATGGTTTTAGCCAACAAAGAAGAGACGGCAACTGAGAAGATGATGCTGAAGACCATTTGTCGGAGAAGGCAGGTCTCCTTCCTTGGCCGGCCAATGAATAGGAAGGAGGACGAAAAAGAGACCAGGAGGGATACAAGGAGGATGTAGGAGAGGTCCCGGTTATTGGCTTTGACTATGGACGTTTCTTTGTATTTAAGGAAGATTCCTAAAACAATGCTTGTCATTAATAGCAGCAAGATAGCAATGGAAGCTAGAACGCTCCCCAAAGTTTCTTCATAGGTCAGAAAGGCGATATGTTTGGGAACACATTGAACTTGACCCTTGTTTGGATGCTGATCTTCGGGACATTTGGTGCAATGTTTTGCATCTAAGGAGGAAAAAGGAGTGCTTTAGCATCATTTAAATCCATAACCATCTATGTTCTATTACGCTTTAGGGGGAACGATGTCCATATAAGGGAGTGTCAGGAAAAAAGAATGTCTAAAAAGGGAGTGGACAAAATTGGTTTATTTATTTGCTTATTTAATATTTATGCTTATACTGTTGCCTTCCTCCATGATGATAGAGGTGGTTTTCAAAAATTTCTCAGTTTTCTCACCAAAACAACCTTGTGATACAGTTAAAGCTGAGAGGTAGTGACCTCCCACAGAGGTGCTTCTTGTACAGCTTTTGCTGAATTTATACTGTCCTGTTCCATGTGAAATGGTTTTACATTACATAAATAAAATATTTGACCACTGAGGATGCCCTCTCCATGATCGTTAATTTGTTGTCCACCAACTGCTTCCTTTTCATTCTTTGTTTCAACCCACTTCCTAGAGTGAACATAGATGAATAGAGAAGCCAAAAAAAGAGACACATTCAAAAATGTATTTTGACTCTTCACAGAAAGTGTCTCCAAGTGAATGTTTCCACAATTTCTATTCTCAAAAGGGCTCCCGTTTATATTCATCCACCTTCCTGAGCAGAGATGGTCCCTTCTGCACATGGGGCACAAGCATAGCAGCAAACGGGCTTTCCTTCTTGAACCACTTTGGCGTATCCAGGTTGACAGCTTTTGGTACACCTGGAGATAGGTACAGTCTAAACATAGAGAACATGCATCAAACAGAAAGTGTCAGGACTATTTGTGTCTCTGTCCTTCATTTATGGAGTTTGGAATGGACCTAACAGGGTCCCTATTCCCACTGACCCCAGGCACTTTTCCAGGAAGCATTTTGATGCAGGACAACATGGCAGGGAAACCTCTTTGGTGTGTTCCCTTTCTTGTTCGGACAATTATATCTGCATATTCTATACAAAAGTATTCAAAAAGCAAATGACAAATCCTAGAATGACAGTGATAACAAAAGAGCAGCAATAAAACATACTTATGAAGTTAAAATCAAAGGACCCCTAGATAGTATGGTCCAGTGAAATTTGACTATGGGATGTGGCGCTCATCTCCACTTTCAGGCCAAGGAAGCCGGCATTCGTCCTCAGGCAGCTTTCTGGGTCATGTGGCAGCATGACTAAACCGCTTCTGGAGCAATAGGACACTGTGATGAGTGCCAGAGTGCACAGAAACACTATTTACATTCCCACTGCAATGGTACTTATTAATCTACTTGCACTCATATGCTTTTGAACTGCTAGGTTGGCAGCAGCTGGGACAGAGCAATGGGAAAAAGTAGATTGCCATACCTTCTCAGACCACTTGGGCCACACAATGGCTTGTGAGTTGATTGTGAACTTCATGTCAGTGGATCCGTCTCTCCTTATACTCCCAACCAGCACTCTTACACGAGACTTATTGGAAAACATCACCCAGTTCTCAATGTCATAGTAGAATGGTATCTGCCTATTCTCATCCAATCTGAGGCTGCCCATGGAAGTATTCAAAAACTGGAGTCCTCTTAAGAAAGGGTGAAGCTGGAAGAGCAGGAAAAAACACCAGCATTTATGAAATAGAAGAGTTGAATATGAGCCCTCTACACTTTGAGCTTTAATCTCCTAGGAATTGGGGTCTGTGCACATTTCATCTGGAGTTATGAGCCTTTTGCAGACATTCCTTTTTCATTATTAGAACATTTGTAGGCAACTCATTGTATAAAAGGGACGCAGGTGGCGCTGTGGGTTAAAGCCTCAGCGCCTAGGACTTGCCGATCGAAAGGTCGGCGGTTCGAATCCCTGTGGCGGGGTGCGCTCCCGCTGCTCGGTCCCAGCGCCTGCCAACCTAGCAGTTCGAAAGCACCTCCGGGTGCAAGTAGATAAATAGGGACCGCTCACCAGCGGGAAGGTAAACGGCGTTTCCGTGTGCGGCTCTGGCTCGCCAGAGCAGCGATGTCACGCTGGCCACGTGACCCGGAAGTGTCTCCGGACAGCGCTGGCCCCTGGCCTCTTAAGTGAGATGGGCGCACAACCCCAGAGTCTGTCAAGACTGGCCCATACGGGCAGGGGTACCTTTACCTTTACCTTTTTACATTGTATAAAATAACAAGGTTTCCCGGGAATAAGACAATACAATGTATTGTACAAAAGACAATAAAAATACTTCTTAAAAGATAAAAAGCACAAATACCAAACTTTTAAAACATAGATGGTCCTACAAATCAGTGCACAGCATAGATGCCAACTCCATGGGGCCCTGGGTGCCCAAGCATCTACAAAATTCCCCATGAAGGGGTCGGGATCCACAAATTTTGGTGCCAAAGCCATGCCTGCTGCATGACACCTACAGGCCCAGGCCTAGGGGCCATATTGGCACTCCTAGTGCGCAGTTAGACCCTTACCTTATGAATAGAACATCATTTCCTCAGCTGCTCACTGTATCACCAGGGAAGGTTATTTGTCAATAGGGGCTGCTCAGGTCTCCTCACAGCCAAGAGCATAGGAGTGGGATGTGTGGCTGTTCAGAGTAGTCCCCCTGCCTGGTACAATTATCTGAAAGTAGGGGGAATATGAACATACATACTCCCATGAGGTTGAAACTTTGGTTGCTCGGTATTCTTGATAATGTGGAAGCCTGCAAATTGAAGACTTCTCCTTTCCGTGTAGCCGCTTTCAGTAGAACTTGCACAATGCCACAAAGAAGGACATCGTCTCCCATTATCATTTGGTTGTGCTAATTTATTGGCATAGAGGTAAATTTCTTAACAGTTAATATAATTTAAATATAAATCCTTTAAAAAAAAATCTGTTTCTTTCAACAGCTTTTCCAACAAGCTGAGAAGCTCTTTGCTTTTCATGTTCTTTCTGTACCTTTAAAGTGTGTTTCATACTATCCAAGTTGTTAAACCGCCCTGCACTCTTTTGACAAAGGCCAATTTTATCATGTAAAAGTTTAGATATTAATATAGAATTAAAAATTCCTTCTGTTTTACAGTTGATGTGCAACTTCAAGTCCCAGCAGAGACACAATGGGAGATGAGGAGGAACCAACCTCTGCTATGATGGCTGCATCTCTCGCCAGAGAGGAAGAACTAGATGGTGGGGGACTGTTCTGACATAACCAGAATAGGCAGAAAGGTCTGCTTCCGCCACAAGACTCACTAATGAGATTTTCCACCAAAAGGAGCAAAAAGAAATAAAAATCTCAGTCCTAAATCTGATTCCAGTGGTGGGGAAATGAGTAGCAACTTGCAACAAGGAAAAGGAAATACCTGCCATGGCTGTAGCTTTTGACGTTCCAGCCTGTCTCCTCCACTCGCCATCAGCATGACCTTTGATCTGGATGAATATGCAGTTTTTAAAGCCTGAGCCACAGCTTGGACACTGAAATAAGTGATGTAGCTGTCTTGAGACAGGGCTCTCTCCAGTTCCTCTTCAGGCAGCAACTCCAGTTTCTCATTCTCTGTGCATCTTGTCCGACCTTTTTCAGCCAATGTGTGCTTTCTATATAAACAATGAAATGCTTTATCCCAAAACTGTCCAAGAATTTCGGAAGCTGGCATATAGGATTGGTATTTGTTCCTTAGTTGGGGCTTCATTATGAAGGACAAAGATCCGTGAATGTACTGGAAGAGATCCGGATCCATATTCAAATTAACATTAACATCTGGAAGATTTGTTGAGATCCAGACTTTCCCCCCGATTTGTTTCTCAAGAAATTGTTGTATTATCATGAGATCAATCCATGCCATGTAACTGCTTCTATGGTAAACAAATATTTTGACTTTGTCCCATATGATAAATGGTTCACTTGGGATGAGGTATGGATCAATGTTATGTTCTGGTATTCTTTTTAACAAGGCAATGCAGATTCCATTGTTGATCATCAGAGGCGTCAAGGCACTCGAGAACCTTTCTCCATTATCATTGTCTGAAACCAAGAGGCCAGTCCATGTCCACCCAAAATTCAGGAGCAACTTCTCAATCCCCCAATACTGGATTTCCCCCTTGGGGACCATTTGGTAGACAAAGGGGACTTCAGTTTTCTCATCCAGTGTCTGAGTCATAAAGCCATAACTGATCTAGTGAGGAAAGGAAAAGATTAGTGATTTGTTTCACTTTCAGGAAAAGGAATAGATACTGTATTTATTGTCTGTTATTACTTATTATCTGTTATTGTCTGAAAAAAATGTGCTCACTGCGGTTGATTGGAGTTTTAGTCTGAAACATTTGGAGAGTGCCAGATTGGTGGGTGCTGGAAGAAAGATCTACTATCACCAAAGATTTTCTCACTTTTTCATTTCCCTTATTGACTCTCCTGGACAGAAAGTGGAATTTATACAGCTGAGGTTCTCCTCAGACCCTTCTTGTCCCTATTCTTCATACCTGTGGGATTTTGTAGATGCCAGACATGGCTGAAATCTCTTTCGAGATGGCAGAATTGCACCCTTCAAGAACAGACAGCAGGTTATTCCATTCTCCACAGTTATAGTTTGGAGTATTGCTTTGCCCCCCTGCAAGCAGGTCTAGCATGGCAGCAGAAGTCATCCTTCCATCAAAAAAGTTCTCAAAGAGGTTGTAGCCCAAGGAGATGTTGGGTAAGAACCTGGTTTCCAGGTTGATCTCCTGAGTGGATAACAAGAAGGACAAGATGTGCCAGTAGAGCCTAGGTGTAAAACTGCAATGAGATATCAAATAAAAAATGTCAGAAACCTATTCACCATGTAAAGAAAGCAAATGTTATTTCTAGGCATTCTCAAAGTAGCTCATCCCCAAACCATGATATGTATGTTTGCAGTTTGGGCTGAGACAAGGAATATATTTTTATTATTATTTATGTAATAAATTTATATACCGCTCTTCATCGGAGGATCACCTAGTTACAAGGTGTAAATCTATTTACCACTTAAAAATAAAAACTAGGAGATTGAAAATTCCATTGCAAAGAAAGAAAAAACACACAGCCTTCAAAGTGGAAAATTGCCTTTATTATTATGAATTAAGTAGAAACTATTGGAGTGGTGTTGGAGAAGCATGACATCCAGTGGCATCTAATTACTTACCATCCAAGCCTTTTTGAGGGAATCTGGGAAAAAATGTATGCGTCTTCTAGAGTCAACATACTTGGAGATATGATCCCAGCAATTAGGAAGTCTCCGGGCCGGTAGTAATTCTGTGTTCGACTCTCTTCCCAGATCAGATTCAAGGGACATACTTTCCCTTGATTTTCGCAGTCTCCATGCGTCATTAGCAGGAAAAGCAGGAGGGAAATCATTTTGCCTGTACCTCCTACATGCGGGTGGCGCTGTGGTCTAAACCTCAGAGCCTAGGGCTTGCCTATCAAAAGGTCGGCGGTTCGAATCCCCGTGACGGTGTAAGTTCCGTTGCTCAGTTCCTGCAATTGCCAACCTAGCAGTTTGAAAGCACATCAAAGTGCAAGTTGATAAATAGGTACCACTCCAGGAGGAAGGTAAACGGCATTTCTGTGCACTGCTCTGGTTCGCCAGTAGTGGCTTAGTCATGCGGGCCACATGACCCGAAAGCTTTATGCTGGTTCCCTTGGGCAATAAAGCGAGATGAGGACCGCAACCCCAGAGTTGTTTGCGACTGGACCTAATGGTCAGGGGTCCCTTTACCTTTACCTACACTTCTTTTTTGGCTGCTCCTCTCTCCTCCCCAGCCAGATAATCAGAACTCAAAAACACTTGCAAGAGGAAAGCTGCAGTGACTTTCCCAGTATGGGTAACATTCAGGTTTGCCTCAGCTGTTCATTCAGACTGTCTCTGACATATCAGCTATTCTCTGCATCAACCTTTCTCCCCAGGCACAGAGCTAGATATAACCTCCTGCAGCCCTTGATTGTGCTGTCTTGGCAACCTCTGGAAATATCTCTTGATTTTGGCAGGAATAAATAGCTATGATTTCGATAATTATAAGGAGAATAAATTTGACCACTGCAACAAACTTTAGTCATTGCGAAGTTTGGGTGGCAGGTGCAGAGCTGGGGAAAACCATGTTTATAAGAAATCACAGGTGAATTGCCAAAGTTTGATTTGTGTGTGTGTGTGTATGTGTGTGTGCAAGTTTGGCCTCAACAGCATTAGGAAAGCTCTGCAGCCAGATGAGACAAAGTCCCATCTAGTCCAGCATCCCATATATTGAAGTGTCTGATCATACACCTTTGGGAAGCTCACAAGCAGGGCATGGGGTAAGAGCCCTTTGGTGGTCTTGTTCCGCAACAAATGGTATTCAGAGACAGTGCCAGATTTACGTATAAGCTAAACAAGCCATAGCTTACGGCCCCACTCTCTTAGGGTCCCCCCAAAAAGGTTAAAGGGGAAAAAACTGCATGTACATTTCCAAAATATAGGATAAAAAACAAATAATATAAACATACAGCAACAGTGTTTTGTGTTGTGCATGGACCTATTAGGTCCATAAATTACAGTATAGCCTATATTCAACACAAAATCCAGCGACAATTTGTTCTTGACAAAGGACAGGTGGACATATAAAGGGCCCCATAATCTTCAGTAGCTTGGGGCCTCATCAAACCTAATTCCAGCCCTGTTCAGAGACATGCCAGCCTCTGATCTCCACAAAAACCAACCCACAGTTAGATCATTAAGAATTATCAACTGCTTGTTTCTTTAAGGCATATGCCCCATGGGGCTTACTCCCAGGTAAATAAGTCCAGGTTCTGTGTGTCCCATTGAACTGAAAGGGAATTCTGGCTAACAATGCTTGGGTACTGCAGGGAAATATATCTTCTTGGCTCAGCATCAAATTGTGCAGGTTCATAGAAACAGATTCCCAGCACACAGCTGCTAACTGATCTTTAGAAAAAAGAAATAAAAGAAACTGCAAAAAGAAAGCGAAGACGAAATACAATGAATGCTGGCGTGTATAAAAGGTGGAATAGATTGGTTTAAAGTGTATCAATGGGACAAAAACATTACAAATCCCCATATAAACCAAAGAGTAACACCAGCCACCCAGACACTTCATTCAGGCTCCAGCAATAAACACAGACCCTTCAACCAAGATTGGAGCTTAGTGGAGCTTGGTAGATGCCAAATTAGCACTTCAACTAAGAGGGAGGAAGTCTTAGGGGGAGCCTCTGCAACACCACCTTCCCTGTTCATGAGTGAGAGGTGAGCAGGTTGAAACGGGCCACTATAGACAAAACAGAGTTAGGCTAGCGATGGTGGTTGTTAGTAGAGGTGCTGTGTTCTCTGAGATCAATTTTAGGCAGCAGAACAAGCTTAGAAGGAAGTTTGAATGGCAACCATTTGACTAAATGAAGAAATTTGAGGGATCTTTTTGTTGGTTTGCAAGCCCCCCTCCATAGAGGCTGGCCCCTCTCACTGTCCTCGGAGCTTGCTTACCGGTAACCTCCTCTGGCTGATATCCAGACAGACCAGGGAGATTTTGATAGGCGACATTTTCCCAAGCGTGGGTAAAATGCATAACCCCTCCCTCCTGCTTCCGCAGGGGAAAGAAACTAAGTCAGAAATCTATTTAGATTATGTTTATTTCTGACATTACAGCACCAGAGAAAAACACGTCCTTTCAGTTCAGTTCTTCTAGCAAGTCAGACAAACTTCCTGAGCATGCGCACATAGAAGGTTTCAAATTACACTCTTCACAAAGACTTATCCAGCCTGTGAACGTCCTGGGAAATTCTTCTTTCCCACAGTTAAGCGCATCATGTGATGTCAACAAACTGGCTGTCTGCAGCGGTGATGTTTCCATATACTGACACTTTTAACATTATCTGTAAGTTTACAACCATGGCTCACCTGAACAGGAGTGCCACTTTGCCCCCAAAATAGGGGGTGACCTGTGCCATGGGTGCCATACAGCATGCATGGCCCTGGCACCAAATTTGTGGGTGCTCGGCCACGACCTTCCTTGGGTCCTAGGGATGCTAAAAGAACTGTGTTGTACATAGTTGTTCTACTATGCGCCAGTACAATATAGTGTTGCTAACCTTAGTTAACTGTCTGACATATTTTCTTCTACAGAGTTGTGGCTTCAATTACGCAATCCACTGGTGAGCTGACTGCACACTTCACACACCCCAACGTTACAAATACATTTTCATCATTCGTTATTTATGGCAAAGGAAGAGAAAAAACGTTTTGAAAAATACATTGAATTCTGCATAGCTCGCTGTTGTCATCTGTGGTCACATTTGTAAATTGCACTTTACAACACATTTAAAATGTTTTACTTGCAGCTATTTAGCTGAGTCCTTAGAGAATCACACGGCATATTTAAATTTTGTTGTTAGGCGCTCAGTACAATAATGTGGCACAGACTGGCATAACAAGCTGCAAGAATTTGCTGAAATGGCGCAGTTGACAAATAGCCTGAGAGGCAACTCAAAACAAAAATTTATGCAAAAGTGGGATAGGTATATGATATATCTTCAAAAATGCAGTAAAGGGTCACTATCTATGCTAGCATTCAACTGATGTTGGAGAGAGACTGAGTTGAGAAATAAGACCAAGGGTACATATTGATATAAGAATGTATTAGATAAAATGTAAAGAAATATACAATAATAAGAGTACATTCATTTGTAAAAAAGAAAAGAAAAAAGGAATATACAACCGAATGCACAGGAAGTCCAATGTGTTGGTACATTTTTTATTTTGGAATAGTTTTTTGTCCTTGTTTTTGCTTCTTCTTCTTCTAGTATATAAACTTTGTATACATGTTGAAAATTATAGTATAATAAGCCTTGTGATGTAATACGATAATGTTTACTGATGTAACATAAGAACTTTAATAAATAAATAAAATTCAAAAATACATAAATAAAATGTTTTATTTGCAGCTGTGTAGCTGAGCCCTTAGAGAATCATAGGGCATCTTTAATTTGAGTTGTTAGGTGTTCCTTTGTATTCAGGTCAGGCCTCAGTACAATAATGTAGCATTTAGGTAGGAAGATACAACCGAGAAGCCCAGCACTGGACGCTAAAATAGAGAAGACCTGCACGGCTACCATGTATTTCCCCTTGGTGCTCAGGTAGGTGGGCACAAAGGACACCCAAACACTGCAGAAGACCAGCATGCTGAAGGTGATCAGCTTAGCTTCATTGAAGGCCCCAGGCAGCTTCCTGGCCAGGAAAGCCACCATAAAACAGATGGCAGCCAGGAAGCCCATGTAGCCAAGGGCACTGTAAAACATAGCAACAGACCCTTCATTACATTGCACAATGATCTGTCCAGCCTGAGAGTGCATATCAGACTCTGGGAATGGAGAAGAGATCCCTAGCCAGATGGTGCAGATAAACACTTGGACACTGGAACATGAAATGACAATGGAGTTCATCAGACTTTTCCCCAGCCATCTCCTCACTCTGTTTCCTGGCTTAGTAGCAAGAAAGGCCAGCATCACAGCGATGGTTTTTGCCAACACAGAAGAAACTGCAGTGGAGAAGATGATGCTGAAAGCTGTTTGCCGGAGAAGGCAAGTCGCTTTCTTTGGCTCCCCAATGAAAGGAAGGAAGACAAAAAGGAAAGCAGGAGAGAAATGAGGAGGATGTAAGAGAGGTCCCTGTTGTTGGCTTTGACGATGGGTGTTTCCTTGTATTTAATGAAGATTCCTAAGGCAAAGCCTGTTGTTAAAGACAGGAATAGGGAAAGGAAAGCTAAAACGATTCCCAAGTAGTCTTCATAAGCCAGGAAGGTGATAATCTTGTGGATACATTGATCTCGGTCTTTATTTGGATGTTGATCTTCTGGACATTTGATGCAATGATCTGCATCTAAGGAGGAGGAGAAAAGAGATCCAAACATCATTCATATGAATAACCATCTGTGTGTTGGAATTCTGCCTCGGTCAGAGGGATGTGCCACAGCGTAGGCACCGGCAGAAATTCCTTGGCGACCTCCCCGCTGCTACTCCCGGCAGATAAGCAGCTAGGTCTCGGTGATTCTTCCCAGAAGTGTGAGAAGAACACACCGTTCATCTCTCTCCCCTTTGGTGTCCCCCAGGGAGGGGAAAGAAGCAGACAGAAACCTATTTACATCTTTTATTTCTGTCTTTCATATCAGTACAGAGAAACATGTCTGCACTCCACAGCAGTAAGAATAAACTCCACCCATGTACTTCCAGTACGGGTCATATGACACACACACTGAGCTAACATCCGGTGCTCAGTACAGAATGGACTGCCCCTTTGTTCCCATGGCAACAGTCACAAGCATCCTGTCTGGCTTTGCAGCCACAAGCAGCTGCCTTAGCTGACTGAGCTGCTAGAGTTTGTTTATTTCCTTTTTCAATGTTTACCATCGCATCCTGACTTTCTTTCAAGGAGAGAGAGGGTTTCCTTGCTTTTTATCACCCAAACAACCTTGGGATATAGGTATAGCTGAGAAACTCTCACCTCCACAGACATGGGCCTGGTGTCTACATTGTACAGCTTTCACCAAATACCAACGACATGCTTCTTTACCTTGAGCTTTTACAGTTCATATTTTGTCTTCTGGGTCCCATATCATTTGGGTGTGTTTTTTCTCTTTTATTCTTCTGGTCTATTTGCAATTATTTACTTTTATATATTTATCCAACATCTCCAGCAACATTTCAGTTAGCTGGATTGGAGAAAATTTGTTAGAAGGATAATTGTTCACTATTAAGTTTGTACATATGTCTTTAAATAGGTAGCACAAACATTTTTGTATTTCTTCCATGTAATAATTTTAATATGATTTATTTTATTTTGTATTGTGCTTTCACTAAGTGAACATTTACTATTGTATTTTTAATATATATATTTTTAAAAAAACAACTCATTTTCTTTTTGGTGTGGTTTTGGTTCTTTACTCACTGAGGACACCATTTAATATCCCTAAATAAATGCATTGTGGGCAGGGCATCCAAAGTTCTCCACTTCGCTCTCCACTTTTTGGCCAGAGATTCCTATTCCTATTCTCCTTCTAACTTGGAGTCACCCACCTTCACAAGTCGAGATTGTCCCTTCTGCACATGGAGCACAAGAATAGCAGCAAATCGGCTTTCCTTCTTGAACCACTTTGGTGTATCCAGGTAGACAGATTTTGGTACACCTGGAGAAAGGCACAGTCTAGCCATAAAGAGAAAAGGGAACATCAAAGGGAAATTGTTAGGAGTTTTGGGGTCTATAGCGGTTATTCATAGAGTTTGGAAACAAACCAACTGGATCTCTGGTTGCGTGGCAAGTCCCCTCCCCCATGTGAAATAAAGACACTAGACACAGTATTTAAGGTTAATGGGCATAAAAAGGCCACAACTTTATTGATTACAGAATTGAAAGGTATTGGCCTTAGGCATTGGCTCCTAACGACTACCCGGCATGGGGACCGGGAAGGGTTGTCCACAAGCCGTGGGAGTCCTGTTGAAGTACGCCAACTAGGATCCCAGCGGGTGTCACCGCTCTGGGGCGTGCCGGAGGCCCTTACCTACCAAGGTTTCGGACAAGGCAACGCCCCCCGGAGTCCTCTACCGGACTACCCTTAGCCTTGGGAAAGGTGATGGCTTTTCCTTCCCCCCTTCATTTGCATAACAATTGACCCCTGCCAATGCCTAACCGCCAACACCAAAAGTTGTGACGTTTGCTACGAGGTAGGCGAAAAACCAAAAGGCTAGAAGAGTGCCAACTTGGAAAAAATTCCTACCAGGCCCCTTGCGGCGACCAACCGAAGTCCATAGCAAGGTCAAAGCAACCTAAACCTAAAGGGTGGGTGGGATGAGAAACCCGCTCAGCTGGAAGGGGCAAAGAGGGCAGTCCCCGGGCATGCCTAGCCTTAAATAGACTAGACCACGCCTCCCCGGCCCGCTGATTGGCGGGCCGGGTCGCCGACACGCCCGGGGATTCCCTACTCTCGCGGGGGCAAAGGCTAGCCCCCACGTGAGGATGTGGGAGGATTTCTGCACGCAACCCCCTCTCCTCTCAAGTCGGAAATGGCTTTCCACTGGCTCCGAACCCTTTGCTCACAAGAGCGCTTCTGTTGCAGAAGAACATGGCAGGGAAATCTCTTTGGTGTTTTTCCTTCATCATTCATATCCCAGATAAGTATATTTAAGGCAAAAGATACAGTAACAATCTCTGAACAACAGCAACAACAAAACAACAGCAATTAAACAGGCAATAAAACATACCAGCTACTGAAGATGCTAGCTTAAAAAAAATGATTCTAGATTCAGGTAGCTAGCTGTGATGGTCTGACACAGTCAAAATAAATAAAAAAATTAACAAATTGTCCAGTAGACCTTTGAGACCAACTAAGTTTCTTCTGGGTATACGCTGAAGTATGCATGCACACGAAAGCGTATACCGTATTTTTGCTCTATGAGACTTACTTTTTCCCTCCTAAAAAGTAAGGGGGAATGTGTGTGCGTCTTATGGAGCGAATGCAGGCTGCGCAGCTATCACAGAAGCCAGAACAGGAAGAGGGATTGCTGCTTTCACTGCGCAGAGATCCCTCTTGCTGTTCTGGCTTCTGAGATTCAGAATATTTTTTTTCTTGTTCTCCTTTTCTTATACTCCTTTTATGCAGTGGAGGCCCCCTGAGCTGTCAGTTCCAACCCCTGCACCATATTCAATGAGATTTGCTCCCTGTTAAGCGTCCAAAGGATTGCAATTGAAGCCTCACATGAATTATTCAAAAATATTTACAGCTTAAGGAATGTCACATGGAATCAAGTGTCCCTTACCTGGTTAAACCATTTTGGCCACACAATGGCTTCTGGGCTAATGGTGAAGTTGATATCAGCAGATGCCTTTCTCTTTATATTCCCTATTTTCACTCTGACACGAGAGTTATTGGGAAACATCACCCAGTTCTCAATATCAAACTCGGCTGGCAGCTTCCCATTTTCATCCAAATGCAGTCCATCGATGGAGCCATTTGAAAACTGGATTTCTCTTAAGAAAGGGTGAAGCTGCAGTGACAGGGAAACATCAGATATCCTGCCTGTATTCTGTACGGTGTTTTATACTATATTCAGTTCTTTTGTATCATTTTTAAAAACTGTTTTGTTTTGTTTTACTGTATTGTAAGCTGGCCTGGCAGCTTTTGACAAATGGCAGTATATAAATGCAGTGGTACCTCGCAAGACGAATGCCTCGTAAGAGGAAAAACTTGCAAGACGAAAGAGTTTTTCGTTTTTTGAGTTGCTTCGCAAGACGAATTTCCCTATGGGCTTGCTTCGCAAGACGAAAACGTCTTGCAAGTTTGATTTTCAATGCATTCCTATGGGAATCCGTGCTTCGCAAGACGGAAAATTCGCAAGATGAAAAAACCTGCAGAACGAATTAATTTCGTCTTGCGAGGTACCACTGTACTGTAGAATCCTATGGCCAGGAGACCTTGTGCCTGTGCAGTCTGTTTTCTAGGTGCTACTAACTGTTGATGGGCATCTTCAAGACTCCGCAGGGACAGAGGAAGAGGTGAGAAAGGTCCAACTCCAGCTGAGAAGGCTGGATCTCTCTGTGGGCAGCAAGGAGGAACCACGAGAAAGTGTGTGTGTGGGGGGGGGGTCTTCTGACAAAACTTTGACCTCTGCCAGAAGCCTCACAAAACTGGATTTGCTTCAGTAACGAACAGACATTTTGTCTCACTACTCAATTGGATTCCAGTTGGTTTTGGGGGTTTTTAAGTGTATACAAAATGTGGAGTTGGGGGGGGGTGTCATACAGTTGCAATGCTGCATATAAGAGGCAGTCAATGTTAGGGACAGTACGTACACAACTTGATTAAGGGTAGAATTCACTGGGGTGTGTGGTGTGTTAGGGAAGGTAGTTTGTCCTTCTCCCTCGTGGCTCGTAGAAGATGTCAGCATGTGACAGCAGCCACACTCTGGGAAATGGCTTTGACTAAACCAGGTGAGGGGGGCTGATGGGTCTCAAGCTCTTGGTGAGTTAGGGACCTCCTCTGTATACAAAAAAACCAGGCTCTGGAGGATTGAGCGGATGAGACCAAGAGTGGGTCCTCTGGTCAAGAAGGTGGTTACTGCATGTGCTATAGAGGGAAATGAAAGCTGGATGGGGTTTTTGCAACCTGAGAAACTAGCCAGGGCCGTCTTAAGTATATCTGGTGCCGTGGTGCAAAGATCCCTCTGGCGCCCCCCATCACCCCGTATCCCAGAGTTGCTGACCTTTTTACGGCGCTGCCAGTAGCTTTGTGGGGCTGGAGGAAGGGGGCAGTGGCTGGAGGGGACTCCTCCGGCGGGGAAGAAATGGAGGTTTCGGGCGCGGCGCTGCTTCAGCGAGACAGGTGAGGGGAGCGAGCTGATGCCGGGAGGCCCAAACAACCTCCACCTCTTCCTTGACGCCCTGGTGCCCCACACCACTTTCCTCTATGGGCAAGATGCCCCTGAAGCCAGCCCTTCTAGGAGAAGGGAAGCTTGGATGCAGCCTTTCAGCCATACACATTTGTGAGAAAGGTTTCAGGAGTAAACCCTGAGGAACAACCCATAACTGCTGCCCTGTAAGGCATCTTCAGGAGAAGGAAAGGCTAAGGAGTAAACCCTACACAAATCTGGAGTCCCGAAGCAGGTTAGGGGGCATCTTGTGTTCCTCCTTCCACCAACTCCTGCATCCATCCTAGTGCCCAACATATTGTTTTCCTTTCCTTTGGACCATAACAATGAGGCTGAGGGGGGTATTCTTGTGCTCTAGGCGGCCCAGGACCTCCAAACACACTGTCCAGGTTTGCATAGTAGATGTCAACCAGTCACTCCTACTGATAAAGGGTGTAAGTAAGCAGAAACAATACTTTCCATTCATTTGGCTTTTGTTTTCTATGTATGTTGAGATGGGGAACTTGTGCAGTTGGAATTTATTATTGTAGTTATTAGTAGTATTTCATTTCATTTCATTTCATTGTACCTTGCCCATCAGACTGGGTTGCCGCAACTTCCAATATAGAAAAACACAACAGAACATCACACATTTTGTAAAAAAACAAAAACCTGGCTGGGACAATGAAGTTCAGTGTGAAAAAACGGGGATAGAATTACCTGCCATGGCTGCAGCCTTTGATGTTCCAACCAGTCTCTTCCACCTCCCATCACCATCCACTTTGATCTAGATGAGTAGGCAGCATTTAAGGCATGTGCAACAACTTGGACATTGAAGTAAGTGTTGTAGCTATCTTGAGACAGGGCTGTCTCCATCTCTCCTTTGGGCAGAATCTCCAGTTTCTCCTCCTCTGTGCATCTGGTCTCGCCTTTTGCAGCCAACACATGCTTTGAATATGAACAATGAAATGCTGTGTTCCAAAATTGTTGGAGAGCAGATGAGAATGGACTATTGTAGCCACAGCTGATCCTTCTTTGAGCCTTCAATACAAAGGATAATGAACCATGGATGTACTGGAACAGAACAGGAGGAGAGGACATATAGGTATTGGTGTCCTGAAAAGCTGCCGCAATCCAGATTTTTGCCCCAATTTCTTTCCCAAATGTCCCTTGTAGTGTCATGATTGGAATCCATCCCATTCGATTTATTTCGTGGTAAACAACGACACTGACTTGTGTCCAGGTAATGAATGGTTCAATTAGACCAAGCATTTGATGGCCATTCTTTTCTGGAAATCTTTTTGATAATGCAATGCAAATTCCTTTCTTGATCATTAAAGACCTCAAGGCACTTGTGAACCTTTCTCCATTGTCATTGTCTGGAGCAATGAGGCCAATCCACGTCCATCCAAAATGTAGGAGCAACTCAACAATCCCTTGGTACTGAGTTTCTTCTTTGGGGACGATCCGGTAGACAAAAGGGAACTGAACTTCTTCAAGTGCCTGAGCAATAAAGCCATAACTGATCTAGTGGGGAATGGAAGAGTTTGGTGTTTTACTTTGCTTTCAGAGGAAAAGACCAGATACTAACCTGGAATGATCAATATCTAACAAAATGTGTGCTGGCTAAAGCTGAGAGTTTATTGGGAGTGTGTGAGGTGGTGGGGGCTTGGTTTTATTAAATCAATCAATGAATCAATCAATCAAACAAACAAACTTTGAAGAAAACCCATGGATCCATGGCTAAGGATTTTCTCACTTTTTGATGCTCTTGTTATATTGCTGAACTTCTCCACTATCCCTCCATTCCAGCACCCCACCCCTGCAAATACCTGAGGGATTTTGTAGATGCCTGACAAGACTGAAATCTCTTTTGAGATGTCAGAATTTGCTCCTTCAAGAACAGCCAGGAGTTTGCTTTGTTTTCCACAGTAATAGTTGGGAATATTGCCTTCCCGGCCAGCAACCAGGTCTAGCATGGCCTCAGATGTCCTCCGGGCATCAAAATAGTTCTCATAGAGGTTGTAGCCCAGGGTGATGTTGGGTAAGAGCCTAGGATCCTGGTTGATCTCTTGAATGGTGAACAAGAAGGACAAGGCATACCAGTAGGAAACAGGGGTGAACCTGCAATTGAATAATAATCATTAGTCGTCAAACTGCTGTTCAGCATTTAATAAAACTAAACACTATTTGAACCCCAAATAATGGTCTGTATGCTTGTGTGAGACATATCCTTGTTGCAAATGTGAAAACCCATTTGCTGCTTAAGAATAAAAATGGGCGAATTCACACTTCATTGCAGAATAGAAGCACACAGCCTTCAGATAACTAAACACAACACACACACACACACACACACACACACACAGGCTGTGATTGCTGCAGTAGTCTTGGCTGCTTCAAAGGGAGTGGGGAAATACCCCTTTCCTGAAACAGAGAACTCTTGTCTGTGGAATAGGGGATATAAGGCTGCAATCCCCACCTGCTTATCTACTGCATCCGTGGCATTTTCTTTTCAGCAGGCATGGATTGTGCTGTCAACAAAAGTCACTTTTAGCCCCACCAATGACGGGCAGGGCAGCTCTTTTCTGAAGCAAGCTATCAAGATGCACTTCTTGTTCCCTTTCTCTGAGACTGTCTTGGGTCCATGAGATTAGGGGGCAGACACAGCAGTGAGGAAGGATCCTTAGGAATATGGGTCCATGCCCAGAGCCAAATTGAGTCCCAAGATGCATTGCACTTGAATGCATACATTACTTTGGATTGGGGGATTGGGGGGTGTCATTCCAGTGGGGGGGATTCTTTTAGATTTGATAATGCTTTAAGAGCACATATATAGTAGCTGTGTAACCAGCAGATTCCTGCAGCAGAACTTCAACATCATTACTCTTTACCATTCCCGGCCATTTCTGGGTTGACAATGAAGAAAATTCCTTTCCCATACAGTTCTATTTACATGTGTTTTTTTTATTGCCTCAGGTGATAATTCCTGCATTGCAGGGGGTTGGACTAGATGACCCTTGGGGTCCCTTCTAACTCTACAATCCGATGTCTCTATGATTCTAAGAAGACAACTATTAACACCATATGCATACAGTTAGAAGCTACTGGTGTATCATGAGCCACACACTATAAACTAACTAAGTCAAGTAGATTAAACCTTGTCTCAGTCTGTATCAGAGTCTGCAGTCCATCAGGATGTTGTAGTCAAACTGGAAGCTTGACTCAGTCTGAAGGCTGAAAGGCTAAGGGATGCAGCAGGCTATAAATTAGCCAACACACACACACACACACACACACACACACACACACACACACACGAGAGAGAGAGAGAGAGAGAGAGAGAGAGAGAGAGAGAGAGAGAGATCCTTCAGCGAGAAAAAGCTGGGGGGAGGGACCCTTCATAATGAGTCGTGACAGGTGTCTATATCCTTGACCTGTTTTCAGGAGGTCCACCTCAGCTGGCCTTCTAACCCTGAACAGAAATCAGAGGATAGGCAAGAGACAGGCCCAAGCACAATTGATGCAATTAACACCCATATTTAAATAACACTAACACGACTAACGGGACGCAGGTGGCGCTGTGGGTTAAAGCCTCAGCGCCTAGGACTTGCAGATCGAAAGGTCGGTGGTTCGAATCCCTGCGGTGGGGTGCACTCCCGCTGCTCGGTCCCAGCGCCTGCCAACCTAGCAGTTCGAAAGCACCTCCGGGTGCAAGTAGATAAATAGGGACCGCTTACCAGCGGGAAGGTAAACGGCGTTTCCGTGTGCGGCTCTGGCTTGCCAGATGCAGCTTTGTCACACTGGCCACGTGACCCGGAAGTGTCTCCGGACAGCGCTGGCCCCTGGCCTCTTAAGTGAGATGGGCGCACAACCCCAGAGTCTGTCAAGACTGGCCTGTACGGGCAGGGGTACCTTTACCTTTACCTTTTAACACGACTAACATTGCTTTCAGCTATAAAGGAGAGACCCACAAAAGGAGAGTTGCCTTGTCATTCATTTTTTAATCCCCGAGGAAACTGTTCTCTTCTCAATCTCATTATACTTTGACACTAATTTGCAAACATCTTCCAGGAGTAAACTCCAGAAGGCAGAAGGGGAAAAGAATGACAAAGAATCTAATGCTCACCCAAATATCAGGAGAAAATATTTGTAACTGTCACCCAAGTTCTTACACCTACCAACACTGTCTGGGTACCTGAGGGAACTTGATCCATTTTGTTTCCACCTATTAAATATATAAATATATTTTCCTATAAATATTCCTATTAAACTTGGGGGTACGTTTGCCAAAAATAGTCACCTTTGATTTTGCATAATTAATTCTGACTTGCTCTGATTGGCAAAATTTGTAGTTTGTTCAAGTTTTTTTTTACAATAGTATTAATATAGAGGTTGAATAGGAGTGATTCTAGCAGGCAACCTTTTCTGACTCTTTTATTAGTCCTGGTTTCCTTCGTCAGGCTTCCTTCTGTACTGATCCTTACCCTTATGAATGTATTACTGCGTAACTCTTGCACATGTTACTTTTATATCCAGCACTTTTCCTGAAGACAGAAGGGAAACTTCTCAGTATAATTTTTGGAAGGCCACAGGCTCTTCAGCCCTGAAATAGGGGCTATTTCCCTAGTAAATAAGAACCAATGGTGTGGAGATGCAGAAACATGACCTCCACCTGCAAATACTTACCCCACAAGTCTGGTTAGCGGGGTCTCGGAAAATACATATGGAAGTTGCCTATGAAAATTTCTTGGGGATATGATTCCGCTGATGAGGAAGTCTCCAGGCCGGTAATAATTGTGTGCTTTATTTTCATCCTTGATCAGATTCAAGGGGCATTTTGCTTCTGGGTTTTCACAGACTTGAAAAGGCATCAGGAGAAGCAGCAGAAGCAGCAGCAGCAGGACTCTCATTTTGGCTCTGCCTCCTAGACCTCCCTTGTGAGTGGCTCCTCTCTCCTCTAGAGCTAGCAAATCAGCAAAAGAGAAAAAGAGTTCTCACATCACCCAATCTGCTGTGGTTTCACCAATACGGTTCTTCTTCAGAACCATTAAACTACATGCATATCTATCTTGACTCAATCACACTCTTATTCTAGACACTAATCTTCCCACTCCCACCACTGCAATAAATAACCTTGTGCTACCTTGCTTCTGATGTTTGTGCAATCCCTAGAAATATCTCTCGAGCTTTGGCAAAAATAAGGATAAATTACCATGTTTTTGATAATTATAAAGGGGGAAGTTCACTTCTGCAACATCTTGGAGTCCTTGTGTGGCAGAGCTGGGAGGTGGGGGGAAACATGTTTTGTGAGAAATCACAGGTGTAGCTCCCAAGTTTAACAAGAGTCAGTTGGAGTGGGGTGAGTTTGGGCTTAATTTAGTGTGGGAATGTTCAGGGTGGAAGAAGAGGAGCTATTGTTTATTAATATCCATGCTTACCTGCGCTAGCAAGTTCCTTTAGTTAGCAGAGTTTACATTCCCATTCTCAGGCATAGCAGAAATCTGGTTACAGGCTCGTTAGAACCCCTTGTTGTTGTTGTTTAGTCGTTTAGTCATGTCCAACTCTTCGTGACCCCCTGGACCAGAGCATGCCAGGCACTCCTGTCTTCCACTGCCTCCTGCAGTTTGGTCAAACTCATGCTGGTAGCTTCGAGAACATTGTCCCACCATCTCGTCCTCTGTCATCCCCTTCTCCTTGTGCCCTCCATCTTTCCCAACATCAGGGTCTTTTCCAGGGAGTCTTCTCATGAGGTGGCCAAAGTATTGGAGCCTCAGCTTCAGGATCTGTCCTTCCAGTGAGCACTCAGGGCTGATTTCCTTAAGAATGGAGAGGTTTGATCTTCTTGCAGTCCATGGGACTCTCAAGAGTCTCCTCCAGCACCAGAATTCAAAAGCATCAATTCTTTGAACTAAGGTTCTCGAGAAAAACTTAACACCGATTGAGAAAGAGAGGTTTCAGAAGGAGACAGGTTTAATACTGGTTAAGAAAGTAAAATACCTGGGGGTTAACATGACTGCTAAGAACTTAAATTTATTTAAAGATAACTATGAGAAATGTTGGTCAGAAGTGAAAAAGGATCTTGAAATATGGTCAAATCTGAAGCTTTCCTTGTTTGGTCGAATTGCTGTTATAAAGATGAATGTATTTATTGCCAAGAATGTTATTTTTGTTTCAATCATTGCAAATTATGGACAAAATGGACTGTTTCAAGAAGTGGCAGAAAGACATTTCTAGATTTGTCTGGCAGGGCAAGAAGCCCAGAATAAAATTTAAAATATTAACTGATGCAAAGGACAGAGGTGGATTTGCCCTGCCAGACCTTAAACTCTATTATGAATCAGCAGCATTTTGCTGGTTGAAAGAATGGCTGCTTCTTGAGAACACAGTCATTTTGGATTTAGAAGGCTTTAATAACGTTTTTGGGTGGCATGCATATCTGTGGTATGACAAGGTTAAAGCACACAAAGCATTTAAAAACCATATTGTCAGAAGAGCATTGTTTAATGTCTGGACAAGATATAAAGATTTACTTGAAAATAAAACCCCAAGGTGGCTATCACCGATGGAAGCGAAGGCTCAGAAAAAGCTCAATATGGAGGCCAAATGGCCAAAATATTGGGAGATTTTGGAACAGGAGGGTGACAAACTGAAATTGCAGAGTTTTGAGAAATTAAAAGACAAAGTGCGAGATTGGCTTCATTATTATCAAATAAGGGAGGCTTACAATTTGGACAAAAAAAATGGTTTCCAGGTGGAAAAATCAAAATTGGAAACAGAACTGTTAGATCCCAAAACTAAGATATTATCAAGAATGTATAACTTGCTGTTGAAATGGAATACTCAGGAAGAAACGGCTAAATCTGCTATGATTAAATGGGCACAAGATGTTGGACATAATATAATGTTTGCTGACTGGGAACAGTTGTGGACCACAGGTATGAAATTCACGGCATGTAATGCCTTAAGAGAGAATATTATGAAAATGATAAACAGGTGGTACATGACACCAGTCAAGCTTGCAAAAATATATCATTTGCCCGATAATAAGTGTTGGAAATGTAAAGAAAATGAAGGTACATTCTTTCACCTTTTGTGGATGTGCCCAAGGATTAAGGCTTTCTGGGAGATGATCTATAATGAAATGAAAAAGGTATTTAAATATACCTTCTTGAAGAAACCAGAGGCCTTTCTCCTGGGCATGGTCGGCCAATTGGTGCCAAAGAAGGATAGAACTTTCTTTATGTATGATACAACAGCAGCAAGAATACTCATCGCAAAGTATTGGAAGACACAAGATCTACCCACCTTGGAAGAATGGCAGATGAAAGTGATAGACTATATGGAACTGGTGGACCAGGGAGAAGAGTTGGTGGAAGAAGATTGGAAAAAATTTAAAGACTATCTGCAGAAGCATTGTAAAATTAATGAATGTTAAAATGATGTTGGATTGAAATGAAGCGGCTTTAGCAACAAGGTTAAAAAGAATATGTAAAAATGGATTGATAACCAGATGAGAATATAAAGCTATAATATGTTAAGATATAGAATTAAGATAAAAACAAAGAGGGAAAGGATTTGCTGAATTAACCATGTGAACTGGAATACAAAAAAGGGAGGTGTGAGGAGGTCAGGGAAACAAGTAAATGAAATATAAGATATGAAAAGATTGATTTGTTTTTAATTGTTTTCTATTTTTCTTGTAGTTTGTATTTTTCCTTTGTATTTTTGTACCTTTTTATTTTTATTTTTTCCTTTTTTATTCTGTAACTTCTTTCTGTTTGTAAAACTTTAATAAATATCATTTTTAAAAAAGCATAAATTCTTTGGCGACCAGCCTTCTTTATGGTCCAGCTCTCACTTCCATACATCACTACTGGGAACACCATAGCTTTAACTATACAGACCTTTGTTGGCAAGGTGATGTGTCTGTTTTTAAAGATGCTATCTAGGTTTGTCATTGCTTTTCTCCTAAGTAGAACCCCTTACTATTATGCAATTCAATCTCCCTCAGATTGAATTGTATGTTCCTGGTAAGATCCCTTTTCAAATTGCTCCTAAAAAAACAAAGACACCACAGTCTTATTCATAAGCAATAAAAAGAAAGTTTACTCACAATCAGGCAGAGGACAGTGTGCTCCCTGAAGGCAGGCGTAATGTTACAAGCATATACAAACTGTTTTATCCCATATGTAGGTTGACCTAGTGACTGCAGTTAGCAGTCTCGGAAGTTCGCAGGACAAAAGGAAGATCGAAAAGAGAGAGAGTGGCGGCATTCCTTGGCCTTTTACCAGGTCTGGAAAGGTCATGCCCACCCACTAGTCACACGGAAGGAAGGAAGTTCCAGGCCAGGAGGAACAGGAAGTTTCGACTGGCTGGACCAAACATTCCCTTGCACGTCCACTCTAGCAAAACAAGGAATGTTGTATTTGACTGCTCCCAGTGGGTTTCTTTATTTTATCCTGGGAAGTTTTGATATTTTTATGTGAAGTTCTGTCCTGCATTGAAGTGTCCACTCCATTCCTGACTTCCATGAGGGACCAATTTTCATATGCAAAATCCATCAACCTTTCCATAAGTCCCTTATAAAATATTGGTTTGTCTTCCTTGAGTGCATGTACACCTACAACCAAAATTTAATTTCCTTGGATATTAACTTCCATCTCAACATATCTACTTTGTTCATCAGAGAATATCCATTTGGGGCAGAACTGGGAATGTGTATATAAAGAACATCTCCATTTAGCCCCTTCAGTCCTGTAAAGATAAATTGTGGTTCGAGGGCCCGACCCCCGCGAAGTGAAATGAAGACACAAGGACACGTGATATAAGCTTAATGGGCTAGAAAAGGCCACAACTTTATTGATTACAGCAATGAAAAGGTATGGGCTTAGGCATTAGATCGAAACAAGTGGGTTTATTCACCAGGGGTTCATCACCTATTGATGCTAATCCAACTATAGGCTCACCCCTGCTGTCACCACGGGTCGTGCCATGGCCTCCCGCCAAGCAGGCATCGGACAGAATACATGACCGCCAGATACCTTTAACGGAATACCCCTAAAAATTGAAGGCATAGGCGATGGCCACACCTAGCACTTCGACACACCACAACACATTATTCCAATGCCTAACCTACCCACCAATACCACAAAAGTTGTGACGATTGCTACGAGGTAGCAAACCAAAAAGCCTATTGCCAAATGGAAAAACTCCTACCAGGCCCCCCGGGCAACCAGGGCGACCAACCTAAGGTCCATAGCAAGGCCAATGACCTGAGCCCTAACTAAAAGGGAGTGGAGGGTGGGTGACTCGTGACGGGACGACGATGAGGAATGAGGCCAGGGAAAGGCTGGCACTGCAGCAAAAGGCTGCTGAACATGCCCCCACCGTGGCACCTGGTTGGGTGGCCACCGGGGGGGGCGTGAGTGCCAGCCAGGTGAGTTGGAGGCAGGGGCAACGCCCCCTGCTGGGCGATGCTCGGGCTCCCGCCCACAACCACTCCCCTCTCTTTCAGGGAGGAGAGTCTTTCCTCACCTAATGTTTTTAAATCAAATATCTGATACCCTTTTTCCTAATGTGTGTTTCTTGTAAACAAATTTGATCCAATTTCAGTGTCCCCCCCCCAAAAAATGAAATACAGTGGTACCCCAGGTTACATACGCTTCAGGTTACAGACTCCGCTAACCCAGAAATAGTGCTTCAGGTTAAGAACTTTGCTTCAGGATGAGAACAGAAATCGTGCTCCGGCAGTGCAGCGGCAGCAGGAGGCCCCATTAGCTGAAATGGTGCTTCAGGTTAAGAACAGTTTCAGGTTAAGTACAGACCTCCGGAACGAATTAAATACTTAACTTGAGGTACCACTGTATCTCTTTTCTCTTTTGAGGAGCATTTGCATCATTTATATTCCATGTTAAGTATTGGTAATCCATAGCTGAGCAGATTTCTTTGTCACACCTGTACCTGCATCCCCCATTTGTGATTTGTTAGTGAAATCTGTTCATCCAGAAATGGAGGTGTAATTGAAGAGGTCAAGTATGGGAGAAAGGTTGGGGGAAATCCTTCTCAGCTTGAGATCTCAGGTACCTCCTGTTCGTCAGAACAGATAATATTGATTCTTGATGGTTCCAGGAAAGCAGGGCTGTGGAACCACTGGCCAAGGTGGTCCTGCAAGCCTCTCTATCTGTTCCTCTGTAGGCCACATACCCCTCCCTAGCCATGCCCCTCACTGGTCCTGCTTTGTGACATTCTTGTGTGTTTTTGCATGACTGAAGTGCTGCCTTGAACTCTTATATTGCTCCTTGCTTGTCTGGATAGAGGATAGAGAGGGGTGTGCATATGTATGTAGGAACTAGGCTGCAGCAGAAAAGGTCAAAGGGGGGTTTTCATTGTGTTTTCCACTTTTGCCTCTAGCAATACCCACCATTGGCATATCCCCCCCCCATAAGGTTGCCCAGAAGGGACTGTGGCCTGGTTTCATGAGCTCAAAGTAGCTACTCCATGTTGTGTGTGTTTGTGTGTTCACTTACATCCTAAAGGAATATCTTGGTCCTGGTGCTTATGAAGGTACTTGGTTAGTTCAAGGCCAAGCTGACCTTTTCCCCACACTGACCCATGTCAAAACCAGGGAGCTACTTCTGTGAATTCCCATAAACATGTTTTCCTTCACCTCTGCACCTGCGCCTCAAGCCACATAGAAAATCGATGGTGTTGCCAAGGTGACGTTTCCTCTCGTATAATTATCCTTACTCTAACCAAAGCTCTAGGGATTGAGCCAAAGATTGCCTGTGAGAAAAACCAGCCCAATATCAGAATCAAAGGCAAGATAAGATAATTCATTGTGTTGTGTCTGAAATCCCTGGTGTGTTAAATAGCCCCTATGCTGCTGAGAGTTTGTCTTGTCCATTCCCCAGTGCCATGAATGATCCTGTTTGAGCATCTGAGGTCTAGACTTTTGAGTTTTGATATTTCTTTTCAGATGCATTGGGATGAGAAGTTTTCTTTATTTCCGAATTTTGTCCCATCATATCCTAAGTAGTTTTGCTAGTAAGAAAAATAAAGTATATGCTCTGTATCACAAACAAAAAACAACCAGTGCTCCTCACTGCAAGTCTCACCCCTTGTTAGGATTGTGCTTGTCTTTAGGAATCCTCAAATGGGCTATTTTGGGGTGTCAACACAAAGATTTTTCTGGGGATCCATGAAGAAGGGGAGATGGGTCATTCAAAGTGTCAGATCACCCACATCCACAGAGGGAAACACCAAATCTAAGGAATGTCCAAAGCTATGACACAGGCCAGATTTATTCAGGGAAGTCTGAGCAATCCCTTGTAAGATCGTGTCGGCATGCATGTTAAAATTCCCTTGGACCTCCAGATGAGGTGTTTCCAGGAGAACATCTGGCCTAACCTGAAGCCTCTCAAGCAGGGAGTTCTTAGTGCAGCAGGGAGGCTGGTACACCAACAGCAATCCTGCACTGCCCCTATTGCCAGAGTTCCAGAACATGCATTCAGAAAACTGTGTCCTCCTAATAGGTTGCTTCATGAAAACTAAAGATTTCCCAAAAATTCACTGCAACCCCACTCCCCACCAACATGACCTGAGTTGCTGTGCGTAAGAGAAACCTGCCAGACAAGCAGTGGCAAGAACAGGCCAAGCTGCTGTGTCCAACGAAATCTGTGTTATGCATGCCAGGTCAATTCTCCCATCCATGATCAAGTCATAGATGGCACCGGTCTTATTGGTGGAGAAAAGGTTAACTTGCAAAAGAAGTCTTAACTGAGGGTGGGTAGGGTGGGAGAGGCTCTGGAGCCAACTGACGATTCCCAGGTAAGATCCTCCTCCTATTGTGCAGGCAGGTAGTTTCTCCCCCTACCTGACCTTGGCAACGTCTCCCCAGGCAGGATTGGGCAACTGACTGAGTTAGGTGTAGACCTCCAGGTATCCCATCTGGGGGGAGGTGAAGCCAAGCCTGCGCTAATGGTGCCATATAGGGTCCAGGGAGCTGCACGCGACCACCCAAAGTTTTGCCCCAATTTAATGTGGGGAGCAGTCATTTGGGTTTTCACAAACCCTGTAGCCCTAACACATGTACTTTTATTCAGGTTTATTTCATAAACTGTTCCCTAAATATATGAGTTAAACAGGACAATCAGCCTCTATAAATTTCAGATAGGCTAACTTTTGTCACCTTGGCAACAAAGACCTGTATAGTTAAAGCTATGGTTTTCCCAGTAGTGATGTATGGAAGTGAGAGTTGGACCATAAAGAAGGCTGATCGCTGAAGAATTGATGCTTTTGAATTCTGGTGCTAGAGGAGACTCTTGAGAGTCCCATGGACTGCAAGAAGATCAAACCTATCCATTCTTAAGGAAATCAGCCCTGAGTGCTCACTGGAAGGATAGATCGTGAAGCTGAGGCTCCAATACTTTGGCCACCTCATGAGAAGAGAAGACTCCCTGGGAAAGACCCTGATGTTGGGAAAGATGGAGGGCACAAGGCGAAGGGGACGACAGAGGACGAGATGGTTGGAAAGTGTTCTTGAAGCTACCAGCATGAGTTTGACCAAACTGCGGGAGGCAGTTGAAGACAGGAGTGCCTGGCATGCTCTGGTCCATGGGGTCATGAAGAGTCGGACACAACTAAACAACTAAACAACAACAAACTTTTGTCAGAGAGCATCTGGTTGTTCTTTGACAATTATCTCACAGGATCTGAAAGATTCCCCACCAGAGATTCATAACAATGATGATGATCATCATAACAGCGAGTCTCTGTTTTCCCCACAAATGTTTGGATATGACCAGCTTCCTGCTCCAGTGTCCTGCTCAGAATTAAAGCCACAGATGGGAGCCTTTTGCAAAGATGTTTTTCTCCAGCCCTGCACCTGTGCATGAACACTTCAGGATGCTGTGAAGGCAATGCGTCTTTCCCTTATAATTTTCAAAATCATAGTTATCATTTTCATCTTCTCAACAAAACTCCAGGTGTTTGTCCAAAGATCACCTTTGAGTCCATTGAAATAAACCTCAAAATTGAGAGCAATAATTGCACCTGAGCTGGAAATGCCTTCTGCCCCTCAGGGATTTTGGGCTGAGATTTAGGTAGGTTGGACTACGTGGGTGTGAGGTTTCAGGTGTGAAGTCTGGGTTGGGCTCCATCAACATTAAGAATGCTACTGATCATTGAAGAAAGAGTTTGGCTTCATCTAATGTTTCTTTGAGAGGAGCAGTAACAAGGGAAGGGGCTGTTCCAGGAAGACACAGAATGGCACTGCTCCTGCGGCTCCTGCTGCTGCTGCCTTTTGCAAATTGTGGGATGGAGGTGAAATGCCCCTTAACTTTGGAGAGAGATTGGCTAGACAGATTCAATTATTACAGGCCAGGAGACCACCTCATTGGTGGGGTCATCTCTGCCACAAGGGCTTTATTCAATCCACACAAATTCAATGAGCCACCCTCAACCAGCTTTTACCAGTAAGTCATTTTATAGGCATGGGTTTACTGCTGCTCCACTAGCCACCGATTTCGTGAGCCCCAAATGCCAGGCTCTCTCCAGCTTCTCTTAAATCCCTGTACTTCTTTGGTGGATGCTACGACACCATCAGCTGCCAGCCTTTTCAGAAACTGCCGCTAGTAAACTCCCCTTTCAACTGTAAAGCATGGTAGCATAGGACAATGACATAAATTTCATCTGCAGAACAAACACCCGATTCATTGTTTTTCAGCCCAGTGAGACAGAGCCATGTGTCTAAATCCATTTTATCTTGTTTCTGCGAGTGGAATTGTTCAGGGCACCCTAGCCTTTGCTGCTGTCCCTTCCTCCCCCAAATGTAATCCTTCCATGTACCACCTATGTAAACAGTAAACTTTGCTCAGTTCCAGCTTTTCTGTAGTAAAATAGGACCAGATTCATATGAGCCTCAGCAACCTATCAGCTGCTGGTACATTTTCAAAGAAACTCTTGTAAGTCACTTTTAGATTACATATTTATTGCACATGCATTCTGTTTTGTTTCCACAGAGCTTGAAGGGAAGGTTTATGATACCTGCTGTTTATTGAGCATTCTTACCTGTACTTATCTGTTTGCCTTATATGACATTGCACAACCAACCAACCATACAAGCAACACACAGACCAGTATACTAGATAGCACTGTAATTCTTATTGCATAATATACATGTTTAGGAACAAAAACAAAATGTGTGCACTTGTAAATTCTCTAATATATTTGAAATCAATTGAACACATGTGTGTCAATCTTTGAAAGTCCGCAGAAGTATAATAAGTCTATGGTTGAAATAAAGTAATAGATGCTATCCTGTGGGCTAAGCGGCAAAACTTTTTTTCAGGCGTTCATGGTGCCGAAGTAGTAGGTGAATAACAACAGACAGTGATCCCGGTTATTCAGTGGTCATTTTTCTAATCTATGAGTTGTGCTGGAGAGGATTCCAGCAAAACAGTCAGATTAACCAGGATCACTGTCCGTTGTTATTATGCAATAGGAATTACAGTGCTGTCTAGTTTACTGGTCTGCATGTTGCTTGTATTGATTGTTTGTTGTGTCAAGTTTGCAACACAGGGGTGTGTTGTTCTGTATTATATGACATTGCATCAAGCAATTGTCATCCTACACTTTGCAGTGCATTTTCCCTTCACCTTTTTTTACTTTTCTTGGAGCCATGTTTATTGCCCCTGGCCTGTTAGGCTCCTATCGTTGGGATGAACTGGCCTCCAACTAAGCAATAGTGGGGAGTGATCCTTTCCTTCTGGAGGCATCACTAGCTGGATTTTTTTTTAAAAAAAGCAACACACCTGTACTTGGTCAACTCCTTAGACATGTAAAAAGGATGCTTAAGAGGCTGGGCTAGGATTACCAACTTAACAAAGCTACTGTTTTGACATCTTCAGCACTGTTCTCTACTACAGTCTCCCATCTTACAGAAAAGAAACACAGGCTTGGAAGGACCCCTATTTAGAAAAGTTTTTAAGGTTTGATGTTTTATCGGGTTTTTAATATTCTGTTGGGAGCCACACAGAATGGCTGGGGAAACCCAGCCAGATGGGTGGGGTATTAATAATAATAATAATAATAATAATAATAATAATAATAATGACCAAAAGTTATTTTACGAACCAACTAACCTCCTGTCCCTGCTATCTCATGACACTGCAAAATAAAAATATAAAATAAAAATAGGAAAACTAGAGAAATACTAGCCAGAATGATCATCTGCCTTAGCTTTGTTTTCCGATGGATAATGGCTATTGATTAGAAAAGGCTATCCGGTCTCCCAAACATTAAGTGAGGATTGGCTTTCAAGTTTACAGCTTTGTCTCTGGATCAGTAATATTCTTGAACTTGAATCCAGAAATTTATATTACCCGTAAAAGCTTGTAAAAGAAAGAAAGAAAAAAAGCCAGAATAGAAACTTATCTATTCATTGAGTGTTGGATGCTTAAGATGTTGGAATATGTATGCTTTTGCAGGAAAGCATCCACAAAATATTGGCAACTCCTCTCCTTCTTGTTTGCCATTCAAGATATCAACCAGAATCCCAGGCTTTTACCCAACATCACTCTGGGGTACAACATCCACGAGAACTTCTTTGATGGGAGGGTAATGTGCGAATCTTTGCTAGACCTGCTCTCCACTGGGCAGGCAAATGTTCCAAACTACAACTTTGGAGGACAGAATAACCTGCTTGCTGTTCTTGAAGGGGCTGACACTCAAAACTCCATTCAGATTTCGAACATGTTGGGCACCTATAAAATCCCTCAGGTAGGGACGGAGAGGGTGTGGCATCTTCTGGCTGACTGTGTGGTGTGGATGTTAAATGAAAATGGAGACAGACACTTGCTTCTAAAACAGTATTGCAAAAGTAAATAAATTTATTTACTTATTTGTATTGCAAAAGTGATTTGAGAGAGCTTTCACTGCTCCTGGAGGAGAGCATACATCTTTCTTTTACCACATACTCATCATTAATGTGGACTTGATGCTTCTTATGTGTGAAAGATTTGTGTGCTTTTGACGTCCAGTCGTCCTCATCAAAATGATGAAGACCTGGGATGTCAAGGCTCTGAATAACATCAGGTGGTTATGAGAATCTAAGGAAGCCTATTATGAAATATTGTAATGAAATGATCTGTGTTCCGTTTCAAATAGAATCTGGTAAAATAATAATAATAATAATAATAATAATAATAATAATAATAATAATAATAATAATAATAATTCTCAAGCAAAGACAGACATTGACAGTTTTATTTTCGTCCCATTTCTTAATGAGCCCTAGCAAGGAATTTTTTGCAGTTGCCACATGCTGAGTCAATATGAGCTACCTGCTAGGACCTCATGGTCTCCTTCCTGGTCTGTCAATACTAGCTCAGACCCCATGAGTGTATATAGCAGATAGTGGGTTTGGGATTGCAGCCTTGAGCCACATTGGCTTTTTTCAGTGAATATGTAAGGGAATGGTGAGCAATGCTGACAAAAAGCCAGCAGGGCTGTCCCCTTTGGGCAAAACAGCAGAATGGGAATGGTGATGACTCTAAGTACCGGTATGCTGTGTGTTTGTAAAAGAGTAGAGGAGACAATAATAATAATAATAATAATAATAATAATAATAATAATAATAATAATAATTTATTATTTATACCACGCCCATCTGGCTGGGCCTCCCCAGCCACTCTGGGCGGCTTCCACAAAAACCAAAAATGCAGTAAAATATCACACGTTAAAAACTTCCCTGAACAGGGCTGCCTTAAGATGTCTTCTGAATGTCAGTTGTTTATCACTTTGACATCTGCTGGAAGGGCATTCCACAGGGCGGGTGCCACTACCGAGAAGGGCCTCTGCCTGGTTCCCTGTAGCTTTGCTTCTCGCAATGAGGGAACCGCCAGAAGGCCCTCGGCGCTGGACCTCAGCGTCCGGGCAGAATGATGAGGTATACTGGACCGAGGCCGTTTAGGGCTTTAAAGGTCAGCACCAACACTTTGAATTGTGCTCGGAAACATACTGGGAGCCAATGTAGGTCTTTCAAGACCGGTGTTATATGGTCTCGGCGGCCGCTCCCAGTCACCAGTCTAGCTGCCGCATTCTGGATTAGTTGTAGTTTCCGAGTCACCTTCAAAGGTAGCCCCACGTAGAGTGCATTGCAGTAGTCCAAGCGGGAGATAACCAGAGCATGCAACACTCTGGCGAGACAGTCCACAGGCAGATAGGGTCTCAGCCTACGTACCAGATGGAGCTGGTACACAGCTGCCCTGGACACAGATTTGACCTGTGCCTCCATGGACAGTTGTGAGTCCAAAATGACTCCCAGGCTGCGCACCTGGTCTTTCATTGGCACAGTTACCCCATTCAGGACCAGGGAATCTTCCACACCTGCCCGCCTCCTGTCCCCCAGAAACAGTACTTCTGTCTTGTCAGGATTCAACCTCAATCTGTTAGCCGCCATCCATCCTCCAACCGCCTCCAGACACTCACACAGGACCTTCACTGCCCTCACTGGTTCTGATTTAAAAGAGAGGTAGAGCTGGGTATCATCCGCATAGTCCTGGTGGTTGTATCCCTAATATTGGGGGAAACTGATACATTAAGTTAAACACAGAAAGTTTTGTTTTATTAATAATAAAATAATAATAATAATAATAATAATCCGCTAGATATTTTAGAAATTTCTGAATTATGTACCACATTAAAATAGTAACAAAATCATAAAAACAAAGGTACAATAGAAATCCAGTGAAACAGTAGTATAAAAGTATGCAAAAATAAATAAGAATAGGGATTTGAGGAACATGGTCCTGCTGAAGAAATGCCTAGGCAAAAGAATATGTTATTTTGGGCTATGAAATCAGCTTTGATTCGAAATGTAACAAGCCAACAATCTTCCTTTCTTTGCTAGGTCAGTTATGCTTTTGTCTCTCATGTTCTGAATGATAAGAGGCAGTTTCCTTTTTTCTACCGGATGGTCCCCAAAGAAGAAGCCCTGTACCCAGGGATTGTCAAGCTGCTCCATCACTTCAGATGGACCTTCATTGGCCTCCTTGCACCAGACACAGACAACGGAGTGAGGTTCATGAAGACCTTAACGCCTGTGCTCATTGAGAATGGGATTTGTGTTCCCATCTCACAAATCGTCAAAGGAGGACTGAATTTTGCACCAATAAATTTTCTTTCATTCTCTAAGTGGAAACAAGTTAATCTATTTGTTTACTACGTAGATAATATTTATGTCTTAAATGGAATTTTTTTTATAGAACTGATGTACAGGTTGATAAAACCCGTCGGGGGGAAAGTCTTGATCACAACAGCAATGTGGGACATCTCGTTGGAGTTGATGTATGGAGGCTTATCTTTCCAACCTATCCATGGTATTTTTTCTTTCTTAATTGAGACAAATAAACAGACAAACTATGGTGATTTCCCAGCCCTGTTGTTTGCTATCGATGAGTTTGTGGAGGAAGGTTTTAACTGTTCATATTTAAAGCATGCACTGGCAGTGAAAGGCTGGGCAAGATGCAGAGAGAGAGAGAATGTGGAGATGCTGTCACAAGATGATCGGGAGGGAATCCTCTCTCTCGACAACCACAGGATCTACAACACGGTCCAAGCTGTGGCACACTCCTTAAATGCTGCAGATTCATCAAGATCTAGGCTAAGAGTGATGGACAGCTTGAAAATTCAAAAGCTACAGCCATGGCAGGTATTTCCTTTCTCATCACAGATATCTCTACCAAATATGGAGGCTGACTGTAAAGTCAATTGACTGTGGGGAGGTGAAATTTTGGAAACCCCTTTGTGAAGTGCCCTGAACTGGTCCCTCTTTATGCCCCCTTACACTGGCGTCTAAGGATGTGACCCCTCTGGTAACAATGCCAAACATTGGCCTAACCACCCACTTTGTCTGCTGTGACTCATTTTAATTAAGACCCTTGCCTTTTACATATATGTTCCTTTGTGAATGGAATATCATACCCTCCAACATTTCTCTGAGGAAAATGTTATTGTTTAGTTGTTTAGTTGTTTAGTTGTTTAGTTGTTTAGTTGTTTAGTTGTTTAGTTGTTTAGTTGTTTAGTTGTTTAGTTGTTTAGTTGTTTAGTTGTTTAGTTGTTTAGTTGTTTAGTTGTTTAGTCATGCCCAACTCTTCGTTACCCCCTGGACCAGAGCACGCTAGGCACTCCTGTCTTCCACTGCCTCCCGCAGTTTGGTCAGACTCATGTTGGTAGCTTCGAGAACACTGTCCAGCCAGGAAGTCTTCTCTTCTCATGAGGTGGCCAAAGTATTGGAGCCTGAGGAAAATAGGGAGGCCCATAATAATAATAATAATAATAATAATAATAATAATAATAATAATACTCTGCCCATCTAACTGGGTTCCCCCAGCAGCTCTGAACAGTTTCCAACATATATGAAAACAATAAAACATTAAATATTAAAAAGCTCCCCTATATTTGGGTGCATTCATATGTCTTCTAAAGGTTGTATAGTTGTGTAGTTGTTTAGCTCCTTGGCTCCAGGGTCACATTCATCCATACCCTCCAACATTACTCTGATGAAAATAAGTACGTTCTAAAGGAAAGCAGGACATTCGGGGATCAAATAAAAAACCAGGACAGCTTCTGTAAATCCGGGACTGTGCCTGGAAAATAGGGACACTTGGAGGGTCTGGGATATGTCATTGCACAGGCTCTCCCTGAGTTATCTTCCCTCCTGACTGATGTGCTACTTGGGCACCTACCAACCTCCACTAAGCTCCATCCTTTCTCCTAATGGGCTGTGTGTTGCTGGAGCCTGAATCAAGCAAGTATCTGGTTAGCTTAGGTTCTCATTAGGTTAGTGTCTGATATATATGGATATATGTACAGTGGTACCTCGGGTTACAGACGCTTCAGGTTACAGACTTCGCTAACCCAGAAATAGTACCTCGGGTTAAGAACTTTGCTTCAGGATGAGAACAGAAATCGTGCTCTGGCACGGCGGCAGCAGGAGGCCCCATTAGCTAAAGTGGTGCTTCAGGTTAAGATCAGTTTCAGGTTAAGAATGGACCTCCGGAATGAATTAAGTTCTTAACCCGAGGTACCACTGTAATATTTCTGGTGTCTTTACATTGTTGACCCATTAATATGCATTGAACTAACCTATCCCTCCTTTTATATATCAAAATTTATTGTATTTGTTTTCATACAAAGCATATAATAGCTATGTGCAGGGAATAAAGCTATGTGCTGGACCATAAAGAAGGCTGATCGCCGAAGAATTGATGCTTTTGAATTATGCTGGAGGAGACTCTTGAGAGTCCCATGGACTGCAAGAAGATCAAACCTCTCCATACTGAAGGAAATCAACCCTGAGTGCTCACTGGAAGGACAGATTCTGAAGCTGAGGCTCCAGTACTTTGGCCACCTCATGAGAAGAGACGACTCCCTGGAGAAGACCCTGATGTTGGGAAAGATGGAGGGCACAAGGAGAAGGGGGCGACAGAGGACGAGATGGTTGGATAGTGTTTTCGAGGTTACCAGCATGAGTTTGACCAAACTGCGGGAGGCAGTGGAGGACAGAGGTGCCTGGCGTTCTCTGGTCCATGGGGTCACAAAGAGTCGGACACGACTAAACAACTAAACAACAACAACAGGGAATATGTTTCGATCAAGGAGCACAAATTAATGTTGAAGCAAGAAAGTCTGTCCCAACTACATAATAAGGACATCATATTTTACAGTGCTACCCTAAGACTTGCTCGCCAGAAGTCCCATTAAGTTCAATGGGTTATATTCTCACATAAGCATGCACGGGATGGGAGCCTAGGCTTTTTGACTTGGGTGAGAGCCCCATTGGGCGAAAACAGTGAAAAAGACACACAGCTACTTGAGTCTGCACAGTGTCGTTTCACATATTCTAAGCATTGCCTTTTTCTTGGTTATTCTAGCTCCACCCTTTCCTGGGAAACGGTCAGTTTTACAATTCTTCCAAGGAGGGAGTGTATTTGGATGAGAATGGGGAATTGGCAGCCGATTTGGACATTGTGAATTGGGTGAGGTTTCCCAATAAGTCCATCCTCGGAGTCAAGTTTGGGAATATCAAGAGACAGGGATCCCCACTCCGACAGTTGACCATCGACCAGGATGCCATTATGTGGCCCAAATGGTTCAACCAGGTGGGTGAAATAATTTCTTTCATTTTATTGCATCTCCCATCTCATAAGCTTTTATAATGACACCATTTTTTTGTGGGGCTACCTTCAAAGGCTTGTCAACATCAAAATGCCATATTTCTTAACTATCTGATGGTGGGTCCCTGCGAAACTCTGTATATATAGGCCCCATAATTTGGGGTGCAATTTTAAGGGGGTTGTTTAATTTAGCAACTAGATGCGCTGTCCCAAAGCTTCCACACACCCTCTCCTATTTACACCATAAAGAAAATATATCCCTCACATACAAAAAACCCTCTCCCAACCCTTTTCTACCTCAAACACAGGTTGTGGGGAAGTGGAACCACTTCACTTTATACTATTTATTCTTATTAAGCGTGGCTAGCCCAATACCCTTACCCAGACTTTTAGAAAGTTTCATGTGGCTCCCAAGAGCCCCTCCTCCTGTTTTAAATAGCATTTATGGAAAAAGTCTTTATTGACTTCTCCAGTAGAACTACTGTTGCTATACTGCCCAAGTGTTTTGTGATCCACGCCCAGCAAATAAAATTCCCTGGGTGAGTGATAAGGAAAGTAGAAAAATTAATTCCTATATTGGTGCCAATGCAACAGATAAGGCCCTTCTCCATGCTTCAAGAGAAAATGCTATCCTATCCTACGTAGCTCAAAGTTCATCTTTGCAGATATTGGGGAGGTCCTCCTCTAAGAATTGCGTTCTGGGCCATTGAGATCTTTATACACACATGCCAACATGCTAAACTAGACCGCAAACATACAGTCTTTATTTCTCACTGGGTTCAGTTCTCCCCATTTCTCCATTAGCTTTACGTTTTTTGTTTGCTGACTTGTTTGCCTGTTTGTTATTAGAAAACTCATCTTCACCATAATTTTGGCACAACTTCCTCCTAACTTGCATGTTTTAATGGGCAATCCTAAAATCTCTTGGTGATATGTAATCCCATTTGGCTGCTTCCTCATTGAACAGCCCAGCAGCTGCATTTTGTACCAGCTGCATTTTCCAAACTGTCTTCAAAGTTATCCTGATTATAGGACAGCCAGACAGTTGTCAGAGCTTGGATAACAGAGACTGGACCTATCCTGTCCTGGAACAGCCATGGCAAGTGAAGCTGCCAGGCCCGGAAAGAGCCACTGTTTCCCACTGATACCATCTGGGTCTCAAGCAACTATGCAGCATAGGTGCCATTTCACGCCAAAGATTGTGGGTGCCCACAAGAAAAGGGCTTCAGCTTTGCCCATTAACTTTGTAGCTGCCCAGCCCCACAAATATATTATTGTGGGCGCTGAAGTGTCAGGAATGAGCCAGCTCCTAGTGGAACTTTACAGCCAGCTGCAGAACGCAGTCTGAACAGTGGTCAGTGCCCACTGCTACTCCCCCGCCCCTTGGAATGCCGGTTGCGGAGGGAACGACTGAGAGCATCAAAGTTCTCAGGAAGCTCAAACAGGTGGGAACAGACACAGAGATAGTCTGTCAGAACAGGAAGAGGCTGGAGCTTATCCAATAAGTCCAAAGAGTCGGCGAATGGGAGGGCTGTTAGATAGGAAGCAAAACAAGAGACACAAGGGGTGACGGTTCAATATATTCTGCAGACACTGGAAGGAGTCTTCAGAAGGGTCATCTTGAGTGATAATGCCAGTGGCTGCGTTAGAGCTGTCCGGAGCTATCTGTTTGTTTTTGCAATAAATCCTCCTTTTTAATTACCTATGCTTACTGTGTTATCAAGCTGCGAACCTGGACTCCTGACACGAAGCACTGATGGCCCCCTGGAGTTGGCTCCAGTGCTATGCAGTTGTAGTTTTTAGTAACAAGCTTCAAATTAAAATTGTGCCTTTCCCAACCCTGTGCCTCATTTCCATAGCAAAAATTAGGCCTAACACATTTTCCTCGATACCCCTGGTTTTTATGTTCAGACCCTGCCTCCTTCCAGGTGTGTGGAAAGTTGTTGCCCTGGATTTGTCAAGATGGTTCAGGAAGGAAAGCCACTCTGCTGCTACGACTGCATTCCCTGCCCAGAAGGAACCATCTCCTCTCAAGAAGGTGGGTGACTCCAGTGGCTTTTTATAGGGGAAATTTAGAACTGGCTATAATCTGTGCACAGAGTGTGACCCTCTACAAAACACCTGTGCATTTTCCTCCTGTGTGTGCATACATGCTTTCTTATTTAGAGTCATATTCCATGACCTTTAGAAATCTACACAGAGTTGGAGAGAATAATCAGAACTGGGAAATCGACAGCATGCATGCGCTCCGGCATGTGGCGTTATTTTCAGGCAAAAATGTTTCATAGAATTCTGCCCCTTCCAGAGTGTCATATTGGATATTTTTGGGAGCAGGAGCCTATTCATAATATGGACATATTCTCAAGAAACATTGGTGAATGCTGTGTGGAGAGTGGCAGTCCACAGAAACTCAAGTTGTGATCTTCAACTTGGGAAACCTGAGTTCTGCCCAAAGTTTCACGAGTTTCATAACAGTTCCATATTTTAAATTGTTGTCCTGATGATGATTTATGGTATTTCTTTGAAAATTGCTTGGAATGACAAGATAGAAATACATCAATAATATAAATACTTGCTAAGCAAGCTAAGCAAGGAACAGGGATGACTAGAAGACTTTAAGCTAGTCCATTTTCCTTCCCTGAAACCACATGACAGTGTTATTGTGACTTTAAAGGAGGGCCTTCTGCATTGTGGTGCCTAGCCGGTGGAATGTCCTCCCTGTTGACTTCACAACTAATGCAAGACACACCTGTTGCCTGAGGTTTTACCTGACACGTAATATTCGTAATACTGTTTCCTGATCCCATTCATCACATACGAATGTATTGAATTTTTTAATGTTTTCTAATAGTGTGAACCAGTTTGGCATTGCTTTCTGAAAATGGAAAGCAATTTAGGAGGATGTAAGATCGATAATACTCTTGTTTTTGCAGATGCAGAGCATTGTACCAAGTGTCCAGAGAATCAGCATCAAAACAATGACAAAGATCAATGTGACCCTAAGGTCATCACCTTCCTGACTTATGAAGAACACATGGGGATTGTCCTATCTTCCTTTGCCCTCTTCTTATCAATAACCACAGGTTTTGTGTTAGGAATCTTCATTACATACAAGAAAACTCCCATAGTCAAAGCCAACAACCGGGACCTCTCCTACATCCTCCTTTTCTCACTCCTGCTTTCTTTTTTGTCCTCCTTTCTCTTCATTGGCCGGCCAAAGAAAGTGAACTGCCTTCTCCAGCAAACTGCCTTCAGCATCATTTTCTCGGTTGCTGTTTCTTCTGTGTTGGCCAAAACCATTACTGTGGTGCTGGCCTTCCTAGCTACAAAGCCAGGGAACAAGGTGAGGAGATGGCTGGGGAAGACTCTCACCAACTCCATTGTCATTGCCTGCTCCAGTCTCCAAGTTGTCATCTGCACCATCTGGCTGGGCATGTCTCCCCCTTTCCCGGAGTCTGACACGCACTCCCAGCCCCAAGAGATCATCCTGCAATGTAATGAAGGATCTGTGGCCATGTTTTATGGTTCCCTTGGCTACATGGGCTTCTTGGCGGCCATCTGCTTCACAGTGGCTTTCCTGGCCAGGAAGCTCCCAGGGTCCTTCAATGAAGCCAAGCTGATCACCTTCAGCATGCTGGTCTTCTGCAGTGTTTGGGTGTCCTTTGTGCCCACCTACCTGAGCACCAAGGGGAAGTACATGGTAGCCGTGCAGGTCTTCTCCATCTTGACCTCCAGTGCTGGGCTTCTGGGCTGCATCTTCCTTCCCAAGTGCTACATTATTTTATTGCGGTCTGATCTGAATACAAAGGCATATATAACAACAACTAAATTAGAAATCTGATTATTCAAAGACTCCCCCCCCCCAAGGTGTCATTTCGTAAATTTAATGCCAAACCTCAGTGTTGTTGTTGCTGTTGTTTTACGTTAGAGAAATATCCTCCATCTTACCACTATGTTCATACACTGTTCTAGGGCCTTTCCAGGAATTAATGGTTATGCTGAGAAATAAGAGCTGAGTATCTTCAGCATTCTGATGGCACCTTGTTCCAAAATTCTTCTTTTTTTTTTTTTGCATAAATCTTTTATTAAATCTTTTGTTTATGATACTACAAAATAAAAAACAAAGTTATACAAAAGTAGAAAAAGAAACAGAAAGAGAAAGATGTACAGTGGTACCTCTGGTTAAGTACTTAATTCGTTCCGGAGGTCCATTCTTAACCTGAAACTGTTCTTAACCTGAAGCACCACTTTCGCTAATGGGGCCTCCTGCTGCTGCTGCGCTGCTAGAGCACGATTTCTGTTCTTATCCTGAAGCAAAGTTATTAACCCAAGGTACTATTTCTGGGTTAGCGGAGTTTGTAACCTGAAGCATCTGTAACCTGAAGCGTATGTAACCCGAGGTACCACTGTACATGTTTAGGGGGAGAAGGAGAGAAGGAAAGAGAGAGAGAGAGAGAGAGAGAGAGAGAGAGAGGTAAAGTAAAATAATTTCTGATTCTCCGCCTGCCAGTTACATAAAAATAATTATTCAAACCATTTGCTTCACAATAACATTATTGTTCAAACTTAAATCCCAAGTTCCTTTTCGTTTTCACACAAAAAGTCCAAAAGGGGGTTTCTTTTAACAAATGTCAGCAATAGTTTTTCTCTAGTTGAATGTATCAGCTTTGTCTCCAATGATTTTAGCAACCATGCCTCAATATTAAATAATGGTGATTCTTTCCCTCTTTGGACATATGAGTCTCTCCGCTGTGATCATATATTGAGACAATATTCCTTTTCTTATTATGTATCTATTGGTCCTCACCCAGAAAGGATCTTCAGTTTCCACTTCCTGTTGTATTTGGGTGGTAAAAAACCCAGCATTCTGTATCCAAGCCTTTTTGTATAAACACTGGTCTCTGATCTGGGCCTAATAGCCCCCATGAAGTATCATGCATCACAAGAACCAACTGTGTCTGACTGTAGCTCACTGGCCAGGTCCGTGACTCTAACAATTGGTTTTAGGGTGGGGCATGCTAGACTTTACACTGTTAGCTTTCCTTGACTGTCTTTTATTGGTGAAAGATTCTTATTCTACGCCACAATCTCCTTAATAAAGTGTTTCATGTATTCCATGTGCAGTTTCTTTAAACACAATTGGCTTTGAATTTGGTTCCTGAATACAGTGGTACCTCAGGTTAAGTACTTAATTCATTTCGGAGGTCCGTACTTAACCTGAAACTGTTCTTAACCTGAAGACCACTTTAGCTAATGGGGCCTCCTGTTGCTGCCGCACCGCCGCAGCCCGATTTCTGTTCTCATCCTGAAGCAAAGTTCTTAACCTGAAGCACTATTTCTGGGTTAGTAGAGTCTGTAACCTGAAGCGTATGTAACCTGAGGTACCACTGTACTTGGAAATATGCCACTAAGTAATCCAGGCATAGGCAAACTTGGCCCTCCAGCTGTTTTGGCCTACAACTCCCATCATCCCTTGCTAACAGGACCAGTGGTCAGGGATGGTGGGAATTATAGTCCCAAAACAGCTGGATGCCTATGCCTGAAGTAATCTATGAACTTGGGACTTGAAAAACAGGGAGTGGGCTGTTTTGCAAATTCCAAGGATGTCAGGAAAAAATCTGAAATTCTCCCTACTTGGGACTCAGGGACTATAGAGGTGGTAGCAGTACTACTGGGCAGAGTTGATTTTTCTTGGTTCATTTTATGACATCTGCAGGAAAAGGAAATTCTTCACATTCTGGCAGTGGTGAGATGAAAAAAAATCAGCCACAACTTCTTTACATAGTGGCAGTATAGAATGACAAAATTTTAATGCTGCTTAATTGGGATATAACAGATATCAGTTCTATTATACCAGGCACGTCCAACTTCAAGTAGGCTCTAGATTCAGGTAGGTAGCCATGTTCTATCATACCAGGCACGTCCAACTTCAAGTAGGCTCTAGATTCAGGTAGGTAGCCATGTTGGTCTGGCACAGTCGAAATAAATAAATACAAATTTTTAAATGTCCAGTAGCATCTTAGAGACCAACTAATTTTTTTTCTGGGTGTGCATGCTTTCGTGTGCCTGCACACTTCTTCAGATACCTACCTGAATCTTAAATATTAAGTGTAAGAGCTCAAGCTAAAGAGGCTTGTGGAGGTTTTAGGCAGATGCAATTTGGGGCTTAGGAATGCCCATGTTTTATTTGGTACTGTTGAGCAATTGTTTTTATATGCCAATCTAATACAGTTTTCTATTTATAAATGGCTCTCTTATATATCTTCAGATATCTCAAGGGTTGTCACATGGAAGAGGGAACAAGCTGGTTTTCTCCTGCTCTCAAGTTACAGGACAGGAGATTCCAGCTAAACATCAGAAAAAGCTTTCTGACAGTAAGAGCTGTTCAGCAGTGTAACAGATTCGTACAAGAGGTGTAGGAGGTTTTAAAGCAAAAGTTAGATGGCCATCTGTCATGGATGCATTGCAGGGGATTGATTTATACCATCGGGTCCCTTCCAACTCTATGATTCTATGATGAGCACACTCTTACATTTCAATTATTTCCAAGTTCATCCAGTTCACAATGTCCAGGTCAGCTGCCAACTCTCCATTCTCATCCAAGTACACTCTGTCCATGGAAGAATTGTAGAACTGGGAGTTTCCCATGAAAGGGTGGAGCTAGAATGGCAAAGAGAACAGCAGCATTTAGAAGACAGGAACCCACCTTGGCTACTCCATTTCGCCCATTTCTTGCTTGGCTCTCCTTTGACCAGTGGCTGGCTGAGAGTTGTGTGTCCTTAAAAAGTTGGCTACATTAATTCAAGGGAACATACAGGTAAGAAAAACTAAGGCTGCCATCCTGTATATGCATATCAGGGAACATGTTTCACTGAACCTAAAGTGACGTTTTGCTAGACCTATGTTAGTAGTGAGGGAAAACATGTAATTTTATTACACAGCAAGACACAACTCTCTTCCTTCCTTCAGCATCAAATGCTGAGCTAACTGTTAGGTGTGATTGGAGCTGGTTGACTGACTGTACCGAAAGAGAGCTCACCAATGGCTCCTTGTCATCTTGGGAAAAAGTTGCAAGTGGGGTGCTGCAGAGTTCTGTCCTGTCCCCACTGTTGTTCAATGTCTTTATAAATAATTTGGGTGAAGGAATTGAGGGGATCCTCATCAAATTTGCAGATGACATCTATGTGGGAGCGGTACCAATGCCACAGAAGACAGAATCGAGATTCACGATAGCCTTAACAGATTGGAGAACTTGGTCCAAACTGAATTTCAATAGGGACAAATGTCAGATTCTGCACTTAGGCAGGAAGAACCAGCTGCACAAATAGAAAACAAGGGACACCTGACTTGAAGCTATTGGTTTTGGTCCTACCCTCTGGACAGGTGAAAACAAGCTTGCTCCATCTTCCATGTGACAGCCCTTTAGATATTTGATGATGGCTATCAAATCTCCTCTCAGTCCCCTCTATCCCAGGCTAAATATATCAGAATTCCTCAACCATTCCTTATAAGGCTTGGTTTCCGGACCCTTCATCATCTTAGTTGCCCTCCTCTGAACACCTTAGAGCTTGTCAATATGCTTCTTATATTGTGGTACCCAGAACTGGACACAGAATTTCAGGTGTGGTCTGACTAAAGCAGAAAAGAATGGTACTATTACTTTGGATTTGGATTCGATATCCCGCTTTATCACTACCCGAAGGAGTCTCAAAGTGGCTAACATTCTCCTTTCCCTTCCTCCCCCACAACAAACACTCTGTGAGGTGGAAAAAAATAATTCCTTCCAGTAGCACCTTAAAGACCAACTAAGTTAGTTCTTGGTATGAGCTTTCGTGTGCATGCACACTTCTTCAGATACCATGCACACGAAAGCTCATACCAAGAACTAACTTAGTTGGTCTTTAAGGTGCTACTGGAAGGAATTTTTTTTTTTTGACTATGGCAGACCAACACGGCTACCTATCTGTATCTGTGAGGTGAGTGAGGCTGAGAAACTTCAGAGAAGTGTGACTGGCCCAAAGTCACCCAGCAGCTGCATGTGGAGGAGCGGAGACGCGAACCCGGTTCCCCAGATTATGAGTCTATCGCTCTTAACCACTACACCACACAGGCTCTTTCCATGTTCTGGGCACTATACTTGTGTTGATGGAACCTAGAAGTGTTTTCCTTCCCCTCATGCATCACACTGTGGACTCATATGAAGTGTGTGGTGGAGAAGCTATTCAACAGTGAAACATACTCCCTCAGAAGGTGGTCACTTTCCTTCATTGGAGGTTTTTAAGCGGAGGTTGGATGGTTATCCATCATAGATGCTTTAATTGAGATTCCTACATTAGCGGTGGTTGGACTAGATGACCCGCAAGGTCCCTTCCAACTCTGTGGTTTTATGATTCCTTGATTCTATTACTTTATGCTGTGAACATCCCTGAATTTTTGGCTGAAGTATGGTATACAAATTTAATAAATGAAAATAATAAGCATTCCTGGCACATAGCTATTATCTGCTCTCTCTAGAAATACTTGAAACTCTGCTGCCTTTAAAGTGATTTTTTAAAGTTTCAACTAAACACCTATTTTTATTTTTGAATAATTCAAACAAGATTTGTAAGCTTTTTAATTAACAAAAATCTTAAAAATTTACAAAAAATATAAAATATTATTAGTAGAATGACAATGAAAGCAACATCACATTGATCAAAATATCAATAAAGTCTGTTGTGTGTGTAGGTCCCCAGGCCACCCCTCAAATAACTTCACACATAACACGTAATTTAGTTTTGGTTTTTGGGCACTATTTTGGCCACAACTTTATTAAATACAAAATCAGTGAGTGGTTGTTTAGACATTGGTTATGACTATCTGTCCCCCCGCCTGGGACAGAACTGACATCCCGAGGTCCGATCGGTAGCCAGTAGAAGGGAAAGTCTAACTTGGGGATCATTTGAGCTAAGCGTCGGACCCACGCCGCTCACCCCAGCAACTCCCCGAAAGCTTGCCGGCCCGGTCCTATGACAAGGATTCCCATGACAGGGATTGGGCGGCCCTGGTCCCATGACAGGGATTGGACGAAATCATGGCAAGCCCCAGGATTCCTTTAACGGAATTCCCTTCAGCACAACGGGAGGGGCAGGCACGGCCTAACCTGACCCCTCCACCACCAGCATATTATAACCAATGCCTAACCACAACCTTACAAGTTGTGACGAATTGCTGAGTAGTAGGCAAAAACCAAATGGCACAGCCAATCACCAAATAGCAAAATTCCTACTAGGCCCCTGCGCCAAGGCAGACGACCCCATGACAGGCAAAGCAAGGTCAACCGGAAAAGAGGGCGGGCGGGCGGGTGATCCGATGCACTCTGCAAAGAGAAAGAGAAACCAGAGTGCACCAATATTTAAAGACTATGGTCCCACCCACCCAATTTGCAACATACAATTTGCCCCAGCAACCCGGTTACCCAATAATGATGCCAGGCAACAACTATTAACCTGCCTGGCAACAAGAGGCCTGGCCTGGTGGCTCACACCGCAACACATGCTCTCATTTATTGGAGAACATGCTTTGTGTTAAAACACATACTATCTGACTAAATATACAAAAACAATTATAGTCGCACCTTGGTTGTTGAACGGAATCAACAACCAAAGCACAGCTTCCGATTTGCTGCAGGAGCTTCTTGCACGCAATCAGAAGCCATGGAAGCTTCATCGGACATTCGGCTTCCAAAGAACGTTTGCAAACCAGAACATTCACTTCCGGGTTTGCAGCGTTCAGGAGCCAAAACGTTCGACTCGCAAAGCATTCGGCTTCCAAAGTACGACTGTACAAGAAACTCTGAAACATATAAAGTGAAATAGATAAATTGAACACATATTAATGGAGAAACAATTGTAATATGTCAGAAATTTTACAAATGTATATAAATATTAAATGTTATTTTTATGAGCCCATGAGCATCTAGACACAGGTTCCAGAAAAAACAAAACCAGAAAAACTAAGCTAGAGCTCAGTTGTGCCAGGCAGATGCCCAAATTGCACCCTGTTCTGGAGGGAAGGCTTATGGAGAGTCTGTGCAACATCAGCTTCCTTGCTTAGGGGAACTCTAGGGTACATCTGAAAAAACAGAGACATCACCTTGCTAACAAAGGTCCATATAGTAAAAGCTATGGTTTTCCCAGTAGTGATGTATGGAAGTGAGAGCTGGACCATAAAGAAGGCTCGTGGAAGAATGGATGCTTTTGAATTATGGTGCTGGAGGAGACTCTTGAGAGTCCCATGGACTGCAAGAAGATCAAACCTCTCCATTCTTAAGGAAATCAGCCCTGAGTGCTCACTGGAAGGACAGATCCTGAAGCTGAGGCGCCAATACTTTGGCCACCTCATGAGAAGAGAAGACTCCCTGGAAAAGACCCTGATGTTGGGAAAGATGGAGGGCACAAGGAGAAGGGAATGACAGAGGACGAGATGGTTGGAGAGTGTTCTTGAAGCTACTAGCATGAGTTTGACCAAACTGCGGGAGGCAGTGGAAGACAGGAGTGCCTGGCGTGCTCTGGTCCATGGGGTCACGGAGAGTCAGACATGACTAAACAACTAAACAACAACAACAAAACACAGCACCTCTACTAACCACCACCACCACCACTGGCCAAACCCTATTTTGTCTGTAGTGGCCAATTTCAAGTAAGACCTGCTGACCTTCCACTCAAGAGCTCCCTTGGGCAGGGGAGGTGGTGTTGCAGAGGTTCTCCCTAAGACCCCCCCCCCTCGTTGGAGTGCTACTTTGGCCCTTATCAAGCTCTACTAAGCTCCAGTCTTTGTTGAAGGATCGGTGTGTATTGCTGGAGTCTGAATGAAGTGTCTGGGTGGCTGGTGTTACTGTTTGATTTGTATGGAGATATGTAAAGTTTTTGTTCCATTGATACACATGAAACCAATCTATTCCACCTTTTATATACACCAACATTTCTTGTATTTCTTCTTCACTTTATTTTCCCAGTTTCTTTTATTTGTTGTTCTAAAGATCAGGTATTGGCTGTGTGCTGGGAATCTGTTTCTATGACCCTGCACAATTTGATGCCGAGCCAAGAAAATATCTCCTAATTCCATTAGAAAGATATATTTTCTGGCACTGCCCTATGGCTTGTTAGCCAGATTGCCCATTAAGTTCAATGGGACACACAGATAAGAATGTACTGAATGGGAACCTGGACTTACTTACCTGGGAGTAAGCCCCCTGGGCCACATGCCTCAATGAAAAAAGCAGTTCATAATTCTTAATGAATTAATGGTGAGTGGATTTCTGTGGGGGATCAGAGGCTTGCATGTCTCTGAATGTCATTTGTTGGGGAACAAGACCACCAAAGGTCTTGTAGTAAAACAGAGGGGACACTTATACATGTTTGGTGGACCTGTGAAAAAATCAAAAGCTTCTGGAACACAGTATACGACGAGCTTAAAAAAATGTTTAAGTATAACTTAATGAAAAACACACAAGCTTTTCTATTGGGGGAACGGACACAGGTATAGCAAGAGAAGATCAGAAAATATTCCTCTATGTCACAGGAGCAACAAGGATCCTAATTGCTAAAAACTGGGGGGGGGGGGACTGTGCCAGCAAAAAAAGGAATGTCAAGACAAACTGTTAGAGTATATTGAACTGGCTAGATTAACAGAGTCAATTAGAGATCACACTAGACAAGAGTTTCAAAAAGCATGGCGAAAATGCAGAGAATACTTCACAAAACAGTGCCCTAAAATACATACCTGTAATTGTTTTGATTAATGTCTGCAGGAGACTTTGTGGATATTTAACTTATTATAAGAAAAATCTTAATAATTATTCATAAAGGAAACAGTGAAGAAGAAGAAGAAGAAGAAGAAGAAGAAGAAGAAGAAGAAGAAGAAGAAGAAGAAGAGGAAGAAGAGTAGTAGTAGTAGTAGTAGTAGTAGTAGTTTGGATTTGATATCCCGCTTTATCACTACCCGAAGGAGTCTCAAAGCGGCTAACATTCTCCTTTCCCTTCCTCCCCCACAACAAACACTCTGTGAGGTGAGTGGGGCTGAGAGACTTCAGAGAAGTGTGACTGGCTCAAGGTCACCCAGCAGCTGCATGTGGAGGAGCGGAGATGCCAACCCAGTTCCCCAGATTACGAGACTACCGCTCTTAACCACTACACCACACTGGCTAAATAAGGAGGCCTGATACAGGATAAAGGAAGTCTTTTATTTCGTTGTTTGTATTGTTGAATGTTATGTTCACGTTTAATGAGGGTGGATTGTGTATTGGGGGGTAGGGGGTTTATGTTATGTTGTAAATAAAATTCCAATAAAATTATTAAAATTTAAAGACCACCAAAGGTCTACTGCCCCCATGCCCTGCTTGTGAGCTTCTCAAAGGTGTGTGATCAGCCACTGAAATATACAGCATGCTGGACTAGATGGGACTTGGTCTAACCTTCCTGTAGAGCTTTCCTAATGCTGTTGAGGCCAAACTTGCTGTTGAGGCGCGCACACACGTCAAACTTTGGCACTGCACCTGTGATTTCCTGTAAACATGTTTTTCTTCATCTCTGCACCTGCCACTCAAGTTGCGCAAGGACTCCAGGTTGTTACAGTGGTCAATTTTCTTCTCCTTATAATTGTCAAAATCATAGCTATTCATTCTTTCCAAGATCAGGATATATTTCTAGACATCACAATCAAGGGCAGCATGAGGTTATTCCTAGCTCTGTGCCTGGGGAGAAAAGTGGATGCACAGAATAGCTGATATGTCAGAGACAGTCTGATTGAAGAGCTGACAGACACTTGAACGGTACCCATACTGGGAAAGTCACTGCAGCTTTGCTCTTGCAAGAGTTTTTGGCTTCCGATTATCTGGTTGGGGAGGAGAGAGGAGCAGCTACAAGAGAAGTGTAGGAGGTACAGGCAAAATGATTTCCCTCCTGCTTCTCCTGCTAATGACGCATGGAGACTGTGGAAATCAAGGAAAAAGATGTCCCGCGAATCTGATCTGGGAAGAAAGTCAAACAGAGAATTACTACCGGCCCGGAGACTTCCTAATTGCTGGGATCATAACTCCAAGTATTTTGACTCAAGAAGACCCATACATTTTTACCCAGATTCCCTCAAAGAGGCTTGCATGGTAAGTAATTAGATGCCACTGGATGTCATGCTTCTCCAACACCAGTCCAATAGTTTCTGTTTAATTAATCATAATAAAGCAATTTTCCACTTTGAAGGCTGTGTGCCTCTCTGTTTTCTTTCTTTTTTTTGCTATGGAATTTGCACTCTAATAGTTTTTATTTTTAAATGGCCAATAAATTTTCACCTTGTAACAAAGTGATCCTCAGTTGAAGGGCGGTATATAATCTTATTAAATAAGAAATAAAATAAAATATGTCGTGTCTCAGCCCAAACTACAAACATACATATCATTGTTTGGGGATGAGATACTTTGAGATTGATATTGCCTAGAAATAACATTTGTTTTCTTTACATGGTGAATAGGTTTCTGACATTTTCAATTTGATGTTTCATTGCAGTTCTACACTTAAGTTCTACTGGCACATCTTGTCCTTCTTGTTCTCCATTCAGGAGATCAACCAGAATTCCAGGTTCTTACCCAACATCTCCTTGGGCTACAACCTCTTTGAGAACTTTTTGGATGCAAGGATGACTTCTGATGCCATGATAGGCTTGCTTGCAGGTGGTGAAAGCAATATTCCAAACTATAGCTGTGGAAGATGGAATAACCTTCTGGCTGTTCTTGAACGGGCCAATTCTGTCATCTCAAAAGTGATTTCAGCCATGTCAGGTATCTACAAAATTCCACAGGTATGAAGGGAAGGGACAAGAAGGGTCTATGAAAAAGTGAGAAAATCCTTAGCTATAGTAGATCTCTCTTCCACCATCCGCCAACCTGGCACTCTCCAAATGTTTCAGACTAAAACGGCAATCAACTCCAGCCAACACTCCCCCCCCCGAAAATAACAGATAATAAGTACAGTGGTACCTCGGGTTACATACGCTTCAGGTTACAAATTCCGCTAACCCAGAAATAGTACCTCGGGTTAAGCACTTTGATTCAGGATGAGAACAGAAATCCTGCAGCAGCAGGAGGCCCCATTAGCTAAAGTGGTGCTTTAGGTTAAGAACAGTTTCAGGTTAGGAACGGACCTCTGGAACGAATTAAGTACTTAACCCGAGGTACCACAGTAATAACAGACAATAAATGCAGTATCTATTCCTTTTCCTGAAAGTCAAACAAATCACTAATCTCTTCCTTTCCGCACTAGATCAGTTATGGCTTTATGACTCAGACACTGGATAAGAAAACTGAAGTCTCGTTTGTCTACCAAATGGTCCCCAAGGGTGAAACTCAGTATTGGGGGATTGTGAAGTTGCTCCTGAATTTTGGATGGACATGGACTGGCCTCTTGGTTTCAGACAATGATAATGGAGAAAGGTTCTTGAGTGCCTTGATACCTCTGATGATCAACAATGGAATTTGCATTGCCTTAATAAAAAGAATACCAGACCATAACCTAAATCCATACCTCATCCCAAGTGAACCATTTATCATATGGGACAAAGTCAAAATATTTATTTACTATAGAAGCAGTCAAGCGGCATGGATTGATCTCATGATAATACAACAATTTCTTGAGAAACAAATTGGGGGGAAAGTTTGGATCTCAACATGTCTTCAAGACATTAATGTTAATTTGAATAGTGATTCTGATCTTCTCCAGTACATTCACGGATCTTTGTCCTTCATAATGAAGCCCCAACTAAGGAAAAGATACCAACCCTATGATCCATCTTCCAAGCTTCTTAAACAGTTTTGGTATAATGCATTTCATTGTTTATATAGAAAGGACACATTGGCTGGAAAAAGTCGGATAAGATGCACAGAGAATGAGAAACTGGAGATGGTGCCAGAAGAGGAGCTGGAGAGAGCCCTGTCTCAAGACAGCTACATCACTTACTTCAGTGTCCAAGCTGTGGCTCAGGCTTTGAATGCTGCCTATTCATCCAGATCAAAGGTCATGCTGATGGCGAGTGGAGGAGACAGGCTGGAACGTCAAAGGCTACAGCCATGGCAGGTATTTCCTTTTCCTTGTTGCAAATTGCAACTCATTTCCCCACCACTGGAATCAAATTTAGGGCTGAGGATTCCCCCCATTTCTGCTCCTTTGGGTGGAAAATCTCATTAGTGAGTCTTGTGGTGGAAGTAAACCTTTCTGCCTATTGTAGTTATGTCAGAACAGTCCCCCACCATCTAGTTCTTCCTCTCTGGCGCCCTGAGAGAGATGAAGCCATCATAAGAAGAAGAGTTTGGATTTGATATACCGCCTTTCACTCCCTTTAAGGAGTCTCAAAGCAGCTAACATTCTCCTTTCCCTTCCTCCCCCACAACAAACACTCTGTGAGATGAGTGGGGCTGAGAGACTTCAAAGAAGTGTGACTGGCCCAAGGTCACCCAGCAGGTGCATGTGGAGGAGCGGAGACTCGAACCCGGTTCTCCAGATTACGAGACTACCGCTCTTAACCACTACGCCACACTGGCTCTCATAGCAGAAGTTGGTTCCTCCTCATCTCCCATTGTTTCTCTGCTGGGACTTGAAATTGCCCATCAACTGTAAAACAGAAGGAATTTTTAATTCTATATTAATATCTAAACTTTTACATGATAAAATTGGCCTTTGTCAAAAGAGTGCAGGGCGGATTAACAACTTGGATAGTATGAAACACATTGTGCAAGTTCTACTGAAAGCGGCTACACTTTGAAGGGAAAGGAGAGACTTCAATTTGCAGGCTTCCACATTATCTAGAATTCTGAGCAACCAAAGTTTCAATCTCATGGGTGTATGTATGTGCAAATTCCCCCTATTTTCAGATAATTTTACCAGGCAGGAGGACTACTCTGAACGGCCACACATCCCACTCCTATGCTCTTGGCTGTGAGCAGACCTGAGTGGCCCCTATTGACAAATAACCTTCCCTGGTGATACAGTGAGCAGCTGAGGAAATGGCCTGTAGGTGTCATGCAGCGTGCATGGCTCTGGCACCAAAATTTGTGGATGCCCCGCCCCTTCATGGGGAATTTTGCTGGTGCTTGGGCACCCAGGGCCCCATGGAGTTGGCATCCTATGCTGTGCACTGATTTATAGGACCATCTCTACTTAAAAACTTTGGTATTTGGCTATTTTCATTTTTTAAGAAGTTTTTTTATTGTCTTTTGAATTTATCTTATTCTCCAGAAACCTTGTTATTTTATACAATGGGTTGCCTACAAATGTTCTAATAAAGAAAAAGGAATGGCTGCAAAAGGCTCATGAGTCCAGATGAACTGTGCACAGACCCCAATTCCTAGGAGATTAGAGCTCAAAGTGTAGAGGGCTTATATTCAACTTTTCTATTTCATAAATGCCGGTGTGTTTTTTCTACCGTTCCAGTTTCACCCATTCTTAAGAGGACTCCAGTTTTTGAATACTTCCATGGGCAGCCTCAGATTGGATGAGAATGGGCAGATACCAGTCTACTATGACATTGAGAACTGGGTGATGTTTCCCAATAAGACTCGTGTAAGAGTGCCGGTTGGGAGTATAGGAAGAGATGGATCTGCTGACATGAATTTCACAATCAACTCACAAGCCATTGTGTGGCCCAAGTGGTCTGAGAAGGTATGGCATACTACTTTATCCCACATTACATCTGTAAAGCTCTAATCACTAACTGAATAATTCCAAGGGCACTTTGACTACAGCCTTTGGCACACCTGTTGGGGAGTAAGGGCTCATTGAGACTTCCATTTGTGCCACAATGCGACTTACAAGTCCTGATCGGTGTCTGAGCAGGATTTTTGTTTTATGGTGTTTTTTTCTGCCAGTACTTTCCTGTGGAAACATGAATTGCCATTTGCTTTGATTCACTGCTAAAATGTGGGTTTTCTTAGGGGAAGCACTGAGACAGGAAGGAAGGAAGGAAGGAAGGAAGGAAGGAAGGAAGGAAAGAAGGAAGGAAGGAAGGAAGGACGGGACTGCTTTGACATGGAGCTTTAAAGCATGGACCTGTGACTAGAAAGATGGCCCAAAAGGAAGTGTGGATAAGCCCTAATCAGTGTAATGCAAGGTTTTCAAAAGTCAGCCCAGGGGGTGAATGAGAATCACGTCCAGAATTCAGGAAGCAACAAGTGGAAAGGAGAGCTCTTGCTACCAGGAATCTTGATGGCATCTCCTGGCCTGAGTGCTTAGATGGTTAACAAGCATGGTGCCAGCATACTATGGTGTGGAGAGGGGTTGATTGGAAACTGAATGCCATAATCCTGACACCAGGGATGCTACCTTAAGGAATTAGCATTATTAGCAGCAGCAATGGCATTAATAGACAGATGGGAGACAGAAAGCCTAAGTGGAAGAAGCAAGAGACTCATCTCTCCATTCTTTGCCAAGACTCAAAACACTTTGGAAAAAGAATAATAATGTAACCATAATTCAGGAGGCACTTTTTGAAATTGGAGTCTTCAGGTGGTGGTATGTTTAACTGCTGCTCCCGTTGCTGTGTCCCAGCTGCTGCCAACCTAGCAGTTCAAAAGCATACCAGTGCGAGTAGATAAATAAGTACCGCTGCAGCAGGAAGGAAAACTCTGTTTCTGTGCACTCTGGCACTCATCACAGTGTCCCAGTGCACCAGAAGGGGTTTGGTCATGCTGGACACATGACCAGGAAAGCTGTCTCAGGATGAACCCCTGCTCCCTTGGCCTGAAAGTGGGGATGAGCACTGCATGCCACGGTCACGTTTCACTGGATTTAACCATCTTGGGTTCCTTTGCCTTTACCTTCATGTATGTTTTATTGCTGCTGTTTTGTTATCACTGTCATTCTAGGGTTTTAAACTTGCTTTTTTAATATATACCTTTGCTTAGAATAAAGGTAAAGGTAAAGGAACCCCTGACCATTAGGTCCAGTCATGACTGACTCTGGAGTTGCGGTGCTCATCTCGCTTTATTGGCTGAGGGAGCCAGCGTACGGCTTCCGGGTCATGTGGCCAGCATGACTAAGCCATTTCTGGCAAACCAGAGAAAGCACGGAAATGCCCTTTCCCTTCATGCTGGAGCAGTACCTATTTATCTACTTGCACTTTGACGTGCTTTCAAACTGCTAGGTTGGCAGGAGCAGGGACTGAGCAATGGGAGCTCACCCCGTTGTGGGGATTCGAACTGTCAACCTTCTGATCGGCAAGTCCTAGGCTCTGTGGTTTAACCCACAGAGCCACCCGCGTCCCAACTTGCTTAGAATAGTCAGATATAATTGTCTGAACACCAAAGTGTTTTCCCTGCCACGTTGTCCTGCATCAAAATGCTTCCCTGGAAAGTGCCCAGGGTCAGTGGGAATAGGGACCCTTGTTAGGTCCATTCCAAACTCCATAAATGAATGACATAGACACAAATAGAGGGGCCACTAGGGGCGCATCGGAAGATGGCTGACAATAACATCTCTCCGACCCACAGGGGGTAATTAGGAGGCTGTGATGGGAGAAAATAGCCTCCCTACCCCCCCCCCCCAAGATTGGGGGGGCCTGCCCCTGCCTGCTGTGCCCTATACCACCCCCAAATTTGTGGGGATGGGTGCACTAGGCAGAATGCCCTCCTGTGGACCTCGGTGCTCCTGGACGCTGTCTCTGATCCGCGCTGCTAGCTGCAAGAACTTCAAAAGGAACAATTAGGAAGAAGCGAATGCACATATTTCAAGGAAGGAGGGGGAGTAAAGACTGCTAACTGAAGAGTTCTCTGATAAACAAGACGAGTCAGAGGAACAAGAATCAATCATGAGAAGATATGCCAAGACTCAGTATGGCAAAGGGACTGGATGGGGGAGGGGGAAAAAACTTTCCTTTCTTTCCTCTATGTGATTAAACAAGAATCCCCCCCCTTACAAGTCAGAAATGCCATTTTAATGACTTAAGCTGTGGATTTACGACTGTGTGGAGATAAATTTTCTAACCAAAGCATGTTTTAAGAAGAGCGTGGAAGGTTTAAGAGCTCTGGAATGACGCAGTTAAAAATACCGTGGCCATATTGGCAAGCTCTGTTGGAGGACTTGAGTCTGGGAGGAGGAAAAGAGCTGTTTTTATATTGTGGGTGAGACTCCTCAGTGGGACTTAAGAACGACAGATCCTGAGATTAATGATGGAAAGAGCGATGTTATTTATGAAAGTGATGATATATGGAAACCATCTCGATATGAGGAATGGACGAACGGAAAAATCCACACAGGATATAATTGGTGTTTTTCTGCTTAAGGAGATTATCAGAAGAGATCAAAAAGAAAAAATATACGAACAAGATGAGATGTGGAAACAGCAAGACAAGACTGGATAGAATTATGAACTTTATTTGGACTGATTTGGATATGAACGCAGTAGCAAGAAGATGATTGGAATTCCCCTTCGGATCTTGAAATATGGGTCCCCTCAACAAAAATTTAAAATTCGGCTTTGTAATTCAGAATTTATGTGATGTGATTTGATTTGAATTGATTGGTCGGTTAATAAAAATTATTACTTTTTAATAAAAATAGACGTAGACACAAATAGTCCTGACACTTTCTGTTTGATGCATGTTCTCTATGTTTAGACTGTACCTAGCTCCAGGTGTACCAAAAGCTGTCAACCTGGATACGCCAAAGTGGTTCAAGAAGGAAAGCCCGTTTGCTGCTATGCTTGTGCCCCATGTTCAGTTGGGACCATCTCTGCTCAGGAAGGTGGGTGAATATAAACGGGAGCTCTTTTGAGAATATAAATTGTGTAAACATTCACTTAGGAACACTTTCTTTGAAGAGTGAAAGACATTTTTGATTGTGTCTCCTTTTTTGACTTCTCTATTTTTCTAAATGAAGCAGTTGGTGGACTACAAATCAACGATCATTGTGAGGGCATCCTCAGTAATCAGATATATTATATATAAGGTAAAACCATTTCACATGGGACAGGACATTATAAATTCAGCAAAAGCTGTACAAGAAGCACCTCTGTGGGAGGTCACTGCCTCTCAGCTTTACCTGTATCCCAAGTTTGTTTGGGTGATAAAATTGAGAAATTTTTCAAAACCACCTCTATTGTCATGGAGGAAGGCAACAGTATAAACATAAATGGGCAAATGAAATAACCAAGTTTGTCCACTCCTTTTTAAGACACTTCCCCCCCTGACCCTCCCATATATGGACACCTTTCCCCCTAAAATGTAATAGAACATAGATGCTTATGGATTTAAATGATGCTAAAGCACTCCTTTTCTCTCCTTAGATGCAAAACATTGCACCAAATGTCCCGAAGATCAGTATCCAAACAAGGGTCAAGTTCAATGTGTTCCCAAAAGTATCTCCTTTCTGACCTATGAAGAAACTTTGGGGAGCCTTCTAGCTTCCATTACTATCTTGCTGCTATTAATGACAAGCATTGTTTTTGGAATCTTCCTTAAGTACAAAGAAACGTCCATAGTCAAAGCCAATAACCGGGACCTCTCCTACATCCTCCTTGTCTCCCTCCTGCTCTCTTTTTCATCCTCCTTCCTATTCATTGGCCGGCCAAGGAAAGAGACCTGCCTTCTCCGACAAATAGTCTTCAGCATCATCTTCTCAGTTGCCGTCTCTTCTTTGTTGGCTAAAACCATCACTGTGGTGCTGGCCTTCATGGCCACCAAGCCAGGGAACAGAGTGAGGAGATGGCTGGGGAAAAGTCTGGCCAACACTGTTGTCATTTTCTGTTCCAGTGTCCAAGTTCTCATCTGTACCACCTGGCTGGGGACCTCTCCCCCATTCCCAGAGTCTGACATGCACTCCCAGCCTGCAGAGATTATCCTGCAATGCAATGAAGGCTCTGTGGTCATGTTTTATGGTGCCCTGGGCTACATGGGCTTCCTGGCTGCTATCTGCTTCGTGGTGGCTTTCCTAGCCAGGAAGCTGCCTGGGGCCTTTAATGAGGCCAAGCTGATCACCTTCAGCATGCTGGTCTTCTGCAGTGTTTGGGTGTCCTTTGTGCCCACCTACCTGAGCACCAAGGGGAAATACATGGTAGCCGTGCAGGTCTTCTCTATGTTGGCCTCCAGTGCTGGGCTTCTGGGCTGCATCTTCATTCCCAAGTGCTACATCATTATACTGAGGCCCGATCTGAACACAAAGGAGCACTTGACAACAAAAACCTAAAGATGGCATCTGATTCTCCAGGCTATATAAAGGGATGAGTTCTGCTTAAAACAGACTCTCAATCAGAAACAGTTGGTGTGAACTTAATTCAGGGGTGATACGGGACATTGAGACATGTAGTGGGCTTCAGGTTCCCTGTTATTATTCTATAATAGGTACTTACATACTTTTATATAGCCTTTACCCTTTTTTGCCAGGAGAAGGTTCACGGTATATATATTTTAAAGCTTGTTTAGTTGCTAAAAGTTAGTGATGAAACATGAATACATTATTAAAGCAGTGTGACTATCATGAATAAATTTTTGCAAGTTACATCTCATTTGTTTATGTTGCTTCATTTTCTCTAAATGTGCTGTATTTTCTCATGTACAATATGCTCCCATGTAATAATAATAATAATAATAATAATAATAATAATAATAATAATAATAATGTAACACCAGTAAAACTAGCAAAAATGTGTAAAGTAAGTAATAAATGCTGGAAGTGTAAATAAAAAGAAGGAACATTTTATCATATGTGGTGGGAGTGTAAAAAAGTGAAATGCTTTCGGGTAATGATATATAATGGGTTAAAAAAAAGGTTGAAATATACATTTGTTAGAAAACCAGAACATTTCTATTAGGAATAATAGGAAATGAAATTAATAAAAAGGATTGGAAGCTGTTTTTATATGCAGTAACAGCAGCAAGAATTTTGTTGGCCCAAAAATGGAAACAAGAAAAATTACCTACGATTGAAGAATGGAGAATGAAATTAATGGACTATGCAGAACTTGATAAACTAACAGGGAGGATCCGGAACCAACGAGACCAGAGATTCACTGAAGACTGGAATAAATTTACAGATTATATGAAAAGTATATGTGATGATCATATAACATTTGTAAGTTTTCTGGAAGTTCTGTGAGAATGTATAGTAGAAATGTTGTTTAAATAAGAATATAAGATAATAATGTAGTGCAATATTAAATCGAGAAATGTGGAGGAAGTGAGCAATATGGAGAATTAACAGACATACTGATGGAAGTCCAAAAAGAGGACATTGGTGATAAATTCGATGTTTTATTTTGTACAAGTTTATATTGGAAAATTAATAAAAAATATAATACATAATAATACTTTTATTATTTATACCCCACCCATTTGGCTGGGTTTCCCTGCTACTCTGGGTGGCTTACAGCACTTAAAAAATTGTTAAACATCGAACATTAAAAACTTCCCTATATTTATTAATTTTTAAAAAATATATTTATTATATAGCCTACCTTGGCTTCAGCAAGGCATTTGACAAGGTGCCCCATGATATTCTTGTAAAGAAGCTGGTAAAATGCGGTCTTGACTATGCTACCACTCAGTGGATTTGTAACTGGCTGACTGACCGAACCCAAAGGGTGCTCATCAATGGTTCCTCTTCATCCTGGAGAAGAGTGACTAGTGGGGTGCCACAGGGTTCTGTCTTGGGCCCGGTCTTATTCAACATCTTTATCAACGACTTGGATGATGGACTCAAGGGCATCCTGATCAAATTTGCAGATGACACCAAACTGGGAGGGGTGGCTAACACCCCAGAGGACAGGATCACACTTCAAAACGACCTTGACAGATTAGAGAACTGGGCCAAAACAAACAAGATGAATTTTAACAGGGAGAAATGTAAAGTATTGCACTTGGGCAAAAAAAAAAAATGAGAGGCAAAAATACAAGATGGGTGACACCTGGCTTGAGAGCAGTACATGTGGAAAGGATCTAGGAGTCTTGGTGGACCACAAACTTGACATGAGCCAAGAGTGTGACGCGGCAGCTAAAAAAGCCAATGCAATTCTGGACTGCATCAATAGGAGTATAGCATCTAGATCAAGGGAAGTAATAGTGCCACTGTATTCTGCTCTGGTCAGACCTCACCTGGAGTACTGTGTCCAGTTCTGGGCACCACAGTTCAAGAAGGACACTGACAAACTGGAACGTGTCCAGAGGAGGGCAACCAAAATGGTCAAAGGCCTGGAAATGATGCCTTATGAGGAACGGCTAAGGGAGCTGGGCATGTTTAGCCTGGAGAAGAGGAGGTTAAGGGGTGATATGATAGCCATGTTCAAATATATAAAAGAATGTCACATAGAGGAGGGAGAAAGGTTGTTTTCTGCTGCTCCAGGAGAAGCGGACACGGAGCAATGGATCCAAACTACAAAAAAGAAGATTCCACATAAACATTAGGAAGAACTTCCTGACAGTAAGAGCTGTTTGACAGTGGAATTTGCTGCCAAGGAGTGTGGTGGAGTCTCCTTCTTTGGAGGTCTTTAAGCAGAGGCTTGACAACCATATGTCAGGAGTGCTCTGATGGTGTTTCCTGCTTGGCAGGGGGTTGGACTCGATGGCCCTTGTGGTCTCTTCCAACTCTATGATTCTATGATTCTATGATTCAAACTTCTTCATTTAGTCAAATGGTTGCCATTCAAACTTTCTTCTAAGCTTGTTCTGCTGCCTAACATGGACCTCAGAGAGCACAGCACCTCTACTAACCACCACCACCACTGGCCTAACCCTGTTTTGTCTGTAGTGGCCCATTTCAAGTAAGACCTGCTGACCTCCCACTCAATAACTCCCTTGGGCAGGTAGAGGTGGTGTTGCAGAGGCTCCCCTAAGATTTCTTCCTCCTTAGTTGGAGTTCTTTGACATCTATCAAGCTTCACTGAGTGCCAGTCTTGGTTGAAGGATCTGTGTGTATTGCTGGAGCCTGAATGAAGTGGCTGGATGGCTGATGTCACTGTTTGATTTATATGGAGATTTGTAATGTTTTTGCTCCGATTGATACACATTAAACCAATCTATTCCACCTTTTATAAATGCCAGCATTTCTTGTATTTCTTCTTCACTTCATGTTTGCAGTTCATTTTATTTGTTTTTCTAAAGATCAGGTATTGGCCGTGTGCTGAAAATGCAGAATTTGATGCTGAGCCAAGAAGGTATCTCTCAACTCCACAAGAAAGATCTATTTTCCCGCAGTACCCTATTCCTTGTTAGCCAGAATTCCCATTAAGTTCAATGGGACACACAGAACCTGGACTTCCTTACTTGGGACTAAGCCCCATGGGGCATATGCAGTTGAGGTCAAACTTGCGCACAAACACATACATGTCAGACTTTGGCAATTCACCTGTGATTTATTATAAACATGTTTTCCCCCAGCTCTGCACCTGCCACCCAAGCTTCGCAATGACTAAAGTTTGTTGCAGTGGTCAAATTTATTCTCCTTATAATTATGAAAATCATAGCTATTTATTCTTGCCCAGATCAAGAGATATTTCTCGAGGTTGCCTAGACATTGCAATCAAGGGCAGCATGAGGTTATTCCTAGCTCTGTGCCTGGGGAGAAAAGTGGATGCACAGAATAGCTGATATGTCAGACACAGTCTGAATGAACAGCTGAGGGATACCTGAACGCTACCCATACTGGGAAAGTCACTGCATTTCTGCTCTTACAAGAGTTTTTGGCTTCTGATTATTTGACTGGGGAGGAGAGAGGAGCAGCTACAAGAGAAGTGTAGGAGGTACAGGCGAAATGATTTCCCTCCTGCTTCTCCTGCTAATGACGCATGGAGACTGTGGAAATCTTAGAAAAATATGTCCCATGAATCTGATCTGGGAAGAAAGTCAAACACTCAATTACTACCGGCCTGGAGACTTCCTAATTGCTGGGATCATATCTCCACGTTCATTCACTGAAGAAGATCCATACATTTTTTTCCCAGACTCCCTCAAAGAGGCTTGCATGGTAAGTAATTAGATGCCACTGGATGTCATGCTTCTCCAACACCACTCAAATAGTTTCTACTTAATTCATTATAATAAAAGCAATTTTCCACTTTGAAGGCTGTGTGCCTCTCTGTTTTCTTTCTTTCTTTGCAATGGAATTTGCAATCTCCTAGTTTTTATTTTTAAATGGCCAATAAATTTTTACCTTGTAACAAAGTGATCCTCAGATATAGAGCGGTATATAACTTTATTATTATAAGAAATAAAATAAAATATGTCTTGTCTCAGCCCAAACTACAAACATACATATCATTGTTTGGGGATCAGCTACTTTGAGATTGCCTAGAAATAACATTTGATTTCTTTACATGGTGAATAGGTTTCTGACATTTTTTATTTGATGTTTCATTGCAGTTTTACACCTAGGTTCTACTGGCACATCTTGTCCTTCTTGTTCTCTGTTCAGGAGGTCAACCAGAATTCCAGGTTCCTACCCAACATTTCCTTGGGCTACAACCTCTTTGAGAACTTTTTTGATGCAAGAATGACTTCTGATGGCATGCTAGACTTGCTTGCAGGTGGTGAAAGTAATATTCCAAACTATAGCTGTGGAAGATGGAATAACCTTCTGGCTGTTCTTGAACGGGCCAATTCTGCCATCTCAAAAGTGATTTCAGCCATGTCAGGTATCTACAAAATTCCACAGGTATGAAGGGAAGGGACAAGAAGGGTCTATGAAAAAGTGAGAAAACCCTTAGCTGTAGTAGAAAACAGGATCCAGGGATGTTTCTTCCAGCATTCACCAATCTGGCACTATCCAAATTTTTCAGACTAAAACTCCAATCAACTCCAGCCATAACAGATAATAAGTACAGTGGTACCTCGGGTTACATACGCTTCAGGTTACATACGCTTCAGGTTACACACTCCGCTAATCCAGAAATAGTACCTCGGGTTAGAAACTTTGCTTCAGGATGGGAACAGAAATTGTGCTCCAGCGGTGCGGCGGCCCCATTAGCTAAAGTGGTGCTTCAGGTTAAGAACAGACCTCTGGAACGAATTAAGTACTTAACCCGAGGTACCACAGACAATAACAGACAATAAATACAGTATCTATTCCTTTTACTGAAAGTCAAACAAATCACTAATCTATTCCTTTCCTCACTAGATCAATTATGGCTTTATGACTCAGACACTGGACGAGAAAACTGAAGTCCCCTTTGTCTACCAAATGGTCCCCAAGGGGGAAATCCAGTATTGGGGGATTGTGAAGTTGCTCCTGAATTTTGGGTGGACATGGACTGGCCTCTTGGTTTCAGACAATGATAATGGAGAAATGTTCTTGAGTGCCTTGACACCTCTGATGATCAACAATGGAATTTGCATTGCCTTATTAAAAAGAATACCAGACCATAACCTAAATCCATACCTCATCCCAAGTGAACCATTTATCATATGGGACAAAGTCAAAATATTTGTTTACTATAGAAGCAGTCAAGCGGCATGGATTGATCTCATGATAATACAACAATTTCTTGAGAAACAAATTGGGGGGAAAGTTTGGATCTCAACATGTCTTCAAGACATTAATGTTAATTTGAATAGTGATTCTGATCTTCTCCAGTACATTCATGGATCTTTGTCCTTCATAATGAAGCCCCAACTAAGGAAAAGATACCAACCCTATGATCCATCTTCCAAACTCCTTATACAGTTTTGGGATAAAGTATTTCATTGTTTATATAGAAAGGACACATTGGCTGGAAAAAGTCGGATAAGATGCACAGAGAATGAGAAACTGGAGATGGTGCCAGAAGAGGAGCTGGAGAGAGCCCTGTCTCAAGACAGCTACATCACTTACTTCAGTGTCCAAGCTGTGGCTCAGGCTTTGAATGCTGCCTATTCATCCAGATCAAAGGTCATGCTGATGGCGAGTGGAGGAGACAGGCTGGAACGTCAATGGCTACAGCCATGGCAGGTATTTCCTTTTCCTTGTTGCAAATTGCAACTCATTTCCCCACCACTGGAATCAAATTTAGGGCTGAGGATTCCCCCCATTTCTGCTCCTTTGGGTGGAAAATCTCATTAGTGAGTCTTGTGGTGGAAGTAAACCTTTCTGCCTATTGTAGTTATGTCAGAACAGTCCCCCACCATCTAGTTCTTCCTCTCTGGCGCCCTGAGAGAGATGAAGCCATCATAAGAAGAAGAGTTTGGATTTGATATCCCGCCTTTCACTCCCTTTAAGGAGTCTCAAAGCAGCTAACATTCTCCTTTCCCTTCCTCCCCCACAACAAACACTCTGTGAGGTGAGTGGGGCTGAGAGACTTCAAAGAAGTGTGACTGGCCCAAGGTCACCCAGCAGGTGCATGTGGAGGAGCGGAGACTCGAACCCGGTTCTCCAGATTACGAGACTACCGCTCTTAACCACTACGCCACACTGGCTCTCATAGCAGAAGTTGGTTCCTCCTCATCTCCCATTGTTTCTCTGCTGGGACTTGAAATTGCCCATCAACTGTAAAACAGAAGGAATTTTTAATTATATATTAATATCTAAACTTTTACATGATAAAATTGGCCTTTGTCAAAAGAGTGCAGGGCGGATTAACAACTTGGATATTATGTGTCAGGGTTTCTGGGAGAGAGGAGGAGATGACAGAGGAGACGGAGAGCGAGTGGGAGGAGGGGCAGAAGGATGAGGAAGAAGATGATGGAATTCTGAGGGAATCCACGAGTCTGAGCAGCGAGTCAGAGGATTCTCAAAAGGGGGTTACCTTAATCAAGCAAAGGGGAGGAGAAGGGAGAAGCGGAGAGGAGCCCAGTGGAAGACAGAGGAAGCAAGAGACGTCTCAGCCGGAACGGAGTAAAGGGGGTGGAGTTGTCAGTCTCTCGGAGGGAGCAGGATTAGGAGAGAACAGAGAGAGGGGGTTGGAGCAGGGTGTTCAGCCGGAAAGGGTGGAGAGCAGAGCAGGGGGTGGTGTAGCGGTCGAAAGAAAGGTCAGCAGCAACGTACGCGCGCCAAGTTCAAACGTAGAGGCGCGCGGAAGTGGAGAGAGCTCAGGGGAGGAGCCCGGCCCTAAAGCCAGAAAGAGGGGGGAAGAGGCGGCAGAGGATTCAGCCTCAGGCGAGTCACGGAGAGAGGGAACCCAGGGGGGCAGGAAGACCCTGCGGAAAAGAAAGGAGAGGAAGAGGTGGTCTAGAGCCAGGCTATTAAGTTGGTGCGGAAGAGGGGAGGAGTCAGAGGGGACTTCAGCGGTCTAACGTGGCAGACGTACGGTCACAATGCTGAACTGTATGAGAAGCAGAAATCTTCAATAAACTTTTCCTGTAAATAAGCTGCAACGGAGTGAGGTCTCTTGTGAGCTGGGACCAGTCCTGGGTGGCCGTGACAGTAAGTCCCCTCTCCGAAAGCAAAAATTTTTTTTTGCGAAGCTCACGAACGGGAGCAGCCATGAGCGCTGAGGAGCAGCTGGTTGCATTGCGGAATCAGGTTACCGCTCTCACATCGGCAGTCATTGCTTCGCAGAAGAAGAATGACGACTTGGAGAAGACGTGCCAGGATTTGCAGGCAAGGTGGGAGCGCGCGGACAAGGCGGGGGCCCCAGGATCCAGAGCGGAGGGCATTGCGCTTGGACGGAGGGGGGGTGCCCTAGTTCCGCATTTTAATGGCAACTTGCAAGACTATCCCAATTTCAGAGCGGACGTTGTATATGCACTGCACTTACTCCGTCACGATTTTAAAGATGAGGAGGAGAGAGTGGGGTTCATTGTTTCGCACCTGCATGGGGAGGCCAGGGCTTGGCTACGCAATTTGTGGCGCGAAGATGGACCGGCCCGTCGCGATTCAACTGCGTTCATCAAAGCGATGGATTCTTGTTTTCAATCCTCTGTGGATGTGGACATTGCGCGCCGTCAAATGCACGGGCTGAGGCAGGGGAAAGCGACTGTGCGCCAATACCACTCTAAATTTTTTGCATTGCTCACCGCCTTAGATTGGCCAAAGGACAGTAAACCGGTCAGAGATCTTTTTTGGGAGGGATTGAGCCCCCCCATCAAGGATGAGATCGCTAGGGGGGACAGACCCCAGACCCTAGAAGACGTGGTGCAACGGGCTTTAGCTCTTGGAATTCGACATGAGGGGCGTCCGTGGCACGAGGAGGACGGGCCCCAAGCGCGTGCGCAAGCAAGGACTCTCCCTTTTGTGCACAGGGACTTCAGCCGTGCGCACCCCTCGCCAATGGGGAAGGACAGAGAGGAGCCAATGGAGATTGGTGGTGCTAGGGCTCAGAAGCCATCCCAGAGCCCTGTCCCTGGTGCAGCCAAAGCGAAGCCTCCTAGAGGAACCAGGAAGTGTTACATCTGTGACAGTGCGCACCATATGGCGAAAGAGTGCCCCCAGAGGCTCCAGAAGCACACTGCAGCGCTGGCAACTGTAACAGCAGAGGTGCAACCAGGGGAGCAGCTTCAGGGAAACGACAGTGCCTGGCTGGAAGCAGAGCTACTGGGGCTCAGCCAGGCGGATCTGTAGACAAGCCCCCAGCATCACTGCAGAGCGTGGACCCTTTGCCTCCCAAACCGGCAGTTCTGCTCACAGCAACACTCCAGTTGCCTGATGGGAGACTCCTCGAGGTTCCAATAACGATCGATTCGGGAAGCAACGCCGACTTCATGGGACTGCAGTTCGTTAAGCAGCACAACATGGCGCTCCTGCCTGCAACGACGCCTCTGAACGTGGTCACGGTGGACGGCAGGAAGTTGCTGGGGGGGCAAGTGGTGCAGCAAACCCCTCCCATGATGATGCAGATTGGCAACCATCGAGAGCTTATTAGTTTCAATGTCACCCACTTATCGGACACACCCATCGTGTTAGGCATGAGTTGGCTGGAGAGGCACAGTCCCGCGGTTGCGTGGTACCAGAGGCAGATCAACTTTTGTTCATCGTATTGTGCTCAGCATTGCTTTCAGACCGATCAGGGAGGAGAAGCTGAGCAGCCATTGCATCTGGGTATGGTGCAAACAGTGCCTCACAAGTACCAGGAATTCTTGGAGGTTTTCTGTGAGAAGGAAGCTGACAAGTTGCCGCCTCATAGACCTTACGACTGCGCGATTGATTTAGTGCCAGGGGCGCAATTGCCTGCTGCCAAGCTGTACTCCATGTCGGAGGACGAAATGCAAGAGCTTCGGGAGTTCATAGACCATAACCTCAAGCGAGGTTTCATCCAGGAATCTAAAGCAGCGGGAGGCAGCCCTGTTTTCTTTGTGAAGAAGAAAGACACGCCCCAAAAAAGGCTTATAGTGGATTACAGGTTCATCAACAGCTTGACTAAGCCCAAAGCTTTCCCCATGCCCAAGATTGACGACCTTTTAGCGACCGTCAGGAGGGGCAAGATTTTCACCAAGCTGGACCTACGTGGAGCTTACAATCTCATCCGCATCCGGAAAGGAGATGAGTGGAAGACCGCCATGTTCACCCCTCTGGGCACATACGAATACAGAGTCATGCCTTTCGGCCTCCAAAATGGCAGCCACGTTTTTCAAGCATTTATGCACCACGTGCTAGCAGGTCTCCTCTACAAAAAGTGTGTCTGCTTTCTCGACGATATCCTGATTTTCTCGGAATCGCCGGAGGATCACGATAAGGACGTGAGGGAGGTCCTGCAGAGGCTGAAGGAACACAGGCTGTACGCCAAGTTGGAAAAGTGCCAGTTTGATGTCAGAGAGGTTGATTTCCTTGGCTACAAGTTGTCCGACGAGGGACTGGCCATGGACAGGGCTAAGGTTCAAGCGCTGTTGGACTGGAAAAGCCCTCGAAATCGGAAAGAGGTCCAGAGGTTCATCGGCTTTGCCAATTTTTACCGCAAGTTTATTAAAGGTTTTGCGAACGCGACGGCGGCGATCACTGACACCCTCAGTTCCAAGAAGAAGAAGTTCGTCTGGACCGAACAAGCGGAGCGGTCCTTCCGGACGCTTAAAGGTCTTTTCGCCTCCGAAGAGCAGCTGCTCCACGTGAATCCCGGCAGACCCATGCGGGTAGAGACCGATGCGTCAGATAGAGCGGTTGGGGCCGTTCTTTTGCAAGAGGATTCACAAGGCAACTGGCGACCGGGTGCGTTCTACTCCCGGAAGCTCAGCAAGGCGGAGCGCAATTATACCATATGGGACAGGGAGTTGTTGGCCATTCATGCAGCTTTCAAAGCGTGGCGACACTTCTTAATAGGAGCCAAGCACACGGTGCAGGTCCGCACGGATCACAAGAACTTAGAGTATTGGCGGACGGCTAAGTTGCAGACCCAGCGACACATGCGCTGGGCGGAGTTCTTTGCGGACTTCGACTTCAAAATAGAATACATCCCAGGAGACTCCAATGTTATTGCAGACGCGCTGTCCCGAAAGCCGCAATACTTGGAGGAAGCAGCTCCAATCGCAGCAAAGCACATTTTCGCACCGCAGGCGTGGACGTGCGCTACCATCGCAGTCGACCTGGACGCGGTGCGACGCGCGTTGCAAAGGGATCAGTTTGCACAGTCTAAGATGGAGGAGCTACGCGGAGGGTCGCGACACAACGATGAGTTTCAATTACAAGATGGACTTTTGACTCGTAAGGGTGCCCTTTACGTGCCCACCGACGATCTTCGAGCCAAGGTTCTGCAACAGTTGCATGACGCCCCTAGTGCAGGCCATTTCGGCAAAGAGAAGACGATGGAGTTGGTGGCTAGAGACTTTTGGTGGCCCCAGATGAGAGGAGAGGTGGCGGACTACGTCGCCAGGTGTGATATCTGCCAGAGGTCCAAACCAGTGCACCAGAAGCAGGCGGGATTGCTAGAACCGCTGGAGACGCCGCAGCAACCATGGGAGAGGGTAGCGTTGGACTTTGTTACAGACCTGCCCAGCTCCAGAGGTAAGACGGCGGTGTTAGTGGTGGTGGACTTGTTCACCAAGATGGCGCACTTCATCCCTTGTGCCAAGGTGGCGACGGCAGAACAGACCGCAAAGCTCTTCATCGATCACGTCTTCAGAGTGCATGGACTTCCGCAGTCCGTCTTGTCCGACAGGGGGCGCCAGTTTGTTTCCACTTTCTGGCGAAAGCTTCTGGGCATCTTGCACGTCAAAATCAACCTGACATCGGCGAGGCATCCACAAACCAACGGTCAAGCGGAGAGGGTCAACGCGATCATGCAGCAGTACCTGCGGTGCTACGCCAACCAGCGACCTGCGGCGTGGGTGGACTATCTGCCGATGGCTGAATTCGCCTACAACAACACGAAACACGCTTCCACCGGGGTGACGCCTTTCTTCGCGAACAATGGCCGTCATCCCAGAACCTTCCCGAGATTTGCGGCACCAGGAGGGGGGGGGCCTCAAGATGCCGACCAGTTTGCAGCGGAGTTGCATGAGGTGCACGAGGAGCTGCGGAGACATTTGGAGCTGGCAAAACAGGCGTATAAGGTGCAGGCCGATAAGCACAGGAGGGCGGGAGAGGACATCCAGGTTGGGGACTGGGTGTGGTTAGCAGCCCACGCGATGCCGGCCAGGTCATTGGCCAAGAAGAAGTTAGGACACAGGCAGCTAGGGCCATATCAAGTTGAGGCTAAGATCAATCCGGTGGCTTTTCGTCTAGCCCTTCCGGAAGGTTCCAGGGTGCACCCGGTCTTTCATAGGTCGGTGCTCACTCCCTACAAAACCCCACACAGGTTTCAAGAGTCAGGAGCACCCCCAGAGCCACGTAGGAGGGCGCCTGAGAGGGGGGAATCGCCAAGACCAGGACCTCTTAACGAGGTCACAGAGATACTGGACTCGAGATGGGGGGAGGAGGGAGTTGAATATTTTCTCGCCAGGGAGGGCACACCAGCCGCTGCTAATAGTTGGGTGCCAGGCTACGAGTTAGACGAACCCCTTTTGAAAGAAGAGTTCCATGCACTTTTCCCACATAGACCCATGCCAGCTGAGTACTTTGATGACTGGCTTTTCACACCCACATTGTCAGATAGCACGTTCAGGGGTTTCTCTTCCCCCGAGGAAAGAACACCAGAATCAAGCCCGCCCAGGGGATCGTGCTCGGGGGTGGACACGGAAACCCCTTATTGGTGGGAGGAGCAGCCAGAGGAGGAATGGCGTAAGAGGTGGCTGATAGGTCCTTGGCGGGCAGCACCGGAGGAAGTAGCGATGGAAGCAGAGACTGAGAAGCATTTGGGGGAAGAACCCGACTTCGAATACACTTACACAGAACTGCCAGCAGAGAACATTGACGTAGACGACCTGTATCCTGAGCCTACCCCCGAAGAGCCGCAGTTTCCACAACCGGTCCCCGGCGAGCGGGAGGGGGGAAGGGGGGGCTTCGAGGGGGGGATGGATGTCAGGGTTTCTGGGAGAGAGGAGGAGATGACAGAGGAGACGGAGAGCGAGTGGGAGGAGGGGCAGAAGGATGAGGAAGAAGATGATGGAATTCTGAGGGAATCCACGAGTCTGAGCAGCGAGTCAGAGGATTCTCAAAAGGGGGTTACCTTAATCAAGCAAAGGGGAGGAGAAGGGAGAAGCGGAGAGGAGCCCAGTGGAAGACAGAGGAAGCAAGAGACGTCTCAGCCGGAACGGAGTAAAGGGGGTGGAGTTGTCAGTCTCTCGGAGGGAGCAGGATTAGGAGAGAACAGAGAGAGGGGGTTGGAGCAGGGTGTTCAGCCGGAAAGGGTGGAGAGCAGAGCAGGGGGTGGTGTAGCGGTCGAAAGAAAGGTCAGCAGCAACGTACGCGCGCCAAGTTCAAACGTAGAGGCGCGCGGAAGTGGAGAGAGCTCAGGGGAGGAGCCCGGCCCTAAAGCCAGAAAGAGGGGGGAAGAGGCGGCAGAGGATTCAGCCTCAGGCGAGTCACGGAGAGAGGGAACCCAGGGGGGCAGGAAGACCCTGCGGAAAAGAAAGGAGAGGAAGAGGTGGTCTAGAGCCAGGCTATTAAGTTGGTGCGGAAGAGGGGAGGAGTCAGAGGGGACTTCAGCGGTCTAACGTGGCAGACGTACGGTCACAATGCTGAACTGTATGAGAAGCAGAAATCTTCAATAAACTTTTCCTGTAAATAAGCTGCAACGGAGTGAGGTCTCTTGTGAGCTGGGACCAGTCCTGGGTGGCCGTGACATTATGAAACACATTGTGCAAGTTCTACTGAAAGCGGCTACACTTTGAAGGGAAAGGAGAGACTTCAATTTGCAGGCTTCCACATTATCTAGAATTCTGAGCAACCAAAGTTTCAATCTCATGGGTGTATGTATGTGCAAATTCCCCCTATTTTCAGATAATTTTACCAGGCAGGAGGACTACTCTGAACGGCCACACATCCCAATCCTATGCTCTTGTCTGTGAGCAGACCTGAGTGGCCCCTATTGACAAATAACCTTCCCTGTTGATACAGTGAGCAGCTGAGGAAATGGCCTGTAGGTGTCATGCAGCGTGCATGGCTCTGGCACCAACATTTGTGGATGCCCCGCCCCTTCATGGGGAATTTTGTTGGTGCTTGGGCACCCAGGGCCCCATGGAGTTGGCATCCTATGCTGTGCACTGATTTATAGGACCATCTCTACTTAAAAACTTTGGTATTTGGCTATTTTCATTTTTTAAGAAGTTTTTTTATTGTCTTTTGAATTTATCTTATTCTCCAGAAACCTTGTTATTTTATACAATGGGTTGCCTACAAATGTTCTAATAAAGAAAAAGGAATGGCTGCAAAAGGCTCATGAGTCCAGATGAACTGTGCACAGACCCCAATTCCTAGGAGATTAGAGCTCAAAGTGTAGAGGGCTTATATTCAACTTTTCTATTTCATAAATGCCGGTGTTTTTTTCTACCGTTCCAGTTTCACCCATTCTTAAGAGGACTCCAGTTTTTGAATACTTCCATGGGCAGCCTCAGATTGGATGAGAATGGGCAGATACCAGTCTACTATGACATTGAGAACTGGGTGATGTTTCCCAATAAGACTCGTGTAAGAGTGCCGGTTGGGAGTATAGGAAGAGACGGATCTGCTGACATGAATTTCACAATCAACTCACAAGCCATTGTGTGGCCCAAGTGGTCTGAGAAGGTATGGCATACTACTTTATCCCACATTACATCACTAACTGAATAATTCCAAGGGCACTTTGACTACAGCCTTTGGCACACCTGTTGGGGAGTAAGGGCTCATTGAGACTTCCATTTGTGCCACAATACGACTTACAAGTCCTGATCGGTGTCTGAGCAGGATTTTTGTTTTATGGTGTTTTTTTCTGCCAGTACTTTCCTGTGGAAACGTGAATTGCCATTTGCTTTGATTCACTGCTAAAATGTGGGTTTTCTTAGGGGAAGCACTGAGACAGGAAGGAAGGAAGGAAGGAAGGATGGAAGGAAGGAAGGAAGGAAGGAAGGAAGGAAGGAAGGAAGGAAGGAAGGAAGGAAGGAAGGAAGGGAGGGACTGCTTTGACATGGAGCTTTAAAGCATGGACCTGTGACTAGAAAGATGGCCCAAAAGGAAGTGTGGATAAGCCCTAATCAGTGTAATGCAAGGTTTTCAAAAGTCAGCCCAGGGGGTGAATGAGAATCACGTCCAGAATTCAGGAAGCAACAAGTGGAAAGGAGAGCTCTTGCTACCAGGAATCTTGATGGCATCTCCTGGCCTGAGTGCTTAGATGGTTAACAAGCATGGTGCCAGCATACTATGGTGTGGAGAGGGGTTGATTGGAAACTGAATGCCATAATCCTGACACCAGGGATGCTACCTTAAGGAATTAGCATTATTAGCAGCAGCAATGGCATTAATAGACAGATGGGAGACAGAAAGCCTAAGTGGAAGAAGCAAGAGACTCATCTCTCCATTCTTTGCCAAGACTCAAAACACTTTGGAAAAAGAATAATAATGTAACCATAATTCAGGAGGCACTTTTTGAAATTGGAGTCTTCAGGTGGTGGTATGTTTAACTGCTGCTCCCGTTGCTGTGTCCCAGCTGCTGCCAACCTAGCAGTTCAAAAGCATACCAGTGCGAGTAGATAAATAAGTACCACTGCAACAGGAAGGTAAAGTCTGTTTCTGTGCACTCTGGCACTCATTACAGTGTCCCAGTGCACCAGAAGGGGTTTGGTCATGCTGGACACATGACCCGGAAAGCTGTCTGAGGATGAATCCCTGCTCCCTTGGCCTAAAAGTGGGGATGAGCACTGCATGCCACGGTCAAGTTTCACTGGATTTAACCATCTAGGGTTCCTTTGCCTTTACCTTCATGTATGTTTTATTGCTGCTGTTTTGTTATCACTGTCATTCTAGGCTTTTAAAATTGCTTTTTTAATATATTTGTCCACTCCTTTTTTTAATTGATTGGTCGGTTAATATTTTTTTTTTTTAAAAAAAAGACATAGACACAAATAGTCCTGACACTTTCTGTTTGATGCATGTTCTCTATGTTTAGACTGTACCTAGCTCCAGGTGTACCAAAAGCTGTCAACCTGGATACGCCAAAGTGGTTCAAGAAGGAAAGCCCGTTTGCTGCTATGCTTGTGCCCCATGTGCAGATGGGACCATCTCTGCTCAGGAAGGTGGGTGAATATAAACGGGAGCCCTTTTGAGAATATAAATTGTGTAAACATTCACTTAGGAACACTTTCTTTGAAGAGTCAAAAGACATTTTTGATTGTGTCTCCTTTTTTGGCTTCTCTATTTTTCTAAATGAAGCAGTTGGTGGACTACAAATCAACGATCATTGTGAGGGCATCCTCAGTAATCAGATATATTATTTATATATGGTAAAACGATTTCACATGGGACAGGACAGTATAAATTCAGCAAAAGCTGTACAAGAAGCACCTCTGTGGGAGGTCACTACCTCTCAGCTTTACCTGTATCCCAAGTTTATTTGGGTGATAAAATTGAGAAACTTTTCAAAACCACCTCTATTGTCATAGAGGAAGGCAACAGTATAAACATAAATAAGCAAATGAAATAACCAAGTTTGTCCACTCCTTTTTTAGACATTTTTCCCCCCTGACCCTCCCTTATATGGACACCTTTCCCCCTAAAATGTAATAGAACATAGATGGTTATGGATTTAAATGATGCTAAAGCACTCCTTTTCTCTCCTTAGATGCAAAACATTGCACTAAATGTCCCGAAGATCAGTATCCAAACAAGGGTCAAGTTCAATGTGTTCCCAAAAGTATCTCCTTTCTGACCTATGAAGAAACTTTGGGGAGCCTTCTAGCTTCCATTACTATCTTGCTGCTATTAATGACAAGCATTGTTTTAGGAATCTTCCTTAAGTACAAAGAAACGTCCATAGTCAAAGCCAATAACCGGGACCTCTCCTACATTCTCCTTGTCTCCCTCCTGCTCTCTTTTTCATCCTCCTTCCTATTCATTGGCCGGCCAAGGAAAGAGACCTGCCTTCTCCGACAAATGGTCTTCAGCATCATCTTCTCACTTGCTGTCTCTTCTTTGTTGGCTAAAACCATCACTGTGGTGCTGGCCTTCATGGCCACAAAGCCAGGGAACAGAGTGAGGAGATGGCTGGGGAAAAGTCTGGCCAACGCTGTTGTCATTTCCTGTTCCAGTGTCCAAGTTCTCATCTGCACCACCTGGCTGAGTACCTCTCCCCCATTCCCAGAGTCTGACATGCACTCCCAGCCTGCAGAGATTATCCTGCAATGCAATGAAGGGTCTGTGGCCATGTTTTATGGTGTCCTGGGCTACATGGGCTTCCTGGCTGCTATCTGCTTCACAGTGGCTTTCCTAGCCAGGAAGCTGCCTGGGGCCTTCAATGAAGCCAAGCTGATCACCTTCAGCATGCTGGTCTTCTGCAGTGTTTGGGTGTCCTTTGTGCCCACCTACCTGACCACCAAAGGGAAATTCATGGTAGCCGTGCAGGTCTTCTCCATGTTGGCCTCCAGTGCTGGGCTTCTGGGCTGCATCTTCATCCCAAAGTGCTACATCATTATACTGAGACCTGATTTGAACACAAAGGTGCAATTGACAGCAAAAACCTAAACATGGCAGCAAATACTCCAGGCTATATAAAGGGATAGGTTCTGCTTAAAACAGAATATTAATCAGAAACAGTTGGTGTGAACTTAATTCAGGTGTGATAGAGGACCTTGGGACATGTGGTGGGCTTTAGGGTCCCTTTTATTATTCTACAATAGGTACTTACATACTTTTACATAGCCTTTATCCTTTTCATTTTTGCCAGGACTAGGTTCACTATATATATATTTTAAAGCTTGTATACTTGCTAAAAGTTGGTGATGATCTGTTGCTGTTGCTTGAGCTGCCTTTAGATGCTTCCCTGGTGGCTTTTGAGGGCTCAGAGTCTTGGATGAATCAAAATGCAATGTAGCCACCCAAGGTGGAGAAACTTCTGAGCTTTATTGCAATATAAAAGAGGTACACTATTTTATCCAGCATCTTAAAAAGCAGAGACATTACCTTACCAACAAAGGTCCGTATAGTTAAAGCCATGGTTTTCCCAGTAGTGATGTATGGAATTGAGAGCTGGACCATAAAGAAAGCTGATCGCCGAAGAATTTTGCTTTTGAATTATGGTGCTGCAGGAGATTCTTGAGAGTCCCATGGACTGCAATAAGATCAAACCTATCCATTCTTAAGGAAAGCAGCCCTGAGTGCTCACTGGAAGCACAGATCATGAAGCTGAGGCTCCAATACTTTGGCCACCTCATGAGAAGAGAAGACTCCCTGGAAAAGTCCCTGATGCTGGGAAAGATGGAGGGCACAAGGAGAAGGGGACGACAGAGGACGAGATGGTTGGACAGTGTTCTCGAAGCTGCCAGCATGAGTCTGACCAAAGTGTGGGAGGCAGTGGAAGACAGGAGTGCCTGGCGTGCTCTGGTCCATGGGGTCACGAAGAGTCGGACACGACTAAACGACTAAAAAGCAACAACAATTTTATCCTTTCTGGGTTATTAAAAGGGCAGCAAGGCTTGAAGTAATATAAGTACTTCTAACATGGTGTGATATTTTCCTGTTTCTTTCCCATTAAACATTCATTGGTGGGATGCAAAGTGTGGGTTCTACCAAATGCTCTTTTCAGAGTTCAAGCATTTGTAAGTTTTTTCTTCCATGTGGATTTTCTGATGAAAAGTAACACTTGAGCTAAACCTGAAGTAGCTTTCACAGTTGAATCATGAATACATTATTAAAGCAGTGTGATTATCATGAATAAATTTTTGCAAGTTACATCTCAGTTGTTTATGTTGCCTTATTTTCTTGAAATGTACCATATTTTCTCATGTATAAGATGCTCCCATGTAGTAGTAGTAGTAGTAATAGCAATAATAATAATAATAATAATAATAATAATAATAATAATAATAATTTTATTATTTATACCCCACCCATCTGGCTGGGTTTCCCCTGCTACTCTGGGTGGCTTAAAGCACTAAATAAATTGTAAAACATCAAACATTAAAAACGTTCCTGTCTTCAAAAAGTCAGATAGTTGGATGATTGAAAGATATGTCGCCTTTTCTCATTGTAAAGACATCAGTCATATCAATAGGACTGCTCATGAATTCTTTAGGAACAGGGTGGAAACATGTGGAAAGTCACGCTCCATATTTGCACTCTGGAAAGGGAGTTTGCAAACCTGCGCAAACAACTTTCCCCTTTTGTTCTATTTTGATTATGCATTTTGAGGTTTTATATGCTGATTTTATTCTGAGGACCGCCCAGAGACCTGTGTGTGTAGGACGGTATATAGCTTCCAATATAATACAACTAATAATAACTTCTTGTTAATAACTCTTTATAAGTTATAATAACTTATGAGCTTTCATTACCCGTGAGGGAATGAACCTCTGTTCTCCAGCACATGGTTTCTCTGTTTATTATTTTTCAATACTGCTTTTTATCCAAGGCACCCAAGGAAGTTTATAATCTTAAAATATTAACACCAATAGTACTGGAACTCAGAGGGTTTCAATTAGCACTCTCCCACCAAATTCAGGATGAAAACATGGGATGAAGGAGAGGTTACGGTCTGTGCTTTTACTGAATTTATTTTAGCACTCCTAAACATATTTCACAATGAAAATGAAAAATTATATTTTTAAAAATGGCACAGCCATCAGTATAGGCAATAAAGTAGCCTAACAAATCTACGCATCAAGAAAGAGAGAAGGAGGGAGATAATGACAATGGAGGAGAGGTTCTTTTTGTTGGCTTTGACTATGGGAATGTCAAGGTGTTTGATGAAGATTCCTAACACAATCTCTGAGGTTGAGGACAATAAGAGCGCAAAGGACGTCAGGAGGATCCCTAAATACTCTCCATAAGTGAGGGAGCTGATTACCTTGGGTATATACTTATAATGGGCCTTGTTTCGATGCTGATTTTCTAGGCACTTGGTGCAATGCCCTGCATCTGCAATGAACAGGAGTAATGTTTAATAGAGTTTTTCAGCTTTTTTAGCAAGAAAGCTGCCTGGGGCTTTCACTGAGTCCAAGCTGATCACCTTCAGCATGCAACTTAAAATGCAGCCTCATTAAAATGCATATATTTTCCTGCAGTACCCTATGCCTTGTTAGCCAGAATTCCCATTAAGTTCAATGGGACACACAAAACCTGGACTTACTTACCTGGGAGTAAGCCCCATTGGGCCATATGCCTCAATGAAACAAACAGTTCATAATTCTTTTTTTAATATCATTTTTATAGAATTTTTCATTTTAACGATCCAATCAGATCACATTAAATATTCCAAATTATACATATACAGTGGTACCTCGCAAGACGAATGCCTCGCAAGACAAAAAACTCGCAAGACGAAAGGGTTTTGGGTTTTTTGAGTTGCTTCGCAAGATGATTTTCCCTACGGGCTTGCTTCGCAAGACGAAAACGTCTTGCAAGTTTGTTTCCTTTTTCTTAACACCGTTAATACAGTTGCGACTTGACTTCGAGGAGCACCTCATAGCACGCGATGTGGTAGCCTTTTTTGAGGTTTTTGAAGACTTTGGTGATTTTTGAAGCTTTTCCAAAACTTTCCTGAAACCGTGCTTCGCAAGACGAAAAAATCGCAAGACGACAAAACTCGTGGAACGAATTAATTTCGTCTTGCGAGGCACCACTGTACATATCAAATAATGCAAATTTTCTGCCGAATTATAATTTTTTTGTTGGGGCTTCCCATGCTTCGAGTTTGGGGGGCTCTGATCATCTCATATCTCTGCTGCTTTTGATAGTCATCTCTAATAGTTCCTTTAAATCTTCCTGTTGTTTTCCTTCTTTCACTGCCTCCCTTTAGGTTGAATGGGACACACAGAACCTGGACTTCCTTACTTGGGACTAAGCCCCACAGGGCATATGATGTTGAGGCCTAACTTGCACACAAACACATACATGTCAAACTTTGGCAATTCACCTGTGATTTATTGTAAACATGTTTTTCCTCCAGCTCTGCACCTGCCACCCAAGCTTCGCAATGACTAAAGTTTGTTGCAGTGGTCAAATTTATTCTCCTTATAATTATCGAAATCATAGCTATTTATTCTTGCCCAGATCAAGAGATATTTCTGGAGGTTGCCTAGACATCGCAATCAAGGGCAGCATGAGGTTATTCCTCGCTCTGTGCCTGGGGAGAAAGGTTGATGCAGAGAATAGCTGATATGTCAGAGACAGTCTGAATGAACAGCTGAGGGATACCTGAATGTTACCCACACTGGGAAAGTCACTGAAGCTTTGCTCTTGCAAGAGCTGTTGACTTCTGATTATCTGGCTGGGGAGGAGAGAGGAGCAGCCATAAGAGACGTGTAGGAGGTACAGGCAAAATGATTTCCCTCCTGCTTCTCCTGCTAATGACGCATGGAGACTGTGGAAATCAAGGAAAAAGATGTCCCGCGAATCTGATCTGGGAAGAAAGTCAAACAGAGAATTACTACCGGCCCGGAGACTTCCTAATTGCTGGGATCATCTCTCCAAGTATGTTGACTCTAGCAGACCCATACATTTTTACCCAGACTCCCTCAAAGAGGCTTGGATGGTAAGTGATTAGATGCTACTGGATGTCATGCTTCTCCAACACCACTCCAATAGTTTCTACTTAATTCATAATAATAAAGGCAATATTCCACTTTGAAGGCTGTATGCTTTCTTTCTTTCTTTGCAATGGAATCTCCTAGTTTTTATTTTTAAGTGGTAAATAGATTTACACCTTGTAACTAGGTGATCCTCAGATGAAGAGTGGTATATAAATTTATTAAATACCTAAATAAAAAAATATATGTCTTGTCTCAGCCCAAACTACAAACATACATATCATTGTTTGGGGATGAGCTACTTTGAAATAACATTTGATTTCTTTACATGGTGAATAGGTTTCTTACATTTTTAATTTGATGTTTCCTTTTTTCCCCTCCCCAACAATTTAAACAGTACAAAAAAGAAAAAAACAATACAATGCCAAAACACTACATAACACTTAACACATTAGACTAACAAAACAAAACAAAAAACACATCAAATCACATCGAACAACATCAAATCAACAACAAACAATTTCAATATCTTATCTTTCATTCACTTATTTCTTTTTTTTAGAATAATATTTATTCAAGATTTTTGCCATACATAGAAAAAACTCCTAGCCCAGAAAAAAAGGGAAAAAAATTAAAAAGCTTTCTCCGTTTACAATCCTTATTTTCAATCACATATTTCCATGACTTCCCCACACCTCCCCTTCTTGTATTCCAATTCCAATTATTAGTTCAACAAGTTCTTGTCCCCAAATTTTTAACCTTATTATATTTAGTTCATTATTATATTTAGTTCATTTTATATAATCAATTTTAACTTAATAACATCAATTTTATATATCAATACCCAGTCTTAGAATCTTTTCCAGAGGTCGACCCCAATTCCCTTCCACGAATTCCCCATTTTTATTCTCCTGACAAAACAAAATAAAAAGAATCAAGATATAGCTATACACCCTTTGGATTCCCAAACCCCACCCCCCCTCTCCCGGTTTCGATCCCCAACTAATGTCCATCAGTCTATCTGCTATCAGCCTGGAGACCTCACGTCCGAGGCTCTTAATTCTCTTTCAGCTCCTCTCTGCCGGTTTTTTTGATAGTCCTTTATATCAGACACCAAATCTCGGAGAAGCTCTGTCCCAATAATGTCCATTTTTCTTAATCATCCAGTTCTTATTTTCCTTTATATCCATCTTGACAGGCCTCTGGCTCTCCTTTGTCATCTGCACGTTTGCAGCTCCTCCTTTCTTTCTCTCCAGGCCAGCATGTATCTCTTTCTCGACTTTCTCGAATTTCTCAGATTCCTTTTCTTGTTCAGCTGCATGGGTTTTTGGATCAAGTCCTTCCCAGCTTCATTGAGTTTATTTACTGTTGCCTTCAGGGTTGTAACACTTGTAGCCAAAACATCATTTTGACCTTGTAACTTTCCCAAGAGAAAAAAGACCCTGTCCAGCTCAGCCTGTATTTTTCCATCTGCAGCCATTCTTGTAGTGTCCCTGAACCCCCTCTAGAGGGATTCTGGTTACTTAGTATTCCTTCCACTTCCAACCCAAAAGTCAAGTTAACTTGTTTCAGTTCTTCTTTATTTTCGACAGTTTATAACCAAGTTGTAACAAATATAACTAGCAAAGACAACGGAAACAAAGTTCTCCCCCCCCCCCCGCTTTGGCAGCTAGTTTGACAGCTGTCAAAATCTTCTATATCTCCTCAACAGGCTCTCTCACGGATCACTCCCGGGTCCCGGGGGGGGGGGGTAGCACTTCAGCTCTCAAAATTAACTCTCTTCCTCCAGCAAAATTGCTTGTACAGCCAAAACGTGAAATTAATAACTTTTATCCACTAAAGAAGCAAATGCTCTCTCGACCTTAGTTATCTAGGCCTTGCTTTGAGTTGTTTACAAGGCGGGGAGACGAACTTCCTCTTTGCGACTTCCCCGATCGTGCCTAATCCAAACAAGAATTTTCTCTTTTATAAGTCCAATTTCCGTATTACTCACGGGTTGTTACTTTTAGTCCAAATGTTCAAAGGAAGAAGTCAGCGCTCTCCAACCATGGCATGCGGCTTCACTCCGTAGGAGAAGCAGTCTACTCTAAGCACCACGCCACTCCCCGTCCCCAGTTCTGAAGCCTTTAAAAAGGCTCCTTCTCGGGTCGGGAGGGGGGCGCAAATGGTGCCTGCCGAGTCACCAGGTCCACAGGCTTCAGCGCCTGTGGTTTCTGAGGGTCCCCGCGTCGCCGCCGCGGCAGGACCCGTCTCCTATAGAGCCGATTCCCTCCAGAGCTCGGAGGGAATCCACCATTAGTCGATGGCGCTAACCCGGAAGTCCTTTCATTCACTTATTTCAACGCCCTCCTCACACCTCCCTTTTTGTGTTCCACTTCTGTTAATTGTTTCAGCAATTCCTTTCCATCTTCCTCTGTTTTCTATCCTATAATTATCTTAACATATTCTAACCTTATTTTTTCCCTTAATACTCTATTAATTTTATACCTTGTTCCTTACAACATTTCTACTAAAGCCATATAACTTCATTCCAACATTTTTCTAACATTCATTAATTTTACAATGTTTCTGTAGATAATCTTTAAACTTTTTCCAGTCAACTTCCACCGACTCTTCTCCCTGGTCTTGGATTCTGCCAGTCATTTCCGCCAGTTCCATATAGTCTGGAATTGGCAATCTCCTAGTTTTTATTTTTAAATGGCCAATACATTTTTACCTTGTAACAAAGTGATCCTCAGATGTAGAGCGGTATATAACTTTATTAAATAAGAAATAAAATAAAATATGTCTTGTCTCAGCCCAAACTACAAACATACATATCACTGTTTGAGGATGAGATACTTTGAGATTGATATCGGTTAGAAATAACATTTGTTTTCTTTACATGGTGAATAGGTTTCTGACATTTTTAACTTGATGTTTCATTGCAGTTTTACATTTAGGTTCTACTGGCACATCTTGTCCTTCTTGTTCTCCATTCAGGAGATCAACCAGAATTCCAGGTTCTTACCCAACATTTCCTTGGGCTACAACCTCTTTGAGAACTTTTTTGATGGAAGGATGACTTCTGCTGCCATGCTAGACCTGCTTGCAGGAGGGCAAAGCAATACTCCAAACTATAACTGTGGAGAATGGAATAACCTACTGTCTGTTCTTGAAGGGTGCAATTCTGTCATCTCGAAAGTGATTTCAGACATGTCTGGCATCTACAAAATCCCACAGGTATGAAGGATAGGGACAAGAAGGGTCTGAGGAGAAATTCAGCTGTATAAATGTCCACTTTCTTTCGAGGAGAGTCAGTAAGGGAAATAAAAAATTGAGAAAATCCTTACCTATAGTAGAAGACTGAATTCAGGGATCTTTCTTCCAGCACCCACCAATCTGGCAGTCCCCAAATGTATCAGACTAAAACTGCAATCAACCCCAGCCAGCATATTTTTTTCAGACAATAACAGATAATAAGTAATAACAGCTGCTAAATACAGTATGTATTCCTTTTCCTGAAAGTTAAACAAATCACTAATCTATTCCTTTCTTCACCAGGTCAGTTATGGCTTTATGACTCAGACACTGGATGAGAAAATCGAAGTCCCCTTTGTCTACCAAATGGCCCCCAAGGGGAAAACTCAGTATTGGGGGGTTGTCAAGTTGCTCCTGAATTTTGGATGGACATGGATTGGCCTCTTGGTTTCAGACAATGATAATGGAGAAAGGTTCTTGAGTGCCTTGACACCTCTGATGACAAACAATGGAATTTGCATTGCCTTATTAAAAAGAATACCAGAAATTAATCTGGTTCCAGATCTCATCCCTAGTGAACCATTTACCATATGGGACAAAGTCAAAATATTTGTTTACTATAAAAGCACTCAAGCGGCATGGATTTATCTCATGGTTCTACAACAATTTCTTGAGAATCAAATTGGGGGGAAAGTCTGGATCTCAACACATCTTCAAGATGTTAATTCGAATTTGAATGTTAATCCTGATATCTTCCAATATATCCATGGATCTTTGTCCTTCATAATGAAGCCCCAACTAAGGAAAAATTACCAACACTATAATACACGTTCCGAATATCTTGAGCAGTTTTGGGTTAAAGCATTTCATTGTTTATATAGAAAGCACACATTGGCTGAAAAAGGTCGGACAAGATGCACAGAGAATGAGAAACTGGAGTTGCTGCCTGAAGAGGAACTGGAGAGAGCCCTGTCTCAAGACAGCTACATCACTTATTTCAGTGTCCAAGCTGTGGCTCAGGCTTTAAAAACTGCATATTCATCCAGATCAAAGGTCATGCTGATGGCGAGTGGAGGAGACAGGCTGGAACGTCAAAAGCTACAGCCATGGCAGGTATTTCCTTTTCCTTGTTGCAAGTTGCTACTCATTTCCCCACCACTGGAATCAGATTTAGGACTGAGATTTTTATTTCTTTTTGCTCCTTTTGGTGGAAAATCTCATTAGTGAGTCTTGTGGTGGAAGTAAACCTTTCTGCCTATTGTGGTTATGTCAGAACAGTCCCCCACCATCTAGTTCTTCCTCTCTGGCGCCCTGAGAGAGATGCAGCCATCATAGCAGAAGTTGGTTCCTCCTCATCTTCCACTGTGTCTCGGCTGGGACTTGAAATTGCCCACCAACTGTTCAACAGCAGGAACAGAGAACACAGTTCTCCTAGACTCAGTCTTCCCCGTTATGTTATGATGTGATTCAATTTTTAATTCTATATTACTATCTAAACTTTTACATGATAAAATTGGCGATAACCAATATGGAGTTTTTTGTTCCAACAGATTTTTATATCTTTCCCACACTTCAATTAGAGTCCTTCTTATGATGTGATTTTCGAAACCTTTATGTATACGTTTCTTTTCATACCACAGATACGCATGCCACCCGAATCTATTGTCAAAACCCTCCAAGTCTAACAAATCAGTATCTTCTAATTTCACCCATTCCTTCAATCAACAGAGGCAAGATGCTTCATAGTACAATTTCAAGTCTGGCAGGGCAAAGCCTCCTCTTGCTTTCGCATCTGTCAATATCTTAAATTTTATCCTCGGCTTCTTACCCTGCCAGATATACCTTGAAATTTCTCTTTGCCAATTTTTAAAAATTGCTGCCCCTTTGATTACTGGAACTGTTTGAAATAAAAATAACATCTTCGGTAGCACATTCATTTTAAGCGTTGCAATTCTTCCCCAAAATGACAATTTCATTCTTCTCCACACCTCTAAGTCCCTTTTAATTTTATTCCATGTTGGAACATAATTATTCTCAAACAAATCAATACTCCTGGGGGTTAACCATACTCCTAAATATTTAACTTTCTTAACCACTTCTATCTCTGTTTGTTGCTGTAATCTATTAATTACCTCCTGATCTATATTTTTGGTAATTGCTTTAGTTTTTTTCTTGTTCAGAATAAATCCTGTCAACTGAAAATGGAATGTCTGCAAAAGGCTCATGAGTCCGGATGAAATGTGCACAGACCCCAATTCCTTGGAGATTAGAGCTCAAAGTGTAGAGGGCTTATATTTAACTTTTCTATTTCATAACTGCCGGTGTTTTTTCCTGCCGTTCCAGCTCCACCCTTTCTTAAGAGGACTCCAGTTTTTGAATACTTCCATGGGCAGCCTCAGATTGGATGAGAATGGGCAGATACCAGACTACTATGACATTGAGAACTGGGTGATGTTTCCCAATAAGTCTCGTGTAAGAGTGCCGGTTGGAAGTATAGGGAGAGACGGATCCACTGACATGAAGTTCACAATCAACTCACAAGCCATTGTGTGGCCCAAGTGGTTTGAGAAGGTATGGCATTCTACTCTATCCCACATCTGTAAAGCTCTAATCCCTAACTGAATAATTCCAAGGGCACATTGACTAGAGCCCTTTGCACACCTGCTGGGGAGTAAGGGCTCATTGACACTTCCATTTGTGCCACAATGTGACTTACAGGTCCTGATCTGTTTTATGGTGTGGTTTTCTCCCAGCACTTTCCTATGGAAAACCTGACTGCCATTTGCTTTGATTCAGTGGTAAAATGTGGGTTTTCTCAGGGAAAGTACTGAGACAGGAAGGAAGGAAGGAAGGAAGGAAGGAAGGAAGGAAGGAAGGAAGGAAGGAAGGAAGGAAGGACTGCTTTGACATGGAGCTTTAAAGCATGGACCTGTGAGTCGAAAGGAAGTGTGGTTGAGCCATAATCAGTGTAGTGCAGGGTTTTCAAAAGTCAGCCCAGGGGGTGAATGAGATTCATGTCCATATTTCAGGAAGCAAGGAGTGGAAAGGAGAGCTCTTGCTACTTGGAATCTTGATGGCATCTCCTGGCCTGAGTGCTTAAATGGTTAAGAAGCATGGTGCCAGCATACTATGGTGTGGAGAGGGGTTGATTGGAAACTGAATGCCATAATCTTGACACCAGGGACGCCACCTTAAGCAATTAGCATTATTAGCAGCAGCAAATAATAGAGGGATGGGAGACAGAAGGCCTAAGTGGAGCTCATCTCTCCATTCTTTGCCAAGACTCAAAACACTTTGGAAAAAGAATAATAATGTAACCATAATTCAGGAGGCACTTTTTGAAACTGGAGTCTTTAGGTGGTGGTATGTTTAACCGCTGCTCCCATTGCTCTGTCTCAGCTGCTGCCAACCTAGCAGTTTAAAAGCATACCAGTGCAAGTAGATAAATAAGTACCGCTGCAGCAGGAAGGTAAATAGTGTTTCTTTTTTAAAAAATGAATATTTATTAGCGTTTTCAATAACAGACATAACAAAAATAGACAAAAAAGTAACAAAAATACAAAAAACTTAAAAAAAATTAAAAACATATGAAATTTCAATTGCTTATTTTCATATAACTTCTTTCTCAGACCTCCTCACACCTCCCCTTCTTGTATTCCAATTCAATTGTTATTCCAGCAAATTCTTATTACTTATTTTTCAACCTTCAATTAATAATTTTTACATATTGTAAATTTACCTTTCCTCTTTCTTCCATTTCCTTAAATTATTTTTGCAATTCTTATTTTCATTTTAATTTGACCCTTCTAAAGACCAATTTTAACTTATCTAAGCTTAAACATCAACTTATACATCATTTCTTATTCTTAATCATATTTCTTAAAGTCGGCCAATATTTCCCTTTCACGGCTTTCCCAACTTCCATACAAATAATCAACACATTAAAACAAAGTAATTTATAATTATATACCCTTTGGATTACCAAACTCCACCCCCCCCTTTCCCGGTTTTGGTCCCCAACAATTGTTCATCATATACTGTTTAGCCTGGAGATCTCACGTCCGAGGCTCTCAAGTCACCCTCAGTTCCTCTCTGTCGGCCTCTTTGACAGTCCTTGATGTTGAGCTCCCTCCCCTCAGGATCCATGTTTTTTCCAACTAATCCTCCATATTTAGACTTAACACTTATGGGGTACTCCAAACCTAGTTTCATCTTCCTCTCAAGTCCAAAAGTTCCCCAAACTCCAGCTTCCACCGTGGTCAAATTTGTGATCCCTAGGTCTTCATTTTCCATCTCAAGCCAGACTTTCCACCTCAAGTTTTTATTCTCCTTTGTTGCCTTCGCGTCAGGCCCCAAATTATAGCTCTCCTTTAACATCTGCCAGTTTAGAACTCCTCCTTCCTTTTCTTCAAAAACAATATGTGTCTCTTTCTCCATATTCTCATGGCTCTCGGATTTCTCTGATTGTTCAATTGTGTAAATTTCTTGCTTCCACTCCTTATCAGTCTCAGCAATGTTATTTACTGCCAAGACCAAAGTGTTCACACTTGTAGTCAAAACTTCGGTCTGATCTTGTAACTTTCCCAGGAGAACAAGTATTCTATTAAGTTCAGTTTGATTTTTATTTCCATCAGCCATTCTTGTAATGTCCCCACCCCCCACAAGGGGGATTTTGGTACATTACTGTCTTTCGATTTAAACCCAATAAACAAGTTAGTTTGTTTCAGCTCTCTCTTATTTTCAAAAAATTGCAACAAATATAGCCAACAGAAGCGACAAAGTTCCCTTTTTCCTTTCCTTTGACAGCTAGTTTGACAGCTGTCAAAATCTTCAGTACTTCATCAACAGGCTCTCTCGCAGGACGCCCCCGGGTTCGGGGGGGTGAAACTTTAACTCCCAAAGTTACTTTTTTCCTCCGGTAAAATTCTTGTAGTGTCAAACCGTGAAGGTTAAGAACTTTTCGAGAAAAAGAAGAAGATTCTCTCGACCTTAGATAGCAGGCTCTTTGCTTTAAAATATCTACAAAGGGGGGGGGGTGGACTTCCTTTTTAACCCTTCCCCGCTTGTTCCTAATTCAACAAAATTTTCTTTGAATTCCGAATTCCGTATTTACTCACGGGTTCTTATTTTTAAGTCCAAATGTTCCAAGGAAAAATTCCGCCTTCTCCGACAATGGCATGCAGCTTCACTCCACAGAAGTAGCAGTCTATTCACAGCACCACGCCGTCCCCCGTCCCCGTTCCGTAGCCTTTAAAAAGGCTCCTTCTCAGTTTGGGGGGCGTAAATGGTGCCCGCCGAGTCACCATGCTCACAGGCATCTGCGCCTGTGATTTTTGAGGGTCCCCGCGTCGCCGCCGCGGACGAGACCTGATCCTGTGGAGCCGATTCCCTCCGGAGCTCGGAGGGAATCCGCCATTAGTCGATGGCGCTAACCCGGAAGTCCCCGGAAGGTAAATAGTGTTTCTGTGCACTTTGGCACTCATCACAGTGTCCTATTGCACCGGAAGCCATTTGGTCATGCTGGCCACATGACCAGGAAAGCTGTCTCAGGATGGACGCCGGCTCCCTTGGCCTGAAAGTGGGGATGAGCGCCGCATGCCACAGTCAACTTTCACTGGATTTAACCATATAGGGGTCCTTTGCCTTTCACTGGATTTAACCATCTAGGGGTCCTTCATAAGTATGTTTTATTGCTGCTCTTTTGTCAATGTAGGGTTTTTCATTTGCTTTTTTGATATATACTTTTGCATAGAATAGTCCGATATAATTGTCTGAACAAAAAAGGAAACACACCAAAGAGGTTTCCTTGCCATGTTGTGTTGCATCAAAATGCTTCCCTGGAAAAGTGCCTGGGGTCAGTGGGAATAGGGACCCTTGTTAGGTCTATTCCAATCTCCATAAATAAATGACAGAGACACAAATAGTCTGACACTTTCTGTTTGATGCATGTTCTCTATGTTTAGACTGTACCTAGCTCCAGGTGTACCAAAAGCTGTCAACCTGGATACGCCAAAGTGGTTCAAGAAGGAAAGCCCGTTTGCTGCTATGCTTGTGCCCCATGTGCAGAAGGGACCATCTCTGCTCAGAAAGGTGCGTGAATATAAAGGGCAGTCCTTGGGAGAATATAGATTGTGGAAACATTCACTTAGGGACACTTTCTGTGAAGAGTGAAAGACATTTTTTGGCTTCTCTATTTTTATTCACCTAAGTTAATTCTAGGAAGCGGGTTGAAACAAAGAATGAAAAGGAAGCAGTTGGTGGACAACAAATTAACGATCATGGAGAGGGCATCCTCAGTGGTCAAATATATTATTTATGTAAAGTAGAACCATTTCACATAGAACAGGACGGTATAAATTCAGCAAAAGCTGTACAAGAAGCACCTCTGTGGGAGGTCACTGCCTCTCAGCTTTAACTGTATCACAAGGTTGTTTTGGTGAGAAAACTGAGAAATTTTTGAAAACCACCTCTATCATCATGGAGGAAGGCAACAGTATAAGCATAAATATTAAATAAGCAAATAAATAAACCAATTTTGTCTACTCCTTTTTTGGACATTATTCTTTCCTGGCCATTCCTTATACGGACATTGTTCCCCCTAAAATGTCATAGAACATAGATGGTTATGGATTTAAATGATGCTAAAGCACTCCTTTTCCCTCCTTAGATGCAAAGAATTGTACCAAATGCCCCAAAGATCAGCATCCAAACAAGGGTCAAGTTCAATGTGTTCCCAAAAGTATCACCTTCCTGACCCATGAAGAAACTTTGGGGAGCCTTCTAGCTTCCATTGCTATCTTGCTGCTATTAATGACAAGCATTGTTTTAGGAATCTTCCTTAAGTACAAAGAAACTTCCATAGTCAAAGCCAATAACCGGGACCTCTCCTACATCCTCCTTGTCTCCCTCCTGCTCTCTTTTTCGTCCTCCTTCCTATTCATTGGCCGGCCAAGGAAAGAGACCTGCCTTCTCCGACAAATGGTCTTCAGCGTCATCTTCTCAGTTGCCGTCTCTTCTTTGTTGGCTAAAACCATCACTGTGGTGCTGGCCTTCATGGCCACCAAGCCGGGGAACAGAGTGAGGAGATGGCTGGGGAAAAGTCTGGCCAACGCTGTTGTCATTTCCTGTTCCAGTGTCCAAGTTTTCATCTGCACCACCTGGCTGAGTACCTCTCCCCCATTCCCAGAGTCTGACATGCACTCCCAGCCCCGAGAGATTATCCTGCAATGCAATGAAGGGTCTGTGGCCATGTTTTATGGTGCTCAGGGCTACACGGGCTTCCTGGCTGCTATCTGCTTCATGGTGGCTTTCCTGGCCAGGAAGCTGCCTGGGGCCTTCAATGAAGCCAAGCTGATCACCTTCAGCATGTTGGTCTTCTGCAGTGTTTGGGTGTCCTTTGTGCCCACCTACCTGAGCACCAAGGGAAAATACATGGTAGCCGTGCAGGTCTTCTCTATGTTGGCCTCCAGTGCTGGTCTCCTGGGCTGCATCTTCATCCCAAAGTGCTACATCATTATACTGAGACCTGATCTGAACACAAAGGAGCACTTGACAACAAAAAACTAAAGATGGCATCTGATTCTCCAGGCTATATAAAGGGATGGGTTCTGTTTCAAACAGACTCTCAATCAGAAACAGTTGGAGTGAACTTAATTCAGGTGTGATACAGGACCTTGGGACATGTAGTGGGCTTCAGGTTCCCTGTTATTATTCTACAATAGGTACTTACATACTTTTACATAGCCTTTATCTTTTTCTTTTTTGCCAGGAGAAGGTTCACTATATATATATTGTTGTAACCAATCCTAGTATTTCTAGTTTTCTAGTTTTTCTCCAAACAGTTCAAAATATCTAACAAGAATTCAGAATTCAGGTTGCAACAAAGCAGATTCCGACGACACATATGGAAAAGCTCTTTGCCAGTAAGAGCTGTTTGACAGTGGAGGTGGTGAACTCTCCTTCCTTGGAGGTTTTCAAGGAGAGTTTGGATGACCAAATATCAAGGATGCTTTAGCTGAGATTCCTGCATTGCTGGTGGTTGGACTAGATGACCCTAGGCATCCTTTCCAGCTCTACAATTCTATTTGAACGTCTAGATTCCCCATCCTCCTGGCCCTAACTCAAAGACCACAAGCGCTTCAGCCTCTCTTCACAGTGAACATGCTCCAGCCACAAACATGCTTCAGACTCTTTACAATTCTTTCTTGACCTCATAAAATCTTTGAGAAGTGACCAGAATGACAAAGAATTCTGCTGTGTTTCTGCTGCAGCAGTGTGTGTGTGTGTGTGTGTGTGTGTGTGTGTGTGTAGAGTGCCAGGGCTGTTAGCTATATATTTTAAAGCTTGTTTACTTGCTAAAAGTTAGTGATGATCTGTTGCTGTTGCTTGAGCTGCCTGAAGATGCTTCCCTGGTGGTTTTTGAAGGCGAAGATTCTTGGATGAATCAAGATGCAATGAGGCCACCCAAGGAGGAGAAACCTCTGAGCTTTATTGCAAGATAGAAGAGGGAGGCTTGAAGTAATATAAGTACTTCTAACATGGTGTGATATTTTCCTGTTTCTTTCCCAATAAACATTCATTGGTGAGATGCAAAGTTTGGGTTCCACCAAATGCTCTTTTCAGAGCTGAAGCATTTATAAGGTTTTTCTTTCATGTGGATTTTCTGATGAAAAATCAGAGCTAAACCTGAAGTGACTTTCACATTCAAAACACGAATACATTATTACAGGAGTGCGACTATCATCAATAAGTTTTTGCAAGTTACATCTCATTGGTTTATGTCACTTTATTTTCTTTAAATTTACCATATTTTATCATGTATAAGATACTCCCATGTAGTAGTAATAGTAGTAGTAACAACAACAACAACAACAATTTTATTATTTATAACCCACCCATCTGGCTGGGTTTCCCCAGCCACTCTGGGTGCCTTACAACACTTAAAAAATGGTAAAACATCAAACATTAAAAACTTCCATAAACAGGATTACCGTCAGATGTCTTCTAAAAGTCAAAGTTGTTTATTTCCTTGACATCTGGTGGGAGGGTGTTCCACAGGGAGGGTGCCACTACTGAGAAGGCCCTCTGCCTGGTTCCCTGTAACCTCACTTTTTGCAGTGCGGGAAAGGAGACGCTCCTTCACATACAAAATGATCCCTATTTTTTAGAACTCAAAAAGATCACCGAAAGTTGTTGAGGTTCTTGCATGGCTATGCAGCACTGCCACCACCACCCAACAAGGGAAGCTCAATGCTGGTGCTCTTACTGCTTCCCACATCGCTGCCTTCGTATTAACATCGGCTTCAACCCAGCTCATTGTTTTATGTTGTTGTTGTTTAGTCGTGTCCGACTCTTCGTGACCCCATGGACCAGAGCACGCCAGGCACTCCTGTCTTCCACTGCCTCCCGCAGTTTGGTCAGACTCATGTTTGTAGCTTCGAGAACACTGTCCAACCATCTCATCCTCTGTGTATCTGAAGAAGTGTGCATGCAGACGAAAGCTCATACCAAGAACTAACTTAGTTGGTCTTTAAGGTGCTACTGGAAGGAATTTTTTTGTTTCATCTCATCCTCTGTCGTCCCCTTCTCCTTGTGCCCTTAATCTTTCCCAACATCAGGGTTTTTTGCAGGGAGTCTTCTCTTCTCATGAGGTGGCCAAAGTATTGGAGCCTCAGCTTCAGGATCTGTCCTTCCAGTGAGCACTCAGGGCTGATTTCCTTCAGAATGGAGAGGTTTGATCTTCTTGCAGTCCATGGGACTCTCAAGAGTCTCCTCCAGCACCATAATTTAAAAGCATCAATTCTTCAGTGATCAGCTGAACTTTCTTTATGGTCCAGCTCTCACTTCCATACATCACTACTGGGAAAACCATGGCTTTAACTATACGGACCTTTGTTGACAAGGTGATGTCTCTGCTTTTTAAGATGCTGTCTAGGTTTGTCATTGCTTTTCTCCCAAGAAGCAGGCGCCTTTTAATTTCGTGACTGCTGTCACCATCTGCAGCAATCGTGGAGCCCAGGAAAGTAAAATCTCTCACTGCCTCCATTTCTTGCCCTTCCTTTTGCCAGGAGCATTGTCTTATACATGGCAAAATTTGGTAATGATTTGTAACATTCTGCAAACTGCTTTATTTCATCCAAATGTTATACAGTGGAACCTTGTGTTATGGCGGGGATCAATTTTGGAGGCCCCGCCACAACCTGAAAACGACGTGACCCAAAGCGTCACGTCTGCGCATGCGTGAACAGCGCAAACCCAGAAGTAACTCATTCCGGTACTTCCGGATTAGCACCGGTCGCAAACCAAGGGTGATGTAAGCCGCAGGCAATGTTACCTAAGGCTCCACTGTAATATCATTAAACTTTGTACATCAATTGACACATTTCAGTGACAAAGTTGAACCTGTGTCTGAGACTGGTTATGCTTTATTTCCTGTGTATCATTGAACATTTACATTTTTAAAAAATGTAGTATAAACACTGACAACTGGGACGTATTGGCCTGCGACCGCTCTAGTTGGAGAACAGCCTTTACCAAAGGTGTCATGGGCTTTGAAGACACTCAAACTCAGGACGCAAGGGAGAAACGTGATGAGAGGAAGGCACGCTTGGCAAATCCTCACTGTGATCAACTCCCACCTGGAAACTGGCCTCCACAATCACCTACGGACTCATTGTTAAAACCGTGTTTATGGATGACAATCTTACTTGGCTATGAGTGATCGCCAAAGAAGACGAAGATCATTGAACAAATTTGAACCCGGAGTGAAGGACCCAGTTAGCGGTGGTGCATATGCCAGGATTTGGCCTGTTACGTGCTAGCATAAATTGGACCCCCAATGTAACCATGATGACATTATAATTTGTACAGGAAGACTAAACTATTGTAACAGTGATCTAGGCAGAGGAGTGTTGGGGTGAGGAATTGGATGACTGAAACATGTGTGGCCTTGTCTCATAGTAAAGACATCAGGCATATCAATAGGACTGTTTGTGAATTTTTCAGGAACAGTGTGGAAATATGTGGAAAGTCACGCTCCGCATTTGCACTCCGGGTTTCATTTCCGTGTTTGGAAACCAGCATAAACAACCTTTGGTTGTTGTTTTTATTTTGATTACGTATATTGAGGTTTTATATTCTGGTTTTATTCTGTGAACCGCCCTGAGACCTGAGACCATAGGATGGTATATAAATTCAATAAATAATAATAATAATACTAATAACTTTTGTGAAACAACTTGTTAATTTTCATTATGCATGAGTGAATGCACCTCTGTTCTCCAGAATATGGTTTCTCTGTTTATTATTTTTCAATACTGCCTTTTATCCAAGGCACCTGAGGAAGTTTATAATCTTAAAATATTAACAACAATAGTACTGAAACTCAGAGGGTCTCAATTAACACCCTCCCCCCAAATTTGGGATGATAACATGGGATCAAGGAGAGGTTACGGTCTGTGCCTTAACTGAATTTATTTTTGCACTCCTAATAAATTTTCACAATGAAAATGAAAAAAGATACTTTAAAAAATGGCCCAGCCATCAGTATAGACAATAAAGTAGCCTAACAAATCCAAGCATCAGACTGCTATAGAAATGAAACGAATTAGAAAATAAAACTGCAAAATGAGTCTGGGTGACCCCAGATGAAAACTGCATAAAGACTAGTGTTGTTGAACAGATACATACTGGGATCAGGCAGTGGTACAACAGCATATGTCAAACATTATGCCCAAATGAACATTATGAATTCTTTTTCATCATTCAGGATTTAGGTGAAAGGAAAAAAAAACATTTGCGTATGTGGAGTTCCTGACTTTTGTGCTGGACATCAATTGTTACAATGTAAAAGCATGTTAAAAATCAGATGCCTTCTTTAGTTTTCGTTGCTCCTTTGTATTCAGATCAGGCCTGTGTAGAATAATGTAGTACTTGGGAAAGAAGATGCAGCCCAGAAGCCCAGCACTGGAGGCCAAGATGGAGAAGACCTGCACAGCTACCATGTATTTCCCCTTGGTGCTCAGGTAGGTGGGCACAAAGGACACCCAAACACTGCAGAAGACCAGCATGCTGAAGGTGATCAACTTGGCTTCATTGAAGGACCCAGGCAGCTTCCTGGCTAGGAAAGCCACCACGTAGCAGATAGCAGCCAAGAAACCCATGTAGCAGAGGGAACTATAGAACAGGGCAATGGATCCTTCATTGCATTGCAAGACAATCTCTCCAGCGTGGGAGTGCAGGTCAGACTCTGGGAACGGTGGAGAAAGTCCCAACCATAAGGTGCAGATAGCAACTTGGACAGTGGAACAAGAAATGACAATGGAGTTGGCCAAACTCTTCCCCAGCCATCTCCTCACCCTGTTCCCTGGCTTTGTGGCCAGGAAGGCCAGCACAACAGTGATGGTTTTAGCCAACACAGAAGAGACGGCAACAGAGAAGATGATGCTGAAGACTGTTTGTCGGAGAAGGCAGGTCATTTTCCTTGGCTGGCCTATGAAGAGGAAGGAGGACAGAAAGGAAAGCAGGAGAGATACAAGGAGGATGTAGGAGATGTCCCTGTTGTTGGCTTTGACTATGGGAGTGTCAAAGTATTTGATGGAGATTCCTAGCACTATCACTGTGGTTAAGGACAATAAGAGGGCAAAGGAAGTTAGGAGGATCCCTAAATATTCTCCATAAGCGAGGAAGACGGTTATCTTGGGTACACATTTATACTGGGCCTTGTTTGGATGGTGATCTTCTAGACACTTGGTGCAATGCTCTGCATCTGCAAAGAAGAAGAGTAATGTTTAATAGAGCTTTTCAGTGGCTTCAGCCAAGGCCCTGACCCATATCCACCCTATTTGACATGAGCCAACAGTGTGACGCGGCAGCTAAAAAAGCCAATGCAATTCTGGGCTGCATCAATAGGAGTATAGCATCTAGATCAAGGGAAGTAATAGTGCCATTGTATTCTGCTCTGGTCAGACCTCACCTGGAGTACTGTGTCCAGTTCTGGGCACCACAGTTCAAGAAGGACACTGACAAACTGGAACGTGTCCAGAGGAGGGCAACCAAAATGGTCAAAGGCCTGGAAACGATGCCTTATGAGGAACGGCTAAGGGAGCTGGGCATGTTTCGCCTGGAGAAGAGGAGGTTAAGAGGTGATATGATAGCCATGTTCAAATATATCAAAGGATGTCACATAGCGGAGGGAGAAAGGTTGTTTTCTGCTGCTCCAGAGAAGCAGACACGGAGCAATGGATCCAAACTACAAGAAAGAAGATTCCACCTAAACATTAGGAAGAACTTCCTGACAGTAAGAGCTGTTCAGCAGTGGAATTTGCTGCCAAGGAGTGTGGTGGAGTCTCCTTCTTTGGAGGTCTTTAAGCAGAGGCTTGACAACCATATGTCAGGAGTGCTCTGATGGTGTTTCCTGCTTGGCAGGGAGTTGGACTTGATGGCCCTTGTGGTCTCTTCCAACTCTATGATTCTATGATTATGTTGGCATTCAGGTTGTGTTGAGACTGTCACATATCAATGTGGGTCAGGTTGGGTGGCCCAGAGTAATCTGGCTGTTTCTGTGGAGAAAGCCACTTTGCAAAGCAACGTTGGTCCGATCTATGACTCCTCTCAACAGCTGTTGAACATATGCCTCAATTGTATGGCGTATAGGGGCTCATTCCAAGTGGCGTCCCTGCAGAAAAGTCGCATATGAAGGGTCAACCTGCAAAACAGACCCTGCTGCTTTTGGTTAATTAATTAATTAGAATGGGGGGGTATTCTAAAAAGTTCTCCCGGTCTGCCCCACGGAGAGCCTCAAGGTCCATAAATAACAACACCCTAGTGGTCCCGGGCCCTAAGGAAGTTAGATTGACTTCAACCAGAGCCAGGGCCTTTTCAACTCTGGCTCCGGCCTGGTGGAACGCTCTGCCTCATGAGACCAGGGCCCTGCAGGATCTGATTTCTTTCCGCAGGGCCTGTAAGACAGAGTTGTTCCATCTGGCCTTTGGCTTGGAGCCAATTTGATTCCCTCCCCCTTTTTCTTTTTTCCTTTCCTTCTCCTGTGATGAGGCTGCATTTTAATATTTTAATGTTTCAGTATTTTAATGTTGTATTTTAATCTTGTTTTTAAGTTGTATTCATTCAACTTGTTTTTATTATCGCTTGTTAGCCACCCTGAGCCCGGCCTTGGCTGGGGAGGGTGGGATATAAATAAAAATTATTATTATTATTAAATATTAACTAATCTGTGAACTAATGCAAGATTGGATCTAAGGTGGGTGTGAGTGGGTTCATCAGGTTGGCCTCTAGCTTATCAGGCCAATGGGGGGCTGTTCTGAGGCCATGGGGTGTATCAGGGAACTATGCTGAGGCCTAATAATCTACCGTAGTTCCATAACAGACTTCTGTAAAACATGCACACCTGGATTCAGAATTTATACCAAAGAGCATGAAAAGGCAAGTGGCTGTGAGATGACAACATGTAGTAAGGCTGAGGAGCAGGGGTGGCTGGGAGGCATTTAGTGATTTACGTATTTCTATCAGACTTTTCAAAGAAGCTTAATTCACACACACACACAAATGTGCGAGAGAAATACAGTGAGACCTTAGTTCTTGAACTTAATCCATTTCAGAAATCCATCCGACTCCTGAAATGTTTGAGAACCAAGGCATGGTTTCTGATTGGCGCAGGCGCCCCAGAAACAATAGCCGACAACTGCATTGGACATTTGGCTTCTGAAAAACGTTCAAAAACCGGAACAATTACTTCCGGGCTTTTGGCGTTTGGGAGCCAATTTGTTCGTCAACTAAGCCGTTCGAGAACCAAGGTTCCACTGTACAAGTATATAGAGGCATCACCTTCTCCAGAGGATTGAGGGGACCTGATGCAGCATCCTAAACATTGGGGGGTGGCCCCCTCAAAAAAAGATTGGGGCCCCACAGTGTTTCAGCTCCCCGGAGCCTTGAAAGTATATATCAAAACAATAGCATGAACACAATTAAAAATACAAAATTCCGATGAAATATATGAAACTTAGGAAACAGGAAGCCCAACACTTAAGCTCCCAGTCAAAAGTGACCTCATGGGTCATCCATTTCACCTCCTGCCTAAATCAAGAATTCTACTGTACTTGAAGCATACTAGCCCATCCTGCCTTGAAATGCTTTTAGAAGATGCCTGACTGAATTCTTCCCCAACGGCTTCCCTTTCTGCTGGTGTCCCCCACCTTCTTGAGTGGAGATCGTCCCTTTTGCACAGGGAATGCAGTCATAGCAGCAGATTGGTTTTCCTTCCTGAATCACTTTGACAAATCCAGGTCCACAACTTCCCACACACCTGGAAGTAGGAAGTGTCTAAGCATAAAGACAAGGCGAGTCAATGAAAACGTGTTCAGGGTAATGTAACAATGTAAATAAGACGTAGGGTTGGGAAGGGCCTAACTGGACCTTTAGCCCCAGGTTCAACTTGAGCCTTGCATTTTTAAAGCATAGTAAGTTTAATGCGAATTTTGCAATTAAATTGAACCCTGCAAGGCTGAAACAACCACCATGTTGCTTGAGACACAATATGTTGCACGGTAACATAAAACTGGGTCTTCTCTGTTGCACACCCCAGCTGTAAGAATAGATCAGGGGTCAGCAAAATTTTTCAGCAGGGGGCCGTTCCACTGTCCCTCAGACCTTGTGGGGGGCCAGACTTTTTTTTGGGGGGGGAGAACAAATTCCTATGCCCCATAAATAACCCAGAGATGCATTTTAAATGAAAGGACACATTCTACTCATGTAAAAAACACGCTGATTCCTGGACTGTCTGTGGGCTGGATTTAGAAGGCGATTGGGCCGGATCCAGCCCCTGGGCCTTAGTTTACCTACCCATGGAATAGATGTTTCTGTCAGTTTGCATTTCTTAGTACAGAAAGTATTGATCTGATGTGTAGAGATCTTTCCTATTCTAATTAATTCAAGAGGGTTCTGGGTGAAAGAAACAAGCAGAAGGTTCGTGATGTTTGGGTTATTCCTTCAGAGAAGCTGAATACAGCTGGCTTAAACTGGTTCTGTTATCTCTTTCAGTCAAGGTAATGCTGACTATAAAAGTAGGGCCAGAAGGAGCCCAGGTTTCACTTTCTCTTTCCATCTCTTTTTCTTCTGGTATGGTGTTCTGTATACAGTGGTACCTTGGGTTAAGAACTTAATTCGTTCTGGAGGTCCGTTCTTAACCTGAAACTGTTCTTCACCTTAGGTACCACTTTAGCTAATGGGGCCTCCCACTGCCTCCTCACCGCCGCTGCCGCACAATTTCTGTTCTCATCCTGAAGCAAAGTTCTTAACCCAAGGTACTATTTCTGGGTTAGCGGAGTCTGTAACCTGAAGCGTATGTAACCTGAAGCGTCTGTAACCCGAGCTACCACTGTATCGTACACTTATAAAAGCTTAAGGAACATACAATGAAAAGAAATATATGATTGCCCACCACCCACCTGATTGAACCACTTTGGCCACACAATGGCATCCTGGTCGATGGTGCACTTCAGGTCTGGCGATCCCTGTCTGTCAATACTCCCAAACTTCACTCTGAGGACGGACCTATTGGGGAACACCACCCAGTTCACAATGTCCAGGTCAGCTACCAGCTCCCCGTTCTCGTCCAAATACACCAAGTCCATGGAAGAATTGTAGAACTGGGAATTTCCTAGGAAAGAATGGAGCTAGAATGGTAGAGAAAAGGGCAGCATTTAGAACATGGGAAAGGACACTGACTATCCATTTCTGCCCATTTCATGCTTGGAGCAGCTCTGATTTGGGGCTGGTTGCAGACTCAAGTAGCTCAGTCAATTATGGTTCTCTCGGTTTCTCATTTTTTCCAATCTTGAATTCCGTTCTCCATTCACTTCATCCAGCTTCATCAGCATTTTAGTGCCCATTTCTTCTAATGGACACTTCTTTGTATGTGCGTTTGGCTAATATATACACACTACGATATATATTTTCTCTAGTATATTCATTTTTTATGCACACCTGCCCCAATATAAGCGTTTTTCTAAGCACTGGTTGGAGAACTGCATCAAACAAGAATAATAGAAGTGGAATACCGACTGTGGAAGAATGGAGAATGAAGTTGTTAGACTATATGGAGCTGGACAAATTGATAGGAAAGATTAGATACTTAAGAGACCAAAAGTTCATCGAGGACTGGGGGAAATTTGTGGAATATCTGGAACATATAAGTGAGAGACAGATAACGCTAATGAGATTTAAAGAAGCACTGTGAAAGACTATGAAATATTGTCTGAAGGGAATAAAAAGAAAGATATAAACAATGTCAATACAAAATTAAGAAATGCGTAACTTAAATTATAAATACGGATGATTTACGGATAAGCTGGAGGAAGTCCAAAGAAAGGTGTATGTTGTGAAATTTTGATGTGAAATTAATATGTTTTTTGTTTGTTTTTTCTTTTGATGTAAATTAATAAAAATTCATTAAAAAAAGTGGAATTTCAAAGGATGGCTGTGCTTCCCTTCTTGAATTGTTTCTGATTAGGTAGGTTTCCCCCTTTTAAATCAAACTGAAACAAGTTTCTAATATGGACTCACAGCGCACACTCTCCCTCAAAGCTGTGTGCTTGGTGGAGAGAGTGGGGTGCCAGAACATAGCCAGGTGGGTATTGCCTGGTATGGAGAAGGAAGGAAGGCTTAGAGAGAGCCTGAGGAATGTTATCTCCCCTGCCCAAAAGAACTCCAGGTAACAGGAGTGATTGGGACTTGTTACCAGAAGGGTTGTGTCCTCTGAGGCCAGTGTAACGGAGCAAAAATTGGAACAGAAACTGGGTTTGCAATTTTTCACTTTACCACTCCACATTCTCTAGTGATGAGGAGCTCTCTATGTCCTAAACCAGGGATTCGCAAACTTTTTCAGACTGTCTATGATGGAAAAGAAAATACTGTACCTGCCATGGCTGTAGCCTTTGAGCTTCCAGTCTCTCCCTCACCCTTTGCTTAGATCGAGATGAATATGCAGCATTTAGGGCATGTGCCATGGTTTGGACAGCATTGTAGATTCTGTGGCAGTCCAGAGAAAGGCTTCTTTGCAGATCATCTTGGGGCAGCAGCACTTCCGGTTTCTCTCTCTCTCTGCATCTTGTCCAGCCTTTCACTGACAATTCATCCTTTAAATAGGAACAATGAAAAGATTTGTCCCAAAACTGCTTGATAGCAAAGAAAAAGGGCTCAAAGTCATCATATTTGGTCCTTTCATTTGTCTCAATAAAGAAGGAAAAAATACCACGGATTTGTTGGGAAGATAAGCCACTGTACATCAACTCCAAGGAGACGTCCCACATAGCTGTTGTGATCCAGATTTTCCCAACAAGGGATTTCATCTCAAGAGCATTTTGTACAGTTAGCATTCCATCTAAGAAATAAGTCATCTCTGCATAGTAAACAAATACATGGACTTGTCTCCACTTGAGGAATGGAAACAAATCCGTCCGTATTGTATTTGTATTCAGTCCTTGGATGGTTAGTGAGATGACAACACAAACATCACTTCGGGTGAGCACAGGTGTCAAGGTCTTCATGAACCTCTCTCCATCGTCAGTGTCTGGAGCAATGAGACCAATCAATGTCCATCTGAAGTGATGGAGCAGCTTGACAATCCCTGGGTAGTGGGCTTCTTCTTTGGGGACCATCCGGTAGAAAAAAGGATACTGCTTCTTATCATTTAGAACATTAGAGACAAAAGCATAACTGACCTGGGAAGGAATGAGAGATTTGTGACTCATTTGAGTTCAAATCAAGGCTCAAATATTTCCAACCCCTGCACTGGAATAATATTAGAAACATAGAATTGTAGAATTGGATGGGACCTTGACTGTCATCTAGTTCAACGCCTGCAATGAAGGAATCTCAACTAATGCATCCTTGACAGATGGCCAGCCAACCTCAGCTAAAAAACCTCCAAAGAAGGAGAGCCCACTGTCTTCCAAGGAAGTCCATTCTACTGTCAAACAGCTCCTACTTTCAGAAAGTTATTCTTAATGTTCAGTTGGAATCTCCCTCATTGGTTTGCGTTCTACCACCTGGAGCAGAAGAAAGCAAGCTCGCTCCATCTTCTATATCCTTTAGATATTGGAAGATGGCTATCATATTGAAATAATCATACATAAACATCATATCTAAATGTCTAAAAGAGCTTGCGTATGTAATCTCAGAGCCTCTGTCTATAATCTTTGAGAATTCTTGGAGAACAGGTGAGGTCCATGCAGACTGGAGGTGGGCAAATATTGTCCCCATCTTCAAAAAGGAGGTAACTAGCAACCAGTAGGCATGACATCGATACCAGGGAAGGTCCTGAAACAGATAATTCAACAATCTGTCTGTGAGCATTTAAAAAAGGATGCTCTGATTACTGAGGTAACTGTTAGGGTGAATTTGTAACTGGTTTACTATCCAAACCCAAAGAGTACTCATTTTTAGTTCTTCATCATCCTGGAAAAAAGTAACAGGTAGGGTGCTGCAGGGTTCTGTCCTGGGCCTGTTGTTGTTCAATATCTTTATAAATGACTTGGATGGAGGAATTGATGGAGTGCTCATCCAATCTGTAGATAGGAGAACTAGGCCCAAACTAACAAAATGAATTTCAATAGCAACAAATGTAAGGCTCTGCACTTAAGCAAGAAGAATCAGCTGCACAAATATAAGATGGGGGACACCTGGCTTGCTAGTAGTACATGTGGAAAGGATCTGGGGTAGCTTGTGATCTTAGTAGACTACAAGCTTAACACGTGTCAACAGTAGGATGCAGCAGCAAAAAAGCTCATGCTATTCTCGGCTGCATCAACAGAAATATAGTGTCCAGATCAAGGAAAGTACAGTAGTGCCCCGCAAGACGAATGCCTCGCAAGACGGAAAACCCGCAAGACGAAAGGGTTTTCCGTTTGCGAGTTGCTTCGCAAGACGAATTTCCCTATGGGCTTGCTTCGCAAGAAGAAAGCCCATAGGGAAATCTCTGGGGACCTCTTTTAAATGCTGGCGGTGGGGAGCAAAGCCTTTCGCTCCCCTCCGGCCTTCAAAAGAGGTCCAGGAAGGCTGGCGGGGGCTGAAAGGCTTTGCTCCCCACCGCCAGCATTTTAAAAGCGGTCCGGGATAGCAGGGAAGCGCTTCCCGCTATCCCGGACGGCTTTTGAAGGCAGACGGGGGGAGCAAAAACTTTTGCCCCCCGCCGGCCTTCAGAAGAGGGCCCCGCCCACCAGCATTTTAAAAAACCCCGGGACAGCGGAGAAGTCCTCTGCTGTCCCGGGGTTTTTTAAAATGCTGGGGGAGGGAAGAAAAGCCCTTGACCCCCCCCCAGCCTTCAGAAGAGGTTGGGGGACAGACTGTCCCCGGACCTGGTCTGAAGGCGGTTTCCATAGGAACGCATTGATTGATTTTCAATGCATTCCTATGGGAAACCATGCTTCGCAAGATGAAAAAACTTGCGGAACGAATTAATTTTGTCTTGCGAGGCACCACTGTAATAATACCACTCTATTCTGCCTTGGTCAAACCACACCTGGAATACTGTGTCCTATTCTGGGCACCACAAATTAAGAAGGATGTTGACAAGCTGGAACATGGTCAGAGGAGGGTGGCCAAGATGACTAAGGGTCTGGAAACCAAGCCTTATGAGGAATGGTTGAAAGAGCTGCATATGTTAAGTCTGGAAAAGAAGAGACTGAGAGGAGATATGATAGCCATCTTCAAATATCTCAATGACTGTCACATGGATAATGGAACGAGCTTGGCTCTTTATTTAATGTCCCCCCTGCCAAACACTAAAGCTGGTATAAATTGAAAAATAATGTCTGATGACATTTTGATAAGGATAATGCCATGTGGATGTTGAAAAACATGTATGAGCAACATCAAGTCCATCATAAAATGTTGTATGGAAGCATCCATAGTCTTGTTTTGAAATTGTGCGAAAATACTATGTGAGAAAAGAAAGATATGTTTCTGTCCTCCAAGAGCAGTGAAATCTACCGTATTTTTCGTTCTATAAGACGCACCAGACCACAAGACGCACCTAGTTTTTGGAGGAGGAAAACAATAAAAAAAAAATATTCTGAATCTCAGAAGCCAGAACAGCAAGAGGGATCGCTGAGCAGTGAAAGCAGTAGTCCCTCTTGCTGTTCTGGCTTCTGTGATAGCTGCGCAGCCTGCATTCGCTCCATAAGATGCACACACATTTCCCCTTACTTTTTAGGAGGGAAAAAGTGAGTTTTCAATTCACCAACAATTCTCTGTTTTAAAAAGTATCTCTTTCCAGCATCACTTTGAATATACATCCCACCCATTTGTTACATCCCCTAGATTTAGGCTCAGCCAGCAAATGCCCCACCTGTCTCCATTCCTACCTGTGGGATTTTATACGTGCCCAGCAAGCTTGAAATCCAGATGGAGTTTTGAGAGCCAGCCCCTTCCAAAACAGTGAATACATTAGTCTGTCTACCACAGTTGTAGTTTGGAATATTTGCCTGCCCAGGAGACAGCAGGTCCAGCAAAGCATCATAGGTCACCCTTCCATCAAAAAAGTTCTCATAGATGCTGTAGCCCAGGGTGATGTTGGGTAAGAGCTTGGGATTCCGATTGATCTCTTGGATGGAAAACACAAAGGACAAGAGCTGCCAGTATTTTGTGGTTCCTTTCCTACAAAAATGTACATATCAGATCATCCTTGAGCATTCAGTGAACATATCAGATTTAACTCTGGCTGTTTAAGATAAGAAGAGTTTGGATTTGATATCCCGCTTTATCACTACCCGAAGAAGTCTCAAAGTGGCTAACATTCTCCTTTCCCTTCCTCCCCCACAACAAACATTCTGTGAGGTGAGTGGGGCTGAGAGACTTCAGAGAAGTGTGACTGGCCCAAGGTCACCCAGCAGCTGCATGTGGAGGAGCGGAGATGTGAACCTGGTTCACCAGATTACAGATTACTCTTGATGATTCACCCTCTTGCCAACACTTTATTTTCTTAACTTTCCATTTTCCTGACCATTGCCTCCTACATTTATTCTCATTATATATGACACATGCAATGGAGTCTATTGTACTCTATAGTGCAGATCAAGCGAAGTCATAGCAAGTGCACACTCAGGCGCACACAAACTCACATACATTCACACGCAGCTGCAGTTCAGCTGCAAACACACAGAGAAGCTAAACACAACCTCCTGTTTCTAATTGTTGAAATATCTGAACACCCTTCCCCCAGTTGTCCCACCAAGCCTCACTACCTCTTTTTGAAGACCCTTTCATGTTCATCTCCCTGGCTGAACATTACTTTGCTCTGATAGCTGCTCATTGCCCCATGTTTGCTCTGCAAACACCTCACTTCCCCCAGCTGCGCAGGACTGTGGATAAGCTAATGATGGGAGCTTCCAGACTGTGGCTATCTTGCGGGTGGGATCCAATGGCACACCAGCAAATTCCGGCCGCACCATTAATGTGGTGGATTTGGGCTCAATTACAACAATCCCTCCAAGCCCAGAGACATTTTTTGGGGGGTAAGGAAAGTGACAGAAAACATACTGGAAAGTGTGGAATAACAACCCTTTGATGGCATGTTGCATGACCTCCCCACAAGTGAATCAGAATCAACACTAATCTAGCAACGGTTGCCTTCTTTAAAATCTTAAGAACGTCCAAGAAGATGCTGAATGAGGATGTTGTACCTGGATGTTACCCTTGCTAACCTAATATTCCATGAATCGTTCTGCATGCATGCTTCCCACAGGAATCTAAGTGACCACTGTGATAAAAGGATGCATTTTGCCTGATTCAGTGGGCTCTTATGTTCTTAGAGGGAGTACTAGATAATGAGAGTAATCCTGGTAAGTGGGGACATTTGGAGCTCATGGAAATGTTACACAGAGAGAGAGAGGGGGGGGGAGAATTTTATCTGCATGCCACCCTTCCACAATTCAAACCAAGCTCAAGGTACTTGCAACCACAGGAGCCAACTCTTAGAGACTGAGGTCCCTTCATCTCCCCCAATAAAATATTTGAGGGGGCTGCCCCCCATTGATGGGCATTGCTATTCAAATGATGCGCGTGTGCCACATCATGTGACAATGCAGGGTGGGGCTTACTTGCCCACCCCCCAATATTTTTTTCAAGTTGGCACCCCTGCTTACAATGTGAAAAATGAATAACTGCAACATAACAAAACAATGAAGAAAAATTGAAAATTTGCAACCTAATGGAACCATTTCTGCATAAATCACAATATCTAAAATCAAGATGTAAAAAAACCCAACAGCAACATCCTCTGTTCCCACAACATCCCTGCCAAACAACACTGCAGCCCAAATCTGTTCAGCATCCTCAGCTTTTGTAGCTGGTATCAGTCAGCACCCAACCACCTGGCCAGGTGCGAAGAAGATAGGAAGGAAGGGAGCAAATGATAGGAAGCAAAGCATCCATAATTCCATCTCCACAAAATGGCTTACCAAAGAAAGTTGGTAGAGGGAGTGCTGTCAAAGCTATGAGCTCGAAATAAAGTATTTGTGGCAGAGATGACCCCGCTGATGAGGTGATCTCCTGGCCTGTAATAATTAGATGAGTCTATTCCATCCCTTTTCAAAGTAAGAGGGCACCTTGTCTTTTGAATCACGCAGTTTGCGTAAGGCAGTAGCAGCAGCAGAACCAGGGCCATTCTGAGTCTTCCTGGAAGTGCTGCCTCCTTTATGGCAGCTCTCCTACGATGAATTAGAAGAATTGTTTGAAGAAGCCAAAGCTTTTGTTGTAGTGATTGTGGTGGTTCAGTAGCTTTCTTGATGGAGCCCAGCCAAGGAATCACAAAGGGCAGAGTTATTATGTCCTCAATCTCAGCCCAGGCTTTCGGTGGCACAGGAGATGTTTGTGTGGCTCAGATGCAAGACATCACCTCATATTGTTCTAATTTCCAACGTATCTTTTAGCAGACTCGAAGTTGATCTGGACAAATTTCTTGGGCTTTAGTGCAAAGTATCAGCACCCCTCTCCCCATGAATCACTATTATTTTGATAATTATAAAGGGAAGAAGTATCACTTCTGTGACACTCTGAACTCCTTATGCAGCTCCACCTGCAGGTGTGGCGCTGGAGGAAAAACATGTTTGTAAAAAAGGTTGACACCTGGCTCCAAATCCTGACATGAACATGCCCAACTTTGGTGAAATAAGATATTCATAGGAGTCAAAGATCAATGTTTCCTTTTAGGATTTACCTGAATTATCATGGGCAACTGCATAACATCTGGCAGAGGCCTGTTGCCTACTTATGTTGGTATAAAAAAATCTTTAGACCTGGACAATATGGCCAACTATCACCAGGCACGCCTGGAGGATGAACAACCCCAGACATGCCTGGAGGATGCGGACCATTTGGATCCCTTCCATTCGGGATTCAGGCCTCACCATGGGACTGAAACTGCCTTGGTAGCGCTGGTCGATAATATCTGGCAGGCTAGGGACAAAGGTGAGAGCTATTTCCTAGTTGTGCTGGATCTCTCAGCGGCTTTTGATACCATCAACAATAATATCCTTCTGGACTGTCTTGAGGGGCTGGGAGCTGGGGGCACTGTCATACAGTGGTTTCACTCCTTCCTCCTGGGCCGTGTTCAGAAAGTGGTGGTGGGGGATGAATGTTCAGACCCCTGGGCTCTCACTTGTGCAGTGCCTCAGGGTTCTGTCCTCTTCCACATGCTTTTTAACATCTACTTGAAGCTGCTGGAAGAGATCATCAGGGGTTTTGGGCTGAGTGTTCATCAACATGGGGATCATACCCAGCTCTACCTCTTTTTACAATCAGAACCAGTGAAGGCAGTGAAGGTCCTGCGTGAGTGTCTGGAGGCAGTTGGAGAATGGATGGCAGCTAACAGACTGAGGTTGAATCCTGACAAGACAGAAATACTGTTCTTGGGGGACAGGGGATGCAATGAAGATGGCGTCGTTAGTGGTAGTTCTATTTTGTGCTCCGCGTTGATAATATAGATTTATCAGTGTTTTTTAGCACTTTTAAAGCTTTTTTTTCACTGAGCTTAGTAGTTTTAAATTATATTTTTTTTTATTAACTGCCAAAGGCCTATTTTTATCTAAAAGAGGTTCGACAAGCCACCCTATTTTCACGAAGCGGGTAATTAACAGACGGGGAGGCCAGCTACTTCTTTGGAAGGACGCCGAGCTTTTTATCTATAAAAGAAAAGAAAAGGAAGGAACTGAAGCAGCTACAACCCCAAGAAACACAAGGCAAGTTTAACTCGATAATCATTCCAAGGGGACTTTTGTTTTTTTGTTATACTGCCTAGCTACCTTACTGGTTACGCCGTGAGGCTGCTGAATGAGGGAGAAAGAAACAAGTCATAGTATGACCTAGTTGAATTTTAAAAGAAACAAGTTATAGTATGAAAGCCTAGGACCAGTAATATTTCCTAACATTTTAAATGACTGACACCTCACAAGCCCCGATGTAAATTGCTGGAGAAATTAACAAGTTGGTGAGGTTGGAGAGGTTTAGGAGGCAACTTCCACAAATCGGCATCTCTGCTATTGCTTACTCCAGCTTAGAACAAAAGATAAGTCGCCGCTAAGCAAGCACCCTCTACCATATATCCATATATACCCATATACCCACTATGGTCCTCACTAGGAAAAAATACAAGGACCAAGGAATCTTGCCTAATTCACCACAGAGCCCGATGGAGCGCCGAAGGAGACAAAGTAAAATTACCAGCTACTTTCCTCAAAAAGACTCGAGTAAGAGAACTCAGAATGAGAGTATTCTAGATGTAGCTATGCCTCTGCCACTCACAGTGCTGGATTGGTCAACACAGCTAAAGGACTTGCAAACAAACAACAAGAGGACAAACCATCCAACAAATCTGGCCCAAGAACTTGCCATAGCAGAGAATGCTACAAAGGCTAATACAGCCAACACACCTGATGCTAATCCTCATTTGTCACCGCTGGAACTTGGAAGTAACCTTTCAACCTATTGGTTGAAAGCCAATGACAACGGAACAGAAATGCGGGGTGATTATCTGCGGGAGCAGATATACCAGATTTCTACGGATCTCCTTAACGTCAAAAATTTCTTAGCGATAACAAACGGGCTTCTCCTGACCCTAGTGGATAATTTCAAACAACATGTGAGCGCTTCAGACCAGATTACAAATCCCCTAGCCAGCCCGGATCCACCATTCCCCACCAAACCCCGGAGGAAAAAAGCTGAGCCTAAGACGAAGAAAAGCAAAAATATGAAAAACCTAAGGCGGCTTAAGACAACTCACCGTACCTGTAAAAAATATTGGCAGAAGCTCTTTAACCTTCTTCCATCCCTTTCTACAAGTGGAACAAACAAATCTAACTCGAGTGCCATCAAAGAGACACGTAAAGTAGATACATCCATAAAAGAATCTAAACCAAGTTTTGAAGAATCAACACCGAGCTGGGACAAAGGAACTAATCCATCTACAGTTATACCGCCTCAGAGTCCTCTTATGGCCAGCACAGAATCTGTAGACAGAGGTGAGCTGGCGACCCAAACTATTGAGGGGAACCACTCCTCTCAAGCTCGACAGATGTTGTGTCCCAAAAGAGTTTAGTCCTAATCCCACAAAAGCTTGTCTTTGCTAATTACCCTAAACCGCCTAGATTTTATGCAGGGTCGGACCGTATAGACCATTTTTTGTCCATTATAAGTGGCATTTTACCGGGGGTAGTAAAAGCAACTGACATAGCCGCTATAGAGTATCTACATCAAGATGATTGCTCGGTACGAGCATTGATTACTTTTTTAGATCATAATCTGGCCAGTTTTATGTTTAGAGCTAAAAATCTATTCAAAAAAGAAAGAATAGTCCTATTAAGAATATTTGAAAATAGAGCACCTTTAACTTCTCTGATGGGGCCCAAGGGCATAGGAATGGAAGTTCACAAAAGGGAAAAAACCAACCACCAAAACCATCAAAATAGAAAGCATAAGTTCCAGCAGGATCATCTCCATCAAACAGTACCAAATGAAAAAAAGGAAGCTCCACATCCAACTGGCGTCTGGCCTCTCACGTGTGATAGTGAGGACTCCGTTTTGGAGGAAGAACTCTCGCTGATAAAGCGTTTCTGGTCACTGCATTCTCCAGCTCAAACTGAGATCCTGAAAAGACTTGATTTACTTCGAAGCAGACTAGTAAAAAAGGATGACCAAGGTGAGACAATGAAGGACCCTTATGTGCAGCCCATATCTCCCAAATGTCTAGTGGATAAGAAGACAGTGGGAGGCACCTTTAAATGTGTAGACGTGGAATTACAATCTGAGCCCCCTGTGATGTACAATAAAGTAAAACCAAATCAATGTGTGAAATCTCAAAGCTCCTGGCACAGCTATCTTAAACTGTCTCCGAATGAATTAGCTTCCCCCCCAACTCCAAAATCTAGCCCCAAATCACCAAGAAGAGAGGATCACTACACTCTCTCCAAACAACCATCCTCGAAAAGAGCCAATGGGTGTGTTTTTTTAGACACCAAAGAATTGCTGGACGTGGTGGTGACATAGATCCAGCTCCCCGAAGGGCCCGGGGCCTAAAAGTGCTGTCTTGGAATATCGCGGGTTGGCACGCTAAGAAAAACAACCAACAATTTTTGTGCTACCTTAAGCAATTTGACATCATCTTCTTTCAGGAGACATGGCAGAATGACCCTATATTTCTCAATGGGTATAACTGCCACTACCTGCCTGCCTCTCCATCTCTAAAGGGCGGCAGATCTAGTGGCGGCCTAGCTTGCTTCATTTCTACGGAGCTGGCGCATTCTCTAACAGCCCTACCCAGCCTCAATTCTTTAGCAACAGCCGCTCTACTTAGCTTCAAGAGAACTACTCTTTTGCTGGTCAATGTCTATATTCCCCCAGGCCAAAAAAACCCTGTTGTCAAGGCTACATGGGCTGAGCTAGAGGCGTTTTTAGAACCTCTCGAATCTACTTACCCGTCTGCCCTGACTATTGTGTGTGGAGACTTTAACGCTCGTATAGGAACAGATGACAACAGTCTATACACTCACTTCAACCTATTTATGGACCCTGAAGAACAGACGGATATTGGTGCGACACGACTGTCCAAAGATAGCAGAAGTAATTCTTCAGGTCTCTGCTTAGTGCAGGCTGCCAGACGGAGGGAACTGCTGATATTAAACGGCAACATAGAGGGGGATCGCCCCGGGGAATATACCCATTTTTCCAAGGCTGGGGGAAGCGTTATAGATTATATTCTAATCACAAGATTCGCTCACAGCTTTGTAAGGAAGTTCCAAGTGGGCCACAATACTCTGAGTGACCACCTACCTCTAATTTTAGAGCTTGCAGGTCGGCCTTTTGACTATTCTATTGCCGAGCCACAATATATACCTTCTGTAAATTTGGGTATACTTGCTCCCAAAAGACTTAAATGGTCCCCAATATTGAATGAAAATCTAACCCTCCTCTTTCAGTCAGCGGAGTTTAAGCTTATTCGCTCCGCTATTGTGTCAGGCAATTCAGTAGATGCGATTATGGAACGCTTTAAATCACTTTTGGAAAGATTGAAACCCCATTTAACAACAGTGATACATAGCTCCGCTACAAAGAGGGCAAAGGACGGAGCTAGTTGGTTTGACCTGGAGTGCAGGCAAACAAGGAGACAAACGAGAACAGCCTACCAGAGATATAGGAAATCAGGGACCGCCATCCTACTTAATGCTTATATTTATCTGAGACGGTCTTACAAACAATTATTAAGGAGAAAGAAACTGGAAGCTGAACGAGCCGCATGGCAAAGTTTGGTTAAGGTATCGCACGAGAAAGATACTACTTGCTTTTGGCGAACCATATCTGGTCTACTGGACCAGGAGCGCACTAATTCCATCTGTACAGTGGAATCAATGGAGTGGTTGCACCATTTTCAATCTTTGTTCTATGACCAGGAAGCCCAACATTACAAACTATGCATCCAATTGGAGGACCTACCCCATTGGCCACCAGTAACTGTAAAGGAAGTGGAGAACTTAATCGCACAATTAAAGAACAACAAGGCCCCAGGGAATGATTACATCCCTGCCGAACTTCTGAAGTCCAACATTGGCTGGTGGGCCCCCCTGCTGGCGTCTCTATTTTCTTGGATTGACTCAATGGGTTTACTCCCAGATGGTTGGACTGAGGCAATAGTTATTCCAATCTATAAAAAAGGACCTATGCCAGACCCGGCGAGTTATAGACCAATCAGCCTTCTGCCTATACCCAGCAAACTATATGCCAAACATCTTTATATTAAGCTAACTAGCTGGCTGGAAACTGAAGCTATTCTAGCGGAAGAGCAAGCGGGTTTCAGGCAAGGCAGATCCACCATAGACCATTGCTTCACTCTAGCCTATTTAATTAATTAATTAAATATGCCAAAAAATCCCGTGGGGTGCTATACGCAGCCTTTATCGATCTAAAGGCTGCTTTCGATTCAATTCCACGTGCAAGACTCTGGGATAAATTGAGCACATCAAGTATAGACAAAAGACTATTATTTCTGATCAGCTGTTTATATAAAGACACGGTGCTGTATGTAAGAACTTCGTTAAATGGCCATCTTATAGGACCAGTTCCTGTCAGTAAGGGGGTCAAGCAAGGTTGCATCCTGGCCCCAGTTCTATTCAACATCTACATCAATGATATGGTTAACTGTTTGTCATCTCCGGACTTCCACGCCCCCAAACTGGCTGACAAATCAATATCAGTGCTTTTGTATGCTGATGATGCGATACTCCTATCTCGAACAAGAATAGGCTTAAATAGGCTCATAGGTGAATTTTCAGTATACTGTAGGAGAGAGCAACTGGCAATAAACTATCAGAAAACCAAAATCATGGTTTTTGCAAGGAAATACAGACAGTACAGCTGGAGGATGGATAACCAGACAATTGAACAGGTTAAAGCCTTCAAATATCTGGGTATCGTTTTCCAGTCGACCGGGTCCTGGGATGTCCATCAAAAATGTGCCAAAGAAAAAGCAGCTCAAAGTATTAAGATGCTGTCCCGCTTCTTTTACACGAAGGGGGGCAGATACATCCCAGCAGCCTTTGAAGTTTTTCAAGCAAAACCTCTGGCGCAGTTACTGTATGGGGCACAAATCTGGATGGGGAACCACTGCTCCAGTCTTGAAACTGTTCAGTCTAAATTCCTAAGGCAGATATTTGGCGTCCCCTCCTGTGTTCCAAACGCAGCATTACGACTCGAGGCCTGTCTTCCATCTGTAGAAACTCAGACCTGGCAAAGAACACTCAACTATTGGCTTCGTCTTAACCTAAATCCACCCGGTCTACTGCCTCTAGTAATGCAAGACCCTCACAAAAGCAAGTGGTTCAAAACTGTGCATCAAAAACTCCTTACATGCGGTCTGCATTCGCAGTCCCTACTATCAATGGGCCTCATTAAAGCAAAGAGTCTAATAGGCCAGCGCCTGAAAGACATTGAACGGCAAAACAACCTGACTATCTTAAAGAAACTGTGCCCATGGTATACCTACTTTCCCCCTTCCCATTTTGACTCTCCAGCTTCATATTTGTTTAAATTAACCATCCCAAAATATAGACGTGCCTTTACATTGGCTAGATGGGATGTTCTTCCTTCTGCTGTACTCGAAGGTCGTTACCAAAAGACTCCATTTGAAAAACGACTCTGCCCATGTGGAGATGGTAACACGGAAACAGTGTCCCACGTCCTCCTATCCTGCCCCCTTTACAAAGACCTAAGGAATGAGATTATTACTCCACTCATTCTCTCCAACCCCGGCCGTTCACAAGACACTACACTGTATTTTCTCTTATCTGATACGGACAGTCAGATAACAGAGAAGGTCGCGAGGTACATCGAGAGAGCTATGAAATTGAGGGCCACCATCTGAGTGATAGACTTGTTCATCTGACGGACCTCCTTCTGCTTGTTCTTTTCTTCCTTTTATTCTTACTTTATTTTTAATTCTTGCATAGCTGTGGCCTGTTGGCTTTGCTAATAAAGTTTTGATTGATTGATTGGGGGACAGGGGGTGGGCTGGTGCGGAGGACTCCCTAATGCTGAATGGGGTAACTGTGCCCCTGAAGAACCAGGTGCACAGCCAGGGAGTCATTTTGGACTTACAGCTGTCCATGGAGGAACAGGTTAATTCTGTGTCCAGGGCAGCTGTCTACCAGCTCCATCTGGTACGCAGGCTGAGACCCTACCTGCCCACAGACTGTCCTGCCAGAGTGGTGCATGCTCTAGTTATCTCCCGCTTGGACTACTGCAATGCAGTCTACGTGGGGCTACCTTTGAATGTGACTTGGAAACTGCAATTAATCCAGAATGCAGCAGCTAGACTGGTGACTGGGAGTGGCTGCTGAGACCATATAACACCTGAGACATCTGCATTGGCTCCCAGTATGTTTCTGAGCACAATTCAAAGTGTTGGTGCTGACCTTTAAAGTCCTAAACGGCCTTGGTCCTGTACAACTGAAGAAGCGTCTCCACCCCCATCGTTCAGCCCGGTCACTGAGGACCAGTGCCGAGGGCCTTCTGGCGGTTCCCTCACTGCGAGAAGTGAGGTTACAGGGAACCAGGCAGAGGGCCTTCTAGGTGGTGGCGCCTTCCCTGTGGAAGGTGTTTTGTGTTTTTAATATTTGGTTGGAAGCCGTCGAGAGTGGCTGGGGAAACCCAGTCAGATGGGCGGGGTATAAATAATAAATTATTATTATATTATTATTATTATTTTAAAGTGGAGGCAGAGAGAGTGTGAAAGAAAGAAGAGGACTGCCCAGTGCAACTGGCGCGGGGAGGTTTCTGCTGTGTTTCAATGCTGTGGCATTTCAGGAGTGACTTTGGTTTGGATGCTTGAAATCTAGCCACGAGTGTGTGGGAGAGTGAAATGTGGCGGGGAGAATTGGCAGGGGTTGGGCTGGGGAGTGTTGAGAGAGTGACAGGGCCTCCCTGACTATCTCCCCCCACCCCTCCTTTTTCCTTTTGCCCATGGCCAGGCGGAACATCTGAGAAGAGGTGAATTAGGAGGGGAGTTGAGAGACAGACCAATAGCTGCTGCCAGTGGGAGTATCTTGTGATTCACATGTAAGAGGCTTGAGAATTGTTGGCTGCTTCTTTCTTTCAGTGCGACAGGCCTGCCCCCCCCCCCCCGTTAGACCCAACTCGGTGAGCCTGCCCTGTACAGAAACAACCGTAGCCAAGGAGGAAAGACCAGCAGTTGCCAATGGCCAGTTTGATGGATGACAAGGCAATAAACCAGCACTTCTAAAACATGAAGTACAAAGGCTCTGTGACTAGTGGTGAGTTATTATGCATTGATTTTTATTGTTGCCAACATTCTTATTCTGACAGGCCTACTCAGGTGTTTATAAAGCTTGTAAGAGTTTTAATTTGTCTTAGTTTATTCTATTGTGGTTTTGTCGTTTGTTACATGAAAGGATAATTTTATTGCTTTATCCTTTTGGAAACTGCTTTGAGGTTTTTTTCCCTACCACAAAGTGGAGCGTAAATTTTATGAAATTAAATAAATAAATAAATAAATAAATAAATAAATAAATAAATAAATGGGATTTACCATGTGTGAAGCTACATTTGAATGAGAAGTACTGCAGTTCCATTACTGCTGCACTGCCGTTCAGCTATAAAATAATATTTTCAGTCAGATGCAATCTTTAGCTTTTGTCGTGAGATGCCCCTTTGTATTCAGATCAGGCCTCAATATGATTATGTAGCACTTGGGAAGAAAGATGCAGCCCAGAAGCCCAGCACTGGAGGCCAAGATAGAGAAGACCTGCACAGCTACCATATACTTCCCTTTGGTGCTCAGGTAAGTGGGAACAAAGGACACCCAAACACTGCAGAAGACCAGCATGCTGAAGGTGATCAGCTTGGCTTCATTGAAGGCCCCAGGCAGCTTCCTGGCTAGGAAAGCCACCGTGAAACAGATGGCAGCCAGGAAGCCCATGTAGCCCAGGGCACCATAAAACATGGCAACAGACCCTTCGTTGCATTGCAGGATGATCTCTCCAGGCTGAGACTGCATGTCAGACTCCGGGAAAGGGGGAGACATGCCCAGCCAGATGGTGCAGATGACAACTTGAACACCAGAACAGGAAATGACAATGGAGTTGGCCAGACTCTTCCCCAGCCATCTCCTCACCTTGTTCCCGGGTTTTGTGGCCATGAAGGCCAGCACCACAGTGATGGTTTTAGCCAATATAGAAGACACAGCAACTGAGAAGATGGTGCTGAAGGCCGTTTGTCGGAGAAGGCAGGTTAATTTACTTGGCCACCCAATGAAGAGGAAGGAGGACGAAAAGGAGAGCAAGAGAGAGACGAGGAGTATGTAGGAGAGGTCCCGATTGTTGGCTTTGACAATAGGAGTTTCCAGGAATTTAATGAAGATTCCTATCACAAAGACTGTGGTTACAGACAATAAGAGTGCCATGGAAGTCAAGAGGACCCCCAAAGTATCTTCATAGGCTAGGAAGCTGATAATTTTGGGGACACATTGATCTTGGTCCTTGCTCGGATGCTCATCTTCTGGACATTTGTTGCAATGCTCTGCATCTGCAATGAGCAAGAGAGATCACTGTCATGGTATCTCTGTTCCATCTATAATATTGATCTAGACATTGCTTGGAACATCATTCTGGGTGGCAGCTTAGACCCAAAGCATAGAATTTTCCAAATAATGCAAATGAGACTCCAAGGTGCGCATTGGGATTTCAGCCTCCCTGTGTTTACTTCTACGGAAGATCCACCTTTTGGATCAGACTCTTATGGCTGGTGAGACGTGCCACCAACTGTCATGTCACACATTGGTTTTCATGCCCACCTCCTCCCCCAGGATCATCCACCCAGCTCATTAATCGTGAAGTTAGCATTTGTTTTTCTAATCTCCAGAAATAATGTAGGATCACACTTACCCATTTCTGGAAATTAAACAAACATACCCCAAATTATGTCTGTGCTCTCCTGAAAGGGCTTCCTTTCTCCCTGGCATTCCTTACCTTCCCGAGTGGAGAAGGTCCCTTCCACACATGGTGCACAAGCATAGCAGCACAATGACTTTCCTTCCTGAATCACCTTGACATATCCTGGGTGACAGCTTTTGGTGCACTGTGATTGTGGCAAGGTCTAACCATAAAGAGAAGGAAAAGGCTTAGAAGTGTATCAGTAAGCTCTAGAAGTGGTTTCTTAGGTTTGCCTGTCTTGTTCTCAGAATGGCCAGTAATCTTTCAGAAGCTGCATTCATCAGTTTTCCATGTTTCCTTAGTGAATAAATTTTCTAAACTGATTTCTGCCTCTTGTCATATCTTATTAATTACTTAGTGTTGCCATAGGTCTGGGATTCCCAGACATGTCCTCGTTTGGGGGGGCCGATGTGCATTTTACATGAAATGTGCATGTTTGGGGTTTTATAAGACTATTATTATTATTATTATTATTATTATTATTATTATTATTATTATTATTTGCACATGCTTGGGAGGGCGATGTGCTCTGGAAATCGAAGTGCAGTATCAGAGCGAGGCTGTTGCAGTGAAGATCAGGTAAGAGCTGGGGCCATGTTTCTGCTCAGACTGGCATCAACTTGGGCTTGGGTTCAGCCTTGGGCAGTTTGGGCTTGGGTTTGGGCTGCTCTGCATGCCTCAGCCACTGCCACCCCAAGCCAGGAGAAGAGGTGTGTGGTCGTGGCAGTGCGCCCACACGTGTGTGCCTCTTTCATAGAATCATAGAATCATAGAGTTGGAAGAGACCACAAGGGCCACCGAGTCCAACCCCCTGCCAAGCAGGAAACACCATCAGAGCACTCCTGACATATGGTTGTCCAGCCTCTGCTTAAAGACCTCCAAAGAAGGAGACTCCACCACACTCCTTGGCAGCAAATTCCACTGTCAAACAGCTCTTACTGTCAGGAAGTTCTTCCTAATGTTTAGGTGGAATCGTCTTTCTTGTAGTTTGGATCCATTGCTCCGTGTCCGCTTCTCTGGAGCAGCAGAAAACAACCTTTCTCCCTCCTCTATGTGACATCCTTTTATATATCACATGTGACATATATGTGACATATATGTGACATTCTTTTATATATCTTTACTAGGCTTGGGCTGGCAGCGGCTGTGGCTGTGGCTGTGGCTGTCCTCTTTCCCCCCCATCACAATATGGTAACCCTAAATGACCTCTCTTTTACTACCCAACAAATTACTAGAGTGCATGGTTTTCCTCCCCCCCCCTCAACTTGCCCTCATTTCCTTTACTTTATGAAGTGTTTATATACCACCGTTTAACAACAGATCAGGACATTGTCTAGAAACATAAAAACACCTATCCAACTATAAAGATGTGCACATGCTATATTCTCAAGACTAAATGTACATATCTATAAACACATATACATGTCCTTCCAGTAGCACCTTAAAGACCAACTAAGTTAGTTCTTGGTATGAGCTTTCGTGTGCATGCACACTTCTTCAGATACACTGAAACAGAAGTCACCAGACCCTTCTATATAGTGAGAAGGTGGGGAGGGGTATTACTCAGAAGGGTGGTGGGAATGGGTGATTGGCAGATAGCTGTGATGAGCCTGTTGACGACTCTTAACGACTGCAATAGGTCTTACAGGAAAAAGCAAGGGGTGAGAAGGTGAAAAATGGCTTTGTCATGTATAATGAGATAAGAATCCAATGTCTTTGTTCAGACCAGGTCTCTCCATGGTTTTAAGTTTGGTAATAAGTTTCAATTCAGCAGCTTCTCTTTTCAGTCTATTTCTGAAATTCAACAAGCTCATCACAGCTATCTGCCAATCACCCATTCCTACCACCCTTCTGAGTAATACCCCTCCCCACCTTCTCACTATATAGAAGGGTCTGGTAACTTCTGTTTCAGTGTATCTGAAGAAGTGTGCATGCACACGAAAGCTCATACCAAGAACTAACTTAGTTGGTCTTTAAGGTGCTACTGGAAGGAAATTTTTTTGTTTTGACTATGGCAGACCAACACGGCTACCTATCTGTAACTATATACATGTCCTTTTATTTATGTCTTATATTCAAATAGTTTCCTATTTTGCTGATATATGTATATGCTTAAAAACATTGCAATGTGTGAGAGGTCTTGCATAGGAATCAATACTGATAAATTTTCCATCCATGGCTTTCCACACCTGGGTAAATCCCTTGAGCTGCACAATGGCATCCCTGTCAATGCGGAACCATGTTTCTCGGGATGGCTGATGCTCTAGACTCCCAATTTTCACTGAAGCCACTGAAGTGTTGGGCCACACAATCCAGGTCAAAATATCAAGGCTGGCTGCAAGTTCCCCACCTTTGTTCAAATACACGCCATCCATTGAAGTATTGTAACACTCAAAGTTGCTTAGAAAAGGGTGGAACTAAAATGGCACACAGAGAAAAAGAAGGTTATTTCAGTGCTGCCCATTTGGGGATAAATTTCCCTTCTTAATCCAGGCAACACAGAGAACAGAGGAACCACAGCACAGGCAGGATTCCTTCACATCAGGAGTTCAATCTGGGGGCAGGAAATGGACCCCCTGAGTCTTCGCTTGGCTGGGGAGATACCTATGTCATTGTCCTGGAGCTTGAAAAACAGTAGACTCAAAGATGCCCAAGTGATGGTGATTTTTGCTTTGTGAAGATTTTTTTCTTGGAAAGCAAGTTGACGTCTAATTTTAAATGTGTTATGGAAAGAGGAGTTATTGATCCTTACATTCCCATCTTGCTCAGCAGAATGTGAAGACAACTTAAATACAGTTAAAGCTTTATATTCAGCAATGTGAATTCCCTTATTCATTCCTTTAAAAACAAACTTTGCCTCAGAACTAAAAAGATATATATATTTAAAAATCTGATAGGCTATGAGAAGGTATTGGGTATTGACATAGAGTTGTGGAAAAATTCTGATGGAACTTAAGTTCTGAGGCTCCCTGTGCAGGTCTCTCATTTTTTTTAATCTTCCTTCTGGAAGGAGACTTGATACATAACCCCATTAGAGAAGGTACTTGTAGCATGAGCACGAGTTTGACCAAACTGCAGGAGGCCATGGAAGACAGGAGTGCCTGGCATGCTCTGGTCCATGGAGTTACGAAGAGTCAGACACGACTAAACAACTAAACAACAACAACAACAACAACTAGTAGCCTAATTCCCAGCACTGCTCAGGAATTCCAAATACCAGTGCAATTTTGAAAGCCTCAGCCCACTATATTGATTCAGAATGACACCAAATTACATCTGCATATACACACAGAAGAAGAAGAAGAGGTGGAGGAGGAGGAGTAGTTTGGATTTGATATCCTGCTTTATCACTAGCTGAAGGAGTCTCAAAGTGGAAAAATTCTGATGGAATTAAGTTCTGAGGCTCCCTGTGCAGGTCTCTCATTTTTTCTAATCTTCCTCCAGGAAGGAGACTTGATACATAACCCCATTAGAGAAGGTACTAGTAGCCTCATTCCCAGCACTGCTCAGGAATTCCAAATATCAGTGCAGTTTTGAAAGACTCAGCCCACTATATTGATTCAGAATGACACCTAATTACATCTGAATATACACACACAGAAGAAGAAGAAGGAGAAGAAGTGTTTGGATTTGATATCCTGCTTTATCACTACCCGAAGGAGTCTCAAAGTGGCTGACATTCTCCTTTCCCTTCCTCCCCCGCAACAAACACTCTGTGAGGTGAGTGGGGCTGAGAGACTTCAAAGAAGTGTGACAAGCCCAAGGTCACCCAGCAGCTGCATGTGGAGGAGCGGAGACACGAACCCGGTTCCCCAGATTACAAATCTACCTCTCTTCACCACTACACCACACTGGCTCACGACAAAACCTGCTTCCGGAGTTCAAGATCTAGGGGTCTCAATTTGGATCCAGGGTTTGTTTTCCCTTGGAAGGAGGCACTGTGGAGACTGGTATCTTCATGCATATAATATGTATATTTCAGTGGAGCTATCAGGGATGGAAAAAGGAATACCTGCCATGGCTGTAGCCTCTGAAGCCTCTGCCCGTCTCCTCCACCCATCATTGCCACCTGCTTAGATCTGAATGAGTAAGCAGCATTTAAGGCATGTGCCACAGCATACGCACTGCTATAGATGTTGTAGTTGTCTGGAGAAAGACTCTGCAAGAGGATATCCAGGGGCAATTCCCCCTTTTGTTCACACCTGAGACGTTCTTTTGCAGAAAACAAGTGCTTTGAAAAGAAACAATCAAACACTTCCTTCCAATAAGGAACTAAGCGTTTGAAGTCAAAATTGCCGTGTTTTAGGGCAACCTCTGTCTGAATTATGAAGGAAAAAAACCATTGGCAGTGCTGGAAATGTAACCTCCGGTCAGACAGTGTTGGGGTGATGTCCCACAAAGCTGTTGTGATCCAGACTTTCCCCTCAGTGGACTGTAGCCACAATGTGAGTATTTGATTCATAAAGAATATTCCGCTGAAGAAAGAACGAGTCTCTGCATAGTGAAGAAATACATTGACTTGTCTCCATGTGAGAAATGAATCAACCTGAATTTTCACTTCATACCGAGTCATTTCTGGGATTCTGTATGAGAAGGCAGCACAAATCCCATTCAAGGTGAGCATAGGGGTCAAGGACCTCATGAACCTTTCTCCATTGTCATTCTCTGGAGCAAAGAGACCAATCCACGTCCATCTGAAATGCAGGAGCAATTTGACGATAGCTGTGTATTGGTGGTCATCTTTGGGGAGCATCCGGTAGAAAAAAGGGAACTGAGTTTTATCACTGATGTCATGGGAGACAAAACCATAACTAACCTGGATGGGAACAGAAAAAAAAGTGTTTTGCTTGGCTTCCATTGAATCCCTTTGTATGCACGTCTCATCCCCATATCACAGAATTTCCATATCATACACACACACACACACACACACACACACACAGAGAGAAATTGTTCCAGTCACAATCCTAACCAGGTCTGCTAAGAAGCAAGACATAGAATTTCTTGGGAATTAGCCCCAGGTAAGTTGGATTCACTTGCAGCCTTGGGCTACACTTGGTAACCAAACCCTAGTCATACTAATATTATGTCAATAGACTCTCTGTTGTATTCATTCTGTGTGGACTGGAGTGAAATTCAACACCCTGTAACCTAGAAGGATTTAGAAAGAAAGAAGGCTGTTGAAAGGACAAATAAAGCTCGAGACTGACAGTAACTTTGTCCCCCAGACAGAGAAAAAGGCCATTCAAAGCAAAGTGAAATTAAAGTGCACCCCATTTCACACCTGTGGGATTTTGTAGATGCCCAACATGTTTGAAATATGGACAGCGATTTCAGAATCAGCACCTTCTAGGACAGCCAGCAGGTTATCCTGCCTTCCACACCTGTAGTTTGGAATACTTGCATGACCGGTGTAGAGCAGCTCTACCATGGCGTCGTATGTGATTCTTGCATTGTGATAGTTCTCAAAGATATTGTAGCCCAGGGTGATGTTGGGTAAGAGCCTGGGATTCTGGTTGATCTCGTGGATGGCGAGCAGGAAGGCCAGATTGTGGAGTAAATCTATGTCTTTACTTCTGCAAGATATCATATATTCTGTATCATCACCCTCAACACATGTAACAACACATGTAACTTTCCCCACTCTGCAACATGAAGGGAATTTTAAAGCAACACAAATTTAGTTTTAGGGTGATACATTCAGTCATAAACAGGTTTTTAATAGCCAACCCACATCAAAATGTTGGGACAATCCTCACCACAAAGGCAAGACTATCCAATGTGTCTATCCAGTAATGTAGTGGTATATTCAGAAGTGACAGTGTCTGTCATGACAATAACAGCCATGCCACCTTCTAGGATTGTACAACCTTACAAGAAAGACTTTTCATACTATGTCATGATACAATAATAAAATTGAAAATGCAACTTAAAACCAATAAACAGCAAGGCAAAAGGAAATAAGGCATTGATCCAGGGGATTTGGAGACATACATCAGGGTCCAAACTTATGGGTCAGGTAAAAGCTTTAATCTGTTATCACAGTGTGCTATTCAAAATAAGATGGTGAAAATAGCTGGAGGGTTCATATTGCTCCCTTCCAGAATCACATTGCAAAACAGAGACATATGAAGAGACTGGGATTTAGCAGGGATCCATGGAAGGAAATACCCACCATCTCTTTTAATGAGGTTTAAAGCATTAGATTTATGGTTTCCTACCATTAAACTCATCCCTGCATAATTTACTTACGGAGATATGTGGATAAAAGGATCCTGGGAGGAAGAGCCTGGTTGAGATATTCCACTTAGTGTGGGGATAATCCCACCTATGAAATGGTCTCCTGCTCTATAATAGTCCCAGGGATCATATCTATCTCTCACTAAATTCAAGGGACATTTTCCCTTCAGCTGCCCATAGACGTTGTAGAGCAGAAGTAGTATTATGATGGGCATGCCTGAGGCTGTCACTCACTTCCCTCTTGCCTGTTTGCTTCAAAAAAGCCAAAACTGAACAAAGCTGCCTGCTATCAATGATTTTTCTAATATAGATGAAGTCCCGCCAGGGCTTCTCATTCAAAGAGGGTGATATCACACTGACAGCATCCCTGCTATTTTGAAACCCCCAACCCAAGATCTCAGTGGAGGGCAACATATTTATACCTCGTCCTTTTTCAGGCTTGATGCAAGAAATTGCATCTCGTTGCTCCCAAATCTGGCAGTTTCTGCTAATGGTCTCAGATGTGATATTCAGGGAAGTCCCTTGAGCTTTGGCAGGATTAGAGAACTAAATCACCATAATTTACACAACGATAAGGGGAAGAATTGCCTCTCCAATGGATCACAAACGCTCTATGTGGCTCCTTGCACAGGTGCTTGGGTGGAGCAAAACTTGTTTACAAAAACTCAACAATGATCCAACAAAACGAGGTTGGGATTAGAAAAAGCGGGCTGCATTATAGTGGAGAAAAATCTACCATCCACAAAAACCTCCTGTGAAAGATTTTGGGAAAACAGTAGATACATGTTATCTTGACTATGCTACCACTCAGTGGATTTGTAACTGGCTGACTGACCGAACCCAAAGGGTGCTCATCAATGGTTCCTCTTCATCCTGAAGAAGAGTGACTAGTGGGGTGCCACAGGGTTCTGTCTTGGGCCCGGTCTTATTCAACATCTTTATCAACGACTTGGATGATGGACTCAAGGGCATCCTGATCAAATTTGCAGATGACACCAAACTGGGAGGGGTCGCTAACACCCCAGAGGACAGGATCACACTTCAAAACGACCTTGACAGATTAGAGAACTGGGCCCAAACAAACAAGATGAATTTTAACAGGGAGAAATGTAAAGTATTGCACTTGGGCAAAAAAAATGAGAGGCACAAATACAAGATGGGTGACACCTGGCTTGAGAGCAGTACATGTGAAAAGGATCTAGGAGTCTTGGTTGACCACAAACTTGACATGAGCCAACAGTGTGACGCGGCAGCTAAAAAAGCCAATGCAATTCTGGGCTGCATCAATAGGAGTATAGCATCTAGATCAAGGGAAGTAATAGTGCCATTGTATTCTGCTCTGGTCAGACCTCACCTGGAGTACTGTGTCCAGTTCTGGGCACCACAGTTCAAGAAGGACACTGACAAACTGGAACGTGTCCAGAGGAGGGCAACCAAAATGGTCAAAGGCCTGGAAATGATGCCTTATGAGGAACGGCTAAGGGAGCTGGGCATGTTTAGCCTGGAGAAGAGGAGGTTAAGGGGTGATATGATAGCCATGTTCAAATATATAAAAGGATGTCACATAGAGGAGGGAGAAAGGTTGTTTTCTGCTGCTCCAGAGAAGCAGACACGGAGCAATGGATCCAAACTACAAGAAAGAAGATTCCACCTAAACATTAGGAAGAACTTCCTGACAGTAAGAGCTGTTCAACAGTGGAATTTGCTGCCAAGGAGTGTGGTGGAGTCTCCTTCTTTGGAGGTCTTTAAGCAGAGGCTTGACAACCATATGTCAGGAGTGCTCTGATGGTGTTTCCTGCTTGGCAGGGGGTTGGACTCGATGGCCCTTGTGGTCTCTTCCAACTCTATGATTCTATGATTCTATGTTAAGATTACAAAAACAAACAAACATGAAATCAGCACACCAATATTGGCACTTTATCGTTTGCTTGAATGAGAAGTAACTATTAGTCTCATGGTCAAGATACCCAATCTCAAGGGACACTGATTCTTTGAGACCAAGCTGGTTTTGGCTCCCACAATATCTGTTGACATAGGGCAGGGCCCCTCAGTGTTGAGGGGGATGTAGGAGGCTGAGTGTGGAGCCGAGTGTGGCTCGGTTTCAGTGGCCGGTTCCTCCAGAGCAGGAGACAAGAGGAGCCGCCGGCATTAAAGCTGCTGGGCTCCATCCTTGGTCTCCTCCTGACGAAACGGCTTTGCACCTATGTGATATCACACCCGTGTGATGCGTGGTGGTCCCCCTCAATCTTGGATACAAGGTTTACCATACCTATTAGCCAATCACGCAATCCCTACTGGAAAATAAAACTCCAAGGTGGCTCTCACCTTTGGAAGCTAAGGCCTGGAAAAGACCCAATATGGAAGCCTACTGGCCAAAATATTGGGAACTGTTAGAAAAAGACGGAGATAATTGGAAATTGCAGAGTATGGAGAAAATGAAGGATAAAGTGCGAGACTGGTTACACTACGCTCAGATTAAAGAAATTTTTAAAAGTGACAAGAAGTTAGGGTTCCAGGTGGAGAAATCGAAGTTGGAAACAGAATTGTTAGAACCTAAGACTAAGGTACTTTCAAGAATGTATAACTTGCTGTTGAAATGGAATACACAAGACGAAATGGTTAAGTCGGCTATGATAAAATGGGCACAGGACATTGGGCATAACATTATGTTTGAGGACTGGGAAAGGTTATGGACCACTGGGTTGAGCTTTACTGCATGTAATGCTTTGAAAGAAAATGTAATGAAAATGATATACAGATGGTACATGACCCCAGTTAAACTTGCCAAAATATACCATTTGTCTGATAATAAATGTTGGAAATGTAAAGAAAATGAAGGAACATTCTTTCACGTCTGGTGGACCTGCCCTAAAGTGAAAGTCTTCTGGGAAATGTTATATAATGAGCTGAAAAAGGTACTTAAGTATACCTTCACCAAGAAACCAGAGGCCTTTCTTCTGGGCATTGTCGACCAGAAGGTGTTAAAGAAAGATAGAACATTTTTCATGTATGCAACAACAGCAGCAAGGATACTACTCGCTAAGAACTGGAAAACTCAAGATCTACCCACACTGGAAGAATGGCAGATGCAACTGATGGACTATATGCAATTGGCGGAGATGACTGGCAGAATCCGAGACCTGGGAGAAGAAAGGATTGAAGAAGATTGGAAGAAATTCAAGATTTATCTACAAAAACATTGTGATTTAGTGGAATGTTAAGAAGGATGCTTGGTCACAAATAATTGGCCATCACTAAAATAGATCAGAATTTGATGATAAGAGAGATTAAGAGAAACAAAATTTGTAGGAGAATCTTTTTATTGTATTTAAATAAGTGGTTATAAATTTGGAAATAAGATGATAATTTGCTTGACAAAAATTTATTAATGATGCAAGTGGGAGCGGGAGACGTGAGGAAGTCTAAGGATGTTATGAAATTTTGTAAAAACAAAGCAACACTGTTTATTTTTATTGTATTGTATTTCTTTTCTAAAAAATCCAATAAATATCTATTAAAAAAAATATATTAGCCAATCACGCAATCCCACTACCCTTCTGAGAAATACCTCTCCCCACACTCTCACTATATAAGGGTCTGGTGACTTCAGTTTCAGAGTATCTGAAGCAGTGTGCATGCACACAAAAGCTTATACCCGGAACAAACTTAATTGGTCTCTAAGGTGCTACTGGACAATTTTTTTATTTTTTTCAGAAGGATTCTTTGAAATACTTTTTTTTAGGAAAAAAAACTTTTAAGAACTTGATTCTTTTAAAGAAATTTTTTATCCTTTTCAAGATTTTTAATTTATTTATTTCAAAATCTTTATGAATGACTTGGATGAATGAATTGAAATGATACTAATCCAATTTGCAGATGAATCCAAACTGGGAAGGGTAACTAATGCTGCCAAAGGTGGACAGAATTAGGATTTAGGATAATCAAATGAGATTGGAAAACCAAGCCCAAACAAAAAAAATCATAATTTCAATAGGGACAAGTCTGCTTACCTTAAACGGTTAAACGGCATTGGAGTCTGGCCACAGCCCCACGTTAGTGATCCAGTGGCTGGCTGGGGAGGACTGCAAGCCTGCCTGTGGATTGGCCAATGGGGATTCCCTAAGGGACAGGCCCAACCAGCCAATGCACATCACTTGGGTCTGCCCAAGGGGAATAAATTAAGGGGGACCATCACACATCACACGCCCAGCACATGCCCAGCACACCTTGGTTTTCTCCTCCTATCTCCCACCCTCCGATTCCTTTTTCATTTGTTTTTTTCTTTCATTTAAAAAATATTTTTATTATTTTTTCAACAAAAATAGCAAAAATAAACAATGACAACCACAAAGAAAATTACCCACCACATATGATAAAATGTATCCTCTGTTTATCTACATTTCCAACACTTATTAGATCTTGTTCTATATATTTTTGCTAATTTAACCAGGGTTAGATACCACCGATACATCATTTTCATATAGTTCTCTTTCAGTAGAGTACATGCAGTAAATTTCATATTTGACTTCCAAAGCCTTTCCCAATCCATCATTAGTATATTATGTCCCACATCTTTCACCCATTTTATCATAACACATTTGACCTGTTCTTCTTTGGTGTCCCACTCCAAGAGCAGATTGTACATTTTTGACAGCAATTTTGTCCTACCTTCTACCATTTCCCTCTGAAATCTTGACACTTCATAACTAAATAATTTCTTTTTATCATTTTTAAAAGTTTTATTTAATTGAAAATATTGCAACCACCCTATTACTTTTTCTCTAACTTCTTCAAAATCTTTTAATTTTAATTGGTGGTCTGTTTCTGTTAACAGCTCTCTATATGTCGGTCAGCTCGTCCTCATATTCACTGTTTTCAAAGATCTTGCTTCTAATGGGGAAAGCCACCATGGTGTTTTCTGTTCTAACAGATCTTTGTATTTCTCCCAGACTTTAAGAATCGTGTTTCTTTTTATATGATTATAGAATCCTTTGTGAACTTTTGCCTTATGATACCATATTGAAGCAATGCTGCTGCAAAGTCCTAGCTTGAAAAGTAAACATGATGGGAATGTTGGGACTGCCCGTGGGAAACAGAGGGACAGTCAATTCACAGTGCGAAGCACCGGAATTTGCTCAGAGTGTAATATGAGCTCTTCCGTTTGTTCCTGTCCAGGAAGTGCAGGAAGTGTTTGTCACTACACTGCTGGAGTTTGAAGAGAGCAGTCATGTTTTTTGTAACGCTGCAAAGACAGAAATAAAAGCATGTAAATACGTTTCTGTCTATCTCTTTTCCCTGCCGGGGGGGCAGGAAAAAGGGAGTGTGTTCTTCCCACGTTTGAGAAGAATCACCGATCGAGACCTAGCCTGGATCTTGCTGGGGAATGCAGCCAGGGAGGTCAACAGGGAATCATGCCGGGTTCCTGGGAGTGTTGCCAGTTTCTCCTGATAAAGGCTTGATTTCCGACAAGATACCCATGCCAACCAACTCCATTATCATGACCTTCCAAATCTAACAAATCAGCATTTGTTAAATTTATCCAATCCCAGATTCAGCAAACGCATGATGCTTTATAATATAATCTTAAATCCGATAGAGAGAAACCTCTTCTATCTTTAACATCCATTAATAATTTGTGTTTAATTCTTGGGTTTTCCCCCTCTCCAGATAAATCTTCTAATGTCTTTTTGCCATTCTTTGAAACAACTCACACTGCTTACCACTGAGATTGACTGAAATAAAAATAACATTTTTGGCAATACGTTCATCTTAATTACTGAAATTCTACCTAATAATGACAAACTCATCCTTCCCCAAATTTCTAAATTCCTTGTTATTTATTTCCATAATTTTTCATAATTATTTTTAAATATATTAATATTCTTGACTGTCAACCATACTCCCAAATATTTAACTTTTTTTATACATACTTACCTCTTCCGCTGTATCTCCTTTTTATCTTGCTCTGAAACATTCTTCACTGAAAGCTTAGTCTTATTTTTATTCAATTTAAAACCTGATACTTGTCCAAATTCTGGTATTTTTTCCTAATAGTTTTGGTAATGAGTTTATAGGGTCTTCAACTGTTATCACAAGGCTATCTGCGAATGCTTTAAATTTATATGCTTCATTTCCTACTTTTATTCTTCTGATGGTTTCTTCTGCTCTTATATTTCTCACAATAACCTCTAATGCTACGATAAACAATAATGGTAACAAGGGGCATTCTTGTCTTGCCTCTTTCAAAATTTTGCATTTCTCAGTAATAACACTATTCACAATTAATCTTGCTTGTTGCTTTGAATAAATTGCATCTATTCCTCTTCTGAATCTTTCCCCGAAATTCATCTCTTCTAAAACCTTATGCATAAATGACCAAGAAATATTATTTTCAGTGTCAATAAACATCAAGGCTGCTTGTTTTTAATTTCCTCCCTCCACGTACTCTGTGACATCAATTATGCTCCTTATCTTTCATCTGATGACCTGGAAGAAATACTGCTTGGTCATGAGTTATTATATCTAACAATATTCCTTTCATTCTATTAGCTAATATGTTTGTGAATAATTTATAATTCTTACTTAATAATGAAATTGCCCTATAGTTTTTGATTAATGACAGATCAGTCTCTTGCTTCAGGAATCTCTGCTTTTCCGTCGTATATCCCACCCTCCAATTCTTTTTTCATATGTTTTTTTCTTTCTTGCTAAGACCTTGCTATGGACTTTTTAGGCCCCTGTCTTCAGGACCAAGCAGGAATTTTCCACTTGGCAAATTGGCACCGACCACTTGGTTTTCATCTACTTCATGTTTGTTTGCAAGCCCCCTCCATAGAGGCTGGCCCCTCTCACTGTCCTTGGAGCTTGCATACCGGTAACCTCCTCTGGCTGATATCCAGACAGTCCAGGGAGATTTTGATAGGCGACATTTTCCCAAGCTTGGGTAAAATGCACAAACCCTCCCTCCTGCTTCCGCAGGGGAAAGAAAAATTAGTCAGAAATCTATTTACATTATGTTTATTTCTGACATTACAACACTAGAGAAAAACACGTCCTTTCAGTTCAGTTCTTCCAGCAAGTCAGACAAACTTCCTGAACATGCGCAGTCAGAGGGTTTCAAGTTACACTCTTCACAAAGACTTATCCAGCCTGTGAATGTCCTGGGAAATTCTTCTTTCCCACAGATAAGCGCATCATGTGATGTCAACAAACTGGCTGTCTGCAGCGGTGATGTTTCCATATACTGACACTTCATAGCAATGGTCATAACTTTGTTAGGTTAGGTATTGGGTAAGCCTTAGTCTTAGCTGGAGAGGAGCTTGTAGCCTCTGCCTGCCCCTCCTTAGTTGAGGGAAACCTGTTAAAGGGATCTGCAAGGAGTTGCTTCTGTCGGGATGCCATAGCACTCCTTCAAAGGGAACCCTCAAGGGGTACCCCTATTTGATGTAGGTCATAGTCCCCCCTTCCCATGGTGTCAGTTACCCTTAGATACGCTCCCTAGAAGATGGGCTGGTTTTAGTTAAATGTCTTCACCCAATGCCTATGCCAAACCTTTTACATCTGTATCCGATAAAGTTGTGACCTCTTTGAACCCAAAATCTGTATGCTAATGTCTTATCAGGTGACTCAATACATAAGGAGTGACTTGGTCACGGGGCCTTGGCATGCAAATGTCAGGTTCGAAATTTAGGCAGGATGAACCAGCTGCACAACTTTAAGATGGGGGGGACACATGGCTTGCCAGTAATACATGTGTAAAGGATCTAGGAGTCTTAGTAGACCACAAGCTTATGCAGTATGATGCAGCAGTGGAAAAGCTAACATTATTCTAGGTTACATCATCAGACGTACAGGGCCCAGAACAAGGGAAGCAAGAGCATTATTCTATTCTGCCTTGGAATACTGTGTCTACTTCTGGGTGCCACAATTTAAGAAGGATATTGACAAGCTGGAACATGTGCAGTGGAGGGCAACCAAGATGATCAAGGGTCTGGAAGCCTTATGATAAATGGTTTAGAGAGTTGGCTCTGTTTAGCCTGGAGAAGAGGACAGTGAGAGGAGATGTGCACAGGTATGAAATTTACGGCATGTAATGCCTTAAGAGAGAATATTATGAAAATGATATACAGGTGGTACATGACCCCAGTCAAGCTTGCAAAAATCTATCATTTGCCCGATAATAAATGCTGGAAATGTAAAGAAAATGAAGGTACATTCTTTCACCTTTGGTGGACGTGCCCAAGGATTAAGGCTTTCTGGGAGATGATCTATAATGAAATGAAAAAGGTATTTAAATATACCTTCCTGAAGAAACCAGAGGCCTTTCTCCTGTGCATGGTCGGCCAATTGGTGTTAAAGAAGGATAGAACTTTCTTTATGTATGCCACAACAGCAGCAAGAATACTTATCGCAAAGTATTGGAAGACACAAGATCTACCCACCCGGCAAGAATGGCAGATGAAGGTGATGGAGTACATAGAACTGGCGGAAATGACTGGCAGAATCCGAGACCAGGGAGAAGAGCCGGTAGAAGAAGATTGGAAGAAATTTAAAGACTATCTACAGAAACACCGTAAAATTAAGGAATGTTAGAAGGATGCTGGAATGAAGTTATGTGCTTTTAGCAGTAATGTTACAAAGGGGTATGTAAAAATGGATTGTTAACAGGTGAGAGTGTAAAGCTACAATATATTAAGATAAATTATTAAGATAAAAGCAAAAATGGAAAGGATTTGCTGAAACAACTAATTGAACTAGAATACAAAAAAGGGAGGTGTGAGGAGGTCAGGGAAACAAGTAAATGAAAGACAAGACATGGAAAGATCGATTTGTTTTTAATTGTTTTTATTTTTCTGTATTTTGTATTTTTTCTTTTTCTACTTTTGTAACTTTCTTGAAACTTTAATAAAGATTATTTAAAAAAAAAAAAGAGAGATGTGATAGGCATATCTAAGGGTTGTCCCATGGAAGATGGAGCGAGCTTGCTTTCACCTGCCCTGGAGACTAGGACCTGAAGGAATGTGGGAATTGCACTAGATGACCCTCCGGATGCCTTCCAATTCTAATTCTATGATGATGAAGAAGATGAAGAAGAGAAAAAGAGTTTGGATTTGATATCCCACTTTATCACTACCCTAAGGAGTCTCAAAGCGGCTAACATTCTCCTTTCCCTTCCTCCCCCACAACAAGCAGTCTGTGAGGTGAGTAGGGCTGAGAGACTTCAGAGAAGTGTGACTGTAAAAGGCGAAAGATTTATACGATCTGAAGAGAAACCAGAGTGGTGGGAGTGTAAGAAAGTGAAGGGGTTCTGGGAAATGATATATAATGAGTTAAAGAAAATGCTGAAATATAGCTTTGTAAAGAAACCAGAAGCCTTCTTACTGGGAATAACCAAAAATCAAATAAATAAGAGAGACTGTAAGCTTTTTCAGTACGCAATAACAGCAGCGAGAGTACTGTTGGCCCAAAAATGGAAACAAGAAGAATTACCGACTTTGGAAGATTGGAGAACAAAACTAATAGACTATGCAGAACTGGACAAATTAACTGGGAAAATCAGACTTCAAAGAGACCATAAGTTTTTAGGGGAAAATTCAGAGAATATTTGAAAACTATATGTGAGGAACATACAACGCTAGTGTGCTTTAAAGAAGCTTTGTGGGGGAAAAAAAGGAATATTGCAAGAATGTAAATGAGTATAAAATATTTTATTGATAGGCGATACTACAATTAAGGAATGCGAGGATAGAAAATTAATTATGTATGATTGTTAGAGGAGTTGAGGGAAGTTCAATAAGTTAAAATATGTGATGTGATATGTGGTATGAACAGAGATGTTATGGAAAATTCAATAAAAATCTATTTAAAAAAATAGAGAAGTGTGACTGGCCCAAGGTCACCCAGCAGCTGCATGTGGAGGAGCGGAGATGCGAACCCGGTTCCCCAGATTACGAGTCTACTGCTCTTAACCACTGGCTCTCCAGTGAGTCTTCAGTGAGTCTATGTGTCTGTTGGGCGTGTGTGTGGAGTTTGGCCTAAACTTTGCTAAGAGACAACTAAGAGGCGTGCTGGATCATACCTCAAACTTTGGAGCCACATCTGTGACTTTTTGCAAATATGTTTCTCTCCAGCTCTGCGTCTGCCCCTCAAGTCACCAAGAGACTCCAGAATATTGCAGAGATGAAACTTCTTTGCCTTATAATTATCCAAATCATAGTGATTTGTTCTTGCCAAAGGTGTTTCTGCAACTTCCCAAAGCATCAGAAAGAATAGAAGCAAGTGGTTATTTGCTGCGCTGTGGTTTTTTGGGAAAGTGTCAGAGACAGATTGAGTCAAGATTTCCCGTAGGGGAAGAGGGATATATTCCTGTCTGGGGTTTAATGGCTCTGAAGCCATAGCTGAACAGCATGCATATTGGCGAAACCACACCAGCTTTGGTCTTGCAAGAGTTTTTCGCTTCTTCTGCTTAGCTGTCTCTGGAGGTAAAAGCAACCGCAGTGGCAGAATGATATTCCTGCTGCTGCTGCTGCTGCTAATGCCCCGTGAAGTATGCGGGGAACTGAAGGCAACATGCTCCTTGAATATGATCAAGGGGGAAAATGAAGCATTCAATTTCTACCGGCCTGGTGAATTCTTCATTAATGGGATTATATCTCCAAGAAACATTTATAAACAATGGCCATACAACTTTTCCCAGACCCCCTCACCGAAGCTTCTAGTGTAAGTAATTATATGCAGACGAATGTCACCATCACTCCAAAGGTTTGTATATATCAGGGAAACGGCTATTATTTCAGGTCTGGGAGCCTCTGATCCCCTAGCAATTGCTGAATTATAGCTGCCAATCATATGCCCTGCTGGCTGAGGCTGATGGGAGTTGGAGTCCAGCAGCAGCAGGATCCCCCCCCCCACATCTGCCCTATTTTCTTGTTCCCTGGCTCTTCCTGGCTAAAATCCTGCTCTAGCTAAGCTGCTGTGCTGCCTGTTGAAAATGGCAACAGAAGAATGCAAATGACTCTTGCTGGAGATCAAAAAAATGCATTGAATTAATGCACCTGGTTTGGGATTAAAATATCCCACCTGCATGAGGGGAGAGAGGGTGGCATGAAATATAGGGAATTTCTGAAAAGCCTGGATTTTATTTCTTTCATTTTTTATCTGTAAGCTGTCCTGAGTCCCATTAGGGGTAAGGGTGGAGTATAAATACAGTGGTACCTCTGGTTACGTACTTAATTCATTCCAGAGGTCCGTTCTTAACCTGAAACTGTTCTTAACCTGAAGCACTACTTTAGCTAATGGGAACTCCCACAGCTGCCACACCACTGCCACGCGACTTCTGTTCTCATCCTGAAGCAAAGTTCTTAACCCGAAGTACTATTTCTGGGTTAGCGGAGTATGTAACCTGAAGCGTATGTAACCTGAAGTGTATGTAATCCGAGGTACCACTGTATATAATACTATGAATAATAATAATTGCATACTGGATCTACAAACCATGATTTGAAGACAATGTTGGTTCTTATTAAATGGTGAATAGTGGTTTGACACCTTTTGATTTCTTTATTGCAGTTCAAAAAGTTACTACTACTGGTACATCTTACTCTTCTTGTTCACCGTCCAGGAGATCAATCGGGATCCCAGGATCCTACCTAACATCACCCTGGGCTACAATCTCTATGAGAACTATTTTGATAGAAGGACGACTTCCAGTGCAATGTTGGACCTTGGCACAAGCAATATTCCAAACTACAGCTGTGGAAAAAGGAATAAACTTCTGGCTGTTCTTGAAGGGGCTGATTCCGTCATCTCAAAAGAAATTTCGGCCATGTCAGGCATCTACAAAATCCCACAGGTATGAAGTTGTGTGGATAGAAAGACAGAGGACAGCTTTGGCAGCATAGAATTCCACTTACTCTTCATGTGGGTCTAGAAGGGGCATCGCAAAGTGGGAATTCCTTAGCTATAGCATAATATCTGATCCAGGGACCATTCTTCTAGCCTCTGCCAACTTGGCACCCTCCAGATATTTCAGAGCAAAATTCCCACCAGCTCCTGCCAGCACAATTTTTTAATCATTTCAGGTAAATAAATATCTCTTCCCTATTTTGATTGGCAATCACACATTTTTTCCTTCGTTTCTTCACAAGGTCAGTTGTGGCTTTACACATCATCTTCATAATAATAAAGCCCAGTTCCCTTTTGTCTACCGGATGATGCCCAAAGAAGAAATTCAGTACCAGGGGATTGTCAAGTTGCTCCTGCATTTCAGATGGACTTGGATCGGCCTCATTTTTCCAGACAATGACAATGGAGAAAGGTTTGTGAGTGACCTGACATCCCTGACTATCAGCAGTGGAATTTGCATTGCCTTAGAAAAAAGAATACCAGAAAACAATCAACTTGAAATGTTCAGACTGAGTAAACCAGTTGCCATATGGAAGCAAGTCAATATATTTGTTTACTATGAAGTCACTCGCTTGGGATGGAATCCGATCATGCAATTTCAAGAAAAATTTGAGAAAGAAATTGGAGCAAAAGTCTGGATCTCAACAAGTTTTCAGGAAATCAATGTGCAGTTGTCTGCTCCTCCAAATTACTTCCAGTACATCCATGGCTCTTTGTCCTTTATAATGAAGCCCCAAATAAGGAGAAAATATCAACACTATGTACCAGAATCCTATCTTCTTGGACGGTTTATCAATAAAGCATTCCGTTGCTCATATTCAAAGCACATGTTGGCTGTAAAAGGTCGGATAAGATGCATAGAGAAGGAGAAATTGGAGACACTGCCCCAAGAGGAGCTGGAGAGAGCCCTGTCTCAAGACAGCTACATCACTTACTTCAGTGTCCAAGCTGTGGCTCAGGCCTTAAAAGCCACATATTCAGCCAGATCAAAATTCATGTTGATGGTGGGTGGAAGAGACAGGTTGGAGCATCAAAAGCTGCAGCCATGGCAGGTATTCCCTTTCCCTTTTTGCAAACTGCAAACCATTGTCCCAACTCTGGAATGAAACTTACCCATCTCCTCATCTCCATTTTGGAGGAAATTCTAATTAGTAAGGCCTATGGAGAAGGTAAACATTTCTGCCCTCTCTGGCAGGGGCGAAACTAGGCTTTATTTCACCTGGGTGAAGGACCCAGTTTGGCACACCCCCATGTGCATTGCATGCACATTTGCATACACACATGCACAGGCTGGAAGCCTAATGGCGCCCCTCTGGAAGCTTCACCCAGGGCAAAAAATACAACACCTGGCTAGCCCCCGGCCCCATAGCTATGACTCTAGAAAATAGCAATTTTCTATTAAAAGCTTTATATAACACTCTTTGCTCCCCCCACCAAAAAATCCTCAAGGTGGTTTAACACTACAAAACAGCTGTGGATAGAATAAAACACAATGCAAGAATGCAAAAATAGCATGAAAAGCAGAGAACTTTTCATCATTCTAGAACACCTTCAAGCATTCCAAAATGCACACATAGTAATTGTTACTAAGTTGACCTCTATGCTCATAAATAAGCACAATGAAATATTATGCAAAACTGTGCCCTCCCTTGTGGAGGTGTGCAAGTTCTACCAAAAGCTGCTGCTGTCTGAAGGGAAGGGAGAGACTTCATATCTGCAGGCTTCCACATGATCTTAGTGATCAGTGCTCCATTTCACATGGAAGTTTGCAAATGTAAAAGTTTCCTTTTCTTTTACATATTTGCATCAGGCAGTGGGGATGCTTAATACAACCACATATGCTGCTCTTGACTGTGAGTAGACCTGTGAGGGTCTTCTCTGTAGTGGCCCCCATAACATGGAATAACTTCTATAGAGATACAGAGGGTGTCGGGGTAATGGTGTCTCACCAGCTACTTCTAACAAAGCTATTCAGAAAGGCTTCTCATGCACTGATGTGTAATACTGACTGTAGATCTACTATCCGAAGTCAATGCTAAATTGCATTGGAATACATTTTATAGTGTGTTTTAATAGCATTTTTTTTTAATCTGTGTAGATCCAGCCATATTTTTTTGTATTGATCTTATTCTGTGCAGCACCTTCTTATTCTATATAAAAGGTGGTCTTTGAATGTTGAAATAAATAAAATGAAATGCCTATAAGGGCTTATCAGAACAGATGAGATGCACACTGATCCCAATTCATAGGAGCTCAAAATGTGTAGGGCTGAGATACGCAATAGGGTTTCATATTTTATTTTTTTTGTACTGGGCCTTTCCTTGTCATTCCAGCTGCACTCTTTCCTAAGAGAGGTCCAGTTTCTGAATACTTCCATGGGGAGCCTGCATTTAGATGAGAATGGGGAGCTGCCAGCCAACTATGATATTGAGAACTGGGTGATGTTTCCTAATAAGTCTCGTGTTAGAGTGAAAATTGGGAGTATAGAGAGAGAGACTTCTACTGAGATAAAGTTCGCTATTAACTTGGAAGCCATAGTGTGGCCCAAATGGTTTAACAAGGTAGAGGAAACTTTATTGATGTGACATCTGGTAAGCTCAAATCATTTGCTGGATAATTCCAAAAGCACAAGACACTCCAAGTGTCCCTATTTCCCAGGGACAGTCCTGGATTTACAGAAACCATCCCAGTTTCTGATTTGATCTCAGAATGCCCCTCTTTTCCTTGGGTAAAGGTAAAGGGACCCCCGACCGTTAGAGGTCCTGTCTTAGACGACTCTGGGGTTGCGGCGCTCATCCCGCTTTACTGGCCAAGGGAGCCGGCGTACAACTCCTGGTCATGTGGCCAGCATGACTAAGCCATTTCTGGCAAACCAGAGCAGCGCACGGAAACGCTGTTTACCTTCCCGCCGGAGCGGTACCTATTTATCTACTTGCACTTTGACGTGCTTTCAAACTGCTAGGTTGGCAGGAGCAGGGACAGAGCAACGGGAGCTCACCCCATTGCAGGGATTCGAACTGCCGACCTTCTGATTGGCAAGCCCTGGGCTCTGTGGTTTAACCCACAGTGCCACCAGTGTCCCCTCTTTTCCTTAGAACGTCCCTATTTTCATCAGAGAAATGTTGGATGGTATGGAGTTATGTGACTCCCCCAAGTCAAAGGGGAAAGTAACTATACAACTTGTAGAAGACACCTGAAGGCAGCCCTGTATAGGGAAGTTTATTAATGTTTTATGCTTTATTATGTTTTTTTATATATGTTTTGAATATAAATGTTGGAACAGACAAGAAGCACACCAAAGGGGTCTCCCAGCCACGCCTTTCTTCTGCAAATTGCTTCCCTGAAAAAAAATAATGCCTCGGGTCAGTGAGAACAAAGATCCCGTTGAGTCATTTGCAAAATCTAATTCCAAACTTCATATGAATCCCGTAAACACAAATACTCCTAACACGTTTCCTTTAATGCACAATCTTCTCTTTATGCTTAGACTGTGCCTTGCTCCAGGTGTACCAAAAGCTGTCAGCTTGGATTTGCCAAAGTGGTTCCAGAAGGAGAGCCGGTTTGCTGCTATGCATGTGCTCCATGTATCAAAGGGACAATATCCACTCAGGAAGGTGGGTGACTCCAAGGGAGAGACATTTCTTGGGAGAATGTCAACAGGGAAAACATTCACTTTCTATAAAGACTCTGAGGATTTATTTTGAATGTTAACCCTTTTTTGGCTTCTATATCTTTAATCAGCTTCATTAATTCAAGGAAGTTGGTTGAAACAAATGATCTCAGGGAAGCAATTTGTGGGCTACAAACTGGTGATCATAGAGAGTCAATTACAGTGCCTTCAGAGGTCAAATATTTCTATAAAATAAAACCTGTTCACATTGAACAGGACCATATAAATTCAGATGGGCCCAACAATAAAAAATATATTGAATATCCACAATTAAAGAGCTGTGTCTTCACTATATGACAAAAGCTGTACAGCAAAGACACCATCTCTGTGGAGCCTCTCTGCATGTCCTAGATCACGGTACAGGATTATTTTGAAGATAAAAATGGGGGGAAACTTTGTGCAACACCTCCATTTCCTTGGAGGCAAGGGATGGTGCAATGTTAAACAGTAAATTAGGTATTGAACAAAGAAATTTTGTTCCTGTTATAAATTCTTGCTGACATCAGCATCTTAAAAAATATATGTAACACAGCACAGAAGGCTATGCAGATATCTAAACGATTCTAAGGCACCCTTTTTCTCCTCCTCAGATGCAGAACATTGCACCAAATGTCCAGAAGATCAACACTCAAACATGTACCGAGATCAATGTGTTCCCAAAGTTATTACATTCCTGGCCTATGAAAACCCTTTGGGGAGCCTACTGGCTTCCATTGCTATATCCTTGTCTTTAATCACAGGCGTCATTTTAGGAATCTTCATTAAATATAAAGAAACCCCAATAGTCAAAGCCAACAACAGGGACCTCTCATACATTCTCCTCATCTTCCTCCTGATTTCCTTTTCCTCCTCCCTCCTATTCATTGGCGAGCCAGGGAAAGAGAACTGCCTTCTCCGGCAAATGGTCTTCAGCACCATCTTCTCAGCTGCTGTCTCTTCTGTTTTGGCAAAAACCATCACTGTGGTGCTGGCCTTCCTGGCCACAAAGCCAGGGACCAGGGTGAGGAAATGGCTGGGGAAGAGTCTGGCCAACTCCATTATCATTTCCTGTTCCAGTGTACAAGTTGTCATCTGCACCATCTGGCTGAGTACCTCTCCCCCATTCCCAGAGTCTGACATGCACTCCCAACCCCGAGAGATCATCCTGCAGTGCAACGAAGGGTCTGTTGCCATGTTTTATTGTGCCCTTGGCTACATGGGCTTCCTGGCTGCCATCTGCTTCACGGTGGCTTTCCTAGCCAGGAAGCTGCCTGGGGCCTTCAATGAAGCCAAGCTGATCACCTTCAGCATGCTGGTCTTCTGCAGTGTTTGGGTGTCCTTTGTGCCCACCTACCTGAGTACAAAGGGGAAATACATGGTAGCCGTGCAGGTCTTCTCCATCTTGGCCTCCAGTGCTGGCCTTCTGGGCTGCATCTTCATCCCAAAGTGCTACATTATTATACTAAGGCCCGATTTGAATACAAAGGGACAACTGACGGCAAAAGCTAAAAATGGCATCTGATTCGTCACATATTTAATTTTGACACCTGTTTCCCTACTACAGTTGTAATGAAAACCGCATAGTTGTCGTGGGAATAGGTAAGCTTAAATATACATCTCTCTTTGCCTTTTATTAATCATGAACAATGAAAAAGAAGCCCTGGATCACATCCCTACAGAGATTTAGATCAGATTTTAAGGGATATTGCTGTCTGTGATCACACTAGGGGATTCTTCTCCCATGGGTGGGGAACACTGTCAGAGCTACTGCGTCCTTCTCAGATACCCTCCAGGTGGATGGTGACTAAGGGGGATGCAGTGGGCATAGGCCGACCCCACACTGCTTTTTTTAGAATTCCTGCTTCATGATTGCGGTCATGGGATTTTTGTCTTTCACATGACGGTATATGTTTTGACTCCACAGAGTGGGAAGTGACGGAAGCAGGATGTTTGTGTAACTGTGTTCTGTGAAGTGGGACTATTGTTCTATTTCTCTTTGCTGTCTGATGCTAGAGAGAGAAGGAGCCATGTTGCAGCGCTCCGTGTGTGTTTATATGTAAATAAAGTAGATTAGCCAAAATGCTGAGTTCTGTCATGCAAGGTGTGCAAACTCTGCGGATCCCTAAGTGTGCCGGTGTCGGTTGGCAACAGTCGCTGTGATGTTCGGGCTGAAGAAAGCTTATGAAGCTCCCCAGCGATCGACCAGGAGGGAGGGAACATGCCAGTCAGGCATGTGTCTCTGCCAGGGTCCTACTCGAGTGTAGGCTGAACTCCTGGCACTTTTGTGGGCAGTTGTGATGGCCTGGGAATCCGATTCAGAGGCTGAACCGGAGGAATCCCAGCCTGCACAGGAGTCCCCGCCTCCAGGGCCGGCTGAGCTGGGGAAGGGCCTTGATTCTGAAGCGGCTACACCTGTGCCGGATCCTCAGGAGCAGGCACGAGGTGAATCCACTCTGGCTCCGGAGGTGGTTGAGGACTCAGTGCCTACAGGTGAGTCTCCCCCTGGGTCCAGTAACCCTTCAGCCTCTCCTGAACTGCAGAGGCTCAGGGCAGAGAGGCGAAGGGAACTTGTTTCTCTCAGGAGGAGTTCTTGCCTTAAGGCCAGGAGAGGCGGGTCTCCTGGGGGCCGGGACCGCCCCTGGCCTCAGAGAAGATAAAGGCCAGTCAGCCCGGTCCCAGGTTGCGGGAGCAACATCGTCGAAGAGCTGTTTTGGCCAGCATCCAGTCCTGTTCCCCCAGAGTTCCTGTCCTTGCCCGGCTTCTCGCTGTGGACCCCGCTTCGCCCGTGGAGGACTGTCTGCTGACCCTCAACTCAGGTCCTGGACCTCACCCCACGGTAATCTCCCCCCTGGACCAGTACATCAGTGCTGAGTGCAGGGCACCTGAGCTACCGAATTCCTCCCAGATGCTCTCCAGCTTTACTCTGTTGGGACCTGACCATATAACAACTAGATTTCTTGACTCCAGAGTGGCAGATCAAATTGGTAAATGATCTAGCTGTTCGTCGCAATGTACCTGTTTATCAGTTACTCCAGGGATGAGTTTTAGTTCCATGCAAACACTTATGCACACATTTGCTTTATTTATGACACATTGACATTTTGAAGAAAATGCTTGTTTCCCCAAATTTATGTCATGTGCACACAATAGTAATCCTAAGGAATAAATATTAAACTGTACATTTCAAAGGAAGTGTTTAATGCTCCTTTTTCATATGAGAATTCCGTCTGCCCTTTTGTTTGTATGGGTAATTCAGCATTCTCTTGCTCCAATGTTATACTCCACAATGCTCTCAACTGCAGTCTTCTAAGGGACCCCAGACTAAGGTAGGGTGAGAGATTGCTATTGTTTTGGACAGGTGATTGTTTTCGAGTGAAGTGCTTAGCTCTCACAGGCATAGACTCTTGATCCTGACTGACTCTTCAGTATAATGTATATTTGCTCCCATCCCTATTTTTTTATGGGCCTTATATGCTCATGCCCTATATTTCTTGCCCTGAATGTGAGCTTCCTAGAGATTATTCACCACTGGGAGATACATGGGGCTGGACTAGATGGGACTTTGGTTTGATCCAGTTGCCAGGATCTTCTTAGGTTCCTGTGACCAAAGTTCAGGACAAATCCCCCCCCCCCATTGAGTCATGTCAGACTTTGGAGATGCATATTGCAAACATGTTTCTCTCCAGCTCTTCTTCTGCCATTTGAGTCTCAAGAAAATTGTAGACGCAAAACCTGTAATTATCAAAATTACAGTGATGCATTTTTCCAGAAGCCTGAGATATTTTTGGAGGTTGCCTAAGCACCAAGATCAACAACAGCATAAAGCTATTAATTCCACTGTGACTGAATAATAAAGTGGATGCAGAGAACAATTCCTGTCCCTGAGAGAGATTGAATCAAGATTTAGTGCAGGTGAGAGGCAAGGTGTGATTGCTGTGTGACTTTTAATATCTCTGAAGCCCTTGTTGAATTCCGCCCAGACTGGGAATACCACTGTAACTTTGGTGTTGCAAGAGTTTTTGGCTTCTTTGAATTAGCTGGCCCTGGAGGTGAGCAGAACCACTGACAAAGGAGGTGGGGGTGGCATGGACAGATTCCTTCTCTTTCTGCTGCTGCTTCTGTTGCTAATGATGCCCCATGGAGTCTGTGAGAACCTGAAGGCAAGATGTCCCTTGAACCTGATTAGAGATCAAAATGAGGCACTCAATTACTACCGGCCTGGAGACTTCCTCGTTAGTGGGATCATATCTCCCATATTATTGAACAGCTTCTATATGTATTTTCCCAGGTCCCCTTCAACAGGATTAAGGAGTAAGTAGTAGGAAGAGGGATGCCATATTTCTCTGCCACCATTCCAATGGTTCCTATTTCATAAGGAAAGAGCCCCGATCTCAGGACCAGGGAGCCTGTGGCCTTCCAGACATTGTTGGACTAAACCTCCCATCATCCCTGGCCATTGGATGATTTAGTTGAGATTCCTGCATTGTAGGGAGTTGAAATTGATGACTCTTGGGTTACCTTCCAATTTTACAGTCCTGTGATTCTATGACTGCCGTAGCTGGCTTGGGTTGATTGGAGTTGGAATACAGGAAAAGATTCTCCCCTGTCCTATTTCTTTGTTCCCCAGGTCTTCCCTGGTGTAACTCACTCCTAGTTATGCTGCTCTGCTGCCTTTTGAAGATGGCAACAGAATAATGCAAATGAATCTGAGCAGGAATCATAGAATCATAGAGTTGGAAGAGACCACAAGGGCCATCGAGTCCAACCCCCTGCCAAGCAGGAAACACCATCAGAGCACTCCTGACATATGGTTGTCAAGCCTCTGCTTAAAAACCTCCAAAGAAGGAGACTCCACCACACTCCTTGGCAGCAAATTCCATTGTCGAACAGCTCTTACTGTCAGGAAGTTCTTCCTAATGTTTAGGTGGAATCGTAATCTGGTGAACCGGGTTCGCTTCCCCGCTCCTCCACATGCAGCTGCTGGGTGACCTTGGGCTAGTCACACTTCTCTGAAGTCTCTCAGCCTCACTCACCTCACAGAGTGTTTGTTGTGGGGGAGGAAGGGAAAAGGAGATTGTTAGCCACTTTGAGACTCCTTCAGGTAGTGATAAAGTGGAATATCAAATCCAAACATTGGGCCACAGTGATCCATGCAACAGTCACCTCCAGGCTTGATTATTGTAACTCGTTCTACGCAGGGCTGCCCTTGAAACTGACCCAGAAACTCCAGCGGGTGCAGAATGCCACGGCGAGGCTCTTTAAGGGGTACTTGCCTTGCGATCACATTCAACTGCACTGGCTCCTAGTGGAGTACAGGGTCAGTTTTAAGGTGCTGGTTTTGACCTTTAAAGCCCTATGCGGCCAAGGACCCATGTACCTACGGGACTGCCTCTCCTGGTATGCCCCACGGAGGACCTTAAGCTCCACAAATGACAACATTTTGGAGGTCCCAAGTCACAAGGTGGTTAGATTGGCCTCAGCTAGGGCCAGGGCCTTTTCAGTACTGGTCCCAACTTGGTGGAACACTCTGTCACAAGAGACTAGGGCCCTGCGGATAGGGCCTGCAAGACAGAGCTGTTCCGCCTGGCCTTTGGTTTGGACTCAGTCTGACCCTTATGTTTCCCTCCCCTTACGGTTTTGATCTATGGCTACTTTTAAAATGAGACTGCATTTTAAATTGTATTTTAACCTGTATTTTAAATTGGTGTTTTCCCCCTATTATGTTTTTATAGTAATTTTACTGGTGTTAGCCTCCCTGAGCCCAGCTCTGGCCGGGGAGGGCAGGGTATAAATAAAATTTATTATTATTATTATTATTAAATCCAGGAAGTGAGCTGAAGGAAATTATTTAAAAATAAGTATTACCTCTCAGCTCTATCCAACAGCATAAAGTTGTTTTGGAAACCAGAATGAGAAATATCTCAAGCTCCAACTCCTTGCAGGAAAGGCAGAATAAATGTGCAGACCTTCAATAATGAACATTTTCATTGCTTGCCCTATTAAAAAATCTTACTTCCTTCCCACCATCAGCATCTGAGCCCAAATCTATTCTTTTTTTCCCCTCCTCAGATGCAGAACATTGCACCAAATGTCCAGAAGATAAGTACTCAAACAACGACCGAGATAAATGTTTTTCCAAGATTATCATTTTCCTATCACATAAAGAAAACCTGGGGATTCTCATGGCTTGCTTTGCTCTAGTCTTGTCGTTAACCACAGTTATTGTGTTAGGAGTCTTCATTAAAAACAAGGACACTGCTATAGTCAAAGCCAACAACCGAGATCTCTCCTACATTCTCCTCACCTCCATCCTGCTTTCCTTTTTTTTGCTCTTCTTGTTCATTGGCCAGCCAAAGAAGGTGACCTGCCTTCTCCGACAAACAGCCTTCTGCATCATCTTCTCAGTTGCCGTCTCTTCTGTGTTGGCTAAAACCATCACTGTGGTGCTGGCCTTCCTGGCCACAAAGCCAGGGAACAAGGTGAAAAGATGGCTGGGGAAGAGTTTGGCCAACTCTATTATCATTTCCTGCTCTAGTCTCCAAGTTGTCATCTGCACCATCTGGTTGGGAATTTCTCCTCCATTCCCAGATTCTGAAACACATTCTCAGACTAGACAGATAGTCCTGCAGTGCAACGAAGGGTCTGTTGCCATGTTTTATATTGCCCTTGGCTACATGGGCTTCCTGGCTGCCATCTGCTTCATGGTGGCTTTCCTAGGCGGGAAGCTGTCTGGGGCCTTCAATGAAGCCAAGCTGATCACCTTCAGCATGCTGGTCTTCTGCAGTGTTTGGGTGTCCTTTGTGCCCACCTACCTGAGCACGAAGGGGAAATACATGGTCGCTGTGCAGGTCTTCTCTATGTTGGCCTCCAGTGCTGGGCTTCTGGGCTGCATCTTCGTTCCCAAGTGCTACATTATTCTACACAGGCCTGATCTGAATACAAAGGCATATTTAACAATAAAACAAAAGTAGAAATCTGATGCTGAAACAATTTTTTATTAAGTCTTTAAACAAGTGCAGGGTTCCTTAGAATTCTCAATTATGTGAGATGGTTAAACAGGAGAAATTATATATCTGCCTATTGTCATTAACACTTCTGCACATGGTATAAGAGCTCCAGAGGAGTCGGGAAGCAAGAGAGAGGCACGCAAGAGAGAGGCTCCCATTCTTCCCAGACAGTAGTTTATCAATTCCCCGTTGTTGTGAGAAGGACAGGAATGCAGAGTGTGCTGGAGAGAAACTGACTCTCTCAAGTGACGCAGGCAATGTCAGAATGCGGGAGCAGGTAAAGCAGTTCTACACTAGAAGGAGAGTTAATTCATTCAAGGAGCAGACATATGGGAAAGGTCACAGACAGAAAACAAAGCCGGAAATGGAAAGGGCATATGTTCCGGATATTCTGCCGTACCCGTAATCACTCCCCAGAAGGGTCAACTGATTCATAAGTCACCGATGTGTGACTAGGTGTCCGAGCCTGCATGCTTGTATTGCTATAAAGCTTCAAGCTAATGACGACTTGCGTGTTGTGTTATCAACATGGCAGCCTGGCTCCTGACACCTATTTTCCTGGTACTGAATCTCAGATAATCTACTTTAAATGTGTAACCTGAAGTATTAAAAATAAAAAATAAAAAATACATAGTTTAGGTAATCACTCTTTAGTAATGCACTAAAGCACATATGTAACTGATCAACAATAATGACTACACTCATGAAATGTACCTTACCCCAGTGTTTCCCAACCTTGGGCCTCCAGCTGTTTTTGGACTACAACTCCCATCATCCCTAGCTAGCAAGACCAGTGGTCAGGGATGATGGGAATTGTAGTTCAAAAACAGCTGGAGGCCCAAGGTTGGGAAACACTGCCTTACCCTTCCCTGATCATATGTGTATGTGGCCATTATTAGGGAAGATGGAAGATACCAGTATTCATAGGAAAAATGGATCCCTCCCAAGTGTGGAAAGTCGACTGCAATTCCAGCTGTAGCTTCCATGTGCTTTGAGTACCTAATCTAGAACTATATTTAGTGTCCTGTAGGTGAAGAGACGTGGTTGGGGCTGGCCAAAACTTTTTTACTCAGAAATAGATAAACATCCTTTAAATCTAATTCTGAAATATCTTTTGGTTGCATTTTATCCCCCCCCCCCGCCCACAAAGAAACAGTCATTACCCTAGATCTCACATTTTCTGTCCCCAGGAACCACCTGAAATGGCTGAACATTACTGGGGTCCACATTTGCAAATTGCTAAATTATTCATCCTGTGTTTTCCTTGTGACAAATGACTCTGCTTTCTTCAATTATTTCCTGGCCTAATTCAAAATGCTGGCTTTGACCTATAAGGGTGTATAAGGGACATTCTATTTTACATCAGTATTACTGGGTGGGAGAGGAGGCATTTTTCGTAAGGGTATATTTTTCTTCAGTAATCTTCTGTCCACGTTTGCTAATCTCCCCTGCCCACTGGATCATTGGAGAGTTTTGGCAGAAAGAGCCACACAAATAATTCATGGTTCATGGCAGAGCCAAGTCTTTCCCTTATCATTATGGAAATAATGGTGATTTGGCTCTTTAATTCTGCCAAAGCTCAAGGGATTTCTCTGAAGATCACATTTGGGACCAGGAACAGAAACAGCAGAATCAGGAATAACTGTACACAATTTTTTTGCATCCTGCCTGAAAATATATTGATTCTGCACTCTGTTGAGAGCTTGGACTGGGATTTGAGGCAGGCAGGGATGCTATCAGTTTGAAGCTTAGTATCAACCCCATTGGATGAGAAGCCCTTAGCTGAACTCCATCTGTATTAACAAAGTCCCTTGTGCAGCTTTGGTCTTGCAAGAGGGTTTCAGCAATTCTGAAGAGAAGAGCCACAAACAGGGTGGGTGACAGCAGCACATATGCCCATCAAAATGTTGCTTCTGCTGCTGCTCAGTACAGCCTATGGGATGTTGAAGCAAAAATGCCCCTTGAATTTAGTGAGAGATAGATATGATCCCTGGGACTATTATAGAGCAGGAGACCATCTCATTGGTGGGATTATTCCCACACTAAGTGGAGCATCCCTGCCAGGCTCTTTCTCCCAGGTTCCTTTTATCCACATATCTCCGTAAGTAAATTATGTGGGGATGAGTTTAATAGTACTCAAGCTGTAATCTAATGCTTTAAGCCTCTTGAAAAGAGACCATGGGCATTTCATTGCATCAGCCCATGCCAAATCCCAGTTTCTTCTAATATCTCCATTTTACAGTAGGGATGTGATTCTGGAATGGAGCGATATGAACCCTCCAGCGCCATGCAATCAGCCTATTTTCACCGGCTGGTGAGGTTCAGTTCAGACAATAATCTATGACCCATAAGAATTGTATCCTGATGTATATGTGTGAATCCCCTCAATATCTGTTTTATTTGATTTTATATTGTTGTTCTTTCAGATTTAAGCTGCATTTTCGTTTTAATGGATCTTGCTTTTATTTATTTTATTTATCAACTTGCACTTTGATGTGCTTTTGAACTGCTAGGTTGCAGAAACCACCCAATCACGCTCCAGATATAAGTGAATCCACAACCTGATTGGCTTACAGTAGAATTCCAGAATTAGCCAATCATGTGCAGCCCATTGTGTAAATAATGTATATAAAGCAGGTACTTTGAGGGGACTTTCATTCATTCCTCCTCACCACTATGAGCTGAATAAAGAGCATGAAATCACTTTGCGACTCTGAGTATATTTCACTATTCCTTGTTGCTTCAAAGTCCAACTGCCCTCTAAGTAGCTAAAGATTGAGCCACCCCCTCTCTGCTTAGTGGTAGCAGGAGCCCATGGGGTACCAGTCACTCACACAGGCTCTGTTGCCCTTTGGAAAACGGAGGCACAGCAGAGACTATCGTGGCTTTAAGAAAAATGGTTTATTCACATATTTACACCATCAGTCTGCATGGAGGGAGTTTGTGGTCCTTTCGAGAGGGGCTAGTACCCCAGATTAGTCCTGCAGCCCAAGGCATCTCTGCTAGCCAACCTCTCCCATAGATGGATCCCAGCCTTTCTTCCTCCTTCTTCCTCCCAGCAACCTTTTCCCCAAACTCCTCCTTCACACCCAGTTACTCTGGCAAGCTGAAATCCCAAATCCCCAGTCTCTGCTCACACCTCAGGTAAAGTTCTCTTGCACTGCCAGTGTCCCGCAATAGACCTTGATGTTCCTGGCTCAGCCAGGCTGTTTTGCATAGGCCAGCCCAGGAAATTCTCTGTAGTTTGAATTCTCCCTTTGGTTTTTGGGGGGCGAGGGGGTTCCCCTTAAAACCTATTGCAATATAAAATGGTCAGGCAAAAACATTCCTCTTTAACCAAGGCTTTCAGCTGATTAACATTCTTATGACCTTTAAAAAAAAATTGTGGGAGGGGGGACTACTGGTTTGTTTTTGTTTTTAATAGGTATTTTGTCTTCTCATTTTGTATTTTCATGTTGTAAACTGCCCAGTGATCTTCAGGTGGTATACAAAAAAAAACTAATAAATGAATTAATAACTAATAAAGAAACGTTTCACTCAGGGTTGGCAATTGGGATTCTGATTCTGATCAACTCAAGGTGCTTTCACTGTCCAGAAATCATACAATCATAGAATAGTAGAGTTGTAAATGCCCTTCAAATGTCAATTTGCCCACTCCCTTTCTGCAATGTACATCATGGCAGTTTTGGGATTTCGACTGAGGAGATGTACGTGCACATCAGGTCTCAGCCACGAAGTCTTTGGCTCTCCTGTGGCTTTTCTTACATCAAAGAGTTCTTATCAGGGTCAAATGTTGGCATGAGGTGTGGCACATATGTGCTGCCTTGAGCAAGTTGTTGTTGTTTAGTCGTTTAGTCGCGTCCGACTCTTTGTGACCCCCTGAACCAGAGAACGCCAGGCACTCCTGTCTTCCACTGCCTCCCGCAGTTTGGTCAGACTCATGTTTGTAGCTTCGAGAACACTGTCCAACCATCTCGTTCGATGTTCTCCTCTTCTCCTTGTGCCCTCCATCTTTCCCAACATCAGGGTCTTGAGCAAGAGGAGACTGCAAATGTGATGGGTCGCTTGGATGAATGGCCATCAGCAATTCCTGTGTTACAGGGGGTTGGCCTAGACTTTGGGGTCCCTGCCACCTCTACCATTTTCTGATTCTATGACTGTGACATATATTATTAAATGGAGGGTGACGTGTGAAATGTATGTTTTGTTGCAGAGAAGAACAAACAATTTTACTCCACAATCTGGCCTTCCTGCTCGCCATCCACGAGATCAACCAGAATCCCAGGCTCTTACCCAACATCACCCTGGGCTACAATATTTTTGAGAACTATCACAATGCAAGAATCACATACGACGCCATGGTAGAGCTGCTTTATACCGGTCATGCAAGTATTCCAAACTACAGGTGTGGAAGGCAGAATAACCTGCTGGCTGTTTTAGATGGTGCAGACTCTGAAATCTCTCTCCATATTTCGAACATGTTGGGCATCTACAAAATCCCACAGGTGTGAATTGGGGAGCAGTCTAATTTCACTTTGCTTTAAAATATTAAAGTTTGGCTGTCTGAGGGAGAAAGTTTCTGTTAGTAGCAATCTTCCTTCCTTCCTTCCTTCCTTCCTTCCTTCCTTCCTTCCTTCCTTCCTTCCTTCCTTCCTTCCTTCCTTCCTCCCTCCCTCCCTCCCTCCCTCCCTCCCTCCCTCCCTCCCTTCCTTCCTTCCTTCCTTCCTTCCTTCCTTCCTTCCTTCCTTCTGTCCATCTGGACTGACAGAATCCTATGTTATGGAGAGGAGACCTGTATTTCACGAAATTCAAACAAAGCCAAGCCAAACACTTTTGTTTTCTGTTCCCATCCAGGTTAGTTATGGGTTTGTCTCCCATGACATCAATGATAAAACTCAATTCCCTTTTTTCTACCGGATGATCCCCAAAGATGACCACCAATACACAGGGATTGTCAAGTTGCTCCTGCATTTCAGATGGACATGGATCGGTCTCTTTGCTCCAGAGAATGACAACGGAGAAAGGTTCATGAGGTCCTTGACCCCTCTGCTCACCTCGAATGGTGTTTGTGCTGCCTTCTCATACAGAATCCCAGAAATGACTCGGTATTTAGTGAAAATTCAGGTTGATTCATTCCTCACATGGAGACAAGTCAATGTATTTGTTCACTATGCAGAGACTCGTTCTTTCTTCAGCGGAATATTCTTTATAAATCAAATACTCACATTGTGGCTACAGTCCACTGAGGGGAAAGTCTGGATCACCACAGCTTTGTGGGACATCACCCCAACACTGTCTGACTGGAGATTACAACTCCAGCACCGCCACTGTTTCTTTTCCTTCTTAATTCAGACAGAGGTTTCCCTAAAACACGACAATTTTGACTTCAGTCGCTTAGTTCCTTACTGGCGGACAATATTTGATTGTTTCATTTCAAAGCACTTGTTTTCTGCGAAAGAACGTCTCAGATGTGAACAAAAAGGGGAATTGCCCCTGGATATTCTTGCGCAGAGTCTTTCTCCAGACAACTACAACATCTATAGCAGTGCGTATGCTGTGGCACATGCCTTAAATGCTGCTTACTCATTCAGATCCAAGCAGGTGGCAATGATGGGTGGAGGAGACGGGCAGAGGCTTCAGAGGCTACAGCCATGGCAGGTATTCCCTTTTCCATCACTGATAGTACTAATGAACTGTGCAAAAGTGTTCTATCATTATTTAAAACAGGCTTTGTGGAGATCCCACAACCACTCTCCACTTCTTCAATATTTATGCATTTTGGAAGGGTATCTCACCAATCAGGGTTTGTTTGTTTTTTGCGGGTTGGGGGTGGCATTGATACAGAAAAAGCAACAACCTTTTCTTATATTTCTAACCCATGGTGGAGGAACTTCTGAGGCAGCCAAATTTAATGTGTGTGTGTGTGTTAAAGCAATGAAAGTGAATGGGGGGAAAGAAGGAAAGTGCAAGAATTACAATAAGAAATATATAGTATGATACAGTAACTATAATCAATTACATTTCATAGAATCTTAGAGTTGGAAGGGATCCAAGGGCTATCTAGTCTAACCCCTTGCAATGGTGGAATAATTCCCATACATTGTTATATAGATATATGAAAAATATATGAAGCTCGGATACAACACCAGACTTTGGAAAAAGAAGCCACACTTGCTGTTATGGAACATATATTAAGGTTTATTTCATTTTTTGCTGTATGCAGGGATGTAAAGGGGAAGCTGATCAGTAAATACTGGGGGAGTCATCTAGAGACTGATTAAGATTTTGAGTAGTAACAGCGGATCTTCATGGACATATCTTATAAGGAGAGCAGGAAGCCAGTTTGGGAATTAAATTACATTGTATTAAATTGAAGCAATCCGGCAAGATTTGTAATAATTTGGAAAATTGATAAAAAATAAGAATTGGAAAATGCGGCAAGATGCACAGGGTAACGGTGAGGGAATCCCTCAGGTGCCTTGAAACCAGCAGGTGCTTTCCCTACTAAGCCCAGAAAGAAAGAAAGTGAACGGGAGAGAAAGAGAAGAGAGGGGAAGGGGCTGTCCATTCAAGCAGCAGGAGGAGTGGAGTGAGCTTTCGAGGCAGAATTGGTATATCTGGTGATCCAGTGCTGAAAAGCCTCCATGGCCGCCTACCCAGAGTCAGAAGAGTTTTGTTTCAACCAGGGACAGTCGGAATCCGGTGCTAAAAGCTTGATGTCTGGGACCATTGTGCAAGATTTGGGTACAATCAGAGCAACAAAACATAATTTCCAATAAAAGAACCTCACGTTTTGCCCCATCCCCAAACGAGAAGCACTGAAGTGATGCTCTTTTTATCCGTGTGTCGTTCTAGTTCCACTCATTTCTGAGGAACTTTAGATCTTACAACGCCTCCATGGATGCGGATGGGGAGTTGGCCGCCAACTTTGATATTTTTACCAGGGTGGTGTGGCCCAACAATTCTGTGGCTTCTGTGAAAATTGGGACTCTCAAGCAGCAAGCAGCTCCAGACAAAAGGTTCAGCATTGACAAAGATGCCATTGTGTGGTTTGGGCAGCTTGCTCAGGTGAGGAAAACCAAGGGTCAAGAATCCCAGTTATTCAGTGCCTTCAGAACACTGTTGTTGTTTAGTCGTTTAGTCGTGTCCGACTCTTTGTGACCCCATGGACCAGAGGACGCCAGGCACTCTTGTCTTCCACCGCCTACAACAGTTTGGTCACACTCATGCTGGTAGCTTCGAGAACACTGTCCAACCATCTTGTCCTCTGTCGTCCCCTTCTCCTTGTGCCCTCCATCTTTCCCAACATCACGGTCTTTCCCAGGGAGTCTTCTCTTCTCATGAGGTGGCCAAAGTATTGGAGCCTCAGCTTCAGGATCTGTCCCTCCAGTGAGCACTCAGGGCTGATTTTCTTAAGAATGGATGCGTTTAATCTTCTTGTAGTCCATGGGACTCTCAAGAGTCTTCTCCAGCACCATAATTCAAAAGCACTTCAGGTGGGGTTTATCTGCAGAAACACCCAGTGAGCCCCTCACCCTACTGCAGTAAATATTAAGGCTCTTCTCATCCTAAGGCATTTCATAGAATCATAGTATTGCACAGCTGGAAGGGATCCTAAGGATCATCTAGTCCAACTCTCTGCAATGCAAGAATCTCAGCTAAAGCATCCATGACAGATGCCCATCGAACTTCTGCTTTAAAACTGCCAGGGAAAGAGTCCACAACCTCCCGAGGGAGACCAGAAAGTTCTTTCTGATGTTTAATTGGAATCTCCTTCCTTGTAACTTGAAGGCATTGGTTCCGGTCCTACCCTCCGGAGCAGGAGAAAACAAGCTTGCTCCATCTTCCATGTGGCAGTGAAGCTTTGCATCCATCTCATCTGCTTAATTTGACCCCAGATTGGACTAGATGCTGATTATCAGTTTAGAGAATGCATTTACAACAGATCAATGATAGGTGGTTTCCGATTCTGAGAAAATAATGGGTCTCTGGTCTAATCCACAAGGACCCTTTTCTGTGGGGCAGAAGCTAGAGCAATTTTCTAGTAAAATGAGGAGTGATTGTGTATTTTCTTTGCCTGTTACTCAGTTCTGTGGCTTATTGACTCATCCCTATCACTTTTTATTTGATATTCCTTCATTTTATGGTTAGACACTTCCACATTCAAGGTGCAGCAAAAGCTGCTCTTCTGGATACGTCAAAGTGATTCAAGAAGGAAAGCCGCTTTGCTGCTATGCTTGTGCTCAATGTCCCAGTGGGACCATCTCCACCCAGGAAGGTAAGGAATTCCAGAGGGAAAGGAAGCCCTTTCAGAACCAGGCATGTCCCACCAACTAGAAGACAAACACAACACCCTGTGTTGCAAAATGTAACAATCAATGCAAATGCAACACGCTGGCTAATAACTGGTAGTGGATATATAATTAATTACAATGTCACTCAAAATATGCTAATACGCCACTACAAAATAATGTATCTATCATACGGTACATCTCACAAAATATACAAGTGACTTTAAGCTGTTGTATATAAAAGAGTCAAATGAGGAGTCAAAAAAGTCAATGAATAGTGAGGAACGCCAAGCTGTCTCTCAAAGGAAGACATCCTATGAAAGTCTCAAAGGAAGACGTCTCTCAGAAGTCTTAAAAGGAAGTCTGAAGAGGACAGTGTATCTGGAACAGTTCACTGTTTCGGAATAAAGTCTTCATCAGCTGGAAATGGAATAGAAGGCATTGCTAGCAATGAATGACAACAAAACTGAGCAACCTTCATGAATGTTATACAGTAAAACAAAATATATAAAGAGGTACTGTACATACCGAATAATTATCAGTGAGATATTCATACTAGTGTTGATTACCACCAACTAGAAGAGGCTGACCCGAAAGGGTAGACAGAGTGAAGCCAGGAGTCTCAATAGCATGATTTTGGACATTAAAGGTCTCTGGTATAAGCTGCCACCCAATATATTATGGTATCTTGAAGAATCAAGACTAATATAAAGACCTGTATGATACATGGAACAAAAATCATAGGACAATGAAGTAACTCTTTATCATTGCAGATGCAGACCATTGCAACAAATGTCCAGAAGATGAGCACCCAAGCAAGAACCAAGATCAGTGTGTCCCCAAGATTTTCAGCTTCCTAGCCTATGAAGACAAGTTGGGGATCCTCTTGGTTTCCATTGCCCTCCTCTTATTTTTAATCACAAGCTTTGTGTTAGGAATCTTCATTAGATTCCGGGAAACCCCCATTGTCAAAGCCAACAATCGGGACCTCTCCTACATCCTCCTCGTCTCTCTCTTGCTCTCCTTTTCGTTCTCCTTCCTCTTCATTGGCCGGCCAAGGAAATTGACCTGCCTTCTCCGACAAACGGCCTTCAGCATCATCTTCTCTGTTGCTGTGTCTTCTGTATTAGCTAAAACCATCACTGTGGTGCTGGCCTTCATGGCCACAAAACCTGGGAACAAGGTGAGGAGATGGCTGGGGAAGAGTCTGGCCAACTCCATTATCATTTCCTGTTCTTGCGTTCAAGTTATCATCTGCAGCACCTGGCTGGGGGTGTCTCCCCCATTCCCAGATTCTGATATGCAGTCTCAGCCTGGAGAGATCATCCTGCAATGCAACGAAGGGTCTGTTGCCATGTTTTATGGTGCCCTCGGCTACATGGGCTTCCTGGCTGCCATCTGCTTCACAGTGGCTTTCCTGGCCAGGAAGCTGCCTGGGGCCTTCAATGAAGCCAAGCTGATCACCTTCAGCATGCTGGTTTTCTGCAGTGTTTGGGTGTCCTTTGTTCCCACCTACCTGAGCACCAAGGGGAAGTACATGGTAGCCGTGCAGGTCTTCTCTATGTTAGCCTCCAGTGCTGGTCTCCTGGGCTGCATCTTCATCCCAAAGTGCTACATTATTGTACTGAGGCCTGATCTGAATACAAAGGAGCACCTGACAACAAAAACTAAAGATGGCATCTGACTTAAAATATTATTTTATAGTTGAACTGCAGTGCAGCAGTAATGGAACTGCAGTACTTCTCATTTAAGTGTAGCTTCACACACGGTTAATCCCATTTATTTCTTTAATTAATTAATTTCATAAAATTTACGCTCCACTTTGTTGTAGGGAAAAATAACTCAAAGCAGTTTCCAAAAGGATAAAGCAATAAAATTATCCTTTCATGTAACAAATGGCAAAACCACAATAGAATAAACTAAGACAAATTAAAACTGTTACAAGCTTTATAAACATCTGAGTAGGCCTGTCTGAATAAGAATGTTGGCAACAATAAAAATCAATGCTCAGAGGACCCCCAAGGAGACGAGGGTGGAGGCTGAAAGAGCACTCCACAAGGGAGGGTGCTCCAACAGGGGCGAGGGGCTGCCAGCTCTGCAGGCGAGGGATGACATAAGTGGGCTTCTGAGGAGCCGCAGAAAGAATGGAGTTGGTCAAGGGAGCTGTGGACTCAAAAAGATTGAAAACCTCTGGTGTAACCAATTAGAAGTGAACATGAGGGGTTCATGAGTTGTCCACGTGCTCAGGTATCCAATTACAGTGGTGCCTCGGGTTACATATGCTTCAGGTTACATACGCTTCAGGTTACAGACTCCGCTAACCCAGAAATAGTGCTTCAGGTTAAGAACTTTGCTTCAGGATGAGAACAGAAATCGTGCTCCAGCGGCGTGGCCTCAGCAGGAGGCCCCATTAGCTAAAGTGGTGCTTCAGGTTAAGAACAGTTTCAGGTTAAGAACAGACCTCTGGAATGAATTAAGTACCACTGTATATTGCTTGGAAAGATTGGGCACGAGGTAATCATATACAGTGGTACCTCGGGTTAAGAACTTAATTCGTTCCAGAAGTCCGTTCTTAACCTGAAACTGTTCTTAACCTGTGGTACCACTTTAGCTAATGGGGCATCCTACTGCTGCTGCACGATTTCTTTTCTCGTCCTGAAAGTTCTTAACCCAAGGTACTATTTCTAGGTTAGCGGAGTCTGTAACCTGAAGCCTCTGTAACCCGAGGTACCACTGTATAGAAAAAGTTATAAAAGTGCCTTGATGTCCATACAAGTTGCCCAACCTCTGGGCCACTCTTGTTGCAGCTTGCATAAATCGGAATCCTTTCCACACACTGTTTATGTTCTTTTTGCTTAAAGAACCGGAGGAACTAAGACCCTCTTTGTAGGGTAACAATACGCAGGTGAGGTAACAAGGTTTAGTGAGCAGGAAGAATCAGAGGCAGAGGGCAATTCAGACTCTGAGGCAAAAAATGAGGTTGGAGAAGTGTGAAACTAGGAGACAGAGAGATAGGCTGCTTCAAAAGCCATGGAGTCTTCTCCTCACTCTGGCTGCACCCAGTTCCCCTCTCGCTTGGTCTCCAAGGACATGCAGAGAAATGAAACAGGCTGAACAGAAATCAGTTGTGCAAAGGCGCAGATTGAAACTGCTGTATACAATTAATACCTTGGTTTTCGAACAGCTTAGTTCTCAAGCAACGTGGAACTCGAACGTCGCAAACCCGGAAGTAGGTATTCCGGTTTGCGAACTTTGCCTCAGAAGCTGAATGTCTGGCACAACTTCCTTTTTTTTAAAAAAAAAAATAATTTTTATTAACTGGCCAATCACATCAAATTAAATCACATCATATAAATTCCGAATTACAAAGACAAATTTTTAAATTTTGTTGGGGGAACCCATGCTTCAAGATCCAAAGGGGGATTCAGATCATCTTCTTATTACTGCGTTAATGTCCAAATCAGTCCCAATCAGTGCAAACAAAGTTCATAATTCTATCCAGTCTTATCTTGGTATTGCCACATCATATCTTGTTCGTATAATTTCTCTTTTTCCTTTACGATCTCTTCTGTTAGTCTCCTTAAGCCGATAGCAAGTGTAATAATCCTGTGTGGATTTCCCGTTCCTCCACTAAGTCCAGATGGTTTCCATATATCTCCTTCGTAGATAACATCACTTTTTCCATCGTAAATTTTGGCATTTGTTGCTCTTAAGTCCCACCGAGGAGTTGATTCACCATATGTAAACAACTCTATTTCTCTCTTTCTCCTCCCAGACCCAAGAGCTCCCACAATGCCTCACAAAATGGCGACGGTATTTTTTTTCTGAGTGCGACACTCCAAAACTCTTAACTTTCCAGCTTCGTCTTGAAACATTGCTTTGGATCGAAAGTTTATCTCCACACAGCCTTAAATCCACAGCTTAAGTCCTTAATTTCTGACTCATTAGGGGAGGGGGTTTCTTGTTAAGTCACATAAAGAGGAAGAGGCAGGTTTCCCCCCTCCCCCCTCAGTCATTTGTCATACCGTATCTTGACGTTCTTCTCGTGTTTTATTGTTGTCTTGTTATCAGAGATCTCTTCTGTCAGCAGTATTTACTCCCCTTATTCCTTGATGTATGTGCAATTAATCACGTCCAAATTGTTTCTTTTAAAGATCATTGCAACCAGCGGCGCGAATCGGGAACGGCGTCGAGGAGTGCCGAAAATCCCACAGGAGGGCTTTGTGCCTAGTGCCCCCACCCCCACAAATTCGGGGGTGGTATAGGGCACAGCAGGCAAGGGCCGTCCCCCCCCCAATCCTGGGGGGGTTAGGGAGTCTAATTACCCCCATCATAGCCTCCAAATTACCTCGTGTGGATCGGAGAGATGTTATTGTCAGCCATCTTCCGATGCGCCCCCTAGTGGCCCCCCTCCGTCTGGCACAACTTCTGATTGCCTGCAGGACACTCCTGCAGCCACTCCTTGGTTTCCGAACGTTTCGGAAGTCGAACGGACTTCTGGAATGCATTCTGTTCGAAAACCAACACACAACTATATATATATACTTTATAATTTGTGTAAATGAGAAGTAAAAATTAGTAGCATGATAGAACATTCAAGCACTGCATGGCTGGATTAACTCCAAAGTTTGTGGAACTCAAGGTCGTGGAGAAACGGCAGGCATTGGGGTGATGCATCTATTGGAAGTGCACAAACAGCCTTAGGATCAGAAGTAACGGCATATTTGTGCCATCTGGGGAACCAGGAGAAGGAAAGAAAAAATCACCAATCAGCTTTTTGCTTTAACAGGTGGTGGTGATCTTTCTCTGGTCAGTATGGCGTCCGCCCTGTTTGACCTCAGGTGAAAACTTTAACAAATTCATCAAGGGAAGTCTCATGAAGACAGTGTTGCAGTGGTTTATGATTGGTCACGGGTCAACAAAGCTGACCTACCTTTCTTTGTACCTTAAAGCAAATTAATCTAGTCAGTTTCATGTGAGATTACACTCCACTGAAAAGTTTTTGGCAGCAGGTAATAAAGACAATCAACATGACTGTACAGAACAATCTTAAATTTGCAGAGGAGTCGGGAAGCAGCCAACAAAAGAGAGGCTCACATTCTTCCCAGACAGTAGTTTATCAATTCCCCGTTGCTGTGAGAAGGACAGGAATGCAGAGTGTGCTGGAGAGGAACTGACTCTCTCAAGTGACACAGGCAATGTCAGAATGTGGGAGTGGGGCAAGCAGTTCCGGAAGGAGAGTTAATTCATCCAAGGAGCAGACGTATGGGAAAGGTCTTAGACAGAAAACAAAGTCGGAAACAGAAAGGGCATATGATCCGGATATTCTGCCGTACCCGGAATCACTCCCCAGAAGGGTCAACTGCCTATTGTCATTAACACTTCTGCACACTGTATAAGAGCTCCAAAGGAGTCGGGAAGCAAGAGAGAGGCACGCAAGAGAGAGGCTCGCATTCTTCCCAGACAGTAGTTAATCAATTCTCCATTGCTGCGAGAAGGACAGGAATGCAGAGTGTGCTGGAGAGAAACTGACTCTCTCAAGTGACACAGGTAATGTCAGAATGCGGGAGTGGGGGAAGCAGTTCCACACCGGAAGGAGAGTTAATTCATCCAAGGAGCAGACGTATGGGAAAGGTCTTAGACAGAAAACAAAGCCGGAAATGGAAAGGGCATATGTTCCGGATATTCTGCCGTACCCGGAATCACTCCCCAGAAGGGTCAACTGATTCATAAGTCACCGATGTGTGACTAGGTGTCCGAGCCTGCATGCTTGTATTGCTATAAAGCGTCAAGCTAATGACGACTAATGATGACATGTTATCAACATGGCAGCCTGGCTCCTGACACCTATTTTCCTGGTACCGAATCTTACATAATCTACTTTAAACGTGTAACCCGAAGTATTAAAAAATAAAAATAAAAAAGACATTGTTTAGGTAATCACTCTTTAGTAATGCACTAAAGCACATATGTAACTGATCAGCAATAATGACTACACTCATGAAATGTACCTTACCCTTCCCTGATCATATGTGTATGTGGCCATTATTAGGGAAGATGGAAGATACCAGTATTCATAGGAAAAATGGATCCCTCCCAAGTGTGGAAAGTTGACTGCAATTCCAGCTGTAGCTTCCATGTGCTTTGAATACCTAATGTGGAACTATATTTAGTGTCCTGTAGGTGAGGAGATGTGATTTGGGCTGGCCAGAACTGTTTTACTCAGAAATAGATAAACATCCTTTAAATCTAATTCTGAAATATCTTTTGGATGCATTTTATCCCTCCCCCCCCCACCCACAAAGAAATAGTCATTGCCCTAGATCTCACATTTTCTATCCCCAGGAACCACCTGAAATGGCTGAACATTACTGGGGTCCATGTTTGCAAATGGCTAAATTATCCATCACATGTTTTCCTTGTGACAAATGACTCTGCTTTCTTCAATTATTTCCTGGCCTAATTCAAAATGCTGGCTTTGACCTATAAGGGTGTATAAGGGACATTCTATTTTACATCAGTATTACTGGGTGGGAGAGGAGGTCCTTTTGTGCCCGTTAAGATTTTTTGAAAAGCTTTTCATGATACAGACAACCCCTTCCCAAAAGTCCCACTATTTCAGGGCTTGGGTGAGGTGTAGGTCAGCAATTAAAACAACAGAGAAGTCAGTAAATTTAACACTTTATTCCAAGTGAAACAGAAGCAGTCTGGTCTAGTGATCCCAGTAACCCTTCTCTGCAGCTTTTGCCCTGATGGGTTAGTTGTGAGGACTGAAGGCCCCCACCATCCCACTGCCCACTAATGCTACTCCTCTCCACGGTCTATCCCAAGCAGTTTCAATCTGCGCCTTTGCACAACTGATTTCTGTTCAGCCTGTTTCATTTCTCTGCATGTCCTTGGAGACCAAGAGAGAGAGAAGCTGGGTGCAGCCAGAGGGAAGAGGAGACTCCATGGCTTTTGAAGCAGCCTACCCCTCTGTCTCCTAGTTCCACACGTCTCCAACCTCGCTTTCTACCTCAGAGTCTGAACTGTCCTCTGCCTCCGACTCTTCCTGCTCACTAAAACTTGTTACCTCACCTGCGTATTGTTACCCTGCAAAGGGGGTCTTAGTTCCTCTGGTTCTTCAAGCGAAAAGAAGACAAACAGTGTGTGGTAAGGATTCCATTTTATGCAAGCTGCAGCAGGAGTGGCCCAGAGGATATCTCCAAAAGCTGGGCAACTTGTATGCGCTTCAAGGCACTTTTATAACTGTTTCTATACAGTGGTAGCTCGGGTTACAGATGCTTCAGGTCACATATGCTTCAGGTTACAGACTCCGCTAACCCAGAAATAGTACCTTGGGTTAAGAACTTTGCTTCAGGATGAGAAAAGAAATCGTGCAGCGGCAGCGGGAGGCCCCATTAGCTAAAGTGGTACCTCAGTTTAAGAACACTTTCAGGTTAAGAACGGACTTCTAGAACGAATTAAGTTCTTAAACCGAGGTACCACTGTATATGATTACCTCATGCCCGATCTTTCCAAGCAATATACAGTGGTACTTAATTCGTTCCGGAGGTCTGTTCTTAACCTGAAACTGTTCTTAACCTGAAGTACCACTTTAGCTAATGGGGCCTCCTGCTGACGCCACGCCGCTGGAGCACGATTTCTGTTCTCATCCTGAAGCAAAGTTCTTAACCTGAAGCACTATTTCTGGGTTAGCAGAGTCTGTAGCCTGAAGCGTATGTAACCTGAAGCATATGTAACCCGAGGCACCACTGTAATTGGATACCTGAGCATGTGGACAACTCATGAACCCCTCATGTTCACTTCTATAATAATAATAATTTATTATTTGTACCCCGCCCATCTGGCTGGGTTTCCCCAGCCACTCTGGGCGGCTTCCAACAGAAATGAAAAATACACTAAAATGTCACATATTAAAAACTTCCCTGAACAGGGCTGCCTTCAGATGTCTTCTGAATGTCAGGTAGTTGTCCATCGCCTTGACATCCGGTGGGAGGGCATTCCACAGGGCGGGCGCCACCACTGAGAAGGCCCTCTGCCTGGTTCCCTGCAACTTGGCCTCTCGCAGGGAGGGAACTGCCAGAAGGCCCTCGGAGCTGGACCTCAGTGTCTGGGCAGAACAATGGGGGAGGAGACGCTCCTTCAGATATACTGGACCGAGGCCATTTAGGGCTTTAAAGGTCAGCACCAACACTTTGAATTGTGCTCGGAAACGTACTGGGAGCCAATGTAGGTCTTTCAAGACCGGTGTTATATGGTCTCGGCGGCCGCTCCCAGTCACCAGTCTAGCTGCCGCATTCTGGATTAGTTGTAGTTTCCGGGTCACCTTCAAAGGTAGCCCCACGTAGATAACCAGAGCATGTACCACTCTGGCAAGACAGTCCGCAGGCAGATAGGGTCTCAGCCTACGTACCAGATGGAGCTGGTAAACAGCTGCCCTGGATACAGATTTGACCTGTGCCTCCATGGACAGATGTGAGTTCAAAATGACTCCCAGGCTGTGCACCTGGTCCTTCAGGGGCACAGTTACCCCATTCAGGACCAGGGAATCCTCCACACCTGCCCGCCTCCTGTCCCCCCAAAACAGTACTTCTGTCTTGTCAGGATTCAACCTCAATCTGTTAGCCGCCATCCATCCTCCAACCGCTTCCAGACACTCACACAGGACCTTTACCGCCTTCACTGGTTCTGATTTAAAAGAGAGGTAGAGCTGGGTATCATCTGCATATTGATGAACACCCAGCCCAAACCTCCTGATGATCCCTCCTAGCGGCTGCATGTAGATGTTGAAAAGCATGGGGGAGAGGACAGAACCCTGAGGCACCCCACAAGTGAGCGGCCAGGGGTCTGAACACTCATCAACCCCACCACCACTTTCTGAACACGGCCCAGGAGGAAGGAGCGGAACCACTGTATGACAGTGCCCCCAGCTCCCAGCCCCTCAAGACGGTCCAGAAGGATGTCGTGGTCGATGGTATCAAACGCCGCTGAGAGATCCAGCAGAACTAGGAAACAGCTCTCACCTTTGTCCCTAGCCCGCCGGAGATCATCAACCAGTGCGACCAAGGCAGTTTCAGTCCCATGATGAGGCCTGAATCCCGACTGGAAGGGATTCAAATGGTCCGCTTCTTCCAGGCGTGCCTGGAGTTGTTCAGCAACCACTCGCTCAATCACCTTGCCCAAGAATGGAAGGTTTGAGACTGGGCGATAATTGGCCATCGTGGCCGCATCTAAAGATGGTTTTTTAAGAAGCGGTTTGATAACCGCCTCTTTCAGCGGGTCTGGGAAGGCTCCCTCACGGAGGGAAGCATTCACCACCCCACAAAGCCCATCGCCCAGTCCTTCCCGGCTAGCTTTTATAAGCCAGGATGGGCAAGGATCCAGGAGACAGGTGGTTGGCTTCACTCGTCCAAGCAGCCTGTCCACATCCTCGGAGGTAACAGATTGAAATTGATCCCACACAACTTGACCAGACAGGACTCTAGCACTCTCCCGCCCCGGCCCTGCTCCCACGGTGGAGTCTACTTCTTCCCGAATCTGAGCGATTTTATCTGCAAAAAAAATTGCAAAATCATTGCAGGAGAACATGTGGCCCGTACTGGGCTCCGATGTTACAGGTGGTTCCGCTAAATTGTGAACCACCTGAAAGAGTCTCCTGCTGCTGTTTTCTGCAGATGCAATAGAGGCGGTGAAGAAAGTCTTCTTCGCCGTCGCTGTCGCCACTTGGTAGGCTCGACGTTGAGCTCTAACCCGTGTCCGGTCAGATTCAGAATGAGTTATCCGCCACCGGCGCTCTAGCCGTCTCAACGATTGTTTCATTGCCCTCAGATCTGTGGAAAACCACGGGGCTCTCTGGGCTTCATGCAATCGGAGAGGGCGCTTCGGAGCCAAACAGTCAATAGCCCTGGTTAACCCCACATTCCAGCGGGCCACCAGGGAATCGGCTGAAAGGCCATCAACATGGGATAAAGCATCCCCTACCACTCTCTGGAAACCATTTGGATCCATTAAGTGGCGGGGGCGGACCATCCGAATCGGTCCCACCTCCCTGCAGAGGGGATGGGTCGCAGAGAAGTCTAGTTGCACCAGGAAGTGGTCTGACCATGGCACTTCTTTCGTTTCACTTTTACTTAGTGTCAGATCACCAACATCCGTAGAGGTAAACACCAGGTCCAAGGCATGTCTGCGGCTATGGGTTGGGCCAGACTTATTCAGGGACAGCCCCATGGAGGCCATGCTTTCCACGAAGTCCCGAGCGGCCCCTTGTAAGGTCGTGTCGGCATGGATGTTAAAATCCCCTAGGACGACCAAGCTAGGTGTCTCCAGGAGAACATCCGCCACGACCTGAAGTAGCTCGGGCAGGGAATCCTTGGTGCAGCGGGGAGGTCGGTACACCAAAAGGAATCCTGTACTGCCCCTATTGCCCAACTTCCAGAACATGCACTCAGAAAACTGGGTCTTCCCAATAGGACGCCTGGTGCAAACTAATGACTTCCTAAAAATCACTGCAACCCCCCCTCCCCGCCCACATGACCTGGGTTGCTGTGCGTAAGAGAAACCTGGTGGACAAGCGGCAGCAAGGACAGGCCCATCTGCTTCATCCAACCAAGTCTCTGTTACACATGCCAGGTCAAGTCCTCCATCCATGATCAAGTCATGGATGGCAGTGGTCTTATGAATCATTGACCTGGCATTGCACAGCAACACTTTCAGGTCATGTGGGTATCCCTTGCTGATTCTAGTATTCATCCGGTCAGGACCAGACCCAGAGGCAGGGATAGTCCTCAGACAACGACTAAACCTGCCTCCTCTGTAATGACATGGTCTGGTCTTAGCGTAACTCCTCCTCCTACCCGTGATCACTGAGATCGGTTGTCCCAGTGCATTCCCCCCTGTGAAACATATCCCAGCCATTTTGTGGGCTGGGGCCCATTCCCCGGCAGCCCTGACCCCTCCCCTTAAGAGCAAAATAACCCCTTTAAAAAACAAAACAAAAAAAAACCCACACAAATACAACAATACAAACAAAAAACAATAAAAATTACAAAAATTACAAAAACATAAAATCAAACAAATTCCCAGGCCCAATAAACATCCACCGCACCCCCCCCATACAAAAAATTCAAAATAAAAATTTTAAAACATTTTAAAAGCACTCTGCAGCCCTCCAGCAGTGACAGCAACTGTTCTAGTGAGGCCCGTCAGGCCCTGCCCCAGGCCAGATGGTGAGTGGCAGGAAGGAGCAGGACCCCATACACTCACACAGGAGGGTCCTCCCGGGCAGCAGAGTCCAGCAGTCCTTTATGAGGCTTCAGGCCCCGCCCCAGGCCAGATGGTGAGTGGCAGGAAGGAGCAGGGCCCTCTAATTGGTTACACCAGAGGTTTTCAATCTTTTTGAGTCCACAGCTCCCTTGACCAACTCCATTCTTTCTGCGGCTCCTCAGAAGCCCACTTATGTCATCTCTCGCCTGCAGAGCTGGCAGCCCCTCGCCCCTGTTGGAGCACCCTCCCTTGTGGAGTGTCCTTTCAGCCTCCCCCCTCGTCTCCTTGGGGGTCCTCTGAGCAGCAGTCGCCACCGCCCCTGGTCCCTGAGCAACGCCATGCCCCAAAGAGAGGTGCTGCCAGGCCTGCATGGTGGAAAGGCTCCCCTTTGGCACTTGCCACTCAGCTCCCAGGCAGGCCTTGCACCCAGATGGCCAGGCGGAACATCTGACAAGAGGTGAATTAGGAGGGGAGTTGAGAGAGAGACCAATAGCTGCTGCCAGTGGGAGTATCTTGTGATGCACATGTAAGAGGCTTGAGAATTGCTGGTTGCTTCTTTCTTTCAGTGTGACAGCCCCCCGTTAGACCCAACTCGGTGAGCCTGCCCTGTACAGAAACAACCGTAGCCAAGAAGGAAAGACCAGCAGCTGCCAATGGCCAGTTTGATGGATGACAAGGCAATAAACCAGCACTTCTAAAACATGAAGTACAAAAGCTTTGTGACTAGTGGTGAGTTATTATGCATTGATTTTTATTGTTGCCAACATTCTTATTTAGACAGGCCTACTCAGATGTTTATAAAGCTTGTAAGAGTTTTAATTCGTCTTAGTTTATTCTATTGTGGTTTTGCCTTTGTTACATGAAAGGATAATTTTATTGCTTTATCCTTTTGGAAACTGCTTTGAGTTATTTTTCCCTACAACAAAGTGGAGCGTAAATTTTATGAAATTAATTAATTAAAGAAATAAATGGGATTAACCGTGTGTGAAGCTACACTTAAATGAGAAGTACTGCATTTCCATTACTGCTGCACTGCAGTTCAACTATAAAATAATATTTTAAGTCAGATGCCATCTTTAGTTTTTGTTGTCAGGTGCTCCTTTGTATTCAGATCAGGCCTGAATATGATGATGTAGCACTTGGGAAGAAAGATGCAGCCCAGGAGACCAGCACTGGAGGCCAACATAGAGAAGACCTGCACGGCTACCATGTATTTTCCCTTGGTGCTCAGGTAAGTGGGAACAAAGGACACCCAAACACTGCAGAAGACCAGCATGCTGAAGGTGATCAGCTTGGCTTCATTGAAGGCCCCAGGTAGCTTCCTGGCCAGGAAAGCCACTGTGAAGCAGATGGCAGCCAGGAAGCCCATGTAGCCAAGGGCACAATAAAACATGGCAACAGACCCTTCGTTGCATTGCAGGATGATCTCTCCAGGCTGAGACTGCATATCAGAATCTGGGAATGGGGGAGACACCCCCAGCCAGGTGCTGCAGATGATAACTTGAACGCAAGAACAGAAAATGATAATGGAGTTGGCCAGACTCTTCCCCAGCCATCTCCTCACCTTGTTCCCAGGTTTTGTGGCCATGAAGGCCAGCACCACAGTGATGGTTTTAGCCAGTACAGAAGACACAGCAACTGAGAAGATAATGGTGAAGGCCATTTGTCGGAGAAGGCAGGTCACTTTCCTTGGCCGGCCAATGAAGAGGAAGGAGGACAAAAAGGAGAGCAAGAGAGAGACGAGGAGGATGTAGGAGAGGTCCCGATTGTTGGCTTTGACAATGGGGGTTTCCTGGAATCTAATGAAGATTCCTAACACAAAGCTTGTGATTAAATATAAGAGGAGGGCAATGGAAACCAAGAGGATCCCCAACTTGTCTTCATAGGCTAGGAAGCTGAAAATCTTGGGGACACACTGATCTTGGTTCTTGCTTGGGTGCTCATCTTCTGGACATTTGTTGCAATGGTCTGCATCTGCAATGATAAAGAGTTACTTCATTGTCTTATGATTTTTGTTCCATGTATCATGCAGGTCTTTGTATTAGTCTCGATTCTTCAGGATGGCATAATATATTGGGTGGCAGCTTATACCAGAGACCTAGAATGTCCTAAATCATGCTATTGAGACTCCTGGCTTCACTCTGTCTACCCTTTCGGGTCAGCCTCTTCTAGTTGGTGGTAATCAACACCAGTATGAATATCTTACTGATATTTATTCGGTATGTACAGTACCTCTTTATATATTTTGTTTTACTGTATAACATTCGTGCAGGTTGCTCAGTTTTGTTGTCATTCATTGCTAGCAATGCCTTCTATTCCATTTCCAGCTGATGAAGACTTTATTCCGAAACAGTGAACTGTTCCGGATACACTGTCCTCTTCAGACTTCCTTTTAAGACTTCTGAGAGACGTCTTCCTTTGAGACTTTCATAGGACGTCTTCCTTTGAGAGACAGCTTGGCGTTCCTCACTATTCATTGACTTGTTTGACTCCTCATTTGACTCTTATATATACAACAGCTTAAAGTCACTTGTATATTTTGTGAGATGTACCGTATGATAGATACATTATTTTGTAGTGGCGTATTAGCATATTTTGAGTGACATTGTAATTAATTATATATCCACTACCAGTTATTAGCCAGTGTGTTCCATTTGCATTGATTGTTACATTTTGTAACGCAGGGGGTTGTGTTTGTCTTCTAGTTGGTGGGACATGCCTGGTTCTGAAAGGGCTTCCTTTCCCTCTGGAATTCCTTACCTTCCTGGGTGGAGATGGTCCCACTGGGACATTGAGCACAAGCATAGCAGCAAAGCGGCTTTCCTTCTTGAATCACTTTGACGTATCCAGAAGAGCAGCTTTTGCTGCACCTTGAATGTGGAAGTGTCTAACCATAAAATGAAGGAATATCAAATAAAAAGTGTTAGGGATGAGTCAATAAGCCACAGAACTGAGTAACAGGCAAAGAAAATACACAATCACTCCTCATTTTACTAGAAAATTGCTCTAGCTTCTGCCCCACAGAAAAGGGTCCTTGTGGATTAGACCAGAGACCCATCTGGTCCAGCATTATTTTCTCAGAATGGGAAACCACATATCATTGATCTATTGTAAATGCATTCTCTAAACTGATAATCAGCATCTAGTCCAATCTGGGGGGCAAATTAAGCAGATGAGATGGATGCAAAGCTTCACTGCCACATGGAAGATGGAGCAAGCTTGTTTTCTCCTGCTCCGGAGGGTAGGACCGGAACCAATGCCTTCAAGTTACAAGGAAGGAGATTCCAATTAAACATCAGAAAGAACTTTCTGGTCTCCCTTGGGAGGTTGTGGACTCTTTCCCTGGCAGTTTTAAAGCAGAAGTTCGATGGGCATCTGTCATGGATGCTTTAGCTGAGATTCTTGCATTGCAGAGAGTTGGACTAGATGACCCTTAGGATCCCTTCCAGCTATGCAATACTATGATTCTATGAAATGCCTTAGGATGAGAAGAGCCTTAATATTTACTGCAGTAGGGTGAGGGGCTCACCGGGTGTTTCTGCAAATAAACCCCACCTAGTGTTCTGAAGTGCTTTTGAATTATGGTGCTAGAGAAGACTCTTGAGAGTCCCATGGACTGCAAGAAGATCAAACCTATGCATTCTGAAGGAAATCAGCCCTGAGTGCTCACTGGAAGCACAGATCGTGAAGCTGAGGCTCCAATACTTTGGCCACCTCATGAGAAGAGAAGACTCCCTGGAAAAGACCCTGATGTTGGGAAAGATGGAGGGCACAAGGAGAAGGGGACGACAGAGGACGAGATGGTTGGACTGTGTTCTCGAAGCTACCAGTATGAGTGTGCCCAAACTGCGGGAAGCAGTGGAAGACAGGAGTACCTGGCGTCCTCTGGTCCATGGGGTCACAAAGAGTCGGACACGACTAAATGACTAAACAACAACAGTGTTCTGAAGGCACTGAATAACTGGGGTTCTTAACCCTTGGTTTTCCTCACCTGAGCAAGCTGCCCAAGCCACACAATGGCATCTTTGTCAATGCTGAACCTTTTGTCTGGAGCTGCTTGCTGCTTGAGACTCCCAATTTTCACAGAAGCCACAGACTTGTTGGGCCACACCACCCTGGTAAAAATATCAAAGTTGGCGGCCAACTCCCCATCCGCATCCATGGAGGCATTGTAATATCTAAAGTTCCTCAGAAATGAGTGGAACTAGAATGACACATGGATAAAAAGAACATCACTTCAGTGCTTCCCATTTGGGGATGGGACGAAACGTGAGGTTCTTTTATTGGAAATTATGTTTTGTTGCTCTGATTGTACCCAAATCTTGCACAATGGTCCCAGACATCAAGCTTTTAGCACCGGATTCTGACTGTCCCTGGTTGTTCTTCCTGCTTATTGCTGGTGTTGTCAGAGAAACAAAACTCTTCTGACTCTGGGGAGGCGACCATGGAGACTTTTCAGCACTGGATCACCAGATATACCAATTCTGCCTCGAAAGCTCACTCCACTCCTCCTGCTGCTTGAATGGACAGCCCCTTCCCCTCTCTTCTCTTTCTCTCCCGTTCGCTTTCTTTCTTTCTGGGCTTAGTGGGAAAAGCACCTGCTGGTTTCAAGGCACCTGAGTGGGATTCCCTCACCGTTACCCTGTGCTTCTTGCCGCATTTTCCAATTCTTATTTTTTATCAATTTTCCAAATTATTACAAATCTTGCCGGATTGCTTCAATTTAATACAATGTAATACAATGTAATTTAATTCCAAAACTGGCTTCCTGCTCTCCTTATAAGATACAGGTGAAACTTGGAAAATTAGAATATCATGGTAAAGTTCATTTATTTCAGTAATTCAACTTAAAATGTGAAACTAATATATGAGATAGACTCATGACATGCAAAGCGAGATATGTCAAGGCTTTATTTGTTATAATTGTGTTGATCATGGCATACAGCTGATGAAAATCCCAAATTAACAGTCTCAGAAAATTAGAATATTAAATGAAATCAGAAAAACAAGGACTGCAAATAGAGCAATATTGGACCTCTGAGAAGTAGAAGCATGCATATGTACTCAGTACTTGGTTTGTGCCCCTTTTGCATCAATTACTGCCTCAATGCAGCGTGGCATGGATGCTATCAGCCTGTGGCACTGCTGAGGTGTTATGGAAGACCAGGATGCTTCAATAGCAGCCTTCAGCTCTTCTGCATTGCTCAGTCTCATGTCTCTCATCTTTCTCTTGGCAATGCCCCATAGATTCTCTATGGGGTTCAGGCCAGGTGAGTTTGCTGGCCTATCAAAGACAGTAATCCCATGAGCATTGACCCAGGTTTTGGTACTTTTGGCAGCGTGGGCAGGTGCCAAAGTCCTGCTGGAAAATGAAGTCAGCATCCTCATAAAGCTCGTCTGTGGAAGGAAGCATGAAGTGCTCCAAAATCTCATGGTAGATGGCTGTGTTGAGCCTGGACTTAATGAAGCACAGTGGACCAACACCAGCTGATGACAAGGCTCCCCAAATCAACACAGACTATGGAAATGTCAGATTGGACTTCAAGCATCTGGCATTGTGTGCCTCCCCATCCTTCCTCCAGACTCTGGGTCCTTGGTTTCCAAATGAGATGCAAAAGCTGCTCTCATCAGAAAAGAGATTTGGGGAGCCAATCATCACAATTATAACAAATAAAGCCTTGACATGTCTCGCTTTGCATGTTATGAGTCTATCTCATATATTAGCTTCACCTTTTAAGTTGAATTACTGAAATAAATGAACTTTCACCTGTATGTCCATGATGTTTCACCTGTTCCGACTCATAATCTTAATTAGTCTCTAGATGACTCCTCCAGTATTTACTGATATTATCATTCATCAGCTGCCCCTTTACATCCCTGCATACAGCAAAAAAATCAAATACAATGGTACCTCGGGTTACATACACTTCAGGTTACAGACTCCGCTAACCCAGAAATAGTACCTCGAGTTAAGAACTATGCTTCAGGATGAGAACAGAAATTGTGCAGCGGCAGCAGGAGGCCCCATTAGCTAAAGTGGTTCTTCAGGTTAAGAACAGTTTCCGGTTAAGAGCGGACCTCCGGAACGAATTAAGTACTTATCCCGAGGTACCACTGTAAACCTTAATACTGTATATGTTCTATAACAGCAAATGCGGTTTCTTTTTCCAAAGCCTGGTGTTGTATCCCAGCTTCATATATTTTTCATATATCTATAAAACAAAGTATGGAAATTATTCCTGCATTGCAAGGGGTTAGATTGGATAGCCCTTGGATCCCTTCCAACTCTAAGATTCTATGAAATGTATTTGATTAGGGTTGATTAGTTACTGTATCATACTATATATTTCTTATTGTAATTCTTGCACTTTCCTTCTTCCTCTTTCCCCCCTTTCCCTTTCATCGCTATAATACACACACACATTAAATTTGGCCGCCTCAGAAGTTCCTCCACCATGGGTTAGAAATATAAGAAAAGGTTGTTGCTTTTTCTGTAGCAATGGCACCCCCAACCCGCAAAAAAAAAAACAAGCCCTGATTGGTGAGATACCCTTCCAAAATACATAAATATTAAAGAAGTGGAGAGGTGTTGTGGGATCCCCACAAAGCCTGTTCTGAATAATGATAGAACACTTTTGCACATTTCATTCGTACTATCAGTGATGGAAAAAGGAATACCTGCCATGGCTGTAGCCTCTGAAGCCTCCGCCCGTCTCCTCCACCCATCATTGCCACCTGCTTGGATCTGAATGAGTAAGCAGCATTTAAGGCATGTGCCACAGCATACGCACTGCTATAGATGTTGTAGTTGTCTGGAGAAAGACTCTGCGCAAGAATATCCAGGGGCAATTCCCCTTTTTGTTCACATCTGAGACGTTCTTTCACAGAAAACAAGTGCTTTGAAAAGAAACAATCAAACACTTCCTTCCAGTAAGGAACTAAGCGACTGGAGTCAAAATAGTCGTGTTTTGGGGCAATCTCTGTCTGAATTAAGAAGGAAAAGAAACAGTGGCGGTGCTGGAAATGTAATCTCCAGTTAGAGAACGTTGGGGTGATGTCCCACAAAGCTGTTGTGATCCAGACTTTCCCCTCGGTGGACTGTAGCGACAATCTTAGTAATTCATTTATAAAGAATATTCCGCTGAAGAAAGAACGAGTCTCTGCATAGTGAACAAATACATTGACTTGTCCCAATGTGAAAATTGAATCAACCTGAATTTTCACTAAATACCGAGTCATTTCTGGGATTCTGTATGAGAAGGCAGCACAAACACCATTCGAGGTGAGCAGAGGGGTCAAGGACCTCATGAACCTTTCTCCGTTGTCATTCTCTGGAGCAAAGAGACCGATCCATGTCCATCTGAAATGCAGGAGCAACTTGACAATCCCTGTGTATTGGTGGTCATCTTTGGGGATCATCCGGTAGAAAAAAGGGAACTGAGTTTTATCATTGATGTCATGGGAGACAAATCCATAACTAACCTGGATGGGAACAGAAAAGAAAAGTGTTTGGCTTGGCTTTGTTTGAATTTCCTCAAATACAGGTCTCCTCTCCATAACATAGGATTCTGTCAGTCCAGATGGACAGGAAGGAAGGAAGGAAGGAAGGAAGGAAGGAAGGAAGGAAGGAAGGAAGGAAGGAAGGAAGGAAGGAAGATTGCTACTAACAGAAACCTTCTCCCTCAGACATCCAAACACATTTTAAAGCAAAGTGAAATTAGACTGCTCCCCAATTCACACCTGTGGGATTTTGTAGATGCCCAACATGTTCGAAATATGGAGAGAGATTTCAGAGTCTGCACCATCTAAAACAGCCAGCAGGTTATTCTGCCTTCCACACCTGTAGTTTGGAATACTTGCATGACTGGTGTAGAGCAGCTCTACCATGGCGTCGTATGTGATTCTTGTTTTGTCATAGTTCTCAAAGATATTGTAGCCCAGGGTGATGTTGGGTAAGAGCCTGGGATTCTGGTTGATCTCGTGGATGGCGAGCAGGAAGGCCAGATTGTGGAGTAAAACTGTGTATGTTTCTCTGCAACAAAACATACATCTCACACGTCACCCTCCATTTAATAATGTATGTCACAGTCATAGAATCAGAAAATGGGAGAGGTGGCAGGGACCCCAAAGTCTAGGTCAACCCCCTGTAACACAGGAATTGCTGATGGCCATTCATCCAAGCGACCCATCATATTTGCAGTCTCCTCTTGCTCAAGACCCTGATGTTGGGAAAGATGGAGGGCACAAGGAGAAGAGGAGAACATCGAACGAGATGGTTGGACAGTGTTCTCGAAGCTACAAACATGAGTCTGACCAAACTGCCGGAGGCAGTGGAAGACAGGAGTGCCTGGCGTGCTCTGGTCCAGGGGGTCACGAAGAGTTGGACACGACTAAACGACTAAACAACAACAACTTGCTCAAGGCAGCACATATGTGCCATACCTCATGCCACCATTTGACCCTGATAATAACTCTTTGATGTAAGAGAAGCCACAGGAGAGCCAAAGATTGCGTGGCTGAGTATTGATGTGCACGTACATCTCCTCAGTCGAAATCCCAAAATTCTAGCCACTACATTGCACTGCCATGATGTACATTGCAGAAAGGGAGTGGGCTTGGGGAAATTGCCATTTGAAGGGCATTTACAACTACTATTCTATGACTGTATGATTTCTAGACAGTGAAAGCACCTTGAATTTATTTTAGGAGCAACGCTCGTGCTTGATCAGAATTAGAATCCCAATCGCCAACCCTGAGTGAAACGTTTCTTTATTAGTTAATAATTCATTTATTAGTTTTTTGGGATACCATCCTTCACCTGAAGATCACTGAGCAGTTTACAACATGAAAATACAAAATGAGAACACAAAATACCTAAGTGATAATGAAATAACGTTAGTGGCATTTAGAGAAGCTCTGTGATAAAATAAGAAATATTGTAAAAAAAAAAATTGTAAAAATGTAAAATATAAGAGGGGGGAAGGTATAAAGCCAATATAAAAATTTGGAAATCTGTATTTAAAGAAACTAAATTTGAATGATTGGCAGAAAAGCCAAAGGAAGTCAAAAACTGAAAAGTTTAATAGAAATTGTATTGTGGAATGATTGTATGGAAAATTAATAAAACATGATTATAAAAAAAAGAGAACACAAAATACCTATTAAAAACAAAAACAAACCAGTAGTCCCCCCTCCCGCAAATTTTTTTTAAAGGTCATAAGAATGTTAATCAGCTAAAAGCCTTGGTTAAAGAGGAATGTTTTTGCCTGACCATTTTATATTGCTATAGGTTTTAAGGGGAACCCCCTCGCCCCCCAAAAACCAAAGGGAGAATGCAAGCTACAGAGGATTTCCTGGGCTGACCTATGCAAAACAGCCTGGCTGAGCCAGGAACATCAAGGGCGATTGCGGGACACTGGCAGTGCAAGAGAACTTTGCCTGAGGTGTGAGCAGAGACTGGGGATTTGGGATTTGAGCTTGCCAGAGTAACTGGGTGTGAAGGAGGAGTTTGGGGAAAAGGTTGCTGAGAGGAAGAAGGAGGAAGAAAGGCTGGGATTCACCTATGGGAGAGGTTGGCTAGCAGAGATGCTTTGGGCTCCAGGATGCACTAATGTGGGGTACAAGCCCCTCTCGAAAGGACCATGAACTCCCTCCATGCAGACTGATGGTGTAAATATGTGAATAAACCATTTTTCTTAAAGCCACGATAGTCTCTGCTGTGCCTCCATTTTCGAAAGGACAGCACACCCTGTGTGAGTGACTGGTACCCCATGGGCTCTTGCTACCACTAAGCAGAGAGGGGGGTGGCTCAATCTTTAGCTACTTAGAGGGCAATTGACACCTGGACTTTGAAGCAGCAAGGAATAGGTCGTGCAAATCAACACTTTTGAAGAAGAAGAAGAAGAAGAAGAAGAAGAAGAAGAAGAAGAAGAAGAAGAAGAGGAGGAGGAAGAAGAAGAAGAAGAGTTTGGATTTGATATCCCGCCTTTCACTCCCTTTAAGGAGTCTCAAAGCGGCTAACATTCTCCTTTCCCTTCCTCCCCCACAACAAACACTCTGTGAGGTGAGTGGGGCTGAGAGACTTCAAAGAAGTGTGACTAGCCAAAGGTCACCCAGCAGCTGCATGTGGAGGAGCGGAGACGCGAACCCGGTTCCCCAGATTACGGGACTACTGCTCTTAACCACTACACCACACTGGCTCTTAAGGAGTTGGGCTCAAAGAATCAGTGATATAAACAACCGTTGCCATGGGAGACCCCAGTAAGTGTTTCCCTGTCAAAGTGGGCTGTAGCAGGTTACTTTCCCTTCCCTTATTAAATGGCTGCAATCCAAGGAGGAAAATAACCTTTAATAGACAGGGTGTGTGTGTGTGTTTAGATGTGTGTAGGTGTGACAACCTCTAAGTGGTGTACACAGTGTAAATTTCAAAAGCAAGATCCAAAGACTTTTCATGTATGCGACAACAGCAGCACGGATGCTGTTAGCCCAGAGATGGAACGAAGACAAAGTTCCTGTCAGAGAGGAATGGCAGATCAAGCTGTTAGACTATGCCGGAAGCTCAGGGACCAAGAAGACGAAAACTTCAAAAAAGAATGGGGGGGATTTATAGTCTATTTAGGAGACCCCTGTAAGCAGATGAAAACATTAGCAGGGTTTTAATCTCACTTGTAATGTTACAAATACTATGGACAGACTATGGCATAATATGCAGTTGAAAACGTCAACATTAGAACCCATGGAGGAGAAGGGGGGAAAGTCTCGAGATTCAGAGAAATCTCTTTATATGGATATGTATTTGGTTTTGTTAGGGATGTGTGTGGCACCGTGGGTTAAACCACAGAGCCTAGGACTTGCCGATCAGAAGGACGGCGGTTCGAATCTCCACCATGGGGTGAGCTCCCGTTGCTCGGTCCCTGCTCTTGCCAACCTAGCAGTTCGAAAGCACGTCAAAGTGCAAGTAGATAAATGAAATAAATGAAAGCAAGATCCATTAAAATGAAAATGCAGCTTAAATCTGAAAGAACAACAATATAAAATCAAATAAAACAGGTATTCAGGGGATTCACACACATACATCAGGATACATCAGGGAGCCAGTGTGGTGTAGTGGTTAAGAGTGGTAGATTCGTAATCTGGAGAACCGGGTTCGTGTCTCCGCTCCTCCACATGCAGCTGCTGGGTGACCTTGGGCCAGTCACACTTCTCTGAAGTCTCTGAAGTCTCTCAGCCCCACTCACCCCACAGAGTGTTTGTTGTGGGGGAGGAAGGGAAAGGAGATTGTTAGCCGCTTTGAGACTCCTTCGGGTAGTGATAAAGCGGGATATCAAATCCAAACTCTTCTTCTTCTCTTCTACAATTCTTATGGGTCATAGATTATTGTCTGAACTGAACCTCACCAGCTGGTGAAAACAGGCTGATTGCATGGCGCTGGAGGGTTCATATCGCTCCATTCCAGAATCACATCCCTACTGTAAAATGGAGATATTCGAAGAAACTGGGATTTGGCATGGGCTGATGCAATGAAATGCCCTTTGTCTCTTTTCAAGAGGCTTAAAACATTAGATTACAGCTTGACTACTATTAAACCCATCCCCACATAATTTACTTACGGTATTATGTGGATAAAAGGAACCTGGGAGAAAGAGCCTGGGTGGGATAATCCATTTAGTGTGGGGATAATCCCACCGATGAGATGGTCTCCTGCTCTATAATAGTCCCAGGGCTCATATCTATCTCTCACTAAATTCAAGGGGCATTTTTGCTTCAACATCCCATAGGCTGTACTGAGCAGCAGCAGAAGCAACATTTTGATGGGCATACGTGCTGCTGTCACCCACCCTGTTTGTGGCTCTTCTCTTCAGAATCGCCGAAACCCTCTTGCAAGACCAAAGCTGCAAGTGGAACTTTGTTAATACAGATGGAGTTCAGCTAAGGGCTTCTCATTCAATGGGGTTGATACTAAGCTTCAAACTGATAGCATCCCTGCCTGCCTCAAATCCCAGTCTAAGCTTTCAACGGCGTGCAGAATCAATATATTTTCAGGCAGGATGCAAAAAAATTGTGTACAGTTATTCCTGATTCTGTTGTTTCTGTTCCTGGTCCCAAATGTGATCTTCAGAGAAATCCCTTGAGCTTTGGCAGAATTAGAGAGCCAAATCACCATTATTTCCATAATGATAAGGGAAAGACTTGGCTCTGCCATGAACCATGAATTATTTGTGTGGCTCTTTCTGCCAAAACTCTCCAATGATCCAGTGGGCAGGGGAGATAAGCAAACGTGGACAGAAGATTACTGAAGAAAAATATACCCTTACAAAAAGGCAATATTACATGAATACAGTCGTACCTTGGTTTTCGAACTGCTTAGTTCACAAGCAACTTGGAATTCGAACATCGCAAACCTGGAAGTAGGTGTTCCAGTTTGCAAACTTTGCCTCGGAAGCTGAATGTCCGGCACAGCTTCCGATTGGCTGCAGGACACTCCTGCAGCCAATCAGAAGCCCCTCCTTGGTTTCCGAACGTTTCGGACGTCGAACGGACTTCTGGAATGCATTCTGTTCGAAAACCAACATACAACTATATGTATATACTTTATAATTTGTGTAAATGAGAAGTAAAAATTAGTAGCATGATAAAACATTCAAGCACTCCATGGCTGGATTAACTCCAAAGCTTGTGGAACTCAAGGTCATGGAGAAACGGCAGGCATTGGGGTGATGCATGTACTGGAAGTGCACAAACAGCTGTAAGATCAGAACTAACGGCATATTTGTGCCATCTGGGGAACCAGGAGAAGGAAAGAAAAAATCACCAATCAGCTCTTTGCTTTAACAGGTGGTGGTAATCTTTCTCTGGTCAGGATGGCGTCCGCCCTGTTTGACCCCAGCTGAAAACCTTAATAAATTAATCAAGGGAAGTCTCATGAATACTGTGTTGAATGAACGCAGTGTATGCAGCTTGGTGCTATAACAATGAAACTCCCAAGGTCAAGCGTCACGGGTCACCAAAGCTGACCTACCTACCTTTGTACCTTAAAGCAAATTAATCAAGTCAGTTTCATGTGAGATTGCAGTCTACTGAAAAGTTTTTGGCAGCAGGTAATAAAGACGATCCACATGACTGTACAGAACAATCTTAAATTTGCAGAGGGAAATATCCATTAGAATTATATACCAAACACATAGAATCTAACTAAGGGACAATATGAATGGAGTCTCTGTGGCCTAGCTACAGCAAAAAGATTGGTATTGATTGGTATTATTCGGTTATTGTTTTTATCCTGATTTTATATGTTGTGAGATATATATATATATATATATTTGTGAACCGCTCTGAGACCTCTGGGTATAGGGCGGCTATAAATTCAATAAATAAAAAAATAATAATAACCGGAGGAATAAAAATACAGCTCCCTTTAATGATTGATTTGAAGATATGTACAAACTCCTTACACGTGAACAAGTTGTGTAGAAATGTAGACTTGCCATGGACAATTCCGTTTTATAAATACCATGTAAGGTTAAGGCTTTTTCCTTTTTTTGTAATGTACACAATGCTTTTGTTGTTGTTGCTGTTGCTGTTGTTGTTGTTGTTGTTCTGTTTTGTTTTCTACATGGGCACTATTTCTTGTTTCTTCTTTTATTTCTTGTTTCTTTTTTGAGCCTTATCTTACTCTGTGCACTTGTAATTTTTTAAAAATAAAACCCAATGAAAACTATTTTTTTATATGACTGATGAACTTTCATCTCATAGGAAGTGATCCTGTTAGATAATGAACATGGGACACAGTAGGAATGACATTTCAGAAGAGGCTGTTGGGGTGAGGGTTTAACTTAAAGACACACAGCATAACAAGGGTTGATTCTCTTTGTAAAAGGGAACTCACGGGAGTATGAATACACATATTGAAAATTATATCTTTCATTTCTCCTGTGTGGTACCAGATAAGAAAAGAAAGGGAGGAGAGGAGGAAGAGAAGGGGTGTACAGTAGTACCTCAGTTTTGGAACATCTCCATTGACAAACATTTAGGAACTCAAATGCCGTAAACCCAGAAGTAAATGCTTCTGTTTTCGAACAGTCTCTGAAGTTGAACTTCTGAGGCAGCTTCCTGTTTGACTCTTCTGTATGGAATTTTTGAATTTTGAACATTTCGGAACTCGAACATTCTTCCAGAATGGATTACATTCGAAAACCGAGGTACCACTGTATATTTTGGGGGGGTAAAGCGTGTACGCAGAAAAGCTTTGCAGTGAGGGGAAAGGGTGGCGGGGAGACCAGATCGTGCTGTGATCTATCCAATTTGTTACATAGAATTAGTGAAGAATTAACTGAATTCTGGATGTAAGAAATGTAACTTTTTTTTCCCGGATTGCTTTTTGTTGAGTACGACATATCTGATTTGTTTTTCTTTGTTGTGCTATGTTTTTTCTTTCAAAACCAAAAAGGCATTTAAAAAATAAAAAAGACACTCATTTCTGTTAAAGGAATTGCAGTTGCAGCAATAAGTAAGTAAATTAGTTAGTTATTTGGTTGGTTGGATAGATGATAGATAGATAGATAGATAGATAGATAGATAGATAGATAGATAGATAGATAGATAGATAGATGATAGATAGATAGATGATAGATAGAAGATAGATAGATAGATAGATATAGATAGATAGATAGATAGATAGATAGATAGATAGATAGATAGAGAGAGAGAGAGAGATAGATAGATAGATAGATAGATAGATAGATAGATAGATAGATAGATAGATAGATGATAGATAGATAGATAGATATAGATAGATGATAGATAGATAGATGATAGATAGATAGATAGATAGATAGATAGATAGATAGATAGTAGTTAGTTAGTTAGTTAGTTAGTTAGTTAGTTAGTTAGTTAGAGAGTTAGATAGTTATTTAGTTAGATAGTTAGTTAGGTAGCTAGTTTCATCAATGCACCCAAGTCCTCTGCAGCTGTAAATAAAGGCAAACCAGTTAACTTTAAAAGCAATTGTGTGTTGTTAGCCCCCTTAGTGAATCATTGTGCAATGAGCACAGATATATGTATAAAACAAACACATTAAATGAACTCTGTTTTTATTTTGTAAATCAAGTATGTTTAGGCATCTACAAAAAGATATTTCTCCGTGCCCTAAAAGGCAGGATAATGCAAATGCGACAACTGGGCCGAAGTAACAAAGAGCAAAGAGGGTGGCATTCTCTATCTTTGGCAGGAACAGAATTACACCGAATGATGTTTACTTTTAAGAACTGGATTTGATGTACACCCCAAAGTGAAGAAAACATATTTGGAGGAAAAACTGGGGGCCTTGAGGCAAAACAGCTGGTTTCTCTTACACTTGAGCTGATGAAGAAGAACAAATCACCTTCCAAGACAATCCAGACTGGAGCTGACAGCTCAACAGGGTCAATGGCTCCTTGAGGTACTTGATCCCTGTTGGAAGCTACGAATCTGCCTTATACTGAATCAGTAAACTGGCCCATGTAGAAGAGTTTGGATTTGATATCCCGCTTTATCACTACCCAAAGGAATCTCAAAGCGGCTAACATTTTCCTTTCCCTTCCTCGCCCATAACAAACACTCTGTGAGGTGAATGGGGCTGAGAGACTTCAAAGAAGTGTGACTGGCCCAAGGTCACCCAGCAGCTGCATGTGGAGGAGTGGAGATGCGAATCCAGTTCACCAGATTACTAGTCTACCGCTCTAAACCACTACACCACACTGGCTCTTAGTATTATCTAGCAAATTAACCAGCAATGGCTCTCCAGACTTTCAGGCAAGGAAACTTTCCCAGCTCTTCCTGGAAGTTCTGGGGATTGAACATGGAATTTTCCATATGCAAAGCATGAGCTCTGCCAGCAAGCTGTAGCCATTCTAGAGCTGTGCTGGAGACGGCATTGCCGCTCTCTGGCTATACTCAGTAGTGGTGCTGCTGCACCGGAGGTGAGATCAGGCTGTCAGTTCTCTCCTCTTGCAATAATGGCACAAGGAAGAAGGTGCATTGTGCCTTGCCCTACCTTCCAATCCACAGAGGTCTGGAAAGGCAAAAGAAAAGGAAGGGGGACCACAATAATGAATGTATTTTTCTACCTTCACCTAACAGAAAGAACCACCTATGCAGAAATAGTTCACTTTTCCCATGCAACAGAGTTAGGATCACACAAGAAAGTATAAAAATACTTATTCCAGTGGTTCCGCTCCCCTATCTCTGTTTAAGAATCTGCTGACTAGAGACAGACAGACATAAGACCCATTCTAGATTTCTTTCTTTAATCCTCACAGAACTTGTGGTTCCAAGACAAAATATGGTCCAGAGAGACTTCGGTTGCATCCCTTGTACTAAGAATCAAATGCTATCCTTAGTTTTGATCATCAGGTGCTCCTTTGTATTCAGATCAGGTCTCAGCACAATAATGTAGCACTTGGGGAGGAAGATGCAGCCCAGAAGGCCAGCACTGGAGGCCAAAATAGAGAAGACCTGCACGGCTACCATGTATTTCCCTTTGGTGCTCAGGTAGGTGGGCACAAAGGACACCCAAACACTGCAGAAGACCAGCATGCTGAAGGTGATCAGCTTGGCTTCATTGAAGGCCCCAGGCAGCTTCCTGGCTAGGAAAGCCACTGTGAAGCAGATGGCTGCCAAGAAGCCCATGTAGCTGAGGGAACCATAAAACATGGCAACAGACCCTTCATTGCATTGCAGGATGATCTGCCCAGGTTGGGACCTCATGTCAAAGTCTGGGAATGGGGGTGAGATTCCCAACCAGATGGTGCAGAAGAGAACTTGGACACTGGAACAGGAAATGACAATGGTGTTGGCCAGACTCTTCCCCAGCCATTTCCTCACCCTGTTCCCTGGCTTTGTGGCCAGGAAGGCCAGCACCACAGTGATGGTTTTGGCCAGCACAGAAGAGACTGCAAGAGAGAAGATTATGCTGAAGGCCGTTTGTCTGAGAAAGCAGGTTGCTTTTCTTGGCCGAGCAATGAACAGGAAGGAGGACAAAAAGGAAAGCAGAAGGGAGATGAGGAGGATGAAGGAGAGGTCCCGGTTGTTGGCTTTGACTATGGGTGTCTCCTTGTATTTAATGAAGATTCCTAACAGTATACCTGTAGTAAATGACAAGAAAAGGGAAGAAGAAGCCAAGAGGATCCCCAAATATTCTTTATATGAAAGAAAGGTGATAATCTTTGGGATGCAGTGATCTTGGTCTTTGTTTGGATGTTGGTCTTCAGGACACCTGAGACACTTCTCTGCATCTGAAATGAAAAGGAGAAGCTTCAGTAGTCCTAAAATAAAGATAATAACCAGAATACCCTATTGCATTCCATAAAATATATCTTTCAGAGACAAAGCTTATATTCCAGAATAAACTGGTGCAACCAGGCCTGTCTTTTAACAAATTAGTCTGTCCTAATCATCTGGAATTAGTCTGTCCTAATCATCTGGAAAAAGACCCTGATGTCAGGAAAGATGGAAGGCACAAGGAGAAGGGGACAACAGAGGACGAGATGGTTGGACAGTGTTCTTGAAGCTACCAGCATGAGTTTGACCAAACTGCGGGAGGCAGTGGAAGACAGGAGTGCCTGGAGTGCTCTGGTCCATGGGGTCACAAAGAGTCGGGCACAACTAAACGACTAAACAACAACAACAACAACAACAATCATATGCAAAGCAGAGTGTTGTTACAACCACAGGAAGGGTGGATAATATGGACAGCACCCATCAGACACTTTCCCTGCTTGGCCTTATAGATGACCAATGACCTCTCAAGGCCATTTCTTTCACTTCAGTTTACATCATTAGTCACAGCAGGGGTTCCAAGACTTTCAGTCCTCAGGGTGCACTTCAGAGTGCTGGAAATTGCAGAGGTCCAACCATCTGGGGTGTGGAGCTAGGAGTGTGTGTATGTGAAAGGTCATTTCCATCAACTATCCTTCTCACTTTCCTCCTCCTTCACACTTGGGCTGTGTATAAACTGCATCTTTAGAGCACACTCAGAACACATTCTTCCCGTCGAAGAATTCTGGGCATTGTAGTTTGTTAAGAGTTCCTGGGAAATGTAACTCTGAGAGGGATAAACTACAGGGCCCAGAATTCTTGGGGGGAAATAATGTGCTTCAAATGTGATGGCCACTCCATCCCCTTTCTGTTCTTTCCTTCCCTCCAAGTGTCCCTATTTTTCAGGGACAGTCTTGAATTTACAGAAGCCATCCTGGTTTCTGATTTGATCCAGAATGTCCCGCTTTTCCTAAAGGTAAAGGTAAAGGGACCCCTGACCATTAGGTCCAGTCGTGGCCGACTCTGGGGTTGCAGCGCTCATCTCGCTTTATTGGCATAGGGAGCCAGCGTACAGCTTCCGGGTCATGTGGCCAGCATGACTAAGCCTGTTCTTGCGAACCAGAGCAGCGCACGGAAACGCCTTTTACCTTTCCGCCAGAGCGGTAACTATTTATCTACTTGCACTTTGATGTGCTTTCGAATTGCTAGGTTGACAGGAGCAGGGACCGAGCAACAGGAGTTCACCCCGTCACGGGGATTCGAACCGCCAACCTTCTGATGGGCAAGTCCTATGCTCTGTGGTTTAACCCACAGCGTCACCCGTGATTTGATCCAGAATGTCCCGCTTTTCCTTAGGATGTCCCTATTTTGATTGGAGAAATGTTGGAGGGTATGGAGTTACGTGACACCCCAAACCAAGGAGATAAATAACTATGCAACCTTTAGAAGGCAACCCTGTGTAAAAAAGTTTTTTAATGTTTAATGTTTAACTATGTTTTCATAGTTATATGTGGGACACAGGTAGCGCTGTGGGTTAAAGCCTCAGCGCCTAGGACTTGCTGATCGAAAGGTCGGCGGTTCGAATCCCTGCTGCGGGGTGCGCTCCCGCTGCTCGGTCCCAGCGCCTGCCAACCTAGCAGTTCGAAAGCACCTCCGGGTGCAAGTAGATAAATAGGGACCGCTTACCAGCGGGAAGGTAAACGGCGTTTCCGTGTGCAGCTCTGGCTCGCCACACTGGCCATGTGACCCGGAAGTGTCTCCGGACAGCGCTGGCCCCTGGCCTCTTGAGTGAGATGGGCGCACAACCCCAGAGTCTGGCAAGACTGGCCCGTACGGGCAGGGGTACCTTTACCTTTACCTTATGTTTTCATATACTGTATGTTGGAAGCCTCCCAGAGTGGCTGGAACAACCCAGTCATATAGGTGGGGTATAAATAATAATAATGGTAGTGGTGATGGAAGAAGACATCCCTATTTTCATCAGAGAAATGTTGGAGGGTTTGCAGAAGGTAGGGAGACCAAAATAAGGTTTCCTGGGGACAGTCCCCGGATTTACAAATCAGTCCCCATTCAAAATCCATTGAAGTTGAAAAGTGTCCCCGGATTCATTGAAAAAAATCTGGTAGCCTTAGACCAAAAGGAGGTGGAGTCAGAGCCAACTAATTCTCCTATTGCCGTAGCCTTTGAATAACTTCTGTAGCTGTACTAAGCAAGAAATAAGGACATAGGAGAAATAATACTTTATTATAAAATGAATGGTTATGTTTATGCAATAAGTTAGTAAATATTAAGTGAAGTATGGCGACGACGGGAAGTTATACGCACACTAAGAAGATTTATTGTCAGAGTGTGTGAGTTTTTGTTGTTAACTTTGTTTCCCTTGTAACAAATGACATAAATGTATGGTCTTTTGTTGTTGTTTAAGTTTAATAAAGCATTATTATTATTATTATTATTATTATTATTATTATTATTATTATTATTATTAAACTCTCCTATTGTCTGTTCCACCATCCTTCTGAGGTGGCAACACAAAAAGACGATTAAGTGGGGGCTGAGGACTGGCAGAACTTGCTCCACCATCTTCAAGCAATTCCTAGCCCAAGTGTACCTCTGCACTGTGCCTGCATGTAGCTCCTGGTGTTTTGTGTTGATCCAACCAAAAGGCCATGAGACAGCCAGTGGGAGGCTACTGTGCAGAATCCCACCTGAAATCAGGCTAAGGCCCACTGGTGCCACCTCCCGGCCTGCAGTTTGAGAAATCCTACATTTTGGAACTTAGCATCACAGTAGCCAAGAATGGTTTGACATTCCAAAAACGTATTTAGGATCTTCACAGAAAATCTCTGCTGAGCGAATCTTTGGCCTATCTTTGTTCCCCCAAGGAATGCCTTCTCCCCTTGAGTCACGCACCTTCCTGAGTGGATATGGTCCCTTCTGCACACAGAGCACAAGCGTAGCAGCAAACCGGTTCTCCTTCTTGAACCACCTTGGCGTAACCAGGGCGACAGCTCTCCGTACACCTGGAGCGAGGCACGGTCTAAGCATTAAGACAAGACGCATCCAGAAAAAAGTATTAGGGGACTTGAAGTGAATCATGGGCTTTGAAGACAATCTAACTGAGTCCCAACCCATCCACACTTCCTAGATCAGTTCTGTCCCATGGAAGAGGGAACAAGATTGTTTTCTCCTGCTCTGGAGGGTAGGACTCAACATTATAGGAAGAAGTACAAGAAAGGTGATTCCGACTACACATACGGAAGAGCTGTTTGACAGCGGAATGGTCTCCCTCAGGAGGTTGTGGACTCTCCTTCCTTGAACGTGTTTTAAAGCAAAGGTTGGGTGGCCATCTGCCATGGATGCTTTAGCTGAGATTCTTAGACCAGGTGACCCATGGATTCCATCCAACTCTACAGTTCTATGAGTCTATGATTCTTTTGATGTGGTTGTAAATTATTTTGCTCCAAAATGGCAAATCAGAGGACAAAGGGGACAATAGAAGTTTGAAGAATACACATTGTTAAGATGAGGAAACGTGGAAGATTTTATTTACTTATTTATTAAATTTGTATACCGCCCGTCATCCGTAGATTTATTAGCAGGGCATGAGCCGGGAAATTTATAAGGATGACTTCTGCAAGTCAGATGCCAGAATGCCAATGAGATCATGCAAATTTGCATTAAAGCTGTGGAATAAGAATTTGCGGGTGGGTGGATTAATATGATATACATTTCATATTGTTAATGCACTTTCCAGCTCCAAGATGGCTTATAAAGGCATTTTGTAAGGTGTAGGTGTGTGTGTGTGTGTGTGTGTGTGTGTGTTTTGCCTTCCTAAATGCACACTTCCCAGGGGCTACTCCCACACTTTGGAATGCTCTTCCTAGAGAAGCTAGACCAGCTCCCTCCTTCTTGTCCTTCCATTAGCAGGTGAAGGCTGTTTAAATTTAACAAGCTTTGGGGAATGGACTGCTTTATCTAACAGTACAATGCTGCTTTTACTATCTGTATTTCGGTAGATTTGCTTATATACGGTTTGATTCTATCATAGATTCTACTACAGAAAGCTAAAAACAAAATCAGATAACAGGTTTAAAAGTTATAAAACTATTATCTTTAATATGTTTTTTCTGTCGTCTAGTCATTTAGTCATGTCTGACTCTTCGTGACACCATGGACCAGAGCAAACCAGGCACTCCTGTCTTTTTAGCTTTCCATATTTGAACTGCATGGTTTTAATTTCTGTAGGTTGCCTTGAGTCCTTTTTTCCAGACCAGGAAAAAAAAGTCACTGGAGGACAGGGGAGAAAGACGCATGCAGATAATTTCACCAACCTTGTTAAACTGTGAGGGCCACACGATGTCCTCTTGGTTAATTGTGAGCTTTAAATCTGAGGATGCCTGTCTCTCAAAACTCCCAACTTTCACTCTGTTTTGAGACCCATTGGGAAACAGCACCCAGTTCACAATATCATAGTCAGCTATCAGCTTCCCATTCTCATCTGTATATAGTCCACCCCTGGAAGTGTTAAACAACTGGACTTTTTTTAAGTGACGGTGAAACTGGAATGATAGAGAAAGCACCAGGATTAAGAAAACATGAAAGCCTATTGAATACCTCAGCCCTGCTCACATTAGCGCAGCGAGAAAATCATGTTGGCTGATGACCTCTGAGTTCTAAAGACACATTGTGACTTGGGATAGACCCTGCCAGCGAGTGACTGTAATCTGTTGAGAACTACACAAGCAAAGGCTTTCTCCACAGCACTCAGCAAGGAGATTCCTTGGTAGTTGTTACAGTCATGGAGGCTAACTTTGTTCTTGCAGAGTGTCATAATGCTAGATGTCTCATGCATATGTCTCGTGGCCCGAATCCTGTTTCCCAGCTTTGTGCTGTGGGTCCTCTTTGGCTTTGCTTGTCACCAGTGAGTAAGCCATGTTGCAGTCAGCACTGTGATAGTTCTGTGTGCCGATCGCCTGTACCTTGTACGATAATCTTTATTCTCAGACAGCTAATCCTAGTCTTTATAACCCCGTACCTTCTTCCAGAAGGCAGAATCTGAAAGAAATCATTTCCGGGGTGCGCACTATCCTGCACTATCTCTGCAGCTTTCTTATGGCACCTGGAAGCATAGATTTGATCCAAGCTGAGAAGAGTGCACCCAGTTATTCTCTCCGCGGTCTTTACAACCCTGGACAGCATTGTTTTTTCCCTGACCGCGCAGCTCCCAAATCACACACACAGACCATAGGTTAATACACTTTCAGCAGTACAATGGTAAAATGCCATCAACAGGTCCTTTGAGAGATTATTTTTCCGGAGGATTCTCAGAAAATATAACCTCTGCTGTGCTCTCTTCATCAGGTCTTTACTGTTTTCTCACCAGGTTAGGTCATCTCTCAACTCCATTCCCAGAAACCGAAACACCAAGACCTGTTCCACACACTTCCCCTCAATAATAAGTGGCTGAATATTCAATTTACATATCCTAAAGTCTATCTATGCACAATTCTGTTCCAATCCCTTGCAATGCAGGAATCTCAAATGGAGGATCAATGACCAAGGGTTATCCAATCTTTGCTTTAAAACTTCCAATGGAGGAAAGTCATTGGTCTTTCACAGACACTGCAGATATGCAATTTTGAGTTTTCTTTCCCTGCTGCAGGGTACTGGAGATCAGTAGAGGGGGTGTCATTACACATATAAACTCAGTGTGAAAGCAGAATCAATTTATCCTACTGTTAGGGAAAGTGGGGTCAGCTAATTAAAGCAACAAGGGGATCCTCATGAGGCCAGAGGAACATCGCCCGGCTGTGAGTGTGAAGGCCGCTCTCCACAAGGCCTTTTCCACCTGGCCTAGGCACTGAAGACTCTTCTCATGAGGCCAGAAGAGCATCATCCAGCTATTGTTTTATTGTTTTAATATGCTGTAAACTGCTTTGAGATTTTTATTAAAAATATAAAGCAGTATAGAAATAAAAAAATTAAAAATAAATTAAAAAACAGATTTGGGTCGCCGTTTGACTCCAGCACCAAGGCATGCCCAATAGCTGACCTGTGCCCATAGGCTTACAAATGGGCCTCAGAAATTGGGTGGGGAAGTGAGTTTCATCATGACTATCAAATTCAATTGTGGATGCAGGATAATGGTTGCAGAGCTGGACAATGGATTGCAATTTGAAAAAGGAATACCTGCCATGGCTGCAGCCTTTGAAGTTCCAGTCTCTCTCTTCCACCCACCATCAACATCTGTTTGGATCTGGACAAATATGCCGAGTTCAAGGCAAATGCCACAGCTTGGACACTGTTGTAAATGATGTAGCTGTCTTGAGACAGGGCCCTTTCAATCTCCTCTTGGGGGAGAATCACCAGTTTCCTTTTCTCTGTACATGTTGTCCAACCTTCCGTGGATGGACATAAACAATGAAATGATTGACTCCAAAACCGACTTGTTGCAAAAGACAAGGGCACAAAGTATTCATATTTTGTCCTTTTTCTGGTTTTTATTGCAAAAGACAGAGAACCATGGGTGTACCTGAAGGAATCAATGTGATGAGACAAATTCGAGTTCATGTCCTGAAAAGCTGTTGTGACCCAGATTCTTTTCCCGGTTTGCGTCTTTTCAAGGAGCATTTGTACCCTGATGATCGACCCAAAATCATAGTGAGAGTCCCCAAAGAAAACAAATACATTGACCAGTGTCCACACGTCAGGTAGTTCACCCTGTAAAAAAATTTCATACAGCGCCTTTTGTGTTATTCTTTCTGTGAAGGCAACACAAATTCCACTGGTAACCACCAAAGGAGTCAAGGCATTTAAGAATCTTTCTCCATTATAATTGTCTGGAGCAAAGAGGCCAATCCATGTCCATCCAAAATGCAGGAGCAACTTGATAATCCCCATATACTGAGTTTCTTCCTTGGGGATCATCCGGTAGGCAAAAGGGAACTGTGTTTTATCATTAAGAGAAAAGCCAGAACTGATCTAGTGAGAAAAGGAAGAGGGGGGGGGAACATAGAGACATAAAAAGGTTAAATATCTAGGGATATGGCTAACATCAAGAAATATAAATTTATACAAAAATAACTACGAAAAAAAATTGGCTTGAGGTAAAAAGAAATCTAGAAATATGGAGCAGAATGAATCTCTCATTGCTAGGGGAAATAGCAGCGATTAAAATGAATGTGCTGCCAAAAATGCTATTTCTTTTCCAGTCAGTTCCACTAAATGGTACCTCCACCTGCTTTGCAAAGACACTGCACCCAATTTACAACATTATTCATTTTACTTTAGTTTAAGATACCAGAGAGGGACCCAATACATTACAGAAGCGAACCCTACAAGAGAATTATAAAATAACAAAACCCCAAATTATAGTATATAGCTGCCCCTAAAATTCAAGCATCTAGAGAATGAAACAGTGAAATCTTTAAAATGCACAGGCAAGTAAATATCTGACACTGAGGTGATAAGAATTGAGAACAGAGATACCACCTTAGCTTGGGCCTGGCATGACTCTTCATTTTTATACAAGTCATTCTCAACTATGAGTACCAGCTGACAGATCATCTCAACCCCAGTAACACAGCAGGAAGGTGAATTAAAGCATTCATACAACAAGAAGGCAAGTATGCTAATGTCTGTTGTAAATCATTTTAGGGGAATCCTTCAAAAAAGGATCATCATAGAGTTGGAAGGAAACTCATAAGTCATCTAATCTCATCCCCTTCCCCATGCAGAACATCCACTACTCATGCATCCCTAATTGGTGGCCATCCCATTCCCTACCTGTGGGATTTTGTAGATGCCCAACATGCTAGAAATCTGGATGGAGATGTCTGATTCAGCCCCTTCAATAACAGTCAAGAGGTTCTTGCGTCTTCCACAGTTATAGTTTGGAATATTTTTCTCCCTACCGGAATGCATATCTAACATGGCATTGGAAACCAGTCGGCCATCATAATAGGTGTCAAATAGGTTGTATCCCAGGGTGAAGTTGGGCAAGATCCTGGGATCCTGGTTGATCTCCTGAACAGCAAACAAGAAGGACAGGATGTGCCAGTAATTTGGAGTAGACTCACTACCATCAAAGAAACAGCATTTGTGAGTGACACACTGCCATGCTCCTGTCTCTGACACGTTAAACTTTTAATGCATCTAAGCGCCTGCTCAGGCAGCATAAATATCACAGTAAGTTATCCCCAGATAATGATCTTCATGGTTGTATTGAGAGTGAGGAGGGTTCCAAATTGAAGGTCCAGTTAGGAACAAAAATGGGGAAGATTATTGCTTTCAGGAGTAAGCCTGCACCAGCCTTCAAAGAACCATATTAAAGGCATAATATATGTTAATTCAGCAGAAACTGAATGCTCAAACTTTGCATTGGAAAGGCAAAGACTGCTTCCATTATCCACTTACCTTGGTGTAAGCTCCATGAGCTCATTGGGACTTCTGAATATTGCAATATAAGTCAATAAATGTAAATTTTGCTTTGACTGGTGATATGCAGTCCAGCCCTTGAATGAAACAAGGATTTCAGTGGAAGAAACCATCAGGAAGCTTCAAGGACTTCATGTGCCCTTGCCTTGACTCATAGCTGTCAACTTTTCCCTTTTCTTGCGAGGAATCCTATTTGGAATAAGGGAATTTCCCTTAAAAAGGGGGAAATGTTGACAGCTATGCCTTGACTCTGGCAGTGAAATTAGCTGATGGCCACAGTGGATTTGTGTGTGTGTGTTGGGGATGCAGTGGAGCTAGTGCTGGGAACTAAAGAAAATATCTCTGGAGTCAAATGGAGTTTTCAGGTTACACTGTACTCATGTAAGCATAGCCTAGATTTTGCCTTGGAGGCTTCGTAAATCAGCTTGCACTGATGGTGGGTGTTGCTGGAAAGTTGCCAGTGGTAGTTTCCAGCTGGGAAATATTATTTTAAATTGCCATCCTGCTTAGGCATAAAGGAAAGCGTTGCCTTTTGCTGCAGAAAGAGAGTTGCCTTGTCAGTCATTTCCCTGAAAGAACCTCGCCTTAGTCTCGAGGAGCAGTGTCAGACCAGGGAGACACATTCTACCAGTACCTTTGAGGAAGTTTCTTCAGACTGGAAGTTTCAAAACAGAGCACCCAAAAAAACCTCACATGCCTTTCAAAATACCAGCAGAAAATATTTTTAGGGGTTGGGTTCAACTCAATAGTTGCACCAGCAGGAGCAAGTGCAAAGAGCCCCACTTGAACAATGGGGCTTCCCATCTACTCCCCACTGTGTGCAACCCTACAACAATCAGCTTGGGGTGGGGTTGGGAGAACCCCCAGAAATGCCTGGGGTGGGAGGAAAGGAGGAGAGATTGTTCCGTCAGGAAAGCAAAAGTACACTAACTGATTGACCTCCTTAGCAGTACTTTTAATTCCACCCAGTAACTTGACCTTCATGCCAACGAACACTGCTTGACCCCTCACTGTGCCTTCCCCTCTCTCCAAATTCTCAATTGCACAGTGAAATTGGTTCTTCTTGCTAAAGAACAGGTGTATTTTGAACACACATCCAGCAACACCTGGAACTTTTCTGCTAGGCAGTTATGCTGTGGATAGAGGGAGAAGCTGTGTGTTGGTATTTGCTTTTAGACACCCCCCCCCAAAAAAGACCTACGTTAGCTACAGACTGCTTCTTATCACGAGATCTGAAAGCAGGAATGTTATTGGTTATTTCGGTCAAAATTATTCTGGAAAACCGAGTTGCTCCTTAATGTACTATCACCACACAAAACTGTGTGAATCTCCCTGGATGCACGTCATGAACTGACCGGCTGTGCTCAAGATTCCGTTTTTGTGTTCACTAAACTCAGGTTAAACGTAAGGAGAGAGTTTGACCCAGGGAAACAGGGAAATGCAATCTGCTTTTGGCTGCACTGGAAGGTGGGCAGAGTCAAGAGTGAAGGTGGAGCAACAATAAACCCATCAGCACGTAGCTACTCACTCTTCAAGCCTGGTGGAGGGGTGCTGGGAGAAGTTGTATGGTTCAAAGGTAGCGCTTTTTGTAGATATGACGCCGCCAACAAGGTACTCTCCTGGCCTGTAATAATTCATTGGTTTATTCCGATGCTTGGGTGGATTCGAGAAGCATTTTGCCTTCTGCATCCCACAGGCTCCATGGGGCATTAGGAGCAGCAGGAGCAGGAGCGCAGATATCATTCTAGAGATGGCAGCGACAGTCTCTTGCAACAGGAGTAGAGACTTTAGTTGCACAACTGGAGTGCAGGCTTGGGTGCAGCTTTCAAGGCAGCAAAAACAAGCCAAGTCTCTGACCAGGTTCTCATCGGCACATGTCTTATTCATCATTTCATTAATAGGAGGTATTTAAGCCACAGTTATTCTTTTTACGAAAAGGTTACATCATGCTTCCCTTGATTTTGATGTTTCAGTTATTGGTCTTATGGGAAGTCCCTGGAGATTTGGTTGTGAGGAGAGAAATAGATTACTATTATTTTTCATAATTATAAAAGGGGAGGAAGTTTCACCTCTGAAACATCTTGGATTCCTTGTGTGGCTCAAGGAACAGGTTCAGAGCTGGAAGAAAAACATGTTTGTGAGAACTCACTGATGAGGTTCTGTATCCTGGGAAGGACCAGTGAGGCTTCAGCTGCATTTGGCCAACATTGTATTGAAGAGAGGCTTCCATGAGATTATGGGTGAAAATGCTTGTAGTTTTGAGGATATATTTGAAAGATCACACATGAAATATGAGAGCACCATCCCCCCCCCATCAATGTACAAAAACATCGATTTATGTGGTACTATTTCACTCTCCTATCAGTCAGCATAAGATTTTTTTCTTGTGTTACCAGTATGTTTACATATCCTCCAACATTTTTCCCGATGAAATTATTATTGTTATTGTTACTGAATAATAATAATAATAATAATAATAATAATAATAATAATAATAATAAATTTATACCCCACCCATCTGGCTGGGCTTCCCGAGCCACTCTGGGCGGCTTCCAACAAAATATTAAAATAATGTAATGCATCAAACATTAAAAGCTTCCCTAAACAGGACTGCCTTCAGATGTCTTCTAAAAGTCTGGTAGTTGTTGTTCTGTTTGACATCTGGTGGGAGGGCGTTCCACAGGGCGGGTGGCACTACCGAGAAGGCCCTCTGCCTGGTTCCCTGTAACTTGGCTTCTCGTGGTGAGGGAACCACCAGAAGGCCCTCAGCGCTGGACCTCTGTGTCTGGGTAGAACAGTGGGGGTGGAGATGCTCCTTCAGATATACTGGACCGAGGCCAGTATATAACTGTTACTGTTATTGTTATATCCTGCCCATCTGATTGGGTTGTCTCAGCCACTTTGGGCAGCTTGCAACATATCTAAAGATATGTGGCCCCATGGACCAGAGCACGCCAGGTAGTTGTGTCCGACTCTTCGTGACCCCATGGACCAAAGCATGCCAGGCACTCCTTTCTTCCACTGCTTCCCGCAGTTTGGTCAAACTCATGCTGGTAGCTTCAAGAACACCATCCAACCATCTCATCCTCTGTCGTCCCCTTCTCCTTGTGCCCTCCATCCTTCCCAACATCAGGGTCTTTTCCAGGGAGTCTTCTCTTCTCATGAGGTGGCCAAAGTATTGGAGCCTCAGCTTCACGATCTGTCCTTCCAGTGAGCACTCAGGGCTGATTTCCTTCAGAATGGATAGGTTTGATATTCTTGCAGTCCATGGGACTCTCAAGAGTCTCCTCCTTCCCTCCCATGGATTTTGCTTTGCCTCCTTCGAGGCTCCGTAGAGCTATGAGGCAAGGTTAGCGTTATTCCCACGTCCTTACAGTTCTTCCTGGTGAGGACCATAGTAAATATAGGGCGTGAAGTAATTGAATATCAGCAGTTCTCTGATGCCTTTCTGCTCCGGGGGAGTTTGACCTTACCTTGGCATATGCCAGAGTCCGGGTGCTAACACTTGATGGGAATCACTAGCATGAGTTTGACCAAACTGTGGGAGGCAGTGGAAGACAGAAGTGCCTGGCGTGCTCTGGCCCATGGGGTCACGAAGAGTCGGACACGACTAAACAACAAAACAACAACAACATCCCGTTTTATCACTCCCCTTCAGGAGTCTCAAAGCGGCTAACATTCTCCTTTCCCTTCCTCCCCCACAACATACACTCTGTGAGGTGAATGAGGCTAAGAGATTTCAGAGAAGTGTGACTAGCCCAAGGTCACCCAGCAGCTGCATGTGGAGGAGCGGAGGCGTGAACCCGGTTCCCCAGATTACGAATCTACCGCTCTTAACCACTACACCACACTGGCCCTTTGCTTACCTGAGCCTCTGCAGGAAATATCCAGAGAAATGTGTACAGATAGGAACAAGTGAGGATCCTGTTTTTAGGAACACAGGAACCCGCAGGATACTGAATCAGGCCATTAGTCCATCTAACTCAGGGTTTCTGAAACATGGGTCTCCAGCTGTTTTTGGACTACAGTTCTCATATTCCTTGACCACTGGTCCTGCTAGCTAGGGATGATGGGAGCTGTAGTCCAAAAACAGCTGGAGACCCAAGTTTGGGAAACTCTGAACTAGCTCCATAGGATCTACACTGATGGGTAGTGGTCCTCCAGGGTTTTAAACAGCAGACATTCACCCAGTCCCAACTGGAGATGCTGGGGATTGAACCTGGGACCCTCTGCATGGAAAGCAGGTACTCTACAGTTGTTACTTCACTTTCCTCCTGGAAGGGATATCTGTATTTTCTCCTGGATGAGGACATCTATCTGCTATTCTCTTTTTCTTACTCTATCTCTCCAGCACCACCAGCTCTGCTCACTCCCTCTTGGTGGATGCTTCCTACCCCACTGGCAAAAACTGCATAGGAGAGCTTTTGAGAAAACACAAAATGTTGAGTAAGTCACGGGTTGCAAGAGAATAAAAACACAAAAAGGCCCTGGAAGCAGCATGGATGGCATATTTATTCAGAAATTATGAATTATGAGAAAATAAAAAAATAGGTAGACTGCTTTCCAGTGTAAAGTAACAATAGTGTAAAACATTTTGACAAGTTGATTTCCGGAGTTGATTATCACATAATTCCTTATAATTTAATGGCAAATGAAAGCCTCAGGGTCAGGTTGTGGCATCTTTATATAACTGGATTGCTCACTATAATAGACTCAAGCGTCTCACTTTGTTTTCATTGTGAGATGCTCCTTTGTATTCAGGTGAGGCCTCAGCACAATAATGTAGCACTTTGGAATGAAGATGCAGCCCAGAAGCCCAGCACTGGAGGCCAACATAGAGAAGACCTGCACGGCTACCATGTATTTCCCCTTGGTGCTCAGGTAAGTGGGAACAAAGGACACCCAAACACTGCAGAAGACCAGCATGCTGAAGGTGATCAGCTTGGCTTCATTGAAGGCTGCTGGCAGATTCCTGGCTAGGAAAGCCACTGTGAAGCAGGTGGCAGCCAGGAAGCCCATGTAGCCCAGGGCACCATAGAACATGGCCACAGACCCTTCATTGCATTGCAGGATGATCTCTCCAGGCTGAGACTGCATGTCAGAATCTGGGAATGGGGGAGACACCCCCAGCCAGGTGCTGCAGATGATAAATTGAACACCAGAACAGGAAATGATAATGGAGTTGGACAGACTCTTCCCCAGCCATTTCCTCACCCTGTTCCCTGGCTTTGTAGCCAGGAAGGCCAACACCACCGTGATGGTTTTGGCCAACACAGAAGAGACGGCAACTGAGAAGATGATGCTGAAGGCTGTTTGTCGGAGGAGGCAGGTTGCTTTCTTTGGCCGACCAATGAACAGAAAAGAGGACAAAAATGAAAGCATGAGAGATACAAGGAGTATGTAGGAAAGGTCTCTGTTGTTGGCTTTGACTATGGGAGTTTCCATATATTTTATGTAGACCCCCAAAATGAAGCACGTAGTTAAGAACAAGAATAGGGCAAAGAAACCAAGCGTGACCCCCAAAGGTTCCTTATGAGCAAGGAAGGTGATAATCTTGGAGATGCACTGATCTTGCTCCTTGATTGGATGTTGATCTTCTGGACATTTGGTGCAGTGGTTTGCATCTGAAAGGAAGAAGGGATGCTTCAGGTAGTCTTAAGGGGAAACTTATAAACATACTATTACTTTTTCTATTGCATTTTATAGCATATCCATTTGAGAGAGAGAGTTTATATTCTAGAATCAGCTGAGGGGAAACAATCATATCTTTTGAGATCTTATATAAAAAGCAGCACAGAATTAAAATCACAAAAAGGATGCACATGTTGTGGGCAGCATCCATCAAACCCTCTCTCTCTTTTCTCTCCTGTAGTTTTCCTTCCAAGGTCAAATCTTTCATCTCATATTAACCCAATCTTTGTGACTGGGGTTCTCACCCTTTTTCTTCCAAGAGCCTGTTCGGAAGATCTGGAAATGACTGGGACACGTTGCACAAATTGCAGCATTCTTTCCATGGGGGAAGGAGTTCCACAGCTCACCTTTTCTCAAGCTGGGGGTGAACACTCTCTTTCTAGACATTATGGCACATCCTTCCTTTTAAGGCAGAATACACTGACCCAAGGACTCTAAATGGAGAAATGTCTTTATTTTCCTCCATCCTCCATGTGCCTCGGCATTTTGCCTTAATCTCCAACCTTCTTCTGTCCTTCACCTTACATTCTCACTTTGTACACTGCTAGCTCCTCTGTACTGCCTATGTGTTCCAACTCTCCTCTGTGAGCTTCATATGTTCACTTTTTCTTTCTGTAACAACTTTCCTTGCTAAAAATGTTTTGTGAATATTATTATTATTATTATTATCATTATTTTGTTTATTTATACCCCACCCACTCTGGGCGGCTTCCAACAAAATATTAAAATACAATAGTCTATTAAACATTAAAAGCTTCCCTAAACAGGGCTGTCTTCTAAAAGTCTGGTAGTTGTTTTTCTCTTTGACATCTGGTGGGAGGGCGTTCCACAGGGCTGGTGCCACTACCGAGAAAGCCCTCTGCCTGGTTCCCTGTAACTTGACTTCTCGCAGTGAGGGAACCGCCAGAAGGCCCTCGGCACTGGACCTCAGTGTCCGAGCAGAATGATGGGGATGGAGACGCTCCTTCAAGTATACTGGACCGAGGCCATTTAGAGCTTTAAAGATCAGCACCTTTTTATCGGTGTTTGAATCTCTGCACTATTTATATTCTCCCAAGGGATGCCCTTTCCCTCTGAATCACCCACCTTCCTGAGTGGAGATGGTCCCTTCTGCACAGAGAGCACAAGCATAGCAGCAAATGGGCTGCCCTTCTTGAACCACCTTGACATATCCAGGTTGACAGCTGTCGGTACACCTGGCACGAGGCACAGTCTAAACATAAGTGAAGAAGCATCAAGAGGAAAGTGTTAGGGGTGTGGAAATGAATCATGGAGTTTGGAAGAGGTTTCCATAAACAGCCGCTTTTAGGCAAATACTCTTTGTGCTTACAAACTATTCTGCTATCTATGATTTTGCTGCTCTGATAATGTCAAAGCAAACTGTCAAGAAAAGATCACAGGCCTCATGCTAAGCTGGAACAGGAAGTACAGTGGTACCACAGGTTAATAACATAATTCCTTCTGGAGGTCCATTCTTAACCTGTAACTGTCCTAACCCGCTTTAGCTAATGGGGTCTCCTGCTGCCACCGTGCCGCCGTCGCATGATTTCTGTTCTCATCCTGAAGCAAAGTTCTTAACCCAAGGTACTATTTCTGGGTTAGCGGAATCTGTAACCTGAAGCATCTGTAACCTGAAATGTCTGTAACCCGAGGTATCACTGTACTTGTTAACCAAAGGGATTGTATGGAGGGGTCTTTGGCACACCTTTTGCAGGTCATGAGCTGGAGTGTTTCCAGTGACTTTGTGAAGCTGAGTGTGGATGCTACTCAGATTGCGTGAATTCTGCTTTAAAGATGTGAAGCAAGGGGCATTGGATGAATGGAGCGACACGTTTCATGCTGTTATCACATGTTTCAACCTGGCATTGAAGCACAAAGTGGTGTGGTTGATTTGCTCAAGAAAGGAGTGTTTGGGATAGGAATTGTGGGGATGCTTACAGATGAACTCTAGATTGGGTTTACAGGAATTGGATAAGAATAATTTCCTGTTTCAGTATCCTGTAAACAGTATAAATGATTTCAGCTTCACAGATGAAAAGCAGGGAGGGAGGACACTTCATTCATCTCCCCTACCTGCTTAAACTGCCAGGGCCACACAATGGCTTCTGTGTTAATGGTGAGTTTTGGATCTGAAGATGCCTGTCTCTCTACACTCCCAACTTTCACTCTTCCACGAGACCTATTAGGAAACAGCACCCAGTTCACAATATCATAATCTGCTGCCAGATCCCCATTCTCATCTGAATAGAGTCCGCCCCTGGAGGTGTTAAACAACTGGACGCTTCTTAAGAAAGGGTGGAGCTGGAATGACAGGAAAAAGCAATGCAGTTAAGGTAACAAGAGAGCCTTCTGAATTCCCAGTCATGAATCTCACATTTTGTTATGGTCATCCGTCTGTCTTGAGAGACAATAGAGTGCACCTCCAGGGGTGAAGTGAAACGGCTGGAGAATCACAGCGCCTGCTGTGGCAGCAGAGACTGGTAACTCGTAACTGCTTTCTCCTGTCTTTTGCTGCATTAGCAGACCAAAGCGACCTACTCTGGGGCACAAGCTTGGGCAGTGTGATTGGAGGTCCTAGGCTGCCCAGATGGCAAGACCATTTCCGCCTCATTGATGTAGTCCAATGGAATGGAATGCAATACATTTGGCACCAGATTGGCTGCAGAAGTTGCCGGAAGGATGGAGGCATACAAGATGCCATCAAACCATCTTAGGAATTCTACTCCAGATTTGTTTGGGGTTTGGTCCTTACCCTTTTCTTACCTCCTAAAGATGTCCCTCAAGACAGCGGATAATTTTACATATTCTTATAACTCTATAAAATAATCTTTATTAATCTTGGATGAACATGGCCACTGGCCCCATCATCTCCTGGCAAATAGAAGAGGGCTCCATGATCACTGCAGATGTGACAGCAGTCATGAAATTAAAAGACGCCTGCTTCTTGGGAGAAAAGCAATGACAAACCTAGACAGCATCTTAAAACGTAGAGACATTACTTTGCCGACAAAGGTCCATATAGTTAAAGCCATGGTTTTCCCAGTAGTGATGTATGGAAGTGAGAGCTGGACCATAAAGAAGGCTGATCGCCGAAGAATCAAGGCTTTTGAATTATGGCGCTGGAGGAGACTCTTGAGAGTCCCATGGACTGCAAGAAGATCAAACGTATCCATTCTGAAGGAAATCAGCCCTGAGTGCTCACTGGAAGGACAGATCCTGAAGCTGAAGCTCCAATACTTTGGCCACCTCATGAGAAGAGAAGACTCCCTGGAAAAGACCTTGATGTTGGGAAAGATGGAGGGCACAAGGAGAAGGGGACGACAGAGGACAAGATGGTTGGATGGTGTTCTTGAAGCTACCAGCATGAGTTTGACCAAACTGCGGGAGGCAGTGGAAGAAAGGAGTGCCTGGCATGCTTTGGTCCATGGGGTCACGAAGAGGCGGACATGACTAAACAACTAAACAACAACAACAAAGTGAAGGACATTGATTCCAGAGTTGCAGAATGGATTACGCATTTACAGTGGTGTTGTGGAAGAGATAGGTGTACCTGCCGTGGCTGCAGTCTTCCATGTCCCCAATTGTCTCCTCTACCCATCATCAGCATCTGTTTGGATCTGGAAGAATAGGCAGAGTTTAAGGCAAGTGCCACAGCTTGGACGCTGTTGTAAGTAATATAGCTGTCTTGAGACAGGGCCCTTTCAATCTCCTCCTGGGGCAGAATCTCCAGTTTCTCTTTCTCTGTGCACCTTATCCATTGTTTCACGGGCAAGACATCCTTGGAACATGAACAGTGAAATGATTCATCCCAAAATTGTATTGTCCTTTCAGACCATGGCTCAAAGTAGTCATGTTTTGTCCATCTTCTGGTCTTCATTGTGAAGGACAAAGAACCATGGGTGTACATAAAGTGCTTAATATTGTAATTCAAAAGTCTGTTGATGTCTTGAAAAGCTGTTGTAATCCAAACTTTCCCCCCACTTTGTATCTTTTCAAGAATTTCTTGTATCACGAATATTGGGGTAAATTCATAGCGAGAGTCCCCGCAGAAGACAAATACAGTGACTTTTATCCACATGACAGTTGGCTTCCTCTCCATGAACTCTGCATATAGAGTCTCACGTTCCACTCTTTCTGAGAAGGCGACACAGATTCCTCTACCCATCATCAGAGGTCTCACAGCATTCAAAAACCTTTCTCCACTGTCATTGTCTGGAGCAAAGAGGCCGATCCATGTCCATCCGAAATGCAGGAGCAACTTGACAATCCCCTTGTACTGGATTTCTTCCTTGGGGATCATCTGGTAGACAAAAGGGAACTGAGTTTTATCATTATGAGAAGAGCCATAGCTGACCTGGTGAGGAAGAGTAGAGGCTGATTTAGGTCCAGATATTCTCTTTCTTCAGAATATTAGGTTGTGGAGAAATATATAGCTATGTGACAAAATATGTATATATTGTAAGAATACTAGGCTGTGGGGGGTGTATACACACACACACACACACACATACACATACACATGCAGGCAGGCAGGCAGACAGACACACACACACACATCTAGTGATATATAAAGATGTGTTTTGGATGCTTAGGAGAAACCTCACTTTTTGAGATTGTCTTGGACCTAATTATAAAAACACATGATAAACTAGCATAGTGAATGGATGGTGAAATTGTGTCAGTAATTAGATATATAAATATGCTGCATTGGGGGTGCAAAAATGTCCATTAATGCATTTTTAAAAGATAGATCTTTCATTATAAACTGGAAAAGTCATTAATGACTATTATAACCACCATATATAACAAATAGTAACCATTGTAATGTCAAACAAATTGTACCATGTTACTATAAACTAGATTGAAGCTTTCTTGACATTTTCTTCGTGGCCCCCACAAACTGTAATGATTGTCACCAACTGTGATGGTTTTCAAAAAAGATAAGATAAATTCAGGTAGGATAAGGCATTCCATCTTTTCTACCCACAACGACCACGTTTCCCCTCCACTTTCAAAGGCAGGAAGCCTCTGAATGTTAGCTGCTGGGAAGCAAAATTGTGAAGAGCGTCCTGATTGCAGGTTTTCCAGAAGAGGCATCAGGTGAGCTCATCTGAAAACAAGATGCTGGGCTAACTGGTCCTTTGATGTGATCAAGCCCCTCTGTGCTTCTGATGTTTCTGGGGAATCTCAGGCTAGATTCACCTTATTGTAGGTCTTTTTAGGACCATCCTTTCCTAAAAGGTGAATGGCAGAGTTGGGAGAGAGCTACATGGTCATGTAGTCTAATCCCCTGCACAAACTGGCAATCCACCACTGTAGTATATTTGACAGGGAGGCATTCCAGTCCCTACCTCCCCACCCTGGCCACAGTGATCCATGCGACGGTCACCTCCAGGCTTGACTACTGTAATTCGCTCTAAGCGGGGCTGCCCTTGAAGCTGTCACAGAAACTCCAGCGGGTGCAGAATGCTGCAGCGAGGCTCCTCACGGGGTCTCTGCCATGGGAGCATATTCACCCAGTGCTTTTCAAGCTGCACTGACTCCTGGTGGAGTACAGGGTCAGATTTAAGGTGCTGCTTTTGATCTTTAAAGCCCTTCACAGCCTAGGACCCTCGTACCTACGGGACCGCCTCCCCTGGTATGCCCCACGGAGAGCCTCAAGGTCCATAAATAACAAAACCCTAGTGGTCCTAGGCCCTAAGGAAGTCAGATTAGCTTCAACCAGAGCCAGGGCCTTTTCAACTCTGGTGGAACGCTCTGCCTCATGAGACCAGGGCCCTGCAGGATCTGATTTCTTTCCGCAGAGCCTGTAAGACAGAGTTGTTCCGCCTGGCCTTTGGCTTGGAGCCAATTTGATTCCCTCCCTCTCTTTCTTTTCCTTCTCCTCCTGCGAGGAGGCTACATTTTAATATTTTAATGTTTCAATATTTTAATGTTGTATTTTAATTTTGTTTTTAAGTTGTAATCATTCAACTTGTTTTTATTATTGCTTGTAAGCCGCCCTGAGCCCGGCCTTGGCTGGGGAGGGCAGGGTATAAATAAAAATTATTATTATTATTATTATTATTATTATTATTATTACCTGTGGGATTTTGTACATGCCCAACATGCTTGAAATCTGGATGGAGTTGTCAGGTTCAGCCCTTTCAAAAACAGCCAGGAGGTTCTTCTGTCGTCTGCAGTTATAGTTTGGAAGATGGCTTTCCCTACCAGAATGCATGTCTAGCATTGCATTGGAAACCAGTCTGCCATTAAAATAGGTTTCAAAGAGGCTGTAGCCTAGGGTGATGTTGGGTAGCATCCCGAGATCCTGATTCATCTCCTGAACAGCAAACAAGAAGGACAGAATGTGCCAATACATCGTTGGAGCCAAACTGCAAACCAGCAAACACAACAGTTATGACCAGGACGCCATTCTCCATTCAATGAAAAGAGAATGCCAAATTCTTTATTTTTATTAATCAAAGGACTTTTCTGGGCAACACCAGTCTCAGTTTTTTGTATCTCCTCCCCCCCACCCAAAAAAAATGCTTTGTAATGTTTTTACTGAAGGTGGGAGACCTTCCCTTGTTGCAAAGCAGATATTAACTCACCAGTTCAGAGAAAAATTGAAAGGTTATTTTTCATGATGAAAAGTCCACAGTCTTCAAATAACAAAATCAACTGCATTTTCAAGTTTTGTGAAAGGCTTGAAAGCTGCTGAAAGGATGCTCTGATTTTGCAGCAAAAAATACTTTTAGCTAACCCCCTGAAAGTTACAATAAGCCCTGAGAGAAACTCTGTTGTGGACTGTCACTATATGGCTGGTGGGATTTGAGAACTTCGGGTTTGTGCAATTGAAATGGATTAAAGGACCCTATTGTCCTGCCACAACAAATCCACATTCTTAAAAAGAAATGGACTTTTTGCATTCTGGAAGATGACAGCAGAAGGCATTGGAACACACTGGATGAACAAAGGACCAATGCGAAGGTGTCTAAATACCCCACGTTAATGGAGATGAATGCAGAAGCAACACTTATTGTCACATGACTGTTCCATTAATAAATCAGAAATATAGTGGTACCTCGGGTTAAGAACTGAATTCGTTCTGGAGGTCCGTTCTTAACCTGAAACTGAGGTATCACTTTAGCTAATGGGGCCTCCCAATGTCGCCGCGCCGCCGCCGTGTGATTTCTGTTCTCATAGAATCATAGAGTTGGAATAGACCACAAGGGCCATCGAGTCCAACCCCCTGCCAAGCAGGAAACACCATCAGAGCACTCCTGACATATGGTTGTCAAGCCTCTGCTTAAAGACCTCCAAAGAAGGAGACTCCACCACACTCCTTGGCATCTCATCCTGAAGCAAAGTTCTTAACCCGAGGTACTACTTCTGGGTTAGCGGAGTCTGTAACCTGAAGCATATGTAACCCCAGGTATCACTGTGATGCTCAATAAAGACTTGATCTAATTTCAGCATTGCCTAAACTTTGTGTATCTGGGAGCAACCAGAGTGCCAATGGGGCAACATTAGATCCATCTGAAACACACATGTACTTACTCAACAAGCTTTGTTGATGGGGGCTTAGAAAAGATGTACGGTTCAAAGAAAGCAGGTTTGGGTGAGATGATTCCGCCAATGACATGGTCCCCTGCCCTGTAATAATTCAGTGGTTTGTTTCGATGCCTGAAGGGACTTGAGGGACAGTTCCCACAGACTGCCTGGGGCATTAACAACAGCAGTAGCAGCAGTGATATCATCCTAGCGACGCCAGTGACAATGTCCTTTTGTGACATCAGTAACTACAACAGAACAACAGGGGTCCAGCCTCTCAGGGTAGTGAGAGGAAACTGCCCACCTGCACAGCCCCTTCCTATCCTCAATCGTAGACGAGGTTTTTCATGGCACATGACTTGTTGTTTTGAGAAGTATAGGAGAGGAGGTATTTATGGCCCAGCTGTTCCTTCAAGCTTGTTATAAGAGGTTACCTCATTTTCTTCCTTTTAAAATTATTGTTACAAGAAGGTGCCTTATTTTCTCCTTTTAAATTATTTGCCTCTGGGGAAATCCCTGGCACTTTTGTGCAAGGAGAGGAATACATCACTATGATTTTGATAATTATAAAGGGGAAGAAAGCTCCTCTCTGAAACCTCCTGGACTATGTATGGCTCACTGAGCAGGTGCAGAACTGGAGGAAAAACAAGTCTGTGAGAAATGAGCAGCATAGCTTCATAGTCTGGATTAAGTCATTGAGGATTCTGGTGAACTTTGCAAACTTTCTAATGATGAAATAGTTTCATAATAGGTAGAATCAAAATGCTCTTTCTTTTAGGCTCTATTTGAACTATCACACATATGCATACGGGGACATGGGTGGCGCAGTGGGTTAAACCACAGAGCCTAGGGCTTGCCAATCAGAAGGTTGGCAGTTCGAATCCACACAACAGGGTGAGCTCCCGTCGCTCGGTCCCTGCTCCTGCCCACCTAGCAGTTTGAAAGCATGTCAAAGTGCAAGTAAAGAAATAGGTACCGCTCCGGTGGGAAGGTAAACGGCGTTTCCATGCACTGCTCTGGTTCGCTAGAAGTGGAGAGGGTTAAAAAGGATCAGGGAATGGAAATTAAATATACTCGGAGTCCTGCAATGATTTCATGCTCTTTATTGCAGCTTCTAGGCATGCAGATGGCGTTGTGGGTTAAACCACAGAGCCTAGGGCTTGCCGATCAGAAGGTCGGTGGTTCAAATCTCCACAACGGGGTGAGCTCCCATTGCTCAGTCCCTGCTCCTGCCTACCTAGCGGTTCGAAAGCACGTCTAAGTGCAAGTAGATAAATAGGTACCACTCCAACGGGAAGGTAAACAGCGTTTCCATGCGCTGCTCTGGTTCGCCTGAAGCGGCTTAGTCAAGCTGGCCACATGACCCGAAAGCTGTATGCCGGCTCCCTCAGCCAGTAAAGTGAGATGAGTGCCGCAACCCCAGAGTTGTCCGTGACTGGACCTAACAATCAGGAGTCCCTTTACCTTTACCAATTCCATCTTATAAAACAGTGATTGAATTCCCCGAAACCTCAGGCCTTTATATACATTATTTACACAATGAGTCCCATCTGATTGGCTGATTCTGCTTCCCTCCTGGAGCCTGATTGGTCTTCTCCTGCAAGCCAATCAGTTGTTGCATTCTAGAATCCTACCTGCCTATTGTTCTAGGATCCAAGCTTAGTACATAAACGGAAATCACAAAGGGGTTGGGGGGGCAGTTTGCAGCTAGATTGTATGTATCACTCCCCGCCACAACCCCTTGTGGCTCTCGCATAGCTCACAAGCAAACCTCCCCACCTTTTGGACTTTCTGTCCAAAATTCCACCCCCACCACCCCATTTAACTTTAGAGAGCCAGTGTGGTGTAGTGGTTAAGAGCAGTAGACTCGTAATCTGGTGAACTGGGTTCGCGTCTCCGCTCCTCCACATTCAGCTGCTGGGTGACCTTGGGCCAGTCACACTTCTCTGAAGTCTCTCAGCCCCACTCACCTCACAGAGTGTTTGTTGTGGGGGAGGAAGGGAAAGGAGAATGTTAGCCGCTTTGAGACTCCTTCGGGTAGTGATAAAGAGGGATATCAAATCCAAACTCTTCTTCTTAGCTCATTTCCCTTTAATTTAGCAGTTGGAGCACTGAAGGGCAGAAGGAGGAAAGTCGCCCCAGCTCCTTTCCCTGCAAAGTGTCCTTAATTAAACTGTCATCATTTGCACCTCTGAAACTGCAGCGGCGCTTCAGGTTCCATTTTGAACTGTGGCTGCTTGCAAGGGAAGCGGGGACAGGGCACCGTAGAGCTACGGAAACAGCAGAGCAATTCCTCCCCCTGGGTCCTGTTGTTGTACGAATGGGAACCTGGCTTAGGAGTCAGTGCCTAGGGGCTGAGGTCCCTTCAGGCCCCCAATGAAATATTTAAGGTTGCCTCTCCAATATTGATGGGCGTTGCCATTCAAATGGTGTGTGCGCACTGCATCTTGTGATCATTTATGTAGGGCAGGGCTTACCTCCCACCACCACCCCAATACAGTAGTACATCAGGTTAAGTACTTAATTCATTCCGGAGGTCTGTTCTTAACCTGAAACTGTTCTTAACCTGAAGCACCACTTTAGCTAATGGGGCCTCCTGCTGCTGCCGCCACGACACAATTTCTGTTCTCATCCTGAAGCAAAGTTCTTAACCCGAGGTACTATTTCTGGGTTAGCGGAGTCTGTAACCTGAAGCGTATGTAACCTGAAGCGTATGTAACCCGAGGTACCACTGTATTTTATTCATCGGCATCGCTGGAACCAAGAATGGAGTACTTTCCTATATCTTTTTTTTTTTTTTTAAGAATAATACTTTATTTAGAATTCAACAATAACAAAGGGGGGAAAACCACAGTAGTTGCTACATCAATTCATTACAATTAACCAAGTTTAACAATATATAAATAGTAATAGAAAAATTACACAACATCGCTTTCAACTTATTGAAGTTTTCATATCACGCTTTTACCTCTTTATCTCTTTCTTAACATATCAAAAAGAGAAAAAACAAGAAAGGAGGCACAAAAAGAAAAGAGAAGAGGAAGAAGAAGGGGGCGGAAGGAGGGGAGGGGAAAAAAGAAAAGAAAACAAACACATTTGGCTTCTGATTAGACTCATTGTATTATTTCTACAATTTTTCCACACACAGTTTCGTCAGTTATCAAAAAACATTATATTTGTTGTTTTACAAGGATCGTTCTATTTCTGCCAGGAGATATTTGTTATTGTACTTTCCTATATCTGTATTCCTATATCTGTATTAAAGTAACCAAAGTTGGTTACTAAGAGTATGCCCCTGATCGCCAAAGTAAGCTTTTTAAAGTGTTTCCTCTATTGCAAAGTTTGCCAGGTCCATTGGCCCATCTCGACCATGAAACCTTGTTGGTGATTTCTCAAAAACATGTTTTCTCTCCAGCTCTGCACCTGCCCAGTGAGCCAAGCAGAGAGTCCACGAGGTTGCAGACAAGAAACTTCTTCCCCTGTATAATTATCAAAATCATAGTGGTGTATTCCTCTACTCGCACCAAATCTTGTAGGAGTTCCCCCGAGTCCAATAACGTAAACTTCAGAATCAAGGAGAAAATGAGTCCACATCTTGTAAGAAGCTTGAAAGAAGATTGATGCCATAAATGCCTCTCAAAATATTAAGCATCACTGAGAGCCTGGTCTGAGGTTCAGGGCAGGCAGGGACTGTGAAGGTGGGAAGCTTTTTATTGCTAGCTTTAGCTCTGCATCCATGGCTAGAGCCCAGGTGTGCCACTGAAGTCACCGCTTGTCCTAGTCACTGTAGGATGATATCACTGCTGCTGCTGCTGCTGCTGCTGCTAATGCCTGAGGCTGTCTGTGGGACTCAGGCAGGGAAATGCTCTGTGAATCTGATACAGCTTCGAAATGAACCAGTGAATTATTACAGGGCAGGGGACCATCTCATTAGTGGGATCATCTCACCAAAAACTGCTTTATTTAAACCATACAACTTCTCTCGGCCCCCATTAACCGTGATTACCGAGTAAGTAACTATAAGCCACTTGATTGCTGGAAAGAAACATCAACTACTGTAATTCGCTCTATGCGAGGCTGCCCTTGAAACTGTCCCAGAAACACCAGTGGGTGCAGAATGCTGCAGCGAGGCTCCTCACAGGGTCCCTGCCATGGCAGCATATTCACCCAGTGCTTTACCAGTTGCACTGGATCCCGGTGAAGTATTGGGTCAGGTTTAAGGTGCTGGTTTTGACCTTTAAAACACTTTGTGGCTTAGGGCCCTCATATTTATGGGACCGCCTCTCCTGGTACTTCCCACAGAGGACCTTAAGATCCATGAATAATCATAGTTTAGAGGTCCCGGGCCCTAAGGAAGTCAGATTATCTTCCACCAGGGCCAGGGCCTTCTCAGTGATGGCTCCGACCTGGTGGAGACCAGGGCCCTGCAGGATTTAACTTCCTTCCGCCGGGCCTGTAAGACAGAGCTATTCCACCTGGCTTTCAATTTGAACTTAGCCTGATCTTTTATTCCCCTTCCTTCCCTCCACCTTCCCTTTTTATAAAGATTACCCACTCTGGAATCCCACAGCTAATTCTCCCCTGGTCTCCTCACTGGCCCAAATAGGACTAATTTAGCCAGCTAGCCCTGTTAAGTGGAACCCGGCAAATCTATAACATCCGTTGATCAGCTTCTAAGCATATCACAAGCTTCTGAAATATATTTGGTTCTGTTCTTTGAAGGCTGCGGACCTTCTATCCCAAACTATAAACTCCACAATGTTTTAAGGAAGTGGCAAATTAATATCCAACTTGCAGCCAGGGTCTGTATCTGTCCCCCAATAAAAATATAGGAGCGATTATTTGAGGATGCACTGTTTTTGAGGCGTATGGTGCCTGGAAAGCCTTCTGATTAATAAAAAGAAAGAATTTGGCATCCCTCCCACCCACAATGACTGGAGAACGGCAGCCTGTCACAACTACTGTATTTAATGTTTTGCAGTATCTCAGAACAGAAGTACTGGCACATCCTGTCATTTTTGCTTGCTGTTCAGGAGATTAATCTGGATCCTTCACTTTTACCCAACACCACTTTGGGCTACAACCTCTTTGAAACCTATTTTGATGGCAGAATGGTTTCGAATGCAATGCTAGATGGATATTGTGGTGGCGAAAGCAGTATTCCAAACTACAACTGTGGAAGACGCAAGAACCTCTTGGCTGTTATTGAAGGGGCTGGATCGGACATTTCTACCCATGTTTCTAGCATGTCAGGCATCTTCAAAATCCCACAGGTAGGGACTGGGATGGCCAGCAGTCAGGGAAGCTACAGTGGTGGATTTCCTGCATTAGAGGGACCTCTGAGCTCCGCTTCAACTCTGTTGTTGTTGTTGTTTTAGTCGCGTCCGACTCTTCGTGACCCCATGGACCAGAGCACGCCAGGCACTCCTGTCTTCCACTGCCTCCCGCAGTTTGTTCAGATTCATGTTTATAGCTTCAAGAACACTATCCAACCATCTCTTCCTCTGTCGTCCCCTTCTCCTTGTGCCCTCCATCTTTCCCAACATCAGGGTCTTTTCCAGGGAGACTTCTCTTCTCATGAGGTGGCCAACGTATTGGAGGATCTGTCCTTCCAGTGAGCTTCAGGATCCGTCCTTCCAGTGAGCCCTCAGGGCTTATTTCCTTAAGAATGAATAGTACTCTCCATTTTTTGAAGGAATCTCTTAAAATGATTTATAATAGCCTGAGGTGTCCCAAGAACATGAGAAACACCCTGAAGCTGGTTCAGCCTATAAGACAGTCTAGTCTAGCTTCCCATTTTCAGCCAAACAGAAACCACTTCTGGGAAGTCTCCAAGTGCGGTCAGAGTGAAAAGCCACTCTTCCAACTTTAGATTCCCAACAACTGGCTTTCAAGACCATGGCGCCTTCAACAGTGGAGGAAGAACATGGTCCTTGCAGCTAGGAATCATTGGTAGCCTTCTCCTCCTTGTCTAGTCAGTCCCTTTCTTGCTTGTTATTAACATATATCTGATATTCTTCCTTTCCTCGCTAGGTCAGTTATGGCTCTTCTCATAATGATAAAACTCAGTTCCCTTTTGTCTACCAGATGATCCCCAAGGAAGAAATCCAGTACCTGGGGATTGTCAAGTTGCTCCTGCATTTCGGATGGACATGGATCAGCCTCTTTGCTCCAGACAATGACAGCGGAGAAAGGTTCTTAAGTTCCTTAACACCTATGATGATCAGCAATGGAATCTGTGTTGCCTTCTCAGAAAAAATACAACAAAGGACTCTGTACCAGATTTTAATATTGAGGGAGCCACCTGTTATGTGGAGAAAAGTCAATGTCTGTGTCTACTATGGGGACGCTTCCAATCGATTTGACCCAATCATCATGGTACAAAGGATACTTGAAAGGGTACAAACTTGGGGGAAAGTCTGGATCACAACAGCTTTTCAGGACATCAACATGAACTTATCTTATGATATTAATACCTTCATGAATATCCATGGTTCTTTGTCTTTCATAATGAAGACCAGAAAATGGACAAAATATGAATACTATAAGCCACGGTCGGGCACAACACTACGATTTTGGGGTGAATCATTTCATTGTTTATGTTCGGAGGCTGTATCGCCCATGAAAGGTTGGATAAGATGCACAGAGAAAGCGAAACTGGAGGTTCTTCCCCAAGAGGAGGTTGAAAGGGCCCTGTCACAAGACAGCTACATTACGTACAGCAGTGTCCAAGCCGTGGCACTTGCCTTAAATTCTGCCTATTCTTCCAGATCCAAGCAGGTGTTGATGATGGGTAGAGGGGACAGGTTGGGACTTGAACGACTGCAGCCATGGCAGGTATTCCTCCCCTCCCCCTTGAATCCTTGTCCTGCACCCAGAATCCAGTCCAATCACCTCAACCGTGCCAGCATTTCCAATGCATATCTAACATGTAATTCTCCAATGCTATTTGGCTTGTTTGGTGGCATCAGAAGACATTCCATGGTTCAGTCATCATTCTCTAGTGATAAATTAAGAATGCAACTCAGCTTTCCCCCAATTTCCCCCCTCCCCCTCTGACTTCCCTCAACTTCCTCTTCTGGTGTGTTTTTTTTGGTGGGGGGATATATCTTGTTGATTTTGATGATCTGATATGTTTTAATATGATAAAAATGTAAAATCCAGTATAACTTTATATAGATATAAAAAGAATGCAACTCGGCTGTGACTGTGAAAAGCCAACAACATTATTCCTATGAGTCCAGAAGTCTACTATCCCTAATTTGGAGGAGACTAGAGTGAAAAATGAAAAGAGATCAATAGATTTCCTGAGCACCAAAGGGAAGTACATGGTAGCTGTGCAGGTCTTCTCTATGCTGGCCTCCAGGGTCCTTGACAAGATATACCGATAAGGAGCCTGTGAGCATTAAGGCTGGTTGATATCTGGTTTTCAACATCGCAATATATCAACAACTTAACATTGTGATATATCACGATGTCTGAAATAAGGATGGAGCTATACAGAGGCATTGGTTGGCTACATGGTTTTTCCGGTATCATGATTTTTGCTGGCGCCTGCTCTTGTAAATTTCTGCCCACTGCAGAAGGCAGGGGCGAGATGAGAGATGAGCCAGCAGACTTAACAGGGGATACAGAACTCAAGAGAAGCATTCACCAGCTTCACGGTTTCTCCTACATTGTGATTTTTGCATCACACACTCACACCATGATTTGCGATATATTGCCAGGTCAAAAATTAGGAAACTGATATCATGACATGGACTTCAAACCAGTATTGGATGATATATCGGCCAGCCCTAGCGATCATTCTCTGCAAATTTCTTCAGAATTTTTTCCCTATTAGAAAACAGCATGATTAAGCAGAAGGCAACTGCAGATGTGCAGATTATTGAGGAGCAACTAACTATTTCACAACATGTGCTTTACAAGAGAAGGAATGTTAACAAACTTGGTGGTCTGATAATGACTGGTAGGAAATGGGGCTATTAGCAGACAACAAAGAGTTTCTGCGTGGTGGGGAGGGACGACTGCCCCCCAGGTATGCATATGGGTGATGGTTCATATAGACTCTAAAACCGTGATTCCTAATGTGGGGCACACGCCCCACAGGGGGGCTATTTGATTTTTAAGGGGGTGCAATTCAAGAATAAGTTACACCAAGTTAATGGCCTTTTAGGCTTCCTCCACGTGAATAGGAGTTCGCTTCAGGTTACATACGCTTCAGGTTACAGACTCTGCTAACCCAGAAATAGTACCTTGGGTTAAGAACTTTGCTTCAGGATGAGAACAGAAATCATGCGGCGGTGGCGCAGCAGCATCGGGAGACCCCATTAGCTAAAGTTGTACCTCAGGTTAAGAACAGTTTCAGGTTAAGAACGGACCTCCAGAATGAATTAAGTACTTAACCCAAGGTATCACTGTAATAAGAAATACATGTCGGTTGGGAATCAGGATTTTAGAGGTGCTTAGGTGGGGCATGACCCCAAAAAGGTTGGGAACCACTGGTCTAAAACAAAGAGCATTTTCATCCTGCCTAATGTGAAAGTGTTTCATTACCACAAAGTTTGCCAAGTTCACCTGTTCCCTCACTGGTCCATGTCAGACAATGGAGCCCCATTGGTGATTTCTCAGAAACACATTTTCTCTCTAGCTCTGCACCTGCTCATTGAACCATGCAGAGAGACCAAGAGGTTGCAAACAGGACACTTATTCCCCTTTATAATTATCAAAATCATAATGATTCATTCCTCTCTTCACACCAAAGCTCTAGGAATTTCCCCTGAGACCTATATTCTAAGCATCACAATCACGGGCAACGTGATGTAACTTGTTTCAACGAGCTTGGGAGAATAACTGTGACATCAATACCTCTTGCCCTACCCTTCTCAAGATAATAAGTAAATCTCGTGCCTCTGAGAGCCTGGGATGGAGGGCAGGCAGAGACTGTGCACATGGGAAATTTCCTCTCCCTACCTTTAGGTCTGAATCCATGTCTTGAGTCCAGTTGTGTCACTGAAGTCACTGATGTCATAAGAGAGGACACTTGCCACTGACATTGCTAAGATGATATCACTCATGCTTCTGCAGCTGCTGCTGCTAATGCCACAGGCTGCCTGTGAGACACAACTGGGTAGATGCTCTGTGGATCTGATCTGGCTTCAGAATGAACCAGTGAATTATTACAGGGCAGGGGACCATCTCATTAGCGGAATCATCTCACCCAAAGCTGCTGTGTTTGATGAATACATCTTCTCTCAACCTCCATTAATCAGGCCTCGTGAGTAAGTTATTGTTGTTGTTTAGTCGTTTAGTCGTGTCCGATTCTTTGTGACCCCATGATCCAGAGTATGCCAGGCACTCCTGTCTTCCAACGCCTCCCACAGCTTGGTCGAACTCATGTTCATAGCTTCGAGAACACTGTCCAACCATCTCGTCCTCTGTCGTCCCCTTCTCCTTGTGCCCTCCATCTTTCCCAACAGGGTCTTTTCCAGGGAGTCTTCTCTTCTCATGAGGTGGCCAAAGTACTGGAGCCTCAGCTTCAGAATCTGTCCTTCCAGTGAGCACTCAGGGTTGATTTCCTTAAGAATGTACCAGGATCCAACACTGCCCCACCTGTGCTTTGACTGTTCCTAGGTACCAAGGACAGCTCTTGTTTTCTGGTACCCCTGGCCAGGTTATCTCCCGATATTGAGTGTGATGGCTCCTCATTTCAGATGAGTTGTTTATCCGGCATTCATCATGATTTGCTTGTACAAAGCTTAAGCAACACTCAGATTATATCTGGGCTTTATCAAGCATTCTTTCTGATTTGTTAGGTCCTTTGGAGCTCTTCTCAATCTCTTTTTGCGTTACTGACCCTGAAGAATCTACCATCATCAGCAAACTTGGCCACTTCAGTGCTCAGTCCTAACTCTAGATTGTATATGAACAAGTTAACAAGTGCCTGTTTCTCTTACCCAGTGTAAAGGATGAACATTCATTTTCAACATAGGAAGATGCATAAAACCACATCTTCTTAACACACTCTTTGATCAGCTTCCAAACCACAAATCTCTAAAAAAAAAGTTGATTTTGTTCTTTAAAGACTGTGAACAATAACCTCTCTGCTGTTTTTCAAAAGTGGCAAATAACTATCCAACTTGTAGCCAGGATCTGTATTTCTCCCCCGATAAAAACGTTACCCGGAGATACCCTGTTTTGAGGTGTATGTACCTGAGAAGGTCTTTAGAAAGAATATGGAATTTTGTTTTCACTGAATGGATAATGGCAGCCTGTCACAAGTGTTTTATTTGATGCTTTGCAGTATCTCTGAAGAGAAGTACTGGCACATTCTGTCCTTCTTGTTTGCTGTTCAGGAGATTAATCAGGATCCCTTGATTTTAACCAACATCACCTTGGGCTACAACCTCTTTGAAACCTATTTCGATGGCAGAGTGGTTTCCAGTGCACTGCTGGACGGGCATTCTGGTGGGGGAAAGAATATTCCAAACTACAACTGTGGAAGACGCAAGAACCTCTTGGCTGTTCTTGAAGGGGCTGAATCGGACATTTCTACCCATGTTTCTAGCATGTTGGGCATCTACAAAATCCCACAGGTAGGGACTGGGATGGCCAGCAGTCAGGGATGCAACAATAGAGGACCGATTAGACTATGTGAACCCTGAGCTCCCTTCCTACTCTAGGATTCTCCATTTTTGGAAGGATTCCCTTAAAACTATTTACAATAGGCTCAATCTTGCCTGAGATGCCTTAAGAACATAAGCATCTGCATCAGGTTATAGGTCCATCTAATCCAGCACCCTACTTTCAGAGCAGCCTACCAGATGCCACTTTCAGGAAGCCAGCAAATGGACCCGAGTGCAACATCACTCTCCCTACTTTTGATTCCCAACAACTGGAATTCAGAGGTAGACTGCCCTCTGGCTAGGGAATCATTGGTAATCTTATCCTCCCTGAGTCTACCTACTCCTCTCTAAAGGCCATGCGATTTGTGGACATATTTACATCTTGTGAGGGCAAGTCCACAGTTTGACTATTCACTGTGAAGAAGCATTCTGAATCCTCCAACATTCAGGTTCATTGGATGGCCTTAAGTCCTAGTTTTATGGGATACGGAGGAAAGGGTCTCTTTATCCTCCTTCTCCACACCGTGAATACTTTTACAACTCTATCGTGTCTCTTTTGCCCTCTAAACTAAAAAGATCCGAAAAATTGTAACCCTTCCCCATAGGAGAGTTGCTCCAAACCAGGATTTCCCAAGCTGGCGTCTCCAACTTTTTTATATAAAAAAACCTACAGTTCCCATCATCCCTGACCACTGGTCCTGCTAGCTAGGGATAATGGAAATTGTAGTTCAAAAAGAGCTGGAGACCCAAGTTTGGGAAACCCCGCTCCAAACCTTAGATCATTTTAGTGCTTTTCCTAATTCTACAACAACCTTCTTGAGGCACAGTAATACATTATGATGTTGACAGTTTTCATTTTGAATCCTTCCATAAAATGCCCAACATGGAGTTGGTCATTTGCACAACAGCTGCATACAGTGGTATCTCAAGTTAAATACTTAATTCGTTCTGGAGGTCCGTTCTTAACCCGAAACTGTTCTTAACCTGAAGCACCACTTTAGCTAATGGGGCCTCCTGCTGCCACCGCGCCGCCAGAGCCCGATTTCTGTTCTCATCCTGAAGCAAGTTCTTAACCTGAAGCACTATTTCTGGGTTAGCGGAGTCTGTAACCTGAAGCGTATGTAACCTGAGGTACCACTGTACTGGGAATATTTTTATTGAGCTTCCCAACATCACCTCATTTATGAGGAGAAAGTAAAGCACTGTCTTTAACATTCTTTTGATGGAGTGTGATGCATTCCTCTCCCTGACATGGCCTCTTTTTGCTTGTTATTAACATACATCTGATATTCTTCCTTTTTTTCTCACTAGGTGAGTTATGGCTTTCCTCTTCATGATAAAACTCAGTTCCCTTTTGCCTATCGGATGATTCCAAAGGAGAAAACCCAGTACCTGGGGATTGTCCAACTCCTCCTGCATTTTGGATGGACGTGGATTGGAATCTTTGCTCCAGACAATTATAATGGAGAAAGATTCATAAGTTCCATAACACCTTTGATGCTCATCAATGGAATTTGTGTTGCCTTCTCAGAAAAAATAATTTATCAGAATCTATACCAAATCGCCATGCTGAATGAACCACCTATCATGTGGAGAAAAGTCAATGTATTTGTCTACAATGGAGACTCTTCCAATAAATTTGGCATCATCATTAAGGTCCAAAGCATATTTGAAAAGATACAACCTGGGGGGAAAGTTTGGATCACAACAGCCTTTCCGGACATCAACATGAACTTGTCTCATGATATAGATACTTTCATGTACACCCATGGTTCTTTGTCCTTCATAATGAAGACTAGAAAACGGACAAAATATGACTGCTATAAGCCACGGTCTGGCAGAACACTATGGTTCTGGGATAAATCATTTCACTGTTTATGTCCAGAGAATGTGTTGCCCATGAAAGGCTGGACAAGATGCACAGAGAAAGAAAAACTGGAGATTCTTCCCCAAGAGGAGATTGAAAGGGCCCTGTCTCAAGACAGCTACGTTACTTATAGCAGTATCCAAGCTGTGGCACTTGCCTTAAGTTCTGCCTATTCATCCAGATCCAAACAGATGCTGATGATGAGTAGAGGAGACAGTTGGGGACATGGAAGACTGCAGCCATGGCAGGTACAGTATTCTCCTTCTGAAACATGAGTGTAGAAAGTGGTGTCTACTCACAGATGAGTTTTATGTGCTCTTCTTTTTAACTTGTCCATAAATCATCTAGAGTTGTGCATAAAAAGTGAGCAAACTAAATGTACTGATGATACCCAATTGCTTTGGGTGGTTAAGAGTAAAAGGGATTGTGAAGAGCTCCAAAAAGATTTTTTTCCCCAAATGGAATGAATGGGCAGGAAAATGGCAAATTCAATTCATTCTAAGCAAGTATAAAATTATGTTTATTATGAGATGGTTCAAGGGCAGATCAGAGGATGAAATCAAGATTAGAGGAACGTCAGAACAAAGGTGGGGGGAAAAGGAAAGTGAGTAATTAGGAAGGCCCAAGCAGTGAATTATGAGAGGTCCCAACCCCCATGTCACAGAAGGGGAGAATCATGGGAATCAGTCACTATTCCATCTTCTGAGTGTGCAGTTCCTTTGGTAACTGAGGAGGTGGGCAGCCAATTTTCAGGGCCAGTTGAATCCAAAGTGGAAGGAGAGACAGAGGGACTGAGTTGGGCTCAGTCAAAAAGAATGGCCACCAACAGCAGCAGCACAAACAGATCCAGCTTACCCAAAGGAACACCTACAGGTACAAGAGGGACCAAGGTTCTTCTTATCTTATACTCTTACATAGTAAACAGAAGCACAGACAAAGGAAGAGAGGACCACTTGAAGCAAAAGATTGGGGGCACAGCAACTTCACAGTATTCTGAAAGATCCAGTGGGCTTCTGGATCAATAAGAGTGCTGTGCCCCAAGTATTTTGCTTCAAATGGCCCACCTCACTTTGTCTAACTGTAAGGTATGGCTCTGCTTGCATAATTCTCCTAAGGGTGCACAGTGTAATGATCCTAGCTCTGCTCATTTACAAAGTCGGGCAGGAGAAAAGGGAGGACTTAATAATGTATGACTGTGGAAAGCCAACAGCAATCGATTCCCTATGAGTCCAGAAGTGCACTGTCCCAAGAGGAGGACAAACGAGTTGACCAATGGTTTGGAAACTGTGCCTTATGAGGAGCGATGTATGGAGCTGGGTCTGTTTAGCCTGGGAAAGAGGAGACTGAGAGGAGATATGAGAGCGAGTTTCAAGTATCTCAAGGGCTGTCCCATCATGGAATAGGGAGCTGGCTTGTTTTCTCCTGTGGCTTCAAGCTACAAGAAAGGAGATTCCAATGAAACATCAAGAAAAACCTTTCTAACAGTAAGCGCTGTTTGGCAGTGGAATGGTCTCCCCCAGAAGGTTGTGGACTCACGTTCCTTGGAGGTTTTTAAGCAGAGGTTGGGTGCCCATTTGTCATGGATGCTTTAGCTGAGATTCCTGTATTGCAGGGGGTTGGGCTAAATAATAATAATAATAATAATAATAATAATAATAATAATAATAATAATAATAATAATTTATTATTTGTACCCCGCCCATCTGGCTGGGTCTCCCCAGCCACTCTGGGCGGCTTCCAACAAAGATGAAAGATACACTAAAATGTCACATATTAAAAACTTCCCTGAACAGGGCTGCCTTCAGATGTCTTCTGAATGTCAGGTAGAAGTTTATCGCTTTGACATCTGATGGGAGGGCGTTCCACAGGGCGGGCGCCACTACCGAGAAGGCTCTCTGCCTGGTTCCCTGTAACTTGGCCTCTAAGATGACCCTCTAAGATGACCCTAAGATGACCCTTAGGGTCACTTCCAACCTTACAATTCTATGATTCTTTGATTCTATGATCCCAATTCATAAGCTTCCGGGTATTATTAATTCTTCATAAGCTTCCGGGTATTATTAATTCTTCTTTTTCTCCTGTCAGTCCAGCTTCACCCTTTCTTAGGAAACGTCCAGTTGTTTAACACCTCCAGGGGTGGACTCTATTCAGATGAGAATGGGGAGCTGGCAGCTGACTATGACATTGTCAACTGGGTGCTGTTTCTCAACAAGTCTCAAGGCAGAGTGAAAGTCGGGAGCGTAGAGAGACAGGCAGCCTCCCATTTAAAGCTCACCATTAACACAGAAGCCATCGTGTGGCCCTTGCAGTTTAAAGAGGTAGGGGGAAAGATTTATGTGTGCTTTATTGCCCTATGACATTTGTTAAACTCAAATAATTTACTCTATATTATACAGGAAATTATTCCTACGCAATTCATTTGCAGTCTAATCTAGGGCTGATTTCAAAGGCCTCCCTCCCCAATTCTCAGCATAAAAAGAAAATTAATTTGAATTGGAAAACCACTTTGAGGGTGGTGGGGTTTTTTACATTTTAGTGGTGTACACATTTTATAAAATAAATACTTAATGAAATAAATATATAAAATGTGGTCATTTTCTATCACTCCCTACACACAGGTAGAGCAGAAACTGCATGCTGGAGTGGGGTCCTATACAATGTCCCCAATGTTTTCCCCCCATTAGTCACTTTTTAAAAAACCCAGCCTTTCAAAGTATGCATTTTAAATATTTGAATAATGTTTTAAGTGAGTGAGCAGTATATTATACATATATAATATCATGCAAAATTTCATAAAACCATATGGCATCCTGGCTTGATTGGTGCTGGAATATATAACAACGCGAGTGGCGCTGTGGTCTAAACCACTGAGCCTCTTGGACTTGCTGATCAGAAAGTCGGCAGTTCGAATCCCCGCAATGGGGTGAGCTCCCGTTGCTCTGTCCCAGTTCCTGCCAACCTAGCAGTTTGAAAGCACATAAAAGTGCAAGTAGATAAATAGGTACCACTGCAGCGGAAAGGTAAATGGTGTTTCCGTGCGCTCTGGCACTCATCGCAGTGTCCTGTTGGTCCAGAAGCAGTTTAGTCATGCTGGCCATATGATTCAGAAAAATGTCTGAGGACAAAAGCTGGCTCCCTCAGCCTGAAAATGAGATGAGCACCACAACCCCATAGTCGCCTTTGACCGGACTTAACCATCCAGGCGTCCTTTACCTTTACCTTTATATAACAACAATAATATGATAACACATATCAGTCCATCCATCCAACCATCCTTTTTTAACATCTTTAATGGAAAGTTTCCATGATCTGACTGACATCCTGACATTCATCTGCATAATGTCACCAATCACCCTCTGGCTCTGTGCCATTCACCCAGTGCCAAGAAAAACTCTGCAGATTCCCTTTTCTTAACAGCTGTTTCCTGTCCTAGTTTATCATCAGGCCTGTGATCTTTCCTCTGCTCTGCCATTCTTGGAGCATCAAAATTATATACACCAGAGTTGTTTCAAACTAGAAACTTGTGCATCAACAGTAGTTGTCAGGAGTTCAGCCTACACTCGAGTAGGACCCTGGCAGAGACACATGCCCGACTGGCATGTTCCCTCCCTCCTGGTCAATCGTTCAGGAGCTTCAAAAGCTTTCTTCAGCCCGAACATTACAGCGAGCGATACCAACAGACATTGGCACACTTAGGGATCTGCAGTGTTTGTGCATCATGCATGACAGAACTCAGCAACTCAGCATTTTTGCTAATCTACTTTATTTACATATAAAAACACACGGAGCACTGCAACATGGCTCCCTCTCCCTCTAGCATCAGACAGCAAAGAGGAAAAGAACAAAGGACAATAGTCCCACTTCACAGACCACAGTAACACAAACATCCTGTTTCCGTCACTTCCCACTCTGTGGAGTCAAAACATACCGTCATGTGAAAGACAAAAATCCTGTGACTGCAATCATGGAGCAGGAATTCTAACAGTTTTTACCTGTAATGGAGGGAGTAGGGTCCTTCTACACCTTATGACTCACTTTCACATCTCTAACCCTTTCCCCTTGATGCTCCTTCACTTAATTGGCAGACCGTGCCTCGCGCCAGGTGTACCGAAAGCTGTCGCCCTGGATATGCCAAGTTGGTTCAAGACGGACAACCGGTTTGCTGCTATGTTTGCAATCCATGTGCTGCAGGGACAATCTCCACTCAGGAAGGTGGGTGACTCAGGGCTTGTCTAGATTTACTTTCTTGCCCCATGCTTTCTTAGGCACATGTCCACACTTTCCCAGTCAGTGATTGTCATTTGCTCTGATTCAATGTTAAAATGCAGGTTTCCTCATGGAAAGTTGAATTTGAGTTGAATTAATTTTATAATGAAATGATTTTAGAATGTTGTACTATTTTATTGTTGTTAGCCGCCCTGAGCCCGGCTTCGGCTGGGGAGGGTGGGATATAAATAAAAATTATTATTATTATTATTATTATTATTATTATTATTATTAAGCACAGGGATGGGAAAAAAGTACAGGGATGGGGGAAAACGTGTAGAAATGCAGAACAAAATGAATTCTGGGCGAGTCCTAAATTTTGTTCCTCAGTTGCGAAACCATCGTGCTTTGAACCATGATCGAGATTGTATGGGGAAAATACGGAATAACAGATACAATCTTGCTTAAAATGTATATAGGAAGTGCAGTGTAAGCGACGGAAGTCAATCAATGAATTTTTTTTATTATTTTCATATTGAGATATTTGTAGAATAAATTTGGAAGAAATTCTTCCAACTTTTCTACTTCTTCTTTTCTCTTTATTTTTTCTTCTTTTTTCTTTTCTTCTTTTTCTCTTTTGTTCCTTTTTTCATGTATATGTGCTTATTTGAAGTGTATATGTGTGTATGTACTTGCAGTGTTTTGCTTATATTTTGTAACAATTATGTTAAATAAAAAAATAAAAAAATAAACCATGATCGAGTGTAAACAAATAAATTAGTTTTATTTAAGAGGTGCTTCCTCATATGTTGAACTTCTGGGTAGGGAATGAGTGGACACTGGACAGTGTTCACAGAAGTACTATACTTTGCTGCATAAGCACTACCACAAAGAGTTAATTCTAGCTCTCTCCTGTGTTAATAACAGTGAGAGGTGTATCTATTAACACATGAATAAATTTGGTCATGTTACCCAGTACCCATCTTCAGTGCAGGCGACTGTCACAATTGGATCAGTATCTTTTGCCCAAAATGGGAAGTCTGAATCACAATGCTAAGAAAGAGTGTGTGATTGTTGTTCTCAGGCATTTCCAGCCATCTCAAATAGGTTGTCAGGAATGAGCCAGCTCCTAGTGGAACTTTACAGCCGGCTGCAGAACAGAGAGGGTTAGATCTTTAGATCTGATGCAGGCTGAACAGCGGCCAGTGCCCAGTGTGCCTCCTTCTGACAGTGGAATGTCAGTTGCCAAGGGAACGACTGAGAGCAGGCTGGAACACAGCCAAAGCTCTAAGGAAGCTCAGACAGGCATGAACAGACACAGAGATAGTTTGTTGGAAAAGGAAGAGGCTGGAGCTGATCCAATGAGTCCAAGTCTGCGGTGAATGGGAGGGCTGCTATACAGGAAGCAAAACAAGAGATGTAAGGGGTGACGGTTCAATATACAGTGGTGCCTCGCAAGACGAAATTAATTCGTTCCGCAAGTCTCTTCGTCTTGCGAGTTTTTCGTCTTGCGATGCACGGTTTTCCATAGGAATGCATTGGAAATCAATTAATGCGTTCCTATGGAAAACGCCTTCCCCCGACCTCTTCTGGCGGGCGGCATTTTAAAATCACCCGGGACAGCGGAGGACTTCTCCGCTGTCCGGGGCGATTTAAAAGCCCCTGGGAAGGCAGGCAGGGGGGACAAAGGCTTTCTCGCCCCGCCGCTCGGCTTCGGGGGGAGGCTTTCTCGCCCGGCCGCCCGGCTTCGGGACATCGTTCCGATGCCGGGCGGTGGGGGGAGGCGTTCCTGCCCCACCGCCCGGCATCGGAACGATGCCCCGAAGCCGGGCGGCTGGGGGAGGCGTTCCTGCCCCACCGCCCGGCATCGGGACGATGCCCCGAAGCCGGGCGGCGGGGGGAGGCGTTCCTGCCCCACCGCCCGGCATCGGGACGATGCCCCGAAGCCGGGCGGCTGGGGGAGGCGTTCCTGCCCCACTTCCCGGCATCGGGACGATGCCCCAAAGCCGGGCGGCGGGGGGAGGCTTTCCCGCCCGGCCGCCCGGCTTCGGGACATCGTTCCGATGCCGGGCGGCTGGGGGAGGCGTTCCTGCCCCACCGCCCGGCATCGGGACGATGCCCCGAAGCCGGGCGGCGGGGGGAGGCGTTCCTGCCCCACCGCCCGGCATCGGGACGATGCCCCGAAGCCGGGCGGCGGGGGGAGGCGTTCCTGCCCCACCGCCCGGCATCGGGACGATGCCCCGAAGCCGGGCGGCTGGGGGAGGCGTTCCTGCCCCACCGCCCGGCATCGGGACGATGCCCCGAAGCCGGGCGGCTGGGGGAGGCGTTCCTGCCCCACCGCCCGGCATCGGGACGATGCCCCGAAGCCGGGCGGCTGGGGGAGGCGTTCCTGCCCCACCGCCCGGCATCGGGACGATGCCCCGAAGCCGGGCGGCTGGGGGAGGCGTTCCTGCCCCACCGCCCGGCATCGGGACGATGCCCCGAAGCCGGGCGGCGGGCGGAGGCGTTCCTGCCCCACCGCCCGGCATCGGGACGATGCCCCGAAGCCGGGCGGCTGGGGGAGGCGTTCCTGCCCCACTTCCCGGCATCGGGACGATGCCCCGAAGCCGGGCGGCGAGGGGAGGCTTTCCCGCCCCGTCGCCCGGCATCGGGACATGGTTCCGATGCCGGGCGGCGGGGGGAGGCTTTCTCGCCCCGTCGCCCGGCATCGGGACGATGCCCCGAAGCCGGGCGGCGAGGGGAGGCTTTCCCGCCCCGTCGCCCGGCATCGGGACATGGTTCCGATGCCGGGCGGCGGGGGGAGGCTTTCTCGCCCCGTCGCCCGGCATCGGGACGATGCCCCGAAGCCGGGCGGCGGGGGGAGGCGTTCCTGCCCGGCCGCCCTGCATCGGGACGATGCCCCGATGCCGGGCGGCGGGGGGAGGCTTCAAAAGCCGTCCGGGGGCTTTTAAATCGCCCCGGACAGTCCCGGGGCGATTTAAAAGCCCCCGGTTAGGCAGGCAGGGGGGGCAAAGACTTTTGCCCCCCGCCCGCCTTGGGAAGAGGTCCAGGACCTCTTCCCAAGGCGGGCGGGGGGGCAAAAGTCTTTGCCCCCCATGCCTGCCTTCAAAAGCCGTCCGGGATAGCGGGAAGCGCTTCCCTGCTATCCCGGACCGCTTTTAAAATGCTGGCGGTGGGGAGCAAAGCCTTTCGCCCCCGCCGGCCTTCCTGGACCTCTTCTGAAGTCCGGAGGGGGGGGGGAAGGCTTTGCTCCCCACCGCCAGCATTTAAAAAAAGGTCCCCGAGATTTCCCTATGGGCTTTCGTCTTGCGATGCAAGCCCATAGGGAAAATCGTCTAGCGAAGCGTCGCAAAACCCGAAAAACCCTTTCGTCTTGCGGGTTTTTCGTCTTGCGAGGCATTCGTCTAGCGGGGCACCACTGTATTCTGTAGACATAGGAAGGAGTCCTCAGAAGGGTCATCTTGAATGGTAATGGCTTCGTTAGAGCTGCCTGGAGCTATCTGTTTTTGCAATAAATCCTGCTTTTTAATTACCTATGCTTACTATGTTATCAAGCTGGGAACCTGGACTCCTGCCATAGGTCCTGCAGAAAGAAAGTGTGATAACTTGTTTCTCGATTAATTGGATAATGTGAGATGAAAGAAATAACTTCAGGACAGAAAGCACAGAGATGGTCTTATGGATGCTGCTGATTTCATTCCCACCCTACTTTATATATGATTGGGACAGATGAATATTCTGGAGTATAAGCTATCATGCTGAAACATATATATTATGGAATGTAACAGAATACATAATATTACTGTTCTAAGCTTCCTGTTAGGATTACTGAATGCTCTCCTCTTACTTTCAGATGCAGACTATTGCACCACATGTCCAGAAGATCAGCACCCAAACGAGCACCGAAATCAATGTGTCCCCATGGTTATCACCTTTCTTGCCTATGAAGAATCCTTGGGGATCACATTGGCGGCCTTTGCCCTATTCCTCTTCTTAACCACGGGTTTTGTTTTTGCCATCTTTATTAAATACATGGAAACTCCCATAGTCAAAGCCAATAACCGAGACCTCTCCTACATACTTCTTGTATCTCTCTTCCTTTCCTTTTTGTCCTCCTTCCTTTTCATCGGCCGCCCAAGGAAAGCGACCTGCCTTCTCCAACAAACAGCCTTCAGCGTCATCTTCTCAGTTGCTGTTTCATCTGTGTTAGCAAAAACCATCATGGTGGTGCTGGCCTTCCTGGCCACAAAGCCAGGGAATAAGGTGAGGAGATGGCTGGGGAAGAGTCTGGCCAATTCCATTATCATTTCCTGTTCCAGTGTCCAAGTCCTCCTCTGCACCATCTGGCTGGGCATCTCTCCCCCATTCCCAGACTCTGACATGCTCTCCCAGCCTGGAGAGATCATCCTGCAATGCAATGAAGGGTTTGTTGCCATGTTTTATGCTTCCCTCAGCTACATGGGCTTCCTAGCTGCCATCTGCTTCACAGTGGCTTTTCTAGCCAGGAAACTGCCTGGGGCCTTCAATGAAGCCAAGCTGATCACCTTCAGCATGCTGGTCTTCTGCAGCGTTTGGGTGTCCTTTGTGCCCACCTACCTGAGCACCAAAGGGAAGTACATGGTTGCTGTGCAGGTCTTCTCTATCTTGGCCTCCAGTGCTGGGCTTCTGGGCTGCATCTTCCTTCCCAAGTGCTACATTATTGTGCTGAGACCTGATCTGAATACAAAGGAGCATCTCACAATGAAAATTAAATGAGGCATCTAATTCGTAATATATTTAGGAAGGAGGAGTTACAGCTTTTAAGGATAATACTATGTGTAATGCTACTGAATGCACCCTTCTTCTCCACCAGATATAGTTCGTGAATTGGTACTGATCTTACTTTTTCTTGGAAGGTGTCTCCATCTGGTGTTAAGTAATTCTAGGGATTCTCTGAACTTCTGCATGGAGGAAAGAATTGAAACATAAACCAAAAAGATGTCACAGCTCAGGAGATGATACTGATATCCCTGTTGGGTGATAACACCGAGACCGGTGCCTTCCCCCCCCCCCAACGCAGCGTCGCCCAGGATTCAGCACTCCGGTGTCCTGTCACGCTAATGTGGCCTATATCCAAGGACATGACCACATGACAAGCAGAGTTCAAACAGAAGCTTAGCCTTGAGGAGTAACATCTAAGCCTAATTTATTGCAAATTAAATCAAACGTAACAGAACAAAGAAAAACATGACTTCTCTCTGTGTCTTTCTTCCTTGGAGAAAGAACTGTAAAAGCAATAGCAGTACAAAACGGAACAGCGTATCTCAATTTCCGCTCACGAGACTCCAATAATCCGTGCTGGAATGTAAACAGACATGTGACATGTAACAATCCCACACAACTGCGGCACGGGAGGAATGGAATTCTCAACAATCCCTTCCAACAGGGAAGGGCTGTAGCTCAGTGGTTGAACAGTCGGTCCAGGTGCAATCCTTGGCATCTCCAGGTTGGGCTGGGCGCATGTCCCCTGGCTGAAAAGAGCCCCTGTCCACCTGTGTAGGCACAATAGGGCTAGAACTAATGATTCAACAGTACAAGGTGGCTTCCTGTGTTCCTAAGAAAATTATCCCCGCTTTCTAGGTCCTGTGCAAATTTATCTTGGTCTTCTGTGCCAAGACAAGGGAGGCCAACTAACATTTCTAAATACTTTCTCTCCCCTCTCCGGATCCCTCTCATGTCTTCTGCCTGGACTAGTTGCTGGGGAGAAAGCACCTTCGTTCAATTTTTCTGAGGGCTCTATTTCTACATTCCTGCAGTTAAAGTACCTTCTGCAGGGGACATGGCCTTTCCTTCTTCCACTGTTTTGTTAGTGCAGAGTTCTTTCTTAGAAGACTCGGGCGCTAGAAATGGAGGGTGAGAAATATTTTAAATGAATAAAATAATAAGAAATGGGTGAGATAAGCCTATTGGAGAGAAGCTAAAAGAACCAATCCAGAAGTAGGATGCCCATGCTCTGAGGATACATTTTGGAGGGAAAATCCTGAGGGAAGTGGAGCTGGAGGACTTCGGCCCACAGTTGACTGAACTGGATTGACTTAAATGCCAAAGGGGAAAGTTCTGCACGTTTCTGTGGGGATTTCAGGGGTGTCAGGGACTGGGCAGATGAGTAGTAGGGGTGGATACTTCCACCTCAAGAGGTGTCCAAGCAGGAGGAAAATGGGGATACGATGGACCCAGATTGGTGGTGGTGACAAACAGGACACACCCCAGAAGAAGAAACAAAGAGCTGAGAATTAATGGGAGATGAGGAACCAGCAGATGCTCTAGTTCTGAACAGAGACAGGACTCAGAAGTCGGAGAAACAGTACTCAGACAGTGGACACTACATCACTTGAAAGCCTGGTGGAACCTCCTCCTTCTCCACAGACCAGGCGATTCCTTCATATCTTAGAGCAAAAGGCTTAACAGAGACAGAAATATTCCATTGCTAGCCACTGTAGGCAGTAAGGAAGGTTTTGGAAGCTAGGAAGTGCCACAAGAGGGGTGGAGTGGGCACTCTGAGCAATGTCTCGAGACTGAAGAGAGCATAATCCATAGTCTCTGTGTGTATCCTGTTGATTTAAATAAAAGAGCTAGCAGAAGTTCTCTGTGTCTCTGATTTCTCCAGACAGTGAGCCTGGGAGTCGTGACAGGGAAACAGTAAAACTGGACATTAACATTCATCACAAACTAGTCTCATTAATTGTCCCCTAACGACTTAGTCCCACGTAACCCTACCCTGTTGCCTGCCTTATAATCCAGTAGCATTACAGTTAATAATAGTGAAAAGGCAGGCAAACTGGTCAAATCAGACAGGCACAGGAGAGGATCTACAGGACAGAAATAGGAGAGGAGAGAGCCAGTCAGGAACCCTTATCTCAGTTTCAAATTATCCCTTATCCCTTATTCAGATAACCTTTATCTCAGTTTCTTTGAATTTTCTGCCAAGTTCAAAATACAACCTGGTGGTGCAGAGATGCCAAATTGACCACGAGGCCTTCAATGGATATATAATCTTTCCTGTTAGCCTCCTGTAGTTTTAGTGGCTGACTGACAGAGAGCAGTTCTCCTGAGGAACCTTTTCATAGCATGCAAATCTAATGATGATTTCCTGCGAGTAAGGATGCCTCCGAGGCACTCGCTAGCAGCACAAGAGCTCTGCCGGCAAGAAAACTGGCAGCTTTTATTTCTGAGAACATGAGCAGAGCTCATCCTCCTTATGACATCATACATTATGTCATAATGATGAGCTTGCATCTCTAGCTTAGGTCGCCTCCATGGTAACGCCAGGGCCCAATTTACCTCTGCAACTGTGAGTGAGGAGGAGGCATTGGGATCAGAGAGAAGGACTCACATTGCAGACTGGGCCTCAGTCACGCTCTGCTGGCAGCAACGTGGTTGTTGTTGTTGTTTAGTCGTTTAGTCGTATTCGACTCTTTGTGACCCCATGGACCAGAGCACGCCAGGCACTCTTGTCTTCCACTGCCTCCCGCAGTTTGGTCAGACTCATATTTGTGGCTTCGAGAACACTGCCCAACCATCTCGCCCTCCGTCATTCCCTTCTCCTTTTGCCCTCCATCTTTCCCAACATCAGGGTCTTCTCCAGGGAGTCTTCTCTTCTCATGAGGTAGCCAAAGTATTGGAGCCTCAGCTTCAGGATCTGTCCTTCCATTGAGCACTCAGGGCTAATTTCCTTCAGAATGGATGCGTTTGATCTTCTTGCAGTCCATGGGACTCTCAAGAGTCTCCTCCAGAACCATAATTCAAAAGCATCAATTCTTCAGCGATCAGCCTTCTTTATGGTCCAAGCTCTCACTTCCATACATCACTACTGGGAAAACCATGGCTTTAACTATACAGACCTTTGTTGGCAAGGTGATGTCTCTGCTTTTTAAGATGGTGTCTAGGTTTGCCATCACCTTTCTCCCAAACAGCAGGCGTCTTTTAATTTCGTGACTGCTGTCACCAGCAACGTGGTAGAAGACTCAAAAGGACCAGGATTGTGGGGGTCAGGTGGGATTGCTATGAGGAATTATGAAAAATGGAACAAGCCATTGTGTCACAATGAAAGCATTGCTTGACTGGGTTTGAGTCACTGACAATCATTTCTGATCGAATCCCACAAGCCTCTGCACCTCTGCCATTTTCTTTCTCTACGCCTGACAGGCACATATAAGCATTCTAAACACAGGCCAGTTGTTCACCAGGCATCCTGAGCCATAAAGATAGAAGGTAGCTTTGATGCAGCTTTTGTTAGTTTTGTTAATCTTTAGATAGATCTTAAGGGCCAGGAACAGAGTTTACACAGAGATGGTAAATGTGTCTTTCTTTATGACCTCTGGGGTTACTAAATGCATTCCTCCTTGGTTCCTGTTTATTTAGATTAACCACGTAGGCATGCTCAAGTAGGAAATAGTTTCTTTGTAGTTAAAAGGACTTCTTCTGATCTGACTTTGTCCCACGTGGGGTTTTTGGAAATGTTCAGAGGAAATCTGATTGGTTCTTACGAACACTGTGTAAAAAGTTCTTTTGTGAATAAAACGACCTGGGCCAAGGGGTGGAGAGATTATTATTGGCACTCCTCCCAGAGTCTTGCTCATGTGTATTTTATTAATCAGGGTCCAATCCTTCCTTGCTTTTGGAACGCAACACTGGATAAATTAAAGGGAAAGGAGGATGGATATAGCCAGAAAAGAAGGGGTGAGGTGAGGAATAAATAAAGAGAATTCAGTTGGAAGAGGTCTGAAATGAGGTCTGTTGTCAAGTACAGAAGTTCCCTTCTCCCTTCTGGTAGCTCACCGATAAGAATTAACAAGCATTTGGTATATTTATATTCCTTTTATTACAGCATTATGTTGCAAACACAAACAGGCAACCCTCCGTAAGGATATCAGTTACTTACTCTGACTCCTCACTTCCGCAGCAAGAAACACACCAACGGGAAGTCCCTCCCCGTCCCACTCATCTCCTTTGTTTTCTGACACGCTTGGACCTCCAAGTTTGGGGGGAAGGAGGGGATCCCTCCCCCACTCTTGATTCATGTATCGCCTAGCTGCTCCCTCAGGATGTGGGCCTCTGCCATTGATTAAAGGAATGGGGTGAGGTCAGCCAGCTCACAAGAAAGATGCATGGTTTTCCTTGACAGAAGAGGGAGAAACTGGACAGAAATAGTGGAGGAAGGGATTTGAAAAGGAAACAGTTGAAGGAAATCATCGTTCTCCTTCATGCATGATAATTTCCCCTTTTAGACACAGTTTGTGAGTTGGTACAAGTCTTGCTTTTGCACCCTATACCATATGTGGTAGACATGCCCAGAGGATAAAAAATTTTGGGATATGATTTATGAGGTTAAAAAATTGATAAAACTATTGTATATCTAAAGGGCAGAAGCATATTTATTAAGAATTTTAAATAAGGATATTCCCAAAGACAAAATCAACATATTTCTGTACGCAACAACGGTAGTGAGAATGTTGGTAGCCAGTCATTGGAAAGGAAATTATATTCCAACAAAGGGGGAATGGTTAAGTAAACTTTGTGAGTACCTGGAGTTAGTAAAATTGATGGATTTAATAAGGCATAAGTAAAAAAAAATTAATTCAGAAACAATGCAAATGTTTAAATGATTATTTATACAAGCAGGGCTCAAATACGAAAGTTTGGTTGTTTCTAGATTAACCTTGTGAAGAATATAGAGAACATAAAGATTTGATTATGAAAGAATCTAAGGAAGGGAAATGATTGAGCAAGACAACTAAGAGACGTGTCAATGCGGTGGAAGTCTTTTATAATATTTTAACTAAGATTTATATATTGCAGTATTTGAAGCAAGAATTTGGTAATATTCCAGGTTATGAAAAGTATTTTTTCTTTTCTTTTGTCTTTTGTCTTTTTCCTTTATATCTTTTATTTTTCCTTCCCTTTTCCTTTTTATTAGTTTTCATTTTGGAAAATATGTATATGTGTTTGCAGTGTTATGTAATATTTTTGTTTTTCTTTGTTTAATTTCTATTTCTTGAAAAATGTAATTAAAAAAATTTAACAAATAAAAAAGCCTTCCCTTTGTTCCTCAAGTTTCTCTTTCTTGGGTTACTTAATTCTAGAAGCTGTATGTTTCATTGGGGAACTTGATTGGAAGTGCTACAGAATTGGCCTCCACCGTCACTTACGGACACATGGAAGACAATCTTACTTGGCTATGAGTAATTGCCGAAGAAGAAGCTACAATAAACACTAGTAAGGCCTGCACTCAGTTGGCCAGACTTCCAACCAATACGCTCATCATCCCACATGAAAAAGCTGGTCTTATGCTGACAGGCAGGACAGTGAAATGGGGCTACCCAACAGACATGAGAAGTGTTTCTGCATAGTGGCCGGGCAGGAGAGGGATGAATCCCCCTTCCCAGTTCATATATAGCCTAAAAGTAAGACAATTTAAATCTTCCCTCTTCTGCAAGTGTTTCTTCATTTCAAAGTTTGCAAAGTTCAGTCACACAACCCGTCGCTGGCCCAAACTCTGAAACGCCGTCAGCGATTTCTTGCAAACATGTTTTTCCTGCTCAATGAACCACACAGATAGATCCGGGAGTTGCAGCGGTAAACCTTATTCCTCATATAATTATGAAAATTATAGTGATTTATTCTTCTCCTGAAACCAAAACTCCAGGGATTTCTCCAGAGCTCAGTAATCTAAACATCACCATCAAGGGTCGTATGATGCAGCTAATCCCATGGATAGCAAAGTAACATAAATCCTCCACAAAATTATAAATAGATATTGTTTATTAATAAGCCTGAGGTGAGATTTTGGGCAGGCTGGGTCTCTGCCAGTTTCTTCCACTGCCTTTAAATCTGAATTCATGGCTGGTCTGAATGGCGGTGACTGTCTCTGGTGCTGCTAGAATGATATCACTGCTCCTGTGCCAGGCAGTCTGGGGGATGCAGAAGGCAAAATGCTCATTCAATCTCTCCTTGTATTCACAGGAACCAGTGAATTATTATAGGTTAGGGGACTACCTTGTGAGTGGAGTCATCTCTCCAAAATTTGCTGTATTGGAACCCTATGCCTTCTCCCAGCCACCTTTCATTGGGATTCTTGAGTAAGTAACTACACACTGAAGGAGTTAATTCTGCCCCACCTGCATTCTGACTGACCCCAGCTAACAGGGGGTGACAGACTATATTGCTGTGAGTTGGGGAAAAGGTGTTAGGCAGCCAGGCCAGTTTCTTGATAGGTAAAGGTAAAGGGACCCCTGACCATTAGGTCCAGTCGTGGCCGACTCTGGGGTTGCGATGCTCATCTCGCATTATTGGCCGAGGGAGCCGGTGTACAGTTTCCGGGTCATGTGGCCAACATGACTAAGCCGCTCCTGGAGAACCAGAGCAGCGCACGGAAATGCCATTTACCTTCCCGCCGGAGCGGTACCTATTCATCTACTTGCACTTGACGTGCTTTCGAACTGCCAGGTTGGCAGGAGCAGGGACCGAGCAACGGGAGCTCACCCCGTTGCGGGGATTCGAACCACCAACCTTCTGATCGGCAAGTCCTAGGCTTTGTGGTTTAACCCACAGCACCAACCGTGTCCCTCTAGTTTCTTGATAATGACCCCCTAAGTATGGCTCGTTATGGTAACAAAGGAAGAGGCTCCATGCCAGAAAACAACTGGCTGGTAGGTAGGTAGAAAGATGAAAGCCCAGGTTGAGGTGTGTGAGCCAGAAGCTAGAAGCAGGCTCTAGGTAGGTATTTAACACCAGCTAAACTTGCTAAGGGACGCAGGTGGCACTGTGGGTTAAACCACAGAGCCTAGGACTTGCTGATCAGAAGGTCAGCAGTTCGAATCCATGTGATGGGACGGTGTTTCCGTGTGCTGCTCTGGTTTGCTAGAAGCTGCCCACATGACCCGGAAGCTGTACGTTGGCTCCCTCGGCCAGTAAAGCAAGATGAGCGCCGCAACCCCAGAGTCGTCCACGACTGGACCTAATGGTCGGCGGTCACTTTACCTTTTTAAATTTGCTAAAATGTACAAGACAAGAACCAGTAAGCGTTGGGAATCTAAAGTAAGGGAAGGTATCTTCTACCACATGTGGTGGACTTGCAAAGACGTAAAGGCTTCCTTGGAAATGGTATATAATGAGTTAAATAAAATGTTTAAAAATACTTTTGTTAAAAAACCAGAAGCCTTTCTATTGGGTATAGGGGGAGAAGAGATACTAAGGGAAGATAAAAGACTGTTTATGTGTGCAACAAATGCGGCAATAATTCTTTTATCCCAAAAATGGAAACAACAAGAAGTACCAATGAATGAAGAGTGGCAGATGAAGATGATGGACTTTTCAGAACTGGTGAAGCTGACAGGAAAAATCTGAAACCAGCACGATCAAGTATTCCTAAAGGACTGGAGTAAATTTATACAATATCTGAAAGATCATTGTAAGCAATTAACATCACTAGCAAGGTTGTCTGAAGACTTGTAATGAGAAATTTTCTATCTTTCTATATTAATTTAATTTTTTGAGATATTTTGTAATGAGTGTAATTAGAACTGGATAAAGTATAAATTGCAATGATATAAAGGTTAGTTTTGAAAGGTTTTATATTATTATTATTCTTTGGCGATCACTCGTAGCCGAGTAAGATTGTCTTCCATAAACACGATTTTAAAAATGAGTCCATAAGTGACTGTGGAGGCCAATTCTGGATCCACACGTCCTTCCACAATGACCACTCCCCGCTTAAAACGGGGGGCGCCCTTTGCGTGGACGCACGCAGCCCCTAGATCTGGAGCGGCTCCATCAGCATAGGCTAGGCTTTGCCTTCCCTCAGGTGGGATACCTGGAGGTCTCCATCTACCTCAGTCAGTTGTCCAATCCCACCTGGGGGAAGCGTTGCCAAGGAGACCAGGCCAGGTAGGGGAGGGATTACCTGCCCACACAATAGAGGGAGGATCTTACCTGGGAATCCTCACTTGGCTCCAGAGCTTCTCCCACCCTACCCACCCTCAGTTAATGTCTTATTTTGCAGGTTAACGTTTCTTCACAGGTTTTGTAGGTTAACTTTTCTTCACAGGTTTTGCAGGTTAACTTTTCTTCACAGGTATGTGGGCACTGCTACGTTAAGGTCACTGTTAAAGGGCCGGAGGAATTTCCCTGCATTGGCAGGTTTCGCCTTTCCCATAGCAAAACGTCACAACTTTGGCGGTATCAGGCCTTGGGCGGAATCCTTTTGTCCATCTTCCTCTTTGTGGCGGCGATACCAGGGTTCCCCGTTAAAGGGGTTTCTGAAGGGAGGCTTTGACCGTACGCCGAAAGGTCGTCATTGCTCTCCCCTGCGGCGGCGGCATTATGGGGGCGGCTATCTCTGCTTGAACATATGTTCTCCAGAGCCGGCCCATCCCCCCCCCACACACACACACTGGATAACCCTGCTGCTCCTAGGTCCCCAGCTAGAACGCCCAATGCCTGAGCCAAGGTCTACCCACATTTGAAATTTAATAAAGTTGTGGCCAATTTAATCCCATAGCAGGTTGTCTTGAGTCGTTATTCCACATGACGGGGGGGACCACTTGGGATCTGGGGACTCCGCCTGTCCACGCAATGTCCTGCAATGTCAGCCTCCTTATTATGATGTCGTAATTCTTGTACTTGCTTTATTAAAGAAAGAACTTGGCATCTTGTTTTCACTGAGGAAAAAATGGGAGGTTGTCATAACTGTTTGCTTGCTTGCTTGCTTGCTTGCTTGTTTGCAGAACTTCTCCTACAAGATACTGGCATGTCCTGTCCTTCTTATTTGCCATTCATGAAATCAACCAGGAGCCAAATCTCTTACCCAACATCACCCTTGGATACAACCTCTTTGACAGCTATTTTGATGGCAGACTGGTTTCCGCTGCCATGCTAAACCTGCGGTCTACTGGAGAAAAGAGTATTCCAAACTATTTCTGTGGAACAAGGAAGAATGCATTGACTGTCATTGAAAGGGCTGAATCTGACATCTCCATCCAGATTTCAAGCATGGCAGGCATTTACAAAATCCCACAGGTATGGACTTGGATGACCACCTATTGGAGATTCCATAATAGTGGATGGTTTCTTTCGATGCCTCCTACTTTTCTTTCTTGATGGAATTGTCTGTATTTGTGCCTTCAATATTTCAGCTGTAAGAAACTTCCATCCATCTTGGACTCCCTTCTCTGGGCTTTCACCCAGTAGTTCCATAAGCTTTTTGAAATCATCCTTCCTCGTCCAGAGTGCATATCCCTTTCCGCTGTATAATGAAACCCAGGAACATGATGATTCCACAACCCCCAAGCTTCTCAATACTTGCCAATTCATGGAGCAGTTCCACCCTGCTAGTGAGAGCCAAGTCCAAGATAGATGATCCCTTTGTTGTTTCTTCCACCTTCTTGGAAAGGAAATTGTGAGTGGGGCAATGGAAGCATTGGTTGGACCTTACATTCTTGGCAGAGTTTGAGTTCCAACAGATATTGGAATAGTTGAAGTCTCCTATTACTATGGTATCTCTCCTTTTTGAATGCTTTGGTAATCTGCTCTAGGAAGGCATCACGCAAGTCTTCAGTAGGCTTGGAGGTCTATAATTCTGGTCATAAGAAGAACAAATATTTTACAGCACAATAGAGATTTAATCAATGCTCTTAATGTTCCTCATATGTTTATGGCATTATATATTTTTTTGTTTTTGTCACAAAAAGTTATTTCACACACACAAAAATAAGAACGTTAATAAATAAAAACCAGAATGATCATCCAAAGAGATGTTTAAATAAACAAATCTTGCCCACCCTGCATAAACATATGTGGAACTAAGTAAAGGGTGAGGACACCAGATGAAGAGAGAAGCCCCAAGATGATAATAATAATAATAATAATAATAATAATAATAATAATAATAATAATAATAATTTTATTTTTATCCCGCCCTCCCCAGCCAAAGCTGGGCTCAGAGCGGCTAACAACTGTAAAAATAGCACAATTTACATCAAATCACAGTCAATTAATTAAAATACATTCTAAAATCAATTCAGAATCAAATTAATTGCATAACCATTGGGCTAGAGTTCGATGAGGATTACAGAAGGAGAGAGGGGGGTCAGACTGTGCCTTGGCACAACCAGGCGCAACCAGGAAGTTACTCAACACAAAAAGTATATATAGACAGACCAGGAGGGTCAGAGAGAGTTAGGAGTTGAAAGAAAGCTTGTATAAATAAAGTTACATGTTTTATAATACTCCTACTTGATTCTGAATGATAATCAACACCACTTGAAACACAGGCACATAGTCTCTATCCATCCACAAGTCTATGGCTTAGTTTAGCAGATTTTGTATTATATTCAATACCATCTCATGAAAGTGATGTTTCTCCTAAGTATTCAAGACACTTCCCCCCCTTCTCTCTGGACACACACACAACCTAGTGTGCTGAAGAAGAACAATAAAGGTAAAGGGTCACCTGACCATTAGGTCCAGTCGTGACCGACTCGGGGGTTGCGGCGCTCATCTCGCTTTATTGGCTGAGGAAGCCGGCGTACAGCTTCCGGGTCATGTAGCCAGCATGACTAAGCCGCTTCTGGTGAACCAGAGCAGCACACGGAAACACCGTTTACCTTCCCGCTGGAGCGGTGCCTACTTATGTACGTGCTTTCGAACTGCTAGGTTGGCAGAAGCAGGGACCAAGCAATGGGAGCTCACCCCGTCGCAGGGATTCGAACTGCCGACCTTCTGATCGGCAAGTCCTAGGCTCTGTGGTTTAACCCAGAGCGCCACCCACGTCCCTGAAGAAGAACAATATATAGGCTTAAAACCACCATTTACACTGGGCTCAGTGAAAGTAAGGAGGAGGTTCAGCCCTCATAGTGGTGTCCTCAAAGATACTTCCACTTGATCTGTTGTTGAAGTGAAAGGTTATCAATTACTCATCCTCAGCTGACAGGTTGAGCTCTTTCAGGTTTTTGTTTCTTATGAACAGATACCTGGTATTCTTTATTTCCTCACTAGGTCAGTTATGGCTTTGCTCTTGATGATAAAACTCAGTTCCCTTTTGTCTACCGGATGATCCCAAAGGAAGAAATCCAGTACAAGGGGATTATCCAACTTCTCCTGCAGTTTGGATGGACGTGGATTGGAATCTTTGCTCCAGACAATGACAATGGAGAAAGGTTCTTGAATGCCTTGACACCGTTGATGACCAGCAGTGGAATTTGTTTTGCCTTCTCAGAAAGAATACAACACATGACAGCGTACCAAATGAATGAACTACCTGCCAGGTGGAGACAAGTCAATGTATATGTTTATTATGGGGATTCGACATATGATTTTGTGCCAATATTCCACATACAAGAAATATTTGAAAATTTACAAGCTGGGGGTAAAGTCTGGATCACAACAGCTTTTCCGGACATCAACATGAATTTGAGTTACGATATTGATTTCTTCATGTACACCCATGGTTCTTTGTCCTTCACCATGAAGACTAGAAAATGGACAAAATGTGACCACTATGAGCCATTCTCGGACAAAATACAACAATTTTGGGAGAAATCATTTCACTGTTCATGTCCAGAGAATGTGCTGCCCTTGAAAGGCTGGACAAGATGCACAGAGAAAGAGAAACTGGAGATTCTTACCGAGGAAGAGATTGAAAGGGCCCTGTCTCAAGACAGCTACGTTACTTATAGCGGCATCCAAGCTGTGGCACTTGCCTTAAACTTGGCATATTCATCTGGATCCAAACAGATGCTGATGATGAGGAGAGGAGAAAGTTGGGGACGTGGAAGACTGCAGCCATGGCAGGTATTCCCTTTTGTTAATTGCAACCTGTCTAATTCTGAAATCATTGTCCTTCACTTAAATGGTGCCCCAAAGCTGTTGCATCAAGTGGCTGACTTCACCCTACCTGATATTAGAATATGACCATAGGGTTCACACTGAGTTTTTATACGTGATGAAGCTGGCTCTGCTGCTCTCCAAAATATTGAAGGAGAGAGTGGGGGGTGATGACTTAAAAATGAATCTCAGATTTGACTGTGGAAAGCCAACAGCAGTCAACCACTATGAGTTCAAATGTGATACAGGTCCCAATTCATAGGAGATTAGAGTGTTGGAGGTGTAATAGAATGATTGGAACCTCATACCATATGTGGTGGCCATGTCCGGAAATTAAGAAATCTTGGAATACGATACATGAGGAAATTAAAAAGCTGATAAAAACATCACATAATAAAAGAGCAGAATCATATTTATTAGGAATTTTGAATGGAGACATCCCAAAAGGCAAAATTAATATTTTCTTGTACGCGACAACAGAAGCAAGAATGTTAATAGCAAATAACTGGAAAGGAAATTACGTTCCAACCAAAGAAGAATGCCTGAATAAATTATGCAAATACTTGGAATTAGCAAAGTTGACTGATTTGATAAGACAAAACCCAAAAAAAATAATCCAGAAACAATGGAAATGTTTAATTGATTATTTATGTAGACAAAGATTAAATGTAAAGTATTGGTTGTGTTTAGATTTATGAAAGATTTAGAAAACTTATTGATTAGAATATTTGTGTGAGATTGTATGGGGGAAATACGGAATAACAGATACAATCTTGCTTAAAATGTATATAGGAAATGCAGTGTAAACGATGGAAGTCAATCAATGAAATTTTATCAATATTTTAATATTGAGATATTTGTAGAAGAAATTTGGAAGAAATTCTTCCAACTTTCCTTCTTTTCTCTCTCTATTTTTTTCCTCTTTCTTCTTTTCTTCTTTTTTTCCTCTTTTCTTTTTTATATGTGTGTGTTTATCTGAAATATGTATGTATGTATGTATTTGCAATATTTTGCTTATATTTTGTAATAATTATGTTAAATAAATAAATTAAATAATAATAATAATAATAATAGGGGGAGTGCAATATACAACTGACTTCAGTGCTTTCTTAATGCTTGTGTTTGCTCTGTCATCCCAGCTTCACCATTTCTTAAGGAAAGTCCAGTTGTTTAACACCTCCAGGGGTGGATTGTATTCAGATGAGAATGGAGAACTGGCAGCTGACTATGATATTGTGAACTGGGTGCTGTTTCCCAACGAGTCTCGTGGCAGAGTGAAAGTCGGGAGTGTAGAGAGACAGGCAGCTTCACATTTAAAGCTGACCATTAACCCAGAAGCCATTGTCTGGCCTTCACATTTTAACAAGGTAGGCAGAATGAATTGTGTGCCTGTCCCTTTGTGACATCTATTAAGCTCAAATAACTTACAGGGTTTATTCCGTATGATTCAGAAAAGGAATTTATTCCTATCCGACTGATTTTCGCAATAGTCTAGGGCTGATCTCAGGGATTATAGAATGAGCAGAGACGCTTTACAAGTTTATGTAGCTATCTACTTGAGCATGTGTTCTTCTGTCTTACCATTCCATTGTGGACCGACCGGACGAACACATTCAAAACAGGGATTTCCATCCAGTGATCTCATTGTTCCACTTGGGATTTCACATGACTGGATCACTGACACTATGGTTTGAGTGACTGAGAGCAATGTAACAACAACCCAGTAATGTGGGCAGATTTTTCCAGTCTCTGGATTATCCTTCAGCAACAAGTACACTTGTAGACATTTTTTTTTCTTTATTGAATGAAGGAATGTTTGGATGGAACTTTGGTTTTGAGACATCCCATATTGCACTTGAACCTGATTTTGGTATTGCATACATTATATAAAAGCTATATTTAAAGAAACAGAAACTTGTTTTTACATTTTGTCTTTGGAAATTTCTATATAATTGCATACAGAGTTGTGTGAGCTGTGTTTCTTTAACGTAATATGTGCATGATCTGAGTGGCAACTGGACACTGGATTCCAAAAGTCACCAGTGACCCTTTGGCTCAGTGCCCTCATTCCAGTGCCAATAAAACTGCCACATATTCCCTTTTCTTTCTTTCTTTTGTTATATCATTTTAATTAATTTTCCAGTAAAAGACATCCAACTAACATATCAAATCATAATCCAATAAAAATAAAAAATAAAATAAAAAAGGTCGAATTATCTTCCGAATTGTAATTATTAATGTTACGGCTTCCCATAGTTTGAACCTTGAAGCATGTCCAAATCTCAGTCCTGTCTCTCGTCCATATTTCCATATTTCCAAATCTCGATTTTAACTCTCCAAACTTCCTTGTCTCTGGCTCTGCGATCCTCAGTCACGTCAGAAATCATATAACCTTTCATCTGTTGAATACAGATTTGTTTGTGTAATATACATTTTCAACATATATATATATATATATATATATATATGCTTTCGTAGATTTTCACGGGTACAGGAATGCAGGTTTTGGTGTCCTCGGGTGTCTTCCCGTGTAAAAGTTGGGGTGTCTAGCCTTTTGCACCAACCAAAAAATAGCCAATATCCTCAGAAACCCCAAGGATAAAATCCAGTTGGAAAACCAAGGGGTCTATGAAATACCCTGCAAAGTCTGCCCAGCCACGTACATTGGACAAACAAACAGACGAATAAATGCACGTATCGCAGAACACAAGAATGCCGTCAAAAAAGAAGAAAAAACTTCCTCTCTTTTCCAACACATGAAAGAAACAGGACACGAAATTAATTTTGCAGATTCCAAATTGCTCTTTAACATGGAACATCACCACAAGAGAATAATCATGGAAGCCATCGAGATAGAGAAACACCCTCACAACATGAACAAGCGTGACGACACATCCCGCTTGCCAGACATCTGGAAATTAGCCCTCCCCACAAAAACTGACACCAGATCCAGAGGCACACAGAACGCCATCACCAATCAACCACACCAGACCCAAACCCAGACCCTCTCCACAGATAAATTACACACACCATCCAGTAGCCAAACCATGGTGGCACCTCCGGATGCTGCACCCCCCTGCAATCCCTACACAGATCTGGCTGACACAGGCCACAAAACCACAGCTCGCCCCTATACACGAAGCCAAGCCAGAGCACAACTAAGTGCAGTACAGCCATCTTCTCAGAAAAACTCTTCACAAAGTTCAAGAGGTCAAGACACAAAGACTTTAGCAACTAATCCACACCTAATGACCCACCTAAGTGGTACTCAGGATATCACTCAAGAAATCACTCAAGATATCCCTCAAGTAATTAAGGAACAAAAGAAGAAAAGGCACACTAGCCTGGGAACTTCCTCTCTGCCCAGAACATTGGAGGCTATACACCACACCCCCTCAACAGTATTTATAGGAACTCAAACACTGAGATCCTGCTCTGTTCCAGTAACAAGAAGCCGAAAGCACCAGCCTGAAGATGACGAGTGAGACCTCGTCGAAACGTCGCCTAGACACCCCAACTTTTACACGGGAAGACACCCGAGGACACCAAAACCTGCATATATATATATATATATATATGCTTTCGTAGATTTTCACGGGTACAGGAATGCAGGTTTTGGTGTCCTCGGGTGTCTTCCCGTGTAAAAGTTGGGGTGTCTAGGCGACGTTTCGACGAGGTCTCACTCGTCATCTTCAGGCTGGTGCTTTCGGCTTCTTGTTACTGGAACAGAGCAGGATCTCAGTGTTTGAGTTCCTATAAATACTGTTGAGGGGGTGTGGTGTATAGCCTCCAATGTTCTGGGCAGAGAGGAAGTTCCCAGGCTAGTGTGCCTTTTCTTCTTTTGTTCCTTAATTACTTGAGGGATATCTTGAGTGATTTCTTGAGTGATATCCTGAGTACCACTTAGGTGGGTCATTAGGTGTGGATTAGTTGCTAAAGTCTTTGTGTCTTGACCTCTTGAACTTTGTGAAGAGTTTTTCTGAGAAGATGGCTGTACTGCACTTAGTTGTGCTCTGGCTTGGCTTCGTGTATAGGGGCGAGCTGTGGTTTTGTGGCCTGTGTCAGCCAGATCTGTGTAGGGATTGCAGGGGGGTGCAGCATCCGGAGGTGCCACCATGGTTTGGCTACTGGATGGTGTGTGTAATTTATCTGTGGAGAGGGTCTGGGTTTGGGTCTGGTGTGGTTGATTGGTGATGGCGTTCTGTGTGCCTCTGGATCTGGTGTCAGTTTTTGTGGGGAGGGCTAATTTCCAGATGTCTGGCAAGCGGGATGTGTCGTCACGCTTGTTCATGTTGTGAGGGTGTTTCTCTATCTCGATGGCTTCCATGATTATTCTCTTGTGGTGATGTTCCATGTTAAAGAGCAATTTGGAATCTGCAAAATTAATTTCGTGTCCTGTTTCTTTCATGTGTTGGAAAAGAGAGGAAGTTTTTTCTTCTTTTTTGACGGCATTCTTGTGTTCTGCGATACGTGCATTTATTCGTCTGTTTGTTTGTCCAATGTACGTGGCTGGGCAGACTTTGCAGGGTATTTCATAGACCCCTTGGTTTTCCAACTGGATTTTATCCTTGGGGTTTCTGAGGATATTGGCTATTTTTTGGTTGGTGCAAAAGGCTGTTTTGATATTGTGTTTATGGAGGATTTTGCTAATTTTATCTGTAGTGCCCTTGATATAAGGAAGGAGGGCCATGCCATTGTTTTCTTCTGTGTCTTGGTTTTTGGGGGGTGTTTCTTTTTGGATTAGCTTCGTAACCCTGTTTTGCTGGTATCCATTGGCAATTAACACATTTGAGAGATTCTGTAACTCAGTTGTCAAGTGGTCTTTGTCAGCCAGGCGTTTGGTTCTGGAGATGAGAGTCTTGGCTACGGAGTTTATTTGTGCAGGGTGGTGGTGTGATTGTGCATGTAAGTAGCGGTTGGTGTGTGTTTTTTTCCGGTAGATAGTGTGTCCTAGGGAGCCATCAGGTTTTTTGTAGATTAGGACGTCAAGGAAGGGAAGTTGGTTGTTGGCTTCTATTTCCATAGTGAATTGTATTTTGGGGTGTAGGCTGTTGAGATGTGTGAGGAAGCTATCCAGTTTTTCCTTCCCGTGTGGCCAAATTACAAAGGTGTCGTCAACATATCTGAGCCAAAGTTTGGGTTTGTGTTCTGACTTGTCTAAAGCATTGGTTTCAAAGTGTTCCATGTACAGGTTTGCGATGACCGGTGAGAGGGGTGATCCCATAGGTGCTCCTTCTATCTGTTTGTATCTTTGTCCATTGTGGATGAAGTACGTGTTGGTTAGGCAGTGGTTGGTCAGGTCCAAGATGTATTCGGGGGGATTGTATTTGTTTTGAATGGCTGTCAAGGCTTCATTAATGGGCACTTGTGTGAAGAGAGATACAACATCGAAGCTCACAAGTAGGTCATTAGGATGTAGGTTTTGCTTCTTTATTGTTTCTATGAACTGGAAGGAGTTTGGAACGTGTGAAGAGATGGATTCTGCATAGGGCTGAAGTTGCTTGGCGAGAAATTTAGCGAGATTTTGTAGAGGTGAGCCTATGGAGCTGACTATTGGTCTGAGTGGTGTTCCTTCTTTGTGTATCTTGGGGAGGCCGTAGAGTTTGGGGCATCTGGATGATTTTTCTCTGGGGATGATTCTTAGCTGGATTTCTTCACTGATAGGAGAGGCTTTTATTTTGGATTTGGTGGTTTTTTCCAGATAGGTGGTGGGATCTGTTTTTATAGGTTGGTAGGTAGGATCTTGGAGTAGATTTGATAGTTTTGCTTGGTAGTCCGATGTGTTCATCACAACAGTGGCATTACCTTTGTCTGCTGGGAGAATGATTATGTTGTTGTCTTTCCTCAGGAAAGTTGTCTTTCCTACATCCTAATGACCTACTTGTGAGCTTCGATGTTGTATCTCTCTTCACACAAGTGCCCATTAATGAAGCCTTGACAGCCATTCAAAACAAATACAATCCCCCCAAATACATCTTGGACCTGACCAACCACTGCCTAACCAACACGTACTTCATCCACAATGGACAAAGATACAAACAGATAGAAGGAGCACCTATGGGATCACCCCTCTCACCGGTCATCGCAAACCTGTACATGGAACACTTTGAAACCAATGCTTTAGACAAGTCAGAACACAAACCCAAACTTTGGCTCAGATATGTTGACGACACCTTTGTAATTTGGCCACACGGGAAGGAAAAACTGGATAGCTTCCTCACACATCTCAACAGCCTACACCCCAAAATACAATTCACTATGGAAATAGAAGCCAACAACCAACTTCCCTTCCTTGACGTCCTAATCTACAAAAAACCTGATGGCTCCCTAGGACACACTATCTACCGGAAAAAAACACACACCAACCGCTACTTACATGCACAATCACACCACCACCCTGCACAAATAAACTCCGTAGCCAAGACTCTCATCTCCAGAACCAAACGCCTGGCTGACAAAGACCACTTGACAACTGAGTTACAGAATCTCTCAAATGTGTTAATTGCCAATGGATACCAGCAAAACAGGGTTACGAAGCTAATCCAAAAAGAAACACCCCCCAAAAACCAAGACACAGAAGAAAACAATGGCATGGCCCTCCTTCCTTATATCAAGGGCACTACAGATAAAATTAGCAAAATCCTCCATAAACACAATATCAAAACAGCCTTTTGCACCAACCAAAAAATAGCCAATATCCTCAGAAACCCCAAGGATAAAATCCAGTTGGAAAACCAAGGGGTCTATGAAATACCCTGCAAAGTCTGCCCAGCCACGTACATTGGACAAACAAACAGACGAATAAATGCACGTATCGCAGAACACAAGAATGCCGTCAAAAAAGAAGAAAAAACTTCCTCTCTTTTCCAACACATGAAAGAAACAGGACACGAAATTAATTTTGCAGATTCCAAATTGCTCTTTAACATGGAACATCACCACAAGAGAATAATCATGGAAGCCATCGAGATAGAGAAACACCCTCACAACATGAACAAGCGTGACGACACATCCCGCTTGCCAGACATCTGGAAATTAGCCCTCCCCACAAAAACTGACACCAGATCCAGAGGCACACAGAACGCCATCACCAATCAACCACACCAGACCCAAACCCAGACCCTCTCCACAGATAAATTACACACACCATCCAGTAGCCAAACCATGGTGGCACCTCCGGATGCTGCACCCCCCTGCAATCCCTACACAGATCTGGCTGACACAGGCCACAAAACCACAGCTCGCCCCTATACACGAAGCCAAGCCAGAGCACAACTAAGTGCAGTACAGCCATCTTCTCAGAAAAACTCTTCACAAAGTTCAAGAGGTCAAGACACAAAGACTTTAGCAACTAATCCACACCTAATGACCCACCTAAGTGGTACTCAGGATATCACTCAAGAAATCACTCAAGATATCCCTCAAGTAATTAAGGAACAAAAGAAGAAAAGGCACACTAGCCTGGGAACTTCCTCTCTGCCCAGAACATTGGAGGCTATACACCACACCCCCTCAACAGTATTTATAGGAACTCAAACACTGAGATCCTGCTCTGTTCCAGTAACAAGAAGCCGAAAGCACCAGCCTGAAGATGACGAGTGAGACCTCGTCGAAACGTCGCCTAGACACCCCAACTTTTACACGGGAAGACACCCGAGGACACCAAAACCTGCATATATATATATATATATATATATATATATATATATATATATATATATATACACACACACATACTAGCACGAGGGACGCAGGTGGCGCTGTGAGTAAAACCTCAGTGCCTAGGGCTTGCCGATCGCATGGTCGGCGGTTCGAATCCCCACAGTGGGGTGTGCTCCCGTCATTCAGTCCCAGCTCCTGCCCACCTAGCAGTTCGAAAGCACCCCTAAGTGCAAGTAGATAAATAGGTACCGCTTTATAGCAGGAAGGTAAACGGCGTCTCCATGTGCTGCGCTGGTGCCGGCTCGCCAGAGCAGCTTCGTCACGCTGGCCACGTGACCTGGAAGTGTCTCCGGACAGCGCTGGCCCCTGGCCTCTTAAGTGAGATGAGCGCACAACCCTAGAGTCGGACACGACTGGCCCGTACGGGCAGGGGTACCTTTACTATATACTAGCGCAGCTTCATCTGGCTCCATTCCAATCCGGGCTGTTATCCAACTCTCTGAAAATTAGTGGCGTGGCAACTCCCAAATTGTTAATCCTTCCCATCCAAGTTGTTGTCCAAACCTTCCTTTTAAGATTTGGAAATACAGTACCTTCCACCTTATTGAATTGTTCTTCATAATTCTTAAGCAGACTGTTCGCTGTATTGCAGTACAGTGGTACCTCGGGTTACATCCGCTTCAGGTTACAGACTCCACTAACCCAGAAATAGTACCTCAGGTTAAGAACTTTGCTTCAGGATGAGAACAGAAATCAGGGGGAAGCAGCGGGAGGCCCCATTAGCTAAAGTGGTGCTTCAGGTTAAGAACAGTTTCAAGTTAAAAACAGACCTCTGGAACGAATTAAGTACTTAACCCGAGATACCACTGTATATCAGTCATTTGGCAATCGATCAGCCTTCCTGGAAACCACCCAGTCCCCCCTCCGGGCCCTAGAGGGGGGACATATTCCCTTTTCTTTACAACTATTTCCTCTCCTAGCTTAGTATCAGACGCATGATCTTTCCTTGGCCCTCTGCTCTGCCATAACTGGAGCAGCAAAATTATGTACGCCAAAGTACTTTCTAAGCCATGCACTAGCGCATCAACAATATTTACATAGAAGGGAGGGGGAGGTAGGGGAATCCATTAGGGTCATTCCAAACCCTATGACTCACTTACATACCCTAACAATTTCCCTTCAATGCTCCTTCACTTTATGGTTAGACAATGCCTCGCTCAAGGTGTACCGAAAGCTGTCGACCTGGATACGCCAAAGTGGTTCAAGAAGGAGAGCCCATTTGCTGCTATGCTTGTGCTCTATGTGCAGAAGGAACCATCTCCACCCAGGAAGGTGGGTGACTCCAGGGGGGAGGGCATTCCTTGGGAGAACAGAAATAGGTTTAAGTATAGCTTTCCCAAAAAGCCGGAAGAATTCTTGCTAGGTTTGGTGGGAGAAGATATTAAGAAGATAGATCAAAGACTATATCTGTATGCAACAACAGCAGCTAGAGTTTTGATAGCTCAAAAGTGGAAGCAACAGAATGCCGACGATAGGAGAATGGCAGATAAAGTTGGCTGAATACGCTGAGATGGCTAAATTGACACACAGAATTCGCAATCAGGAGGAGACAAAGTACCAAAAAGAATGGAGTAAATTTATGATTTATATAAGTGAGAACTGTACAAATTTGAAAATGTTGGTGTCATGGTGTAATGTTTAATTAAAGAAAGTGTGAATTATAGAATGGAATAGGAAAACTGGTGGAAGGGAAGTCAATGGCTCTATGGAGCATAAAGTAGGACATATGTAACAAGATTTGATGTTTTCTTGGTGGGTGTTGGTTGGTGATCTTAAATCTCAATAAAAATTATTATTTTTTAAAAAGGGAGAACCGAAAGAGGGCAGAGATCCAATAAAAGGCTGACAAGGAAAACAGTAAGAGAAAAAAGAGAAAGGTAGAGAGGAAAGCTGTGCATATCAAAGATGCGTGAAGGAGAGGTGGAGAGAACGGTCACTTGGGGGAGGTAGCAGAGTACACATAGAATAATAGAAACATGGTCGGAAGGGACCCCAAAGGTCATCTACTCTAAAGCCCTACAGTGCACATTGAGTGTGAAAGGAGAAAAGCAGAAGAAAATGGTAGGATGTTAATAAAAACACCAAGAGGCATGTAGAGGAGAGAACGGGGGATGCGTCTCCGTTTAGAGTTATTAGATCAAGATATTCTGCACAAAAGGGGGAGGTTGAATCACAATGCCTAGAGAACCAGTGCTTATGCTGAGTTTGAGAAAAGCTGAACTATGGAACTCCCTGCAACGTGGAAAGAATGTCACAGTTTGCATCTAAATCATGACTGTTGCCCTTAGTAGTTTCTAGTCATTTTAAATCGGTCCTAGGGAGATAAAGTGTGAGAACCCCTGCCACAATGAATTACCAGTACATGGTTTCAACTAGGGCCAGGGCCTTTTCAGCAGTGGCCCCGACGTGGTGGAACACTCTGTCACAAGAGACTAGGGCCCTGCGGGACTTGACATCTTTCCGCAGGGCCTGCAAGACAGAGCTGTTCCGCCTGGCCTTTGGTTTGGACTCGGACTGACGCTTTTGTTTCCCTCCCCTTATGGTCTTGATTTCTCAGCTACTTTAAAATGAGGCAGCATTTTAAATTGCATTTTAACCTGTATTTTAAATTGGGTTTTTTCCCTTTTCCTTCACCCCCCCTCTTTTTCCCCTATTATGTTTTTACTGTGATTTTATTGGTGGACAGGGTATAAATAAATGTTGTTGTTGTTGTTGTTGTTGTTGTTGTTGCTGTTTTCTTTTTAATTGCCTTGGAATGCACACTGCAGGAGAGATAGTTTGGGGGATGCTGCCCACAGCAAGTATAACCTTTTGTGATTCTAATCCCCCTCTGCTTTAAATGTGATTTGGACATGCTAATCTCCAGTGGCATAGCGTGGGTTTTCAGCACCCGGGGCAAGGCAAGTAATTTGTGCCCCCTAACCCGTGGATTTGCGCCCCCTAACCCCCAGATGTTGCGGCCGGCCCCCCCCTGCACCCCCCATGCTACGCCACTGCTAATCTCTAAAGATACAAATCTGATTCTCTTATTTATGTTATGGCTACTAAATTCGCTCCTCTTCCTTTCAGATGCAGGCTATTGCACCAAATGTCCAGATGATCAGCATCCAAACAAGGACCAAGATCAATGTGTCCCCAAGATCACCACTTTCCTTGCCTACACCGAACCTTTGGGCCTCATCCTGGCTTCCTTTGCCCTATTCCTGTCCATAACCACAGTATTTGTTTTAGGAATCTTCATTAAATACAAGGAGACTCCGATAGTCAAAGCCAACAACCAGGACCTCTCCTACATCCTCCTCGTCTTCCTCGTACTCTCTTTTTCATCTTCATTCCTGTTCATTGGTCAGCCAATGAACACAACCTGCCTCCTCCGACAAACGGCCTTCAGCATCATCTTCTCAGTTGCTGTGTCTTCTCTCTTGGCCAAAACCATCACTGTGGTGCTGGCCTTCCTGGCCACTAAGCCAGGGAACAGGGTGAGGAGATGGCTGGGGAAGACCTTTGCCAACGCCATTGTCATTTCCTGTTCCAGTATCCAAGTTGTCATCTGCACCATCTGGCTAGGGATCTCTTCTCCATTCCCAGAGGCTGACATGCACTCCCAGGCTGGGGAGATCATCCTGCAATGCAATGAAGGATCTGTTGCCATGTTTTACACTGTCCTTGGCTACATGGGCTTCTTGGCTGCCATCTGCTTCACAGTGGCTTTCCTAGCCAGGAAACTTCCTGGAGCCTTCAATGAAGCCAAGCTAATCACCTTCAGCATGCTGGTCTTCTGCAGTGTTTGGGTGTCCTTTGTGCCCACATACCTGAGCACCAAGGGGAAATACATGGTAGCCGTTCAGGTCTTCTCCATCTTGGCCTCCAGTGCTGGGCTTCTGGGCTGCATCTTCATCCCAAAGTGCTACATTATTGTACTGAGGCCTGATTTGAACACAAAGGAGCACCTCTCAACAAAAACAAAAGATGGCATCTGATAGTTCTAAAGAAAGGGACCATTTTCTAAGGAAAGGAAAGGGTCCAGAATCCTGGCTTCCATTGGAGGCAAACAAAATTCTCAAAAAGATGCAGAACCTCCTGCTTCCTGAAAGATTTTCAGGTTCCCTCTTCTTTTTCCATACCACATGCCTTCTCAGTAGTGGCACCCATCCTGCGGAACGCCCTCCCACCAGATGTCAAGGAGATAAATAACTATACAACTTTTAGAAGACATCTGAAGGCAGCCCTGTAGAAAGGATCGTGCATGAAGTAATCATGTAAATAATGCTGTGAAAGTGCCTTGAAAGGTATGCATGCTTTTTGCTCACTCTTTGGAGAAATTCCACTCGGCCAATTTGAGTTGCAGCTTGAATAAACCTGTGCTCTTTCCACACACTACTGTTTTCATTGGCTTGAAGAACTGGCATAGCCTAGACCCTCTTTGGTAGGGTAAACCCTGAACCTATTTCATTGTTCTCGGACCTACTAAAATCTCAACAGATTCACTGCAATATATGCTGATCTACTGATTGTCGGGGGGGGGGCATACATTCAGATGGGGCAGATCTACTAATATTTGGCCATAACATTAATTTTTCTTAAAATGCACAACAAAGCAGCAATTAACGCTGCATCTGTTGGTTAAGAGCAGTGGACTCGTAATCTGGTGAACCGGGTTCGCTTCCTTGCTCCTGCACATGCAGCTGCTGGGTGACCTTGGGCCAGTCACACTTCTTTGAAGTCTCTCAGCCCCATTCACCTCACAGAGTGTTTGTTGTGGGGGAGGAAGGGAAAGGAGATTGTTAGCCGCTTTGAGACTCCTTAGGATAGTGATAAATCAGGATATCAAATCCAAAAAAAACTATAGAGATTGTGCGTTCTATGGCTTTGAGGGACCAGTTCATTTTCTTTTCCTATTAGGATAAAGAATACTGGTTGAGTCGGAGCAATATTCTGATTCAGCAGGAGGCAACCTCAGACTTGCAAAATATTCAGGATAATATCCTGCAGAACATCCATGGTTTGTGACTGAATCAAGATAAAAATGGTGGATTTACTCTGACCAATAGGACAGTGAAATCTCCCTTCTTATGCAAATAAAATAATAATAATAATAATAATAATAATAATAATAATAATAATAATAATTTATACCCCGCCCATCTGGCTGGGTTTCCCCAGCCACTCTGAGTGGCTTCCAACCGAATATTAAAAACAATACAGCATCAGACATTAAAAACTTCCCTAAACAGGGCCGCCTTCAGTTGTCTTTTAAAAGTAAAATAGTTGTTTACTGCCTTGACATCTGATGGGAGGGCGTTCCACAGGGCAGGTGCCACTATCGAGAAGGCTCTCTGCCTGGTTCTGTGCAACCTCACTTCTCGCAGCGAGGGAACCGCCAGAAGGCCCTCAGCGCTGGACCTCAGAAGAAGGGAGGCATTACTGCTTGCCTGGGGAGGGAAGAGGGATGGGCACACCGCACAATGCAGGTATGTGGTAGTTCAAATGGAGCCTAAAAGAATGGGCAGAGCTGTAGCTAGGAGGGGCGGGGGCCACTGGGCACCACACGGCAGGGGACAGCACTTCTTGTGCCCGAGCTAAGCGTCTTTCCTGGGAGTGACGCGGTGGCTCAGGCACCTGCAGCCTCCACAATGCCCAAAAGGGCCGTGTGAGGCATGCATCTGCCACCCCCTGAGCCTCTCTGCAGTTGAGGGCGAGGCAGCAAACAGTCTCCCTGCAGGCTCTTCACAGCTCGAAAAACCAATGCAGGCCTGCAGGGTGCCAGAGCAGGAGAGGGCTTGGGCACTGGGATTCTGGTGTGCCCTGCCCCACCCCACGGGAGCCTTGCCCCACCCCCATGCACCCAATGAACATTTGGGTCCTGCCTCTATGAAATGATTTCTTCAATACAAAGTGTGCCAAGTTCAGCTGCTCACTGGCTGGCCCATCTCCAGCTATGGAGCCCCATCAGTGATATCTCACAAACATGTTTTTTCCTCCAGCTCTGCCCCTCTTCCTTGAGCCATGGAGAGAGACTGGCAGGTTGCAGAGGTGGACCTTCTTCCCCTGTATAATTACGAAAATCACAATGGTGTATTCTTCCCCTCACACACCAAAGCTCTGGGGATTTCCCCTGAGACCAATAATACAAACATCTGAATCCAGAACAACATGTGGCAACTTCCTGCAGCAAGCCAGAAAGAAGAACTGTGACATAAATACTGTTGTGATTCTAAGGGTGAGGTGCCCATGCTGTGGAAGTTGCTCCCAGCTCCATTCACCACACAGAAGCAGCTGTAGGTCCCCAATTGTTTACTGCTGCAGAAGATCAGGCTTCAGCAATGCAGTTGCAGACACTGATATATACATACAGCTTGTGGTGTTTGCAGATACAGATATATACAAGTGCAAAGTATTTCTATTGCTCCAGCAATTCCATGACATAACCCAGACTTTGAGTCATTTCACAAGACTCCCTCACCGACTAATAAGCTGGCATTAGCAACTGGCTTGCTTGGCCTACCCCCTTCCTCCATGTTCAATTCCTCCAACAAATTTCTTGGGGGAAAAGACTAAGTCCTGTGCCAGTGGGAGTCTGGTCTGAGACTGAGGGAAAGCAGGGACTGTGCCTTTGGGCTCTAGATATGAATCCATGGGAGGAATCCAGCTGTGTTCTTAACATCATTGCTGCCACGATGAAGGTGACTGGCACAGGCACTGCTAGAATGGTATCTCTGCTGCTGCTGCTGTTGCTGCTGCTGTTGCTAATGCCCCAGGCAGTCCATGGAACACAGACAGAGTACTGCCAAGTATTCCTGCCTCGTTATCCAAATCAGCCTGCAAATTATTACAGGACAGGAAACCATCTCATTAGTGGAATCATCTCATCAAAAGGTGGTTTAGTTGAACCATACATCTTCTCCCGGCACCCCTTAACCAGGTTTATTCTGTAGGTACCGATGTATTGATGGATTTTATGCTGCCCTCTCTGCACCCTGGCCGTCCCCAAGTACTAGGGGCAACCTCTATTTTCTGGTCCATCTGATCAAATTCTGTCCTTATTTTGATTCCAGTAGTTCCTTCAGGCAATCTTGTTACTCAGCGCTCGCCTTCATTTGCCTGTACAAAGCTTAGCTTGCTGTTATATTATGTCTTTCAGTGTGGATTCTTTCTAATTTGTTGGTGGACAACAATGAGCATTTATTATATCTATATTCATGCTGATTTGCTTGCTGGGTGTTTAGGTATTTTCCTGCTTGGAAGCAGCCGAGATGAGCAGTTTCCTAACATTTCACATCTCTTTAAATTGTGTTTGATTTTGATCTTCGAAGGCAATGGGCTTCCCATCAGAAACAGTAAACTCTCCATTTTCTCTTAAATGGCAAAGTAATATCCAACTTGCAACCACCCCCCCATAAAAACAATACAGACCAATATTTGGGGATGAGCTATTTTAAGATTTGTGTAAAGGCCTTTAAATTGATAAAGGCAATAATGTGTTATTTTGTGTTCACTGAAAGGAGAACGGCAGTCTATGAGTACTATTGGTTTCTTTGTTTGCAGGTTCGGTTCTACGAGATATTGGCATATCCTGTCCTTCTTGCTAGCTGTTCAGGAGATCAATCAAGATCCCACAGTTTTACCCAACATCACCCTGGGGTACAACCTCTTTGACAGCTTCTATGATGGCAGACTTACTTCTGATGCCATCCTTGATGGCCATTCTGGAGGGGTAAAGAATATTCCAAACTATAACTGTGGACAACAGAAGAACCTCTTGGCCGTTATTGAAGGGGCTGAATCAGACATCTTCATCCAGATTGCAAGCATGTCAGACATCTACAAAATCCCACAGGTAAGAACTAGGATCGCCAGTTGTGAAGGATGCTACAGTCGTAGATTATATACATTCGAAGAGGATTAGAACAGATGATCTTTGAGCTCCCTTCCAACTCTTTGAAAAGTTTCCCAGAAAATGTTTTTTTAAAGGCTAAATCTGTCTTGGGACACCCTAGGTCAGGCATAGGCAAACTCGGCCCTCCAGATGTTTTGGGACTACAACTCCCATCATCCCTAGCTAACAGGACCAGTGGTCAGGGATGATGGGAATTGTAGTCTCAAAACATCTGGAGGGCCATGTTTGCCTATGCCTGACCTAGGTTGCTTTTGCTGGGGAGGGGCTGGATTCTACTTCTTTTCTCCAGGACTACTCTAAAATTAGTAAGAAGGGGATTCAGTTTTACTTTCCTAAAGCCCAGAGGATATGGAACAACAATACTTCATTGATTGCAAGGGACAATCCAGCACAAGTTAAAGGATGCTGGGGAGAAATGCTAGAGAAATGCCTCTCTGAAAAGAATGAAGTCTATTGTAATTTTATATAAAGGAAGTTTATTTAGTAAAAGGGACACGGGTGGCGCTGTGGGTAAAACCTCAGCACCTAGGACTTGCCGATCGCATGATCGGCGGTTCAAATCCCCGCGGTGGGGTGAGCTCCCGTCGTTCGGTCCCAGCTCCTGCCCACCTAGCAGTTCGAAAGCACCCTTAAGTGCAAGTAGATAAATAGGTACCGCTTTATAGCGGGAAGGTAAACGGCATTTCCGTGTGCTGCTCTGGTGCTGGTTCGCCAGAGCAGCTTCGTCACACGGGCCACGTGACCCGGAAGTGTCTCCGGACAGCGCTGGCTCCCAGCCTCTAGAGTGAGATGAGCGCACAACCCTAGAGTCTGTCAAGACTGACCCTTACGGGCAGGGGTACCTGTACCTTTATTTAGTAAAAAGACTTTGAGTTTCAGGGTAGGGGGTAGGGAAGGGCAGGACACACGATCCAAGACATCAAAAAGCAGTTTAATTTTACATGCTTGAGCAGAGCCTTGGTTTTCAGCACATGTGCTGAGTCCATTGCAGAAAAGATGGTTTCGTGGAGCATTCGTCTGTTATAAAGCAAAGATTGCTCAGATGAAACATGGTGGTATCACAGCTCCATAAGGTGACAATTTCTGGACACAGCGAAAAATCCAGAACTGGACACAGGACTCCTGATGTGGCCTCATTCTGTTCAGTCTTTTACCTTCATTCAAGCACATCCATCACACAGGAAGACCTAGTAGAAATACCTACAGCTGAGCGAATGCACATTTTAGCAGTGCCCAGTTAGCAGGCTGTTAAGATCATAGGCTGATCCACAGAAACTTGCTGTAAGCGAGACCACTTCACATAAACAAGCAAACTATGGGTCAATTTGGTGCTCATTCCACTTCTGGAAATTTTCTCCACCCTCCCTCATATTGACAAGGACTTGACAAAGATCAATCTTTTTGAGCTTCTTCCTGGCTGTTATGTACTGAAGTTCTCACCCTGGGCCAGCAGGGGGATACGGTAGATAGTTATGCAAATGAAGGATCGAAAGTGCCGTTCAGTGATTGGATAGTTTGTATGCAAATGAAGGATCAAAAGTGACGTTCAGTGATTGGCTAGTTACAGAAAATGGTTACTGTTGCATTCTAGTGGAGCTCTATATAAGCAGGCTGACTGAGCTCCTCAGTTCAGTTCTGTTCCAGCTTACAAATAAAGAGCTGCTTTGGAAGAATCGCTGTGTCGTCTGATATGTTTGCCCACAACTTAACACTGGCGACGAAGGTGGGATCGATGGACATCAGAGCACAGCCAGATGCGGCCATCCTCTGAACTGAGCTGAATCACTGAGCAAAATCACTGAGCCAATCACTGAACGTCACTTTCGATCCTTCATTTGCATAACTACCTACCGTATCCCCCTGCTGGCCCAGGGTGAGAAACTTCAGTACATATCACTGGCTCTTAATACTTCCAGGTTAACAAAAGTGCCACAATTCCCCTGAAAACAAACTTTCACTTCCTTACCTAACCAGATATGTCATGGCTTTGCTCTTCATGATCAAATCCAGTTCCCTTTTGTCTACCGGATGGTCCCAAAGGAAGTAACCCAGTACCTGGGGATTATCAAGCTGCTCCTGCATTTTGGATGGACGTGGATCGGAATATTTGCTCCAGACAATGACGCTGGAGAAAGCTTCGTGAATGCATTCACACCTCCGATAATCCGCAGTGGGATTTGTGTTGCCTTTGTGGAAAGAATACTACAAAAGACTCTAGAGAAAAAATACTTATGGCGTGAGCTACCTGCCATGTGGCAACAAGTCAGTGTGTTTGTTTATTGTGGGGGCTCTGATTATGAATTTGGCCCAATCATTGTGTTGCAACGGAAGCTAGCTAGGAGGAAAGTTTGGATCACTACAGTTTTTAGGAACACGAACATCATTTTATCTTATGATACCGATTCCTTCATGCAAATCCATGGTTCTTTGTCCTTAGTAAGGAAGGCCAGAAAAGGGGCAAAGCATGACTTCTATGAGGCATGGTCCAGTGAAACAAACGAGTTTTGGGAGAATTCTTTCCATTGTTCATGTTCAGAGGATGTGCTGACAACTGAAGTTTGGACAAGATGCACAGAGAAGGAGAAACTGAAGGTTCTCCCCCAAGAGGAGATCGAAAGAGTTGTGTCTCAAGACAATTACATTACTTACAACGGTGTCCAGGCTGTGGCACTTGCCTTAAACTCGGCATATTCCTCCAGATCCAAACAGATGTTGATGGCGGGTAGGACAAACAGTTTGGGACTTCAAAAGCTGCAGCCATGGCAGGTATTCCCCTTTCCTTTTGCAACAGCACCGCAAATTGCAATCTGTTGCCCCATATGCAAAATGTAGGGTTGCTATGTTCCCAGAGGTGAAAATCAGGACAGAGTAGTTGGGCTTTTTGAAGGAACATTTCCCCCACCCCCCCCAAAAAAATCATAGAATCATAGAATCATAGAGTGGGAAGAGACCACAAGGGCCATCGAGTCCAACCCCCTGCCAAGCCGGAAACACCATCAGAGCACTCCTGACATATGGTTGTCAAGCCTCTGCTTAAAGACCTCCAAAGAAGGAGACTCCACCACACTCCTTGGCAGCAAATTCCACTGTCAAACAGCTCTTACTGTCAGGAAGTTCTTCCTAATGTTTAGGTGGAATCTTCTTTCTTGTAGTTTGGAACCATTGCTCCGTGTCCGCTTCTCTGGAGCAGCAGAAAACAACCTTCCCCCCCCCCTCTATGTGACATCCTTTTATATATTTGAACATGGCTATCATATCACCCCTCAACCTCCTCTTCTCCAGACTAAACATGCCCAGCTCCCTTAGCCGTTCCTCATAAGGCATCGTTTCCAGGCCTTTGACCATTTTGGTTGCCCTCCTGTGTACACGTTCCAGTTTGTCAGTGTCCTTCTTGAACTGTGGTGCCCAGAACTGGACACAGTACTCCAGGTGAGGTCTGACCAGAGCAGAATACAGTGACACTATTACTTCCCTTGATCTAGATGCTATACTCCTATTGATGCAGCCCAGAATTGCATTGGCTTTTTTAGCTGCCGCGTCACACTGTTGGCTCATGTCAAGTTTGTGGTCAACCAAGACTCCTAGATCCTTTTCACATGTGCTGCTCATTTTGGGGGTTCCCTTTGATTTTTTTCAGAATTTTTTTAAAAAACTTGCCATATGTCCAGGTTTTCCCAGACATTTTGCTGATTCAGAAAAAATCCACCATTTTTCTGCGTGATTCCCAGACGTGTCAGGGAAAACCTGGAGATATGGCAGCCCTAGCAAAATGTTTGCTCATTGCTGAGGCAAATTCAGTTTGTACGTCTCCTGCTGCAGGTCAACCATTTAGCTTGCTTTGGTGACACCAAAAGACACTCATCTACCTGTTCAGTTGTCTTCCCTTGTGTCCTAAGAGATCTGCTCTGACTCTCCTGGGTCCCACGCTGTAGGCTTTCCACATTGACGGAAAGTTGGATCTACACATAATTCTCACATATCTTCTCTCTAATAAGATATTTATTAATCTACAAAATTTATATACTGCTTACTAACTAGAAAAAAGGGAATACAGCAAACACACCCACCCAATATCAGGGAGGTCCAAAGGAAAGGCTCCCACATGAAACCACAGTGTGACAGTTCTGCAAATCTAAGCACCTTTGAGTCCAGAAGTGCAGTGGCCCAATTCACAGGCGATTAGACTGCAAAATGAGCTGGGATATTCAATGAGCCTCCCGTGTGGTGAGAGCCAGTGTGGTGTAGTGGTTAAGAGCAGTAGACACGTAATCTGGTGAATCGGGTTCGTGTCTCCGCTCCTCCACATGCAGCTGCTGGGTGACCTTGGGCTAGTCCCACTTCTCTGAAGTCTCTCAGCCCCACTCACCTCACAGGTGTTTGTTGTGGGGGAGGAAGAGAAAGGAGAACGTTAGCCGCTTTGAGACTCCTTAGGGTAGTGATAAAGTAAGATATCAAATCCAAACTCTTCCTCCTCCTCCTCTTCTTCTTCCTCCATATTTTCTTTATCATTCCAGCTTCACCCCTACTTAAGAAAAGCCCAGTGGTTTAACACCACCAAGGGTGGATTGTATTCAGAAGAGAATGGGGAGCTGGCAGCCGACTATGACATTGTGAACTGGGTGGTGTTTCCCAATGGGTCTCACGGCAGAGTGAAAGTCGGGAGCGTAGAGGAACAGGCATCCTCTGATTTAAAATTCACCATTAACCCAGAAGCCATTGTGTGGCCCTTGTGGTTTAATGAGGTAGAGCATATTATCATCTGTGTCATTATTATTATTATTATTATTATTATTATTATTAAATCCATTTGCTTTGGAAGGAGGGGCAGGTTCACACCAAACACCTGAAAGCTGAAGCTCAAACAGTATGCAGGTGTGGGGTGGGGGACAATTATCTTCCTGGGGACCCAATTCACTCCCAGACCCCTAACACTTTTTCTTGATGCACCTTCTCTGCATGGCTAGACCGTTCCTCACTCCAGATGTACCAGCAGCTGTCGCCCTGGTTACCTCAAGGTGTCTCAAGAAGGACAGACGGTTTGCTGCTATGCTTGTGTTCCGCGTGCAGAAGGGACAGTCTCCATTTTGGAAGGTGAGTGATCTCAGGAGAAAAGGAAATTCATTGGGAGAACATAAACAGGGCAAGCTTCACTCAGACACATACTATGAAGACCCTAAAGACATTTTTCAGAATATGGACCCTTGCTTGGCTTCTGTAATTTTTTTTTTAAAAAAAAATTATACTTTTCAGGTATACAGTTCACTAATTTAACAGTCATTTTGACATTTCATAACCTGACTTCCTTCCCCCTCTTCCTGCGGTTCCTTAAATTTATTTTTATTATCTTCTGCATATCCAAATTAACTTAATTTGCTCATTTATCCATCTTCTTTAAGTATATACTTTTATGAAACTGCAGACTCTTACAATAATGCTACCAATGTTCTTATCTGTAAATATTCAGTAAACCATTTCCATTCTTTTATATAAAAAAAAGTTTGTTATCTTGATTTCATATTCTTCCAGTAAGTTTCGCCATTTCTGCATATTCCATACGTTTTTGTATTCCATTCACCCTTTGCTGGGAATTCTGCTTCTTTCCATTTGGGGACAAGTAGCATTCTCGGCTGCTGTTGTAGCATACATGAATAAGTTTCTTTACAGTTTCTCGCTTGGACTACTGCAATGCGCTCTATGTGGGGCAACCTTTGAAGGTGACCCGGAAACTACAACTAATCCAGAATGTGGCAGCTAGACTGGTGACTGGGAGCAGCCGCCAAGACCATATAACACCGGTCTTGAAAGACCTCCGCTGGCTCCCAGTACATTTCTGAGCACAATTCAAAGTGATGGTGCTGATCTATAAGGCCCTAAACGGCCTCGGTCCTGTATACCTGAAGGAGCGTCTCCACCCCATCGTTCTGCCCGGACACTGAGGTCCAGCGCCGAGGGCCTTCTGGTGGTTCCCTCCCTGAGAGAAGCCAAGTTACAGGGAACCAGGCAGAGGGCCTTCTTGGTGGTGGCACCCGACTTGTGGAACACCCTCCCACAGATGTCAAAGAGAAAAACAACTACCAGACTTTTAGAAGACATCTGAAGGCAGCCCCGTTTAGGGAAGCTTTTAATGTTTAATAGGTTATTGTATTTTAGTGTTCTGTTGGAAGCCTCCCAGAGTTTGGCGGGGCATAAATAAATTATTATTATTATTATTATTATTATTATTATTATTATTATTACTACTACTACTACTACTACTACTACTACTACAGTTAAGCAAGATGAGCTCCACAACCCCATAGTCGCCTTTGACTGGACTTAACTGTCCAGGGGTCCTTTACCTTTTACCTTTACAGTTTAGGTAGTTCTGTCCCTATAATTCCCAAAAGAAAAGCTTCTGGGGTTTTTTCAACAAAGGTTGTTTTAAACATCCTTTTCATTTCATTATATATCATTCCCCAGTAAGCTTTAACCTTACTACAAGACCACCATTGGCTTCTGTAATGTTAAGCCCCATAACTCAGCATCTCTCAAATGGTGGGCTTCACACAGCAGCCTTTCCTCTGGCTATGTTCCGTTTGCCTATCAGATGAACGAACACCAGGCAGCAGAAGCTCCCTGCACTCACAGTGCACAGATATCTTTGGGAATGGAAGCTGGTTGTTGTGGTTAGAGTATTGGACTAGGAACTGGGAGAGACCGGGGTTCAAATCCCCACTCAACCATGAAACTCATTGGGTGACCTTGGGCCAACATTGCCTCTTAGCCTAACCCTACATCACAGGGTTGTTGTGGAGAGAAATGTGGGTTGTAAATTCAATAAATAAATAAATAAACAAACAAATAAAAATAAATTAAGGAATGACACAGTGCAAACTCCCAAGGAATTCTAGGTATCTGCTATCAGCTCACCTACGGTTTATGGTTGGTTCATAGAACACCAGTGTTCTAATTTAAGAATATAGGAAGTTCTTAAATCGTAAACTTGTCTTATAAATGACCTTCATTGGCTATCTGAAGTCTGATTCCTGCTTACAGGGGCTGATAACCAGCTCTTCCTAACAAATACAAGGATCAGAGCTTCTATAGCTGTTAGGTTCAGGATTTTACCTATTTCATCAGATCACATATGGGGTGGGAGATGTGTTGAGGTTAAATATAGCTCATGAGGGATGCAAAATTAAACTTTTGTCAGCTGTGCTGATCCATGAAAATAAACCATATAAAAAAATCCAAACTAGCACCCATAATTACAAGCTTTATGTTAGCTACCAAAGCATCTCCTCTTCCTTTCAGATGCAGACCACTGCTCAAAATGCCCAGGAGATCATCACCCAAACAAGGACCAAGAAAAATGTGTCCCCAAGGCTACCAGTTTCCTATCCTATGAAGACTATTTGGGGATCCTCTTGGCTTCTTTTTCCCTCTTCTTGTCATTCTCAACAGGCATCATCTTAGGAACCTTCATTAAATACAAAGAAACACCCGTAGTCAAAGCCAACAACCGGGACCTCTCCTTCACCCTCCTCATCTCTCTCCTGCTTTCCTTTTTGTCCTCCTTCCTCTTCATCGGCCGGCCAAGAAGAGCAACCTGTCTTCTCCGACAAACAGCCTTCAGCATCATCTTCTCGGCTGCAGTCTCTTCTGTGTTGGCAAAAACCATCATGGTGGTGCTGGCCTTCCTGGCCACGAAGCCAGGGAACAGGGTGAGGAGATGGCTGGGGAAGAGTCTGGCCAACACTGTTGTCATTTCCTGTTCCGGTGTCCAAGTTCTCATCTGTACCATCTGGCTGGGCATCTCTCCCCCATTCCCAGAGTCTGACATGCACTCCCAGCCTGCAGAGATTATCCTGCAATGCAATGAAGGGTCTGTGGCCATGTTCTATGGTGCCCTGGGCTACATGGGCTTCCTGGCTGCTATTTGCTTCGCGGTGGCTTTCCTAGCCAGGAAGCTGCCTGGGGCCTTCAATGAGGCCAAGCTGATCACCTTCAGCATGCTGGTCTTTTGCAGTGTTTGGGTGTCCTTTGTGCCCACCTACCTGAGCACCAAGGGGAAATTCATGGTAGCCGTGCAGGTCTTCTCCATCTTGGCCTCCAGTGCTGGGCTTCTGGGCTGCATTTTCATCCCCAAATGCTACATTATTGTACTGAGGCCTGATCTGAATAGAAAGGAGCACCTGACAACAAAAACAAAAAATGGTACCTGAACGTTGTACTATTATTTTCAATTTTGGCAAGAGATGCCCAGCACACCAGTAATGAAACCCATATATTTGCTTTAGTAAGGTAGCTTCTTAGATTTAAATCTCTTCCTTTCACATAAATCACGAATGACTTTGCTTCGATGCTTTTTACATAATGCTTTATCATAGCCTGACTCCCACAGTTCCATATTTCCTCTAATGTGTAGCTGCCTTCCGAAAGCACAATTAGAAATACTAGTTTTTGCAGGCTTGGTGTACTGAATCATGCAAAAAAATGGAAATCAGAAGAAGTACCAACATTGAAAGATTGGCAACATACAAATTTATGATGAGTTAAAGAAAATACTGAAATACACTTTCCCCCCAAAAACCGAAGCTTTCCTCTTAGGTATGATTGGAGAGGAGATCAAAAATGAAGACCAAACATTCTTTCAATACGCAACGGTGGCGGCCAGGATTTTATTAGCGCAAAACTGGAAAACCTCTAACACCCCCACCGTCAGAGAATGGCAAATGAAACTATTTGAGTATATAGAGCTAGCGAGAATGACACAAAGAATTAGGCATCAAAAAAATGTAAGGCTAAAGAACGATTGGAATAAATTTTTAAGTTATATTGAAGTTAATTTGGGAATTACTAAAATCACAGTGGACGGAATCTAATACCTGCGATGTATAGAGTTAATACAACACAACTGCAGAAAGATTATAAGATTACCTAACCGAAACCGAGATGGAAGGAGGTCAAATGTTATTTATTTCAGTTTTGGAGGTGCTCCTGAACTTGATCAGAGGTGACCGGTTGGTGCAGGGGATTCAGGTCGGAGCGAAACAATATAAACTTAAAGCTTTTGCAGATGACCTAGTTTTGACACTGCAGGAGCCAGAGTCTAGTACGAAAAGAGTATTACAATTGATACATGATTTTGGTCAGGTGGCGGGATTTAAGCTAAACAAACAAAAAACGAAGGTGTTAGGGAAAAATATGACAGATACAGAGTCAAAACGGTTTCAGAGAGAAACAGAATTATCATTGGTGAAAAAGGTAAAGTACCTAGGGGTCAACATAACAGCCAAAAATCTGAGTCTATTTAAGGACAATTATGAAAAATGCTGGTCTGAAATTAAGAGAGACTTGGATAGCTGGGCAAAATTGAAGCTTTCTTTGTTGGGCCGAATTGCTGCTATTAAGATGAATGTATTGCCAAAGATGTTGTTTCTGTTCCAAACATTGCAAATTGTGGACAAAACGGAGTGTTTCCGGAGGTGGCAGAGAGATATTTCCAAATTTGTCTGGCAGGGCAAAAAGCCCAGAATTAAGTTTAAGATATTAACAGATGCGAAAGAAAGAGGGGGCTTCGCCCTGCCAGACTTAAGGTTGTACTATGAAGCCGCAGCTTTCTGCTGGCTAAAAGATTGGCTACTTCTCGAGGACACTGACGTGTTAGATCTGGAAGGTTATAACAACGCTTTTGGTTGGCATGCATACTTATGGTATGATAAGGTTAAGATCAATAAGGCCTTTAAGAACCATATTGTCAGAAAAGCAGTGTTTAATGTCTGGACAAAATATAAAGACTTATTGGAAAATAAAACTCCAAGGTGGCTATCACCTTTGGAAGCTAAGGCCCGAAAAACACCCAATATGGAAGCCTATTGGCCAAAATATTGGGAACTGTTAGAAAAAGACGGAGACAATTGGAAATTGCAGAGTATGGAGAAAATGAAGGATAAAGTGCGAGACTGGTTACACTACGCTCAGATTAAAGAAATTTTCAAAAGTGATAAAAAGTTAGGGTTCCAGGTGGAGAAATCGAAGTTGGAAACAGAATTGTTAGAACCTAAGACTAAGGTACTTTCAAGAATGTATAACTTGCTGTTGAAATGGAATACACAAGACGAAATGGTTAAGTCTGCTATGATAAAATGGGCACAGGACATTGGGCATAATATTATGTTTGAAGACTGGGAAAGGTTGTGGACCACTGGGCTGAACTTTACTGCATGTAATGCTTTGAAAGAAAATGTAATGAAAATGATATACAGGTGGTACATGACCCCAGTTAAACTTGCCAAAATATACCATTCGTCTGATAATAAATGTTGGAAATGTAAAGGAAACGAAGGAACATTCTTTCACCTCTGGTGGACCTGCCCAAAAGTGAAGGTCTTCTGGGAAATTATATATAATGAGTTGAAAAAGGTATTTAAGTATACCTTCACCAAGAAACCAGAGGCCTTTCTTCTGGGCATTGTCGACCAGAAGGTGTTAAAGAAGGATAGAACATTTTTCATGTATGCAACAACAGCAGCAAGGATACTACTCGCTAAGAACTGGAAAACTCAAGATCTACCCACACTGGAAGAATGGCAGATGCAACTGATGGACTATATGCAACTGGCGGAGATGACTGGCAGAATCCGAGACCTGGGAGAAGAAAGGATCGAAGAAGATTGGAAGAAATTCAAGATTTATCTACAGAAGTATTGTGATTTAGTGGAATATTAAGAAGGATGCTTGGTTATAAATAATTGGCCATCACTAAATTGGATTTGAATTTGATGATAAGAGAAATTAAGAGAAACAAAACTGGTTGGAGAATTATTATATTGTATTTAAAGAAGTGGTTATAAAATTGAAAATAAGATGATAATTTGCTTGACAAAAATTTATCAATGATGTAAGTGGGAGCGGGGGATGTGAGGAAGTCCAAAGATGTTATGAAATTTTGTAAAAACAAAGTAACGCTGTTTATTATTTCTGTATTTCTTTTATTTAAAACTCCAATAAATATTTATAAAAAAAACAAAAAACAAATGTTTGTAAATTTGTCTGTTTTATTCCGATTTTCTCTTTTTGTTTCTTTTTCTTTTCTTTTCTTTTCTTCTTTTCTTTCTTGCTTTTCTATTTCTATCTTGTAATTGCGTGTGCGTTTTTTGCTTTTCGATGTAGTTTTTTCAAGAACTCAATAAAAAGAATTTAAAAAAAAGAAAGATTGGCAACATATTTTTTTAAAAAAATGATTGAATTAGCAAAAACGACGGCAACAATTAGAATGCAATCTAGTCAAAATCTCAAACAGGAATGGAAATGTGTAGAAGAATACATCACCAAAAAGATGCTCCAACAAGAATTTGTTGATATGTATAGACTGATTTCACAAAGTTAAGTTAAGCTAAGCAGATATATAAGACTGAATGTTTAATTATTAAGATACAAAAATACAATCTCAAAAATAAAGTTATAAAATAATAGCAAGGAAGTCACGCACGGATGGAGGGAAGACACAGGGCAAGAAATAAAAAATGGATAAATGTTGTTACATAATGAAATGTGAAAATGTGAATTTGCGAATATAATGTATATGTATCATTATGTAAAGATTTCATATATGTATTGCAACATTAATAATAAATAATTTTTTTAAAAGCTTTATATTAAAAAATAAAATAAAAATAAAAAATGCTAGTTTTTGCAGGCTTGGTGTACTGAACCATGTCATTGGATCAAGTCTCACTCGAAGGATCATCACGTTGTCGTGGTGAGTGGGCTTGCACGTTCCTATGACTCTTTTGAGCAAAGGCGTCAGAAATCTTAGAATCATAGAATCATAGAGTTGGAAGAGACCACAAGGGCCATTGAGTCCAACCCCCTGCCAAGCAGGAAACACCATCAGAGCACTCCTGACATATGGTTGTCAAGCCTCTGCTTAAAGACCTCCAAAGAAGGAGACTCCACCACACTCCTTGGCAGCAAATTCCACTGTCAAACAGCTCTTACTGTCAGGAAGTTCTTCCTAATGTTTAGGTGGAATCTTCTTTCTTGTAGTTTGGATCCATTGCTCCGTGTCCGCTTCTCGGGAGCAGCAGAAAACAACCTCTCTCCCTCCTCTATGTGACATCCTTTTGAACATGGCTATCATATCACCCCTTAACCTCCTCTTCTCCAGGCTAAACATGCCCAGCTCCCTTAGCTGTTCCTCATAGGGCATCGTTTCCAGGCCTTTGACCATTTTGGTTGCCCTCTGGACATGTTCCAGTTTGTCAGTGTCCTTCTTGAACTGTGGTGCCCAGAACTGGACACAGTACTCCAGGTGAGGTCTGATCTTGTACTCCCAGCAGTCACCCAAGGTAGTAAGGCCAAAGGGGACGAGCTAGACAAAGAATGATCCAAGAAGTCCTGAACAGCAGAACAGCGGCTGCTGCTGCTGCTTGCGTGAGTGTTGGGAGGACCGCTCCCTCTCCTGCCAACTCCATCCGGCCTAGGGGGCGGGGCATGCACTACCACTACAGTTTAGAGGCCTGAGCAGCTACCGGCAGCAATGGACAAAATGGTTTTAAATGTTTTAATCGCTTTTAATTTGCAGCATTTTAAATGGTGGTTGTTGTTTTTTAGAATATTATACTATTTCATTATTTTATTTTTGCTTGGGGTGGGATAAGCACTGAGTCAGCACTATTGTCCCTTGCTTTGTTTTGTTTTGTTTTGTTCTGTTTTGTTTTATTATTATTATTCTGTTAAATTAAATTATATAGGGGTCATGGCTGCCTGGGAGTGGGCCTCAGCCAATAGATTAGGTGGGGCAGGTTCCACAGGGGGGGATGTATTGGGACACCCGATCTCAGTGATCACGGGCAGGAGGAGGAGTTATGCTAAGACCAGACCATGTCATTACCGAGGAGGCAGGTTTAGTCGTTGTTTGAGGACTATCCCTGCCTCCAGGTCTGGTCCTGACCGGAAGGATACAGTAATCAGCAAGGGAAACCCACATGACCTGAAAGTGTTGCTGTGCAATGCCAGGTCAATGATGAATAAAACCACTGCCATCCACGACCTGATTGTGGATGGAGGATTTGACCTGGCATGTGTGACAGAGACCTGGTTGGATGAAGCAGATGGGCCTGTCCTTGCCGCTGCTTGCCCACCAGGTTTCTCTTACGCACAGCAACCCAGGTCATGTGGGCGGGGAGGGGGGGTTGCAGTGATTTTTAGGAAGTCATTAGTCTGCACCAGGCGTCCTATTGGGAAGACCCAGTTTTCTGAGTGCATGTTCTGGAAGTTGGGCAATAGGGGCAGTACAGGATTCCTACTGGTGTACCGACCTCCCCGCTGCACCAAGGATTCCCTGCCCTAGCTGCTTCAGGTCGTGGCGGATATGCTCCTGGAGACACCTAGCTTGGTTGTCCTGGGGGATTTTAACATCCATGCCGACACGACCTTACAAGGAGCCGCTCAGGACTTCGTGGAAAGCATGGCCTCCATGGGCTGTCCCTGAATAAGTCTGGCCCAACTCATAGCCACGGACATGCCTTAGACTTGGTGTTTACCTCTACGGATGTTGGTGATCTGACATTAACTAAAAGTGAAACAAAAGAAGTGCCATGGTCAGATCACTTCCTGGTGCAACTGGACTTCTCCGCAACCCTTCCCCTCCGCAGGGAGGTGGGACCGATTCGGATGGTCCGCCCCCGCCACTTAATGGATCCAATTGGCTTCCAGAGAGTGGTAGGGGATGCTTTATCCCAAGTTGATGGCCTTTCAGCTGATTCCCTGGTGGCACGCTGGAATGCGGAGTTAACCAGGGCAATTGACTGTCTGGCTCCGAAGTGCCCTCTCCGATTGCATGGAGCCCGGACAGCCCCGTGGTTTTCCCCGGAGCTGAGGGTGATGAAACAATCGTTGAGACGGCTAGAGCGCCGGTGGCGGAAAACTCATTCTGAATCAGACCGGACACGGGTTAGAGCTCAACGTCGAGCCTACCAAGTGGCAATGGCAACGGCGAAGAGGGCCTTCTTCGCCGCCTCCATTGCATCTGCAGAAAACAGCAGCAGGAGACTTTTTCAGGTGGTTTGCAGTTTATCGGAACCACCTGTACCACCGGGGCCTGGTAGGGACCCCAAGATCTCCTGCAATGCTTTTGCAAAGTTTTTTGCAGATAAAATCGCTCAGATTCAGAAGGAGGTAGACTCCACCGTGGGAGCAGGGCCAGGGCGGGAGAGTGCTAGAGTTCTGTCTGGTCCTGTTATATGGGATCAATTCCAATCTGTTACCTCCGAGGATGTGGACAGGCTGCTTGGACGAGTGAAACCGACCACCTGTCTCCTTGATCCTTGCCCATCCTGGCTGATAAAAGCGAGCCGGGAAGCGCTGGGCGATGGGCTCTGCGGGGTGGTGAATGCTTCCCTCTGTGAGGGAGCCTTCCCAGACCCGCTGAAAGAGGCGGTCATTAAACCGCTTCTTAAAAAAACATCTTTAGACCCGGCCAATTTGGCCAACTATCGCCCAGTCTCAAATCTGCCATTCTTGGGCAAGGTGATTGAGCGGGTGGTTGCTGAGCAACTCCAAGCACGCCTGGAGGAAACGGACCATTTGGATCCCTTCCAATCGGGATTCAGGCCTCACCATGGGACTGAAACTGCCTTGGTCGCGCTGGTTGATGATCTCCGGCGGGCTAGGGACAAAGGTGAGAGCTGTTTCCTAGTTCTGCTGGATCTCTCAGCGGCCTTTGACACCATCGACCATAACATCCTTCTGGACCGTCTAGAGGGGCTGGGAGCTGGGGGCACTGTCATACAGTGGTTCCGCTCCTTCCTCCTGGGCCGTGTCCAGAAAGTGGTGGTGGGGGGTGAGTGTTCAGACCCCTGGGCTCTCACTTGTGGGGTGCCTCAGGGTTCTGTCCACTCCCCCATGCTTTTTAATATCTATATGAAGCCGCTGGGAGAGATCATCAGGGGGTTTGGACTGCGTGTTCATCAGTATGCAGATGACACCCAGCTCTACCTCTCCTTTAAATCAGAACCAGTGAAGGCGGTGAAGGTCCTGTGTGAGTGCCTGGAGGCGGTTGGAGGTTGGATGGCGGCTAACAGATTGAGGTTGAATCCTGACAAGACAGAAGTACTGTTTTTGGGGGACAGGAGGCGGGCAGGTGTGGAGGATTCCCTGGTCCTGAATGGGGTAACTGTGCCCCTGAAGGACCAGGTGCGCAGCCTGGGAGTCATTTTGGACTCACAGCTGTCCATGGAGGCGCAGGTTAACTCTGTGTCCAGGGCAGCTGTCTACCAGCTCCACCTGGTACGCAGGCTAAGACCCTACCTCCCCGCGGACTGTCTCGCCAGAGTGGTGCATGCTCTAGTTATCTCATGCTTGGACTACTGCAACGCGCTCTACGTGGGGCTACCTTTGAAGGTGACCCGGAAACTGCAATTAATCCAGAATGCGGCAGCTAGACTGGTGACTGGGAGCAGCCGCCGGGACCACATAACACCGGTTCTGAGAGATCTGCACTGGCTCCCAGTACGTTTCCGAGCACGATTCAAAGTGTTGGTGCTGACCTTTAAAGCCCTAAACGGCCTCGGTCCTGTATACCTGAAGGAGCGTCTCCACCCCCATCGTCCAGCCCGGACACTGAGATCCAGCGCCGAGGGCCTTCTGGCGGTTCCGTCATTGCGAGAAGTGAGGCTACAGGGAACCAGACAGAGGGCCTTCTCGGTAGTGGCGCCCGCCCTGTGGAACGCCCTCCCATCAGATGTCAAAGAGATAAAGAATTACCTGACATTCAGAAAACATCTTAAGGCAGCCCTGTTTAGGGAAGTTTTTAATATGTAATGCTGTACTGTTTTTCACACTGATTGGGAGCCGCCCAGAGTGGCTGGGGAAACTCAGCCAGATGGGTGGGGTATAAATAATAAATTATTATTATTATTATTATAACAGGTGGAAGACAACAAGTGTCATGTGTCCACAAGTGTCAACGGCTGTGGCTGGATGAAGGCTACAGCAGATAAGAATCTACTGGTCGTCGTGATTACTCATGCGATTGGAAGAGAGCTTTACTGCAAAGACTGTGCGTTGGTCAGCGTACACTGATCTCCACACATAAAGTTAATTCACTCACAAGCGTCTTCCAAAAACCCATCCCAAACCCAAACCCCAAAAGCTATTTGAATTTATTTGTTACATTTATATCACAGTATCGCAGAATTGTAGCGTTGGAAGAGTCATCTAGTCAGGGTAACCCCCTGCAATGCAGGAATATAGGAGAAGGCTCTTCTATCTATTTTGTATTGTAATAAAAAAATTAAGGTCATATATGCATGTGTGTAAAATAAATGTCCATAAATGTATCAAGCAAACACGTACATAAATATATAAACCACATGTCTGGAGCAGCACAGGAATAGAGTCCTGAAACCATTTTTGACTCCCAAACTGACCAAATGTTTTCTCGGCAAGGAGGGAGCGGGCGAGGGAACCTTCCCATTGTCTCAGGAATTGGGTAATCACCATCTCAATGGAATGGCCAGACTACCAGAAAAGGCAATCAGATAAGGCATTATCAGATAACCTGGTGAAGGAAGGTGAGGACAGGTGACCCCACCTAGGCCCGAAGTCACCCCCCACCAAAGCAGGCTCAAAGCTTCTCAGAGCTTTTCAAAATCATTTTTCTCAGCAGCTCAAAGGCATTAGCTAAGCATCAGAAACATTCCGCTCGGCTGTAACAAAGGTAGAGAACAGTCCATTGTTTCTCAGGCCTTTCTGATGCCTTCTGGCCTTGCTAAAGAACCACATTGCAACTTCCTTTCTGTCCGGGAAGCATGCCAGAACAAGAGATTGAAACATATCTGAACACTCTGAAACCCCTTTCCTGGGAAGGGTGCCAAGAGTCCAATAGTCCCAAGACAGCTTTCTGTTCATGCTCAGAGGACTCCTGAGGGAGGAGAAAGGAGGAGGGAACTGGAAAGGGGTATATATGCTTGTGCACATGACTGTGAACTTCGTGCATGCTTTTTGTGACTTATCACACTTGCTCCTTCTACCAGTTCATGGATGGTAGAAATAAAAGCCTTTTCTCCGAAACTATTCCTTGAGTGTCTGTTGACTCCCACTTCCCTTTCCCAGGCGCAATATTTTTCCCACCCGAGGGCAAAGCCTCATAAGGCTACACTGGCAGACAGGTAAAACAACAACATTCAAATTTCTGCTGTAGACCGCCTTTTCTGTGATGAAGGTACGATGTAGGTATGATGGGTTACACCCCTTCTGTGATGTATGTATGATGTTTCTGGGGGTGGTATTGAGCTCCAGGACGGAGAATTTAAAATGTTTATATAAGGGCAGGCACACCTCTGTTCTGGGTCCTTCTTTCCTGCGTGTGAGGGGAGCACCCTGTTGCAACAGATCAATAAAGATCAGGCTTGCTAGCTGCTTTGCTTCTCAATATTCTCTGGTTGGCCTCTGTTATTTTCTCCTACCAACAGGGAACCTATGTAAGGACTCTATACGGGCTCTTGGACACCCCATTAGGGAAAAAGGAGAGATTTTGTTTAAAACAGTATCCCCCTTCCCACTTTTTTTATTTAAAAATGTTATCCCTCTCTCTTAAGAACCCGAGCTCAGATCATTTGAACACCACCCATGGGTCTTTGGAAACCTTGCATCTGGATATTGTGGAAAGTGTGGGTGTGCCTCTTTACTCTTTTTTTACCCCAAAACATAGCTGTCAGCTTTTCCCTTTTCTTGCAAGGAATCCTATTCGCAATAAGGGAATTTCCCTTTTTTAAAAAAAGGAAAACGTTGACAGCTATGCCCCCAAAGCAAATCCCTATCTCCTCCTCGCAATATTGCTCCTCCCCAATATTGCACCAGCCTCAACCGCCCACGCTTTTTGGCCAGGCGATCCCACGAGACCGAGCACTATGGTGCTGATAATGCCAAGGTTGCAGGTTCGATCCCTGTATGGGACAGCCGCGTTGATCCTAGCTGATCCTCAGAACCAACCCCCAAATACTGCAATTCTATGATCTATTCTGTGATTTCCCCCGCAGCCCCCTCCCACAGCTTTTTGAATATCCTTCCTCTCTAGGAAACTGAGCTCAAGTCCACTGGAGGACCACCGAGTGCCCCCCTTTTCCTTGCAAAAATTGCCTTCAATTAAGCAGCGCTCCTTATTTGCATTGCTGCAAAATGCAAACCACCTGAAGAGACACTTCAGGTTCCCTTTCGAACGCGGCCATAGAGCTAAAGCTGCAAATACTGCAGATCTCCCCCCACCCACCCACCCATCCACCCACACTTGGAGGGGTGTGGGTGGAGGTCGGGCGTTTGAATGGGAACCGGAAGTGAACTCGGTACCTCGCTGCCCTTTCCTATCTCTACGACCCCGTAACGAATGCACGTGGGGAAACGGCCTTCTCGTAAGTCCCCCGCCCCCGCCCAGGTGAGGAGCTGGAGAGAATTCGGGTTTGCAAAAATGGAATAGGGAACGGGGGGGTGGGGGGCGTTCTTTGCATTGCACGACCCTTTGCAATTGCAAGCCAGGCCGGGGTCTGCAGGGGGAGGCATCTCAGTTTTTGCAAAAATTAGAAGCTCCGGGGATTCGGGGAGGGGGGTGCATGGGGGAGGCAGCGGTGCACCAGAATCCGGAGGGAAAGAGCGAATTTTGCTTTTAGGTACGTCGAGAAATGCCAGGGAGGGGCTTTTTTGGTTGCTAAAGACCCCCGATTCCCTCCCCAGGGCTATCCTGCTGGGTTGCATTGCCTGCCTCCCAGCCACGTAAGACGAGGCTGCTGGATCCGGCCAATGGCCCACCTAAGTCCCGCATCCTCTTCTCACAGAGGCTGATCATTATGATGGGAAACCCGCAAGCAGGATGCAAGCACCAGAGAGCAGCCCGACCCCTGCAGTTTCCAGCAACTCAGAAGCATTTCTGCTTCCAGCTGTGCAGTCAGAGCATAGTCATTAAGGCTATTACTGTTGGATGCAGAAAAAATTTGCCCAGCTTGAATCTTAAGCTAAATAGGCCAGTGGTTTGCTTTGAAAAAGGAATATGTCCCTGTGTAATCTGAGAAGCCAGAGCATCTTGTTTTGCATGCACAAGGTCCCTGGTTCAATCCCCGACTTCTCCAGTTGTTGTTGTTTAGTCATTTAGTCGTGTCCATGACCCCCTGGACCAGAGCACGCCAGGCACTCCTGTCTTCCACTGCCTCCCGCAGTTTGGTCAAACTCATGCTGGTAGCTTCGAGTACACTGTCCAACCATCTCGTCCTCTGTCGTCCCCTTCTTCTTGTGCCCTCCATCTTTCCCAACATCAGGGTCTTTTCCAGGGAGTCTTCTCTTCTCATGAGGTGGCCAGAGTCTTGGAGCCTCAGCTTCAGGATCTGTCCTTCCTGTGAGCACTCAGGGCTGATTTCCTTCAAGATGGAGAGGTTTAATCTTCTTGCAGTCCATGGGACTCTCAAGAGTCTCCTCCAGCACCATAATTCAAAAGCATCCATTCTTTGGCGATCAGCCTTCTTTACGGTCCAGCTCTCACTTCCATACATCACTACTGGGAAAACCATAACTTTAACTATATGGACCTTTGTTGGCAAGGTGATGTCTCTGCTTTTTAAGATGCTGTCTAGGTTTGTCATTGCTTTTCTCCCAAGAAGCAGGCATCTTTTAATTTTGGTAGGTCTGCAAATGTCCCCTGAAACTCTGCAGAGCCACTGCAAGTCAGAGTCAGTCATATTGAGCTTGATAGACCAATGGTCTGACTTGGCAGAAGGTCACATCCGGTGTTCCTAGGTTTGCCGTTTTTATATTTTATTTTTGCCAAGGAGGAACCTGCGCCATAGAATCAGAGTTTGAAGGGACCCTGAGGACCGTCTAGTTCAACACCCTGCAATGCAGGAATAATAATAATAATAATAATAATAATAATAATAATAATAATAATAATAATAATTTATTTATACCCCACTCACCTCGCTGGGTTTCCCCAGCCACTCTGGGAGGCTCCTAACAAAAGATTAAAAACACAATAAAAGATCAAACTTCCCTGAGCAGGGCTGCCTTCAGATGTCTTCTAAAAGTCAGGTAGTTGTTTATTTCCTTGACATCTGATGAGAGGGCATTCCACAGGGCAGGCGCCACTACCGAGAAGGCCCTCTGTCTGGTTCCCTGTAACCTCACTTCTCGCAGAGAGGGAACCGCCAGAAGGCCCTCGGAGCTGGACCTCAGTGTTGGGGCTGAATGATTGGGTAAGGGCCGAGGCTGTTTAGGGCTTTAAGGTAAGGCTACCAGATTTTTTTCAATGAATCTGAGGACACTTTTCAACATCAGTGGATTTTGTACGGGGACTGATTTGTAAATCCAGGGACGTCTGGTAACCTTACTTTAAAGGTCAGCACCAACACTTTGAATTGTGCTCGGAAACGTACTGGGAGCCAATGTAGGTCTTTCAGAACCGGTGTGATATGGTGTCGGCGACCATTCCCAGTCACCAGTCTAGCTGCCGCATTCTGGATTAGTTGTAGCTATCCCATAGGTATCAAACCTGCAGCCTGGGCATTTTCACCACCATGCTTTAACAAATTGAGCCCACCAGGCTTAAGGCTTGGGATGGGCATCAGCCGGGGTTTATGGCTTTCCAATATTGGGAGAGGTTATTTCTTCTTTGCCCCAGAACCCCAGGTGTGTGACCTGATGCCTCTAGCACTTTGCAAAGGCTTCTTCAGCCTGTACAACCTTCACCTGCGTCTACACTGGGAACTGTAGTTCATTAAGTGTGCTGTTAATAGTAGTGCTGTGAGGGATAAACTACTGTCACGCAGCCACAGGGCTGTATACTGTACTGTATTCTTAGTACACTTCTGTAACATCTTTTGCATGTCCCCAGATATTCCTAGTTCCTTTTTGTTTGTTTTTACATCAGTACTTACTGAGTTCTTTTTTATATTCATTTTTGCTCCCTCTTTAACATAGTTGTTTAATTACGCTTCACTACTCTGAGATTCATTCATTCATTCACCGATCCATTCTGAAGGAAATCAGCCCTGAGTGCTCACTGGAAGGACAGATCGTGAAGCTGAGGCTCCAGTACTTTGGCCACCTCATGAGAAGAGAAGACTCCCTGGAAAAGACCCTGATGTTGGGAAAGATGGAGGGCACAAGGAGAAGGGGACGACAGAGGACGAGATGGTTGGATAGTGTCTTCGAAGCTACAAACATGAGTCTGACCAAACTGCGGGAGGCAGTGGAAGACAGGAGTGCCTGGCGTGCTCTGGTCCATGGGGTCACGAAGAGTCGGACACGACTAAACGACTAAACAACAACAACAACACTCTGAGATTTCCCCCATTGCATTAGGTCTTTAGATAGGTTCCAAGCTGCAGCGTACAGGCTTTGAAGTTTATATAAATATCTGGATTTTACGCAGCAGTAACGATCTATCCTTGACCGAAGTAAACAGACATTTTAAGGGGGTCTCATGGAAGTGTGCAGCAGCTATGAAAAAGGTGAATTTGGTGCTGGGGATCATTAGGAAAGAAATTGAAAATAAAACTGCGAATATCATAATGCCCATTATACAAAAATATGGCATGGCCATATTTGGAATACTGTGTATGTTCCTCACTGCAAAAAAAGGGGGGTATTGAAGATGTTCAGAAAAGGTTAACCAGAAGTACAGTGGTATCTCGGGTTAAGTACTTAATTTTTTTCGGAGGTCCGTTCTTAACCTGAAACTGTTCTTAACCTGAAGCACCACTTTAGCTAATGGGACCTCCTGCTGCTGCTGGACCACAATTTCTGATCTCATCCTGAAGCAAAGTTCTTAACCTGAGGTACTATTTCTGGGTTAGCGGAGTCTGTAACCTGAAGCGTATGTAACCCAAGGTACCACTGTATAGCATTTTCTACGGTACCTGAAGTCCAGAGACATCTACAAAGAGAAAAGTAGGTTTTCCAGGGTTTCCCACTCTTCGGCTATTCAAATTCTAGCTGCAGCTACCAACCATGTTAGAAGCTGTTTTAGAACGACAAGCTTTCATAGTAGGCCTGTTGAAGTCAGTGGACACGACAAACTTTTGTTTATTGATTTCAGTGTGTCTGCCTTTGAGTAGGACTTGGTTGAAACCAACTCAGAACGGCCATCTTTTCTTGGCTGTCTCTGATTCTTATGGTCTCATCTCATTTCACTTTTCCCCACAGGAGAAGCTCTGGCAGATTGCAGGGAATGCCCAGTTTTTTGCTCCGAAAGCCTCTTCTTGAAACAAGGAAGACGTATTAGCCTTTGCGGGGCTGAGCACGGCGGCCGCCACTCAGTTCAGGAGCACCTGCGGACGAAAGTAGCCTTAGACCAACTCGGAGCAAAGAGACCCTTCTTTTGAGTACAAATTGAAGATGGAAGAGGATGATTCAGCTAGGACCAAAGCCCAAAGAGACCGCCAGGCTGGGGGAAGTGGGGCCTTCTGGGAAAAAACTGTGTGCAAGCGCCTGAGCAAGGCCTACAGCAGCTCAGACGAATGGCGCTTTCACCAGTTCTGCTACCAGGAAGCTGAGGGGCCCCGGGAGGTTTGCAGCCGACTCCACCATCTTTGCCATCAGTGGCTGAAGCCAGAAAAGCACACCAAAGCTCAGATGCTGGACCTGGTGGTCCTGGAGAAGTTCCTGGCTGTCCTCCCCCCGGAGATGGAGAGCTGGGTGAGGGAGTGTGGAGCGGAGACCTGCTCCCAGGCGGTGGCCCTGGCGGAAGGTTTCCTCATGAGCCAAGAGGCAGAGCAACGGGTGAGTCACAGTAGCAATTTTATTATTTCTGTGCTGCCCCATCTGACTGGGTCGCCGCAGTCACTCTGGGCGGCTTCTGGCAAAATATATGTTGGTTGGAGGATGGATGGCGGCTAACAGGTTGAGGTTGAATCGTGACAAGACAGAAGTACTGTTTTGGGGGACAGGAGGCAGGCAGGTATGGAAGACACCCTGGTCCTGAATGGGGTAACTGTGCCCCTGAAGGACCAAGCGCGCAGCCTGGGAGTCATTTTGGACTCTCAGCTGTCCATGGAGGTGCAGGTCAATTCTGTGTCCAGGGCAGCTGTTTACCAGCAACATCTGGTACGCAAACTGAGACCCTTCCTGCCCATGGACTGTCTCGCCAGAGTGGTGCATGCTCTTATTATCTCCCGCTTAGACTACTGCAATGCACTCTATGTGGGGCTACCTTTGAAGGTGACCTGGAAACTGCACTTAATCCAGAATGCGGCAGCTAGACTGGTGACTGGGAGTGGCCGCCAAGACCATATAACACCAGTCTTGAAAAACCTATATTGGCTCCCAGTACGTTTCCGAGCACAATTCAAAGTGTTGGTGCTGACCTTTAAAGCCCTTAACGGCCTCAGTCCAGTATACATGAGGGAGCGTCTCCACCCCCATCGTTCAGCCCGGACACTGAGGTCCAGCGCCGAGGGCCTGGGAACCAGGCAGAGGGCCTTCTCGGTAGTGGCGCCCTCCCTGTGGAACGCCCTCCCACCAGATGTCAAAGAGAACAACAACTGCCAGACTTTTAGAAGGCATCTGAAGGCAGCCCTGTTTAGGAAAGCTTTTAATGTTTGATGTATTACGATACTTTAATATTTTGTTGGAAGCCGTGCAGAGTGGCTGGGGAAGCCCAGCCAGATGGGCGGGGTATAAATAATAAATTATTATTATTATTATTATTATTATTATTACACAATAAAACACCAAACATAAAAAACAGGGCTGCCTTCAAATGTCTTCTTAAAGTCCTATACAGTGGTGCCTCGCAAGACGAAATTAATCCAGTGTTTCCCAACCGGTGTTCCGTGGCACACTAGTGTGCCGCGAGACGTTGCCTGGTGTGCCGTGGGAGGGAGGCGGGCGAGTCGGGCGGCGGGAGCAAGGCTTGCGGGCGGCAGCCGGCAGCGCGGAGCACGGCGCGCCCTTCGGAGGACGCCCCGTGCTCCGCGCTGGTGTCGGCAAGCCTTGCGCACCCGGGGGATCTCCCCCCGAGAGCGCAAGGCTTGCGGGCGGCAGCTGGCAGCGCGGAGCACGGGGCGCCCTTCGGAGGACGCCCCGTGCTCCGCGCTGGTGTCGGCAAGCCTTGCGCACCCGGGGGATCTCCCCCCGAGAGCGCAAGGCTTGCGGGCGGCAGCTGGCAGCGCGGAGCACGGGGCGCCCTTCGGAGGACGCCCCGTGCTCCGCGCTGGTATTGGCCAGCCTTGCGCACCCGGGGGATCTCCCCCCGAGAGCGCAAGGCTTGTGGGCGGCAGCTGGCAGCGCGGAGCACGGGGTGCCCTTCGGAGGACGCCACGTGCTCCGCGCTGGTGTTGGCCAGCCTTGCGCACCCGGGGGATCTCCCCCCCGAGAGCGCAAGGCTTGCGGGCGGCAGCTGGCAGCGCGGAGCACGGGGCGCCCTTCGGAGGACGCCCCGTGCTCCGCGCTGGTGTCTGCAAGCCTTGCGCACCCGGGGGATCTCCCCCCGAGAGCGCAAGGCTTGCGGGAGGCAGCTGGCAGCGCGGAGCACGGGGCGCCCTTCGGAGGACGCCCCGTGCTCCGTGCTGGTGTCGGCAAGCCTTGCGCACCCGGGGGATCTCCCCCCGAGAGCGCAAGGCTTGCGGGCGGAAGCCGGGAGCACGGGGCGCCCTTTGGAGGACGCCCCGTGCTCTGCGCTGGTGTTGGCCAGCCTTGCGCACCCGGGGGATCTCCCCCCGAGAGCGCAAGGCTTGCGGGTGGCAGCTGGCAGCGCGGAGCACTGGGCGCCCTTCGGAGGACGCCCCGTGCTCCGCGCTCGTGTTGGCAAGCCTTGCGCACCCGGAGGCGCGTGGGCTGCCCTGAAACAGAGGGTTCCCCATGCTGCGGACTGTAGCCTGCCGCCCGACGCTCGGGGCGCCCTGAAGCAGAGCGCCCCTCGCGCCAGGCAGACATGGGCCAGCCCCACAAGCTCGGGGGACAGCGGGGAGGCGCAGCACCGCCATCCCACTGTTCCCCAACCTGGTTTTGGGGGGGGGAATAAAGGGAAAAAAAATTTCCTTTATTCCCCCCCCCAAACAGTAGGTGCGTCCTATTTCATAATAAAGTAATTATAAAATACTTTCTTTGTGTTTATTTGATGCCTATTAAAGAGAGTTACTTTATATATAGTCAATATAGGCACACAGTTAATTTTTTAAACATTTTCTAATGGTGGTGTGCCTCGAGATTTTTTTCATGAAACAAGTGTGCCTTTGCCCAAAAAAGGTTGGGAAACACTGAATTAATCCGTTCCGTGAGGCTCTTCGTATAGCGGTTTTTTCGTCTTGCGAAGCAAGCCCATTGACAGCTTAGCGGATTAGCGCTACAGCTGTCAAGCGGCTTCCAGCGATCAGCTGTTAAGCGGCTTATCAGCGGAACAGCTGATAAGCGGCTTAGCGGCTTAAGAAAAGGGCAAAAAAAGCGGAAAAAACCCGCGGGGGGATGCAAGATTTTTTTCGTCTTGCGAAGCAACCCCATAGGGGAATTCGTTTTACGAAGCACCTCCAAAACGGAAAACCCTTTCGTCTAGCGGGTTTTTCGTCTTGCGAGGCGTTCGTCTTTGTAATTGTTTATCTCCTTGACATCTGACGGGAGGGCGTTCCACAGGGCAAGCACCACCACCGAGAAGGTCCTCTGCCTGGTTCCCTGTTATTTCACTTTTCGCAGTGAGGGAACCGCCAGAAGACCCTCGGATCTGGACCTCAGTGACAGGGCTGGACGATGGGGGTGGAAATGCAAGGATTTCACTCGCATAGAGGGAGGGAAGTATTGGAGAAAATTCCCTTTGGGGGTTCAGTATGCAGGCTCAAACCAGATTCCCAATTATTCAAACTTCAGTGCCTTACCAGACAGAGTCTGTGGGAGAATAGCCATTTGCCTTCACTCCTGTGTAGGAAATATATGTTGCCTTAGCTGTTCATTCTCCCCAACGAACTTCTTGAACTCCTTGGAAACTCTTGCTCAATCCATGAGTTGGGGCTCCCCTCCTATATGTGCACAGGCCTCCTTGCACTGTATCTGGAACTGGTTTTCACTCTTAACATTGTTAAAGGTAAAGGGACCCCTGACAGTTAGGTCCCATCGTGGACGACTCTGGGGTTGCGGCGCTCATCTCACTTTACTGGCCGAGGGAGCCCAGCATACAGCTTCCGGGTCATGTGGCCAGCATGACTAAGCCACTTCAGGCGAACCAGAGCAGCGCACGGAAACACTGTTTACCTTCCCGCCAGAGTGGTACCTATTTATCTACTTGCACTTTGACATGCTTTCGAATTGCTAGGTTGGCAGGAGCAGGACTGAGCAACGGGAGCTCACCCCGTCGCAGGGATTCAAACCGCCGACCTTCTGATCGGCAAGCCCTAGGCTCAGTGGTTTAGCCCACCAGCACCACCCGCGTCCCATAACATTGTTAGGTTCCTCTTAAACTAGTTCCTGCAAGCTTTGCGGTCAAGCTGTACCCTTGCGTACGTGAGACTCCCCTTACTGATAGTGGGTCCAGCAGAATTTCTACCTCAGAAGGCACCACACAAGGGAATTTAGGTCTGGGGACATAAAGCATCTCTGACCAGATAATTCATTCAGCCTTCTCTGGAAGGACATCTCGGAAGACCAGTCCCAAGTAGGGAGAGAGTGCTGTTGCTCTTGGGTCATCTGTGCATTTGAGACCAGGAGGCTGGACTGATCCAGCAGCCTCTTGTATTTTTAGGAATTCACCCCTTTCCCCTTCTCCATTGTCCTCTACTTCCTTTGCTACTTCTTTGTTACAGATAGGTAGCCATGTTGGTCTGCCATTGCCAAAACAAACAAAATAATTCCTTCCAGTAGCACCTTAAAGACCAACTAAGTTAGTTCTTGGTATGAGCTTTCGTGTGCATGCACACTTCTTCAGATACACTGAAACAGAAGTCACCAGACCCTTCTATATAGTGAGAAGGTGGGGAGGGGTATTACTCAGAAGGGTGGTGGGAATGGGTGATTGGCAGATAGCTGTGATGAGCCTGTTGACGACTCTTAATGACTGCAATGGGTCTTACAGGAAAAAGCAAGGGGTGAGAAGGTGAAAAATGGCTTTGTCATGTATAATGAGATAAGAATCCAATGTTGGATTACACCTGAAGGCAGCCCTGTTTAGTGAAGCTTTTGATGTTTGACGGACTATTGTATTTTAATATTTTGTTGGAAGCCGCCCAGAGTGGCTGGGGAAACCCAGCCAGATGGTGGGGTATAAATAATAAATTATAATTATTATTATTATTATTATTATTATTATTATTATTATTATTTCGGATGCAGGAGCTGTTAGCAGGAGGAAGATCCACGGAGGGACAGGGAGCTGAAATGGGCACCAGACTTGGGCTGTTACCATTTAACGGCGCACCTCCAGTGGCTGATACCTTATTGGGTAAGAATGAGTGCAGAATATTATTTCCACTTGGTCGCTCTTTAGTCCCTCTGAAATTGTGAGTGGATTAATGTAATTCGTTTACCAGAAAAATTAAACATTGCATATGCTACATAATTAAAAACAAACCCTTATTTCCTGATGAATAGCTTTTGTGCTATAACGTAACTTAAATAGAAAACTCTTTGGAAGGATTTTTCCTCCAAAAGTATTTTATTTTTAAAAAAATCCGATTTACAGGATGTTATAGCCAATGTTCATCTCTTATTGTTAACTCTTCTTTGCTTTTTTATTTTTATTTTATTTATCTTTCTTCTTTTATATTTTTGTGTTTAATTTTGCTGTAACTACTTGTAATGTATATGTAAGATGATATTTTAAATCAATAAGAACAAATTAAAAAAAAATTCTGATTTTTAAAATTTATTTTTTAAAAAATCATTGATTTTTATTCACCTTGCCTCCTTGCTTCTTTTGTCTCCCTCACAGGTGGCAGAACCACCATGGAGATGTCATCTAGACCTTCTTATTGTGATGGAGTGGAAACAGTTACTTCGCAGTCACTTGATCAGGTAGGAGATAGAATTACCAGAGAACTGAGCCAGGCACAACCCAGGCGTCTCCTCTGCAGCTCTCCGTGGTCCTGAAAGAACCTGCCTTCCCCCATCACTTGTGTTTAAGATGCCCCCCCATCTTGAAGGCTCTGAACGCCACAAGGAAAGCTCTGGGTTTTGCAGCAGAGCCTCCAGTCTCTGCAGTCTTTTTTCTTCTCTTTTTTTCGGATTGCTGCCTTAGCTATGCATAGTAACTCTTTTTAAGGTCCATGAATAATCATAGTTTAGAGGTCCCGGGCCCTAAGGAAGTCAGATTATCCTCCACCAGGGCCAGGGCCTTCTCAGTGATGGCTCCGACCTGGTGGAATGCTCTGATCTATGAGACCAGGGCCCTGCAGGATTTAACTTCCTTCCGCAGGGCCTGTAAGACAGAGCTATTCTGCCTGGCTTTCAATCTGAATTTAGCCTGATCTTTTATTCTCCTTCCTTCCCTCCCTCTCCCCCTTTTATGAAGATTACCCGCTCTGGGATTCCACAGCTAATTCTCCCCTGGTCTCCTCACTGGCCCAAATAGCACTAATTTAGCCAGCTAGCCCTGGTGATCATCTAATGTTTATTAGATGGATTTCCCCCCCTAAATTGATTTTTTAATTCTGAATTTATTATTACTCACGTTTTATACTGTATTTTATGCTGCTTTTTGTTGCATCAATTACGTGTTTTAAATTTGTTGTTAGCTGCCCTGAGCCTGGTTTTCTGAACCAGGAAGGGCGGGGTATAAATAAAAAATTATTATTATTATTTTTCCAGGACCCATTTCCCTTTGAGGCGGTGGCTGTGCATTTCACGGAGGAGGAGTGGGCTCTGTTGGATCCGAGCCAGAGGGCTCTGCACAGAGAAGTCATGGAGGAGAACTACTGGAACCTGGCATCTCTGGGTAAGGTTCCCTCTGTGGCCTTGCCTGATAGGTCCAGGACGCGGGACTTGCTGCAGCTCTTCATCTGTATTCATGCCCATCTGTCCAGGAACGCTCATAGCTCAACAGTAGCCATTGCCAGTCAGTTTAGATAGCATTGAGCTAGACTGACCAAGGATCAGGAGAAAAAACAATGCTGTCCAGAGTTGTAAAGACTGCAAAGAGAATAATTGGGTGCACTCTTCCCAACTTGGATCAAATCTACGTTTCCAGGCAGTGCCAAAGGAAAGCTGCAGAGATAGCGCGGGATAGTGTGCACCCCAGAAATGATCTCTTTCAGCTCAGATCAGAAGGTCAGTGGTTCGAATCCCCGCAACGGGGTGAACTCCCATTGTTCAGTCCCTGCTCCTGCCAACCTAGCAGTTCGAAAACACATCAAAGTGCAAGTAGATAAATAGGTACCGCTCCGGCGGGAGGGTAAGCGGCGTTTCTGTGCTTCTCTGGTTCGCCAGAAGCAGGTTAGTCATGCTGGCTGCATGACCCGGAAGCTGTACGCTGGCTCCCTCAGCCAATAAAGCGAGATGAGCGCCGCAACCCCAGAGTCATCTGCGACTGGACCTAATGGTCAGGGGTCCCTTTACCTTTATCTGCTCTCGGGGTCCTTATTTAGATCCCCAGCATCAAGCCTGGATAGCTCAGTTGGTCAGAGCATGGTGCTGATAACACCAAGGTTGCAGGTTTGATTCCCATATAGGGCAGCTGCATATTCCAGCGTTGCAGGGGGGTTGGACTAGATGATCCTAAGGTTCCCTTCCAACTCCATGATTCTATGACTATCTCAAAGTAGGTGTGAGAATACCCAGCAGTGTTCCTCATACCTTCTCTATGCACTTCATCACATCAATTTCCAGTTAATGCTAGTCAACAGGAGCTACTTAATAGTTCATTTCATTTCACTTTTAATTTGTGCACTGCTTTTCTATATTACTATATCCAAAGTGGCTTACAAGCAAACAACAAAACAGACATCGAAGATCGCACATGTAATAACAATCTGATCCGTTACAAAAAAAATCACAATAACCTTGAATTGAACAACTTATATTGAATAAAGCAATATTCAATCATCCATTAGAATGTCACAGTAAACAGTGAAGTTAAATACAGTGGTACCTCAGGTTAAGTACTTAATTTGTTCCGGAGGTCCGTTCTTAACCTGAAACTGTTCTTAACCTGAAGCACCACTTTAGCTAATGGGGCCTCCCGCTGCCGCCGCGCCGCCAGAGCACGATTTCTGTTCTCATCCTGAAGCAAAGTTCTTAACCCGAGGTACTATTTCTGGGTTAGCGGAGTCTGTAACCTGAAGCGTCTGTTACCTGAAGCGTATGTAACCCGAGGTACCACTGTATCAGCAAATAATAATTAAACAGTTTACACTTATCAGTTACAATAAAATAAAAATTCCTTCCAGTAGCTGCTACTGGAACTAATTTTTTTTCATTTTGTTTTGACTACGGCAGACCAACACAGCTACCTACCTGTAATAACAATCACAATAAACTATAATCAATGAAAATAATGGCAAGTCATGGCATAAAATACCTCAAAATATACAACACCATGTAAAAAGATAAAATTGAGAAACAAGGACACACAACTTATAAAATTATTTTTTTAATATCCCTGAACTCTCTTGTCAGCTGCTTCTGCTGTGCTCAAAGTCATGGCCTAGGGCTAGAGGGTGGGGGCAAGGCAGTGTGGGGGGAAACCATTGCCTGATGGACAGCAGAAAGCTTAATACAGTCATACCTTGGTACTCGAACAGCTTAGCTCCCAAACAAATTGGCTCCCGAACACCGCAAGCCTGGAAGTAAGTGTTCTGGTTTGCAAAAGTTTTTTGGAAGCCGAACTTCTGACACAACTTCCGTTTGAGTGCAGGAAGCTCCTGCAGCCAATCGGAAGCCGCGTCTTGGTTTTCGAATGGTTTCAGGAGTCAAACAGAGTCCCAGAACGGATTAAGTTCGAGAACCAAGGTACCACTGTATATGGTTATTGTATTCACTTAATATATTGGCTCTTGTATTCTCTGATCTGAGATCCACCCTGATCAGGCCCCCTTCTTTGTTATTTCAGGTTATGGAAGTTGGAGCGAGAAGGAGCCTGAACAGCAGAGGAGGAAACCCGAGACAAGACAGAAGCTGAGGGAGAAATCTTTCATTTCTGAACACGCGGACGTGTGTGAAATCCCAAAGCTAAAAGATGAATGCGACACAGCGAAAAACACAAGGAACACCTCCCCTCAACACGCAACGATTGCAAGCGAGATACTGAGTCTTAGCGCATCTCAAAGAGTGCAAATAGCAGAGCAGCCGTACAAATGCTCAGTGTGCGGGAAGAGCTTCAGTCAGAGCACCAGCCTTACTGATCATCAGAGAATCCACACAGGGGAGAAACCATTTAAATGTTTCTCCCCCGAAAAGGGTTTCTGCGACAGCGATGACCTTCTTTATCATCAAACATTCCAAACCGACGAGAAACCATATAGATGTTTGGAGTGTGGAAAGAGCTTCAAGCGGAAGACGCACGTCACAGACCATCAGAGGACCCACACGGGAGAAAAACCGTTTTCGTGCTCAGAGTGCGGGAAGAGCTTCAGTCATAGCACCGGCCTTACTTATCACCGAAGAACCCACACGGGTGAGAAACCGTACAAATGCTCGGAGTGTGGGAAGAACTTCAACTGTAGCCAAACCCTTGCTTTGCACCACAGAATCCACACAGGGGAGAAACCGTACAAATGTCCCGAGTGCGGGAAGAGCTTCAGCCAAAAGATACACGTGATAAACCATCAAAGGACCCACACAGGCGAAAAACCATTTACATGCTCCGAGTGTGGAAAGAGCTTCACTTACAGCACCGGTCTTACCCACCATCAAAGAACCCACACAGGCGAGAGACCCTATAAATGCTCTGAGTGCGGGAAAAGCTTCAGTTGCAGCCAAACCCTCGCTATACACCTCAGAATCCACACCGGAGAGAAACCGTACAAATGCCCAGAGTGTGGGAAAAGCTTCAGTCAGAAGATTCACGTGACGAGCCACCAAAGAACCCACACGGGAGAGAAGCCATATGAATGTTCCAAGTGTGGCAAGAGCTTCAGTCAGTGGACAACCCTTACTAGACATGAAAGAATACACACAGGGGAGAAACCGTACAAATGCTCAGAGTGTGAAAGGACCTTCAGTCACAGCAATAGCCTTACTTATCATCAGAGAACCCACAACGAAGTGAAACCGTCCGTTGCTCTGGTTGCTTTTGCCTCCGGCTCCATGACACCCCTGCCGGAAGGCTGCCCTGGAGGGGATATGACCCTCTGGCTGGAAAACATGTCCCACCCTTGACGCAAATGTTCAAAACGTGTGGAAAGATCTCCACTCGAGAGCACCGGTTTCTTGTACCATAGAATCCACTGAAGTGTAGAAGCCATTTGAAAACCGGGTGGAAATGGTTCTTTCCGAAAGTAAGGAACTCGCTACAGAAGGATGCTTTCGATGCTAGAAATGTTTGCAGTTGAGAAAGGACTCGAGAGGGGTGCCCAAATTTCATTTCAGATGATTCACATCTGAACAACATCATATACCGTATTTTTTGCTCTATAAGACTCACTTTTTCCCTCCTAAAAAGTAAAGGGAAATGTGTGTGCGTCTTATGGAGCGAATGCAGGCTGTGCAGCTATCCCAGAAGCCAGAACAGCAAGAGGGATTGCTGCTTTCACTGTGCAACGATCCCTCTTGCTGTTCTGGCTTCTGGGATTCAGAATATATTTTTTCTTGTTTTCTTCCTCCATTTTTTTTTAAAATAATTTTTATTAAGATTTTCCAAATTAAAACAAATAACATCCAATTCATAAACTTTTTTCCAATATCCAGGACTTCCCCTCCCCACCCCCTCTTGTGTTCCAAATCTTCCAAAAAAACAATAAAATTCAACAAATTCTTATTCCCAAAATACACTCATCCTCATTAACTTAATTTATCCAAATTTCCATCCCCTAAGGTCGATCTATTCCCTTCCACGAGTTCCCCCCTTTCAAATATAATACTAATAATAATAAAATAAAAACAAATAATAGTTTTACAACCTTTGGATTCCAAATTTCCCTCCCCTCGTTCCCTGTTGCATTCCTCCTATCCCTCCACTTCTAACCTCTTCCTGAAGATCCCACATTTCAATAAATCCACATCCCTCTGGTCCTTTACCGGCCTTTTTAAATTGCACGTGTCCAATCATAAAAGGGGTCTATCAATAAAAAGGGGGCCCATTTCTTCTATCCAGATTTTTATAACCAGGAGTAAAAACCCCAAATTTATATCCATAAGCTTGTCAAATCTGGATATCCCAAATGTTCCCACCCCAATTCTGTCCTATTCTTATTATTTCCTTGTTCTTGCCAGTCCAATCTTAAAAGGAGTCTGTCAAAAAAGGGGCCCATTTCCTCTATCCAGACTTTTATAACCAGGAGTAATAACTCCAAATTTATATCCCTAAGCTTGTCAAATCTGGATATCCCAAATGTTCCCACCCCAGTTCTGTCCCATTCTTGTTGTTTCCTTGTTCTTGTCAGTCCAGTCTTAGGAGGAGTCTATCAAAAAGGGGCCCATTTCTTCTATCCAGATTTTTGTAACCAGGAGTAAAAACTCCAAATTTATAACCATAAGCTTGTCAAATCTGGATATCCCAAATGTTCCCACCCCAACTCTGTCCCATTCTTGTTGCTTCCTTGTTCTTGTCAATCATTCTCTTCCTTTTTACTTCCCTGTTCCCTCACAGAAATGTTCTTTTTCCAAAAGCTTCTAGTGTCTCTACAGAGGCTTGTTGTTGAAAAGCAGAACATTGCGTCATGTTCCTTTCAGTTTTGAACAGATAGATCCATTGTTCCCGGTAGGGTGAAACCCTCTGTAGACAAAATAATGCTCCATTTCTGCAGTTTCCCAGGAGATTAAAAGTTCCCTTCAACTGTTCATGTTTCCCGTCGAAAACACATGCAATATCCCTCAGCTCCTCTAGATGGATTACAGTAACAATGTTCCCTTCCGGATCACGTCCACCAGTCCAAGTAACTTGTAAATCCTTATTTGAAACAATTTATCTTCAATTTATAACAAATGTAGCCGGCAAAGTCCTCATAACAAAGTCTCAGTTTTATTATTCCGTTTTGACAGCTCTTGACAGCTGTCAAAACCTCCGTTTCTCTTCTCCAGGCACTTTCACGGATCGCTCCAGGGGTTCGGGGGGGGGTTGCTTTTTGATACAAATTCCACTTTTCTCCTCCAGCTCAATCTTATAATTTTCCCTCGCGAAGTTGTTAGTTCAGCAAGATAAGGTTCCACTCGATCTTAGTTATCCAGTCCTTTGTTTTGACTCTTCTACAATTTAGGGGGGGGCTGACTTCCTTTTTTCCACCTCCCCCGTTCGCTCCCAATTTTTTAAAAAATTTAGCTCTCTTTTTAGTCCATATTCCAATTACTCACGGGTTCTTCTTTTAGGTCCAAATTTTCAATAGAAGAAGTCAGCGCTCTCCGCCGGATGGCTCGCGGCTGCGCTCGGCAGGGATAGCAGAGGACTCAAAGCACCACGCTCCTCCCCGGCACCCGATCCACAGCCTTTAAAAAGGCTCTTCACGAGTCGGGAGGGCGCTAACGGTGCCAGCCGAGTCTCCATGTCCACGGCCTCCGTGGCCGTGGTTTTTACGGGTCCCCGCATCGCCGGTGCGGTAGGACCCAGCCCCTGCCGAGCAGGCTCCCTCCGGAGCTCGGAGGGAGCCCGCCATTCGGCGATGGCGCCGACCCGGAAGTCCTCTTGTTTTCTTCCTCCAAAAGCTAGGTGCATCTTGTGGTCTGGTGCGTCTTATAGAGCGAAAAATACGGTACATATATATAAAAATATGCCATCATCCTCTAGCTTCCTCTTCCCTCTAGAAGAGTCCCAGGAGAGAGAGAACGGAAGGGAGGAGAAGACCTCAGGACCAGTGGTACCTCGGGTTAAGAACTTAATTCGTTCCGGAGCTCTGTTCTTAACCTGAAACTGTTCTTAACCTGAAGCACCACTTTAGCTAATGGGGCCTCCTACTGCCGCCGCCACACAATTTCTGTTCTCATCCTGAAGCAAAGTTCTTAACCCGAGGTACTATTTCTGGGTTAGCGGAGTCTGTAACCTGAAGCGTCTGTAACCCGAGGTGCCACTGTATATTGTTTGCTGCGGGTTTTCTTTTTTAAAATGTATTTTGATGTTATTTGTAAGCTGCTTTGCATACAGAGAGATATGGCGTATAAATAACTGTAGTAATAAGTGAATTAGACTAGAGCTTTTTCCTAACTAAACAGGCCCTGCTAAGAGACAAAGAATCTACACGTGCAAATTCCCTAAAATGTCGAAATATTTCATCGTAGCATCAAAGTTTATTGGTGGACGGAATGCATCTGGGTGGTAAACGAAGGACAGTTTACGCAGAGAAGAAGAGCAGGATTGAAATTGAATAAATAATAATTTTGTGGACATGCTCTCTCGAGGTTACCTCTTTTGAATAAATTTAATCACCTGTGGTGAATGGATCCTTTCTACCACGAGGATAATCCGTCCTGGGCAAAGAAACGAAACTTTGTCAATCTGTAGACTGTCATTGAGTTGACTCCCACCCAACAGTGTTTGAACTTCTACCATATTGTTTTGCTCGGATTTTTTGTGTACCTGTTTGCAGATAAATACAGAGCGTGGAGAGAGATCAGATGGGCACCTGGTCCAATGGGCAGTTGCCACAACGCCAGACCCAGCAAAGCTCCTCCTCTTGTAGGAAACTGTTGTGTGTTCTAGCCTCCAGCTATGTTTTGGCTTGGCGAAGATTCTTTCAGCTGTCGAAAGCTTACTGAGCAAGCATCTTCAGTGAGTTTTAGGGACTGCAGCTGTTATTGGTGAGCCCTCCAGGGAGAAACGGGCCTCTGCAAAATACACCCTTTGGAGAACCATATACATTTCTGGTTCCTGCATCTCCAAGAGGACGACAGAAGTTTGGGGGGATGCATCCCAAGATCTTGGAATCGGCCCAAGATAATGGTACGGCGATCACCCCATCGGTCTCACAGATCTCCAAGTTGAACCATAGTAGTGGGTCCTAGTTTGACTCTTATGTATGTATGCATTTTTGGAGATGGGGCCAAATGCTTAAAATTGGTATATGCTCATACTGTGTATATAGGAAAGCTGAAGATTTTACTTAGAAGGTAACAGTTGAGGCCAATACTTAAAATCCAGGGCCATGTAGCAAATTTTGGTGCTGCCTTCCATCATATATATATATATATATCTGTATTTATAAATCGAGGGCTCATCTTGTTTGCTGGAGAAATCCTTTGTATCCATCTGTATACCTAAAGATCCTCACTGTGGAAACAGAATAAGGAAATAAGTTACTGAAACCTCTCACATCAGTAAGCAGTGCTCTTCAGCCTTTGATGACAACTCCCATCATCTCTGACCAACATAGCTGGGGATGGTGGGAGTTGTAGAACAACCGCATCTCAACCCAAGCTTGAAAAAGTATTGGGGCGATAGGGCTTGCAACAGGGAGGGCAAACTCTAGAACCACTTCTGGGGGTGGGGGAAGGTTTTGGTCTGAGCCCCAGGTCTCATCAACACCATATATTGGCCCATGATATATGCTGGTGGTATATACACATGATATATACACGGGTGGCGCTATGGGTTAAACCACAGAGCCTAGGACTTGCCGATCAGAAGGTTGGCGGTTCGAATCCCCGCGATGGGGTGAGCTCCCGTTGCTCAGTCCCTGCTCCTGCCAACCTAGCAGTTCGAAAGCACTTCAAAGTGCAAGTAGATGAATAGGTATCTCCCCAGCAGGAAGGTAAACGGCGTTTCCGTGCGCTGCTCTGGTTCGCCAGAAGCGGCTTAGTCCTGCTGGCCGCATGACCAGGAAGCTGTACGACGGCTCCCTTGGCCAGTAAAGCGAGATTAGCGCCGCAACCCCAGAGTCGGCCACGACTGGACCTAATGGTCAGGGGTCCCTTTACCTTTACCTATACAGTGGTGGTTCCCAATTAGAGAAGTGCGGTGGACCCCGTTTTTCAAAAGCCAAGCCATGGACCTCCTGCTTTTAAAAATGTTGATATTTTTGTGGTAGTTTTTGTTCTGTGAATGGTGCCACCATACCCTCCAACATTTCCCCATGCAAAACTGGGGTGTACATCTTCCAACCAGGCACCTGAACTTGAATTTGGGGGGGGGGGGACACAATCTTGGGTTGGTTACGCAGACCAGCAATTGGGAGCCACAGATATACACTATTCATGATCTCAGTTATTCTTGAAGGGTTTGAACTGTTGTTTTTAACTTGTTTAAAAATTGTATTATTGTGGTTTTATTATTTTCGTATGAGGGGTTCTTTTTAAATGTAAATGAAAAAAAGACGCATTTAAAGCGTATTTATTCCACTTCAACAGCCATGTTCTCCCCCCAAGAATCTTGGCTACTGTCGTTGTCCCCTCCCAGAGCTACAATTCCCGGTACCCATAACAAACTAAACTTCCCAGGATTCTTTGGGGACAAAGTTCTGTGCTTTAAATCTTCACTATGGATGTGACTGCAGTTTACCTTTGGGCTTCTAATACATGAGGTTGACCCAATTTGGGCAGCTATACGTTGCAACAGACTGTAGAAACTTGCCTAGGAGTGGGTGAAGGTTGTTGAGAAAAGAAGCCCAGAGGAACAAATACAGCTGTCTCCGCCCCTACTCACAAGGCAAGTTCATGTCTTTTTGCTGTGTATGTGAATCTATGGGTTCCACTGCCTGATGTGTGCAGGTGTGGCTGTACGAAAATAAAGAAATACTAGTTACCAGTTCTTGTAGCATGTTTGACTCCCTGGTACGTTTGCCAAGGAGGGCACTGGACTTCCTTTCTTATGAACCGTAACAATAGGGAGGGCCCTGCTAATTCCTTTTTGCTGCTTCCCTGACTCTGGAATTAATATCTTAGTCAAGCTTGGGGTGTCAGTGGTGCCCCTGTTGAAGAGCAAATATGGAAGGCCAAAGCTAAGATGTGTTGGGAAGGAAAAAAATGAACAATTGATGGGGGGGATTTTTTATTATCCACTCAATGTACTGATCACCTGACACATTAAAAAAAATATATCCAAGTGACTTACAGAATTTGAAAGCATAAGATCTGAAAAGCATCACAATAAAAAAGTAACGTGAAGCCCAGTGAAAGGGCAACAAAAAAATATAAGTAGACAAATCATCCTAATCCATCAAATACAGAAAAGTCTTGCCAGGCACTAAAATGGTGCCAGGTGGACTTCACTGGTAGCATTCTGCAAGTGGGGAGCCACAACCGAAAAGGCCCTGTGGCTTGTCGGAAACCTCCCTCAGCAGAAGCAACTGAAGGACAAGCTCATGCAACTACTGAAAGGTCCTGGTAGGTGCAAGTAATCCAAGACCATGAAGAGAGGATCGCGGCATCCAATGAGCGTCATCAGTGAAGGCCTCACAAATATTGGGGTGGAATGATTATTCACAATTCATATAGGTAATTTGACTGATGGTCAACAGAATGCTGCAGTTTTCTGGGTTCTAGCCAGACAGAAAACGGGATGGTTAAATAGTGCTATAAACTTATAGCATAGACAGGGCTTCAGTATAGTTTATTTTTCTTTCACTGGCCACAACCTTGGACAACTTGTATTTTGTAAATTTTATGTATGTTTGCAAGCAGAGTTGTTCATGTCCCAATAATCACTTTCATTTGGTTGTCACGGGGGAGGGGGGTGTTTGGCTTTTTGTCGCCTGCATTTGGCCAACCAACTCCAGCAGCGTCCAGCATCATGCAAGGTTTCTGTGTTCTCTTGTGATCTGGGCATCAGCGCAACCTGATGCCTGCTTCTGCCCCAGCTGCAACAAAACACGTCTCTCCTGTATTGGTCTCTACAGCCACAGCAGGTGCTGTAACTCTCCAATGGTTTGACTTCACTCCCATTGCCCATTGCCTTCGCTCATGGGGGGGGGTTGGGGGGGTTGCTACTGGGCTGGATATTAGTCATCAAAATTTGAGAGGTTAAATTATTGTTTAAGATAAAAAAACAGGATACAGATAAAGCAATATGCTCCGTGTTTCTTTGGTATATCTGAAATTTCAGGTGTTTTAAGCTGATATGCAACTCATTGAAATTAATGAGTGTGACTAAGTTACATCTGTTAATTTCAATGAGTAAGCTCTGAGTGAAATTTAATTGAATATCACCAGATAATCTCTCTTCTTTTTGCTATACATTTAGATAGATAGATGATGATGATGATAGATATAGATAGATAGATAGATAGATAGATAGATAGATAGATAGATAGATGATAGATAGATAGATAAATGATAGATAGATAGATGATCGATGGATAGATGATATAGATAGATGATAGATAGATAGATAGATAGATAGATGATAGATAGATAGATAGATAGATAGATAGATAGATAGATAGATAGAGATAGATAGATGATAGATAGATAGATGATCGATAGATAGATAGATAGATAGATAGATAGATAGATAGATAGATAGATAGATAGATGATAGATAGATAGATGATAGATAGATGGATAGATGATAGATAGATAGATAGATAGATAGATGATAGATAGATAGATAGATAGATAGATAGATGATAGATAGATAGATAGATAGATAGATAGATAGATGATAGATAGATAGATGATCGATAGATAGATGATAGATAGATAGATAGATAGATAGATAGATAGATGATAGATGGATAGATGATAGATAGATAGATAGATAGATAGATGATAGATAGATAGATAGATAGATAGATAGATGATAGATGGATAGATGATAGATAGATAGATAGATAGATAGATAGATAGATAGATAGATAGATAGATGATAGATAGATAGATAGATGATAGATAGATAGATGGATGGTATGGCTTCAGAAAGAAATTAAGCAAATAGTCACTGCTAGCCAAGATAACTATGTTCTACAATAAACCTGTAAGCCTGCAATAAACCCAGATGCCAACTTTGCTGCCACATACACCCGGACAACACCATTACTGGCCCCAACAACATCACACATACCATCTCGGGACTATTTAATTGCTCATCGTCTAACATTGTGTATGCCATCAAATGCCAACAGTGTCCTTCAACTCTCTATATTGGACAAACAGGCCAGACCTTACGCCAAAGAATAAACGGACATAAATCTGACATCAGGAACTACAAGACAGAGAAACCAGTAGGAGAACACTTCAATCTCCCAGGACATTCTATACAAGATCTCAAAGTAGCTGTTCTACTACAAAGGAATTTCAGAAATAGACTGGAAAGAGAAGCTGCTGAATTGCAACTTATTACCAAACTTAAAACCATGGAGAGACCTGGTCTGAACAAAGACATTGGATTCTTATCTCATTATACATGACAAAGCCATTTTTCACCTTCTCACCCCTTGCTTTTTCCTGTAAGACCTATTGCAGTCGTTAAGAGTCGTCAACAGGCTCATCACAGCTATCTGCCAATCACCCATTCCCACCACCCTTCTGAGTAATACCCCTCCCCACCTTCTCACTATATAGAAGGGTCTGGAAACTTGTGTTTCAGTGTATCTGAAGAAGTGTGCATGCACACGAAAGCTCATACCAAGAACTAACTTAGTTGGTCTTTAAGGTGCTACTGGAAGGAATTTTTTTGTTTTGACTATGTTCTACAGAAGCAGTATGTCTGACTACCCATGCTGGTTCTCAGTGTGGGTATAATTTTGGCATCTTTATCTGTTTATCTTTCTTGAAACAAAGATTCAATGCAATTACAATTAACTTTATTATGAAAAATTCTTTGACAGCTCATTTTTTTAAAAAATTACAAAATCAGATGCCTTATTTCATTTTTGTGGTCAGATGCTCCTTCGTGTTCAGATCAGGCCTCAGCACAATAATGTAGCACTTGGGAATGAAGATGCAGCCCAGGAGCCCAGCACTGGAGGCCAAGATGGAGAAGACCTGAACGGCTACCATGTACTTCCCCTTGGTGCTCAGGTAGGTGGGCACAAAGGACACCCAAACACTGCAGAAAACCAGCATGCTGAAGGTGATCAGCTTGGCTTCATTGAAGGCCCCAGGCAGCTTCCTGGCTAGGAAAGCCACCGTGAAGCAGATGGCAGCCAGGAAGCCCATGTAGCCAAGGACAGTGTAAAACATGGCAACAGATCCTTCATTACACTGCAGGATGATCTCTCGGGGCTGGGAATGCATGTCAGACTCTGGGAAAGGGGGAGACATGTCTAGCCAGATGGTGCAGATTACAACTTGGACACTGGAGCAGGCAATGACAATGGAGTTGGCGAGAGTCTTCCCCAACCATCTCCTCACCTTGTTCCCTGGCTTGGTGGCCAGGAAGGCCAGCACCACAGTGATGGTTTTTGCCAACACAGAAGAGACTGCAGCCGAGAAGATGATGCTGAAGGCTGTTTGTCGGAGAAGACAGGTTGCTCTTCTTGGCCGGCCGATGAAGAGGAAGGAGGACAAAAAGGAAAGCAGGAGGGAGATGAGGAGAGTGTAGGAGAGGTCACGGTTGTTGGCTTTGACAATAGGAGTTTCTTTGTACTTAATGAAGATTCCTAAAATAAATCCTGTGGTAAAGGTCAAGTATACTGCAACAGAAGCCAAGAGAATCCCCAAATATTTGTTAAAGGATAGGAAAGTGATAATCTTGGGCACACATTGATCTTGATCCTTGTTTGGATACTGATCTTCTGAACATTCAGTGCAGTGGTTTGCATCTGAAAAGAGCAAGAGTGACTTCAATATCCCCAACACATATTTTATGTACACATCAGTTATCAATATCTCTTTCAGAGCATGTCTAATAAAGATGTCTGTTGCTAAGGAAACTGTTGCTGGGGAAGACCTTTTTCTGGGACAAAGCTTGTTGCTAGGTGAAAAATTATATAAGGATCATTTCAAGTCTATTTTTAGACAACACTAACAGCACATGCTGGTTCTGCTATTTGGGGAGGGAGCACTGGCTACCAATTATTTTCCAGGCTCAATTCAAAGTGCTAGTTTTGACCTATAAAGCATTAAACGGCTCAGTACCACAATACCTCAAGGACCGCCTCTTTCCATATGAATGTACCCTATCATCATCTGATGCCCTTCTTTGTGTGCCTCCTCGAGAGGTGTGGAAGGTGGCAACACAAGAACGGGGCCTTCTCTGCAGTGGCTCCCCATCTGTGGAATGCTCTCCTCAGGGAGATTTGCCTGGCGCCTTCATGATACACCTTTAGGGGCCAGGCAAAAACATTCCTCTTTAACCAGGCCTTTGCCTGACCCGATCTACATACCCACCTACCTATGGGACCGCCTCTCCGGGTATGCCCCGTGGAGGATCTTAAGGTCCACAAATGACAACATTTTGGAGGTCCCAAGCTGCAAGGTGGTTAGATTGGTCGCAACTAGGGCCAGGGCCTTTTCAGTACTGGCCCCGACTTGGTGGAAAGCTCTGTCACAAGAGACCAGGGCCCTGCAGGACTTGACATCTTTCTGCAGGGCCTGCAAAACAGAGCTGTTCCACCTGGCCTTTGGTTTGGACTCAGTCTGACCCTTCTGTTTCCCTCCCCTTATGGTTTTGATCTAGGGGCTACTTTTAAAATGAGATTGCATTTTAAATTGTGTCCCCCCCCATTATGTTTTTACTGTAATTTTACTGGTGTTAGCCGCCCTGAGCCCGGCTCTGGTCGGGGAGAGCAGGATATTATATTATTATTATTATTATTATTATTATTATTATTATTATTATTATTATTATTCCCCCTTTTTTTTTTTTGAATGCTGCCTCTTTGGGGGGGTTGTTTTGATTTGATTTGATGTGTGTGGTCTTTTGCGTGAACCGCCCTGAGACCTTTGGGTATAGGGCAGTGTAGAAATTAAATAATAATATAACACAAACTACACAAGGATCCTTTCAAGTCTGTTTTTAGATGACACTGACAGTTAACACAGGCTGGTGCTGCTTATTTGGGGAGTGAGGGCCATAGTATCCACTCTGCATGAAGAAAGGCCCCAATTCGGTCCTCAGCGTCTTCACACGTGGCCTGGAGAGCAGCTGTCAGTCAATAGGCAACAAGATGGGCCAATGACCTGATATAGTGGAAGGCAGTTTCTTATATACCTTTTCCTCTACAATCCCCCCTTACCTTCCCATATAATTTTATTAACAATTTCAACATAACAAATTATCAAAACAAATCATCTTCATTATTTTCCCCCTTTTTCTCTCTCTCTCTCCCACCTCCCCAACAAACCCTCCCTACCCCACAAGACTTACCTCAGCTCCTCTCTCTGATTTCTCTTTTTTTTTAAAAAAAAAAGATATTTATTGAAGTTTCAAAAGTTACACAAAAAAACAGTAATAAAAACAAAACACAAACACAAAAAATAATAAATATAAAAAACAAAATACAAAACTAAAAACTATTTAAAAACAAGTAAAATTTCATACCCTTATTTTCTTATAACTTACTTCCCCGACCTCCTCATACCTCCCCTTTTTGTATTCCAATTTCTAATTATTGATTCAACAAATCCTCTCCCTTAATTTTCATTTAATTTTCAACCTTTCTTTTCTTTTTACTTAATCATTACAGCTGAAAACCACTTAATTCCTAAACCAACATCATTCTAACATTCATTAATTTTGCAGTATTTTCGAAGATAATCCTTAAATTTCTTCCAAACTTCTTCCGCCGTCTCTCTTCCCTGGTCTCGGATTCTGCCAGTCATTTCTGCCAGTCCCATATAGTCTATCACCTTCATCTGCCATTCTTCCAAGGTGGGTAGATCTTGCGTCTTCCAATACTTCGCGATGAGTATTCTTGCTGCTCTTGTACCATAAATAAAAAATGTTCTATCCTTCTTTGGCACCAATTGGCCGACCATGCCCAGGAGAAAGGCCTCTGGTTTCTTCAGGAAGGTATATTTAAATACCTTTTTCATTTCATTATATATCATTTCCCAGAAAGCCTTAATCCTTGGGCACGTCTCTGATTTCTCGACTCATGTTGTTCTCTGCATATTGTAAAATTGTATACATCCTTGCATTATGTCTCTACTATGTTGACCCTCACTAAATTTGTGTATGTTTATTCAAAACCTGCCAAGGAGTCCAGTTCATTTTGTTGTCATTTAAAGTAATTTGTAAAAAGTTCCCATTCTTCTTTGAAGTCGCAGTTGTCCTTATCTCGCAATTTGTATGTCAATTTCGCTAGTTCTGCATAGTTCATCAATTTCTCTTGCCACTGTTCTTTTGTTGGGGTTTCGTCATTCTTCCATTCTTCTGCTATCAAGACTCTTGCCGCTGTTGTAGCATACATAAATAAGTTCTTTATTTTCATTGGCAGGTCTTGTCCTACAATCCCTAACAAAAATGCTTCTGGTTTTTTTTACAAATGTCATTTTAAACATTTTCTTCAATTCATTATATATAATTTTCCCCCAAAAAAATTAATTTCTCTGCATTCCCACCACATATGGTAAAAGGTCCCTTCCTTTTCTTTACATTTCCAACATATATTTGACCCAGTTTTATACATTTTTGCTATCTGTACTGGTGTTTGGTTTAGTCGTGTCCAACTCTTCGTGACCCCCTGGACCAGAGCACGCCAGGCACTCCTGTCTTCCACTGCCTCCCGCAGTTTGGTCAAACTCATGCTGGTACCTTCAAGAACACTGTCCAACCATCTCGTCCTCTGTCGTCCCCTTCTCCTTGTGCCCTCCATCTTTCCCAACATCAGGGTCTTTTCCAGGGAGTCTTCTCTTCTCATGAGGTGGCCAAAGTATTGGAGCCTCAGCTTCAGGATCTATCCTTCCAGTGAGCACTCAGGGCTGATTTCCTTAAGAATGGAGAGGTTTGATCTTCTTGCAGTCCATGGGACTCTCAAGAGTCTCCTCCAGCACCATAATTCAAAAGTGTCCATTTTTCGGCGATCAGCCTTCTTTATGGTCCAGCTCTCACTTCCATACATCACTACTGGGAAACCATAGCTTTAACTATACGGACCTTTGTTGGCAAGGTGATGTCTCTGCTTTTTAAGTATCTATACATCGTTTTCATGTAGTTTTCTTTCAAAAGAGAACAATCTGTAAATAATCCCCGCTTACCTTCCTGAGCGGAGATGGTCCCTTCAGGACACAGAGCACAAGCATAGCAGCAAAGCGGCTTCCCTTCTTGAATCACTTTGACGTACCCAGGAGGGCAGCTTCTGGTGCACCTTGAAGGGGGCAGCGGCTGACCATAAAGAGAAGAAACATCGAGGGGGAAATGTTTGGGGTGTGTTGGAAAGCTACAGAAATGAGTCGGAGACTTGGAAACCAAACAGTCACCCCTCTGCTTCCAGATCTGCTTTCATGAGCAAATGGCGGTGACTTGTCCCTATTTAGCACCATCCCCAGAATCGCTGATGGGTAACATTTAGCCCTATGGTTTCTTTCAGGGTTCTATTCTTCTTCTTCCTTAATTCTGTATTATTTCATTCACATAATATACATTCTTTACAACAAACAACTCCAAAATAAACAGACAACTCCAAAATAAAAGTATATGCAACAAAACCATGTCTCGTGTTTTCATTTAAACTGATCTCCTCTCCGATCCCTTTACTTGATATTTATTGCTGCTTTCTCCTTTCCTTATAGAATCTTTATAAAAATTTAAGTCTCTTAAATCCTATACCAATCTTTAACAATTTCAATTAATCCCTCCCCCTCCTTCCCCCACAGCCCAGTACTTCTCTCCACCCGTGTGCGATCTTCTTTGCCTACTTTTATTTTTGTTATTGCTGCGTTATTCACTTTATTTGTTATTCCATCCTTAATATATTATTATTCTATCTCCTTGCGCCTTTTAGCTAAAACTGTCTAAGTTGTTTTTTTAATGGCTCAGCCACATCAGTTAACAAACATGGATACATATGCTATAATGTTATTGTTTTAGTTAAATAAATTGTTATTAATTGTTATTAATAAACTTTGTGAAGTTTATTAAGTTAACTGTTTATATTTGGACAACATTCTGCTGTAATTTATTGGAAGGAGGAAAAATAATCATTAAGGAAATGATTATTTTTCCTCCTTCCAATAAATTACAGCAGAATGTTGTCCAAATATAAACAGTTAATAAATGATTATTTTTCCTCCTTCCAATAAATTACAGCAGAATGTTGTCCAAATATAAACAGTTAACTTAATAAACTTCACAAAATTTCATAACTGTCTATGTATTTCTAATAGTATAACCAAATCAGTAATTTTTGATATCACTGTAAAAAGTACTCTGAAAAATTATTATTCCTTCCAAAAATGAAACCTTCATCTGGTTGTAACTATTAAGATTATACCACCAAGAATGAGTTTTTCTGTAAAAAAGAAGAAGATTTAAGTCAAGTCTTACTGACTAGTGATTTAAATCGTGATTTAAATTGATTTGATTTAAATCAAATCTACCCTGCAACAGGGCATAAAACGTAGTATTTTGTAGAACATTGGTGGAGGCTGTCAGTAGCATAATGGTGCCATCAAATTACCGTATTTTTTGCTCTATAAGACTCACTTTTTCCCTCCTAAAAAGTAAGGGGAAATGTGTGTGCGTCTTATGGAGCGAATGCAGGCTGCGCAGCTATCCCAGAAGCCAGAACAGAAAGAGGGATTGCTGCTTTCACTGCGCAGCGATCCCTCTTGCTGTTCTGGCTTCTGAGATTCAGAATATTTTTTTTCTCCTCCAAAAATTAGGTGCGTCCTGTGGTCTGGTGCGTCTTATAGAACGAAAAATACGGTACCTATAATGTGTCTAAGGATGAGACGAGCCCTTATCTTTACTTCTGTAGAGTGAGAGCGTCACAAGGTGCCCTTGCAAGTAAGAGACAGTGTTCTGAAGGCATTTAGTACGTGTGGTTAAGGGGCAAAGAAACCATCCCAAACATATTTTATACAGTACAGTGGTACCTCAGGATACATACGCTTCAGGTTACATACACTTCAGGTTACACACTCCGCTAACCCAGAAATAGTGCTTCAGGTTAAGAACTTTCCTTCAGGATAAGAACAGAAATCGGGCTCCAGCAGCGCGGCAGCAGCGGGAGGCCCCATTAGCTAAAGTGGTGCTTCAGGTTAAGAACAGTTTCAGGTTAAGAATGGACCTCCGGAACGAATTAAGTAACCCGAGGTACCACTGTAATCTATATTTCTAAATTCTATGGCTTTCCTCACCCGGTTAAGCTCCCTCAACCACATGGCCGCATCTTCATCAACGCTGAAACTTTTGTCTGGGAATGCCTGTTGCTCTAGACTCCCAATCCTCCGTGAAGCTACTGAAGTGTTGGGCCACACAACCCAGTTCAAAATATCGAAATTGGCTGACAGTTCACCGTCTCCATCCAAATACACTCCATCCAGGGAAGTATTGTAAGATCCAAAGCTTCTCAGAAAATGGTGAAACTAGAATGACAGAGAGAAAATGAGAAGTGAGTGTCCTATCCTTCTGGAATTGTACTCCATCTTTAGTTTTGCTTATATGCATCTATTACAACAACAGCCAGCGGTCCATTTTTGAATCCCTACATTCTGCTTTGGCGTTTTGGGAAAGGCTGACATTCAAATCAGTGGCACCCATGGGTGTTTACTAATACTTCCTATGATGCCCATTAAATATCTCTGTAAATATCCCCACAAAAGTTCACACTGCACACAAGACTCTTCTTGTTTGTAGAGGCCAGGCCTCTCTTATACAGAACATTAATGCTTAAACTTGCCAACATTTCATTGGGTGCCAAGAGTGGACACTGTCAGGGACTGTGCTGAGGAGGGCTGCACTGAGGAGGAATGGTGGGAGCCTCCCTCTCCCCCTGCTCCTGATCAGGATCCCAAATCTTCCCAGAAGCAGGAGGACAGTATAGATTTGAAACAGTGGTCTGAAGAGGGACATAGTTCAGAAGGCAGAAGCTGGGAAGTACTGGATAGGGAACAGCTAGAAGGAGAAGCACTGGGGGGGAGAGAGTTAACAGACTCACTTTCTCTAGAAAGCGTTCATCACACAGCCCAAGGTCAAGAAGAGCAGATAAGGTGGCAGCACAGAAAGCACAATGGTTGTGGGGTCAGGTTATGTGGTAGTAACATGGGTGACTAGGGAGGAAGTGGGTGCAAACCTTAATTGGGAGCACCTTCATTCCTAGGAAATGGATTCTTTGTTCTCCCGCTGTGATCATTAAAGCTTCTAACTGGTAAGAAGGCTCCTTTCCCTTTGTTCTGCTTATCTACTGCCAAAGTGGGGAGGAAGCAAATTCCCTGAAGCCTGACAGACACCCAGCTTCCCTTTTATTATGAACAGAGGAGAGGAATAAAGAGCCTTTGCCAAGGCTTGCGGAGAGCTGCCTGCATCCTGAAGCCTGGGGTGCGCCGGGCTCCCTAGGCTTGCGGATAGCAGCCTGTTCTGGGGGCTGGGATCAAGGGAAGCTCGGGCTTCCCCCGCCCCAGCCCCACGCCTGGGGAGGGAAAAATAATTTCCCCCCCCTTTATTCCCCCCCAAAAAACTAGGTGCGCCCTATGGGCCAGTGTGCCCTATGGGGCGAAAAATACGGTAGGTATCTTTCTCCACAATTATGAGGTAATTGATAGGGCATACCTAAAGGGCAGGACTATAGTTAAGCAGTGGAAGACAGGAGTGCCTGGCGTGTTCTGGTCCATGGGGTCACATAGAGTTGGACACGACTAAACAACAACAACATAGTTATGCAGAGGGAAGTTTGGTTGAACATTAGGAGGAGCTTAAGAGAGAGGTATGAAAGATTATTTCTCTCTCATAGCAGAGTTAGCACAGTGCTGATAGCTGCAAGCATATTAAAACATGGTTAGATTTACATCTGCCCCCATCCACCTTTAAACAAATCCCCATACAAAACCTAAGGTAAAGGGATCCCTGACCATTAGGTCCAGTCATGGCCGACTCTGGGGTTGCGGCGCTCATCTCGCTTTATTGGCCGAGGGAGCCGGCGTACAGCTTCCGGGTCATGTGGCCAGCATGACTAAGCCACTTCTGGCGAACCAGAGCAGTGCACGGAAACGCCATTTACCTTCCCGCCGGAGCGGTACCTATTTATCTACTTGCACTTCGGCATGCTTTCGAACTGCTAGGTTGGCAGGAGCTGGGACCGAGCAACGGGAGCTCACCCCGTCGTGGGGATTCGAGCCGCCGACCTTCTGATCAGCAGTTCCTAGGCTCTGTGGTTTAACCCACAATGCCACCCGTGTCCTGCTATACAAAAACCTAGGATAGAATAAATCACAGAGACTTAGCTTTGCAATTAGATGGATATTTTACTCCTAGGGTTTCTTGAAGCTACAAGAAATGACTACTGGCAGTAAAATGAAGATGAGAAAGGTTCCAAACAACTAAAAGGCAAGCACGTTGTTTCCTGCCCGATGGGTGGGGTATAAATAATAAATTTATTACTCATTATTATTCCTTACAAACGGATCATGCAATACTTGGGTTAGCAAAGATGCAGGCTATAAAATCTCATTTTAGAGAGATTCCGTCCATTTACCAGTAGCCATGTCCACATGGCTCCTTCTTGACCCAGGAAGCACAAAGACAAAAGAGACTGAGAAAGGATGAAGCAGAGTCTGCTGAGAGGCTGAAAAGCCACACTCACTCTGCTAACGGGCTGAGGGCCCAGGTTAGCCCTGTCATGTACACAAGTGTGAGCCAGTAACTGTATATTATAACTGCTGGCTATCCCTTGCTGGAGGTCTTCAAGCTGAGACTGGACCACCATCTGTGGGGAATGCTCTCAGTCTGAGTTTCCTCCAAAGTGCAAGAGGCCTACAAACTCCTCCCAACACTATGATTCCAAACAGTGGCATAGCGTGGGTTGTCAGCACCCAGGGCAAGGCACGTAATTTGCGCCCCCTAACCCGTGGATTTGCGCCCCCTAACCCATGGATTTGCGCCCCCTAACCCGTGGATTTGCACCCCCTAACCCTAACTCCCAGATGTTGCGCCCGGTGCGGCCGGCCCCCCCTGCACCCCCCACGCTACACCACTGATTCCAAACTCCATAGTTCCATATTGGAGCAATTTTATCGTCTTCAGTGGAGATAAAAGGTCATACCTGCCATGCTTGCAGCTTCTGAAGTCCCACCTTGCTTCCTTCAACCAACATCACCCACTTGAATCTGGACGTATATGCAGCATTTAAGGCATGCGCCAGGGCATGGATACTCCTGTAAGCATTGTAGTTGTCTTGGGACAGAGCTGGTTCGAGCATATCCAGGGGCAATTTCTGTTCACATCTTTCCCGTTCTTTCCCAGACAACACATGCTTCTTAAAGAAACACTGGAAGGCCTTCTTCAAGTAAGGAGTGACGTGACTCAGCTTGAAATTGTCATGTTTTGGAATATACTTCGCCTGGATTAAGAAGGAAAAAAACCAGTGGCTATGCTGGAAGAGAAACTTGCTGTCAGACAATGTTGAGGTGAGGTCCCACAAAGCTGTTGTGATCCAAACCTTTCCGTCAATAGGCTGTATAAACAGTTTGAGGATTATATTTATGAGGTATATCCCATTGTAGAAAGAGCGGATTTCTGCATAGTAAACAAATACGTTGACTTCTTTCCATGGGAGAGCTGAATCGAGGGTCATTGACAAGTCAGGCACAATCAGTTCTGGGAATCTCTGTGAGACGGCAACACAAATATCATTTGAGGCAAGTATAGGTGCCAAGGCACTCAGGAACTTTTCTCCGTTGTCATTTTCTGGGGCAAAGAGACTGACCCACGTCCATCTGAAATGCAGGAGCAACTTGACAATCCCTGTGTATTGGTATTCATCTTTTGGGAGCATCCGGTAGAAAAAAGGGAATTGAGTTTTATCATTGCGGTCATGGGAGACAAAACTGTAACTAACCTGGTAAGGAACGTAAGAGATGAATGTTTCGCTTTGTTTTCAGGGCAAAGCTCAGAAACCTGTTGACCTAAACTTACTAATAAACTGAAGAGTGCATGTGATTAGGATGAATGAATACTTAATATTCATATACCTGAAGTATACCTCAAGGAGCGTCTCCACCTCCATCGTTCTGCCCAGACACTGAGGTCCAGCGCCGAGGGCCTTCTGGCGGTTCCCTCGCTATAAGAAGCCAAGTTACAGGGAACTTGGAAGAGGGCCTTCTCGGTAGTGGCACCCGCCCTATGGAATGCCCTCCCATCAGATGGCAAAGAGAAAAATAACTACCAGACTTTTAGAAGACATCTGAAGGCAGCCCTGTTTAGGGAAGCTTTTAATGTTTAATAGGTTATTGTTTTTTAGTGTTCTGCTGGAAGCCGCCCAGAGTGGCTGGGGAAACCCAGCCAGATGGGAGGGGTATAAATAATATACTTTATTATTATTATTATTATTATTATTATTATTACACTGCAAGGATAGAAGGCAAGATCATCACATTAGACAAAGTGTGGCTGTTTTCTCCCTTGTCCACATATTATCATTTTGAATTTACTCTCATTAGTCCACACTGGTGCATATTTGAGTTGATAATGAAAACTTAGCAGCTCCTGTACCTCAGTACTGTGAGGGGAGGGAAATTCAACACAACCTATATACTGGTAGAATACTTTAAAACACACACACACACACACAGAGAGAGAGAGAGAGAGAGAGAGAGAGAGAGAGAGAGAGAGAGAGAGAGAGAGAGAGAGAGCTAGAGAAGTTAGCAGAAGTTTTATCTCCTTTACAGCCAAGAGCCTTTTAAAGCAAAATGTAACACAACTCACACCTGTGGAATTTTGTAGATGCCCAGCATGTTTGAAATATGGACAGATAGCTCAGAATCAGCCCCTTCAAGGACAGCCAGCAGGTCATTCTGCCTTCCACACCTGTAGTTTGGAATATTTGCATTCCCGGTAGATAATAGGTCTGCCATGGCATCGTATGTGATTCTTGCATTGTAATAGTTCTCAAAGATGTTGTAACCCAGGGTGATGTTGGGCAAGATCCTGGGATCCTGGTTGATCTCATGAATGGCAAAAAGGAATGCCAGATTCTCGAGTAAATTTGTTTCCCGTCTTCTGCAAGGAAGAATACACGGCATCATAGTATCACCCTCTATTTAACAAAACTATTCCTTATTCTGCAACTTGAATGGCATTTCCAGGCGATTGGAAACCTCTTGAGATTTATCTTAGAATGATACTCATGCTCCATCAAAGCCAGAAGACCTATAGCTTTATACTGGTACGTGTTGTTGTTGTTTAATCGTTTAGTCGTGTCCAACTCTTTGTGACCCCATGGACCAGAGCACGCCAGGCACTTCTGTCTTCCACTGCCTCCCGCAGTTTGGTCAGAAAATTGGTACATAATGCTCTGCAATACTGCTTGTGATTGGTAACGTTTTGGGGTACACATACTGCTTCCATTCCAATCGCTGCATTTCCTGTCACTTCCTGCTGAAACCCTGTAATGTGCTTGCCACAAATCGTGTGTGTGTTTGTTATTATTTAATCTCACATTTGATGTGCTATATAGTGCAAGGGTCCCATTGAGATAATGATAATAATAATAGCCCGGACACTGAGATCCAGCGCCGAGGGCCTTCTGGAGGTTCCGTCATTGAGAGAAGTAAGGTTACAGGGAACCAGACAGAGGGCTTTCTCGGTAGTGGCACCCTCCCTGTGGAACGCCCTCCCTTCAGATGTGAAGGAAATAAGTAGCTATCCTATCCTTAAAAGACATCTGAAGGCAGCCCTCTTCAGGGAAGTTTTTAACATTTAACACTGTATTGTTTTTAATACTTGATTGGGAGCTGCCCAGAGTGGCTGGGGAAACTCAGCCAGATGAGCGGGGTATAAATAATAAATTATTGTTGTTGTTGTTGTTGTTGTTGTTGTTGTTGTTGTTGTTGTTATTATTATTATTATTATTATTATTATTATTATTATTACATACCCCACCCATCTAGCTGGGTTTCCCCAGCCGCACTGGGTGGCTCCCAATAGAATATTAAAAACACGATAAATACATCAAACATTAAAAATTTCCCTAAACAGGGCTGCCTTCAGATGTCTTCTAAAAGTCAGATAGTTGTTTATTTCCTTGATATTTGATGGGAGGACATTCCACAGGGCAGGTGCCACTACTGAGAAGGCCCGCTGCCTGGTTCCCTGTAACATCACTTCTTGCAATGAGGGAACTGCCATAAGGCCCTTGGAGCTGGACCTCAGTGGAGGTGGAGACGCTCCTTCAGGTGTGATGGCAATAATGCAACATCATTAAAGGTAAAGGGACCTCTGACCGTTAGGTCCAGTCACGGACGATTCTGGGGTTGCAGCGCTCATCTCACTTTACTGGCCGAGGGAGCCGGCGTACAGCTTCCGGGTCATGTGGCCAGCATGACTAAGCCGCTTTTGGTGAACCAGAGCAGCACACCAAAATGCTGTTTACCTTCCCACCAGAGTGGAACCTATTTATCTACTTGCAATTGACGTGCTTTCGAACTGCTAGGTTGGCAGGAGCAGGGACTGAGCAATGGGAGCTCACCCTGTTGCAGGGATTCGAACCGCCGACCTTCAGATCAGCAAGCCCTAGGCTCTGTGGTTTAACCCACAGCACCACCCGCGTCCCACGCAGCATCATTAGAGAAGCACTAATACTGTATCAGTGACATGTTGCAGAATGCACCCATTTGGAGGGACCCTCAGTGGCAAAGCACAAGTTTTTCATGCAGAAGGTGTCAGGCTGTGTCCACAGCACTTCCACTTAATAAGAACTGAGTGGAAGGAGATGTAAAAGATTACAACTGTGGGAGACCCCAAACAGTTTCTGCCAGTGAGAGTAGACTGTCACAGGTGATATAGACCAAGGGTTCTTACCTGATAGAAGGCAGTCCCTACAGCTGCAATCAAAACAGACTCAGGAATATTTTACTAGGCAGTTACATGCAGTTTAACTAAAGACAAACCACTTTAGCCTGTCTTGGATTACATTGTTTGAAAGCCAGAAGCGTTGTTGTTGTTTTTTACTCCTTTATATTAAAATTATGCTGGTGGCGGGGAATAGCCTAGTTCTTTTTTTAATCTGTTATCATAGTACAGTGGTACCTCAGGTTAAGTACTTAATTCGTTCCGGAGGTCCGTTGTTAACCTGAAACTGTTCTTAACCTGAAGCACTGAAGCAGGACCTGGAGGAATTTTACCCTTATGCTCTTCATATAATCAGTTATCCATATAATCAGTTATCAGTTATCAATATATTCATATATATCCAGATGTAACCAGATATTTTTACAATGATTTTATAATCCATGTTTGAATCATGAAAGCTTCTGCTTCTGCAAATTGCTTAAATCTGCAAGGTGAACTTTGTCCCAGTACCTCCTTGCTCTCTCCCTATCTCACTGAACAAGAAGGGAAGCGATAAATCTGATGTGCTGGCACATTTCCCCCCTTGTCCAGATAAGGTATGAGCAGTGAAACAGGAAGGTGCTAACCGCAGAATGTCCCAGTAACAGATGGCCGCATGGGAGTAACGGTTAAAGTTCCTTTTTGCCTTAAGTTTCTATTTCTTACCATAAAATCTGGGGGGAAGGTTGGACTGGTGTTCAAACCAAAAAGCAGAAGTTGGGAGAGAACTCTTTGTACGGTCAGGAGCAAGGCTTGTATGCGCTCATTGGCTTATTTTGCTGCCGTTCGCAATTGTATCCTATTATGTCATGATCTGTGATGTATGTAAAGGTAAAGGTAAAGGTACCCCTGCCCGTACGGGCCAGTCTTGCCAGACTCTGGGGTTGTGCGCCCATCTCACTTAAGAGGCCGGGGGCCAGCGCTGTCCGGAGACACTTCCGGGTCACATGGCCAGTGTGACATCGCTGCTCTGGCGAGCCAGAGCTGCACACGGAACGCCGTTTACCTTCCCGCTGGTAAGCGGTCCCTATTTATCTACTTGCACCCGGAGGTGCTTTCGAACTGCTAGGTTGGCAGGCGCTGGGACCGAGCAGCGGGAGCGCACCCCGCAGCAGGGATTCGAACCGCCGACCTTTCGATCAGCAAGTCCTAGGCGCTGAGGCTTTAACCCACAGCGCCACCTGTATGTGCTCAGGTATAAAAGCCCCTGGGCGATAGGGCTCGGGACCCAGTCTTTTGGAAAGGATTCCACTGGGTCAATTATTGTTCAGCAATAAACCTCACTTTCTTTTTCTCCACTGCTGCGTCTGTCAATTCTTGGACTCTATTTGAGTTGGTCACTGGTACCTTAAAAATCCTTGCAACAGCACCACTTTAGCTAATGGGGCCTCCTGCTGCTGCCGTGCCACCGGAGCACAATTTCTGTTCTCATCCTGAAGCAAAGTTCTTAACCTGAAGCACTATTTCTGGGTTAGCGGAGTCTGTAACCGAAAGCGTATGTAACCTTAAGCGTATGTAACCCGAGGTACCACTGTATACTGTTTAAATAAACCTTATCAGCTGGTGAAAAAAGCATGGTTGGAACTAGATGATGATGTCTGTGAGTGTTCAGAATCATACCTGGTTGGCAAATCAGGGGGAACATCGGGAGAAAATTGGATTTATCAGGGACACCTGTCAGGAAATAGCCATGTTCCCTTTCATCACTGCATTGTTACTTACATTTTAATGTGGATCACAGGAGTCTGGGAGAAATTGCTTGGCTGGATAACAGGATTGACCGTAGATGTGATCCCGCCGATGAGGTGGTCACCTGCTCTGTAATAATTCAAAGGATCGTATTGATCTGTCACTAAATTCAATGGGCATTTTACCTGCAGCACCCCACAGGATACACAGGGGAGCAGGAGCAGGAGCAATATTGGGGTGGGCATGTTTGCTACAATCGCCCACCTCTCTTTGCCCTGTTCTCTACGAAGAAGTCAAAAGAGACTCAATTCAGATGGAGTCTAGCCGGTGCTTCTGATATTAAATCTGATATTAAACTGCAGTGGCAGCATCCCTGCCTGCCTCAAACCCCAGCCTAAGTTCTTGTAGGTACAGGGTATATTTATGCACCATTCTCTGCCATTTTGGTGCAAGAAAATTGCTTCCAATTCTGATGTTTCTGTTACCAGCATCAAATGTGACCCTTGGGCTTTGGCAGGAAGAGGAATAAATCACCATGATTTCCGTAATTACGAACTGGAAGAATTACCTGTGCCAAATCTCTGCGGCTCCATACACAGGTGCCTGACGGGAGGAAAACATGTTTGGGAAAACTCAGCAATGAGCTCTAAACTTTTCCACGGTACAATTTTGGGGTGGGGTGGGGAGCATAGGGAAGTTTAGCAAGAGTTTACTGGAACTGAATGGGGGGGGGGAATACGAAAAACTAACCCACCTGTGAAAGATTTTTAAAGAATAAAAATAATAATATAATAATTATTATTAAAATACTGGTTGACTGCTTCGCTGTGGTGCAAAAGGCACAGACACAGAGAGGCAATGAGATGGAGGTTTCCAATATTAGAAGCGCTGGGAAATGCAGCCGTATATATATATTTTCATTGATAACTTGTGCACCCCTAATTTCAACAGCCTTGATGTGTTCTCATTGAGTGGTATCCTTGTGGAAAGTCCAAAGTTGTGAAAACTTGTGGGGAGGGGGAATTTCTGGCACCTTTTTCCCTAGGAAAAAGCGCTGATCGGACGCATAATAAAGCAAAGCTTAAAAGGGTCAGGTGTAGGGCTGCCACCCATCTTGTATAAAACAGGATTGTCCCTTAAAGTTAAAGGAACCCCCGACCATTAGGTCCAGTCATGGCCTACTCTGGTGTTGCAGCGCTCATCTCGCTTTACTGGCCGAGGGAGCCGGCGTACAGTTTCTGGGTCATGTGGCCAGCATGACTAAGCCGCTTCTGGCGAACCAGAGCAGCGCACGGAAACGCCGTTTACCTTCCTGCCGGAGCAGTACCTATTTATCTACTTTGACGTGCTTTCGAACTGCTAGGTTGGCAAAAGCTGGGACCAAGCAACGGGAGCACACCCCATCGCGGAGATTCGAACCACTGACCTTCTGATCGGCAAGCCCTAGGCTCAATGGTTTAGACCCATAACATTGTTAGGTTCCACTTAAACTAGTTCCTGCAAGCTTTGCAGTCAAGCCGTACCCTTGCGTACGTGAGACTCACCTTACTGATAATGGGTCCAGCAGAATTTCTACCTCAGAAGGCCCCACACAAGGGAATTTAGGTCTGGGGACACAAAGCACCCCTAACCAGATTCAGCCTTCTCTGGAAGGACATCTCGGAAGACCAGTCCCAAGTAGAGAGAGTGCGGGGATTCAAACTGCCGACCTTCTGATCAGCAAGTCCTAGGCTCTGTGGTTTAACCCACAGCGCCAACAGAGTCCCATTTTTATGTAAAATGTTGTGTCCTGTAGTGATTCAATACAGGACAGTTTGTCCTGTATTTCCCCTATTTCCGCTCTGCTCCTGTACACTCTTTCTCTCGGCCAAGTTAAGGATCCTCTCCCAATGCGCCCCCCCCCCTTTTCTAGGGGGAAGCCACTGCCAGCTTGGCTGTAGAAACTGCCTCGTGCTTCTTTCCTTTCCTCCCACCTCCCTTGCTCCTTCTCAGGTTTAGGCGGCCATCTGCCTGGGCCCTGTCCCTCAGAGGATAACCGGGGACTGAGTCTCTAGAAACAAGAGGTTTTGTGTCAGTGTAGCCCAGAAGCCCCAATTCTGAACATAGTTGTCTCCAACTATGAGCCAGTATGGTGTAGTGGTTAAGAGCGGTGGACTCATAATCTGGTGAACCGGGTTCGCGTCTCCGCTCCTCCACATGCAGCTGCTGGGTGACCTTGGGCCAGTCACACTTCTCTGAAGTCTCTCAGCCTCACTCACCTCACATTGTCTGTTGTGGGGGAAGAAGAGAAAGGAGAATATTAGCCGCTTTGAGACTCCTTAAATAAACGTAAAGGGACCCCTGACCATTAGGTCCAGTCGTGGCCGGCTCTGGGGTTGCAGCGCTCATCTCGCTTTATTGGCCGAGGGAGCCAGCGTACAGCTTCTGGGTCATGTGGCCAGCATGACTAAGCCGTTTCTGGCGAACCAGAGCAGCGCACGGAAACGCCGTTTACCTTCCCGCCGGAGCGGTACCTATTTATCTACTTGCACTTTGACGTGCTTTCGAACTGCTAGGTTGGCAGGAGCAGGGACCGAGCAACGGGAGCTCACCCCATTGCGGGGATTCGAACTGCCGACCTTCTGATCGGCAAGTCCTAGGCTCAGTGGTTTAACCCACAGCACCACTCGTTAGGGTAGTGATAAAGCGGGAGATCTGCATTGGCTCCCAGTACGTTTCTGAGCACAATTCAAAGTATTGGTGCTGACCTTTAAAGCTCTAAACGGACTCAGTCCTGTACACCTGAAATAGCATCTCCACCCCCATTGTTCTGCCCGGACACTGAGGTCCAGCGCCGAGGGCTTTCAGGCGGTTCCCTCTTTGCGAGAAGTGAGGTTACAGGGAACCAGACAGAGGGCCTTTTGGTAGTGGCACCCGCCCTGTGAAACACCCTCCCACCAGATGTGAAGGAAATAAGCAACTATCCTATCTTTAAAAGATATCTGAAGGCAGCCCTGTTTGGGAAAGTTTTTAATATTTAATGCTGTATTGTTTTTAACACTCAATTGGGAGCCGCCCAGAGTGGCTCGGGAAACTCAGCCTGATGGGCGGGGTATAAATAATAAATTGTTGTTGTTGTTGTTGTTATCAAATCCAAACTCTTCTTCTTCTTCCATTATATTTGACAGAGGTGGGTGGGAGAGAAATAGCCTCCCCCAAGTCTTGCCCTCCCCTTGCTCCCTAATATTTTTTTCTCTCCTTCAGAAACTTAACATGCCGAACAAAGCTCATCCCCTCATCAGAATATGCCTATTTTATTTTTACCTTGGACTGCATGTATTTCTGTACAGTACTGCATATGTGTGAAAGGACCATGTATTTCAGTTCTGGGCAGCAAAGCACAGACAGAAGTGCCTGTGTGTGCATGTGGCAAATTCCAGAGGGGACATCCGGTTAGGTTGCAATAGATTGCAATGGATTGCTTTCAACATGATTGTATAAGTCCTCTCCTCACTCCTGCATGCAATGTGGGAATTAACAGTTGGCTTTTCAAGATATCCCCATACTGCAATGGGTGTCTGCAATGCAAAAAAAGAGGTAAGTGTGGACCATGCACATCAGGAAATAAAACCTGAGCCAGAGTCTATACTTCTCCCTTCAAGAGAAAGTATGGGGATGCTTCCTATCTCTTCAATCCAAAACTACGGTACTTGCTTTGCTTCCCTGAACAGATGAAGCACTAGACTAGATCCCAGGACTGCTGTGCTGGAGAAATTTAAAAGGGGTTCCTAGACTGAAGGTCTCCCGCCCAGTAACCGAAAAGAAAATAATGAAGGCTCCAAGTGAAAAGACAGGCCTTTCTTGAAATACAAAGGCAGACAGGGACAGCCTCAAAAATGAGAATGTGAAGAAGCACATCTAAAGCTATGTTCAATATACACTTCTAGATTACATATGTGATTTCATTTCACCACCAAAGGAGTCCAAGAATCGGTTGCAACCCTAAACCAAGTATCACATAGCTCTTCCGATCAGCTCTCATCATAATATCATGTCTTTGTTTGTTGAGACACTGATTTTCCTGTTCATGAAATGGCTCCCAATATCCTCTTTCATCTACCTAAATAACAATTCAAGATGAATCACAATCATGGGCCTTATCAGTGTGCCTAGGCAATGATTCAAAAGAAAATGGAATCAACTAAACGATAGTTTTATGAAATTATTATTTTCTCCATCATTTCTACAGCTCTCAGGGGGAAAGCTCCATTAAACTCCATGGGATCTACATATGAGTAACCATGCAAGGATGGCTCCATCAGCCCCAGCTCTGACCTGCAATGTGAACAGGCGACAGGGTTGTATCAGCCCTTCTGTTGCACCTCCATACAAGGTGGGAATAGCAGTAACTTCTTTCAAGGTACCCCCACCCTGCAATGTGTGTTTGTAATGCATTAAAAATAAAAGTCTGTGTGGCCCATGCTCATCAAGAAATAAAACGTGAGCCTCAAAAGAGTCTCTTGAGTTCTCTTACTGTATGCAAAGTTTATTATTAAAACTTTCCAGCAGTTTTCCATGGACAGACACTCTGGGAACCCACCTGTAATTTCCTGGATCCACCCTGTATCCCTTTGTTAAAAATGGTGTTATCAGTGAGAAAATTAACCCCCACCTTAATCCCTGGTACTTTCCAAAATTTACTGTTATGGGTGGTGGGGGAGAACACTGGACCTTATGCCAGATAGTATATGCCCCGTTCTCAAGAGACGGTGTTCTCACATTTCTCTCCAGTGTGAATTATCTGGTGCTTTCTATAACCCGCACTGTAAGTAAAACATTTCCCACACACGGTGCATTTGTATGGCTTCTCCCCCGTGTGGGCTCTCTGGTGGACAACCAAGGTAGACTTGTCAGGATAACATTTCCCACACTCAGGGCACTTAACTAATGGGGCCTCCTGCTGCTGCCATGCCGCCGGAGCACTATTTCTGTTCTCATCCTGAAGCAAAGTTCTTAACCTGAAGCACTATTTCTGGGTTAGCGGAGTCTGTAACCTGAAGTGTATGTAACCTAAAGTGTATGTAACCCGAGGTACCACTGTACATTAAAACATCAGTCATTAAAAACTTCCCTAAACAGGGCTGCTTTCAGATGTCTTCTAAAAGTCAGATAGTTTTTTACTTCCTTGACATCTGATTGGAAAGGCGTTCCACAGGGTGGGTGCCACTACCAAAAAGTCCCTCTGCCTGGTTCTCTGTAACGTCACTTCTCGCGATGAGGGAACCGCCAGAAGGCCCCCGGAGCTGAACCAGTGTTTGGGCTGAATGATGGGGGTGGAGACGCTCCTTCAGGTATACTGGGCTGAGGCCGTTTAAGTCTTGAAAGGTCAGCACCAACACTTTGAATTATGCTTGGAATTGTACTGGGAGCCAATGTAGGTCTTTCTAGACCGGTGTTATGTGGCTGACCAGCGCAACCAGGGCAGTTTCTGTCCCATGATGAGGCCTGAATCCCAACTGGAATTCCTGCCAAGAAAAAACCAGGGTGTGGCGAGGATCCCGATCCCCCACAGAAGCACCAGATCTGAGTATCTTGACAGTTTGTCATCAAATGCTCTTGTGAAAGATTGACACACGTCTCCAGCCTCTCCATTTTATCACTGCAACAACCCTGTGAGGTGGTTTGGACTGAGAAATGGTGACAGTTGCTCTGATACAGACCGTGTGTATAGTAGAAAACAATTAGTCTCCACTACAAAGGATGAGTTTCAAAGCTTTATTGCAGAAGAGTTTTAAAAGAGTTGAAAATAAAGCTTACAAAGATACAAAGTAATACATTGCTCTGCTGAGTTCTTGGGTTCCATTTTCTGCCAAAAGAGACCACTCGGGTTTCCAGCAATGAGTCATCATTTAGCCCAGGATTTCCCAAACTTGGTTCTCCATCTGTTTATGGACTACAACTCCCATCATCCCTAGCTAGCAGGACCAGTGGTCAGGAATGATGGGAACTGTAGTCCAAAAACAACTGGAGACCCAAGTCTGGGAAACCCTGATTTAGCCGAAACCCTCAAAACAGAAACATCCCACAATTTGTTGCAGACAAACCTATCCTGTCTAATGCAAACTTCCTAAGCACATATATTTAATACAGTTCATCAGCCAGTATTATTGATCGTGAAACTTACTAAGTTCAAAATGCAAAGGGACACATGATCAGATTAGCTCTTATTTTAAGAAGACGAGGGTTAGCAAATTGATTAAAGTGTGGATTCTGACTAAACATCAGGGAGAACTTTCTGACAATAAGAGCTTTTCAGCTGGGGAACAAACTCCTTTGGTGGGTTGCGGACTCCCCTTCACTGATTAAAATTCTCCAAAGGCCATCTGTCATGGATTCTTCCGTTGAGATTTTAGTACTGCAGGAGGTTGGACTAGATGTCCCTTAGGGCCCTTCCCATTCTACAATTTTATGGCTCTATATTTTGTGTGACAACAGTAAAATGTGAGTGAAAATTGTTCCACAATCCATATATTTAAATTGTTTCTCTTATGTGAATATGAACATTCCAGTTTGACTGAAGCTCTTTCCACACTCCGAGCATTTAAGTGGTTTCTTCCCAGTGTGAATTTGTTGATGTGAAGGTGTGATTACTAGCTGAACCACTTTCCACACTCCATACATTTAAATCGTTTCTCCCGTGTGAGTTCTCTGGTGTAAAGTAAGGGTTGTCTTCCGTGTGAAGCTCTTCCCACACTCCATACATTTAAATGGTTTCACTCCTGTATGAATTCGTAGATGTTTTGCATGGGTTGAATGATCAGCAGAAGTCTTCCCACACTCCTTACATTCAAATGGTTTCTCCCCTGTGTGAGACCGTTGATGAATATTAAGATTTTGCCTCATACTGAAGCACTTTCCACACTCTGTGCATTTAAAGGGTTTCTCCCCTGTGTGAATTCGTAGGTGTTTTTTAAGGTTTCCACTTTGATTGAAGCAGCTTCCACACTCGTTACATTTAAATGGTTTTTCTCCTGTGTGAATTCGTAGATGTTTTATATGGGATCCTTTATCTACAGAAGTCTTTCCACACTCCATACATTTAAATGGTTTTTCTCCTGTGTGAATTCGTAGATGTTTTATATGGGATCCTCTATCTACAGAAGTCTTTCCACACTCCATACATTTAAATGGTTTCTCCCCTGTGTGAGTTTGCTGGTGTGTAGTAAGGGAATGCTTCCTGCTGAAACACTTTCCACACTCCATACATTCATATGGTTTCTCCCCTGTGTGAGTTTGCTGGTGTGTAGTAAGGTATTGCTTCCACTTGAAACTCTTTCCACACTCCATACATTCATATGGTTTCTCCACTGTGTGTGTTTGCTGGTGTGTAGTAAGGTAATACTTCCATCTGAAACTCTTTCCACACTCCATACATTCATATGGTTTCTCCACTGTGTGAGTTTGCTGGTGTGTAGTAAGGGAATGCTTCCATCTGAAACACTTTCCACACTCCATACATTCAAATGGTTTCTCCCCTGTGTGAGTTCGCTGGTGTGTAGTAAGGTATTGCTTCCACTTGAAACACTTTCCACACTCCATACATTCATATGGTTTCTCCACTGTGTGAGTTCGCTGGTGTGTAGTAAGGTATTTCTTCCACCTGAAACATTTCCCACACTCCATACATTTGAATGGCTTCTCCCCTGTGTGAATTCTTTGATGTGAACTAAGGGATGAATGATCAATGAAGCACTTTCCGCACTCCAAACATTTAAAAGGTTTCTCCCCTGTGTGAGTGAGTTGATGCTTTGTACAGTTTCCACTTACACTGAAGCACTTTCCACACTCCAAACATTTAAATGGTTTTTCTCCTGTGTGAATCCGTTGATGTCTTGCATGGCTTGCAGAATCAGCAAATGTCTTTCCGCACTCCATACACTGAAATGGCTTCTCCCCTGTGTGAGTTCGCTGGTGTAAAGTAAGGTTTTCCTTCCGGCTGAACGACTTTCCACACTCCGTACATTCATATGGTTTCTCCCCTGTGTGAGTTCGCTGGTGTAAAGTAAACTTTGTCTTCTGGATGAAGCACTTTCCGCACACCATGCATTTAAATGGTTTCTTCAATGAAATTCCAGGTGAATTCTGACTATTGTTTCCATCACCTGCTTGGGGAGGAAAGAAAATCCTGTTAGGCTTCCAAGGAAGAGGAAGGAGTAACATAACACACATAGCACCTCTTATTTCAATATCATCTCTTACGTTCTCCCTTTTCATGTTCCATTTTTTTAGGAATACACCAAAAAAATGTCAAAATATAGTAATGCCAGGTGTTACAATCTGGGCAGCAAATGAAAACAGTGTTTCCCAACCGGTGTTCCGCGGCACACTAGTGTGCCGCGAGACGTTGCCTGGTGTGCCGTGGGAGGGAGGCGGGCGAGTCGGGCGGCGAGAGGCGCAGGAGGAGGAGGAGCAGGAGAAAGCCGTTTTCGGCGCGGGGAGGTCGGCGCCCGGCGTAAGAGGCTTTGGTGAATGGCCGTAAGAGCGTGCGAGGCCGCAGCAGCGGCAGTAGTAAAGTAGCAAAAGCTTGAAAGCCCAAGCCAAGCTCACCCGCAGGAGGAGCAGCAGCAGCAGCACTGAGGAGTGGGAGGAGGCGGCGGCACCCCGCGCACGCGCCGGCGGTTTTTGGTACCAAGCGGAGAGAGGGAGATGCACACGGCACACTCGAGCTGAGGTAGCTATAAAAACCCCGTTGGTTCGCATTCCCTCTCCCATAAAGGCCGGCCGGCTCTGAGGTGGCGGCGGTGGCGACATGGCAAGAGTAGGGGGGGCCGGGTAGCTGGGATCCGCAGCGCGGCAGGGCAGGCCCCTCGCCAGCCTGTGGAGAAAAATGAGGCGGGGTTGGTTTGCCGTTTCCCGCCGCCGCCTCACTGCCTCCCCCCCCCCAACACTGTTGCTAAGGGGGCTTGGTGGGCGTCAGAAGGAAACTAGGATAACGTGTGAGGGGATTGTGTTGGCCGGGGGGGGTTCTTTTCCACACAGCCCGCCACCCCATTCTCATCCTTTCCCTCAGGTGAAGCTGGTTGGGGTGGGGTGGGGTCGCAATGGCGGGGGGGGGGGAGAGAGACAAAGCACCCCTTGGGCCTCTTTGTTGCTGCTGCTTTTTGTAAGCTGCCTCCTCAGGTGTGGCTGAGGAGAAGGCGAAGCAGACAAAAGGCTCTTGCTCCCAAGGCGAGTTTCCAAACACGTGGAAAGTGCAATCTTGAAATGTTCACACTCACCAAGCAATGGCAAGGTGTTCACACTGCTGCAGTGTGTGAGATAATAGGTAACCATTTAAAAACTCTCGAGGGGAAGTTGTCATTTTATTTCTCTTCAGTCTCCACTGAATGCCTTGACTGGGTTAGGGACCCTTATAGCTCAGCATCAGTTGGTGGAAAGGACATGACTTTACAGGAGCAGGAGGAACTAACTGAACTGAGACAAAATCGTGGTTTCAAGCTAAGATTTGCTGATCTACCTTTGGACAGTTTTTGGTTGGAAACTGCCAAGGAGTTCCCCCTTCTGGCAAACAAAGCTATTTTGACATTGCTCCCATTTTCCACTACATATCTCTGTGAGTTGAGCTTTTCAAGCATGATTGCTATAAAAACTAAATACAGAGAGAGACTGAGAGCTGTTGACGAAGAGCTACGTGTGTGTCTTTCTTCGATTCCAGCCAGAATATCAGCTTTGTGTTCAGCCAAACGGGCCCAGGTTGCGCACTGAATAAAGTATTTTATAATTTTTCATATTTCTGTTTACTTACTATTTCATAATAAAGTAATTATAAAATACTATCTTTGTGTTTATTTGATTCCTATTAAAGAGAGTTACTTTATATATAGTCAATATAGGCACAGAGTTAATTTTTTAAACATTTTCTAATGGTGGTGTGCCTCGAGATTTTTTTCATGAAACAAGTGTGCCTTTGCCCAAAAAAGGTTGGGAAACACCGGCTTAGATGAAGGGTGGTATATGAACAATTCTATCTAGACTTGGAAGAGACCCCGAGGGTCCTCTTGTCCAAACTTCTGCAATGCAGCAATCTCGACTTAAGCATCCAACCTCTGCTTAACAGGCTTCAAGGAAGGAGAATCCACCACCTTCAGAGGGTGTCTGTTCTACTGTTTAGCTGGATTCACATTTCTTGTAATCTGAATCCGTTGGATCAGGTCCTACCCTCCAGAGATGAAGATAACAAGCTTGCTCCATCTCCACGTGACAGCACTTTAGATAAGATATCTGAAGTTAATAATAATAATAATATTTTTTATTTATACCCCGCCCTCCCCAGCCAAGGCCGGGCTCAGGGCGGCTAACAAGAAATAATAAAAATAAGTTGAATGAATACAACTTAAAAACAAAATTAAAATACAACATTAAAACATTGAAAACATTAAAATATTAAGATGTGGCCTCATCGCAGGTGGAGAAAGGAAAAGAAAAAAGAAAGAGGGGGAGGGAATCAAATTGGCTCCAAGCCAAAGGCCAGGCGTAACAACTCTGTCTTACAGGCCCTGCGGAAAGAAATCAGATCCTGCAGGGCCCTGGTCTCATGAGGCAGAGCGTTCCACCAGGCCGGAGCCAGAGCTGAAAAGGCCCTGGCTCTGGTTGAAGCCAATCTAACTTCCGGGACCACTAGGGTGTTGCTATTTATGGACCTTGAGGGTCTCTGTGGGGCATACCAGGAGAGGCGGTCCCATAGGTACGAGGTGTACGAGGAAGATGGCATATCTCTTCCTAGTTTCCTTTCATTCAGGCTTAGCAAACCCAGCTTCCTCAGCTATTCTTCATAAGGCTTGGTTTCCAGTCCTTTGATCATGTTAAGCTTGTGGTCTACTAAGGCCTTGAGACAGGTACTACTGGCAACCCAGGCGTCCTCCATCTTATATATGTGCAGTTGGTTCTTCTGGCCTCATTGTAGAATCTGATATTCAGTCCCCACTGAAATTCATTTTTGCCCAGTACTCCAATCAGTTATGGTAATATTGAATCTCCCACTTTGGCATAATCTGCACATTGGATGAGTAGCCATCCCCTCAATTCCTTCATCTAAGTTGTTTATAAAGATGTTGAACAACAAGAGACTCAAGACTTTTATTGTTTTTTACCTCCCTTGTATGCCCAAGCTCATTCTTATCTTTCGTCTGCATGATCTTATCCTTGTTACTGCTGGCTACTCATTTATACTCTTCCTTCATGATTTCCCCTTTCTTCCATTTCTTATGCCCGCCTTTCTTAAATTTCAGCTCATCCGAAAGCTCCACATCTGCTTCTTTATGATCCCATCAAGAGCAGTCAACCTCCCAGCCATCCAATCTAGGGAACCACCCATTAACTGGGCCTTTGTCAGCTTCAGTTTGTTGCCTCTCATCCAGCCTATTACCGAGGCAAGACAATGGTCTAGCACACCTGCTGCCTCACCTGTAGATGTAACTGAGCAATAGAGCCGAGTGTCATCAGCATATTGCTGACAACATACTCCAAACCTCTGGGTAACTCCACTTAGTGGTATCATATAGATGTTATACAGCACAGGGGATAAAAATGAACCCTGAGAAATCCCACATTGAAGGTTCCACAGAGCTGAAGGATACTCTCCAAGCAACACCCTCTGAAAACAACCGTCCAAGTAAGATAGGAACCACGGCAAAGCGGGGTCACCCACCCCCTAACGCAAACAGCTGCTCTACAAGGATACCATGGTAGATGGAATCGAAAGCCGCTGAAAGGTCAAGAATTAGTAGGGACACGGTTCTGCCGTCTCTTTCCCAACAGAGGTCATCCTACAGGGCAACCAAAGCAGTTTCTGGGCCAAAACCCAACTAAAATGGATCTAGAAAATCAGCTTCCTCCAAAACCACCTGGATTATGTCTGCAACCACACATTGCCCAAGAAGGGGAGATCAGCAACTAGCCAGGAGTCCTGCAGATGAAATAGCACCTAAAATTCAAATGCCTGGGAAAAGGTTTTCCTCTTCATCCATCTATGTCCCCATCTCCACTCCCCTGGAACTCACCAGATGTCTCTGAGGGCCCTGGGAGAAAATGCCCAGAGGTTTTGGGGAGGGATGCAGGAGGCAGTCTGATAAGGTCAACTGTCCATCTTCCTCCTTCCATCCTTACTAGGTTTGCAGGTTCAGGCACTTTGGTCCTTCCTGACTGAGGAGCTCAGAAGCTGCAGGTTCCTGGGAGGGAGGAAGAAGCAAAGGGAGCCTCAGAGGCCCTGCAGGGATTCTCCTGCCCAAAACATTCTGCTGCCCCTAGAAGAGTCCCAAAGGGGTTCCCCCTTCCCAACAGGAGCCCCATTTTAAAAGTTTTTTTGGTTATACCAGTTTAATCTGTCCTTCCCCCCCCCCCCCCAGGGCTTAAGGTAAAGGTACCCGACCATTAGGTCCAGTTGTGGCCGACTCTGGGGTTGCGGCGCTCCTCTCGCTTTACTGGCTGAGGGAGCCGGCGTACAGCTTCTGGGTCATGTGGCCAGCATGACTAAGCCGCTTCTGGCGAACCAGAGCAGCGCACGGAAACGCCGTTTACCTTCCCGCCGGAGTGATACCTATTTATTTACTTGCACTTTGACGTGCTTTCAAACTGCTAGATTGGCAGGAGCAGGGACTGAGCAACCCACCGGGGCTTACTTATGAGTAAATCTTCACAGGGCTGCTTTCTGACATCCAGAAACATGCACCAGGTGAGAGACACAGCTCAAAGTTTAAACAAGTTGTGGCGTCTTGGAGGGGATGGGTAGCCCCAGACCCCTGCAGAGACTGACCCAGGTGGGCCTTTGGTCTAATTCGGTGTCATGCAGCATCCTACCTTGGGAGCCCCCAGGCACTGGGGGAGAAGCAGTTTCCAAGTGGGAAGGGGGAGAAAGGAATTCGCGCCCCCCCCCTTTATGGATGTGACTTTAAGGAGACTCCTGGGCAGAAGGGAGAAACCAAGGCACCCCCTCCGGAGATTCCCTCGTCCAAGATGGAGCCCTTTCTCTCAAGCCCCGCCCCACATAACTGAGCGCGTGACACAGTGTGTATGCATGTGTATATATACACACACACATACACACAAACACAAAAGCCCCCTCAAGTGTTTCATTGTGGTGGCCAAAGCCCTCCCGGCCCCATGGATTTGTCTCCAATGCTCCACCCCCCCAGAACCAGAGAACTGTGGAGCTGGAAGGGACCCCTAGAGCCCCTTCTCTCAAGCCCCGCCCCACATATCTGATCACGTGACACAAGCCCCCTCAAGTGTTTCATTGTGGTGGCCAAAGCCCTCCCGGCCCCATGGATTTGGCTCCAATGCTCCACCCCCCAGAACCAGAGAACTGTGGAGCTGGAAGGGACCCCTAGAGCCCCTTCTCTCAAGCCCCGCCCCACATATCTGATCACGTGACACAAGCCCCCTCAAGTGTTTCATTGTGGTGGCCAAAGCCCTCCCGGCCCCATGGATTTGGCTCCAATGCTCCACCCCCCAGAACCAGAGAACTGTGGAGCTGGAAGGGACCCCTAGAGCCCCTTCTCTCAAGCCCCGCCCCACATATCTGATCACGTGACACAAGCCCCCTCAAGTGTTTCATTGTGGTGGCCAAAGCCCTCCCGGCCCCATGGATTTGTCTCCTATGCTCCACCCCCCGAACTGTGGAAATGGAAGGGACCCCAAGGGTCATCTAGTCCAACCCCCAGCAATGCAGGGGTCGCAAGGAAAGCATCGCCCAAGATGGATGCCCACCCTCTTTCCCCACTTGGAGCCCTCTCTTCTCAAGGGGCGCCCACTTCCGAGCCCCCCAAACAACCCCCTACTCCCTCCCCCGGGGTCATGGGTGGGTGGGGTGTGCTGGGACCTCAGAGGCCTTGGGAACCATGGCTTCCCTTCCCCCCACCCACCCAGGGGATCCTCCCATTCATCTCTCAGCCCCCCAACAGCCTCCTCTGCACCCCGCCCCGCCCCACAGCCTCCCCTTCGCCCACAGGACTCACCGCCCCAGAGGCCTCCAAGACAAGCGGAAAGAGGAGGCGAGGCGGAAGGACGGAAAGAGAGAGGGGCCTTTCCCAGGCCACTCTAGGCAACCGGGCTCTCTCGCTCTCCTTAACCCTTACGTGGCCTCGCCGCTCAATGATTCCTGCCCAGGGAGAAAGTGGGGGGCATCCGAATCCCGCCAGATTCAGGACATGACTCGGCAACGCTCAGCTGGGCTCCCACGCTGGGAAAGGTGGGATGGCTCCGTGGCTACAAGATGAGGCTCTTCCTCTCAGGGTTGTGGGTTCGAGACCCATGTTAGGCAAAAGAGCCGTGCATTCCAGAGGGTTGGGCTAGATGACCCTCGGCTCCCCTTCCAACTCTATGATTCTCTTTTTTTTATAATAGATTTTTATTAAGGTTTTTAAGGTTACAGAAAGAAAAACAGAAAAAGTTAAACAAACAAAACACAAAAAAGCAGGGGGGGAAATGACAAAAAAAGAAAAAACACAGACAATTAAAAACAAATCAAACCTTTACATAACTTTCTTTCCTTTGCTTATTTCCCTGACCTCCTCACACCTCCCTTTTTTGTATTCTAGTTCAATTAGATATTTCAGCAAATCCTTTCCATCTTTGTTTTTATCCTAAACGTTTATCTTGATATACTATAATTTTACATTCTCCTCTTTCGCTAATTAACAATCCATTTTTACTTAATCCCTTATAACATTTCTGCTAAAACCACATAGTTTCATTCCAACATCCTTCTAACATTCCTTAATTTTACAATGTTTCTGTAAATAAGCTTTAAATTTTTCCCAATCTTCTTCCACCGACTCTTCTCCCTGGTCTCGGATTCTGCCAGTCATTTCCGCCCATTCCATATAGTCCATCACTTTCATCTGCCATTCTTCCCGGGTGGGTAGATCTTGTGTCTGATTCTATGATTCTCAGGGGTGCCGCCAAAGAGTGGTTCAGGGGCGGGGGGTGGGGGAGACAGGGCTAGGCTGCAGGACCTCAGGCCCAATAGGGGGCAGGTTGGCTTACAATAAGAGAATCGGGGAATGGGAGAGTTTGAAGGGGACCTCCAAGGGTCATCCAGCCCAACCCGTTGCTATGCTGGAATCTCCACGGAAGCATCCATGAGAGATGGCCTCCCCCTGCGAGTCTGCACCCACCTGGTCCAAGGAGGATGCCATGCCTGGCCCCCGTTCAAAGCAAGAGAGCCAGTGTGGTGTAGTGGTTAAGAGTGGTGCACGCACTCGTAATCTGGTGAACCGGGTTCGATTCCCCGCTCCTCCACATGCAGCTGCTGGGTGACCTTGGGCCAGTCACACTTCTCTGAAGTCTCTCAGCCCCACTCACCTCACAGAAACCATTAGGCCTAGGATTAAAATGGAATTAAATTTATAAATAAGAAAATGTACGATAAGGAAAGCTATGTAATATGATTAGGACTGTGATATGATCTTCTGAAACTCTGATATTGGAAACTGCTACATATAATTACTAAGAAATTCGGATGGAAGAGATTCGAGGAAGTCAAATACTATTTTTTATGAAATTGGATGGTACTTAATTTTAATTAATTAAGTGGTAATATGTTGTATGTATCTTTTTTCCTTTTTTCTATTTCTTTTCTTTTTTGTTTGTCTTTATTATTGTTAATCTTTTCTTTCTTTACTATGTTTATTTACTGAAAATAATAAATATTATTTGGAAAAAAACAAAACAAATGGGACCCATGCAGCCTCACCACAGGTGCCCTGGGGTGCCAACCTGAATAAAATTTTGCAGGGTCCAGGTAAGCCCCGCCCTGCATAACGGATCACAAGAATGCACTTCATTTGATCGCTCACTGTTGCCTCTCCAGGTGTTCAAGCTGTTCTCAAAGAGTGCAGATGAGGAACACTTGGCCCTCAAGGGGAAAAAGGTTTGTTGACAGGTTGTCATCAAATGGTCTTGTGAAAGATTGACACACTCCCCCCCTCCTTTGCATGGATGCCTCCAATATAGGAGTTGGGGCAATTCTTTCCCAGAATGGCGAGGAGGGATGTCTGCACCCCGTCCTATAGTTAAGTAGGAAACTCTTGGAGAGGGAACACCTTTCAGTTAATGTTTAGTCATTGTATGGGCTTGTTGTTGTTGTTTAGTCGTGTCCGACTCTTCGTGACCCCATGGACCAGAACACGCCAGGCACTCCTGTCTTCCACTGCCTCCCACAGTTTGGTCAGACTCATGTTTGTAGCTTCGAGAACACTGTCCAACCATCTCTCCTCTGTCGTCCCCTTCTCCATCTTTCCCAACATCAGGGTCTCTTCCAGGGAGTCTTCTCTTCTCATGAGCTGCCAAAGTACTGGAGCCTCAACTCCACGATCTGTCCTTCTAATGAGTTATGGTTTTCCCAGAAGTGATGTATGGAAGTGAGAGCTGGACCATAAAAAAGGCTGATCGCCAAAGAATTGAGAGTCCCATGGACTGCAAGAAGATCAAACCTCTCCATACTGAAGGAAATCAACCCTGAGTGCTCACTAGAAGGACAGATTGTGAAGCTGAGGCTCCAGTACTTTGGCCACCTCATGAAAAGAGAAGACTCCCTCGAGAAGACCCTGATGTTGGGAAAGATGGAGGGCACAAGGAGAAGGGGGCGACAGAGGACGAGATGGCTGGATAGTGTTTTTGAGGTTACCAGCATGAGTTTGACCAAACTGCGGGAGGCAGTGGAGGACAGGAGTGTCTGGCGTTCTCTGGTCCATGGGGTCACGAAGAGTCGGACACGACTAAACAACAACAAATTGCTTGAAATGCAATTAGTTAAAATGCAAATTTAAAAGTGGTTAAAATGTATTTAGATCCTGTGTTTTTAAAGTGCAATGCTTATCTAAAGATGTAAAAGAATATAGTCAAGTGTTATGCTATATAGATGTTTAGAACTTTATAGTGTTTATAGCTTAATCGTATTATGAAGTATATAAGGTTCTGTGTGTACAATACATATATTTGCGTATTGAAACAGGAACCCCAGAATACCTTTTTACAATTCCTGCCCATCGCTGCATCCAGGCTGGCATATGCAACCTTGCCTACGCAATGATTTTCAGGTGTGGGACATGTGATGGAAGTTTGTTTACTGAGCAGGTTGAATCACTGCTAGCAAACAGTTAACTAGCAAGAGCTCCTGACTGGCTAGACTTCCAAGGGAGACAGTTGGAGTGGAGTGAGAGACTGGGTGAGAGATTCATATCTGGTCTGTGAGGGGTTCGTTCTGACAGGAGAGCTGAGGACTTTCAGTATATTTGCTCTCAGGGTCTGAATCACAGAACACTGTTAAAATAGAAAAGACGCAGTCCCACATGGTGTTTAAAGGGAAAAGGGTCCTCAGAGGGAATACTCTGACAGGAAAGGGCAGTAGTGATTCCAAGGCCAAGGAGGATTTGCGGGTCTGTAAGGCACTGTGGGTTAAACCACAGAGCCTAGGACTTGCCGATCAGAAGGTCGGCGGTTCGAATCCCCGTGATGGGGTGAGCTCCTGTTGCTTAGTCCCTGCTCCTGCCAACCTAGCAGTTCGAAAGCACGTCAAAGTGCAAGTAAATAGGTACCCCTCCGGCGGGAAGGTAAATGGCGTTTCCGTGCGCTGCTCTGGTTCGCCAGAAGCGGCTTAGTCCTGCTGGCCACATGACCCGGAAGCTGTTCGCCGGCTCCCTTGGCCAATAAACCGATATGAGTGCCACAACCCCAGAGTCGACCACGACTGGACCTAATGGTCAGGGGTCCCTTTACCCTTTATGCATTCTTAGGTATATGCTTTAATACCATATGCCAAATAGTGACGGGGCTCAGTCGCAATACATGTGCCCACGTATCCAAAACCGGTAGCAATTGGATCATGGCAAGTTGCAAAATGCACCGTCTTTAGAACCTTTCAAATGCTGCTCTTGCCCCTAGACAAATGAAGCACTATACCTGGGACTCCGGTACAATAGGTTTTTTTAAAGCGTGTTAAATGTGTTATAACACTGTGACACCAGAGGGCGCTGTGGAGTTCCATCTTTCGCCAACGTGATTTCCCATTATGAACATTTTACAACACGTTTTCCTGAAACTTTTTTGATGTGCCTGGATGCAGCGTAGATCTCAGGATTGCTGTGCTGGAGAAATTTAAAAGGGGTTCCTCGAATGAAGGGCTCCAAGTGAAAAGACAGGCCTTTATTGAACTAAAAATGCACAAAGGCATAGCCTCAAAAATGAGGATGTGAAGAAACACATTGAAAGCTATGTTCAATATACACTTCTAGATTACATATGTGATTTCATTTGACCATCAAAGGATTGAAACAATCTGAGTAGTCACCAACCCAGTGTTACAGCAAACCCACTGTCACCATCCTGAACCAATCAAATATGACATAGCTCTTCAGCCCTCATCATAATATGTCTTTGTTTGTTGAGACACCGATTTTCCTATTCACTAAATGTCTCCCAATATTTTCTTTCATGTACCTAAATAACAATTCAAGATGAATCACAATCATCATGCCTAGCAATGGGCCTTTTCAATGTGGCTGAGCAATGACTCAAAAGAAAATGGAATCATCAAAATGATAGTTTTATAAAATTATTATTTTCATCATTTCTACAGCTCTCAGGGGAAACACTCCATTAAACTCTATGGGATCTACATCTGAGTAACATACAAGGTGGGAATAGCAGTAACTTCTTTCAAGGTACCCCCATCCTGCAATGTGTGTTTGTAATGCATTAAAAATAAAACTCTTGATGAGTTTTATTTCTCATCAAGAAATAAAACTTGAGCCTCAAAAGAGTCTCTTGAGCTCTCTTACTGTATGCAAAGTTGTTTTATTTTTAAAACTTACCAGCAGTTTTCCATGTACAGACACTCTGGGAACCCACCGGTATCCACCCTGTATCCCTTTGTTAAAAATGGTGTTATCAGTGAGAAAATTAACCCCCACCTTAATCCCTGGTACTTTCTAAAATTTACTGTTATGGCTAGTGGGAGAGAACACTGGACCTTACGCCAGATAGTGTATGCCCCATTCTCAAGAGACAGTGTTCTCACATTTCTTTCCAGTGTGAATTATCTGGTGCTTTCTATAGCTCGCACTGTAAGTAAAACATTTCCCACACACGGTGCATTTATATGGCTTCTCCCCCGTGTGGGCTCTCTGGTGGACAACCAAGGTAGACTTGTCAGGAAAACATTTCCCACACTCAGGGCACTTATGATTTCTCTCCTCTGTATGGATTAACCGATGTTTCGCGAGGTGTGAGTCGCGTTGAAAACATTTTCCACACTCGGTGCATTTATAGGGTTTCTCCCCAGTGTGGGATCTCTGGTGGATCACCAATGTAGAGTTGGCAACAAAACACTTCCCACAGTCCATGCACTCGTAAGGTTTCTCTCCAGTGTGGAATTTCTGGTGCTGCCTGAGGGAAGATTGGTTGGCAAACCATTTCCCACACGCTGTGCATTTATAGGGTTTCTCTCCAGTGTGGATTTTATTGTGTAACAAAGCGGCAGAGTGGAAAGCATAACTTTTTCCACATTCCATGCATTTGTATGGTTTCTCTCTTGTGTGGACTCTCTGGTGGTTCATCAAATCACCTTTTTCAGCAAAGCCCTTCCCACAGTCCATACATTTGTAAGGTTTTTCTCCCATGTGGACTCTCCGGTGGTGAGACACGAGGTTAGTGTTTTGAGAAAAACATTTGCCACACTCGATGCACTCGTAAGGTTTCTCCCCAGTGTGGACTTTCTGGTGGCGCCTGAGAGGATATTGTTCGGCAAACCATTTTCCACACACGGTGCACTCATAAGGTTTCTCTCCAGTGTGGGATCTCTGATGCCTCACAAGGTGAACTTTACGAGAAAAACATTTGCCACACTCTATGCACTTGTAAGGTTTCTCTCCAGTGTGGTCTTTCTGGTGGCGCCTGAAAGTAGATGGTTCAGCAAACCACTTCCCACACTCGATGCACTCGTAAGGTTTCTCTCCAGTGTGGGATCTCTGGTGGATCACAAGGAGAGCTTTTAGAGAAAAACATTTGCCACACTCCCCACATTCATAAGGTTTCTCCCCAGTGTGGGATCTCTGGTGGATCACAAGGTGAGATTGTTGAGAAAAACATTTGCCACACTCACCACACCCATAAGGTTTCTCTCCATTGTGGGATCTCTGGTGGATCACAAGGTTATATTTTTGGGGAAAGTATTTGCCACACTCCCTGCATTCATAAGGTTTCTTCTCAGTGTGGACTCTCTGGTGGATCATAAGGTTTTCTGAGCAGGTAAACGTCTTTTTGCACTCAGGGCATTCGTATTCCTTCTCTGCCTTGTGGATCCTCTTGTGTCTCACTAGCTGACACCGTAGAGCAAACTGTTTCTCACATTGCAGGCATTTGTGCGGCTTGTGTCCATGATGGTCTCTCTGGTGTTTGACAAGATCAAGTTTCCCAGTAAAACACTTCCCAGAAGAACTACAAATGTTCTTCTTCCCGATGCCATTTCCTGGGACAAATGGTAAACAGGAAAATGAGAACGTGAACTTTGGAAACAATGAATATTTGTGTCGTTCATCTATGGAACTCAACGCTGCACAAAGATAAGAAAGGGTGTGTGTATGCAAGGGGCTGGAATCACCTGACTTGCCCAACCCCCAGTTCTCTGAACCTTTAAGAGGGCGCCTTTAAGAGCTACGGCCAAAAGAACTGAGAAGTATAAAACATCTTATTTTAAGGAGGGGCGGAGCTCCCATGCACCAATGTATTGGCTTTTTTTCCAGCCAGAATTCAGTTACAGCACCTTTCAGGTGGGTGCCATTGCCATTCTAAGAGAACAAGGGAGGTGTTCATTGTGAGCTCTAGAAAAACTGCACTTACGTGACCTTTTGGCCAGTTTCTTGCTGACTTAAAATCTGATATATATATATATTAAATGAACTGTTAATCATTAGATATTTAGTGTAACACAGGGAGATACTGTATTTTTCAGTGCATAAGACAACCCCTATTTTTAGGGACCACAAAAAAAGGAAGTGGGGGGAGGAGATTGCACAGAGTTGTTAAGCTATGGGGGGGGGGAGATTCCCGACAATCGCTCATCCGCCTGACCGCCACTGCCAATCACACGCCTCTCCGAAGCCACCAATCCCAAGCACACTCGCAGCCAGCAGCCACTAATCACCCACCAAATTGCTGCACTAGCCAATCGCCAGGAGGCGTTGCCGCAGCCACCAATTACATGCCTAATTGCTGCTGACAATCTCCTGCTTGCAACTGCCACCAATCATGTGATCTGTGTATAAGACAACCCCTTAAAAAAAAACACTGTCTTTTTCACAGAAAAATATGGTAACTAATTTTTTATTGTATCACGACTGCATCTGCTGCCTTAAGGACAAAATGAATTTGAGGAAAATACGAAAATACGAAATATATCTTTGACTAGATCCAGGTGCTCTTGGACGAAACTGGTTTTCCTAGATTCATTTCAATAAGGGTTTAGGTCCGGCTTGGGAACAAAACTGCTTTTGTCACCCTGTATGAGGACCTTTGTCAGGGGAGACACAGGCACAATGTGTCCTTGTTAATTCACTCCACTATGATGATCCTTTTGGTTGCCCCCATGGTAGATAGATATGGGAAGCCATGACTCATTCCATCCACTCAACTGAAAGACCCAAAATGTGTTCTTGCCGTGGGCTGTTTTTATAGCAGCTTGTCATTCTTTAAGAACTGAGTTTGCTTTTTCCTTTTCCCTGTTGTGCCATTTTTGTTATATGTACGCCTGGCTGACAAAGACCACTTGACAACTGAGTTACAGAATCTCTCAAATGTGTTAATTGCCAATGGATACCAGCAAAACAGGGTTACGAAGCTAATCCAAAAAGAAACACCCCCCAAAAACCAAGACACAGAAGAAAACAATGGCATGGCCCTCCTTCCTTATATCAAGGGCACTACAGATAAAATTAGCAAAATCCTCCATAAACACAATATCAAAACAGCCTTTTGCACCAACCAAAAAATAGCCAATATCCTCAGAAACCCCAAGGATAAAATCCAGTTGGAAAACCAAGGGGTCTATGAAATACCCTGCAAAGTCTGCCCAGCCACGTACATTGGACAAACAAACAGACGAATAAATGCACGTATCGCAGAACACAAGAATGCCGTCAAAAAAGAAGAAAAAACTTCCTCTCTTTTCCAACACATGAAAGAAACAGGACACGAAATTAATTTTGCAGATTCCAAATTGCTCTTTAACATGGAACATCACCACAAGAGAATAATCATGGAAGCCATCGAGATAGAGAAACACCCTCACAACATGAACAAGCGTGACGACACATCCCGCTTGCCAGACATCTGGAAATTAGCCCTCCCCACAAAAACTGACACCAGATCCAGAGGCACACAGAACGCCATCACCAATCAACCACACCAGACCCAAACCCAGACCCTCTCCACAGATAAATTACAGACACCATCCAGTAGCCAAACCATGGTGGCACCTCCGGATGCTGCACCCCCCTGCAATCCCTACACAGATCTGGCTGACACAAGCCACAAAACCACAGCTCGCCCCTATACACGAAGCCAAGCCAGAGCACAACTAAGTGCAGTACAGCCATCTTCTCAGAAAAACTCTTCACAAAGTTCAAGAGGTCAAGACACAAAGACTTTAGCAACTAATCCACACCTAATGACCCACCTAAGTGGTACTCAGGATATCACTCAAGAAATCACTCAGGATATCCCTCAAGTAATTAAGGAACAAAAGAAGAAAAGGCACACTAGCCTGGGAACTTCCTCTCTGCCCAGAACATTGGAGGCTATACACCACACCCCCTCAACAGTATTTATAGGAACTCAAACACTGAGATCCTGCTCTGTTCCAGTAACAAGAAGCCGAAAGCACCAGCCTGAAGATGACGAGTGAGACCTCGTCGAAACGTCGCCTAGACACCCCAACTTTTACACGGGAAGACACCCGAGGACACCAAAACCTGCATTCCTGTACCCGTGAAAATCTACGAAAGCATATATATATATATATATATATATATATATATATATATATATGTATTACCTAGGCAGCTCATGTTCTCGTCGTTTTCCTCCATGACGCACCCATGCAAGGTTTTGCAGCAGCAATCCCTCCTCAACTCTGAAAAAGCCAAACAACATCTTGCAAGGTCATTGGATGCTACGAAAGAAGGAAACAGAAAGAGAGAACTTGCTGAATCCCCATATTCCCCCGAATAAACAGCTCAAAGCCAGCAATCAGGAAGAAGGTGGAGTTTGGAGTATATTATCTTCAGATTTAAGGCCTGGAGGGGGGGTGCAGATTACCAGTGTGGGGTAGAATGGTGTCAGGGTAGTTTTAAGAGTGCTGTTAACGGGAAAATCCGAGGGCTCCCTTGGACAAAAACAAAGACACCAACCAGGATAACTTGGAGCAAAACAGCAGCCTGTAGGCTTGGCCTTTATTGATCTGTTGCAACAGGGTGCTCCCCTCACTTGCAGGAGAGAGGAAGGACCCAGAAAAATGGTGTGCAAGGCCTTATAAAAACTTTTGAAATTGCCACCCTGTAGGTCAAGACCACCCCCAGAAACATCATGCATACATTACAGAAAGGAGGGGTTGAGGGAGGAGTTGGTGGTAACCTGAGTGTCCTGTCACCTGGCTGGTTCCCTCTTTCCCCCTCCCCATGAGTACTTTCCAGGTGACAAAGGGGAGTTTGCAGTTTCCTGCCCCCAGAGGGAAGAGCTGATTATTGTCCTTTGTTCCACTCCATGCTGAATCCACTCCCATATGCAAGTTCTTTGTGATCTTGATGGTCTTCTGTCTAGGACCATCAGGGTAGGCATAGCAACTGGGCAGGGCTCCTGTGTATGTGCTGGTATGCTCAAGGGATTATGGCTGCCCTGTATCAAACCTTCCCCATTTTGTAGTCCTTCCTTCATGGAGTAAAATAAAAGTGGAACAGTGCAAATCCGATGTATGGTTGATTTTCTATTAATTTATAACAGAAGCGTAGCGTATGTAGTGTGTGAGTGTGTGAGTGAAGTTTGTACAAACTGAATGACGGGAGGGGGGAGTTTCCTGCGACAGTGCTAGGCTAAATCCACTCTCTCAGCCTAACTTACCTCACAGGAACATTGTGAGGAAGAAATGGGGAGAGGGGGAAGCCATGTATCACACCTTGAGGTCCCTGGAGGGAAAAATAGGGTCATAAATGTAATAGAGGACATAAATAATAATAATAATTAGTTGTTGTTATTGTTCTTATTATTATACCCCACCCATCCTGCTGGATTCCCCAGCCACTCTGGATACCTTACAATATAATATATAAACAATGTTATAAACAATATAACAAAAACAGCAAACGTTACAAACCCCCTGATACAGGGCTGCCTTCAGATGTCTTCTAAAAGCTACGCACAGCCAATCAGAAGCCGTGCTTTGCTTTCTGAATGTTTTGGAAGTCAAATGGACTTCCGGAATGGATTCCGTTCGACTTCCAAGGTACAACTGTAGTTGCATTGAGTTATTTCAACTGCTTTTGTTTGATTTGCTCTTTGCAAACTGCTGAAAGTCTGTAAACCTTGATAATAAACCTGATTTGCAATGGGGATTGAATAATTTCGATTGCAAGTGTATATACAATTATTTGGAGAGGCCCAAAGGATCTTTCTTAAAAATATGGGCAACGCACACTTCTGCAAAATCACACAATCAATAAAGAGAAAAGTGGGGCCCTGTGCACCCTGCAAAATATTTTTCTGTATAGAATTATTACTGTAATTCATGTCATTGTCATACTGATTTATATATTTTAAAAAGAAAGAAAAAAATCTCAGAGCGGTTTGCAACACATTAAGTTCAGAATAAAACATTACTGGGTAAAGTAATACTGTATACACATTCAAAGCAACGCATATTATCTTAAAAATACTGTATACACATTCAAAGCAACGTATATTATCTTAAAAATACTGTATACACATTCAAAGAAATGTATATTATCTTAAAAATTTTTCAAAAGAAAACATTGCAAAGGCGGTCAAATACAGACTGCACATTTGACGCAGCAAAGTTAAACAAAACCATCACCTTAAACATTTCAAAAAGTTTGCTAGATCAGAAAACGCAAAACGCCTTGCAGCTCCGCCCCCGTTCACTTCCTGTCTCTTCCACCTTAGCAAGAGGCGAATCTCCCTCCGTCGAGCCCCACCTCCCTACATAATTGACAATTAATTGGTAAAGACCCGATCCTTTCTCTCGGTCGCCTTCCAGGAGCCCAAAGCGGGGCTGCAAGGCCCCTTCCCCTTCATTGCGGCTGCAAAATCATGCAAGAGAGAAGCGAAAGCAAGAACTCAGGTCACTGGAGAAGGGGCTCCCCGTCTTCCTGATCCAAGGTCAACGCACCCCCCCAAAAAATAAAGGGGTCCCTTCTGATCCCACCCTTACCAGCTTTTGCAAAGTGGACCCCAGAGGCTTTTGCGCGCCGACCTTGCAAATCCTTCCTGCCCATCAACAGAGGCAGCCGACCTGCCGCATTGCAGCTGCAAGGGAGGCTGGAAGATAAAGAGCTGCTGGGAATTGTAGTCTCTTGTTGCTTTTTTAAAAAAAGAGGTTTCTGGGAAGTGTAGCTTGTTCCCTTCTTGCCAGATCTGCTGCGTCGCCTGCGCGCAAAAAGCTCCCGGAGCGCACTCTGCAAAAGCTAGTGAGGGGCGAGATCAGAAGGGGCGGCCACGTAAGGGTTAAGGAGAGCGAGAGAGCCCGGTTGCCTAGAGCGGCCTGGGAAAGGCCCCTCTCTCTTTCCGTCCTTCCGCCTCGCCGCCTCTTTCCGCTTGTCTTCGGAGGCCTCTGGGGCGGTGAGTCCTTTGGGCGAAGGGGAGGCTGTGGGGCGGGGCGGGGTGCAGAGGAGGCAGTTGGGGGGCTGAGAGATGAATGGGAGGATCCCCTGGGTGGGTGGGGGGAAGGGAAGCCATGGGACGCAAGGCCTCTGAGGTCCCAGCACACCCCACCCACCCATGACCCCGGGGGGGGGGAGTAGGGGGTTGTTTGGGGGGCTCGGAAGTGGGCGCCCCTTGAGAAGGAGGGGCTCCAGGTGGGGAAAGAGGGTGGGCCTCCATCGGTGGCAGTCGCTTCCCTTGCGACCCCTGCATTGCGTGAGGATGGTCTAGATCAGTGTTTCCCAACCTTGGGTCTCCAGCTGTTTTTGGACTACAACACCCATCATCCATAACTAGCAAGACCGGTCGTCAGGGATGATGGGAATTGTAGTCCAAAAGCAGCTGGAGACCCAACATTGGGAAACACTGGTCTAGAATTCAGTGTTTCCCAACCTTGTGCCTCCAGCTGTTTTTGGACTACAATTCCCATCATCCCTTGCCACTGGTCTTGCTAGTCAGGGATGATGGGAGTTGTAGGCCAAAAACAGCTGGAGGCACAAGGTTGGGGTCCCTTCCCGCTCCACAGTTCGGGGGGTGGAGCATAGGAGCCAAATCCATGGGGCCGTGAGGGCTTTGGCCACCACAATGAAACACTTGAGGGGGGGGGTTGTGTCACCTGATCAGATATGTGGGGCGGGGCTTGAGAGAAGGGGCTCTAGGGGTCCCTTCCAGTTCCACAGTTCTCTGGTTCTGGGGGGTGGAGCATTGGAGACAAATCCATGGGGCCGGGAGGGCTTTGGCCACCACAATGAAACACTTGAGGGGGCTTTTGTGTTTGTGTGTATGTGTGTGTGTGTGTATACACACATGCATACACACTGTGTCACGTGCTCAGTTATGTGGGGCAGGGCTTGAGAGAAAGGGCTCCATCTTGGAGGAGGAAATCTCCGGAGGGGGTGCCTTGGTTTCTCCCTCCTGCCCAGGAGTCTCCTTAAAGTCACAACCAAAAACGGGGGGAAGGGGGGCGTCCCAATTCCCTTTCTCCCCGTTCCTACGCGGAAACTGCATCTCCCTCTAGGACTGGGGCTCCCAAGGTTGGATGCTTCATGACACCAAAGTAGACCATTGGTCCATCTGGGTCAGTGTTGCTGACTCTTGACTGGCATCAATGTTTCTTTGGGGTTTCGCAGGCAGGGAGTTCCTCTCATCCCTAACTGCCTGGGGATTGATCCTGGGGATTTTAGGCATGCAAAGAAGCTTCCCACCTAAATCTGTTTGGTCACCCTGAGAACAGGTGGGTCCTTGGCCTGATCCAGGAGGACTCTGGTGATGTTCTTTTTTTTAATTATTTGCTTTTTATTGAGTTTTCCACAAACAAAAAGAATAAGATAATCTTTTACAGTCAACATTTTAAGTCATCTTATTTACACTGCATATCCTCATGCCTCAACTTCCTTCCTTCCCTGCTTCGGTTTTCTTGGAAGTATATCCCTTCCTGTAGATTCTTATTCTCCTATACACATCACAGGAATTATGTTAACCCTGCCATAGTTTTTAGGCTTCTGCAGTTTATTATATATGCCACAAATTTACCCCATTCTTCATCGAACTTTGTCCCTTTTTGGTCTCTTATTCTATATGTCATTTTAGCTAATTCTATATATTCGAAACATTTAGCCTGCCTTTCCATTACCGTGGGAGTCTCTTGTAGTTTCCATTTTTGAGCTACAAGTATTCTAGCTGCTGCAGTAGCATATTGAAATAGTTTATGGTCTTCCTTTTTTACTTCCTACCCTAATAAAAAGATTTCAGGTTTTTTAGGAAACGTATACTTGAAAAGTTTTTTAAATTTGTTATATATTAAGTCCCAATTTTTTCCCATCTTTTCGCACTCCCACCACATATGATAGAGATCCCCATCTTTGGATTTGCATTTCTGGTGATGTTCTTAAGAGTTGCTCCCCCTTCTCCTAAATGGGTGGGGGGAGAAGGAGGGAGGGAGACTGCATTGCCAGAGTTCCAAGATGGCAGAGAGAAAAAGGTAGACCGGAAAGGAAATGAGTGTTTTTTAATGGGGAAGTGAAGAAGTTTCTTTTTCAGGCATGACTCTGCTGGGGTTCAGGAGGAAGTCACCCTTATTTTCCTGTAGGAGGAGTTGCTGGGGTGCCACTTAGGGAGGGAAATCTCTGCAAGGGTCTGGGGCTGCCTTGGCTTCTCCCCCCTCCCAGAACATCACAACATGTGGGCTCTGAGTGATAGTTTAAAAGAGGCTGGATCTGCAATCCAGAAATCATCATCATCACTATCGGAGGCTAGGAGAGGTGTGCTGATTTCCAAGGGACTGTGGGTGAAGGAGGAGAAATGGGTGGGTGGAGGCTGGGAGGGAAAGCAGCCCCCCAAATAAGCAGAAAAGTGAAGAAAGCCCTGGCTGGAGGAAGGGAGTGGAGCAGTCTTCTCCAAAGTCTCTAACCTGGTGTATCTTTTGGGTGTCCGAAGAGGAGGAATATGCAGAGCAGCCCTGTGCAGATTTACTCACAAGCAAGCCTTGGCAGGGAGAACACAGATTGAATTGGTATCACCAAAGAAACTTTAGAAATGGGGCTCTTGTTGGGACGGGGGTTCCCCATTTGGAGAGTCTGTGTGGTTAAGAGCGGTAGTCTCGTAATCTGGTGAACCGGGTTTGCGTCCCCGCTTCTCCACATGCAGCTGCTGGGTGACCTTGGGCTAGTCACACTTCTCTGAAGTCTCTCAGCCTCACTCACCTCACAGAGTGTTTGTTGTGGGGGAGGAAGGGAAAGGAGAATGTTAGCCGCTTTGAGACTCCTTCGGGTAGTGATAAAGCAGGATATCAAGTCCGAACTCTTCCTCCTCCTCTTCTTCTTCTCCTTCTCCCCCTTCTTCTCCAGAGGCTGCAGAATGTTCTGGGCAGGAGAATCCCTGCAGGGCCTCTGAGGCTCCCTTTGCTTCTTCCTCCCTCCCTCCCAGGAACCTGCATCTTCTGAGCTCCTCAGGAAGGATGGAAGCAGCTGAACCTGCCAACCTAGCAAGGATGGAAGGAGGAAGATGGGCAGATGACCTTGTCAGACTGCCTCCTGCATCCCTCCCCAAAACCTCTGGGCATTTTCTCCCAGGGCCCTCAGAGACATCTGGTGAGTTCCAGGGCAATGGAGATGGGAACATAGATGGGTCAATAGATGGTGAAGAGGAAAACCTTTCCCCAGGCTTTTGAATTTTAGGTGCTATTTCCACTGCAGGGGATTGCACAAGAGGGCCTGCAGGGTCTCTTCCAAATTTGCATAGAATTGCTCATATATTCCCCTTCATCTAAGCTTCACTGCACAGCTTGCAATATAAACACAGAAAACCTGGCTTGCCAGTAGTACATGTCTCAGGGCTTTAGTAGACCACAAACTTAACATGGTCAAGGGTCAGGAAACCAAGCCTTATGAGGAATGGCTGAGGAAGCTGGGTATGTTTAGTCTGGATAAAAGGAGACTGAGAAGAGATATGCTATCTTCAGAGATCTGTCTTCACATATCTAAAGTGCTGTCATGTGAAGATGGAGCAAGCTTGTTGTCTTCGTCTCTGGAGAGTAGGACCTGAAGCAATGGATTCAGATTACAAGAAATGTGAATCCAATTACAGTGGTGCCCCGCAAGACGAACGCCTCGCAAGACGGAAAACCCACTAGACGAAAGGGTTTTCCATTTTGGAGGTGCTTCGCAAAACGAATTTCCTATGGGCTTGCTTCGCAAGACGAAAATGCCTTGCGAGTTCCTGCGGGGTTTTTTCCTTTTTCCCCCCTTTTCCCCAAGCCGCTAAGCCGCTTATCAGCTGATCCGCAAAGCCGCTTAACAGCTGATCCGCTTATCAGCTGATCCGCTAAGCCGCTTATCAGCTGATCTGCTAAGCCGCTTATCAGCTGATCCGCTAAGCCGCTAATAGCGCTAATCCGCTAAGCCACTAATGGGCTTGCTTCGCAAGACGAAAAAACCGCAAGACAAAGAGACTCGCGGAATGGATTCTTTTCGTCTTGCGAGTCACCACTGTAAACGTCGGAAAGAATTTTCTGATGGTAAAAGTTGTTTGACACTAGACACCCTCTGAAGGTGGTGGACTCTCCTTCCTTGGAGGTTTTTAAGCAGAGGTTGGAGGCAAAGTCGAGATTGCTGCACTGCAGAAGATTGGACAAGATGACCCTTGTGGTCTCTTCCAAGTGTACATAGAATTGTTCATATACCGCCCTTCATCTAAGCATCACAGAAAATGGAAAAATACAAAACATTGTAACAACCGAAACAGAACCCCTCCCCCAATTTAAAGAGACGATTTAATTAGGCAAAGGCCTGGGAAAATAGGAAAGTTTTGATTTGCTGCCTAAAAAGGAACACCTGGCATTATAATAATTTGACATTATTATACCTGCATTCCTAAAAAAAATTGGAAAAGGAAAACGTAAGATATATTGAAATAAGAGGTGCTATTTTCACTAGATGTGCAGGCCCGTCTCTATCTGGTGGTGCAACTGGCGCGGCTCACCAGGGACCCTGGCATTACTATATTTTGGCATTATGTTAGGTGTAGTCTTAAAAAATTGGAACATGAAAAGGGAGAACATAAGAGAAATAAGAGGTGCTATTTTTGCCAGATGTGTGTTATGTTACTTATTTCTCTTCCTTGGAAGCCTAACAGGATTTTCTTTCCTCCCCAAGCAGCTGATGGAAACAATAGTCAGAATACCAAGAATTCACCTGGAATTTCATTGAAGAAATCATTTAAATGTATGGAGTGTGGAAAAACATTTGCTAACTCTAGAAGCCATAGAACACATCAACGGATTCACACAGGAGAAAAACCATTTAAATGTACGGAGTGTGGAAAAACATTTGCTAACTCTAGAAGCCATAGAACACATCAACGGATTCACACAGGAGAAAAACCATTTAAATGTATGGAGTGTGGAAAAACATTTGCTAATTCTGGAAGCCGTAGATCACATCAACGGATTCACACAGGAGAAAAACCATTTAAATGTATGGAGTGCGGAAAGTGCTTCAGTGTAAGTGGAAACTTTGCAAAACACCAACTCACTCACACAGGGGAGAAACCTTTTAAATGTTTGGAGTGCGGAAAGTGCTTCATTGATCGTGCATTCTTTAGTTCACATCAAAGAATTCACACAGGGGAGAAGCCATTCAAATGTATGGAGTGCGGAAAATGTTTCAGGTGGAAACATTCCCTTACTACACACCAGCAAACCCACACGGTGGAGAAACCATATGAATGTATGGAGTGTGGAAAGTGTTTCAGGTTGAAGCAATACCTTACTACACACCAGCGAACTCACACAGGGGAGAAACCCTTTAAATGTATGGAGTGTGGGAAGACTTTCGCAGATAGTGGAACCCGTGCAAAACACAAACAAACTCACACAGGGGAGAAGCTATTTGAATGTATGGAGTGTGGAAGGAGTTTCAGGTGGAAGCAACGCCTTACTTTACACCAGCGAACTCACACAGGGGAGAAACCATATGAATGTATGGAGTGTGGAAAATGTTTCAGGTGGAAGCAAGACCTTACTACACACCAGCGAATTCACACAGGGGAGAAGCCATTTAAATGCATGGAGTGTGGGAAGACTTTCGCAGATAGTGGATCTTATGCCAAACATCTACGAATTCACACAGGGGAGAAGCCATTTAAGTGTATGGAGTGTGGGAAGACTTCCTCAGATAGTGTATCCCATACACAACATCTACGAATTCACACAGGAGAAAAACCATTTAAATGTAATGAGTGTGGAAGGTGCTTCAATCAAGGTGGAAACCTTAAAAAACACCTACAAATTCACACAAGGGATAAACCATTTAAATGTATGGAGTGCGGGAAGACTTCCGCAGATAAAGGATCCCACATAAATCATCTACGAATTCACACAGGAGAAAAACCATTTACATGTACGGAGTGCGGAAACTGCTTCAGTCACATTGGAAACCTTCAAAACCATCTACAAATTCACACAGGGGAGAAATCATTTAAATGTATGTAGTGTGGGAAGATCTTCAGTCAAAGAGGAAGACTTAGAAAACATCAACAAACTCACACAGGATGAAAAAGCATTTAAATGTGTGCAGTGTGGAAAGTGGTTCAGCTAGTAATCACACCTCTGACATTGCTTTTTCCGCTGCCACCACCCCGTATCTTACGGGGACACACGGAGTCCAGTCAGTTGTTGACATAAACAAATATTCAAGTTTATTTTTAAATGCAGGAACAAGCTTATGGTTTCAGTTATTTTTTCTCTTGTCAGTTTCTTATTCTTAGTTTCTAACAACTCCAAACTGATTATTCCAACTATCTATCTGACTCCACCTAACAATTCCTCTCACTCTCTCACAATACAACTCTACCAACCCACACCTAAACCTCCCTCTTCCTTCTTCAACTCCCAAACCTCAACCCAACTGAACTCAACTCTCAACTCCCAAACCTCAACTGACTTTCAAAACCTCCCACTCTAACAACTTGGACACTGGGACAGGAAATGACCATGGAGTTGGCCAGACTCATAGCTCTCTGGAGTATAAACTACAGTATCCAGGTTTATTTGAGGGAAGCCGTGACTCTTAGAGAGATTTAGATGTGCTTGCAATGTATTCAGTGGATAGTATATTTTTCTCCTGCTATAGCCTTCTCAAGCAATGGGGGACCATTGGGTAAGCATCACAGGACAAACTAATGCAGAATGCGCCTTCCCCCTAATACTGTGTCAAGAACACATTGCAGAATAGGCCCTCAATAAAACACCAGTCTGAAGGTGTTCATTAAATGAAGGTAGAGGTGGGCACACTTGTTCTTTTTGCTCATCTAGAGCTGTGTTATCCAAAGCAGCTATGTAGGTCTAAAAGGGCAGTGCAAGGCAGACAGCAACATGTGGGAGAAGAGCTGCCTCTATACCAAACAAGTATTAAAATATAATTTTAAAGAGTAAATGAGAACTACCCCCCACCCGCAAACAGGGAACCAGTTCAACATTTTGTAGAACTGAAGAGCCATACTATAGACGATGAAAGTTTGCCACAAGACTTACTTTAAGACCGGTATATTATTTAGAGCAGCAGTTCTCAACCTGTGGGTCCCTAGATGTTGTTGGACTACAACTCCCATCATCCCCGAGCTCTGGCCTTGCTAGCCAGGGGTGATGGGAGTTGTAGTTCAACAACATCTGGGGACCTACAGGTTGAGAAAGGCTGCTTTAAGTGTTCTGTGTTCTTTCTCACTGAATGAAGAAGGCAACTCATGACATACTCTTCAGTGGCCTTTATATCTTAAATTAAATAGAAACATAATCATCTAACCAAGGCTAGATGGTTTTGGGCAGCCTTGGTAATTGTTGCCAAGAATCTGAATGCTGGGGAAGGGGGCAGTTTTTCAGGGGCAGATAAAAAAGGGATGGAGGGCTAGTGAAGAAGGATGGGAGATGCCTTCTTAGGTTTGCCAACTAGTTGAAGTTGCGAGGGCACGTCAGAAAAATAGCATGAAAAAAGCTAAGACTGCTATGACCAAAATCCTGGGAATAGGAAGTTGTTCAGTGTCATTGTACATGGAAAAAAACAGACAAAAAGTGACATGAACTTTAGCAGCTCAAACCTCAGGTGGTCAAACAATATGGAAGTTATTGCACTAGGGAATGCAAAACATAGACTCTGAATAGCAAACATTTCAGGCCCAGCGCAAGAAGTTACATCACCTTGCCCTTTGACATGCTGTTTAGTTGATTTTTTTTCCACAATCCATCTTTGGTTAAATCCCTGAGTAGAAGAAGAAAAATTATAAGGGGGAGTAGCATTGGCTAGGCAGTGGAGTCCTGGAGTCTCTGTGTGGTTTGAGGAGCAGGTGCAGTGCTGGAGGAAAACATGTTTACGAGAACTTGCAGAAATATCTCTCTGATCTTGACATGGGTCAATGTGAGGGGAAAGGTGAACTTCGACTGGCCTTTAATGACAAAACAGCTTCATAATAGTCAAGAGGACCAATATACAGTGGTACCTCGGGTTACAAACACTTCGGGTTACAAACGCTTCAGGTTACAGACTCAGCTAACCCGGAAGTAGTACCTTGGGTTAAGAACTTTACTTAAGGATGAGACCAGAAATCACACGGTGGCAGCGGGAGTCCCCATTAGCTAAAGTGGTACCTCAGGTTAAGAACAGTTTCAGGTTAAGAACGGACCTCCGGAACGAATTATGTTCTTAACCCAAGGTACCACTGTATTATTTTAGAGCATATATGAATATACATGCACAATATGGAGTGTTAGGGTTGTAACCAACCTTATTTCTACACAGAGTAGACCCATTGATATTAATAGATTTGAGTAACTTGGGTTCATTGGGTGGGATTCTACTAACTTGAGAACACGAGAACATAACTTGTTGCATGCGTGAAGCAAAGTATACCCATGACAGGACCTTCTGCCTCTCCCCCACGAACACACATCCTAAATCTGTGAAAACTCACTTTTACAATATCTGGGCTGTATCTGAATATAAACACAACATGGGGTAGTTACTTCCTTTCATTTATTCACTTCCTTTCATTTGTGAACTCTTCCTATGAAACAATAATAAATATGTAGTAGGACCATTTCCTATATTAAAACAATTTCACATTCAATACATATGCAGACTGTTTGAAAGATCTCCACTCAAGGTCACCACAAAAATGAGGCACCAAGACCAAGATTCTACAGATGCATCTAAAGTGGTGCAGTTTGGACGCTTCACATAAAAATGGGTGAAAGCATGCCAAATTGGTCCTCTTCAGATGGCGAACATTGCACAAAATGCCCAGAAGATCAGCATCCAAATAAGGACCAAGATCAATGTGTTCTCAAGATTATCACCTTCCTGGCTTATGAAGAACATCTGGGGATCAGCTTAGCTTTCATTGCCCTATTCCTGTCTGTAATGTCAGACATTGTGTTAGGAATCTTCAGTAAATACAAGGAAACTCCAATAGTCAAAGCCAAAAACTGGGACCTCTCCTACATCCTCTTAGTCTTCCTCCTGCTTTCCTTTTTATCCTCTTGTCTCTTCATACGCTGGCCAAGGAAAGTGACCGGCCTTCTCAGACAAACAGTCTTCAGCCTTAACTTCTCAGCTGCTATATCTTCTGTATTAGCAAAAAATATCACTGTGGTGCTGGCCTTCCTGGCCACCAAGCCCAGAAGCAGGGTGAGGAGATGGTTGGGGTCTGGCCAACTCCATTGTCATTTCCTGATCCGGTGTCCAAGTTGTCATCTGCACCATCTGGCTGGGCATGTCTCCCCCTTTCCCGGAGTCTGACATGCACTCCCAGCCCTGAGAGATCATCCTGCAGTGTAATGAAGGATCTGTTGCCATGTTTTATGGTTCCCTTGGCTACATGGGCTTCCTGGCTGCCATCTGCTTCACAGTGGCTTTCCTAGCCAGGAAGCTGTCTGGGGCCTTCAATGAAGCCAAGCTGATCACCTTCAGCATGCTGGTCTTCTGCAGTGTTTGGGTGTCCTTTGTGCCCACCTACCTGAGCACCAAGGGGAAATACATGGTAGCCGTGCAGATCTTCTCTATGTTGGCCTCCAGTGCTGGGCTTCTGGGCTGCATCTTCATTCCCAAATGCTACATTATTTTTCTGAGGCCTGATCTGAATACAAATGAGCACCTGACAACAAAAGATTAAGATGCCATTTATATTTTAAAATATTCAAAATTGATTATATCCAGTACTACAGAACTCATATTGCTTTATCACAGCTCAGGGCTCCTTTATGAGCACAGAGCAAAGCAAAATTATCCCCCAACCAGACACAAGACTTAGGAATTGGTATTCCCCACCTTTTATCATATGTGATTGAATTGTAAAATAATGAAAGAACTCTGGGAAATGAAATATAATGTATTGGGGGGAAAATGTTTAAGATAACGTTTGTTAAAAAACCAGAAGCTTTCTTATTAGGAATTATAGGTGCAGAAATACTGAAGCAGCAGAAAAAGGCCAACGACAGCTGCTAGAATGCTTGTGGCCCAGAGATGGAAAGACAACAAGGTCCCTACCATAGAGGAATGGCAAATTAAATTGATGGACTAGGCTGAAATGGCAAAAAATGACTGGGAAAATCAGAAACCAGGAAGATCAAGACTTTAATAAAGAGTGGAGAACAACTGAACCCTTTAACAGGGCTTAACTAGCACTTGTAAGGTAAGAAAGACTGAAGGAATGGGTTTCTGTGTAGCAAGTTTAAAACTGACTCAACCCCCCCCCCCCTTTTGTTCTTTCAATAGAGAGCATTTTAAAATGCGTAAAACTTGAGCTGTTGAGCAAAAGCAAAATAAGGACACAATTGCATAAACAAGCTCTCTCCTTTATCAGTCACGGCAAGGGATGGCCTTGGCTCTCCAGGGGAACAAAGAAAACACGTCAGAACTTTATCTTATGTGCTCACCACAAAATACGTGGGGACCGATGTCCGGGGAAAATGCCAAAAACGTACAGGAAGTACAGGAAGGAAGATCCTTATATGGTTAACAGTACCAGAGCAGGAACATATGTGATGTCAACCTGCGTATACAAGCTGACGTGATTGGGGAAGGGGGAGAGGGTGTCTGGAGGATACTGCATGAAACTTGTCATTTCTTTGGACTTGCTGTGGACTTGATCACGCAAGTGCCTTCTGCTATCCGGAGAGCAGAATAAACTCTTTCTTTGAACCAACTCGGTGTCATTTGACTTCCTTCCTCCTGTCCTAGAGCAACACAGAACCAATCAGTGAACTCCAATAAGGCTACATTATAATCTTTGGGATATAATGAACAAATGGAATATCTGATTGATATGAATTACGCAGTAGAAAAGGACGAATATGGAACTCAGGGAAAGGTGGAGGGAAGTCCAAGGGTTTGAGAGAGAAGGGTTTGAGGGACGCGGGTGGCACTGTGGGTAAAAGCCTCAGCGCCTAGGACTTGCCAATCGAAAGGTCGGCAGTTCGAATCCCTGCAGCAGGGTGCACTCCCGTCGTTCGGTCCCAGCGCCTGCCAACCTAGCAGTTCGAAAGCACCCCTGGGTGCAAGTAGATAAATAGGGACCGCTTATCAGCGGGAAGGTAAACGGCGTTTCCGTGTGCTGCGCTGGCTCACCAGATGCAGCTTTGTCACGCTGGCCACGTGACCCGGAAGTGTCTGTGGACAGCGCAGGCTCCCGGCCTCTAGAGTGAGATGAGCGCACAACACTAGAGTCTAGCAAGACTGGCCCGTACGGGCAGGGGTACCTTTACCTTTACCTTAATACTTGTTGTTTTTATTTACATTTGTATGTATATATTAACTGGAAAATCAAATAAAATATTTATTTAAAAAAAGGAAAGAAATTGGTCTTGCCTCCCAAGGATTCACAACACTGCTTTATAGCAAGAAGAAAACAAATTGGAATAAAGCACAAAGAGGGCCCTGAGACCCATTGAGTTGTAAATGAACAAATAAATTAAAATCTATTATATAAAAGCATTTAGGGGTACAAATAACACTGCTTTTGTCCCCCTCCCCCGTAAGATGTATGTTATATTAAATATTAACATATTATATGATTCTACTCCTTTCCCGCATCAGCCATTTCGTTAATGCAAGTCACTTGGAATCCTTCAGCAGAAAAGCATCTATCTATGTTTCTATCTATCTATCTATCTATCTATCATCATCATCATCATCATCTATCTAATCTATCTATCCATCTATCTACCTAGTATCCCATCTAGTCAGAATAGTTTTAGGCATTCTTGACAATGGTTGCCAAGGAAATTGGAACTCTGGGAAAGTGACAGTTGGAGGCCGTTCTGCTGTGTGAGTTAGGAGGAGGAATGGAGAGCTGATGTGGAGGAATAATGGGAGATGCCCCCTTGGGTGCACGAACCAACTGAGGCTGTGAGGGCATGTCAGAAGAAAGGTAGCACTTAAATAGCTATGACTACTATTACTGAAATCCTAGGACTAGGAAAAACCTCAAGTGCTCAGACAGTACCATTCAGCTCCAGTGCAAGAAGTTACCTCATATTGCTCTTGAGTCTGATGCTTAGTTGATTTTTTTTCAAAGGCGATCTCTAGTTAAATCCCTTTGGCAGGAAGAATAATAATTATAATTATTCTATAATTATAAGGGGGAGAAGCGTCACCTTGGCAACATCCTGGAGTCTCTGCGTGGCTTAAGGCCCAAGTCCAAAGTTGGAGGAAAACATGTTTATGAGAACTTGCAGAAGGTGGCTCTCTGGTCTCGACATGGGTCAGTTTGGGAGGGTGGGGAGGACATGTGAGCTTGGTCTGGCCTTCCCTGACAAAACACTTTCATCAGGGTATGAATACACACACACACACACACACACACACACACACACAAAAAAGGGGTGTTACCAATGTTTGTCCTACTCAGAGTAGACCCATTGAAATGAATATACATGATTAACTTTGGTTCATTGAGTGGGATTCAATGAACTTGTTGCATACATGGATGCAACAATCCCTCATGTGATGGGACTTCCCCACCTCCTCATTTAATGTGCCCCCTAAATCTGTGAGAACTCACTGTCCAAAGGGTCATGATAACCAGGATGGACTTCAATTACACACTCAGCATGGTGTCATTTCTGAAGAGTACGCACACATGAAACTTCCTCTTATTTGTTCATTTCACTTACGAATTTCTTCCTACGAAACAACTATAAGAAATAAATAAAGTCTTTCATATCTGAAAACAATCAAAAACAATCCTATATATAAAAACAATTTCAAATCCAATACAGATACAGACTGTGAAAAAGTTCTCTGCTTAAGTGGCTGGTTCAGGAAGAAAGGTATTCAAAAGCACCAAAAGGTATGATATATAACTGATTGTTGTTGTTTAGTCGTTTAGACGTGTCCGACTCTTCGTGATCCCATGGACCAGAGCACGTCAGGCACTCCTGTCTTCCACTGCCTCCCGCAGTTTGGTCAAACTCATGCTGGTAGCTTCGAGAACACTGTCCAACCATCTCGTCCTCTGTCGTCTCCTTCTCCTTCTGCCCTCCATCTTCCCCAGCATCTGGGTCTTTTCCAGGGAGTCTCCTCTTCTCATGAGGTGGCCAAAGTATTGGAGCCTCAGCTTCAGGATTTGTCCTTCCAGTGAGCACTCAGGGCTGATTTCCTTAAGAATGGATAGGTTTGATCTTCTTGCAGTCCATGGGACTCTCAAGAGTCCATAATTCAAAAGCATCAAGTTCCATATTGAAGGTGCCACCACGCTAAAGGCCCTGGGTTCATAAGGAACCCTCCCTGCAGAGTGCATTGGCTGGTTGGATGTATAATGGACACCAACATGTACACATGACAAAATAATAATAATAATAATAAATAAATAAATAAATTATTATTTATACCCCGCCCATCTTATTTCCCCAGCCACTCTGGGCGGCTTCCAACAAAACACTAAAATACATTAACCTATAAAACATTAATACAAAGAATTATTGGAAGAAGAGAACAACCAACTTAAATTGAAAAAATATGACATACTTAAACAAATGGGCATAAGTTGGTTACCATAGCATCAGCTAAATGAAATTTTTAAGGAAGGGAAAAAAATAATAGATGGATTTGATACTAAATTATTAGATTTTGAAAGTGAATTGCTATTAAATAATAAAAATCTCTCAAAAATGTATGTTATTATAAGATTGGAATCTAAAAGATGAAGAAGTTAAAGAGGTGATGGTTAAATGGGCCCAAGATTTTGGTTATCCACTAGAACTGGAGAAATGGGAAAACCTTTGGGGAAAAGATATGAAATTCACAGCATGCTAACTGATTAAAGAAAATATTATGAAGGTGGCTTACAGGTGGTATTCGAGCCCATCAAAATTGGCAAAAAAAAAAAAAGTATTAAGTGTTGGCGGTGTTATCATGAAAATGGAAACCTTTTCCACATGTGGTGAATGTGTCCAAAAAAAATTCTTTTTGGGTCACAATTTATGAAGAATTAAAGAAAATGATAAAATACACATTTCCTAAAAAAACAGAATTATTTTTATTAGGTATCTTTATAACAAATATCCCAGAAATTAATAAAAGAGTATTTCTTTATGCAATTACGGCTGCCAGGATTCTGATAGCAAAGTACTGGAAAAGTAATGTAATACTGACAAATGAAGAATGGCACCTAAAGTTATGTGAGTATCTTGAGTTGGCAAAATCAACAGGAGTAATAAGAAATCAATCTGGAGACAATATCAGAAAAGAATGGGATGTTTTTAAAAATTATGGTTCCAACGATCACAATTGGTTGAGCACAGACTAAATTCCACAGAGATAACAGAACAGTTCTCCACCATGTTAAAATGGATGCAGAAATTTTAAGATATGAAAAATTAAGAACCGCATGGAGGCAGAAGGAAGTCATCAAATAAATTACGGGAATGAAACCAGAGATTAGACATAGATAAGAAAGTGAGAGTCGCAAGGAAAAAATATAAGGTGATGTGAAAAGAATCTCATATTGAAATATGTGTTCATAATTAATGACAATGACGGTTTGCATTCCTTAAATTACTGTATGTACTTGACAAGATGATTTGTTGAATGCTCTTTTTTATTCTTTTTTCTTTCTATTTTTCCTTCCTTTTTCTTTTTTATTGTATAATAGATCAATGTGTTTCAATGTGTTTTATTATGTGTAACTTTTAATGTATAAAGCTTAAAAAAAAGAAAAAAGGAAAAGAAAGAAATGAAATCTCTCCGTTACAAGAATGCACTTCAAAGCTTTACTGCAGAACAGTCTTCAATTCTAGTTACAATAAGTAATCCACACATTTATGTCTTGCCAGTAGTTTGGTCATAACATCTGCAAGCATATCTACAGTTGGAGTATACTGAATTTTTTTACTACTGTGGGTTAAAGCCTCAGCGCCTAGGACTTGCCGATCGAAAGGTCGGCGGTTCGAATCCCTGCGGCGGGGTGCGCTCCCGCTGCTCGGTCCCAGCGCCTGCTAACCTAGCAGTTCAAAAGCACCTCCGGGTGCAAGTAGATAAATAGGGACCGCTTACCAGCGGGAAGGTAAACGGCGTTTCCGTGTGCGGCTCTGGCTCGCCAGATGCAGCTTTGTCACGCTGGCCACGTGACCCGGAAGTGTCTCCGGACAGCGCTGGCCCCTGGCCTCTTAAGTGAGATGGGTGCACAACCCAAGAGTCTGTCAAGACTGGCCCGTACGGGCAGGGGTACCTTTACCTTTAATCACGTCCGTCCTTTACATGATGAAATTTGATGTCTATATGTGTTGTCCTTTTGCTAATCTTTTCAGATTCTGCCATACTTATACGAGCTGGATAATCCTCAGATATTGTGACAGCTTTCTGCATGTCCAAATTCATTTCAAATAATATTTGCTTAAACCAGATTCTCTCATTAAAAGCTGTAGATAAACTAATATATTCAGCTTCAAAAGTTGAAACAGACACAATATTCTGCTTACTGCAATATTGTTCAACTGTAGCTTTATAGTAAAGAAATAAAATAAAAAAATTCCTTCCAGTAGCACCTTAGAGACCAACTAAGTTTGTTATTGGTATGAGCTTTCGACTATGGCAGACCAACACAGCTACCTACCTGTAACTAGTAAAGAAATAGTGTGTCATAAGTGGATTTACAATCACTAAGATCTGGTGCCTAGTCTGCATCAGCATATACCTCCAGTTCACCTGAACCTTGTGCTGACAATTTCAGCTTGTAAGCAATAGTACCTTTAAGATACCTGATAATTCTCTTTATTGAATACCAGTCTTGTTCTGTGGGACTCTGTGCTGGAGCTGATCCTGAGCTGGGTGTCTGCCCAGACCCTGGAGACTGTTCTCAGGCAACCCCTCTCATGGAAAAGAAGAGTTGCACCACTATCTTGAATATGGGATTGTGGATATGACTGGAGTGGGGGCAGGGGGTGGGAAGGAGTCAAACGGACATGGGAATTTTGGATTCTGCCAACCTGAGACCCAAACTCTTGTGCTACATTCTGCAATCTGGACTTACAAATACCCAGTATTGGGAACTAATGATCAGAACATCTAGGTCAGGAAGTCTGTGTTTCAAGGCTCTGTGTCATGAGATTCTGCTGTGTATGGGACATTGGAGAAGCTGTATCTTGGGATGGCAGGAGTTATCTGGACAGTTGGTTTCATTCAGCTGGAGGCAGTAAAGAAGTTGACTGGGACTCTGTGAGTCCTTCTGTTGGGATACTGCCAGGGAGACATAGGCCATCACTGCCTCCTCGCCGACTCCGGACTCCGGACGTCCATCGACCTCCCGTAGATACAGTATCAGCAATTAGCGACATGAGCTCCAGAAAATAGCCTTCCACATTCCAGAACTGATGCACGCTCTATCAGCAGATAATGCACAGCGAAAGTTGCACTCAGGAGAGCATTATTTAGAAAGTTTATTCAGCGTTGGTCAGAACAAAGAAAAACATGACTGCTTGCTAGCGTGTTCTGGCGCAGAGAGAGAGAGAAACGAAAGCAACAGAAAACACAAACATCCTGTGAACAGGAAATACGCAGGCTGTGACTCACAAAGCCTGCTCCCTTTTACGGTGGAACGGAAATATCCTAACACCTTCTAGGTACAGGGGAATTTCATCTGACCCCTGTCTCCTCTAGTGACAAGACCTCCTTCACCCCATAGGGATAGCATCCTGGAAAGTTGGTTTAGATGCATACCATCTTGACAGCTCATTCAAGAGCACCTCTTTATTTTCTTGGCATTCCAACACCTTCATGATGATTTTTTTTAATAAAAGAAAATTTGTGAATTGCTGCAGAAATTTGGAGAACTGGATTTAGGATTGAAAAAATGAGAAGCTGAGAGAAACAAAATTGACAGATCCTTCTATGCCCTCCCCCCACATTTTGCAGCCATTCAGCATCATTCTAAGACATGCTAAACATGCTGCTAAACATGTAGCTCAAGATCTAATTCTGTATTGGATTTGGGCCAGAAGAAAATATGAGGCCAGACAGGTTAAAAAGAAATGAATGGATTCCTTTTATTTTATTTTTCATCCAATAGAGGGAAGTAGTAGCAGATGTAGAAATGGATCTCAAAATGAGAAAAGGTCGGTACAGGGCTTATTCAAATGGTGGAATAAGCAAGCAAAGCAGAGAAGATTTTTGTTGGCTGTATTGGGATAAATGCTTCCCTCTCTGTATTGCTGTCCTGATTGCTCTGTCCACGTGTCTGATGGTGGAAGGAAGATGCCAACAGAGTGTACTGGGACTGATGGGCTTCATTCCTCACGCATTCCCCTGTTTAATGTCATCTGCAGTGGAGGGAAAAGCATAAGAATCTCATTTGGCCAAGCATTTAACCAGAAATGGCCCAAGATGTTTTAGGGGTCAGAGACAGAACAAACATATAGTGACCAGCCACCCCATAAGCCAGAGAATTTACAGTTTGTCCCCCTTTCATGTCCTTCTCCCAACTCTATCAGCCCAGGTTGGGGACCCCTCATCCTGCAGATTGGGAGTCCAGTCCTCCATTCCGCTAGCTCTTTTGTTTGATGCAGCTGCCAGTGTTAGAGACTAAATCATGTCCTGACTATGGGTCTACACAATGGCATCTGGGTTGGACACAGAAGAAATATGGGTGCTGGACTAGAGAGGCCTTTTGTGGTTTCCTCCTTTTGAAAGAGCATCTCCACTACCATCATTCAGCCCGGACACTGAGATCCAGCGCCAAGGGCCTTCTGGCGGTTCCCTCATTGCGAGAAGTGAGGCTACAGGGAACCAGACAGAGGGCCTTCTCGGTAGTGGTGCCTGCCCTGTGGAACGCCCTCCCATCAGATGTCAAAGAGATAAAGAATTACCTGACGTTCAGAAGACATCTTAAGGCAGCCCTGTTCAGGGAAGTTTTTAATATGTAACACTGTACTGTTTTTAACACTTGATTGGGAGCCGCCCAGAGTGGCTGGGGAAACTCAGCAAGATGGGCGGGGTATAAATAAATTATTATTATTATTATTATTATTATTATTATTATTATTATTATTATTATTATTCGATCTGCTTCACATGTAGGGTTGGTGAGAGGCAATCACTATTCATACTTTACCTGTACTGCAGGGGGTGCTGTACTTTGCAATGGCACTGTCACCTGGAAATACAATGAAAGATGGTCAGGAAAGACTCTGGCTCCTCCAACTTCCTGCATCAGTGACCAGATTTTTGGTCTAGTGGATTTTTTCAGTGGGTTGGCTTTAGAACATTTAGAACTATTACTTTTGTATGGCCATGTGGTCACGAAGAGTTGGACATGACTAAACAACAAAAACAACATGGCGGATTTACAGGTTTTTTGGGGGAAGGCAGTTTGAGAGCTAACTAAGAAGCGTGAGATGAACCTTGACGACAATACTGTTGTGGGTTCGGAAGGTCAGCCTGAGTCTTTTCCAAATCTTAGGGTCCTGTACCCAGTGGGAGTTAGACTCTAATAGAGGATTATATTGCTAAACTAGTCAGACAAGTCTGTTTTTAAAACAATGACTTAGCTGGCCACTTAAGTGTCCTCCTTAGCATCCCAAAAGAATGAGGCAGGTTGTGAGAGATACAACTAACTGACCGTGCCCTCTGGGTGGACTTCACCTAGGTAAGAGAACAGTAGCCAGTATGGTGTTTGTGAACTGGGCTGGAAGCCAGCTGGAAGATGGAGAAACAGAGATATGCTTGCTCTGTGCTGGATCCCAAGCTATGAGTGATGGAGAAGCAATATTTTTTGGGGGGTGGGGGGGATTAATGTTGTGAGCCCCTCCATCTTAGGCTTAGGTTGTATATATGTGTGTAAGGAAAACAACATATCCTAAAGAAACCACAGCCTGCGCTGGCCTTCATTCCAAGGTAACTGAACCCTGGAGAAGTGGTTGGAACCCCTGTAATCTCTCACTGCTCAGAGTTTGGGTGGCTTGTAATGCTACTACAGTGGTGCCCCGCAAGACGAACGCCTCGCAAGACGGAAAACCCGCTAGACGAAAGGGTTTTCCGTTTTGGAGGCGCTTCGCAAAACGAATTTCCCTATGGGGTTGCTTCGCAAGACAAAAAAATCTTGCGAGTCCCCACGGGTTTTTTCCCCTTCCCCCCTTTTCCTAAGCCGCTAAGCCGCTTAACAGCTGATCCACTGATAAGCCGCTTAACAGCTGATCGCTAGAAGCCGCTAGACCGCTGTAGCGCTAATCCGCTAAGCTGTCAATGGGCTTGCTTCGCAAGACAAAAAAACCTGTAGACGAAGAGAATCGCAGAACGGATTCTTTTCGTCTTGCGAGGCACCACTGTATATACTGAGCAGTTCTGCAGTACCAGAGCCCATTCTTACCTGTTTCATAGTAATCGTAGACTTTCACCAGGGCAGGCTTCAGGTGCTGGACAGGGACATCCTGCTCCACCGTGAAGGATAGGCTCTGGGTCACATTGTCCACCTGTGGGCAAGCCGGTTGGGTGAGCTGTTATAAGCCATCACACACCCAGCAAAGCAAGACCTCGCAAGAATGTGTCATCAGGCAGGCAGAGGGTTCTAGTTGTTGGCATTCCCCAAAGGATGCACTTCTTGCTTTCCCATCTCCTCACTCACCTTTTCCAAATACAAAAGGACGTGGCTGGTGCTCACTTCTGTTCGCTTGACCTGTGCTCTACCCATTAGCTGGAGGTGGGGATTGGGGGGAGAGAGAGAGAAGAGAGAGATTTATTATTATCGAGTAATTGTGACAAGCCACCATCCTTGCTTCTGCCTGAAGCCCCAAGGAGTGTAAATATTGTATTCAACATACAGTGGTGCCCCGCAAGACGAACGCCACGCAAGACGGAAAACCCGCTAGACGAAAGGGTTTTCCGTTTTGGAGGCACTTCGCAAAACGAATTTCCCCATGGGCTTGCTTTGCAAGACGAAAATATCTTGCGAGTTCCTGCGGGTTTTCCCCCCCCTTTCCCCCCTTTTCCTAAGCCGCTAAGCCGCTTATTAGCTGATCCGCTGATAAGCCGCTTAACAGCTGATCGCTAAAAGCCGCTAAACCGCTAATAGCGCTAATCTGCTAAGCCGTCAATGGGCTTGCTTCGCAAGACGAAAAAACCGCTATACGAAGAGCCTCACGGAACGGATTAATTTCGTCTTGCGAGGCACCACTGTAGTGCTAAATCAATCTCCAGCTCCTTGAAAGATTCCATCAACAGTGTCTCCAAACAATTTTACACATCACCTGGGAAGACAGGTGAACTAATGCCAACATCATCAATATCACCAACAAAATGCAGCACTCAAATCCAAAAAATACAAAGAAATACATAAGTAAAAGCAGAGAGGCCATCAATAAAACATTTGATAAATATCAATAAATAACGAAACAGAGCAATGTGATGAATCTTGTGAGCCTGTGAATGCCTGCCTAAATAGATAGGTCTTTAAGGAGGTGTTTACATCACTTGGGAAGACAGGTGAACTAATGCCAGTGTACTGGATGAAGCAAAGATCACCATTGCCGAAGCAATGATTCTTCAACATCAACTTCGTTGGACTGGTCATGTTATGTGGATGCCTGATTATCATCTTCCAAAGCAACTACTCTATTCCGAACTTAAAAATGGAAAGCGTAATGTTGGTGGTCAACAAAAGAGGTTCAAAGACTCAAAGCAAATCTAAAAAAAGTCATATAAACACTGACAACTGGGAAACACTGGCCTGAGAGCGCTCCAGTTGGAGAACAGCCTTTACCAAAGGTGTCATAGGTTTTGAAGACGCTTGAAGTCAGGACAAAGGGAAGAAACGTGCTAAGAGGAAGGCATGTTTAGCAAACCCTCACCATGATCAATTCCTGTCCAGAAACCTATGTCCCCACTGTGGAAGGACGTGTGGATCCAGAATTGGCCTCCACAGTCACTTACGGACTCGCTTTTAAAACCGTGTTTATGGAAGACAATCTTACTCGGCTACGAGTGATCACCAAAGAAGAAAGAAATCAGGTGCCTGTCAGTGCAAGGATTACTGTTAGTGCTTCTGGCCAGAATGGCTATGCTTTGTGTCCATGGCTTTGGGCAAAATGTTTCTGAATACCAGTTGCTGGAAGCCACATCAGAGGAGGGTGCTCTTGTGGTTGGGTCCTGCTTGCAGATTTCCCACAGACATCTGGTTGGCCACTGTGAGGGCAGTGAACAGTACACCTCCTTCAGGCAACCCAAGTACCCTTTACTGGCATCGCATAAGAACATTCAGAATACATTCAGAATAGATAAGCCAGTGCAATCTCCAACGGCACATTCACCCGCCAAAGGGCAGAAGGGGCAAGCAATCCACCTCATCTCTGAGGGTTTCCAGCAAGGGCAGGATCCTGTAGCATACTTTGGTGACAAAAAAATCAAATAGAGGAACTTAGCTACTGTCCTGTTCTCTCCCCTGTAATAAGAAGCGCATGACCTCCGTCGCTGGTTTCCATGTTGGAATATATGGATGGTCTAGAAATGGTCATCATACATTTTACAGTTAAGGCCGTGTGAGCTAGAGTTTCCACCAGGTGGGCATCGCATGGGCAGATCCTATCTCCTTCTGCCAAACCCACAAACCTACCCCAAAAGAGGTTAGGATTAGAACTGAACCTAGCCAGCGAAAAGGCCCTTCTTTCTTGCGGGTTAAACAAAAATTGTAAATAATTAAGATTAAATTCCCTGTGAGGAGAATCAGAACTGACAGGGTTAAACAGTTCTGAGTGACGTCTCACATTCTGAGGCGTGGCTATGTTCACAGAGGGGAGTGTTTCTCTGTGTGTCTTTTTCCTTTCGCTTTTGCGGAGAAGCGGCGAGAATGCCAGCCAATTGCCGGGCTGAATTTACGATGTTATTCTACTGATTAAAGGCTATTGGAGATAAGAGAAAAGCCTGCTTTGCAGTCTGAGTTATTCCCACACAAGCAACAGTGTTTCACCGCTGTGTAAGCTCTGCTAAGAGGGCCAAAGAGGCTGGAAGAGGTTTTTACCGGCACGGACAGCAGTGACGCAGCTAAGAAGAGTGCTGGGCGCCATCTTGGCCCCCATATTCCCTTTAGTCAACTCCTGCGGCCAAGCTGGTGCCAAATGTATTGCTCTGCTTTCCATTGAACCACACCAGCGAGGCCAAGAGGGGCTCTTGTCTTCTGGGCAGCCCAGGATCTCTATACACACTGCCCAGGCTTGCGCCTCAGGAAGATCACTTTGGTGCTGCTAATGCAGGGATCAGCAAACTTACCGCGCCTCAGGCCGGTGTCTCCAGCGCCGATCGCGTAGCAGGCCGGAGGGCGGGGGAGCACGTGCCCATACGCTTGCACACACGCTATTTCTGGCGCACTTCCGGGTTGGAGGAGCACCGGAAATAGCCCGTGCACCAGCCTCCTTCGACCCGGATGTGGACCACAAATAACGCTTGTGCATGTGCAAGTAACGCTTGCGCATGCGCACAAGCTATTTCCGGTGCTCCTCTGACCCGGAAGTGGGCAGCAGCGCAGTGCAGCGGGTAAGAGCAGGTGGCAGCAGTGAGCGGCGGGGGACAAGTCCCTCAGACCTTAATTTGGGGACCCCTGTGCTAATGCAACTGTTTGACTTCATCCCCGGAGGCGCACTGCATTGTCTCTCAAGTCAGATGCCAACAACAACATAGCCAAGGGGGTTTTGGGGGTGGGGGCACTGCCACACAAACGGCCTTACCTGTCTTACAGACGATTTTACCGGGATGAATCCTGAGAGCATCTTCACATCAAGAATCACCATGTTAGAGGTCGGCCACTTGCCAATGTAACTGAGAGATCCAAGAGGGAAAGGAAAGAATTCTCACACCAGAACTCCAATGCTTGTCATTCCTGACCACCAGACCTCCCACAGCCACCCAATGTGGATTCTAACACTGTCATACCTCATGTTATGTTTGCTTCAGGTTGCGCGTTTTCAGGGATCAGCTCCTGCAGCCAATCGGAAACTGCGCCTTGGTTTTCGAACGTTTTCAGAAGTCAAACAGACTTCCAGAACAGATTCCATTCGAGAACTAAGGTACGACTGTATGTGTTTTTCTCATGTTATTTTCAACGAAGTGTGCATTTATAGCCACATTTTATCCTACGACACGCAGTTTTGCACACATTACTTGGCTGAAGAACCGGATTACAAAAATTAGGAGAAGGATGAATTCCTAAGGATGGCTGTGCTTTGGTTCAAAATTTGGTTTGATAAGTGACCTTTATTTCTCGTTGAATGCCTCTAAATCCAAACTGAATTATATTTCTCCCCATCCCTAATTATGGTTAAAACCAATGATGATATTTCCTCCAAAGGATGGCGTGGGAGAGCTTTATATTAATGATATCGGGAACTTTGGAACTCCCCGACTATTGATATCAGACAGGTGCTTTTATTATACTCTTGTTGCCACTTGAGAAAAACATTTTTTGTTTAGACAAGCCCATGTAGATGTGTAGATAGTTGATGATTAATCTGTTTTTAATGTGATTTTTACTTTTTAAGTGTAAAATGAATTAGAGGAATTATTAATTCCTCTAATTGATAATTTTATCATTTTTGTAAATGGCTTTGAGGTTTCATTTAGTGGGGGGGTTTTTACGATCCAACAGTACATATACAGTGGTACCTCTGGATGCGAACGGGATCTGTTCCAGAACCCCGTTCGCACCCTGAGTAGAACATAAGACGCGTCTGCACGGGTCGTGTTTCGCCACTTCTGCACATGTGCGTGACGTCATTTTGAGTGTCTGCGCATGTGCAAGCGGTGAAACCCGGAAGTAACGCGTTCCGTTACTTCCGGAGCGCCATGGAGCATAAACTGAAAACGCTCAACCTGAAGCATATTTAACCCGAGGTATGACTGTACTGTAAAGATATAGATATAGATTTCCACCATGGTTTGCCCCACAGTGTTTGTAGGGGCTTAGATGGAGCCTGTTCCAAATGGCTGGTTTATTATTAAGGATATTTTTAAACTACGCTTCATCCTTATGAATAACTGGCCTTGTGTAATTGCTAGGACTCCACTAACTACCCCAGAACATAGTACAACAACACAACTCGATTATCAATTTGTAAGACAGTTCAAGAAGCAGAGCAAAGTATCAACCAAACCAAGGACCAGAGATGCTGTGCTCCTGTACAGATGCAGCTAGCTAACCAGCCTGGGCTTTGTGAAGGGATTACCTGACATTTACAGCAACGTCAAATGTTTTGTGAGCTTTGGGTCCAACACAAGACTCAGGGATTGTGTACACGTCCAGCTTGAAAGGCGAGTCCTCTGGGCGCGGATGCACGTTATACTTCAAGGTGGTCTGGAAGGGAAACAGCACTCAGGTATGTGAGACGTTTCTGGCAGCAGGACACCCTGGAGGTTTTTAAACAGTTGGGTGGTCATCTGTCATGGATCATAGAATTGCAGAGTGGGAAGGGACCGCAAGGGTCATCTAATTCAACCCCCTGCAATGCAGGAAACTCGGCTAAATGCTGAAGATGCTTTAGTTGAGATTCCTGCATTGCAGAGGGTTGGACCAGAGAACCCTTGGGATCTCTTGCAACCCAACAATTCTATGATCTGGTGGCAGAAAATTCTTAAAAGTAGAAGGGTGAGCAAATGATTGGGAGTTGCTGCACCATTAAACTTCAGATAACAGATTTGGACAACATCACGGATTGGAATGGAGCAAGAGGAAGCTGCGCTGATAAAAAGACAGTTGGAAAAGTGTATACTAATAAAGCTGTATTCGAGGGATGAAAGTATATGATGTTTGACATGATCGAGAATCCTGGACTCAGGGACAGAGAATTATAAAGCGTTAAAATCGAGATGTGGAAAATATGGAAACAACAAGGAGAGGTAGGACTGAGATGTGGAGATATGCTTCAGAGATCCAGACCGTGGGGAACTCCAAAAAATTAATAATTATAATCTGGATTATAATTTGGTTTTTTTATTTTAGTTTTTTATTTGGAGTATTATGATTGGCTGTATTAATTGGATGATTTTTTAAAAAAAGTAGAAGGGTGAGCTAAGCAGAGAGGGTACGCTCTGCTTTAGCCAGGAACTCTCTTCCCTCGTATGACTTGGGACTACATGCTGGCTTGGAAACCATCTGTCAGTGACCGTGCTGTGGTGGGCTGCACTGAGGAGGAATGGTGGGAGCCACCCCTTCCCTCTGATCCTGAATCTTCCCAGGAAAAGGAGGACAACGTAGATTTGGAACAGTGGTTTGCAGAGGGGCACAGTTCAGAAGGCAGAAGCTGGGAAATACTGAATGTGGAACAGCTAGAAGAAGAAGAAACACTGGGGGTGGGGAGAGGGTCAACAGATTCACAGTTGTTGGACAGCATTCCTCCACCGCCCTCCCCAAGGTCGAGAACAGCTCAGACAGTCTCAGAACAGAAAGCACAGAGGGTATAAGCTCAGATTACACGTAGGAGTGACATAGATTAATTGGGACGGAGGGGGGAGTGAGCCTTAATTGGGAGCACCGCCATTCTAGTGAGACACAATCTTTGTCTCTCACTGTGATTATTAAAGAATCTAACTGGTAAGATGTTCCTTTCGTCTGATCTGCCACAGGGAAGGAAGCTGATTCCTTGAAGCCTGAAACCATCACACGTTTTGTCTCTCCCATGTACCCTGCCTGGGCACTTACTCACCTGGATATAGACACAGCGATCTCCTGTCGCCTCAACATTGTAGTCTCCTGGCACTTGGGGCAGAGATCGGCACTGAAGAAGCAGGCGGTTGGTGTTGTCCACATGGAAAGTTCCCATGGCATTCGCTCCGGAGTGCACAGACAAGTCTGTGCCTGTGCTACTTCTGGAGTAGGTTAAAGCCCCATACAGAGAGAGGGCCTGGAGTGCCACCACAGTGTCCTGCAACAGAGACCACGAGGAGGGGCGTGTGAGCCATATGTCCTTCTCTGGAAGAGGACAGCCCTCCCTTTGAAGGGCTTCCTGGTCCAAGATATTGGCCCAGATTCAACATTCTCCAGCTGTACTTATATAAACAGTACAGCATGGTTAAACTCCCTTTCCTTAAAAAAAACATCCAAGGACTTGCTCACCAATTTATTGACAGCTACACGCATTGTGATAGGGGCAAGTGGAAGGGGCAAGCAGAATATAAAATGGAAGAATGGTATAAAGAGGTGTGGGAAATAGCTAACGGTAAAGGGTAAAGGGACCGCTGACCATTAGGTCCAGTCATGACCGACTCTGGGGTTGCGGCGCTCATCTCGCTTTATTGGCTGAGGGAGCCGGTGTACAGCTTCCGGGTCATGTGGCCAGCCTGACTAAGCCACTTCTGGCCAACCAGAGCAGTGGATGGAAACGCCGTTTACCTTCGCGCCGGAGTGGTACCTATTTATCTACTTGCACTTTGACGTGCTTTTGAACTGCTAGGAAGGCAGGAGCCGGGACTGAGCAACGGGAGCTCACCCCACCGTGGGGACTCGAACTGCCGACCTTCTGATCGGCAAGTCCTAGGCTCTGTGGTTTAACCCACAGCGCCACCCGCGTCCCTCATGGGATATAGCTATTAATGATAAATTAACATGTGACTACGGTAAGATGGGGAATTATGGTGAGAATATGGAGTCTGAGTAGCTTGTATCTAGAGCCAAGGAACCTAAACTTCAGCAACATTTTCAACTTTCTCTGACCTTTATTTTTCTCTAGGCCTACGTCTTTCCGAGGAGTTTTTGCCCTGATGGGACTCCTTGAATCTAATGAACCAAAACAGCCTGACTCTGTCCCTCCCAACATCCTCCTCTCCTGGGTCCCCGGAAAGGAGGGAGGAACTTTACCTGAGTAGAAGAGAATCCGCCAGTGGGGTTCTGTTGCTTGACGAGCCACTTGACAATGCGGGCACATTTCGCCAGGTCTTCCTGCGATGGCGCCGGCTGCTTGGTCAGGTACGCTAGAAGGACGTAGGCTGTCATCTCCACCTCTGCGGAAGGCGCACGGGGCAAGCGATGGAATGGAAGGTCAGCGTCCGCCTCTTGCTTTCCAGGCCGCTGCCAGTGAAGAGAGCCATCAGCTTCAGAAAGGGAGAGATTAATTAGCATGCGAGTCAGACGATCCTGGCACCAGTACAGGCATTTTAATAAACGAGGCTTACCAGTGGCTCCAAAAGCATTTTCTAAAACAGGTATCAAACTAATATAAGGCTGCACTCCTTCAGATAACCAGGCAGAGGGTCTTCTTGGTAGTGGCACCTGCCCTGTGGAACGCCCTCCCACCAGATGTCAAAGAGAAAAACAACTACCAGACTTTTAGAAGACATCTGAAGGCAGCCCTGTTTAGGGAAGCTTTTAATGTTTGATGTATTACAGTATTTTAATATTTTTTTGGAAGCCGCCCAGAGTGGCTGGGTATAAATAATAAATTATTATTATTATTATTATTATTATTATTATTATTATTATTATTATAGGCAAAGATGTTGCCTCTCACCTTCTGCCACAGCTTCCCCATCCAGCAAACGCAGCATCTCCTGTTTCTTGTCCTCTTTCCCCGCCAAGGCAAAGGCGAAAGCCAGCAGGGCTTTGGTGTAAGTGTTGATCTCCTTCGCCTGCGTCGCCGTCTCCAAACAGAACAGGGCGTTGCGCACCACAGAGTGCTGGGGAGAGAAGGAAGGAGAAGCTTCTCTCAAGCCACTGCAGCCATTTCCAGAGACCTGACAGGAGGCTACTGGAGGTGGCCTGAGTGGCAGGATCAGGCCTTCTGGCCGCATATTGCTGGAAAAAGCAAAGTCTCAGCACAACCACTGGAAGTTTGGGTGCAACTCAGTTCATTGAGATGGGTTAGTGTGGGGTAAAAGAAACGAGAAAGAGACCTCCAGAGTCCCAGATTATCCCTGTAACTTCAACCTCTCTGCTGACCTCCCTGCCTCTTTGATGTTTATACTGAAATGTCTTAAGTTGCATCCTGTTTACAACTTCCTCCTGCTCATCTCACTTCTCTCTTGGACCTAAAGGTGAGAGGGATCTATCTTTTTTTTTAAAAAAAAAATTATTAAGGTTTTGAAAGGTTAAAAAATTAAAGAAAAAGAAAAAGGAAAAAAACAAAAAAACCCCAAAATATAGAGAAATAAAAAACAATTAAGAAAAAACAACAAATCAATCCTTCCATAACTTATCTTTCATTTGCTTGTTTCCTTGACCTCCTCACACCTCCCTTTTTTGTATTCTAGTTCAATTAGCTATTTCAGCAAATCCTTTCCATCTTTGTTTTTATCCTAATAATTTATCTTAATATAATGTAGCTTTACATTCTTACCAATAAACAATCTATTTTTACTTAATCTTTTATAACATTTCTGCTAAAACCACGTAACTTCATTCCAACATCCTTCTAACATTCCTTAATTTTACAATGTTTCTGTAAATAAACTTTAAATTTCTTCCAATCTACTTCCACCGACTCTTCTCCCTGGTCTCGGATTCTGCCAAAGGTGAGAGGGATCTATCTTCCCAGTTAGAAAGCATGGCTGTCTTTGTCTTCTCTGCATTAGTTAGGTTAGAACTGGAAACCTTTTCTACCCAAGGTGTGTATAATAAGCCACTTTATTACTTTTATCATCATCATCATCATCATCATTTATTATTTATACCCCAACCATCTGGCTGGGTTTCCCCAGCCACTCTATGTGGCTCCCAGCAGCATATTAAAAACACGATAAAAAATCAAGCATTAAAAACTTCCCTAAACAGTGCTGTCTTCTGATGTCTTCTAAAAGTCAGAGAGTTGTTTATCTCCTTGACATCTGATGGGAAGGCATTCCACAGGGCGGGCGCCACTACTGAGAAGGCCCTCTGCCTGGTTGCCTGTAACTTTGCTTCTCACAGGGAGGGAACCGCCAGAAGGCCCTCGGAGCTGGACCTCAGTGTCCGGGCAGAACAATGGGGGTGGAGATGCTCCTCTAGAACAGTGTTTCCCAACCTTTTTTGGGCAAAGGCACACTTGTTTCATGAAAAAAATCTCGAGGCACACCACCATTGGAAAATGTTAAAAAATTTAACTCTGTGCCTATATTGACTACCATATTTTTCGCCCCATAGGACGCACCGCCCCATAAGACGCACCTAATTTTTTGGGGGGAGAATAAAGAAAAAAAAATTTTCCCCTCCCCAGGCACGGGGCAGGCGCGGGGGAAGCCCAAGCTTCCCCCGACCCCAGCCCCCAGAACAGCCTGATATCCGCAAGCCTAGGGAGCCACACTGGTCTCCCCAGGCTTGCGGAGAGGTGCGTGAAGCCCGGGGGCGCTCTTCAGCGCGCACCAGGCTTCGGGATGCAGGCAGCTCTGCGCTACCCTCCAGAGCCCCGTGCGGCTTCGCGCTGGGATCCGGGGGGTGGTGCGGAGCTGCAAGAAGCCCTGGAGCGCAGGCAGCTTCGCGCCACCCTCCGGAGCCCCGCGCGGCTTCGCGCCGGGATCCGGGGGGTGGCGCGGAGCTGCAAGAAGCCCTGGAGCGCAGGCAGCTCCGCACCACCCTCCGCAGCCCCGCGCGGCTTCGCGCCGGGATCCGGGGGGTGGCGCGGAGCTGCAAGAAGCCCTGGAGCGCAGGCAGCTTCGCACCACCCTCCGGAGCCCCGCGCGGCTTCGCGCCGGGATCCGGGGGGTGGCGCGGAGCTGCAAGAAGCCCTGGAGCGCAGGCAGCTCCGCACCACCCTCCGCAGCCCCGCGCGGCTTCGCGCCGGGATCCGGGGGGTGGCGCGGAGCTGCAAGAAGCCCTGGAGCGCAGGCAGCTTCGCACCACCCTCCGGAGCCCCGCGCGGCTTCGCGCCAGGATCCAGAGGGTGGTGCAGAGCTGCAGGAAGCCCTGGAGCCCAGGTAGCTCCGCGCCACCCTCCGGAGCCCCGCGCGGCTTCGCGCCGGGATCCGGGGGGTGGCGCGGAGCTGCAAGAAGCCCTGGAGCGCAGGCAGCTCCGCACCACCCTCCGCAGCCCCGCGCGGCTTCGCGCCGGGATCCGGGGGGTGGCGCGGAGCTGCAAGAAGCCCTGGAGCCCAGGTAGCTCCGCGCCACCCTCCGGAGCCTCCTCCAAAGGGCGCTCCGCGCTGCAGGCTGCCGCCCGCAAGCCTTGCGCGCGGGGGGGGGGAGTTCCCCCAGGCGCCCAAGGCTTGCGGACAGCTGCGCGAAGCACGGGGCGTCTTCCAAAGGGCGCCCCGCGCTCCGCGCTGCAGGCTGCCGCCCGCAAGCCTTGCGCGCGGGGGGGGGGAGTTCCCTCTCCCGCCTCCCTCCCGCGGCACACCAGGCAAGGTCTCACGGCACACTGGTGTGCCGCGGAACACCGGTTGGGAAACACTGCTCTAGAAGCATCTCTTTGTGTGTGACTGGAACAGGGGAAAATCTACTTTTCTGGCCAAATTCACAAGCCATATATACTGTACTCTCAGCACGCCAAGGAGCTCGAATAGGGAATTGGGCTCAGTTTCAGTAACATCCCTCTCAAAAGGGTTCGTAAGAGCATGCTGGACCAGGACAGAGCCCATCTTGCCCAGCATCCTGTTTGTTTTTAAATATACGTATACCGGATTTTTTGCTCTATAAGACGCACCAGACCACAAGACACACCTAGTTTTTGGAGGAGGAAAACAAGAAAAAAAATATTCTGAATCTCAGAAGCCAGAACAGCAAGAGGGATCGCTGCACAGCGAAAGCAGCGATCCCTCTTGCTGTTCTGACTTCTGGGATAGCTGCGCAGCCTGCATTCGCTCCATAAGACGCACACACATTTCCCCTTACTTTTTAGGAGGGAAAAAGAGTCTTATAGAGCACCTTGGTTGTCGAACAAAATCCATCCTGGAACTCCATTTGACTTCTGAAAACGTTGGACAACCAAGGCTCAGCTTCTGATTGGCTGCAGGAGCTTCCTGCACACAACCGTTAGCCTCGGAACCCCATCGGACACAAACCAGAACACTAACAAAATGATCAAGTTACATGGCATTCAGGATCCAAGGTATTACAAATAGGTTAATAGCAACATCTACAGCTATCTATTGGGATGCAGGTAGCGCTGTGGGTTAAAACCACAGAGCCTAGGACTTGCTGATCAGAAAGTTGGCGGTTCGAATCCCCATGACGGGGTGAGCTCCCGTTGTTCAGTCCCTGTTCCTGCCAACCTAGCAGTTCAAAAGCACATCAAAGTGCAAGTAGATAAATAGGTACCGCTCCGGTGGGAAGGTAAACAGCGTTTCTGTGCGCTGCTCTGGTTCGCCAGAAGCAGCTTAGTCATGCTGGCCACATGACCCAGAAGCTGTACGCCAGCTCCCTCGGCCAATAAAGCGAGATGAGCGTCACACCCCCAGAGTCGGTCACGACTGGACCTAATGGTCAGGGGTCCCTTTACCTTTACATCTTTTTTTTTTTTAAAAAAAAAGGTAACATCGACTAATTATTTTGGAAAAACCTTTTCTGAATTAGGCTAAATGGATTCAGGACTTTGGCCCAATAAGAGCTTGATTGGTTATTGGTTCTTTGCTAGAGTGTTTAGCTTCGTGGGAAGTTATCTCAGGCTATAATACTCTCTACCCATCCTGAATGGTTGTCCCTGATGAATTGCAGAAGGAGAAAGATAGCTACTTACAGTGACAGGCAGAGGAATCTCCAGGAAGGCAATGGTGATGTAGGCAGACAGAGTGACCTCATCATCAATCCCGCCCTGTAAGAAAAAAGATGGGAATTGCTCAGCCCCCATGTGGTACAGGAAAGCCCTTTGCCATCTCCAGGGAACTCCCCGCACCCCAAGATCAATCTGTTGTTGTTGTTTAGTCGTTTAGTCGTGTCCGACTCTTCGTGACCCCCTGGACCAGAGCACGCCAGGCACTCCTGTCTTCCACTGCCTCCCGCAGTTTAGTCAAACTCATGCTGGTAGCTTCGAGAACACTGTCCAACCATCTCATCCTCTGTCGTCCCCTTCTCCTTGTGCCCTCCATCTTTCCCAACATCAGGGTCTTTTCCAGGGAGTCCTCTCTTCTCATGAGGTGGCCAACGTATTGGAGCCTCAGCTTCAGGATCTGTCCTTCCAGTGAGCAATCAGGCCTGATTTCCTTAAGAATGGAGAGGTTTGATCTTCTTGCAGTCCATGGGACTCTCAAGAGTCTCCTCCAGCACCATAATTCAAAAGCATCAGTTCTTCAGCGAGATCAATCTACTACTCTCCAAATATTATTCATTATTGATTGCTGAATTTTATATCCCACCCTTCCTCTTCCGATAGATTTATTGCTTTATTGTTTGGCGCCCAGCCACGCTTCCCCCGCGGGCCTCTGCAGCTTCTGTTTACGCAGTGTGGCTTTGGAGCGGTCGTAAAGCAATTAGCAGAATTACACAGCGTCTGTGTGTCGAAAGGGCAGTAAATAAGTCCAGACGTTTCTTCTATCCTAATATCTCTTTATTGGGAACAAAATAGCGTATTTACAAACTCCAACTTCCATCTGATTCAAGCTGCATTTTCTCTGCGTCCTTCTCTCTCAGCTTGCAGCGACTCAACAACCTGCTTTCGCTTTCCACTCAGCTCACAGCATTCCAAGCTGCTTTCGTCACATCCTGGCGTACTTCCCTTGTACACGCCTCCTCTCAGGCTCGAGGCACAGAAGGTTAACCCTTCACTACACCCAACACCCCGTCTTGTCTCACGCCTGAGGGGAGAAGCGACCCTTGGTCGTCCCAAACCCAGACCTTCGCAAAACTCCCCATGTCTTGGGAAGGTGAGTGGCTTTGTGAACCCATCAGCTAGGTTCTTGGCAGAGGGACAATACTTCAGCGCAACTAATCCCTCCTGAACACTCTGGCACACATTCTGAAAGCGAATGTCTAGGTGTTTAGTTCTAGCCTTGAACTGACCTGACTCTGCCAAACACAGGCATGGTTGATTGTCCTCGAAAACACGTATCGGCAGACAATCCACTTCGCAGAGTTCCTGCACCAAGCAAGCATAGAACTCTATTTCTCTGCACACCTCTGAAAGAGCACTGAACTCAGCCTCAGTGGATGCGAGCGCTATAAAACTTTGTTCTTGGACCTCCATCCAACTACTGAGTTCCCAAACTTCACCACTAGGCCAGACACAGACTTGCAATCCTCAAGATTAGCCCAATCCGAGTCCACAAAGCAAGTCAGTTTGACTTCTCCTTGTGCTGGCAACCTAAGACAAAAGTCTTTGGTTTCCTGCAAATACTTCAGAACTCTCTTGATGCCATTCCAGGCTTGCACACTAGGGTTTGAAGCTTCCCTGCTGAGCAGATTGACAGCAAACGCTATATCAGGTCTGCTCCACTGGGATAAGTACAACAAACTCCCTAGGGCTGACTGAAACACTTCAGTATTTTCGAACGCAGCGCATTCTACTTGCTGGCTGTCCTTCACAAAACTAGTCTCCATAGGACTTCTCACTCTTGCACAATCACTCATCCTCATTTTCTGAAGCAATTGCTCGATTTTGCCTTTCTGGCTCAGCAAGAAGCTTCCATCCTGTGCACACTCAACACTGACACCTAGATAGGTTTTTAAAAGATAAGCAGAGGCTTGACAACCATATGTCAGGAGTGCTCTGATGGTGTTTCCTGCTTGGCAGGGGGTTGGACTCGATGGCCCTTGTAGTCTCTTCCAACTCTATGATTCTATGATTCTATGAAAAGATACACTTGAGAGAGGAAGCAGGGAAAGGAGAAAGAACCCACTTTCCTCAGAAGGCACAGTGTCTTGCACTGAGCACTGATTTATTTTTATTTTTATTATTTGCTGTGGCAGAAGCTAAGCTGCACCAGAACTGTTGGAATGCTAAGTTGCAAGATTGTCACTCCAGCAATATCTAGAGCAATCCCCACCCTGAAGGCTCAGGACCAAAAACGGAAATAAAACTCAGCAAAACAGAACAAGTTTCTCCAACTTAACCCCAAGTCCCATTGGCCAACCCAAACAAGCTGAGATGTTTTGCCCTATGATTGTGCTGATGTTTCACCATAGAGTCTCCCTCCAACCCTCTGTACCTTCAGGGCGTTGTTGAGGAGGGTCCCGGTGCTATGGAAGCAGCCGTTCTCTTTCTGCCTGGAAGCCAGAAAGGCCTGAGCGCCGTTGATGTGCTTCTCTTCCACGAAGATGATGGACTTGGTCCGGGCAAAGGATACAAGTGTAAATGCTGTCAGCCTGAAAGTGAGCCCAGAGCAGAGTCGATCAAAGCAAGCAAACAAAACCTGTTGCACAAACTGCAGTATGCTTTTTTGTTCTTAATAATAATAATAATAATTTATACCCCACACATCTGGCTGGGCTTCCCCAGCCACTCTGGGCAGTTTCCAACAAAGTATTAAAATACAGTCATACCTTGGGTTACAGACACTTCAGGTTGCGTTTTTTCAGGTTACGGACCACTGAAACCTAGAACGGGTTACTTCCGGGTTTCAGCAGTTGCGCATGCGCAGAAGCGCTGAATCACAACCCATGTGTGCACAGATGCACAGATGCAGGTTGCGAAAGCTGTGGGTTGTGAACATGCATCCTGCACGGATCACGTTTGCAACCCGAGTGTCCACTGTACAGTGGTCTGTTAAACATTAAAAGCTTCCCTAAACAGGGCTGCCTTCAGATGTCTTCTAAAAGTCTGGTAGTTGTTCTTCTCTTTGACATCTGGTGGGAGGGCGTTCCACAGGGCGGGCGCCACCACCGAGAAGGCCCTCTGCCTTGTTCCCTGTAACCTCACTTCTCGCAGTGAGGGAACAGCCAGAAGGTCCTCGGAGCTGGACCTCAGAGTCCGGGCTGAACGATGGGGTGGAGACGCTCCTTCAGGTATACTGGACCGAGGCCGTTTAGGGCTTTAAAGGTCAGCACCAACACTTTGAACTGTACTCGGAAACGTACTGGGAGCCAGTATAGATGCATACCGTTTAAAGAAGCATAGAGTTGGAAGGGACCCCCAGGGTCATCTAGTCCAACCCCCTTCAATGCAGCAATCTCAGTTAAAGCATCCATGACAGGTAGCCATCTAACCTCTGCTTTGAAACCTCCTATGAAAGAGGTCTCACCACCTTTGGAGGGAATCCATTCCACTGTCCAACAGCTCTTACTGTCATAAAGTTTTAGCTAGTGTTTAGTCAGTGTTTCTTGGGACTTGAAGCCCTTGGTTTGAGTCCTACCCTCCAGAGCACAATAAAACGAGCTTGCATATTTGAAGATGGCTATCCTGTCTCCTCTCAGTTTCCTTTTTCCAGGCTAAACATACCAAACTCCCTCAAGCGTTCCTCATAAGGGTTGGTTTCTAGACTGCTTATCCTCTTGGTCACCCTTCTTGTGAGCTCTGCCTGACCAAACTAAGCCTCCTGATATACCGTATTTTTCACTCCATAAGACTCACTTTTTTCTTCTTAAAAAGTAAGGGGAAATGTCTGTGCGTCTTATGGAGCGAATGCGTGGTCCTTGGAGCCAAATTGCCATGGGGAGAAAAGCAGATCATGCTTTTTTTTTTTTGAAAGAGGGAAGTGGGTGTTGAAACAAAGCCGCTGATCGGCAAGCGATCGGGAGTGAGATAAGGGGCGCTAGCAATAAAGGAGGCTGCCTGGGAGGGGGGAGGTAAAGACAGCGAACTGGCAAGGAGAGGAGACAGAAAGACTAAAGCAATGAGGAGAGAAATTAGAAGAAAGGGAGGAGCAAAAAACTGCTCCAGCTAAGGAAAAGACACTAAGACAAACGAGAGGGAAGGGGGTGTTGAAAGGAAACAGCTGATGGGTAAGCAAGCGGGAGGGAGATAAGGGAGGCTAGCAATAAAGGGGGCTGCCTGGGAGGGGGGAGGTAAAAGCCCATGGATCCTCAGGATTTTTGCATTGGGTCACCCCAAATTCACCATCAGATCAGATAGCATGTCCATGGCTACAGCCTGCACCAAAAAAACCACGCACCCACTGTTTTGTGGGGCCACAATGGCACAAATATGATTACAAAGCACGGATCTACATGGATCCTCATGATTTTTGCATTGGGTCACCCCAAATTCACCATCAGATCACATGTCTGTGGCCACAGCATGAACCACAAAAATCATACATCCACTGTTTCGTTCAGAATATATTTTTTTCTTGTTTTCCTCCTCTAAAAACTAGGTGCGTCTTATGGTCGGGTGCATCTTATGGAGCGAAAAATATGGTATATTGCACTCTTTGATCAGAATCGAATGCACACTTCCAGAGTTAACTCAAAATACATTACAGTGGTACCTCTAGTTGCAGACTCGATCTGTTCTGGGGTGCTGTTTGCACCCCAAAAAGTCCACAACTGGAGCGCCGCTTCTGCGCGTGAGCACACAGCAAACCCGGAAGTAAACAGTTCTGGGTTTGACACATTCGTAACCCGAAAAGATGCAACATGAAGCGGATGCAACACAACTTATGACTGTACCTCTGGTAAATGAACCACTAGAGGGCCATGAATATTTGTGTCCAGGGCTTTTTACACTTGTCTACCCATGTACTATCTGAAACCCAAGGTTGCCGGATGTGATTCCCCCTTCCACAGCTTTCCTACCTCACTACTGCAACTTTTCAGACATCCTGCCAAATCTCACCACACACACACACACACACACCACTGAAATTATGACTCTGGCACTGTCAATCTCACCAGGTGTTTCCTGGCTCCCAGTTATTTTGTCCAAAGGTGCTGAAGGAGCCATCAGAGTGCTTGTAGTTCAGCTGCTGCTGGTAGCCTAAAATGGAAGGCGAAATTTTAATTTCATCTGTCCAAATACCTTTGCATCTCACCCTAACTTCAACGGAGGTGTCTCGTTGGGAAGGAAGTGGCAAGGCAACATATTGCTTAATAAAAGTCTTGCGCACTGTTCGAAAGGTCAGGTTTCATGGTTTTCTTTTTCACTCCCCTTTACGCTTATTTGACTTCAAAGGATGCCCTGAATTCACAGCCCCCATGGTGAATCTGGCCCCTAGAAATGAAACGACTAATGCTGTAGTTGAAAATGGATGGGTGCTGTTAGTTTTGGGTTTTTTCTTTTTTCTTCTTCCAGTTTTATTATCTTCAGTACTCTACATTTTCACAACGGATTGCATTTTCTTTAAGTCACCTGCCTCGCAAGGTTATTGTGAGGGTAAAGCATGAAAGAGGAAGCACACCACCTTGAGCTCCTTTGAGGAAAGGTGGGATATAAAAATAAATGAATAACTGTCAGGGACCATGCTGAGGAGGGCTGCATAGATTTGGAACAGTGGTTTGCAGAGGGACATACTTCAGAAGGCAGAAGCTGGGAAGTACTGGCTGGGGAACAGCTAGGAGGAGGAGAATCGGGAGGGAGGGAGTTAACAGACTCACTGTCGCTGGAAAGCATTCATCTGCTCAGCCCAAGGTCAAGAAGAGCAGATAAGGTGTCAGCACAGAAAGCACAGTGGTTGCGGGATCAGGTTACAAGACGTGGTAGTGACATGGGTGACTAAGGAGGAAGTGGGTGGAAACCTTAATTGGGAGCACCTTCATTCCTAAGAAATGGATTTTTTGTTCTCTCGCTGTGATCAGCAAAGTTCTAACTGGTAAAAAGACTCCTTTCCCTTTGTTCTGCTTATCTGCTGCCAAAGCTGGGAGAATAACCCTTCAAATAAATGAATGAATAACCCTTCAAAGTTAGCACTTATCTGAATTTTGGAATGTAGTTCACCAATCAATGTTTGCAGAAATGCATTATATTTTAATTCCTAGAATTACTACATAATTGTTAATCATATAATTAATTATAAAAATGCTGCTTTGAGTCCTGCCAGGGAAAGGAGAGAGAGAGAGAGAGAGAGAGAAAGAGAGAGAGAGAGAGCATAAAAATAAGCTATTATTGAAAGCCTCATACAAAAAATGCATTGTATTCAGGGAAATTGATTGCAAAAAAATGCATGCAGTAGTCAAAACTGCCTATAGGTATATTATTTAGAGCAGCGGTTCTCAACTTGTGGGTCCCCAGATGTTGTTGGACTACAACTCCCATCATCCCTGAGCTCTGGACTTGCTAGATGGGAGTTGTAGTTCAACAACATCTGGGGACCCACAGGTTGAGAAAGGCTGATTTAGAGGCATTCACATGAAAACACTGACAATTTTTTAAGGATGAGCGAGAGAGTGCAAATTGTTGTAAAACATACAGAACTGAATTTTAGATTGGGAAAATGAGAAAGTGACAGAAGCTGCCAGATACTTCATTCCCTGCCCACCCCAAAGCTCCAAGGAAGACAACAAGAGTAGAATTTTTCCCGCACAGCTACGAGTCTTTCTCACCAGCCACTAAGTATCCGATGGCCTTGGACTTGACCTCTTCCGTCAGCTGCCCTGTGTTATTCAGGTACTGCAGGATGTAGATGTTGGGGACAAAGCGGGCCATGTTCTGTTCCCCACAGCCGTAGGGCAGCTGGAGAAGCTGGTGGAGGTTCTCTATGGCTGTTCCCATGATGTCTCCTGGGATGTGGTACGAGAAGGAGAAAAAGTGAGGGGGGGGGGGAGAGAGAGAAAAATATCAGGCCACATTTTGGAGCTTTGGTGAGCATTTCCTTGAGTGGCATTTTAGGCATTGGGTAGGCAAAGTCTTGGTCAGATTGGAGCTTGTAGCCTCTGCCTGCCCCTCTGAAAAAGCAGTTATCCCATTAAAGGGATCTAGGAGAGATGCTTCTGTCTTGGCGTCCAGAAGGGGACTAGGGCCACAGCACTCCCCAGGTGCAACCCAGGGGGGTGGGGTTATTCCTCGATGTAGGTCAGGAACTCCCTCACTTATGGTTCATCCCAAATTTAAGTCCTTCCAGCAGGCTGGTCAGAAGTGGGTGCCTATACCAAACCTCTTACACCTGTAGTCGATAAAATTGTGCCCTGATTTGACTGCCGTGTCTCGTTATTCACTTAATTCAGGCAGTCCATAGGGCAGGGGTGTGCTTGGGCGTGCAAGGAGAGGAGACAGAAGATCCAGGCACCGTTTGGAATTGGGAAGAAAGCTACGTTTCCGAGCATAATTCAAAGCGTTGTGTTGACCTTTAAAGCCCTAAACGGCCTCAGCCCAGTATACCTGAAGGAGCGTCTCCACCCCCATCGTTCTGCCCGGACGCTGAGGTCCAGCACCAAGGGCCTTCTGGCGGTTCCCTCACTGCGTGAAGCAACGCTACAGGGAACCAGGCAGAGGGCCTTCTCGGTAGTGGCGCCCGCCCTGTGGAACGCCCTCCCATCAGAAAGATAAACAACTACCTGACATTTAGAAGACATCTGAAGGCAGACCTGCTCAGGGAAGTTTTTAATGTGTGACATTTTAATGTATTTTTAATCTTTGTTGGAAGCCGCCCAGAGTGGCTGGGGAAACCCAGCCAGATGGGCAGGGTACAAATAATAAATTGTTGTTGTTGTTGTTGTTGACTAGCAAGTGGAATTGTGCAGAGAGCTCCCATCCAGGCTTCCATCAAGCCCCTTTTCAATACACTCCACTCCATTTGCCACCCACCACTCCCCCCCCATTTCTCCTACCCGCCTACCCACCCTAACAGACAATCAGGGTGCCTCCAGTCTGTCTCTTCATTGAACACCCACATGTAGATTTGATTTCAGGGAGGTTAGGTGATCTTCGCCATTTGTTCTGATTTGTTTTCGGGGAGGTTAGATTATGCTGCATCAAAGCAGTTGTCATCCCGTGCTTTCCAGTGCTTCACTTTTATTTATCGCAAATAAGTCTGATCTTTTGGGGAACTAGGTTTGCTGCACATGAGACCTACCAATCACCTATAATTGCGCCGCAACCTGAATTTGAAGGTAAGTGTTTGAACCCCACCAGAAACTAGTATAGAGGCACCCTCAGTGTTACACAACCTTTGAGCATGCTCAGTCCTCCTTGGGCCTGTTTTTTTTTTGGGGGGGGGGGAGTTACAAGAGTAACCGGAGCCCTAGCATGGGCCCCTCCAAGGTTGCCCCACTTACCCAGTGCACAGACTGAAGCCCTGGCTGAGCCCTCCACCACATTGGCTGGCAGCGCTAAAGCTATAGGTGCTGATGATTGTGACTTTTCTGCAAGCAGGAGAGAAAGAGAGAGTTTTGATCATGCCTTTGCCCATCAATCTCATGGGCAGCTTCTGAAAGACCAGGAAATGCCCCTTACAGATGCTCCAGCTCCTTCCTCTTCAATGAAGTATCCAGCTGATCGGGATAGGAGGCCGTGTGAAGTATAACTGGTTTAATTGACACAGAAATGAAAAATGGCTACATGTATATTGCTGAAGGTTTAACATGGAGATTTTCCATAGGGCTCTAGTAAAGCCAAGGAGAGCACTCTGAGCTCTTGCGGAGTAGATAATTAACTAACTGATTGTTGTTCTCTGGTAGCTAACATGTGAGTGTTGTAACTTTAGATCATGTGATGATGGTATTGGGTTGCAAACATCCGTTTTGAAGGGAGTTGCCTTTGTGTCTTTTCTCTCAAGGCTTTGTGAAGTAAGGATGTGTAAAAACCCCTCTCTGACTGAGAGAAAAACAGCTCCAGGCAAAAAATGGATGCTGTGGGAAGAGAAAGACCTCTGCTTCTAGGTCTGTTTGAATTATTGTATATTTTGTAAGATGCAGAACCTGTGCTGGACAGCACAAGACATTGTATGGATAATTTGCTTGTAGTTTTGATGCCTATGTTCTGTTTCTGAAGATTTCGGAAAGTAAAAAAAATTAAAAATGTTCTTATGGGCCTGGACAATGATTTCTTCCAAAAGGAGTCACAGTATTAATATCTGCAACAGGTTGTAGATCAGCTTCGCCATTGTCATCCCACCAAGAGTGTGAGCTTTCTGCAGAAGGCCCTACCACCAGGTACTTACCAGCTGGACACAACAGGCTGCTGAAGACCACGTCTTTCTCAATCCCTTCAGGCTTTGTGGAGACAGAATGGGAAAGGGGAAAGGTTAGAACGAGAGACTCTGAGGAGATAACGAAAATAGTTAATGCCTACCTTGAGAAGGAAATAAGATCTAAATTTGAAGAATAAATGAATGCATTGTGTGAGGGGGAGAGGGGACAGGCCCCATCTACACCATACATCATACACCTTTAAAGAGTCATGGCTTCACCCAAAGGATACCAGAAACTATAGGTTGTTAGGGACTCTGCTGAGAGTTGTGAGGAGTTCTACTCCCCTTGTTGTTGTTTAGTCGTTTAGTCGTGTCCCACTCTTCGTGACCCCCTGGACCAGAGCACGCCAGGCCCTCCTGTTTTCCACTGCCTCCCACAGTTTGGTCAAACTCATGCTGGTAGCTTTGAGAACACTGTCCAACCATCTCGTCCTCTGTCGTCCCCTTCTCCTTGTGCCCTCCATCTTTCCCAACATCAGGGTCTTTTCCAGGGAGTCTTCTCTTCTCATGAGGTGGCCAAAGTATTGGAGCCTCAGCTTCACGATCTGTCCTTCCAGTGAGCACTCTACTCCCCTTGTTGTTGTTGTTGTTGTTGTTGTTGAGTCGTTTAGTCGTGTCCGACACTTCGTAACCCCATGGACCAGAGCACGCCAGGCACCCCTGTCTTCCACTGCCTCCCGCAGCTGGGTCAGACTCATGCTGGTAGCTTCGACAACACTGTCCAACCATCTTGTCCTCTGTCGTCCCCTTCTCCTTGTGACCTCCATCTTTCCCAACATCAGGATCTTTTCCAGGAAGTCTTCTCTTCTCATGAGGTGGCCAAAGTATTGGAGCCTCAGCTTCACGATCTGTCCTTCCAGTGAGCACCCAGGGCTGATTTCCTTAAGAATGGATGCGTTTGATCTTCTTGCAGTCCATGGGACTCTCAAGAGTCTCCTCCAGCACGAGAATTCAAAAGCATCAATTCTTCGGCGATCAGCCTTCTTGATGGTCCGGCTCTCACTTCCATACATCACTACTGGGAAAACCATGTCTTTAACTATACGGACCTTTGTTGGCAAGGTGATGTCTCTGCTTTTTAATATGCTGCTTCATGGATCACTGCCTTGCCGTGGCGAAGGGGCTTGAATAACTCAGAGAAGCTATGAGCTATGCCGTGCAGGGTCACCCAAGATGGACAGGTCATAGTGGAGAGTTTTGACCAAACGTGATCCAGCTGGAGCAGGAACCGGCAAGCCACTCCAGTATCCCTGCCAAGAAAACTCCATGGACAAAGACTATTCCCCTTACAAAGCTACAATTCCCAGACTCTCCTAGGAAAAGGAATTGATTATTAAACCACAATGGGAATTGTAGCCCTGCAAGGGGAATAGGGGTCTCAGCATCCTCTCAGCCTAACCAGCTATAGCTCTTCCAATTATTTGGAGCTGTTTAAAGTGGCATCGTAGCATTTTAAATGTATGGTGTGAATGTGGCCAGGGCCCATTGAAGTTAATGGACATGACCAAACCTGTGTTCATTAACTGCAATAGGTCTTCTCTAATTAGGAGTTAGTTGCGTATAATCCGTTCAATTTAAGGGTTATTTTCAATGATCCATCTGCACAAGGATTTCCCTTTGTGCGATATAATATTCTTCCCCTCTCCTCTCCCAGTGTGCCTGCTAAATCCCCCCAGAGCAGATTTGGGGATGGAGGAGAAGAGGGGGGGGGGAGGGAGAATCTCATTGCACTAATGACTTTCCCATTGCACCTGTGCAACTCTTTAGCTGAACACTGTACTGCCTTAAGCATCAAAAGGAGGTTGCAACCATCATTGCTGAAGAAGAAGAAGAAGAAGAGGAGGAGGAGGAGGAGGAGGAGGAGGAGGAGGAGGAGGAGGAGCAGGAGGAGTTTGGATTTGATATCCCGCTTTATCAGTACCCGAAGGAGTCCCAAAGCGGCTAACATTCTTCTTTCCCTTCCTCCCCCACAACAAACACTCTGTGAGGTGAGTGAAGCTGAGAGACTTCAGAGAAGTGTGACTAGCCCAAGGTCACCCAGCAACTGCATGTGGAGGAGCGGAGACACAAACCCGGTTCACCAGATTACGAGTCTACCGCTCTTAACCACTACACCACACTGGCTGTATGATCATACAATCACAGAGTTGTAGAGTTGGGAGGGACTCTGAGGCTCATCTAGTCCAACCCCCAGCAAGCCAGAATCTCAGCTAAAGCATCCATGGCAGATGGCCATCCAGCCTCTGCTTAAAAACCTCCAGGGAAATCTCCCGAGGCAGCCCATGTGTGCTCTTGGAAGACATGGAGGGTAACCTCCTGAGGTAGGACTTTGCCATCTTTAAGGTGTCGATTTCCCAGCATAAATATGTGCAATTACATGCATGCAAGCCCCCACCATCACCAAGATTAAAGCAGCTCTCCTACCTCCACTAAAACAGATTTGATCACAGTGTCCTGCTGTTCTTGGATATTCGCCACCTCTATTGCATTCCCACAGGGCTGGGCCTTGGCACTGACTGTGAAGTTCACTTCCCCTAGAACAAAAATGTCCATCTTGTCATCCTGCCCTTCTCTCTCTCTCTCTCTCTCTCTCTCTCTCTCTCTCTCTCTCTCTCTCTCTCTTTCTGTAGCCTTTTCTTCTCCTCAAGCCATTTATGGAGCTATTTAGCATCAGCTGTCTTAAAATATTCCCAGGCAACTATTGAAGACTTCCTGATACCAACACTGTTTTAAATGAAAGGGCTGGAGTTGCAGTTTTTTTATTGTTATTATCCATATGTTTTATGAATGTTTTATATATGTAATGAGGGACGCGGGTGGCGCTGTGAGTTAAACCACAGAGCCTAGGACTTGCCGATCAGGAGGTCGGCGGTTCGAATCCCCGCGACAGGGTGAGCTCCTGTTGCTCGGTCCCAGCGCCTGCCAACCTAGCAGTTCGAAAGCACATCAAAGTGCAAGTAGATAAACTCCGGTGGGAAGGTAAATGGCGTTTCCGTGTGCTGCTCTGGTTCGCCAGAAGCGGCTTAGTCATGCTGGCCACATGACCTGGAAGCTGTACGCCGGCTCCCTTGGCCAGTAAAGCGAGATGACTGCCGTAACCCCAGAGTCGGCCACGACTGGGCCTAATGGTCAGGGGTACCTTTACCTTTTATATATGTAATAGTGTTTTAATTCCATTAATGTTTAATTGTTTTTTAATTATTGGGTTTTTTTCTCCTATGTTTTTAACTGTTTCTGTTTTATCTGTATGTCTCCTTGAGTCCCTGTCAGGGAAAAAGGCATAATAATAATAATAATAATAATAATAATAATAATAATTACAATCCCAAAGCAGTTTGCAACAGTATTCATCAGCCATCAAATGCTTGGGTAAACATGAATGTTTTCAAATGTCTCCTGAAAGTTAATAATGATGGCGACAGGAGCACCAGTTGTGGAGGGCAACCCCTGAAAAGACCCTCTTATGGGTCACCACCAACGAGGCAGCCTCCAGGGTGTCCCTAAGCCCTGTCCCCTTGCATAAGAGTGGCCTGAGAACACTGTGTGGCTTGTGGATTATACCTCAAGGATGGATGGCAGCTAACATTTTGAGGATTAATCCTGACAAGACAGAAGTACTGTTTTTGGGGAACAGGGGGCAGGTGGATGTGGAGGACTACCTGGTCCTGAATGGGGTAACTGTGTCCCTGAAGGACCAGGTGCGCAGCCTGGGAGTCATTTTGGACTCACAGCTAGCCATGGAGCCACAGGTCCATTCTGTGCCCAGGGCAGCTGTCTACCAGCTCCATCTGATACACAGGCTGAGACCCTACCTGCCTGCAGACTGTCTCGCCAGAGTGGTGCATGTTCTGGTTATCTCCCGCTTGGACCACTGCAATGCACTCTACGTGGGGCTACCTTTGAAGGTGGCTCAAAAACTACAAATAATCCAGAATGCGACAGCTAGACTGGTGACTAGGAGTGGCTGCCGAGACCATATAACACCGGTCCTGAAAGACCTACATTGGCTCCCAGTATGTTTCTGAGCACAATTCAAAGTGTTGTTGCTGACCTTTAAAGCCCTAAGCAGCCTTTAACCAGTATATCCCCATCGTCCAGCTTGGACACTGAGGTCCAGCACCGAGGGCCTTCTGGCGGTTCCCTCCCTGCGAGATGTGAGGTTACAGGGACCAGGCAGAGGGCCTTCTCAGTGGTGGCACCCGCCCTGTGGAAAGCCCTCCTGTCAGATCTCAAGGAAATAAACAACTATCTGAATTTTAGAAGACATTTGAAGGCAGCCCAGAGTGACTGGGGAAACCCAGCCAGATGGGCGGGGTATGTATATATGTATGTATGTATGTATAAATAAATTATTATTATTATTACAGTGGGACCTTGGGTTACAGACGCTTTGGGTTACAGATGCTTTGGGTTACAAACTCCACTAACCAGGAAGTGGTTGCTCCAGGTTAAGAACTTTGCCCCAGGGATAAGAATGGAAATCGTGTGTCAGCGGTGCAGCGGCAGTGGGAGGGCCCATTAGTGAAAGCACGCCTCAGGTAGTGGTAGTAGTAGTAGTAGTAATAATAATAATAATAATTTATTTATACCCCACCCATCTGGCTGGGCTTCCCTAGTGACTCTGGGCAGATTCCAACCGAATATTAAAAACAATACAGCATCAGACATTAAAAACTTCCCTAAACAGGGCCGCCTTCAGTTGTCTTTTAAAAGTAAAAGAAAAAGAAAAGTAAAAGAAAAGGTTTGTTTCCTTGACATCTGGTGGGAGGGCGTTCCACAGGGCGGGCACCACTACTGAGAAGGCTCTCTGCCTGGTTCCTTATAACCTCACTTCTCGCAGCGAGGGAACCACCAGAAGGCCCTCAGCACTGGATCTCAGAGGTCCGTTAAGAATGGACCTCTGGAACGAATTAAGTTCTTCACCTGAGGTACCACTGTACTCTACTTTAGGCATAATGTCCCCCGCATTCACCTATATCCCTGATCCAAGGTGAAGGAAGATGGTCTTCCTACCACATGATGATGGGACAGGCTTGCTCCTCTTCCTCTCACCCTCACCCTCATCACCACCACCCCATCACCCCGTCCACCAAATTCAAGATGTGAAGCGTTGCTGCTTACCCAGAGACTTGGGCGTCACCAACCAGGAGATGGTTTTCCTCCCATTTTCAGGCAGACAAGAAGGCGCCTCTTCCTCCACAGGGATGGCCTCAAAGTCAGGGGATGGAGCCAGAGACATGATGACCTGTCCATGGACGGAAAGAAGTTACGGTGGGAAAGAAGTCACGGTGGGAAGGAAGCAGAACACCACAAACAGAATTCAAAGGAGGAGCAGGAAGAGATCAAGTTGACACTCGGAAAGCCATGAGAGGTGTCAGATGACCCATAAGGTCTCAGAGTGGATTACAGCATTATAAATGATATTAGAAAACAATCTGAAACCACTAAGTGCCATAAAAACTAGGTGGGTCCTAAAAGCTGCCCAGGAGCCTAGGCAAAGGGCTGCATCTTCACTGTACTTCAAAAGCTGTACAATGAAGGAGGCAGACGCACCTCTGTGTTTTAGATCTTGAAGGTCATTGTGGCGATCACATAGGGTCCCTGGACATTTAACGGTCTATTGATCCCTGTGCCACCACTGTGCTCGCTTCCCCGCTGCCACCAACCAGTTACTCTCTGGTAAAACACTGAGTCCAGTCAGTTGTTAAAAGTGAACCAAAAAGCAAGTTTATTTTACAAACATTAACAAGTTTATGGTTTCTCAGATAATATTCCTGTCAGTATCTTAACTTTTGTTTCTTTACCGGCCGATACCTTCCTAATACCTTCTGACTGATTATCTCAACTGTTTGACTGACTCCTCTTAACAAATTCTCTCACTCTCTCACACCAGACTAGCCCAATATAACAGATTTGGCTGGCATGCGTATCTGTGGTACGAGAAGGTTAAAGTACATAGAGCTTTCCTAAACCATGTAGTAAGGAAAGCGGTTTATGAAGTATGGGGGAAATATAAAAAATTATTAGGACAAAAGTCACCATGGTGGCTTTCCCCACTGGAGATGATATCTCTGGGTGAAAATTAAACATGAGAAATGACTGGGCATCTTTCAAAGAACTATTAATGGAAGAAGATCATGAGTTGAAACTAAAGAGGTTTGAAGATGTAAGAGGATTACTAACTGATTGCTTACAATACCATCAACTTAATGATATATTTAAGATGGACAAAAAGAAAGGTTTCTTTAGTGAAACCTCTAAATTTAAAAAGGAGCTGATAGAAAATAATAATAAATTACTTTCAAAAATGTATAAATTACTATTAGAATGGGATACGAAAGGCAAACAGGTCAAATCAGTAATGATACACTGGGTGAGGCATTTTGGATATAATATACAATTAGGGATGCGGGTGGCACTGTGGTCTAAACCACAGAGCCTGTGGCTTGCCAATCAGAAGGTTGGCGGTTCGAATCCCTGCGATGTGGTGAGCTCCCGTTGCTCAGTCCCTGCTCCTGCCAACCTAGCAGTTCAAAAGCACATCAAAGTGCAAGTAGATAAATAGGTACCACTCTGGCAGGAAGGTAAACAGTGTTTCCATGTGCTGCTCTGGTTGGCCAGAAGCGGCTTAGTTATGCTGGCCACATGACCCGGAAGCTGTCTACAGACAAACACCGGCTCCCTCTGCCTATAAAGTGAGATAAGCGCGCAACCCAGAGTCGTCCATGACTGGACCTAATGGTCAGGGGTCCCTTTACCTTTACCTATACAATTAGTAGCATGGGATAGGTTATGAAATTGGGATTTAAAGTATACAGCATGCTATTCTTTGAAATAAAGTTATATGAAAATGATGTCTTGATAGTATTTAATTCCTAATAAATTAACAAAAATATATGCTGGAAATGTAAGGAAAAAGAAGCTTTTCTTTTAGGAATTGTAGGTGCCGATATTCCAAGGGACTGGAAGAGACTTTTCATGCATAGGACTACTACTGCCTGGGCGCTATTAGCCCAGAGATGGAAAGAAGGCACAGTCCCTACTAGAGAAGAGTGGCAAATTAAACTGATGGACTATGCAGAAATGGCAAAACTGACTGGATGAATTAAGAATCAGGAAGACGAAAATTTCAAAAAGGAATGGGGAAAATACGTAATTTACCTAAAAAAAATTGTAAACAATCAAAATTATTAGCGGGACTGGAATAACGCTTGCATTCAAATGTTGGACTGTGGTTTTTATCAGAGATTTAATAGAACTGGATTAACAGGGGAGATGCAAGAGAAAAAGTTAACATAAGGACCCACAAAGGGGAGAGGGGAGTCCAAGGGAACTTATGGGAATTGTTTTATTAGTTTGCTTGTTGATTGTTTGTAAAGGAGTGTCTCTACCACCATCGTTCTGTCCAGACACTGAGATCCAGCTCTGAGGGCCTTCTGGTGGTTCCCTCACTGTGAGAAGCCAAGTTACAGGGAACCAGGCAGAGGGTCTTCTCAGTAGTGATGCCCTCCCTGTGGAACGCCCTCCCACCAGATGTCAAAGAGAACAACTACCACCAGACTTTTAGAAGACATCTGAAGGCAGCCCTCTTTAGGGAAGCTTTTAATGTTTAACAGACTACTGTATTTTAATATTTTGTTGGAAGCCACCCAGAGTGGCTGGGGAAGCCCAGCTAGATGGGTGGGGTATACATAAATAATAATAATTATTATTATTTTATTTTTATTATTATTATTATTATTATATTTTAAAAATGTATATTTTTTACAAAAAAAAACCCTCCAGACTACAGCAACAATTATTATTATATATTTTATGCCCACAAGATTCTAATCGTATGCCAAGGAAAGAGGAAAGAGGAAAGAGGGTCCCCCCCCCCCGAAATTGGGAGACAAGTTTGGGGATTCCTCACCTTCATCATGTTTTTCTGGTAGGAGAAGGCAGTGGCCTTCATCATGAATGCTTCACCCCTCACCACAGAGTAGGGCAGGGTGACCTCAGTGAAGAACAACTGGAAGGCGTTGACGGCGGCGACTGGGGCAATGCCAATGCCATGGTCTGACGACAAGCAGAAAGCTCCCACTTGCCATTCGGTGATGGTGTCCGGAATGGTCACAGGCATAGTCACTTCTCCTGGAACGATACCACCCTCCTTCTCTGAGTGACCCAAGAGGACCCCTGTACCTGAGTAATCGCCACTGAAGGACACAGGTGAACAAAAGAGAGGGAGGAGTTAGTGTGGATCACCACAGCACCTTTCAGCAATCAGTTGGGGTGAATGGGAGCCCTCAGTAGCCTCCCTGGAGGGGTTTACCGCTGCAAGAGAGCCAGGGTGCTGTTGGGGGTACCGTGTCAGACTAATGTAGTGGGAATTATAGTACAGTCATACCTCGGGTTAAAGTAGCTTCAGGTTGAGCATTTTCAGGTTGTGTTCCGTGGCGACCCGGAAGTAATGGAATGGGTTACTTCCGGGTTTCGCCGCTCGCGCATGCGCAGATGCTCAAAATGACGTCGCGCGCATGCGCAGAAGTGGCGAATCACGACCCGCAGGCGCGGGTTGCGTTCTGCTCAGGATGCGAACGGGGTTCTGGAACGGATCCCGTTCGCATCCAGAGGTACCACTGTATATGCTTTGATGGAGAACCTATATGAAGTGGGGAGTTTTCTGGTGGAATTCGCCGGAACACAGTTCCACCACCTTTTCTTTGGGAAGGAGGCTCTCAGACCCCGACAGAGCATCACCCCTCCTTCCCTAAGCTGGGCAAACGCTTCCCGGGCTTGAGGAAGGAGGCGTGAGCCCGAATACGTTGGACGGTATGATCCTGCAGTGAAAATAGGCTTGCCCTAGGGTGGCAACATGGGAACGGGCCTGTTCTGCAGTGGCCCCCTGTCTGCGGAATGCTCTCCCCAGGGAGGTTTGTCCGGCACCTTCATTATACACCTTCAAGAGCCAGGCAAAAGCCTTCCTCTTTGGCTGATTGACATATTGATGGTGTCTTAGTAGCTAAAGAACTAGTCTAATAGCTGATTGACATCCAATGTCCTTCTAAAAGGTGTTGGGGAGGGGGTTTCTGTATTTTGATTTTTATGTTGAGGCCTGCGGGTACAGGGCCTGAAAACCTCTTTCCTACGCCCTCTGCCACATCATTTGTCCCCATCTCTCCCCAAGGCTCAAAGAGCGGTTGCTAATGGAAGGCAAGGCTCCACCTACATCTTCCTCACAAACTGAGGGCATGGAGCCGAGCCGAGCCGAGCCGTTTCGGTGCGTCTGCCTGGCTCTCCAGAGACTCGGACCACCGCCGTGCCTGACCGTCCGCTGAGTCCGCTCGCGGCGGTTCCTTCAACAGTAACGGAGCCAGGGAACTCGGGCTCAAAGCCACATTTGGTCGCAGCCAGAATCGGGCGGCCACCCGGACTCTGGTACTGGCCCTTGGTGGTCTGGCAGGGTTTCCAAGCACCCAGCTGATTTAAAAGACTATGTTCACCAGACAAACTGCACATGTAAAGCGGTATGGTGAATAGGGTCAATTAAAATGTTTACCATATTTTTCGCACCATAGGGCGCACTGGACCATAGGGCGCACCCAGTTTTTAGAGGGGGAAATCAAGGGGGGGGGAAATTTTCCCAGCCCCAAAGAGCAGCGTACAGGCTGCGCACAACCTCTCGCTGCCGGAGGGGTTGCGCGCGGCTATGGCACAAGCCAAGGCAGCGAGTGGGATAGATCCCGCTCGCTGTTTTGGGTTCCCCTTTAGCCCCGTGCAGCCTCTCCTTGCCGGGAGACGCTGCGCAGGGCTTTCCTGGCTTTACTGGGAGGTGGGGGGATTCACCCACCTCCCGCAAAACCAGCAGAAGCCGGGCAACTCCTTTAAAGAGATCGCGGCTTCTCCTGGCTTTTCTGGGAGGTGGGAGAAGGGACTGATGCGGCCAGTCAGTCCCTTCTCCCTCCTGTGGAAAAGCCCGCAAGAGCGCACGGAGCTTGTGTGCAGCTCTTGGGGGCTTTTCCCGCCTGCCTCCCCCCTGCATTCGCTCCATAGGATGCACACACATTTTCCCTTGCTTTTTAGGAGGGGAAAAGTGTGTCCTATGGTGCAAAAAATACGGTATGTGCCTTACTGAAACCAATAAGGGTATTGCTGTATATAACGGAACCACTATGGTTGTAACTAATGCCTTATCTCGGTGGGGAGGGGTGTTATGTATTGAAGTTCTCACCCTGGCCACCAGGGGTATTGTGTATATAGTTTTCACTCAGGTCCACATCAGTTAATTTAGGCGGGAAACCCTGGGTTGTTGTTGTCACAATGTTGACAGCCGGCTGCCTATAAAAGCAGGCCGGCTGAGCTGTTTGCCGTTCAGTTCAGCTCCAGCTTACTATAAAGAACCACTTGGAGAAATCTCTGTGTCGTCTGCTTTGTCAACCCACTACTTAATACCACTTACTCCAATACGACCAGTTGCCACAGCCACGTCTCAGGGAAGAAACTCCTGGCAGGCTTCGTAGCTTCAGGGGAATCGAGGAAGACACCACCAGCACCAGCACTACTACTAATATACGCCATCGGCTGGGCATATCTTGATTCATAGCCAGCTTGAGGTTCAAAGGAAGCTAAGAGGAGAGGATATTATTTACATTATTAATTGGTGTCAAAACACATTGCCAGTCTTTCAGGGGGAAATTGCCCACAGCTATCCACTCAAGCTCTGTTCCGACTTCTGAACTGCGCAGTGACTCGCGCACGCTTATCGTCGCTAAAAAGCACGGGAGGTATTCTTCCTACTCAGTCATGTTGGCCATCCCTTCATTTTTCTGTCAGATGGAACATGAATGTGTGATTCAGCTCTGTGCCACTACTTAGCGCCTACCCCCCAGTGTTAAAATAAAAATTAAGAAATAATAATAACTAACAAAACGATCAGTACAATGGTACCTTGATTTTCGAGCATCTCGGAAGCTGAACGTTTCAGTTTTCGAACGCTGAGAACCAAGAAGTAAACGCGTCCATTTTTGAACGTGCCTCAGAAGTTGAACGGATTCCGCTGAGTGCTTTTTCCTCAATTTTCTCAATTGAAATTGCAGAACGCCCTTTGTGTCTCAGTTTTCGAACGTTCCAGAAGCCGAACGGTCTTCCAGAATGGATTACATTGGAAAACCGAGGTACCACAGTACCACTACAGATAACTATCAATTATTTAATTTATAATTCATACTGCTTAATGACTGTAATGAATGTTGTTATTTTGATTTAATTTATTCCCTACCCTTCACCCTAAGGTCCCGGAAGGTTATGAAAACATGTTAGTTTATGAGTGAAGCACTTTAAACAGCCATGGTGCCTCCACCCCACCCCACAGCCTCCTGGGAAGTGTAGTTTGTTAAGCATTCCGAGAGTTGTTAGGAGATTCTTATTCCCCTCGCAGAGCTTCCCAGTGTTCCCTGCGAAGAGGGGCTTACTGTTACATCCCCCTCCCCGTGAACTGTACGTCTGCGTGGGGAATAGGGGCCACCTCTCAGCACCCTTAACAAGATACAGTTAAAATATATACAGTGAAAACTTTAAATCTGGAAAACAGTGATAGAAACAGCAAGGTGATCGTTCAGAGATCCTGATCTCAAGCTGCGCAGGGCTTTACATAGCAAGACCAGTGTATTTTCATCATCATCGCAGTTCGGCCCCCTCATCCCAGTTCCAGTTCTTACTATGTCTTTGGGCTTGGCAAATCTGAGGTTTGTGTATCTTGGTGCTCGTGAAAACCTTCAAGCCAAAGTCCTGTAAAAAAAGCCAAGGAGCCATTATGAAACATTTTATAGCGCATAGACGGGGTGGGGGATTTTGTACATCAAAAAGTTTGATATACTGTATATAGAGTCATGGTGAAAAGGTAAAGGAACCGCTGATCATTAGCTCCAGTCGTGGCCGACTCTGGGGTTGCGGCACTCATCTCGCTTTACTGGCCAAGGGAGCCGGCGTACAGCTTCTGGGTCATGTGGACAGCATGACTAAGCCACTTCTGGTGAACCAGAGCAGCGCACGGAAACGCCGTTTACCTTTCCGCCAGAGCGGTACCTATTTATCTACTTGCACTTTGAGGTGCTTTCGAACTGCTAGGTAGGCAGGAGCAGGGACCGAGCAACGGGAGCTCACCCCGTCGCGGGGATTCGAACTGCCGACCTTCTGATCAGCAAGCCCTAGGCTCTGTGATTCAACCCACAGCGCCACCCACGTCCCTCAGAGGCATGGTAGTGAGGTGGAATTCTGACTCGCTCTTTCTCTCTTTCTAGCTAGCTAGAATGTCCAGTGCTTTGCCACAGTCAACCCCAGAAATGGCAACACATTGTTGTTGTTTAGTCGTTTAGTCGTGTCCAACTCTTCGTGACCCCATGGACCAGAGCACACCAGGCACTCCTGTCTTCCACTGCCTCCCGCAGTTTGGTCAAACTCATGCTGGTAGCTTCGACAACACTATCCAACCATCTTGTCCTCTGTCATCCCCTTCTCCTTGTGACCTCCATCTTTCCTAACTTCAGGGTCTTTTCCAGGGAGTCTTCTCTTCTCATGAGGTGGCCAAAGTATTGGAGCCTCAGCTTCACGATCTGTCCTTCCAGTGAGCACTCAGGGCTGATTTCCTTAAGAATAGATGCGTTTGATCTTCTTGCAGTCCATGGGACTCTCAAGAGTCTCCTCCACCACCATAATTCAAAAGCATCAATTCTGCAGCAATCAGCCTTCTTTATGGTCCAGCTCTCACTTCCATACATCACTACTTGGAAAACTATAGCTTTAACTATACGGACCTTTGTCGGCAAGGTGATGTTTCGGCGTTCAAATTCCGAAACGTTTGTCAACGGAGACGATCAGAAACCGAGGTACCACTGTATTTCAGTGACCTTTAGTGCTCACCTTGAGAATTTCATAGGCGTCCCCTTCACCGTAAGTATAAGAATCAGGGCTGTAGCGGATGCCACCCACAATAATTGTTTTCCTTGTCTCACAGGGACGAGTGGCCATTTCGTTCAAATGAGGGTTATCATGTGGATAGCCTTTGAGGTTCTTCACAGGAAGCAAGTCATAAATCTGGAAATGAAGTAGTCACAATTCAGCACGACCCAAAATGCTTCGATACTTCTGATACTGGTGGTCATCCCCCAGTCCTTTATACCCAGCGCTTGTCCTATCTAGGGAGGGGAGGGGAAAATTCTACACTAATTGCCAAATTGATTCCAGGTGCCACCATCTATTGCTAACTTTTGGCACAGGGAAATAGGTCTGCTCCATGTTTTCCCACACATTTTCAAAAGTGGAGATGCTCTTCGGTTCTACTCATCCCTCATCCTCAGCTCATCTTATAATCAGAATAATGCTTTGCCTTTTTATATGGAACCAACAGTGTAATCTTGGACACGGCTATTCAGATTTTAGTCACATTGGGACTTACTCCCAGGTAAGGTATGTACAAGAGCACCTTAGGGTGTTCAAACTGCCTGACTTATATTGGCCTGGTTTGAGCTGAAGCCATGGTGTGTTTAACAAACCACAAGTTAACAACAGGCTGTTCCACATTGGACCAAACCAACCATTGCTTGTTTCTCCAAAGTTTGTTTGGCTTTCCAGATGTTTCTGCCTCTGCTACCTTATTTTCTTTTGTAATTTTAAGTTGTTTTAACCTTTTAAAAATATTGTGCAATACAGTGGGGCCTTGGTTTTTGAACGTAATCTGTTCGAGAAGACCATTCGACTTCCGAAATGTTTGAAATACAGAAGCCTCAAAACGTATGGAAAACTCAAACAGGAAGCCACCTCAGAAGTTCGACTTCTGAGGTGCGTTCGAAAACGGAAGCATTTACTTCTGGGTTTACAGCGTTTGAATTCCAAAATGTTTGTCAACAGAGACGTTCAAAAAACCGAGGTACCACTGTATATTGTTTTAATGTCAAATATGTGTTTTAATTGTTGTAGCCCTCCCTAGGACCTTAAGAAGAAGGATGAGTAATGAATTGAAATAATTATTATTATAATAAGAAGAAGATTTTGGATTTGATATCCCGCTTTATCACTACCCGAAGGAGTCTCAAAGCGGCTAACATTCTCCTTTCCCTTCCTCCCCCACAACAAACACTCTGTGAGGTGAGTGGGGCTGAGAGACTTCAGAGAAGTGTGACTGGCCCAAGGTCACCCAGCAGCTTCATGTGGAGGAGCGGAGACGCGAACCCGGTTCACCAGATTACAAGTCTACCGCTCTTAACCACTACACCAACTGGCTCTCAATAGTAATGATAGTAGTAAGAATGGCACCAAAGAGGCAGTATGGGTGATGGTGGAGCAGGAGAGAAAACAGCTCTGGAAATGTTCTACCTGAAGACAGTTTTAAAGGCAGCTTGAGACTCACAGTCCGAGGGGAGAGCTCAGCTTCGGGTTTCAAGAGATAGACACTCTTATCAACAGCATGGATGCCACAGAGGGAGTCTTTGGCGGATGCAAGAACGAGTCGCGTTTGGCTGCCAGGGAGCCCTTTGGGCTCAGTGAACCACAATTCCACCTGGACACATAAAAAAAAAGCCTTTGTTGAATTTGTTCCTGTACATAACAGCATGAAATAATCCCTCTTTGTTTTTGTTTTGTTTCATTGGGTTGCCCTCTGCCATTGGCAATGAGCTGATATTTACTGTCCAACCAGTAAAGGCGATGCTCTATTGGGTGAACAAAATGACATCTTCGGTGATGTCCTGGAGAACGAACTAGCTATTGGCCTCCGAGCTGATACGGCTCATCTTGGCTTGAGCCCAGCAGAGTATAAACACCCAGAGTCCGCAACGAAAGGATGAGGCAGGTATGGCTACATTGCTAAGCTTTATTACTACTCTATGCAGATATACAAATATACATCTTGTCTCTGGGAGAAACAGAGAGCAACTCCAACAAAGAACCGACAGTACAAAGGAAACAGGAAACGTCACATCCCGTCTCCCTTTCCCGTGGGAATCCAACAGTATCTGGACTGTGGAATGATAAACATAGCCCTGTGACTTGCAGCAGCTGCTCAGTGAGGGAAACAGAAACCAACAGGCCTCAGAGAGTCCCCACAGCCTTACCTTGTTTCTGAAGCAGTTCTCAACAGGGAAGTCTGCCGAGTGAGCAACAAGTTCTCCACTGGGCAAGACTGTGTACAGAAGCAAGCGGGCCAAGGGAGCAATGTCTGCGTCCACAGGGAGGTCCAGAGAGAATACCCCTTTGGCTGGTAAGCAGAGAATCACAAAAGCAGGCAGAGGAGAGAGAGGTTACGAGAATTAATTCCAATGTGGTCTCTTTGCCCGAGCTTCAGCTCTCAAGACAAGGAAACATTGAAGGGGTCGGCATGAGAACCAGAAGTCGAAAGCCCTCAGTTCCATGTGGCACTCATAACTCTAGCAACACTCTGGAGGGCATTTGCATAGCATGTTATTTTCTTGTAACAAGGCAGTGATGCTCCTGAATGCTAGTAGCTGGAAGCAGCAGGAGGGGAGAGGGGTCTTGAGTTCAAATCCTGTTTGTGGGCTTCCCATAACTGTCCTCTGGTTGGCCACTGTGTGAATAAGATGCTGGACAAGATGGGCCCCTGGCCCATCTTATTTTTTTATGTTTATGTTTATGTTTATTTTTTATTTTTATATTAAATTTATATACCACCCTATACCTGCAGGTCTCAGGGCGGTTCACAGGATAAAATAAGAATATAAAACCACAAAATACATAATCAAAATAAAAACAACCCAATAACATCCCCTTGCACTTCAATATGCAAAATAATTCATTATCTATGGCTACTGTCTTGCATAAAGGGATGTGGGTGGCGCTGTGGGTTAAACCACAGAGCCTAGGACTTGCCAATCAGAAGCTCGGCAGTTCGAATCCCCGTGACGGGGTGAGCTCCCGTTGCTCGGTCCCTGCTCCTGCCAACCTAGCAGTTCGAAAGCATGTCAAAGTGCAAGTAGATAAATAGGTACCACTCCAGCAGGAAGGTAAACGGCATTTCTGTGTGCTGCTCTGGTTCGCCAGAAGCGGCTTAGTCATGCTGGCCACTTACCCGGAAGCTGTACGCCGGCTCCCTCGGCCAATAAAGTGAGATGAGCGCCGCAACCTCAGAGTTACCCGTATTAGTACCAGCAATTACCCGTATTAGTACAATAATGCATATATGGCAAAACAAACAAATGGCAGTAATATTTGAGTGTAATATTGATGCTAAGTCGGTTCCATGGAATAAATTAAAACCTTTAAACTTCTGGTGATGGGGGTAAGAAACCATGCCCTCCCTGGCCAAGACCGGGCTCAGGGCGGCTAACATCAGGTATAAAAACAATTGATTAAAATACAACTTAAAAACCGGATACAACTTAAAATGCAGCCTCATTTCAGTGGAAGCCCAGATTAAAAACTGTTTGCGGGGGTGGGGGGGGAGAGAGAGAGAGAAAAGTCAAATCTTCACCATTTATTAATTTGTAAGATTTCTTACCTGGCCTTCCTCATGAGGCCCGAGAGGGGTGTGGGGGTTACAACACCACAATGCGCATTTTTAAAAACAGACAGAAGGAGAAGCAGCAAAACCATTCCAGGTGGGACAGCACCATTTCAATTGGAACGGAAATGGCAAGTGGCTGACTCCCACCAGGTTGGCATTCAAGTAGAGAAATGGAAAGGAGGTGGCATTTACCTTCACTATGTTCCACAGGCTGAACATGGATCCCCGAATGTACGACGCCCCCTTTAGCCATCACCTGCAAGGAAGGAGGAAGACCCCTGATGAGGGCGGAAGAGGACGAACGTCTAGTGGCCCTTGCAACTGGCAGGGTGGAACGTGGGGAGCCCAACAGTAGGGGGCGACAGAGGCAATGGCAGATGGAAACTGCTGGTTATAAATCTGTCCCATACTCTACCATGCTGTGACTGAGGGCAACACTGAAACTCAGCAGAAGGAAGGCGACAAGCAGTGACAAGCCCTGGACTGGTTCTAATGAAGAAGGTAGGTAGATGGGGTCTGGCTGAGGTTAGTGAAGTTGTGTCCATTTTGCCCTAATGGACCAGCCTCCATTGATTAACCAGGATTAACTGCAATAATAATAATAATAATAATAATAATAATAATAATAATAATAATAATAGGCCACTTCCGCCCTGCAGAGGAGGTGGGGTTGCGGGCTTCACAGCCCCACCACACACACACAGCAGCTGGAGGCCAGCCCCGCGCGATTGGGGGGATTCCCAGCTGCGTCACACTCTGGCCAGCCAATCAGCTGGCTCTGGGCGCGTGGCCTGTCCTATTTAATGCAGGACGCGGCCGGGGATCTCCCTCTTTCCCCGCCTGCCAGCTGTAACTGCTGTAACCAATAAAGTTTTGGCCTTATTTAGCCCAACAGCCTTAATAATTGTGCTATGTGTCTTTATTTCCATTGGGGGGGTTGGGAACTCGCCACGCAAATCATAATTTATGATGACTTATACCCTGCCCATCTGGCCAGGTCTCCCCAGCCACTCTGGGCAGCTCCCAACAGAATATTAAAAACACGACAAAACATCAAACATTAAAAACTTCCCTAAACAGGGCTGCCTTCAGATGTCTTCTAAAAGTCAGATAGCTGTTTTATTTCCTTGACATCTGATGGGAGGGCATTCCGCAGGGCGGGCGCCACTACCGAGAAGGCCCTCTGAGGGTGGAAGGCCCTCGGAGCTGGACCTCAGTGTCCAGGCTGGACGATGGAGGTGGAGACGCTCCTTCAGGTATACTGGGCCAAGGCCATTTAGGGCTTTCAAGGTCAACACCAACACTTTGAATCGTGCTTGGAAACGTACTGGGAGCCAATGTAGGTCTTTCAGGACTGGTGTTGTATGGTCTCAGTGGCCGCTCCCAGTCACCAGTCTAGCTGCTGCATTCCTGATTCATTGTAATTCTAGGTCACCTTCAAAGGCAGCCCCCCGTAGAGCGCATTGCAGTAGTCCAAGCGGGAGATGACTAGAGCATGCCCCACTAGGAGCATGCCCTCCTCCAGTATCTCTCTGCTGTGTTTTACAAGAGACCCCATCTGCAGTTTACCTTTAAAGCAGTTTTCATACCACTTTAAACAGCCGTGGCTTCCTCTGAAGAATTCTGGAAACTGGTTTGTTAAGGGTGCTGAAAGCCATGAGCATAGCCGGGGCGGCAAGGAGGGGCAGCTGCCCCCCCAAATCAATAAGGTAAAGGTAAAGGTACCCCTGCCCGTACGGGCCAGTCTTGCCAGACTCTGGGGTTGTGCGCCCATCTCACTTAAGAGGCCAGGGGCCAGCGCTGTCCGAAGACACTTCCGGGTCACGTGGCCAGCGTGACAAAGCTGCATCTGGCGAGCCAGAGCTGCACACGGAAACGCCGTTTACCTTCCCGCTGGTAAGCGGTCCCTATTTATCTACTTGCACCCGGAGGTGTTTTCGAACTGCTAGGTTGGCAGGCGCTGGGACCGAGCAGCGGGAGCGCACCCCGCCGCAGGGATTCGAACCGCCGACCTTTCGATCGGCAAGTCCTAGGCGCTGAGGCTTTAACCCACAGCGCCACCTGTGTCCCCAAATCAATAAAAGTCAATATAAAATAACTAGCTGAGGTTCTGCCGCCCCCCAGCGAAAGGCCTGCCCCCCTAACAAACTCGTGGTTCTACACATGCTGCAAGCTATTAAGATAAGGCCCCATTCTCGTCACAGAGATACAATCCTCAGAGTTCTCTGGGAAGAGGGCTTGATTGCTAAAAACACTCTGGGAATATGTATTTTCCATAGGCAATATAGTAAGGTACAACACAACAAACACAGTAGTAGTATGATAAGAAGAGTCAAAGCTTTGACAGAAGCTAACAGGTAGAAGAAGAAAAACTTCATGTTCTAAGGGCTTGCTTGAACAATGCAGTTTTTTAAAGGATGTCTGAAAGAAAGCAGAACCTCTGTGGGCAAGGACTTTGCCAGGACATATTTCAAAAAGTGAAAATCCAGGCATGTCGTCGAGCTTTTTTGGCCAAAAAATAGTTTTGAGCTATTTTTAAGGAAATTTGCCAAAATCTACACTTCTGACATGAGTTGCCATGCTTCCAGATTTTCCCGGACATTTCAGCAATTTCCCACCCAGACACTGTTTACGGGGCCTAAATCCCAGCTAGGTCCAAGAAATTTTGGAAATATGGCAGCCCTAGTCTCTGCCACCCTGAGGTTCAGCCCCTGGCAGAGGCGAACCAAATCTCAGAAGTTGCCCATAGTGCCCCACCTGATAATGTCAGGGACTTCATATGTATAAGGCAAATATGGCTGCTATAATATCGATCGTTTCAGCTCCAAGCCACCTAACCCCGTCTTATCAACAGTTATCAGACCAATGGCCAGGTTTCTCTCTGACCTATTTGCACGTGCAGCAACCAAGACGCAGCAATGGCACTAATCAATGGCAGAGGTCCTTCCCTGCTGTACGACCTAAGATTCAGCCCCCCTGGGTGGTCCCTCACTGTTCTAGCCCAAGGCACTGAAACAAAGATCTCTCCATTTGGGCTTACCAGGTAGTGAAAGTGAATCTTCTTATCTTCCACCAGCCCAGGCTTCAGGCTGTAATGCACTCGAACTGGCTGAGTATGACCGCAGCTTAAAGTCCCAGGAACGGGCTCAATGTGGACGTAGCTTTCGCTTGGTGAATAAAAGCGTGAGGCTGAATGAGAGGCGCCCTGGTGATGGGGACTGAGCCAGCCCCATTCATGGCACACCAAGCCTGAATTATAAATTGCCTGGTTTAAAAACAAAAAGAGGGGAGAGGAAAGGCACGGATGCCTCAGTGACGTTAGCGTACAACAAAATGCAATACAGTCATAGTTGGATCCCAAACGTCTTGTGAGTCGAATGTTTTGGCTCCCGAACACCGCAAACCCGGAAGTGAGTGTTCCGGGTTGTGAACGTTCTTTGGAAGCCGAATGTCCAATGCGGCTTCCAATTGGCTGCAGGAAGCTCCTGCAGCCAATCAGAAGCAGCATCTTGGTTGTCAAATGTTTTCAGAAGTCGGATGGATTTCCGGAGCGGATTTCATTTGACAACCGAGGTACGACAGTAATAATTTTCTTTATTTCATAAAATTCACATACCGCTTGACTGTAAAAAAACAAAAACAAAACCCACACTCAAAACAGTTTAGCAAAAGAATAAAATAATGAAATCAACAGTAAAAATAAAATAAAATCAAAACCACCTATTTAAAAACATTGGAAGAAAATAATTAAAATCAACAAAGAAGCAGATTAAAAGATAAATCATGCCCAAAGATTCTAAAGAGATCAGCAGAGGTGACCATCCGATCTCTGCTTAAAAACCTCCAAGGAAGGGAAGTCCACCACATTCCAGGGTCCTCTCTTCCACTGCCAAACAGCTCTTATCCTTCTTCCTAATGTTTAGCCAGAATCTCCTTTCTAACTACCCTCTGGAGCAGCAGCAACAAACGAACTGGCTCCATCTTCCATGTGCCGATGGTCCTTCAGATATCTGAAGATGGCTCTTTCATCTCCGCTTGGTCTCCTCTTCTCCAGGCTAAACATACCCAACTCCCTCAGTTGTTCCTCATCAGGCTTGGTTAATGTGAAAGCTCTCCCTTGTTTCCCCTCCAGTCCCCAGGAACACTCACCTGGATCCTGATAGAACTATCCGTGAGGCTGGTCGTGTTGACGGAAAACTGGAAAATCCCCTGGTGGTCAGTTGTGTAGTTGATTCTGTGTCCTGATTGATCAACACGGATCTCAACGGTTTTGTTGGCCATCGGAACACTGGCACCGTCCACGAGCTTTGCCTGGGTGGGCAGAGGCCAATAAACAGCAAAGACTTTTATTTCAGACAGGGAACTACATTGGCAAATAAATTGGGAGCACTGCAGTGTCTTATTTCATTGTTGCATTTTCCATTAAATTCCATTGTACAGGGGGATTATTGGGTGGTCTTTAGTTTTATTATGTATTTTGTGGTTTTTATATTGCTATTTTATCTCGTGAACCACCCTGAGATCTATGGGTATAGGGTAGTATACCAATTTAATTTATTAATAGTAATAATAATAATAATAATAATACCTGCCCAAAAAGTGGGATACCAGGCTTGTAGTAAGTGTCCACCTTTTCAAAGGTAACTGTGCTGAGAGTTGCAGTAATTGTGGAGAAAGTATTTCCAGTCAGTTCCACCCCTGCGAAAAATGAAACAACAAATTTAGTGGGAGAGGTGAGGAGGTGCCTTACAATAAGTTAGATTCCTTTACAAAAAAGCCAGAAGCTTTTCTTTTAGGTGCTGAGATTCCAAGGGAACAGAAAAGACTGTTTATGTATGCGATGACAGCTGTGTGGATGCTATTTGCCCAGAGATGGAAAGAAGACAAAATCCTTACCAGAAAGCCACTTCCATCCTTCGAAGGAGGTGGAGTTGTGGGCCGAGCCTCACGCGATTGGGGGATTCCCAGCAGCGTCATCCCCTGGCCAGCCAATCGGCTGGCTCTGGGGGCATGGCCTGCCCTATTTAAGGAAGGACGCGGCTGAGGATCTCCCTCTTTGCCGCCTGCCAGCTGTTCTAGTTTTTCCCACTCTCCCGCCCTATAAGGTTTTCGTTCCTTGACCTTGCTATGGACTTTGGTTGGTCGCCGTTGAGGGGCCTGGTAGAATTTTTCCACTTGGCAAATTGGCACCAGCCACTTGGTTTGCGCCTACCTTGTAGCAAACCACAACTTTCTTGGTATTGGCGGTTAGGCATTGGGATTATTCTGTAGTTGGAAGAGGGGAGGAAGCGCCATCACCTGCCCCACATATTGAAGGGTAGTCCGGTAAAGGATTCCGGGGGGCGTGGCCCTGTCCGAAGCCTATGGAGGTGAGGGCCTAAGGCATGCCCCCAAGCGGTGACCCCGGGGGAGTTCCTAGTTGATGTGCATCAGCAGGACTCCCCCTACTGGTGGTTAACCCTTCCTGGACTTCAAACGGACGGGCTGAAGTCAGATATAGTTGGTTAGGACCAATGCCTAACCCAATACCACTCATCACCTGTAACCAATAAAGTTGTGGCCTTATTTAGCCCATTAACCTTAATATTTGTGTCATGTGTCTTTATTTCCACTGGGGGGGGGGCAGGAACTCGCCACGCAAGAGAATGGCAGCTCAAGTTGATGGACTATGCTGAAATGGCAAAAACGACCGGAAAAATCAGAAATCAGGAAGACCAAATTTTTAATAAGGAATGGGGGAAATTTATAATTTATCTTAAAAACCATTGCAAACAGTTAAAACCATTAGCGGGATTGCATTAACACTTGTAATGTAACGACAACAATGGATATAAAAATCTGGACTATTATAAAAGATGCAGTAGGAAAAGTTTAACAATGAGATCCACAAAGGGGAGGAGGGAAGTCCAGGAGATTCTTGGGAATCTTGCTTTTTATATGATCGGTTGTGGTGTGAATGTAAATTATAATATGGAAAATCAAATAAATAAATTTCTGTTTCGAAAAATAAAAAAATACAATAAGTCAGATTCATGGTCCATCAAGCCCAGTTTTGTCAACACTGGCTGCTAGCAGTGCTTCTGGACAGGGACATTTCCCAGCTCTGCCTGGAGATGTTCAGCTGGCGATCTTTTCGCATGCGAAGCTGATGCTCTAACCCTGAGCTATGACCCTCTATTTAAACAGGAATGTAGAAAGTTGCCTGGCGCCGAGTCAGACTCTACACTGCCTGGAAGAGGCTCTCCAGAGTTCCAGAAAGGATTCTCTAGCCAGCCCTCAGGATTGGAAAAAGGCTGTCCGAATCTGGGTCCTTCTGAATGGAAAGTGAATGTTCAGCCACTGGTCAGCACAACCTGCTGTTGTGTTGAATGGGCACTCTGCACATGCCCCAACATGGACTTTTTGTGGCCACGCTGCCCCCAACCCAGTTCTGATCAACACACCCGGCCCTTCTGTTCCACAAAACCCACCGGTGCCTTCCTCAACGATCTTGCCCTCCACTTCAAGTTTCATCTCAGACGAATCCCTCTTCATCTGAAAAACTTTCGTTTTCACCACCTGAGAGAAGCAGCCGTTTGCATTGGCCTATTTGGGAAGCCAAAGATTTGCAAAGTTGTTAACAACGACAACGACAATTTCTTTCCTGTCCTAGTGTTATTATTGCTATACTACTATTCAACAAAATTATAAACTATAGAAGCCACTGAAGCTGTTTACGAGATAAAAGTAGGATAAAACACAAGAACGTAAGCTCTGCAAACCATGCCAGTGTTTCAAACTCTGGAAACGACTAAACAATAAAACCATCTTTACAAATTCTATAAACAACAAAAGTGACTCCAAATTCCAGCCCTGCCCATGTTTGAATCATGACAGAAACACATTCTGGGTATACATCTGCAACCCAGACCTACCCAAGCCAACTGGCTCGTTCTGCAACACCACAGTGCAGTGGCGTAGCGTGGGGGGTGCAGGGGGGCCGGCTGCACCGGGCGCAACATCTGGGGGGCGCGCTCGCACTCCCAGCTCTCTGCCCCTACCTGGCTCACTCACTCTCTCTCACTGCAGTGCTGGCTGTGCGAATCCGATCTGAGCCGCCGGGTCGCCGCCCACTGTGGAGGGGGTGGGTGCCAGGCGTGCAGTGCGGAGAGAGAGCGAGGGACTATCTGGGGGAGGGACAGTGCAGTGGCCGCCCAGCGCAGCGCTGAGCGCGGGAGAGAACCACACCAGACCAGACCAGGCAGCAGCAAGAAGAAGCTGGCAGCGGCGGCAGGTTAGGGGTTAGGGGGCGCAAATTACTTGCTTTGCCCCGGGTGCTGACAACCCACGCTACGCCGCTGCCACAGTGTGGAAGTGCTGCTGTAAGCCTTTAATGACCCAGAAGCAGATTTTTTAAAGGACCACCTTGAAATATATGAACCTGCCTGGGTCTTCAGCTTGGCATCAGAGGACCTGCTCTCTAGCCCGTTGTTAGCAGATATTTGATAGATGGGTCCTAGCAACAGAGCCTGGTTGACAGTGGCACTGTAACTCTGGAATTTTCTCTGGGAAATTTATCCAAATCTTTCCCTTCCCATCTTTAGATAGATGCTGAACGTCTCTCTCTCTCCCTACCCCCTTTTTATTTTGTTTCAGAGAGCACTGTTAAATTATTATTTTTAAATGTTGGTATTAATGCTGCTGTGTTTTATATTTTAAATACTATAGTTATATTTATCAGTGAATTTTATTTTTGAGCAAGCCACTTCTGAGGTTTTTGTGGGGCGAAAGCAAGCTGTAAAAGTCATTTAAATAAATAAACAACATCATCCCAAATTAAAAACAAAAACAACAAACAACTGTAGGAGTGCAAATATCCAGAGTGTGGGGCCAGGTGGGGTTACTATGAGGAATTATAAAATATGCATCAAGCCATTGTGTCCATGATGAATGCATTGTGTTGACTGGGTTTGATTCACTGCCAATAATTTCTGATCAAATCCCACAACCCTCTGCATCTCTGGCCATTTCCTCTACTGCCCATTTCTCTCTTGCTTCACAAGTCACGTACACACTTAGACAGGCAGGCGTCCTGGGTCCTCAAAGATAATGGGCAGTTTCATCAATGTAGATTTCTTATACAGTGGTGCCCCGCAAGACGAATGCCTCGCAAGATGGAAAACCCGCTAGACGAAGGGGTTTTCCGTTTTGGAGGTGCTTCGCAAAATGAATTTCCTATGGGCTTGCTTCGCAAGACGAAAATGTCTTGCGAGTTCCTGCGGGGGTTTTTTCCTCCCCCCTTTTTCCCAAGCTGCTAAGCCGCTTAACAGCTGATCCGCTAAGCTGCTAAACCGCTTAACAGCTGATCTGCTAAGACGCTTATCAGCTGATCCGCTAAGCCGCTAATAGCGCTAATCCGTAAGCCGCTAATGGGCTTGCTTCGCAAGACGAAAAAATCGCAAGACGAAGAGACTCGCGGAACGGATTCTTTTCGTCTTGCGAGGCACCACTGTATATTAATCTTTGGATGTTAATCTTAGGGCCAGGAAACAGGTTTCACATTAAGGTGATAATGGTCACTGTCCTCCTGGCCATCCTTCTTATCATGTGTACCGATTGTTGATGACCTCCGGCGTTGCTGCATGCACCCCTTTGTTGTTTTCATTCATTTACTCCAAAGTATGCATGCCTAACTAGTGTTTATAGTTTAACTTTGTCCCCACTTGGGGTTTGTTTAAATGCTCAGAGGAAATCTGATTGGTTCTTACGCACACTCTGTAAAAAGTTCTTTTGTGAATAAAATGACCTGGGCTGAGGGGGGCTGGAGACTCAGAGAGAGACTATCATACGCACCCCTCCCAGAGTCTTGCTGGTTCAAGCCTCTGTGTGTATTCTTATTAATCAGAGTTCAATCCTTCCTTTACTTTGTGAACGCCTCAACAACAATAAAGCCATTTATAGAATTCAAAGAACATGGAATCATAGAAGTGAAGAGTTGGAACGGACCCCAAGGGTCATCTATATGCTATATGTAGAATGGCTGACTCTCACTCCAGGAGAAGACTTGTTGTTGTTGTTGTTTTTGTTTGGGGTGTGTGTGAAATAGCTGCCCAAATGGTTTGATGATGGATAGCGGTCTAATTTCAACTGGTAACTTAGTCCAGATGGCTGGAGCTGCAGCACTAAAAGTCCAGCTTCTGGCAGAAATCAAGTCCTCTGCTGGGGCACGTTGTCACCACTGAGAAGACTTTGGCTGTCCAAGTCTTCCTTTAGCTTCTTTTAACTCCCAGCCCTAACTGGGGATGCTGAGAATCAGTCCTGAGACCTCCTGCATGCAAAGGAGATGTTCTTCTCCTGAGCTGCAACCCTTCCCAGCTAAGACTGTAAATCTGTACTGAGCCTAAGTTTTATTTTGGAGACTCACCTCTCCACTGAACTCTTCACATACACCCCCCAGCTCTGCCCAGGAACATGAGCTTGTGTAACTGCTGTACCGTCGGTTTGCGGCATCGTTGTACTTCCGGCAAACACGTATCTTCACCTGTCCAGGAACGGGCATCCCATAGGTGTACCTGGAGACAGAAACAGTCATAGATAGCATTGATCAAGGGCTTATTCCTCCATGCTTTGCAGGCAGGATCTATGCTTTAAATCTTTGAGTGCTCATTTCGGGGGTTATTTTTTCTCCAGAGCTTTCCCCGTGAAAACCCACTCTCTACCGCTGAATCAGAGCAAATGGCAAACCACGGAAAATCCAGATTTGTTGCATTTCAGCTTTAAAGAGCAGGTTTTTGTGGGGGAAACTCTGGGGTGTAAGAAAAACTGCTCCGACACAGAGTTGTGTGCAGGGTCAACTTACCCATAGGCACTAGGGGTGTGGGGCACCCGGGTGCTGGGCAGTTTTTTGCACCCCGGTGCCACATATGCTAAAGACAGCCCTGGTTGTGTGGCAGTTAGTGTGGGGAAGACCTCAGAAAGGATACAGAGATATAGGGAACATTGACAAGACTGCCTCTTTAAAAAAAACTTTATATTTTTCGTGAGTGCTTATTGTCCGGAGTTTGGTGAAGAAGTTACTAGATTGGACTTTCCATCCCTCTAGACCAATATTGTCTACTCTGACTTCCAGCAGCTTCTCTCCAGGGTCTGTGGTAGAGAAAGGGTCTTAGATACTGTTAGAATTCCTGCTCCATGATTGCAGTCATGGGATTGTTGTCTTTCACATGACGGTATATGTTGGGAAGTGACGGAGACAGGATGTTTGTGTTACTGTGTTCCGTGAAGTGGGACTATTGTCCTTTGTTCTTTTTCTCTTTGCTGTCTGATGCTAGAGAGAGAAGGAGCCATGTTGCAGTGCTCCGTGCGTGTTTATATGTAAATAAAGTAGATTAGCCAAAATGCTGAGTTGCTGAGGTCTGTCATGCAAGGTGTGCAAACTCTGCGGATCCCTAAGTGTGCCGGTATCGGTTGGCAGCGGTCGCTGTGATGTTCAGGCAGAAGAAAGCTTTTGAAACTCCCAAACAATCGACCAGGAGGGAGGGAACATGCCTGTCGGACATGTGTCTCTGCCAGGGTCCTCCTCGAGTGTAGGCTGAACTCCTGACAGATACCACATTTAGTAACCACAATGAAGTAAATTCTGAATGTGATGGGTGGACTTGAAGTGATGCCAGTTTCCCAACTTCTGGTTTAAAGTCACTTAGCAGGAGTCTTGACTCACCACCTGCAGCACCTACCACCAACACCCCGTTGCCTCCCAGCATCTCCCCTAGGTTGCCTCCACTTTGGGAAGCACTACCCTCGTCCCACCGAGAAGTCCCACTTACACTCCACAAACAGTCACTTCCAGTTCCTCGGCCAGAATCGTGATGACCTCAGGTGCCTTCACCACAACTTTGAATTTGGGTAATACTACAGAAGGGGAGAGAAGAGGGGAGGTGAAGGAAAGCTTTGGCTGGACTTGCAAACCTCACCTCTAAGATTCCAAAACAGCCTATCGGCCGTTCCTCCACTGTATTATTATTATTATTATTATTATTATTATTATTATTATTATTATTACCCTGCCCATCTGGCTGAGTTTCCCCAGCCACTCTGGGCGGTTCCCAACAGAATATTAAAAACACGATAAAACATCAAACATTAAAAACTTCCCTAAACAGGGCTGCCTTCAGATGTCTTCTAAAAGTCAGATAGTTGCTTATTTCCTTCACATCTGATGGGAGGGTGTTCCACAGGGCGGGTGCCACTACTGAGAAGGCCCTCTGCCTGGTTCCCTGTGACCTCACTTCTCATTATTATTAGCCCCTGTTGGGTGCAAACTCCACAAGGCAGCAGGAAAAATAAATGAAGGGATAGATACATCACAAACCCCAACCCCCTTCTGCTCAGCATCCTGGGTGCTCAATAACCTGCAGCCCAATTGAGACCTTTCCATCCTCCTCACCATATTCCGACACTTCAAAGGCTCTCTCCTCCCATGCATTGGTGACTTTCTGCACCTTCAGTCTGTAGGTGCCTTGGGGGGGCTCAGAGCCGAGAGGGAAGGAGAGTTGAACCAGGCCCCCTTTCAGCTCCACTTCGGTCCACTGCATCAAGCGGTTGTTCTTGGGATCCTGGAAGTCACAAGAAAGTTAAGGGTGGGGGGAATCACACGGGTTAAAAGGAGGGACTGCTGTTTCTGGCTCCAGAAGAGGACAAGGCTGGGACATATCCAGTGGTGTAATGGTCTGGGGTAGGTGAGTTGGAAAGCAATTGCTATTTCTGCAGCAGGGACCACACAAAGTCCCTGTCTCTAGAGCCCTAGAACCACACAATAGGCATGAAAGGGGAGTATTGAGGTTAACAGTTCAGTACATAAACTATGAGATGCCACCAGCATTCAGGATCGCAGGTGGTCAAACACCTGCTACATACCCTCCAACATTTCTCCGATGAAAATAGGGATGACCCATTCCATAATGATAATTTTTACTATTTATACCCCACAAATCTTACTGGGTTGCCCCAGCCAATCTGGGCAACTTCCAACATACACACACACAATAAAACATTAAACATTTAAGAAACTACCCTATCAGGATTGCCTTTATATAGCAGGATAACTCCATACCCTCCAACATTTCTCCAATGACGGGGTCAGCTCCCATTGCTTGGTCCCTGCTCCTGCCAACTAGCAGTTCGAAAGCATGTCAAAGTGCAAGTAGGTAAATAGGTACCACTCTGGCGGGAAGGTAAACAGCATTCCATGTGCTGCTCTGGTTTGCCAGAAGCGGCTTAGTCATGCTGGCCACATGACCTGTACTCCAGCTCCCTCGGCCAATAAAGCAAGATGAGCGCCGCAACCCCAGAGTCGGCCACGACTGGACCTAATGGTCAGGGGTCCCTTTACCTTTACCTTTTAAAGAAAAGTAGGACATTCCAGGATGAAATCAGAAACTGGGACGGCTTCTCTAAATTAGGGCTGTCCCTGGAAAGTAGGGACATTTGGAGGGTCTGCTGCTACTATATTTGCAGTAGGGATTCTGCAGCAGCTCAGAAAGGGGTGCCAATGCATAAATATTGGGGAGGCCCAGGTAAGCTCTCCCCCACATAACTGACCAGAAGACATGCCACACACACACACCATTTGAATGCCTATCAACTTTGGGGAGCCCAGCCCCCTCAGATATTTTATTGGACGTGGAGTTGGCTCCTAGGATCCCAGAGCTGCTCTGTCGGCACAGAAGGGGAGTTTTCTAGCCACAGGGAGCATTGGCCTGATCCAGGGGCTGCAAATCGGGGGCAGATCAACAGGCTTGCACACAGCCCTACTTCAAACCCTCCAAAGAGGGGCTTCGTTGACAATTAACCAGCAATTTCAACAGACAGAGGGTTTGTTTGAGGAACCATGCAAACAAATTCACTCCTGAGGGGCTGGGAGAAGGGGAGGCAGGTGGGCAAAGAGAACCTCACAGCCTGCTGAAGCTAGACTCCTCCTCGTCACCCCATCACCACCCTCATCTCTTACCTGCCCTTTGCCAGGACAAGTTACAACAAGGCCACCTACCAAGTCTGGAAGCTGAATGTGTAAGAGGATATACTGTATTTTTAGCTCCATAAGACACACTTTTTTCCTCTTAAAATCTAAGGGGAAATGTCTGTGCGTCTTATGGAGCTAATGTGTGGTCCCTGGGGCTGAGGGGGGGCCCAGGCTTCCCCCGCCAGCCCCGCTGCTCCCTGACCTGCTCTTTGGGGCTGGGGGTATTTTTTTTCTTGAATTCTTCCCCCAAAAAGTAGGTTGCGCCTTATGGTCAGGTGCGCCTTATGGAGCGAAAAATACAGTACCAGGCATAGGCAAACTCAGCCCTCCAGATGTTTTGGGACTACAACTCCCATCACCCCTGACCACTGGTTCTGTTAGCTAGGGATGATGGGAGTTGTAGTTCCAAAACATCTGGAGGGCCGAGCTTGCCTATGCCTGGGATATACTGATTTAAAGAAATTGCAGATAATGTGTGCAGTTCTCTCCTTCCAGAGGATCTCGAACCCAAAGCAATGGGGCTAAGCTAGTTTTCAGCTGAGTTGATTCTATCCAGGACCTGACTTTTCTTTATTTTACAACGAGCTGATTAATAGATTTTTATTTTTGCAAGGGGGCCAGGGAGAAGACAAATCCTTCTTCATGTCCTTCTTACATTCAGCACAACCTCCTAAGCACCTGCACTCTAAATAACAACAACAACAACAATTCTTAAACGCCACCCATTTCATCTGACCAGCCACTCTGGTCAGCTTCTGACAAAATACAGAGCGCGATGCTGGGTGGAATGCATCAAACATTAAAAGCTGCCTTCAGGTGTTGAAGGCCTAGGACCCTCGTACCTACGGGACCGCCTCTCCTGGTATGTCCCACAGAGGAACTTACGGTCTTCAAACAAAAACATCTTGAAGGTCCCAGGCCACAGAGAGGTTAGGCTGGCCTCAACCAGAGCCAGGGCTTTTTCGGCTGTGGCCCCGATTTGGTGGAACGCTCTGTCCCAAGAGACTAGGGCCCTGCGGGACTTGACATCTTTCCGCAGGGCCTGCAAGACAGAGCTGTTCCACCAGGCCTTTGGTCAGGGCACAGCCTGACTCCCTCCTTTGGCAATCTCCACAGAACTCTAGCCCAATGATTGCCATCAATTTGATTTGAATTAATTTTATAATGAAATGATTTTAGACTGTTGTATTGTTTTATTAGGGATGCGGGTGGCGCTGTGGGTAAAACCTCAGTGCCTAGGACTTGCCGATCATATGGTCGGCGGTTCGAATCCCCGCGGCGGGGTGACTCCCGTCTTTCGGTCCCAGCTCCTGCCCACCTAGCAGTTCGAAAGCACACCTAAGTGCAAGTAGATAAATAGGTACCGCTTTATAGCGGGAAGGTAAACGGCGTTTCCGTGTGCTGCGCTGGTGCTGGCTTGCCAAAGCAGCTTCGTCACGCTGGCCACGTGACCCAGAAGTGTCTCCGGACAGCGCTGGCCCCCGGCCTCTTAAGTGAGATGGGCGCACAACCCTAGAGTCGGACACGACTGGCCCGTACGGGCAAGGGTACCTTTACCTTTACTTTACCTTTATTGTTTTATTGTTGTTAGCCACCCTGAGCCTGGCTTCAGCTGGGGAGGGCGGGATATAAATAAAATTTATTATTATTATTTATTATTTACAAAAAGACATATAGTTTTTTAAACTCTAAAGCAACTCTAAAGCAAGCCCTGTTGAGTTAAACAGAAATTGCTGACAGGTAGTTGGATGATTGTAGCCACAGTTAATAGCTAAACCCCCTTTTCTCTGTTTGTAGCAAATATTTGCCCGAGATTATCCAAGGTAACATCAGCTGGAGAACTGCATCGCAAAATTCCGATAAATGCGATCGTCAAAGGATAGCTGCATTCTGCTTTTCACATTGTTTCCCTGCCCCCAAACTAGCTATAGGTTATTATGATGAGAGGTGAAGATGAATTGGCCACTTACCTGGAGGTAAATCAATGGGACCTTTGGAAGCAAAAGACAGAAGGGGGCAGGGAGAGAAATCAGAGATGACAATGAATGAGAAACTACCTCCAAGGCAAATCCCACCCCACAACCTCCCCAGCAGTATTTTATGCTTATTTATTCCTTTTAAAGCTTTTCTAAACAGCTTAATATGGAGGGAGGACAACATAGAAGCAATATCCATTAAAGAAAAAACAAAACAAAACTCTGTCAACTATTAATTTGATATCTGCTGGTCCCCACTCACCTAATGTTCTCTCAAGGATAGAAGCACTCATCTTTTTCACTCTTGGAACTTACGGTTTTAAAAAGCTGAGTTTATTCCCATTTCTAAAAAAACTAACCCATAGAATAAGGTGCTGGCTCCTTCAGACTTTACATCTGTTTTGAGGCTGTTTGCGATTCATATGACCAAACAATCTCATGTTTGGCATGTTCCTACTCAATACAATTTTATCTGGCAACACTTATGAATACCTGATATATTTTGTATAAATACGAATGTTGTATCCCAACATTCATTCATCACACTCTTCATTCTTTTTAAAGCTTGATGTTGATGATTCATTTTTACTCCTCTTGCCGTTATGGTTGCTTTTACGATGTATTTTAGTTCAATGTTTCGTTTATTGCATTTGCAAATCTTATTTTGAAACTATTGTTTTTTAAAAAAAAATGAAACCGAAATCCAGTAAAACAACTATATGAAAGCAAATGAAACAGCAATTCTAACAAGTAAAACAGGGCCCATTCTTGTCCACCTCCTCAGGCCTCTTTGACTGAAACCAATTCTGCAGGATCGGCAAGGTAGTATGCCGCTGCAATAATGGCAGCATTCCACTCAGCATGAAGTGGAGAGGGCTTTTCCTCAAATTGCCTGACAAACGTGTCACGACAGGTGCCTGGTCGTCCCTGTTTTCAGGGACAGGTATCGGCATTCCCCTCGGCACAGAGAAAAGCTCCGCTGGCCAGCTACTCAGTGATATTAAGGAGGCAGCAAAGTTGGTTTGCGACTTTAACAGTTTTCCCACCTATAATCTCACTTTTGATGAACTGGATCAGTTTTTTTAAGCTGGTTTTCAACTGAACTGAAAGCTGAAACTTTGACCTGAGTCATTTTTCACCTTAAAAACCAAACCACCTAACCCTTTTAACCTAGGAAGATTGAAATTCAAAATGAACCTTTTGAAAAAAGAAGAAGCCTATCTTTATTTTTAAAAAATAAAATCTAAACTGACTTTTCCATTAACCAGATCTGTACTGTGTGGAACTATAATTTACTCCTTCCACAGAGCTGAAAACTGGTTTTGTTTTGTTTTGTTTTTAAAAAACAGAGTTTCTACCTTTAGAATTTAGCTCCAGAGTTATGTTAGTACAGGATATAGCTCCTAGCATCAAGTGTCCTAGTGGTGCTCTTGTTGGTCTGAACTGATGCTTTAATTAACATTAAATAATTAAATAAATGGGTATTACCCTCTGATCACCCATCTGCATATCATACTTGAGAAAAACTCACTTTTCCAGTAACAGGTCGGAAACTTTCATCCAGGGTGGCAACACGAAAATGAACTGGAAAGGAAATAAGATTTTTTTTTTAATAATTTTTTTATTAAAATTTTCCTTTACAAATAAGTCCATACAACCATGTTTACAAATTTCCAGTTTTTGAACTTCCACCAGCACCTCCATCAATCATCCATTTTCCCTATCTTCACGCATTTTCTATATATAATATTGCCAATTTAATATTATCCTTCCATCTCTGTTTCTTTTTTACAATATACCTTGTACTATCACAAAACCTCCTTAAAACCCACTAGCGTTGTCTGTTCATCACATATAATTTTCAGATAATCCGTGAACCTTCCCCAGTCCTCGATGAATTTGTGATCTTTCTGATATCTGATTTTTCCAGTCATTTTATCCAGTTCTGCATAGTCCATAAGTTTCGTTCTCCACTCATTCAAGGTCGGTAGTTCCTCTTGTTTCCATTTTTGGGCCATTAAAATGGAAATAAGATTTTTAAAAGGCAAGTTCAATTGCAGTTGTGTCCTGATGACTTGTGGCTGATTTGTAGCATGGGTGCTCTGCGTGCAGATAAATATGTATATAAAAGGAATCCCCAAACAGCAGGCATCACTCAACATAAATGCAAAAGGGGCCCATTCTTCATGGGCTCCCATACAAACTGCTCAAGGTGCATTCGTTCTGATTTGTTTGTAGGGAAAACACATGACATCAAAGCGAGACCTTTGGAGAAAGCAGGTTTCTTATGCAAGACTTCCCAATCAACTATCATTGCATAACTTGAACCTGCAGGTGTGCAATTCAAACCCCACTATAGTGATAATCTGGTAAGTGCCCTTTGAAGCCCCACTCTGTTGCCCCTAACAAGCACAGAGTATTCAATGGAAGAGGACATGCTCAGTCTCTGGTGTGTCCACGTAGAGATGCAATGAGCTGCAAGAACTGAAAATAATGCCAATTTATGTTTCAGACAGTGCATGGGCAGACTGGTCTAAAGAGCCCAGGGCTAGTTAAGTCCAGTCAAAGGGCTAGTTAAGTCCAGTCATAGGGTTATGGTGTTCATCTCACTTTCAGGCCAAGGGAGCCAGCGTTTGTCCACAGACAGCTTTCCAGGTCATGTGGCCAGCATGAACAAACCGTTTCTGGCACAACGGAACAGCGTGACGGAAACCAGAGCGCATGGAAATGCCATTTACCTTCCCGCCGGAGTGGTACTTATTTATCTACTTGCACTGGCATGCTTTCGAACTGCTAGGTTGGCAGGAGCTGGGACAGAGCAATGGGAGCTCACACCACCATGGGGATTTGAACTGCCAACCTTCTGATTGGCAAGCCCAAGAGGATCAGTGGTTTAGACCACAGCGCCACCCGCTCCCTATATGGTAATACATCGTGATGTTGAAAAGTGGAGGGAGGAACAAGCTGCCTCGGCCCCAGCCCCACAAGGGCACTGGAGTCATGTGCAGGCAAGTCCCACCAACAATATACTGCCAGGTGAAGCCACTGTCATGTTCTGGCCCCCAAACCGGTCCTGGGCAATGTGTCAATACATCGTCCAGCCATACCCAGGACACAAATTGTCACAGCCCTCTAGCGACTCATTTCAGCAGCGGAGCATATGTCCATGCTGTCCGCGGTGGGCATGCAGGGCACACCCCTAAGGGGCACAGAGGGCACCCCTCCCGTTTGCTACAGTCCAGGGGAGAAGAGGAGCAGGGAAACTGCTGCCCACATTCCTCCTGCTCTCCACCACCAGGTCAGGCCTGGCCCTGCGACTGAGCTGCTGCAGTCTGGCACAAGACACCTCGCAGCTGAGGAAGGTGGGCGGCAGCATTGTCTCCCACTCTCTTGCTCTCTGCCGCCGGATCTGGCCTGACCCCAGAGGCGGAGCTGCGACCCAGCATGTGCCGCAGCCTAGGAGCAGCTCCTTCTTGCATGCATCTAGGCCCCAAAGAGGGAGCCTGCTGTGGGGGCGCCTGTTTGCACCCCCTCACAAAATTGCACCTGGAGCCACAGCCCCCATGCTACACCACTGGGCACATTTCCCAGATGTAATGTATACTCAGCTCTGTCCAAACTTTGGACAGACTTCTGTCCTCCACCTTCTGAGAGAGTCTATTCCACTGTTGAGCGTTTCTTGCCGACAGAAAGTTGTCCCTTACTTTTCCCCCCAGACTCTCCTTTCTTGTATTTTGAACCCATTGATTTACACCCTACCCCTCTGAAACAGCAGCAGAAAGCAAGATTGCTCTCCCATCCATGTGACGACAGCCTTTCAGGTATTTGAAGATGGCTATCATGTCGCCTCTCTCCATCCTCTTGTTCGCAGGCTGAATGTGGTCTGTAGAGAGCCTTGTTTACAAAGGGGACGCTTAACTAGCGGTTCTCCCTTCCCGTAAACCCAGCTTCTCACTTACCTGTCTCCCCTGGCTTGTAAATGGGCTTGTCTGTCTGGATGAAGAGTAGGGTGTCCAGATCTTTGACCAGCACAGCTTTCTGGCTCTTGAAGTGCAGCGTATCCCCTTTTACATCCACTGTGAGGAATGTCTCTGGGGAGCTAGAAAAACCACTGGATTTGGGAACCTGGAGAAGGAAGGAAAAGGAATAGAGGAGCAGGCTTGGTCTGTGTATAGACTCCCACTTACCTGGAATCCAGGGGGCTCCCACTGCTGGTTTGGAAAGCAGTGTGTACATGTGACATTCTTAATCCTCACCTATCCTTTTCTTAATACAGTGGTACCTCTGGATGCGAACGGGATCCGTTCCGGAGCCCTGGTCGCATCCTGAAGCGAACACAACCTGTGTCTGCGCGTGCACGGGTCATGATTCGCTGCTTCCGCACATGTGCATGATGTCATTTTGAGCATCTGCGCATGCACGAGAGGCAAAACCCAGAAGTAATGCACTCTTTTACTTCCGGGTTGCCACAGAGCGCAACCCGAAAATGCTTAACCCATAGCTACTTCACCCCGAGGTATGACTGCATAGGAAATACTGCATTTTGATGTATTTGGTGCATCTTTTTCATGGAGAGGAGAGGAGAGGAGGTGCTAGAGGGGCGATGGCTCTGGGTGTGAATTTTTGAGGGGGTTTGAAGCAGGGACCCCTATTAGGTATTCAGTGCTCTGTGTTTGCCTGAGCTTGAGTCTGTACTAAGGATTATGAGACCCTGCGTTCTGATTCGATACATGATATCCAATCACAGAACATTTCAGGATTTGGGCCTCTGCCATTGGCCCTTAAACTCTGAGTCATGATTGGCAGCTTGGAACTTTAGACAGCCAATCACGTTGGGAGTGGGAGTGGCCTAGGCCTTCGGATATGTATATAGGCAGTTGCTTTGGCCCTGTTGTCCGGTTCTGTTAGTTCTTGCTGTTATCACTGTGTCTTGCCTCGTGGTAACCCACCTACACTTCAACCCCCATGCAGGTGCCCCCCCCAGCGCAGCATGGCCCAGTGCTCCTCTCCTGGCAGCAGAGGAACCAATAGTCGTGGAGATGAGCAACATAGAGGCAGGCATGAGGGTGCCTGCTGCAATGTGAAGAGCATGGCAACCTCAATTTAGGCACATAGAGCAAAATGGCAAGCAATAAATTCTCACCTGGAATGGGAGGCACCCGAACATATCCTTCTTGGTCACCAAGTCAGTGAGCAGGGTCCTGTTCTGCCCTCCATGCTCCAGAGTGATGCTCAACGTCACCGACTCATTCAGGTGGTTCAGCTGGATACAGATCTTCTCGGGCGTCTCTGTGTGGATCAAGTAGGGCACCAGAACCAAGTATTGCCTGGGAGGAGGTGGGCAAGAAAGGTCAGGGAGACCAGGAAGTGAGGACAACACCGGGGGCTCTTTGTTTTTGGTTCATCATTATAGCCAGGGCTATTTTTTCTAGAAAACGAGGTGCTGGAAGTCACCATAAATGCCTCCCTTGTTCTCTTAGAATGGCAATGGTGCCCGCTTGAGAGGTTGCCGGAACTGAGTTCCAGCAAGTTCTGGCTGGAAAAAACCCCAACTATAGTTATGGCCCATCAAAAGCCTTGGTGGAATTCCTCCCAACTGTTGTTTTTCCCCGTGACTATCTAGCTATCGGCAAGTCCTAGGCTCTGTGGTTTAACCCACAGCACCACCTGCGTCACACTATGACTATTTAGCTATAGTGGGATGTGGGTGGCGCTGTGGGTTAAACTACAGAGCCTAGGACTTGCCGATCAGAAGGTTGGCGGTTCTAATTCCCACGGCGGGGTGAGCTCCCGTTGCTCGGTCCCTGCTCCTGCCCAAATAGCAGTTCAAAAGCATGTCAAAGTGCAAGTAGATAAATAGGTACCGCTCTGGCGGGAAGGTAAATGGTGTTTCCGTGCACTGCTCTGGTTAGCCAGAAGCAGCTTAGTCATGCTGGCCACATGACCCGGAAGCTGTATGCCGGCTCCCTCGGCCAATAAAGCAAGATGAGTGCCACAACCCCAGAGTCAGCCACGACTGGACCTAGTGGTCAGGGGTCCCTTTACCTTTCTATCTAGCTATAGGAAGAGCCAGTGCTATTTTTATAGGTGCCTGTATCACTGCCACTTATGCAGAGGGACGGGTGACGCAGTGGGGAGGTTGGCAGAGAGCATACACGCCCATGGAGCTACTCCAATGCTTCTGTGGGTGTGTCTGCACTGCGCCAACCTCCTTGCTGCTACTCCAATGCTCCTGCTGAGGCGCCCACACTGTGCTGACCTCCCCACTGCCTTGCCCCTTCCCCTCCCTGTAAGTTGCAGCAAAACCAGCATTCAGCCATCAGGTAAGTGCTGGCTCTAGCACCCCCTGCTGTCGGCCTCCCTACCTTCTGCCTTTGCGAAGCTGTGCATGGGGATTTAAGAGAGTTGCTCTCTGGGGGATAGAGGCAGAGGTGGACTTTGCAGAAGGCAAGGAAGTGTGTGTGTGTGTGTGTGTGTGAGAGAGAGAGAGAGAGAGAGAGAGAGAGAGAGAGAGAGAGAGAGAGAGAGAGAGAGGTGGGATAACCCCTCCAGCAAGCAGCTTACGGTTCTGTGGCGGACGCCGAGGTGTCCCCAGGAAGGAACAGCAGCAGGAGAAAGAAGCTGGGTCCCACAAGGATCCGGCCCTTCCCCATGGTGGTCAGGATACAGGCGATGGGCAGGCGAGGTGGAGGTGGAGCTGGTCCTTTGTACACTGTGTTGCTCCTGCCTTCCCCAGTCCAGCCAGTCTCTTTATAACTGACTCTCGTCCTCTACAAACAGCCCCCAGGGAGGAGGTGCTGGAAGTGTGGGCAGCTCTTGAGTCACAAAGAGCACACAGAATGTCCCCTGGCAAGCAAACAGGGGAGAGAGACAGAGAGAGAGAAAAGAGGTCACTGGCAGTGTTTGTTATGCAAGGCACTGTCCTGTGTTTCACCCAGAGGGAAGGGAAGGAGGAAGCTACCCTGGGTGCTGGCAAGAAGATTTATTTCAGGCCCAGGCATTCCATAACGCTATTGCTGTCCATTTGGCACAAACTGGCTGGCAGGGCATCACACATTTTATTCAGTCGTTGGCCTTTGCTCCAAACATCTGGTCCGCTTCAATGAGAAAAATCTGCCTCCCTTCCATCACAGTCCTGCCTTGAAATTCCCCGCAGGCCACTCAGGTATGGAATCCAATTCCCCCTTTTTCCCAGCTTGTCCCAAGGCTACCCTGAGGGACAGCACTTGCCCCCCCACAGCAGACATCTTTAACTTATTGTGCACTCATGACGATTTGTTCTTGTGATGGTGTCAGAGCAGTTAGACGTGATCCGGCTTCCGTTGTCATCATCACTAATTATTTATAAACTATTATTATTTATTAAATTTATTAGTGGCTTTTTCTTGCTCAACTTATGGTGACGTACAAGCAAGGAAGCAAGCAAACCAACAAACGAACAAAAACCCCACATAGATAGAGTAAAACAATCAGATCAAATCACACCTACTCTACAAGGCCACAGTTAAAGAGAAAAGTTTTTGCCTGGTGCCTAAAGAGATATGATGATGGCACTGTGGGTGTTTTCATGGTAATTTGGTTTAAAATAGTAAAATAAGAATTCCCTGGATGCCTAGATCCAGGTCTGGGGCTCTCTCACCAAGAGAGTATTATTTCCAAAGAAATGAAACTCATAGTGGCATTTTTTTATGGGCCGATCTTGGAAGAGATCTATACGAAACAGCCCTAAGGTTTCATCAAACCAAAGGAAGTATGCAAGCTTTGTTGTTTAGTCGTTTAGTCGTGTCCGACTCTTCGTGACCCCCTGGACCAGAGCACGCCAGGCACTTCTGTCTTCCACTGCCTACCGCAGTTTGGTCAAACTTTGGTCAAACTATGCAAGCTAGGATGCCCCTAATTTCATCAGAGAAATGTTGGAGGTTATGAGTTCAGAAGGGGCTTTCTGGATTAAAACAAGCAGTTAGAGCAAGGAGTGGGAAGCTATACAACCTGCTCACACAGCTGGAGTACACACAATCATGCAGACAAGTCCTTGCACACCAAGTGCAAAACCAAACAAGTTTCTTACGTTTTGGCATTTGCAGATGATTTGATTATTGCACCCCACTCCTTCTCAGCAAGAAAACTAACTTTCTTGCTTAGTCGAAATAAATAAATAAATAAATAGTTAGTCCAGTAGCACCTTAGAGACCAACTAAGTTTGTTCTGGGTATAAGCTTTCGTGTGCATGTAAACTTCTGCAGATACTTCTTCAGATGCATGCACACGAAAGCTTATACCCAGAACAAACTTAGTTGGTCTCTAAGGTGCTACTGGGCAATTTTGTAATTTTTATTTATTTATTTTGACTGCGTCGGACAAGCACAGCTACCCACCTGAATCTAGAATCATGGAAGGCACCACATTGAGCTGCATGAAATGGAAGCCTATGTATCTGAAGAAGCGTGCATGCACACATTCCTGCTTAGGATTCACATGGTGGAAGAGAGGGAATAAAAAGCTTTGGCAGCCCTTCCTCTCAAGGTGAGGGGGCATGACCAAGTTAAACCTGCAAAACTGTGGTCTTAACCCCATCATGCATTAACTAGAGCTAAGCATTCTGAATACAGGAGGTCAATATTTATCCTGTAGGCACCAGGTGAGCCTACCTGAAGAGAGCATTTCACAACAAGGGAGCCCCCTACTGAAAAGGCTTGTTGTCATGCTGCCACCCTCTGGACCTCCCATGTACCTCTAAGTATGTAGAACCCCAAAGCAGTTTGCCTAAATCGCAGCAAGCTACTTGGGAAAACAAAAACAAAATGCAGCACTCAAATCCAAAAAATACAAAGGAATACATAAGTAAAAACAGAGAGGCCATCAATAAAACATTTGATAAATATCAATAAATAGCGAAACAGAGCAATGTGATGAATCTTGTGAGCCTGTGGATGCCTGCCTAAATAGATAGGTCTTTAAGGAGGTGTTTACATCACTTGGGAAGACAGGTGAACTAATGCCAGTGTACTGGAAGAAGCAAAGATCAGCAGTGTTGAAGTGATGATGCCTGATGACCGTCTTCCAAAGCAACTGCTCTCTTCCAAACTTAAAAATGGAAAGCGTAACGCTGGCGGTCAACAAAATAGGTTTAAAGACTCCCTCAAGGCAAATCTTTTAAAATGTAGTATAAACACCGACAACTGGGAAACACTGGCCTTCAAGCGCTCCAGTTGGAGAACAGCCTTGACCAAAGGTGTCCTGGACTTTGAAGACGCTCGAATTCAGGACAAAAGGGAGAAACATGCTAAGATGACGGCACACTTGGCAAACCCTCACTGTGATCAACTACCGCCCGGAGACCTATGTCCCCACTGTGGAAGATGTGTGGATCTAGAATTGGCCTCCACAGTCACTTACAGGCCCACTGTTAAAACCGTGTTTATGGAAGACAATCTTACTCAGCTACGAGTGATCACCAAAGAAGAGGAAGACAGCTTGTCGCTGTTTCTGCCTCATGAGCAGCTCACAGAAGGCAGTTGGACCATTGGCCATGTTGCCTGGGGCAGAGGAGAGTCCAATAATAGCTGGAGTGCCATAAGGACCAGTTTTTTGGGGGAAGGGGTCTCTCAAATAAGGCATCCTCTGCACACACCCTCAGCCTAGATGAGGTGGGCATGTGATTCTCTCCCACTGTCTGAGTTCTCTATCCTAAGTGATAAGTTTTCCTAAGTCAAAACAAAAAAATTCCTTCCAGTAGCACCTTAAAGACCAACTAAGTCAGTTCTTGGTATGAGCTTTCGTGTGCATGCACACTTCTTCAGATACACAGAATCTGAAGAAGTGTGCATGCACACGAAAGCTCATACCAAGAACTGACTTAGTTGGTCTTTAAGGTGCTACTGGAAGGAATTTTTTTGTTTTGACTATGGCAGACCAACACGGCTACCTATCTGTAACAAGTTTTCCTAAGGTTAGACATTTTTATGGGGGGGGTCATTGAACCTCCTAACAGTGTCAGGGCTGAGCTAACAGTTTCATTTCCAATTAGTGAGCATCCCATAACTTTCTGCTGAAATCCTGCAGCTTTTTATACAACAAATGTTCTGGGATGATGGTGATTCATAGAATCAAAGAAGAAACAATGAAAGTAGAGGAAGAGGGGGAAAGCGAAGGAGAAAAAAGAACACCAACAGCTCACATGAAGGGTACAATAATAATCAACACACCCATATAACTCAATATAAACCATACAGATGTCTCAATACGTGTATCTACAGGTGGGCAACCAAATTTGTCCAAATGGAGGTTTAAGATGTCTTTGAATAAGTTGTTAAATGAATGAAACATGTTATCAAAGAAATCTGCCATCTGTCTTACCTGGTGCAGCTGAGAAAAGAATGCAAACAGTTGAGCATGTCCATCAAAAGAGAACATTTCCTCATTCCCACAAAGGATGGACTGGGGGAAATGGCAAGTGCCAGATATTTCTCCAATTTGGATGCCTCTGCGGGGTTTGGCCAGGTGCTGTTTGCCAAACAAAGCATAAGGCTGTGTAGCTTTAACATGCCCTTTGGAGCACGCAGCTTAAGGGACTTTCATTTGCATTGAGCTTCATTTGTGGAGGTTCAGCAAACATCTCAGCACCCGAAGGGACATTGGTGTGTGCGCAGTGAGGTGGCCAGGTTTGCGAATGAGGGTCATTAAAAGAAAACGAGATTGTGAAGGACCTCTCCAGGCTGCAGTAAAATGGCCAATGCAATTGGGTATAAGCAAGTGTAAAGAGATGCATGCCAGCGCAAAAATAATAATTTAATTTCACATATACATTCATGGGGCTTGAACTGGCTGTGACTGACCAGGAACAAGAGCTTGGAGTCATAGCAGATAGATCAATGAAGATGTCGACCCAGTGTGTGGCCACTGTGAAAAAGGCAAATTCCATGCTAGGGATAGGGACGCGGGTGGCGCTGTGGGTTAAACCACAAAGCCTAGGACTTGCTGATCAGAAGGTCGGCGGTTCGAATCTCCGCGACGGGGTGAGCTCCCGTTGCTCGGTCCCTGCTTCTGCCCACCTAGCAGTTTGAAAGCACGTCAAAGTGCAAGTAGATAAATAGGTACCGCTCCGGCGGGAAAGGTAAACGGCGTTTCTGTGTGCTGCTCTGGTTCGCTAGCAGCGGCTTAGTCATGCTGGCCACATGACCCAGAAGCTGTACGCTGGCTCCCTCGGCCAGTAAAGCGAGATGAGTGCCGCAACCCCAGAGTCGGTCACGACTGGACCTAATGGTCAGGGGTCCTTTATGCTAGGGATCTTTAATGAATTAAAACTGCTATCATAATGCCACTATGCAAATCTATGGCACATTCTGACAGCCACCAGCATCCATGTCAAGAAAATGGCCCAAAACTGGGCTGTGCGTCTTCCATGATGTGGTTCCAGGCGAGTCAAGTTACCCACGTGAGAGTGCAGAGCTCCAAAACAGGATGTCCTGATTTAATTGGGACAGTAGAGAAGAAGAAGAGTTTGGATTTGATATCCCGCCTTTCAACCCCCTTCAGGAGTCTCAAAGCGGGTAACAATCTCCTTTCCCTTCCTCCCCCACAACAAACACTCTGTGAGGTGAGTGGGGCTGAGAGACTTCAAAGAAGTGTGACTGGCCCAAGGTCACCCAGCAGCTGCATGTGGAGGAGCAGAGACGCGAACCCGGTTCCCCAGATTACGTGACAACCGCTCTTAACCACTACACCACACTGGCTCCTATGGGGATATGTAACAGGATATTTTCGGTTTTGGGTCACTTCTTGCCAAACTGCTGTCCAGAATTTAAACACCTATGGGCAGTCCCATCATATGTGGGGAAAGGAGCAATTTTCATCTGACAAATCCTGGGAGGGGGGGGAATGAATGAGGCAATAAAAAAAATAGCTGAACGTGCTACAGAGCCCTCCCTTGCAACAGAGCCAAATCCGAAATGACTGGACTTTGTGACCATCTTGTGCTTCCAAAACTGTGGAAGTTGCGAAATTGTCTTAGCAAACTTGTGTGGGCTGTATTTACTGTACATCCATTGGACTTTCTGTAGCCTTGAGCCCTGGCAGTCCTTGAGAGTGATAAAGGGACTTGGAGCGCTTGTCTGTCCCTCTGAATATCTTTCTCTTTCTCTCCCCCCCCCTCCACCCTCGTAACCTCTCTCACACACACCTGTGTTCTTTCTGGGCCTGCATCAAACTTTATCATGGCCTCGCAACCCGTATCAGCCAGCTGGTTGAAGTTCCCAAGCCAACCCTCCGTTCAAGGTGAAGAGCCTTGGTGGCAGGGCAAGGTCCCAGGTTCATTCCTGAGAGGGACCTGGGAATAGGGCACAGCCACGTCTGACATGGGGATTTGCTTCCATGGGTTTTGTGTATCATGTACTGTATACATGGAAATTCCATATACCCAAACTTTTGGAATTGCCCCATGGCTAAGCAGGAAGGGGTTGAGAGCATAACATCCCCAGAGCCTGCACAAGGCAGAGAATAATAATAGAATAATAATAAATAAGTAAATAAATAAGTAAATAAATAAATAATAATAAAGTTTTATTTGTGCCTCGCCCTTCCCAGTTCAGAAAACTGGGCTCAGGGTGGCTAACAACAAATTTAAAACATTTAATTGATGCAACAAAAAACAGCATAAAATGCAGTACAAAACGTGAATAACAATAAATTCAGAATTCAAAAATCAGTTTAGGGAGGGAATCCATCCAATAAACATTGGATGATCACCAGGGCTAGCTGGAGACCAGGGGAGAATTAGCTGTGGGATCCCAGAGCAGGGAATCTTCATAAAAAGGGGAGGGGGAGGGAAGGAAGGGGAATAAAAGATCAGGCTAAGTTCAAATTGAAAGTCAGGCGGAATAGCTCTGTCTTACAGTCCCTGCGGAAGGAAGTTAAATCCTGCAGGGCCCTGGTCTCCTGGGACAGAGCATTCCACCAGGTCGGAGCCATCACTGAGAAGGCCCTGGCCCTGGTGGAGGATAGTCTGACTTCCTTAGGGCCCGGGACCTCTAAACTATGGTTATTCATGGACCTTAAGGTCCTCTGCGGAGCATACCAGGAGAGGCGGTCCCATAAATACGATGGCCGTAAGCCATGAAGGGAGAAGAAGAAGAAGAAGAAGAAGAAGAAGAAGAAGAAGAAGAAGAAGAAGAAGAAGAAGAAGAAGAAGAAGAAGAAATTGTTATTTATATGCCACCCACCTGACTGGATTGCCTCTGGGTGGCTTCCAACAAATTAAAACATCAAACACAGTAAAACATTAAACAGTAATAACTTCCCTGTACTGGGCTGCCTTCAGATGTCTTCTAAAAGTCAGATAGCTGTTTGTTTCCTTGACATCTGACAGGAAGATGTTCCACAGGGCAGGTGCCTGGTTCCCTGTAACCTGGCTTCGAGGGAACCAGCAGAAGACACTCAGAGCTGGATCTCAGCGTCCGGGCTGAACAATGGGAGTAAAGATGCTTCTTCAGGTATACAGGGCCAGGGCCATTTGGGGCTTTAAAGGTCAGTACCAGCACTTCAAATTGTGCTTGGAAATGTACAGGGAACCACAGTAGATCTTTTGGGACCTGTGTATATAGTCGTGCCTATTTTCACCCAAGAAATGTTGACGGGTATGAGATTGTGCCACGATGTCTCATGAGAGCACCCCAGAGTTAGTGTGCTGAGTGGGCCTTTCCCGCCTAGGAAAGTGGAGAGCTTAAAAGCTCTTTACATACCTGGTGGGTCTGGTGCAGAAAGCGCTTTTTAGCTCTCCGTCTTGCTTGCATTTAACGCATGCAATTTCAGCTAGCCCGCCTACAGTTGGATATCACGCAAGGGGGAAGGGTGGGGTTTGGGAATCCAAAGGGTGTATAATTATAATATGTTCTTTCTTTTTTATTTTCGTCATGTTATTAGCATGAAAAATTGGGGAATTCGTGGAAGAGAATTTGGGTCGACTTTAGAAAAAAGCTTTAAGATTGAGAATTGAGAATTGATGTATATAAGGTAAAATTGGTTTTTTAAAATGAACTAAATATAAAAAGGTTAAAAATTGGGGATAAGGGCTATGATAAAGTGGGCACAGGATATTGGGCATAACATTATGTTTGAGGATTGGGAAAGGTTGTGGACCACTGGGCTGAACTTCACTGCATGTAATGCTCTGAAGGAAAATGTAATGAAAATGATATATAGATGGTACATGACCCCAGTTAAACTTGCCAAAATATACCATTTATCTGATAATAAATGTTGGAAATGTAAAGAAAATGAAGGAACATTCTTTCACCTCTGGTGGACTTGCCCTAAAGTGAAGGCCTTCTGGGAAATGATATATAATGAGCTGAAAAAGGTATTTAAGTATACCTTCACCAAGAAACCAGAGGCTTTCCTTCTGGGTATTGTCGGCCAGAAGGTGTTAAAGAAGGACCGAACATTTTTCATGTATGCAACAACGGCAGCAAGAATACTCATCGCTAAGAACTGGAAAACTCAAGATTTCCCCACATTGGAAGAATGGCAGATGCAGCTGATGGACTACATGCAACTGGCCGAGATGACTGGCAGAATCCGAGACCTGGGAGAAGAGAGGGTTGAAGAAGACTGGAAGAAATTTAAGATTTATTTACAAAAATATTGTGATTTGGTTGAATGTTAAGAAGGATGCTAGATCATAAATAATCGCCTTCCACTAATTTAGATTTGAACTTGACGATAAGTGAGATTAAAGAAAGTATAAACTCTTTTTTGGAGAACTGTTAGATTGTATTTAAATGAGCGGATATAAGATTGTAAACAAGATGATAATTTGCTTGGAAAAACTTTTTCACAATGTAAGTGGGAGCGGGAGACGTGAGGGAGTCCAAAGAAGTGAAGAAAGTATGTTATATAAGTAAAGTTGTTTATTATTTATGTATTTGTATTCAAAAAATCTTAATAAATATTTATAAAAAAAAATTGGGGATAAGAACTTGTTGAATTAACAAATTTGAATTGGAATATAAGAAGGGGAGGTGTGGGGAAGTCAGGGAAATATGTTATAGAAAAATAAGGATTATAAATTGTATGTGTTCTTAATTTTCTTTTTTTTCTGTCTTTTTGTGTTTTGTTTTTCTTTTTTGATTTTTTAATGTATTAAAGTGGAAAATTTCAATATATATATATTTAAAAAAGAAAGAAATCACGCAAGTTAAATGTGCATGTTCATCTCCACGTTATTTGCCAATGGAATTTTTCTGCCATGGAAACAAAGAACATGGATTTGAGCGCTGAGCGTGTGCTATATTCCCCTATATTTCCAGAGGTGGTTTTTTACGTCGTGAGGAAGTTCAAATATAGGATGGAAATTAACTGTGAGCAAAACGTTGAGAAAACAGAATTAGCTGCTGTGTGAATGCAAGCCTAAGTGCTGAAACCAACAAGCTTGAGATTGTGGGACTTGACTTTGCCAGAGAAATGTCCCATCCTTTGACCACAAGGTTTTGCAAATGCTCTGAATGGACTTCCCCATCGGTATTTCCTGGCAATGGCCAACTCTGGTGGAGGATGCTTGTGTGACCAATAGACTAAATTTGACGAGGCTAAATAATTTCCGCAGCATTAATTCAATAGAAGTAGCCATTGTGTATGCCCCTGCTTTGTTCAATGAATTACCCAATTAATTAATTAAATCTATATCCTGCCCTTCCTCCCAAAGGAGCCCAAAGGAGTAAACAAATATATTCATCATCATCATACGTAACACATTTTACATTTTATAAAAACGGTCAAGCAACAAAAATGAAATTTAAGAGCAGGTGTTGCTGGAGAAATTAAAAGGGGGTTCCTAGACTGGGGGTATCCTTCCCAGAAACCCAAAAGGTGCATAGAGACAGCCTCAAAAATAAGAAGGAGGCTGTAAAGAATCCCATTCAAAGCAATGTTTTTATTTTATTTTATTTTTTTAAAGTAATATTTATTAAGAGTTTAAGGATTACAGAAAGAAGGGGAAAAATAAAGTTAAACAAAATAAAACAATACATTACAATACATAAAAAACCCACTACTTATCTTAACAAAACAAAAACAAAAACAGAAGCAATTAAAAACACATCCAATATTTCCATATCTTATCTTTCATTTACTTGTTTCATCGACCTCCTCACACCTCCCTTTTTTGTATTCTAGTTCAGTTAGCTATTTCAGCAAATCCTTTCCATCTTTCTCAGTTTTTGTCCTATAATTTATCTTAACACAATCTAACCTTACTTTCCCCCCTTTGGCCCATTAACAATCTATTTATACTTAATTCTTTATAACATTTCTGCTAAAGCCATATAACTTCATTCCAGCATCCTTCTAACCTTCATTAATTTTACAAAGCAATGTTTTTATACACACGTGATTACTATTCACCAATCAAAGGATTCTTAACAGATGCAACCCAGTGTCATCACCTTGAACCAACCAAAATCACCTGGCTCCTTAGATCAGCCCTTATCATAAAATCATGCGATGACATATAACCATGTATTCTTTCTTTCTTTAGACCTTGACTAATTTTCCTATTCATTAAATGTCTCCCAATATCCTCTTTCATCTGTCTACAAAACAATTCAAGATGAATTGCAATTGCCATGCCTAGCCGATTCTCCTTCCATGCAAACAGCAGTCACCACAGATCCCAACAGATTGTTCTTTTCAGTGTTCTGGAACGGACATTCGCTACATGCAGTACCTAAAAGCAGCTAGTTCTGAAAGCAGGCAGAAATGCGCCAGGCTTTTCGGTTTAGCTAGGCCATAGGCTCAAAAGAAAATGGAATAATCAAAATGGTGGTTGTTGTTTAGTCATTTAGTCGTGTCCGACTCTTCATGACCCCATGGACCAGAGCACGCCAGGCTGATCGCCGAAGAATTGATGCTTTTGAATTATGGTGCTGGAGGAGACTTGAGAGTCCCATGGACTGCAAGGAGATCAAACCTATCCATTCTGAAGGAAATCAGCCCTGAGTGCTCACTGGAAGGACAGATCCTGAAGCTGAGGCTCCAATACTTTGGCCACCTCATGAGAAGAGAAGACTCCCTGGAAAAGACCCTGATGTTGGGAAAGATGGAGGGCACAAGGAGAAGGGGACGACAGAGGACAAGACGGTTGGACAGCGTTCTCGAAGCTACCAACATGAGTTTGATCAAAATGGTACAGTTTGTGAAATTATTATTTTCTCCATCAGGGTAACCAAATCATGTGTCTGGGCAGACCTGCCAAAGGAGAAACGCTTTCAGGAGGCGTCTAAAACAGTACAATGATTCTAGTTCAACCCCCTTCAGTCACAGAATGGAGATAAGGCAGGCAATTATAGAGGTGCAAGTTCTGCAGACTGAAGTGATCAAGTTGGTACAAAAGGGGTAAGGTGATCTCTTAAGTAAATAAACTCCTGCCTGATTCTAGCCTGATGAAGAGATTTGGTGCAACCAAAAGCTTGCATACTCTTTAGTAACACTTTGGTTGTTCTGAAAAAGTATATATATATTTCAAAGTATTCATTTAAACAACCTTAAATCAATGACTTCCCTTCTTCCCTTTCCGTGGTTCATTTTGCATAGCATAAATCCCTGCATATTTTACATGAAGTAAACCATTCGGTAATCCATTGTAACATCCATCAAAACTTATTTACAATGCTAACAGCGTTTTTAAATAAACACAATTTTCACCCATATATTCAGGGAACATTTTCCAGTCTTCTTTTTGTTAGGGATAATTCAGAGGGAAATTCCCAGGTGTCAAAAAAGACTATTTATGTATGCTACTACTGTGGTCTGTGTTTTGTTAGCCCCAAAATGGAAAACGAGCGAGCAGTGGCGTAGTGTGGGTTGTCAGCACCCGGGGCAAGGCAAGTAATTTGCCCCCTCCTAAACCTAACCACCAGATGTTGCGCCCGGTGCGGCCAGCCCCCCCTGCACCCCCACGCTACGCCACTGCGAGCGAGGTCCCAGCTAAAGAAGAATGGCAACTTAAACTGATGGAATACGTGCAGCTCATAGATTTAACTTACAGAATAAGAGAACAAGAAGAATATCCGTTTAAAGAAGACTGGTCGTTTTGAAAAAGTTGATGCCCTGATAATTATGGATTTTGGAAACTTACGTTTTCTGTAATGCGTGGATGCTGATGCTTTTCAGCTAAAAAAAACCCTGGAATTCTTCAAGTGCAATCCTATGCAGAATACTTGATTAGGTTGTGTTGAATCTGAAGGTTAAGTAGGTCTTGCAAAACAATTTTAAAATGCATATATTAGACTTATTACAAAAGCTCCTTACCAGTCTCAGAGGGAAGGGAAGGGCAAGAAATGCTTCAAACATAAACTGCTTAATGCCTTAGTGGCAGATACAAGGGAGTTAACCGGCTCTGACTTCAGCCTTCCTGGCGTTTGTGGAGAAAGGTCACTGAGTCAGCCAGGTACGCGCCTTTTCTTGGGCATCACCTTAGCAGCTTTTGCTAAGAGGTGGGGTGTGAGAGAGAGAAGGGCAAGGAAGGAGAAAGGAAAAAGGGTAGTAGAATTGAAAGCAAATGAAAGGTCGGGATACAAAAATTAAAAACTAAAACCCTGCCAAATGGGTGATATAAGCATCAAATCATCCACCTAGCAACAGCTACACGGCTGAAATGGGCCCAGCGCTGGAGATACAATTCATTGCACTCTAAAGGGATGGTGGAATAAGGAATGGCAGGTGTAAAGGTAAAGGTAAAGGACCCCTGACCGTTAGGTCCAGTCGCAGACAACTCTGGGGTTACACACTCATTTTGCTCTATAGGCCGAGGGAGCCGGCATTTGTCTACAGACAGCTTCCGGGTCATGTGGCCAGCATGACTAAGCCACTTCTGGTGAACCAGAGCAGCACACAGAAATGCCGTTTACCTTCCCGCCGGAGTGGTACCTATTTATCTACTTGCACTTTGACGTGCTTTCGAACTGCTAGGTTGGCAGGAGCTGGGACCGAACAATGGGAGCTCGCCCCATTGCGGGGATTCGAACCGCCGACCTTCTGATCGGCAAGCCCTAGGCTCTGTGGTTTAGACCAGTAGCAGTAAAAGTCATGGAGTATAACAGACAACTTAGATCTAAAGTGTCATTTTCAGTTATTTGGTTTTCATTTGTTGAATTTGTTTTGTGACAACAGGGAGCTGTCCTATCTTGCCCCACCCTGAATCTCCATCCTCCATGATGAACTGATTTCATGCCTAATCATTTTTGGCATTTAGCTTGAAAATGTATAAATTATCTGGAGACAAATGGTTATAAGAAACTGTAACTATAGTCACAGGTCTGTAAATCTACCCACAGGTTCATTGTAATGGTTAACTAAATACATCTATTAGGTTTGTTATTGCATAAGAATTTTAAAAATCTCTTGAATTACCCTTGGTTTTCCTGCATATTGTAATTTACTGGTTCTAAAAGTATACATTGCTGTCCTCTTTATTCCTAGGCTTTGCTCTTAAGATTTAACTCTCAGCATTTAAAGTTATTGCTAAATTAGTTCTATCTGACAAAGTTTGAAAACTTTTAGCAGACGTAAAAAGATTTAGTGGGTATTTTTAGCTATTGAATGTAAAAACTACAGTGAAGGTTGCACACAGAGTCCTTGCAATTTAATTTTCTGCAAGGTATCTTGGATGCAAAAAGAAGTATTTGTACTATTATTTACATCTTAAACTGGTTTATGCATTCTTAAAAAGAAATATATATATATAATTTATATTTATTGGCATTTCCTATTGGTGTTTCTACCTCTTCTTGCCAACAAAGGTCCGTATTGTTAAAGCTATGGTTTTCCCAGTAGTGATGTATGGAAGTGAGAGCTGGACCATCAAGAAGGCTGATCGCCAAAGAATTGATGCTTTTGAACTATGGTGGTGGAGGAGACTCTTGAGAGTCCCATGGACTGCAAGAAGATCAAGCCTATCCATTCTGAAGGAAATCAGCCCTGAGTGCTCACTGGAAGGACAGATCGTGAAGCTGAGGCTCCAATACTTTGGCCACCTCATGAGAAGAGAAGACTCCCTGGAAAAGACCCTGATGTTGGGAAAGATGGAGGGCACAAGGAGAAGGGGACAACAGAGGACGAGATGGTTGGACAGTGTTCTTGAAGCTACCAGCATGAGTTTGACCAAACCGCAGGAGGCAGTGGAAGACAGGAGTGCCTGGCGTGCTCTGGACCATGCGGTCACAAAGAGTCGGGCACGACTAAACGACTAAACAACAACAACAACAACCTCTTCTCCAATATTATTTGTGCCCCCACCCTTCTTTCTGTGTGTTTACAATTGGCACTGGGATCACGTTCATGGTCAGGTTTTGTTCCCTGTGTCTCGTCTGTTATTATGTATGCTTTTGTTTATCTGAAAATTTCAATTAAATTAAAAAAATAAAATAAAGTGGAAACACTAGACGTTCACTATTCCTCAGTGATGAGGTTTCAGGACTTTGGATAGATAATTCCAATCTGCTGTGGCAGAACTGGACCCAGCAGTCAGTCACAATCAGGCTCCCCACCCTGTTATGCTGTTTCCCTGCAACTTCCCAGAGTTCATGTAGGCAGGACTCCATGGAGAAAGGAGTAAGAAAACGACAAAAGTCCAGTTGTGTGAGCAAAAGTAGCCTACAGACAGCAGCTTGGATGATTTCTGCCCTTCAGCTGCCATTGGGGTTATCTTTATACCATTCTACCTGGAGACATTCCAAATTTCAGAGAGCTAACATAACATTGCTGGGAACAACCAAAGTCCTCTTACCATCGCCAGTGTTGTGTTGCTCAAAATGTTCATGCCTGTGTGCACTTTGCTACAACTCTGCTCCATGAGCCAGAGAAGCAAATTGGCTAATGGCACCGGAAGTGTACAGGATGTGCATGCATCAGAGAGGATTGGGGTCAGCTAGGGGTTCCTGCTGTGCTCCACGGTGGAGCGGGGAATGGAGGACATACGAACTCTACTTCTCTCTATGATCCATGGTGAGAAAATGCAAATTACTTCTGGAGCCTCTCCAGCTTCCTTAAGTCTCCACTGACGGCTTACACTGCATTTACTCCTGGCAACCACCCAAGACAGATCAGGAGTGGCTGAAAGGAGTAATAATTCAGCCAATAGGAAAATGTGCTCTGGTCCATACTGCCTGTTGTTGTAGGGTATAATAATAATAATAATTTATTATTTGTACCCCGCCCATCTGGCTGGGTTTCCCCAGCCACACTGGGCAGCTTCCATAGAAACCAAAAATACACTAAAATATCACACATTAAAAACTTCCCTGAACAGGGCTGCCTTAAGATGTCTTCTGAATGTCAGGTAGTTATTTATTGCTTTGACATCTGATGGGAGGGCGTTCCACAGGGCGGGCGCCACTACCGAGAAGGCCCTCTGCCTGGTTCCCTGTAGCTTTGCTTCTCGCAATGAGGGAACCGCCAGAAGGCCCTCAGCGCTGGACCTCAGCGTCCGGGCAGAACGATGGGGGTGGAGATGCTCCTTCAGGTATACTGGGCCGAGGCCGCTTAGGGCTTTAAAGGTCAACACCAGCTCGGAAACGTACTGGGAGCCAATGTAGGTCTTTCAAGACCGATGTTATGTGGCCTTGGCGGCTGCCCCCAGTCACCAGTCTAGCTGCCGCATTCTGGATTACGGTAGTTGTAGTTTCCGAGTCACCTTCAAAGGTAGCCCCACGTAGAGCGCATTGCAGTAGTCCAAGCGGGAGATAACTAGAGCATGCACCACTCTGGCGAGACAGTCCGCGGGCAGGTAGGGTCTCAGTTTGCGTACCAGGTGGAGCTGGTAGGTCAGGGCTTTTTTTCCAGGGGGAAACCCACCAGAAGTAAGTTCCCGCATCTCTCAGGTAGGTTCTGGAACCTCTCAGGTGACTTCCAGCACCTCTTATGTGGGTGCCATTGCCATTCTAAGACAAAAAGGGAGGCGTTCGTGGTGGGTTCCGGCACTAGTGTGGTTACGAGCAGTGGACTCATAATCTGGTGAACCGGGTTCGCGTCTCCGCTCCTCCACATGCTGCTGCTGGGTGACCTTGGGCTAGTCACACTTCTTTGAAGTCTCTCAGCCCCACTCACCTCACAGAGTATTTGTTCTGGGGGAGGAGGGGAAAGGAGATGGTTAGCCGCTTTGAGACTCCTTCGGGTAGTGATAAAGCAGGATATCAAATCCAAACTCCTCTTCTTCTACTACCTCTTCTTCTGGAAAAGTAGCACTGGGTAGGTCTCTGATCTTATCTGGGAAAGTCAAATCAGTCTTCTGAGCAGTTTGACTGGGAGTGACCGCCAAGAACATATAACAACGGTCCTGAAACACATTCATTTTCTCCCAGTACGTTTCTGAGCACAATTCAATGTGTTGGTGCTGACCTTTAAAGAACTAAACGCCCTTGGCCCAGTATACCTGAAGGAGCATCTTCACCCCCACCGTTCAACCTGGACACAGAGGTCCAGCTCCAAGGGCCTTCTGGTGATTCCCTCACTGCAAGAAGTGAGGTTACAGGGAACCAGACAGAGGGCCTTTTTGGTAGTAGCGTTCGTCCTGTGGAATGCCCTCCCGCCATATGCCAAGGAAATAAACAACTATCTGACTTTTAGAAGACATCTGAAAGCAGGTGTGTTTAGGGAAGTTTTTAACGTTTGATGTTTTATCGTGCTTTTAATATTCTGTTGGGAGCCAGCCAGAGTCGCTGGGGAAACCGAGCCAAATGGGTGGGGTATAAATAAATTGTTATTGTTATTATTTTAGCAGCAGTTTCAGCTGATGGGTGATGGGAGCAATCCAACAATCAGGGACTCCTGGTTGTTTCTTTGAAGCCCTGCCCTGCCCTGCCCACATCAGATGTTTTGTGACTTGCCCAAAATGGACTTGTGGCCCACAGGAGAAGGCCTGGTAAACCAAGTCTGGCTATGCAGAACTGGGGACCAAACCAAACCAGATGCCCAGGCACTGAGCTTTAGCCCTCTGCTTCAATAGGAAAATAGCAAAGTGCCTTATACTATCTATCTGTCCAGCTCAGTATTTTCTGGACTGACTGGCAGTGGCTGTCTAGGGCTGGAACTACACTCACCTTTTAAAAGTTATTAGAACGATATTAGAAATATGATTGTAAAACGTCAAGGCAGCAAAAGTCCCCTTTGGTTTCGCTTTCCCTCCCTGGTTTCTGTTTGCTCTGCAGCGCCCTCTGGTGTCACATTTTAATAATGCATTATGAATGGTTTTTTTAAAAAGTCGCATGGTTATATGATTGTCAGAATAATTCCTTAACTCCTTTTTAGCGTTAAAAACCTTAAGTGTAGATCTACTCCAGGATTTCAGGCCAAGAACATCCATAGCCCTACCAATTTCCTATGACTGTAAGAGGTGTAAAGACTCTCTCAAGGCAAATCTTTAAAAAATGTAGTATAAACAACTGGGAAACACTGGCCATGGAGCGCTCCAATTGGAGAACAGCCTTTACCAAAGGTGTCCTGGACTTTGAAGATGCTCAAACTCAGGACGAAAGGGAGAAACGTGCTAAGAGGAAGGCACGCTTGGCAAACCCTCACTGTGATCAACTCCCACCCGGAAACCTATGTCCCCACTGTGGAAGGACGTGTGGGTCCAGAATTGGCCTCCACAGTCACTTACAGACCCACTGTTAGAACCGTGTTTATGGAAGACAATCTTACTCGACTATGAGTGCTCACCAAAGCAGCAGCAGCAGCAGCTTTCACTTTTAAAGAAGTACAGTGGTACCTCAGGTTACATACACTTCAGGTTACAGACTCCACTAACCCAGAAATATTACCTCAGGTTAAGAACTTTGCCCCAGGATAAGGAGAGAAATGGCGGCGCAGCGGCAGCGGGAAGCCCCATTAGCTAAAGTGGTGCTTCAGGTTAAGAACTGTTTCAGGTTAAGAATGGACCTCCGGAACGAATTAAGTACTTAACCCGAGGTACCACTGTAGTAAGGTCCTATGTCCTCTAGGAGAAGCCTACATTGATTCCTGCACATTTGTTTAAAGCAATGTGAAGTAAAGGAGTCTGAACCAAAGAGTTCTGTCATGGATGCTTTAGCAGAGATTCCTTAGGGTCTCTTCCAACTTTGTAATAGTGCAATAACAACTCTCCCCACCCATGAATACCAGAAACTGATTCAGAACTACGGCTGCCTCAAGCTGCTGCGCTTTTCAAAGGCTTTAAGTTGTGGAGTTTAAAACACTAGCTAAAAGAAAGCCAGGCCTCTGGTCACACAATTTCCACCAAAAAAAATTTGTTTCATTTTAAAAAATCGTTTATTTGCAAATTCAACAGATAAAAAATAACCTTATATAACAAATACAAATAGTAACAAAATAAGAATTATATACATAGTGCTCATCACATTAAGTACTCTGCTAGGCTGATAAAGAAAGTGTTGTGTATGCAATATAACACTGTGCCACCAGATGGCGCTGTGGAGTCCCATCTTTCCCTCCCGGATTTCCCTGTTTAAATTTACAAGACGTTTAACTGAAACTCTTCTTTGATGTGTTCAAATCCAGTCTAGATATCCAAAAGGCATCCACACAAAACTGGCATCTCCAAGACCTATTTTCAAATGTCGCCAAGGCAATGCAAAAGGTCGTTATTTATCAAAGTGTGTGTGCTGTGTACAAAAACAGAATAGCTCATTGCACTGCATTTGTGGTTTAGTAGGCTCGCCTTTCTGCACTGCTACACATGAGGCAGCCCAGGAGAAACAATGAAAAACCTCACATCCTACTGCAATGCAATGCCAGTAAGTCATAATGAGGGGAAAACGTGACTCTGGAAATAAACAAGTCAATCAAAGTGCTGTCCAATAGTTCCTTTCAAACACAACGGGACAGTGATAATATTCAAAAGTATCGTAGCTCCAGGCTGGTGCAAATCCTATGTGGTTGGAGGGCACCAAATTGTGAAGGTTGTTGTAATTATTCATGTGCTTTCTCCTGAAGGGATACCAGAATATCCACGCTCCTCTATTGGCCCACCAGGTATTTTTGGAACTACATCTCCCATCATCCCTAGTTAACAGGACCAGTGGTCAGGGATGATGGGAAATGTAGTCCCAAAACAGCTGGAGGGCCGAGTTTGCCTATGCCTGCTCTTAGCCGTTGAGTTTCTCCCAAGTGCAAGTTTGGTAATGCGGATTAACGTATGTATTCCACAAAAACCTCGATGTTTATAAAGTGCGTTCAACTCCGTGATTTCTCTGGTGAAGTTTAAGGCTTGATGCGTGACGGAAACTCTTCTGACACTGGGAACATTGATACGGCTTCTCCCCTGTGTGGATTCTGTGGTGCCTGTTCAGGTTTCCACTCCAGCCAAAGCTCTTTCCGCACTCGAAGCATTTGTACGGCTTCTCGCCTGTGTGAATTCTTTTATGCACTCTCAGGTACGTACTCTGAACAAAGCTCTTTCCACACTCTGAGCATTTATAGGGCTTTGTGCCAACATGGAATCTCTGGTCTGAGCTGCGAGAGAATGGCTTCCTGTTCTCTGAATGTGGTTTTTCTCCCATGTGGATTCTCTGATGTTTAGTAAGGTTCATCCAGCCAATGAAACCCTTCCCACACTCTGAGCACATCAAGAGTCTCTCTCCATTCTCAATATTCCTTTTGTTTCCTGCGTGACGTTCTGCCAGTATTGGAACTTCACGGAAGCCAGCCCCTACAGAAGTCAAGCGCTTTTTCTGCTTTTGTTCAGTTTTCTTTCTCTGAGGACTGTTTTCTTCATCGCTATCACTCCCATCACCTGAAAGAATCGAGAGAGAAATCAGGAACAGGTCCTCAAATCAGGAAGGAAACTCAATGAAATCAAAGAAAGCAGAAAATATTGAGTGGGGAGGCAGATCCCTTTCAATTCCATCAAACAGCCTCTGATGGTGAAAAGGAAATAATAACCGATACTTACACATGCCACGTGTTCTGCATTTGTAGAAAATCGGTATTTTAGTATGGCAGTCTCTATACTTTTGAACTCCCTGCATATTGATATGAGACAAGTGCCTTCACTCTACTCTTTTTGGCGCCTGCTAAAAACATTTTTGCTCCGACAAGTCTACCCAGATATCTAGAATACTGGTGTGTTTGTAGTTTATTACTATTTTAAATTATTTGAATTTACCCTTGATTTCTGCGGGGGAATAGCTGAAGTTGCTTAGTGCCTTGCTTTGAGGTTTTTCTATAATCAAGCGCTAAATAATGTTTTTGTAAAATAAGTAGCATAAAGCAAATCTATTACGCACCCTCTGCCAACGGGTCCTGGGGTGGTTTACAACAATCTAAAATCCGTAATTTTAAAAAGGATGAAAATATTACAGTCCTGGGAAAGGGGCAGGCTCTCAAAACATGTCTCAAGGTGCCAGGGTAGAGAGCTACCTCTTCAGCGTTCAGTTACAGGTAAGAGAAAACAGGTGAGTTTTTATAAAGACTTTCTTAAACTGAGGGGAACCCCGGTTGTATACCTTTCAGAAGTGAATTCCAGAGTGCAGGAGACACTACTAAAAAGGCCCTGCCTCCTTCTGGTGCCGAGTTTAATTACGGAGGGCATGGGAGTCTGGCCACACAGAAATCAAAATGCCTGCCAGGTGTCTGCACAGCTTGCTAGGCCGAAAATGCAGGAGTCCCATGTCAGTTAAGCACCTACCTGCTAATGTCTCTTCTTCAGAGCCCTCAAGGAATGCATTTTCCCATTCTTTCTGCAAAGCGATGTCAGATCTGGAGACAGGTAGTCCTTTTTTCAGAGAAAGAAGATATTATTTATTAAATTTATATACTGTCCTTTATCAGGGCGTCGTACAACGTTAAAACACATTACACAGCATCGATGACAAAAACATAGTAAAGAGCATACTGACAGACAACCTAATTATAATAATAGTCCCCACACTTTTACAGGGCATAGATTAATAGCCATAGGCCTGGGTAATGTTATAATGCTGCCATAAATGAATAGTTTGGATGGGGCCAGAGCTTATTTAACTGAATATTTATTTATTTATTTGAATTTTTTTTATTTGCACTTTCATAGCATATATCAAGGCAGCTCGTGGCATAAATTCAATTAAATCAGTCAATAAATATCTGTAAAATGGTATGGTAAGCCAGTAAGCTTACTGGGAAATGATAAATAATGAATTGAAGAGGATGTTCAAAATAACCTTTGTAAAAAAAAAAAAAAAAAAACCCAGAAGCTTCTCTTTTGAGAATTTAGCGACAGAACTATAGAAATTTATTTATGTATGTGACTACAATAGCAAGGATGCAAAAACTTATGGAATATGCAGAAATGGTGAAATTTACCGGAAGAATAAGAAATCAAGATAAACTTTTTATAAAAGAATGGAAATGGCTTAGTGAATATTTACAGATAAATTGCAAACAGATAAAAACATGGGCAGGATTACTGCAATAACCTGCAGTTTCATTCGAGTTTATATTTAAAGTAGATAATTAAATGAGCAAATTAAATGAGTTTGGATATGCTGAAGATATTAAAAAATAAATTTAAGGAACGGCAGAAAGAGGGGGGAAGGAAGCCAGACTTTGAAATGTTAAAATGATTGTGAAATTAATGAAATGTATGGATTTGAAAAGTATAAATAAACTTTAAAATAATATAAATAAATATCTGTAAAACGTGTTTGCAAACATCAGTAAAACAGCAACAGATACTAGCTGGCTGAAAGGGGGAATACATATTGTAAAGATGTGTCTGAAAAGTAAAGTTTTTAAGAGACGCATAGCTGTCAACGTTTCCCTTTTTTAAAGGGAAATTCCCTTATTCTGAATAGGATTCCTCGCAAGAAAAGGGAAAAGTTGACAGCTATGTAGATGTCTGAAAGAAGGCAGGGAGTTCCACAGGGTGGAGACCGCCACACTAAAGTCCCTATCAGCTACTGTCACACGCCGTGACGTTTCCCACAATGCAGTGCTGCATGCAAAGAGCAGCAACTATTGCTGCTTTCAGGGTCTATCGGCCAAAACCAAGGAGGAGCCTTACCTAGAAATACCAGACTCGCATAATTCTCCTCCATGACTTCTTTGTGCAGCGCTCTCTGGTCCGGATTCAGCAGAGCCCATTCGTCCTCTTTGAAATGCACGGCCACCTCCTCAAGGGACACGGGAGCCTGAAAGAAGGATTTCCCATCAAATCCCGCACCTCTTGCTGGGTCTTGAAAAAGGGGTCCTGGGTGGTCCCCTGCCCATCTCCCCAACAATTCCACCCACCCCATACCTGTTCCAGTCCACCAGAAGCCATTTCCAGTCCACCACAAAGAGGAGGAGGCCTAGAAGGAACCTCTGGGGCCATCCTGCTGTCTCCAAACGTTGTTTGACATCCTACGGAGAAGGCAAAGAAAACGGGGAGGCATTTTAGGCTCCGTAATTTAACCACAGCATCCAGGCATATTCAAGAGAAGGAGAGACTATGTTGAAGCCGGCTCCATTATGATCCTTACCCAAACAGGTGGTGTCCATGTCAGCCTCCTGTTTGATCTCCCTGAACAGTGGTCTCTCGGTGGCATCTGGTAGAGTGTTCTCCGTCTCCATGAAACGTGAGGTTGTTTTGGATGACATCTCCTGCACCTGAGATAGGAACCCATGCAAGAAAGTGGGGAGGGGGTGGGAGGAAAGACAGGAAACAGGTCAGGGGTGCCATTAAATAACGCAAGATGAATAAATGTTCAAGTATTAAGTTATTATTACCGTATTGGCCCGTATATAAGCCGCACTCCCCCCAAAAAATTCCGACCATGAAAAGTTAAAGTGCAGCTTATATTCACGACCTTACAAAAATTATCCAGTATGCAGCCAGGAGCACAGCAAAGTGGTGCCTGTCCCACGCGTAGTCCCCCGTCCTCTCCCCCAAGACCGGGAAGGGAGAAAGCGAGGAAGGGAGCAGCTTATATTTGGGCCAATACGGTATCATCATCATTATTAATAATTATTATTTACCCTCCCTTTCACTCTAAGGTCCCAGGGCAGGTTGCAGCATTAAAACACAATACTAAAAACAATTCAAAAATTAGATTCATAGAAGTAAGGGGAGTCCTAAAAGCATACACCTCAAAAGCCAGGGTAAAAATGAGCGTCATCAGCATTCGCTGGAAGCTGTATAATGTAGGTACCAGATGTACCTCTGTGGGGAAGGAGTGCCACAGCTTAGGGGCCACCACAGAGAAGGCCTTCTGCCACCCACCAAACCTCTGAGGGTGCAGGAACTACCAAGAGGGCCCCATCTGCTGATCTCAGCACCTGAGAGGGTCTAATTTATCAGCTACAAGATGGATCAGCACTTCCTGAGGCAGTGAATCTAAATACAACAAAAGGATTGGGGGCCTTGGAATTACCAGAGCAAAACAGTCTCTCACCTCAGCCTCCTTCTGGTCTTCTGCTTGGCTCATGAGAAAACCTTCAGCCAGGGCCACTGCTTCGGCGCTGGTCTCTGGCCCACAATCTTTGACCCAGCTCTGCATCTCCGGGGGGAGGGCAGCCAGGAACTGCTCCAGGATCACCAGGTCCAGCATCTGAGCCTTGGTGCATCTCTTCGGCTTCAGCCACTGTTGGCAAAGGTGATGGAATTGGCTGCAAAGCTCTCGGGGCCCCTCGGCCTCCTGGTAGCGGAAATGCCTGAAACGTTGGCGCCGAGCGTCTGAGCTGAGGGCGTCCTCCTCACCCAGGATCTCCTGAGCGGTTCTCTTTGAGGCTGTCACACTGCCCCTCGCCTGGACGGTGTGAGGAGCTACCCCTGCTCTTTTCCCTGCGTCAGTATCCACAGAGTTTAGCTCTTCCAACTTTCCTCCACAGAGCCGGTCATTTGCCTTTTCTTTCTGCCTAGGAGGGAAGGAGCGTGTTGTATTGCTGCTCCTTTTGGCCTTGTCAGCCACATCTCTGTGCCATTTCATGAGGTGACTCTGCATTGTGGTGGTTCCCACCTGCTGGCAGCCGCTGGGCTTCCCAAGACTAACAGTTTGACTGCAACTGACCGCAAATTTGCTATTGGCATCCTTGGTGAAGAGTTTCCACACAAAAGGCGTTTTCCCACGATGGGCTGATGGTTCCATGTTGGCGGCAACCTTTTGAAGTGGGTTCTTTTGGGGCCTTTTGAAGCCAGAGGTTCCTCCTTCATTGAGTGCTGGTAGTGCCCTTTCCTTTGCACAGTCCTCCTGTACCAGCACAGCGTTGCCATCCCTGGACTCAAAATCTTGGCTGCTGTTGCCCTCTAGCAAAGTGAATTCCATTGGCTGGCATGCCACACAGGTCAGCGGAGTGGACGGCAATCTAGAACTGCGTGACATGGACCGAGTGTGAGGCCTGGAGGGTGTCATCTGGCCACTTCCTGCTGGTTTGTTAAGAGCGGAGTGAGATCCCAAAGTGCCTGAGACAGACCGGGTTCGAGGCCTGGAAGATGCAGTCTTGCCACTTTCTGACGCCTTGTCAAGGACGTCTCTGTGCTTTCTCATCATGTGACTGTGCATTGCAGTGGTTCCCACCAGTTGGCAACCATCAGGCCTCCCAAGGCGAACGGCCCGATGGCAGACACGGCACTGGACCACAAATTTGCTTGTTGTCGTGAAGTATCTCCACACGAAAGAGATCCTCTGCCTTTTCGCTGGTGGCTCCATAGCGGTGGTGTCCTCTGGCTCAAGGGACGTGGAGGAGGACCGCCTTAGGAGGCGCCTGCTTCTACGCAGCTTTGGGACCTCGCCTGGGGTGCTGTTCAGGGGAACTTGGACACAATGTGCTTGCGCCGGAAGTGGCAAGTTCAGCGTGTCAGAACTGGACGGTTCCTTCTCTTTCTCCATACTGCTTTCCAGTGCCAGAACGAAATTCTCATCCTCCAGCTCCAAAAGATCCTCTTGGGAAGGCTGCAGTGGAGATTCTTCAGTGGGGTTTTGAGAACCACTCCATGCCTCTTTTATGCTGAACTGTGGTCCCAACCAGTTCCTTTCGTTTGTCCTCTCCATCTTATTCTGCAGGTTGCCCATTGTGCAAGAGGCATTCACTGTGAAGCAATCCAGCCGAGTCTAGTTTTTTTCTGGTAAGAGAGAAAGAGAGAGAAAATCAATCAATCACTGCTTTTCAATAGAAGCACCCATTGAAATTTAATGGAAGGCAATTTGTATGAGCTTAAATGTGCACTGTAGTTTTTGGATTCATCCAAGTCTCCTTATTTCCCAAGTCAGAACCTGCAGGTTCTGCACTGATCCCCAAGGTCTTTTGGACCTCATAGTGATTGCAACTCACAACAAGGTGCAGATGATTGGCAGAAAAGTTGATTTTATTCTCTGCAAATTTGCCACTTACTCTTCTCCAAACCATGTGTTCCCCCCACAAATTTTTCCCTTAGCCTGCACTGTTGCGGCACTTTCTTCCACAAGCAAAAGTCTCACATCAGAAATAGGAAACAGGTGTGGTCATGGCACTGTTTCAGAAAATTATTGGAAATATAGCATTAATTTATTTCATAGAATTTCTATACTGCTTGGGTTTTTTGTGTGTGCTTTTTAAAAGCCTCAAATCAATTAAAAAATAATAATACTGTAACATCAAGGGAGGGAACCCCATTGTATTTTGAAACATATTTTTTTTAAAAAAACTAAAACTTATTAAAATTCCCTCAACTTTTAAGCCATAAAAGTGCTTGATCAGAAGGCAAGTAGAGTAGGTGCTGCAACACGGCAGGATCTACATTTCTAACCTTCCTTTCACATTACAGAACAGGCAGCTGTGGTGTGATTGAAATTTAGAATGGTGTAACATTATTAAATGCCTGGATGTGAAAAAAGAACATTTTTAAAAAAAACACAGAACTTATAACTCCCATGATCCCTAGTTAGCAGGACCAGGGGTCAGGGATGATGGCTATAATCTGTAAATCTAACCAAATAAACCCGATGTCCAAAACACCTGGAGGGCCGAGTTTGCCTATGCCTCTTCTAGGGATCCCAGTTTGATGTACTACTATGAACCAGGGGCAAGTCAATTACACGGTTCGGGGCAGTGCGAAAGGATTGCAAAACTTTGGCACCAGTTTGGAGGGGCCCCAAAATTTCAGGGTTTGCAGCTAATGAAGCTCCAGAGCATGTTTTGCAGTGAGTCTGCGTATAAACACCTATTTAGCTACTAAGAGGACAAATAGCACCAGCACTTTTGCAGTGGTGAGGCAGAAGTCGCTTTTGGGGTGCTGGGGTTCCTAGGATGCTGTCTTGGGGACCCTGCTCCCCAAAATGTAATGGGTCTACCACCCACTCGCCCCCTGCAACCCCAGACAAGACTGACCAATGGCCTCTCCCAAAAATATACAGAGAACGATTTAAATACAGGTGAGCAAAAAGAGGGGCTAAATTGATGCAGCGTGTGGTAACACCTAAACTTTGGAACTGCCTGCCTCTTGATATCAAACAGGCATCCTTGCTGTATTATTTTCAGCACCCATGTAAAACATTTTTGTTTAGGCAAGCCTATCCAGACATTTATTTTTTTAATAAAGAAAGACAAAAATGACTGGTTTTTGCAGTACATTTCTAGAGCTAATTTAACTTTACCTCAGAGGAAAACCATTTGTTGAACATCTTTTTTTCACCCTTAACTTTATGTGTAATGCATTCAGCGGGGGGGAAAGCGACAAATTTTTAGAAATTTTCCATTAATTTCTGTAACACACCATGTAATACTGACATGTAGAAGTGTTTCCTTTCTTACTAACTGCCCTGGATTTTAATCTTCTGAATGTTTTCGAATATTTGCTTTTAACTACAGTGGTACCTTGGTTTGCAAACAGCCTGGTTTGCATACATTTTGGATTAGAAACATGTCAAACCCGGAAGTGCATGTCCTGGTTTGCAACCTTTTTTTGGATTACAACCCATTTTTTTGGATGACGAACAAAAAATTTTTTGGAGGCCCCATTGGCGAAAGTGCACCTTGGGTCACAACCTGCTTTGGTTTACAAACAGACCTCCGGAACGGATTATGGTTGTAAACCAAGGTACCACTGTATTTTTTTATTCAGCCATTTTAACGTTCTATTTTATAGTTACAGATAGGTAGCCGTGTTGGTCTGCCTTAGTCAAAACAAAAAAAAATTCCTTCCAGTAGCACCTTAAAGACCAACTAACTTAGTTGGTCTTTAAGGTGCTACTGGAAGGAATTTTTTTTTGTTCTATTTTATAAATTTTGTAAGCCATTTATAGGTTTGTTTGTTTTACACACTTGAGCTGTGTATATATGTTGTGTTTATATATACATACATGCATACACACACACATATATATATATGTGCATACATATATAACCTCCCATTACACAATAAATGATAATAGTGCCAAAGCAATTTGCAACTAGCATAAAAATATGTTGTTCCCAATGCTAGTCCTACTCAGAGTAGGCCCCACAGAAGTTCATAGGTTTCTTAATTTCAGCAGGTTTACTCAGAGGAGACCTGCTGAAATTAAGAAACCTATGAACTACTTGTTCTTAGTTGGATACAAACTGAAGTAATAAAAATGGACACTAGCACGTTTAAAAGTCAGGATGCGAATACAATATCATGAGAAGGGTTCGTGCCTTTGATCAACTTTGAGGGGGAGCTGACTATGAAATGGCTCTAAAGAGGGGCGGGGGGGGGGAACAGAGATCTTCCCTGCGTCTACTTGAAAGCTGCCCAAGGGGATTCAAAAGGGGTTTCTCAGTGTTCAAGGGCACAACAGCTTCAGATTTTAAAGAGCGAGAAACAGAGCCTGGGTAGATCGCGTGCATGAGCGAGGGGGACCGAAGGACTGTCGTTACGCAGAGGTTTCCCTGAAGCATTTCCTATTCAACCTCACAATCTGTTGCATTTGCATGCATGGGCGCAGCCGGCAGCTGCCCGAACCCAAACAATAAAAATGCACAGAAAACAAAAATCCTGACTACGCCCATGACTGCATGCAATCCCCCCCCCCCGGCTTTCGCATTTTTGTGCGTGCACGCACGCACAAAACCTCCCTACTTTCCAAACACCCATTTTTACAGCTGCTGTGCCTCTTTGCCAGTTCCTTCCTCTCCCCTTCCCACACGCCTGTCTCCTTCCCGTCCTTTCCCCTTCCTTCTCGCCTGCCTTCTCCAGCCGGGAGCGCGCAGTGACAGCTCTCCCCTTCCCCCGACGGCTGGTGGTAGGCGCAGGAGTCAGGGCGCGCGGTGCGCAATTGCCCCGCGCTCAGGGCTGGAGGAGGCAGGCGAGCGGGAAGGCGCTCCGCGCCTGGGAGCGCACTCTCCGCGCCCCTCGGAGCGCGCACTCCGCGCCCCTTGGGAACGCGCCTGCCCTGGGCAGCGACGGCATATGCTGCGCCACTGACCCTTCTTGTCCGACCCTGACTCCCCAACGTGCAAAAAAATCCCCTTTTGGCGACGGCGGTGTCGGGAGAGAGAGGAGTTTCTGGTTGCCGGCAAAAGTTTTCAGAAAACTCCCCTCTCTGTCCAAGCCCGCTCTGGACCCCCAATCCCGCTACTCCCATCTCTATTTGATTTTTAAAGATCGGATCTATCAATTGGGACAGAGCCACACACACTCCGCTTTTCCCGGGAGCAAATCCCTGCTTCCACGAGATGCTAGACCTCTGGAGGTTTCGCATTACGAATGGTAGTCCCAGTCATCGAAAGGGCAAGCCGATGCAGTTATTTGCAAAACATAATTTCAAATAAGTGCATCGGCTTGCCCTCTCGAAGATTTGGACTTCCTTTCGTAATGCGAAAATAAATAATAGTTTACTAGGTTTTATACAAATATAACAATAAAAACACAGTAACAAAAACGAAAAACAATAAAATACTAAAGCAATATTAAACCGCCCGCCCCCCGGGATTCCCTGAATCTCGTGACTTTCCTCCACCCAGTCTCCTGGTTCCTTTACCATATTTTTTTCTACTGCATATGTTTATTACTCCAAAGTTATTTTTCCTTCAGTTTTTCTATAATGTCCCTAAAATTACAAGTTACAGGTGTTGTACAGCCGTGTTGGTCTGCCGTAGTCGAAACAAAATTTAAAAAAAATCCTTCCAGTAGTAGCACCTTAGAGACCAACTAAATTTGTTATTACTAAAATTACAAGTGTTCTTAAAATCCTGCCAAGGCGTTAACGTGTTTACAATGCGCAATTGTGTTTCTCAAATCGCCGCTGCAGCCGAGTTTAGCTTAAACCCAGCACAAACCCAGCGGTTTAAGCTAAATTTGGCTGCGTGGGCAATTTGAAAAAAAAAGACTTCATAGCAATTGTAAAAAGGAACCAACCTCAGGTTTTTAGGCAGACGATCCTACTCTCTGTTGCCAAAGGGGCGCTGCTGGATGAAAGATGATTTCCAGTACAGCAATCCACACGTTCCCCAGAGAAGAAAAGACAGCGATCTCTCCTCGACGCTGCAAACGCGTGTGAGAAAGCTTTGCAAACTAAGGGTATAAATAGTCACGGCTGCCGGAAAAGAAGGGTGGGGTCGTTGCAGGGCAGGAGGCGTGGCGACCTCCCAAGTCGTCGTCCCCTCTCCTACCCCCACCCAACCACAGAATGGAGAGCTTTGACCTTGTTCGGATCAAAGCGGGATAATTGAGAGCGTGTAACGCCCCAGGCTGGTTTTCAGATCCTCAGCGCGCTTTTTGAAAAATAGGGGTACTGTTTGTTTATTGCATTTATCTAATTCACTTCTCTTTTTTTTTTTCTTCATCCAAGGAGCTTCTTGTAGGGGGGTGAATTGGAGGAGACTTTGGTTCCAACTCTGCAATCCGATGATTCTGTGAATATCAGTTGCCAGGAATTGCAGATGGGGAGAGGGGTGTTGGGCTCAGGTACCATTTGCAGACCGAACTGGGGGGGGGGGAGTCTTTATTTATTTATTTATTTATTGTATTTATTTCCTGCCTTTTCCTCCAAGAAGCAAAAAAGTTGGCAGGCAGGGCTTTTCTCATTTAATCCCCAACAACAACCCTGTGAAGTAGGTAGGGCTGAGAGTGAGGATTTGAACCCAGGTCCTGCACTACCCCCTGGCTCTTTCAATCATAGAATCATAGAGTTCTAAGGGGTCACCAAGGGTCATCTAGTCCAAACCCACTGCAATGTAGGAATCTCAGCTGTGGTCTAAAAACCACTGAGGCCAAGGCTTGCCGATCAGAAGGTTGGCGGTTCGAATCCCCACGACGGGGTGAGCTTCCGTTGCTCAGTCCCTGCTCCTGCCAACCTAGCAGTTCAAAAGCACGTCAAAGTGCAAGTAGATAAATAGGTACCGCTCCGGCGGGAAGGTAAACGGCGTTTCCGTGCGCTGCTCTGGTTCGCCAGAAGCGGCTTAGTCATGCTGGCCACATGACCCGCAAGCTGTACGCCGGCTCCCTCGGCCTATAGAGCAAGATGAGCGCTGCAACCCCAGAGTTGTCCACGACTGGACCTAACGGTCAGGGGTCCCTTTACCCTTTACCTTTACAGCTGAAGCATCCATGACAGAGGGCCACCCAGCCCCTGCTTGTAAACCTCCATGGAAGCAATCCACAACCTTCCGAGGTAGTCCACTGTTGAAGTGCTCTTACTAAGAATTGCAGAGTTGGAAGGGACCACTAGGGTCATCTAGTCCAGCCCGCTGCAATGCAGGAATCTTTTGCCCAAGATGGAGCTTGAACCCAAAACCCTGAGATTAAGAGTCTAGAGCAGGGGTAGGCAAACTAAGGCTTAGAGTCCGGATCAGGCCCAATCGCCTTCTAAATTTGGCCTGCGAACAGTCCAGGAACCAGCGTGTTTTTACATGAGTAGAATGAGTCCTTTTATTTAAAATGCATCTCTGGGTAATTTGTGGGGCATAGGAATATGTTCAAATCAAATATATTTAATACAGTCAATGACTAGAAAGCAATTTATAAAAAAATATGACATTATAAGTAGTTTTGTGCTACAAATAACAGTGGAAATAGGGCCAATTCACAGAATTGGTGCTTATATTTATGACCAGGTTTCGTCTTTTAAGGTTTTAACAATTCAATTCAAATGTCACTACTGTTTATTATTGTTCCTTCGATGTTTACAATTTGAACTCCGTTGCTGACATCATTGCTCGTCTTATTCTTGTTGCAATGTAACAGTACTTTGCCACAGGCCTGTTAATTTAGGAATATGTTCATATTTCCCCCCAAAAAATATAGTCTGGCCCCCCACAAGATCTGAGGGGCAGTGGACCGGCCCCCTACTGAAAAAGTTTGCTGACGCCTGAAGCTCTACCAACTAAGCTGATGTTTAGTCAGAAGCTTCAGGCACAGTGACTGTGTCACTAAGCATAAAATAGCTCACACAGTGGACAAACCTTAGAATCATGGAATCATATTGTTATTATAGTCATACCTCGGGTTACAGCCGCTTCAGGTTGTGTTTTTTCGGGTTGCAGACCACCGAAACCTGGAAGTACCGGAACGGGTTACTTCTGGGTTTCGGCAGTTGTACATGCGCAGAAGCGCTAAATTGCACTTTGCGCATGCACAGAAGCACCGAAATCGACCTGTGCATGCACAGATGCAGGTTGCAAACTCTGCAGGTTGCAAACGTGCATCCCGCACGGATCATGTTCGCAACCTGAGCGTCCACTTACTCTGCTGCTTTGGGAGGTCACTTCCGTGCTGCTATTGCAGCAGTTTGACTTCACCCCTGCAAGCACACTCCATTGTCTTTCGAGTTAGACGGATGCCAATGACAAACAAACCTAGTTCCTGGTTGCGGGCTTCCACTGTGGAAACTAGATGGGCCACTGGCCTGATCCAGCAGGCATTCCTGCATTGCAGCAGGTTGGACTAGATGACCCTCTGGGGTCTCTTCCAACTCTACAATTCTATGGTTTTTCTTACCTTCTTATGTGTGTTTGTGCTTCTGATGTTTGTTTGTATATTTATTGCCTCCGTTCATACAATTTCTCAGGAAGGTGATTTATTTGCATGAAAAATAAATACCGTATTTTTCGCTCTATAAAACGCACCAGACCACAATACGCACCTAGTTTTTGGAGGAGGAAAACAAGAAAAAAAAATTCTGAATCTCAGAAGCCAGAACAGCAAGAGGCATCGCTGCGCAGTGAAAGCAGCAATCCCTCTTGCTGTTCTGGCTTCTGGGATAGCTGCGCAGCCTGCATTTGCTCCACAAGACACACACACATTTCCCCTTACTTTTTAGGAGGGGAAAAGTGAGTCTTGTAGAGCAAAAAATATGGTAATTGCAAATTCCACAAAGAAATAATAATAATAATACATGAATAATGGAATGTCACCATCAGTTCACATTATGGATACAGTAAGCACAAATACAAGCCCTCTAAGATGCCTAAATATGCACCTACATGAAATTGACCTCTATATTAAATATTTCCAAATGCAGCCAGGTCAGTGAAAAATGCCATTGTTTATTTAATGTCTGTGTTGAATAAATATTCTCTGTTAACATTCCTTTAAAAAACTAAAAGGAGATATTTCATTTCATTTTTAATTTGTATACCTCTACACTGATGTATGAAAGGCAGTCTGTAAGCCCCAGAAACGGCAAAATGATTCATTTCTCAAAACTTATATACCGCTTGTTTGACACAAAAACCTCACAGAGTGGTTTACAAGAAGAATAAAATAATGTTCTTATGACCTGTAGCCCAATAACACCTGGAATGTTGAAACGTCTTTTTTTTCCATATAAAATTTTTATTCATTTTTCTTTTTCATTCATTACATACATCTCAAATTCTTTACATTTACTATGTATTCCTTCCTCCCTCCCCTCCTGGGCTTCCCCCAACTTCCGCTTCCGGTTTGTTTCTCCTTTCACCCACTTTGCTACCTCCTTACAGAAAAAGTTATTAATAACATAACATCAAACCTAAAAACATAAAAGTAAAAGTAAATACAGTACACCATAATATTTCTCTATCTTCTAAACGTTTTCTAACACTGATAATGTGAGTGTTTATTTAAATCCTGCCATCAAGTCTTTCGACTTTCTTTGTTCCTGCAAGTATAATATAAATGGTTCCCATTCTTTTTCATAGTCTCTGTTGTCTTTTTCTCTTAACCTATCTGTTGTTTTTGCCAGTTCTGCATCGTTCATCAACTTCTCTTGCCATGGTTCTTTAGTTGGTATTTCTCCAGTCTTCCAGTTTTGTGCAATCAACATTCTTGCTGCTGTAGTGGCATACATAAATAAAGTCCTCTTTTCTTTTGGTAAGTCTTGGCCAAAAATACCTAGTAAGAAAGCTTCTGTTGTTGTTTTTTTAACAAAAGTTATTTTCAATATTTTCATCTGTTCATTATATATCATTTCCCAATAGGAAATATTTCATTTCATTTGTATACCTCTACACTGATGTATAAAAGGCAGTCTGTAAGCACCAGAAATGGCAAAATGATTCATTTCTCAAAATTTATATACCGCTTGTTTGACACACAAACCTCACAGAGTGGTTTACAAGAAGAATAAAATAATATTCTTATGACCTGTAGCCCAATAACACCTGGAGTGTTGAAACTTCAAACATACCCTCCCTTGCAGAGGGTAGAAAGAATCTTCAGTTATATGCAGACACACTCTTGACTAAACTTAAAAGGACATCCCAGGTTGGCAAAAGCTATGAGGGTGAGCTGTGAAACTGAACTAATCCAATTAATCACTAATTTGACCCCTGGGGGTCTGGGTGGCAAAAAGTCTTGAGGGCAGAAAAGTAGGTCACCAGCCTCACCTTAATCTGCTTAACAATGGGGACTGCCCTGGGCAATTGCCTGACTTGATAGGCTCCATTTGCAAATGTAAAAGGCGTGGGGTGGGGAAAGGAAAGAAGCCAAGGCTGGCAAAACCTATGCAATCTATATGCATGTATCTACAGTAGCAATTGAAATTATTCAACCACCCACTGAAAATCAAGTTGATTATCAACATTTACAGACTTTCAGCTGTTTGCAATGAGCAAATAAACAAAAGCAATGAAAATGGCTCAACACAAGGGATGCTTCAAGTGGTTCCTTCAAATTCAGCTGAAATTGCAATTTATATATGCAATGCCATAAATTGCAATTTCAGCTGAATTTGAAGGAATTCAAATATATATATAAATCGCACAGAATTATTGAACTGCAGAGTTGAAAGGGCTGCAAAGGGTCGCCTTCATTGCAGGAAACTTTATTTCACTAATCTTATATACCGCTGGATTGTAAACAGCAGAGCACCCTCTGTCTCATACACACCTTTATCAAATTATATACAAGGGAAAACACCAAATATCCTTTCCTAATGTGGAAGTAATCTTGCAGCTATTTCTTAGCCCTATGGTCACTAACTGCTCGGGAGAGAGGATTTTTTCAAGACTCAAAAGAATTAAAAATGAATTAAGGGGCACAATGTCTCAAGAGAGGTTGTCCGCACTGAGCATTCTGTACACTGAAAGTGACAAACTTAGACAAACAAATTTTGATGAAGATTTCCCTATGAGGAAGGCTAGGAGAGGAAAACATTTTAGCCTTACTGTATTTGATGGTTGTAGTTTACTTCTTAATATGTATTTTAGAACTGACTTTTTAATGACAACGTAAAGTAAATTCTAAAAGTGCCACACTGTCAGGTAATCATGAGCATATTATTTACACTTCCCAGGCAATATAATTTGTAAACTCAAGGTGTTTGGTTTTTTTAAAGAATAACATTACAACTTCATTTTCCTAAAAAATAATGCTTCTTCCACAAAAGGTTTACGAAGATCAGTTACTGCAAAGGTTTTTCAGTGTTAATTTTGTGCATTATTTTAAAATCACCATGCTGTTTAACAATAACATCTTACGTCCTTTGGAGGAGAAATTGAGAATTGCAGAATTTTACACACGCTTCAGCATCCTTGTCTTCACTCAGTTCTGTTTATAACACTCTTTCATTTTCTTCTAGCTGTGAGGGTGGGGAGGGGCCTCACAAGTGGAGCAGCCCAGGGCCTCTCTTCTTCTAAATCCCTCATTAACTGATTGCCTTATCTCTAGTAGCTAACCTTTCATCATGTGATGAAAGTGTTTTAGGCACCAAAGGAGTTTCCCCCCCCAAGCCAGTGCCTTCTATGGTGCCGCTCATCTTTTAATCAGGTGGGGTAGGAATTTTTTTTTTTACTATTTTTATATTTTTAAATTAGTTTTATATGCCATCCCTCATCAAAAGATTACAGGGTTATTCTGGGATAAAATAAAAATAAAAGCAAACTATAAATACAAGACAAAAGCATGGATGCCGATGGATGAGCATTTTAGGTGTTTTTAATGATCTGGTTTTATCTGTTTTAGTTTATCTTCTTAGGTCGCTTTGAGACTCTTTTATTCCACTGAGAAAAAGTGACTGACAAATGCAGTAAATATAATAACAACAACACCAAAACAGAGTGATTACATTTAAAATGGTTTTGATCCAGCAACTGGAGTTGTAGGAGAGTGGCTGGGGAAACTCAGCCAGATGGGCGGGGTATAAATAATAAATTATTATTATTATTATTATAATTATTATGGTAAGAGGGAATCCTGAAGACCAAAGGCAAGGTTTCCAGGAGATAAGGAAGCTCAAAGGGGAAGGGATAGAGAAGGAAGGAATGTCCTTCTCTTCTGAAGGGCAAGAGAATGTATTGCAAGAGAATCTAGCCTGTGGACCATCTCGCCAGAGTGGTGCATGCTCTGGTTATCTCCTGCTTAGACTACTGCAATGCGCTGTACGTAGGGCTACCTTTGAGGGTGACCCGGAAACTGCAATTGATCCAGAATGAGGCAGCTAGACTGGTGACTGGGAGTGGCTGCCGAGATCATATAACACCAGTCCTGAAAGACCTACATTGGCTCCCAGTACGTTTCCAAGCACAACTCAAAGTGTCGGTGCTGACCTTTAAAGCCCTAAATGGCCTCGGTCCTGTATACCTGAAGAAGCATCTCCACCTCCATTGTTCTGCCCGGACACTGAGGTCCAGCTCCGATGGCCTTCTGGTGGTTCCCTCCCTGCAAGAAGTGAGGTCACAGGAAACCAGGCAGAGGGCCTTCTTGGTAGTGGCGCCCACGCTGTGGAACGCCTTTCCATCAGATGTCAAGGAAGTAAAAAACTATCTGACTTTTAGAAGACATCTGAAAGTAGCCCTGCTTAGGGAAGTTTTTAATGTTTGATGGTTTATTGCACTTTTAATTCTGTTGGGAGTGCCCAGAGGGGGTCCAGTCAGTTGGGTGAGGTAAGAAGAAGAAGAAGAAGAAGAAGAAGAAGAAGAAGAAGAAGAAGAAGGAGAAGAAGAAGAAAAAGAAGAAGACTTTATACCCCACAAGGTAATTTTTAAATTGTGGACCGTCTCGCCAGAGTGGTGCATGCTCTGGTTATCTCCAGCTTGGACTACTGCAATGCGCTCAGCGTGGGGCTACATTTCAAGGTGACCCGGAAACTTCAACTAATCCAGAATGCGGCAGCTAGACTGGTGACTGGGATTGGACTTGGGTGCACAAAGTCATCATTTTCTCTCACTTTAATCCTCTCTGTGTGTGTTAATGTTCCAAAGAAATGGCCTCATGTTACACCACTTCTTTGCAAAATTGAATAACGTGATATATATATTGTATATTTAATCTGCAATTGCAAGTACATTAGGGACTCAGCTATACAGCTGCAAATAAAATGTTTTAAATGCAATATACAATGTGACACTAGATGGTGATGGTGAGCCTTATTCAATGTATTTTTAAGAACGCTTTTTAAAAAGCATTTTCAGATGGGTTTTTATATGTGTGTAGATTCCACCTAGGTTGAAACTTTTTTAAAAATGTTGGTTGTTTATATTTATCTGTATTTGTTTAAAGCAAAATACAAATCATTTATTTTGCTTTAAACAAATACAGATAAATATAAACAACCAAAATTACAAAAAAAATCCTTAATGATAATAATAAGAAGAATGGAAAAGGCTAAAATACTACCAAAAATATCAAAGTATGTGGCATAGAATATAAGCCATTATGGGAAAGAAAAAGGGAAAGAATAAGAAAAAAGGGGGGAGAGGTGGGGGAAAGGGGGGGAATGAGGCAAAACACAAGAAAGCTCGTCTATTTTACGCTTCCATCAAGGTCACAACAGGTCATTATTCTTATCAATTCTCTCTATCTGCATTCCAAAGGAATCCCTCATCCTGGTATCAGGGAACATGATGCGGTAGCATTCTAAACATAACCAGGTCTTTATTGATGAACCCTTATCTCCTAGATAATTATTTAAACATTCCCATTCTTCTTTCACCATCTTTTTAGGTTTGTCTCTTATTGCATCTGTCAGCTTTGCAAGCTCCAAGTACTTGCACAATTTGACCACCCATTCATCTTTAGTGGGTGCATTTTCATCTTTCCAGTGTTTTGCCTCTATAACCCTTGCTGCTGATGTTGCATAAGTAAATAACCTGGTTTTGTTTTGGGGAATATTATCTGAAACAATTCCTAGTAAAAATTCTTCCGGTTTCTTGCTAAATGTAATTTTTATCAATTTCTTTATCTCTTCATAAATCATATTCCAAAATCTTTGTATCTCTAGACAGGACCACCACATATGGTAGTATTCCTATCTGTTCCTTACATTTCCAGCACTTTCTATTATATGGTTTATTTATTTTTGCTAGTTTTACAGGGGTCAAGTACCATCTATAGTGCATTTTCATAAGATTTTCCCTTATAAGGAAGCAAGCCATGAACTTTATATTTTTAGTCCATAATTCATTTCAAATATTGGGTTTGATAGTATGTCCCAGGTCCCTCTCCCATTTTACTGTAATTTCTTTGATACCCTCCTCCTTTCTTTGCCAATTCAAAAATAGTTTGTACATTTTTGAAAGTGTCTTTTGATTATTATATAATATATCCTTCTCCAGGGTTAAAACTTAATGTTCTTTAAACTTTAAACAGAGAGTGTCCTGCATAGTTCTTATAGTTTTTATAGGAGGGAAAAAGAGAATTAATTTAGGTGTAAAATTTTCCAGAATAATTGAGGACATGACTTGTGCACCTATTGTCCATCAATTGCTATATAAATGTTTTTCACCTTGTACCATGTAAAGAGTACCCGTGGCATCAATATGCAAATTGATTCTCTTGATAAACCTATCAGGAAATAACCAATATACCAATGGGATTTTTTTCTTTTTTGAAAAAAACAAAGGGTAAGTAATTTGCGATACTAATAAATTTTTATTTTCTTAATTAAATAGCATTCATTATTATTGAATTGTGATAAGGATTTCCTATTAGTCCTCACAAAAGGATTCATAAATAAGGCTTAGCAGGTGAAAAATGAACAGTGGTAAGGATGGCAGATATTTCAAATTATAATTTGGTGTTCTAATTTCCAAAACAATAGCTTTTAAAGAACTACTTTCCAGAGTCATGTATCCTGGCTTTATTGCTACCATGCTAGCTATCAATTGCAAAAACCAAAAAGATAGTTAAGGAATCAGGTGCCATATTAAGTCTTTGTAGTCAGGTGCTCCTTTGTATTCAGACTAGGCCTTAGTACAATAATGTAGCACTTGGGAAGGAAGATGCAACCCAGAAGTCCAGCACTGGAGGCCAGCATAGAGAAGATCTGCACGGCTACCATGTATTTCCCCTTGGTGCTCAGGTAGGTGGGCACAAAGGACACCCAAACACTGCAGAAGACCAGCATGCTGAAGGTGATCAGCTTGGCTTCATTGAAGGCCCCAGGCAGCTTCCTGGATAGAAAAGCCACCGTGAAGCAGATGGCAGCCAGGAAGCCCATGTAGCCAAGGGCACAATAAAACATGGCAACAGACCCTTCGTTGCACTGCAGGATGATCTCTCCAGGCTGAGACTGCATATCAGAATCTGGGAATGGAGGAGAGGTACCCAGCCAGATGACACAGATGAGAATTTGAATACTGGAACAGGAAATGACAATGGAATTAGCCAAACTCTTTCCCAGCCATCTCCTCACCCTGTTTCCTGGCTTAGTGGCCAGGAAGGCCAGCACAACGGTAATAGTTTTTGCCAACAAAGAAGAGACAGCAACTGAGAAGATGATGCCAAAGGCTGTCTGCTTTAGAAGGCAGGTCACTTTCCTTGGCCGGCCTATAAACAGAAAGGAGGACAAAAAGGAAAGGAGGAGGGAGACAAGGAGGATGTAGGAAAGGTCCCTGTTGTTGGCTTTGACTATGGGAGTGTCAAGATATTTAATGAATATTCCTAAAACAAGGCCTGTGATTGAGGCCAAAAACAGGGCAGTGGAAGCCAAGAGGGTCCCCAGATATTCATCATAGGACAGGAAGATGATAATCTTGGGGATGCATTGATCTCTGTCCTTGTTGGAGTATTGATCTTCTGGACATTTGGTGCAGTGGTCTGCATCTGGAAAAAAGAAGAGTGTCTGCTTGAACATTTTCCTGTAGACTAGCAAAAAAAGCAGGTCAGTTTTAAATCCAGCCAACCCCCTTCAAACAGAAACAGTGATGGGACTTGCTAACACAGAGAGTTAGAAGTCAGAAAAGCTAAAGCATAGAATGAACTCAGGCTTGCTAGAGAGGTTAAAAGCAACAAAAAAGGCTTTTATGGGTATGTTCGTAGCAAAAGGAAGAACAAAGAAACAGTGGGGTCACTCAGAAGAGAAGATGGTGAAATGCAAACAGGGGACACAGAAAGGGCTGAACTCCTCAATGCCTTCTTTGCCTCAGTCTTCTCTGATAAAGAAAACAATGCCCGACCTGAAGAATTTGGAGCAAATGATTCAGCAGAGGAAACACAGCCCAGAATAACTGAGGAGAATACTTGGCTAGTCTAGATGTATTCAAGTCTCCAGGGCCAGATGAACTGCATCCAAGAGTATTAAAAGAACTGGCAGATGTGATCTCAGAACCACTGGCAGTCATCTTTGGGAATTCCTGGAGAACAGGCGAAGTCCCGGCAGACTGGAGGAGGGCAAATGTTGTCCCTATTTTCAAAAAGGGGAAAGGAGAGGACCCAAATAATTACCGCCCAGTCAGTCTGACATCAATACCAGGGAAGATTCTGGAGCAGATCATTAAGCAAACAGTCTGTGAGCACCTAGAAAGGAATGCTGTGATCACCAATAGTCAGCATGGATTTCTGAAAAATAAGTCATGTCAGACTAACCTGATCTCGTTTTTTGACAGAATTACAACCCTGGTAGATGAAGGGAACGCAGTGGATGTAGCCTACCTTTATTTCAGCAAGGCATTTGACAAGGTGCCCCATGATATTCTTGTAAAGAAGCTGGTAAAATGTGGTCTTGACTATGGTACCACTCAGTGGATTTGTAACTGGCTGACTGACCGAACCCAAAGGGTGCTCATCAATGGTTCCTCTTCATCCTGGAGAAGAGTGACTAGTGGGGTGCCACAGTGTTCTCTCTTGGGCCCGGTCTTATTCAACATCTTTATCAATGACTTGGATGATGGACTCAAGGGCATCCTGATCAAATTTGCAGATGACACCAAACTGGGAGGGGTGGCTAACACCCCAGAGGACAGGATCACACTTCAAAACAACCTTGACAGATTAGAGAACTGGGCCAAAACAAACAAGATGAATTTTAACAGGGAGAAATGTAAAGTATTGCACTTGGGCAAAAAAAAATTGAGAGGCACAAATACAAGATGGGTGACACCTGGCTTGAGAGCAGTACATGTGAAAAGGATCTAGGAGTCTTGGTTGACCACAAACTTGACATGAGCCAACAGTGTGACGCGGCAGCTAAAAAAGCCAATGCAATTCTGGGCTGCATCAATAGGAGTATAGCATCTAGATCAAGGGAAGTAATAGTGCCACTGTATTCTGCTCTGGTCAGACCTCACCTGGAGTACTGTGTCCAGTTCTGGGCACCACAGTTCAAGAAGGACACTGACAAACTGGAACGTGTCCAGAGGAGGGCAACCAAAATGGTCAAAGGCCTGGAAACGATGCCTTATGAGGAACTGCTAAGGGAGCTGGGCATGTTTAGCCTGGAGAAGAGGAGGTTAAGGGGTGATATGATAGCCATGTTCAAATATATAAAAGGATGTCACATAGAGGAGGGAGAAAGGTTGTTTTCTGCTGCTCCAGAGAAGCGGAGACGGAGCAATGGATCCAAACTACAAGAAAGAAGATTCCACCTAAACATTAGGAAGAACTTCCTGACAGTAAGAGCTGTTCGACAGTGGAATTTGCTGCCAAGGAGTGTGGTGGAGTCTCCTTCTTTGGAGGTCTTTAAGCAGAGACTTGACAACCATATGTCAGGAGTGCTCTGATGGCGTTTCCTGCTTGGCAGGGGGTTGGACTCGATGGCCCTTGTGGTCTCTTCCAACTCTATGATTCTATGAGTTGGTCCTTTCCATGTCGGTCCCTAGTGCTGATAACCTCTTATTCCCCTCCAAAGGAAGAGCTTGGAGTGATCTTGAAGCTCCAAGTTGTTAATTGCAGCTACATCTGATCTCTCCCCTAGCACCAGGTGTTGTCAGATGGGTGTAATTTACAGAAAAAAAAGTTCCTTGGAGGAGCATGGACTGGACCTCTGGTCTTCCCAGTACAAACCAAACATCCTAGCTGCTTTGCCACACTGACTGGTTCAGGAGAGCCTACCAGACACAGCAACACTGCCTAATTCTTACATACTCAAGGCTGTCTCAGTGGTACCTGGAAAACTTTATTAATATTATGTACGTTACTATTGAACCTTTATTAAATTCAACCATAAGACTATACTTGAATATTCTTCAACAAAAGACATGAATTATTGTACTTTTTGCTGCACATTCCTCTGAAGTCTCCTACCTTCCTGAGTGGAGATCATCCCTTCCGCACATGGAGCACAAGCATGGCAGCAAATGGGTTCCCCTTCCTGAACCTTTTTGGCATATCCAGGGCGACAGCTTTCGGTACACCTGGACTGAGGAAGGGTCTGACCAAAAAGAGAAAAAAAGCATCAATGAAAGACTGTTAGCAAGTAACTTCTGGGCCAGTGTACCATCTCAGTCTATGTGGAATAGACACGGCTTTGTTGTAGATGCTTTTTTTGATCCATGGGACAAAACAGAGGGTCATAGTCCTTGGGACACAGTTGGGGCACAAAGTGATAATCAAGAAGAAAGAATTACATGGAGACTGTATTGCCCTTGGATTTAGGAGTCAGAGCTGTCTGCCATCATTACAAAGGTCTTGTAAACACAGTACAAATCTGCAATCATGGAAGCTGTTTAAAAATATCAAAATCCATAGAAGCAAACAACCAGAAACAGAAAGGTATCTGGAGCAGCCATGTTGTGTTCAATTCTGAAGTCTGGCATGCTTCCTGACTACTGCAAAAGCCATGCCCCAGTCATATTCTAACCTGCTTTTCCTTTTTCATGTTTCTTATTTTGACTTTACTCCATTAATCTCCACCGCTGTATAGTTTTAGCCCATTACTTGGATAGTTATAAGGTATATTATTGTATATTATTGTGAAGCTGAGGCTCCAATACTTTGGCCACCTCATGAGAAGAGAAGACTCCCTGGAGAAGACCCTGATGTTGGGAAAGAGGGAGGGCACAAGGAGAAGGGGACGACAGAGGACGAGATGGTTGGACAGTGTTCTCAAAGCTACCAGCATGAGTTTGACCAAACTGCGGGAGGCAGTGGAGGACAGAGGTGCCTGGCGTTCTCTGGTCCATGGGGTCATGAAGAGTCGGACACAACTAAATGACTAAACAACAACAATATTATTGCTTCTCCCAACAGAATATCAGAACTTAACATATCTCTAAAAGTGAATACAATTCAATGAATGGGTTTTCCAAACCTGGTTGAACAGCCTGGACCACACAAGAGCCTTTTCGTCAATGGTGAATTTTGGGCCTGAGGATCCCTGTCTGGTTATGCTCCCAAATTTCACGGCACGAAAGGATTTATTAGGAAATGGCACCCAGTTCACAACGTCAGATTCGACTGTCAACTGCCCATTCTCATCGAAATAGACTCCTTCCATGGAAGTATTGTAAAACTGGGAACTTCCCAGAAAAGGGTGGAGCTAGAACAGGAAAGAAAGCATGCAGATTTAGAAAAGAATAGATAAAAGAAAACAATAGAAAAGAAATAATAGAATAAAATAATAATAAAATAAAATAGAATAATAGAATAAAATAATAGAAAAGAATCTAGATAACATAGCCTAATTGCTGGAGATCTTTGTACAGACTGACATTGGGATCTTTAGCCCATTGTTTCTGCCTCAGCCTGTTGGGACAGACTAAAGCCGTGAGATACATAAGCTTTATTCCAGACACTTGGAAGAATTCTGCAAGGATTAGTCTCATTGGCTAGTAATAGCATGAAGCCTTGCTAAGGAATCAGGTGGTAGAGTGGAGGCACATTGTCTTCTCAGCAGCAAAATTAAGATATGGGCAACAGTACAGAACAGTGGTACCTCGGGTTACAGACGCTTCAGGTTACAGACTCCGCTAACCCATAAATAGTACCTCGGGTTAAGAACTTTTCTTCAGGATGAGAACAGAAATCGCCCGGTGGTAGCGCGGCAGCAGTGGGAGGCCCCATTAGCTAAAGTGGTACGTCAGGTTAAGAGCAGGTTCAAGTTAAGAACGGACCTCCAGAACGAATTAAGTTATTAACCAGAGATACCACTGTAAATGGAGGCAAAGTCGAGCCTGAATGGAATTCACAGCACCGATGCCTGTTCAGCCTGTGAGGAAAACAGCAATACCTGCCAAGACTGTATCCTTTGATATTTCAGCCTCTTTTTACCCTTCGCCACCATCTGATTGGATTTGGAGGAAAGGGCAGCCCTCAAGGCCTGTGCCAGAGCAAGGACAAGATTGTAAATACTGTAACTATCCAGAGACAGGATTTTCTCAATCACTTTGTCAGGCGGGGACTCCAGAGTGTCTTCTTCCCTGCACCTTTTCCTTCCTTTTATAGACAACCTGTGCTTTGAATATGAACATTTAAATGATTTCTCCCCAAAGCGTAATGTAGGATTTATAAATGTTTCAAAATCGTCATAGTTTGGCCTTTTAATATGAGTTAAGAAAGAAAAAAAACCATGAATGTGCAGGGAAGAAAGAATATCATAAGACAAGGTCAAGGTGAGATCCCACAAAGCTGTTGTGATCCAGACTTTCCCCACAATGGGTCTTATATGCTTTTCAACCAATTTTTGCAAAACACGTATTGTACTAAAGAAGTAGCGCATCTCTCCATAGTAGATTAATACATTGACTTTCTTCCACATGAAAGATATTTTAGAATGCCACGGTATTTCCTGATTATGTATTGTGATTGTAACTGAGAAGGCAGCACAAATTGTGTTCCTGGTTAGCAGGGGCTTCAAGGTCCTCATGAACCTCTCTCCATTGTTGGTGTCTGGAGCAACGAGGCCAATCCAAGTCCAGTTGAAGTGCAGGAGCAGTTGGACTATCCCCAGATACTGATGCTCTTCTTTGGGGACCATTCGGTAGACAAAAGGGAACTGAGTTTTGTCATTAAGAGCGTCAGAAACAAAACCATAACTGACCTAGTAAAGAACAGAAGAGATTAGTGTTGTAACCCCCAACAAAATCCCAAATCTAGTACTTTGTACTTGCCTGAATTATAACTTTTCTCTGACATGGGAAACGGAGAAAAGACACAATTTCACGGGGCTAAGGAGCTTTACTTCAGGGAGTTTACGAACACACAATATTTAGTTGTTTGCTTTCAAAAAACGGTGACAGAGTCTTTGGAATGCATTGTGTTTGCTTTAGGTTGTGCCCTGATTGCATTTTTTTAACCGCTTTTATTCTATCATTCTGTGATTCTAAGAGTTGCCATGTCTTCTGTGTTTGATTAAAGAGGGCCATAGAGGGGAAGCATAGAGAAGCCATTAAAGCTAAGTGATCCAGTTATTTTCCATGAAACTAATTATCTTTCATGAGTCAAGGTAGCATATGAATATGTAAATAATAAGCAGGACCACATTAGGAATGTAAGTCTCAAGCTTTTCCTTTACTGTAAATTGCTCTTACTTTTACAGGTTTGTCTAAGGTTTGCTTAGCCTGAGCTCACAGAATTTGTTTCAAAGGATGACATTCCATTGCCTTGTCATGCACCTTTTTTTTGTATTTTGCCTCTTGTTTCTTTAATGTTTCCTTTTGCATATTTGTTCATTTGCATCTCATATGGCACTAGCTTTCATTACCTTTTCCATTCTTCTGCCTTAATTTTGACAATTTCCTCAAATATCCTTCTCCATAAAACACAGCACTTGCACCTGTGGGATCTTGTAGATTTAGCTAAGGGCTTATTGACACACCCCTTATCCCGTTGCTTTTCCAATTTAGAGTGGGTTTTCTGTGGGAAAGGAGAAGGGTGAGGGAGAAATGGCCTGGGTCCATGCCTACAAAGCACAAGGGAAATGGAAAGCCACTCAGACCCCTGCTTTCTAGCCATGGGATGGGAGGAAGTGTGAACAAATCCAGAATCTCCTTAGTCATCTTTGCTAAGAGGTGGTTGAGGCCAAATTCTCCTTCTGCCTTAGAATCATGAACGACATTTTCACATCTTTCCAAAGAAATTGCAATAGCGTTCTGGGATTTTTTCCTTCCCTCCTGATTTTCATACCTGTGGGGTTTTGTAGATGCTTGACATCGTGGAAATATCTTTCGATTTGTCAGAATCAGCCCCTTCAATAACGGCCAATGCTTTATTCCATGGTCCACAGTAATAGTTTGGGATGTTTGCCTGCCCAGGGCAGAGCAGGTCCACCATGGCACCACAAGTCACTCTGGCATCGTAAAAGTTGTCATAGACGTCATAGCCCAGGGTGAGGTTGGGGAAAAGCCTGTGGTTCCGGTTGACTTCCCGAACAGCAAACAAGAAGGACAGGATATACCAAGGTGGCAGGAATCCCATCCTGGAAAAAAGTTTGTGTTACCTTGAAATTCTTTTCACACAGAGATCAGATGGTGTCATCCTTAGCTGTGATGCGGGTCAAAAATCGTGAGATGTGTCTGCAGCATCTGCACACCTGAGATCCATCAACCCCTTCCTGCCCAAATCTTAGAAGAGTGGGCTATTCCAAATCAAATGTCTCACTATTGTGGGTGAAAGCACACAGTTTGCAGTAGATCAATTTCTGACATTCAGAATGAATCCGACCATTTCCCTCCAAAGGGAAGAAAATAGAAGACATTATTGACCAAACAAAAGTACCAGAAATGTGGATAGCAGACAACAACATTTGATCTCCATGAGGTCACATTCAGTTTGCATAAAGCTTTTACAACAGTAGGCACATAAGGACTTACCCAGAAACTCTGGTAAAGGGAGGCTCATTGAAGACGCTTGGATTGAACACAACAGGTGTAGCGGATATGACCCCACTAATATGGTAGTCTCCTCGCCTGTACCAATTCAAGGGTGCATTGGGATCCCTTATCAAAGTCAATGGGCATTTTGAGTTCAGCATCTCTGGTGTTGCTTCAGGTAGTAGCAATAGCAACAGCAGAAGGTGAATTATGATGCACCTGCCTTTTACTGCAATCTCCTTCTTGAGTGCTATCAGCAACAGAGCTAGCAAATGACCAGCAGTCAAAATCTGCTTGGACGACCCAGGCTGTATTGACTTAATCACAGGGAACATGCCTGGCGTACATGGCTTGAGAGCCAAAGAGGATTCACTTCAGCCCCACGTGGGCAGCATAGCCCCACTCCACCCTCAGTGGCACAGTGGAGAAGTATTTATGTACCAGTCTCTTCTGGCTGAGTTTGATGAAGTTACATCATGTTGTTGTTCAATGTTGGATGCAAATATGATTTTATTCCTCTTGAGCTTTGGCAAGACGATGACAAAGAAATCACCATTATTTTTAATAATTACATTTGCCTTCGCACCATGTTGAACTCCCTTTATGGCGCCAGGTGTAGAGCTGAAGAAATACATGTTTAATTGAATCACAGAACAATGGAAATGTAAAATGGGAAGGCATCCTGAAGGTCATTTATGTTGGAAATCAAGCCTTTATCAGGAGAAACTGGCAACTCTCCCAGGCACCCGGCATGATTACCTGTTGACCTCCCTGGCTGCATTCCCCAGCAAGATCCAGGCAAGGTCTCGATAGGCGATTCTTCTCAAACGTGAGAAGAACACCCCCCCCCCCTTTCCTGCCCCCTGGCAGGGGAAAGAGATAGACAGAGACGTATTTACATGCCTTTATTTCTGTCTTTGCAGCATTACAAAAAACATGACTGCTCTCTTCAAACTCCAGCAGTGTAGTGACAAACACTTCCTGTACAGGAACAAACGGAAGAGCTCATATTACACTCTGAGCTAATTCTGGTGCTTCGCACTGTGAATTGACTGTCCCTCTGTTTCCCACGGGCAGTCGCAACATTCCCATCATGTTTACTTTTCAAGCTAGCACTTTGCAGCTGCATTGCATCCATATGTAACATTTTAGTCCAACCCCCTGCAATGCAGGAATCTCAACTAATTCATCCATGGAAGATGGCCATCCAACCTCTAGTTGAAAAAACTTCCAAGGAAGAAGAGTCCACCACCTTCAGAAGGAGATTTTTATTGTCGAGCAGCTGTCAGAAAGTTCTTCCTAAAGTTTAGTCTGAATCTCTTTTCTTGTCATTTGAATCCACTGTTTCAGGTCCCACCCTCCAGAGCAGAAGAAAACAAGCTTGCTTCATCTTCAAGGTGACAACCCTTTAGATAGCTGAAGAACTTCCCACTGCATTGTGGTTCTACCTGTGACATGGGTCAGAGAGGGGCACGGGTGGTTGGCATGACCTTCCCTAGCACTTCTGAAAGACTGGCCCATGGTCCAGCAGTGGGCCTCAGTGCCACAGCCCACCCAGTGCCTCCTAATTCACCCGTCCTGCCCCTGGACCACACATAGCTCTTTGGTTGGACCAAGGGCATTACTGGCAGTTTAAAGGGGCATAAAGGTGTCCAGGGGACAGAGAGGCTGAAGGAGGGCAAGGGTTTAAAGAAGGAAGGGAGATCTCTCTGCTCTGAGGGAAAAGGGCGAAAGAATGTGTTGTGGGAAATTAGAATGAGTGATAAAGGGTTAATATCTAAAATTACAACAACCTGGGAAAAGAGAGAAAAGGAATAAGAGAGGGGGAGAAAAAAGAAGAAAAAGAATATAAAATGAGCAGGGAAGAAAGATGACAGTTTTTGGAGGAATATGATACAAACTGTGAAAAGAAGACGGAAGACGAAACAAGAGTAGACAAGTAAAATGTGAGGCATGCCGGGTGATATGAAATAAAAAGCCTTTTCCACTTGGTGCTTTTGAATGCAGAGAGTCTGCTTAACTTGGGGAGTCTGAGTCACAATACTAGTCCCTAATTGCTGCTTGATTATGCCTCCATCTGCCACAGTTTTGTCCCTGGCTCTTCCGGCGGACCTGCCATTTTGTGACCTCATTAAGTTTCAGCCCTTTGATTTGGCTCCTACATGAAAGTCAGGAAAGACGACTGTTTCTGGAGCTAAACTGTGGAATGCTCCCCCTCCCCAAATGTTCTTGCTGCCATCATTCTCCATTTTAGGTGGCCGGCTAAGACACTTCCATCTATACATGCCTTTGGTAATTAAGCCGGCCTTGACCATGGTGCTGAACTTTTAGTGGGATGAGGTAGGATTTCTTATTATTATATCTGTGCTCTTGGGTTGAGCATTTTAGGAATTCTTTTTTGTCACTGGCGACAGGAAATCACCCTATCGTGTGGATTTGAACCGCCAATGTTGCAATTGACAAGCCCAAGAGGCTCAGTAGTTTAGACCACAGCTCCATCAGCTGTTTCAGAATCCATTGGCCAGACTGATGGCCAGGGCAGGGTGACCTGAGCATGTAACACCAATTCTGTCATGACTGCAATGGCTACCGAGTAGTTGACGGGCTGTATTCAAAGTGCTAGTTTTGACTTTAAAAGCCTTATGAGGGTCAGGAGTCCACTACCTCAAGAACTACCTCTCCCCACATGAATAGACCCAGGCCCCAGATCATCACCAGAGGGTCTTCTTCAAGTTTTCCCATTGCCACCGTGGAATGCTCTCCTCAGGGAGTCTCACCTGGTGCCATCTTTATTTATCTTTAGCCACCAGGAAAAGACTATTCTTCTACCTGGGCTTTTGGCCTTTGACTTGAAAGGCAGCACTGAAGCACCTTTTAGTGGGGCAGGATTTCTCAGTCCCACCTTCTTATTGGATAGCTGTGTTTTTAGGTTGTAATAATAATAATAATAATATGCATGGCTCTCTGGTCTTCTTCTTTGGCGATCACTCGTAGCCGACGCGGGTGGCGCTGTGGGTTAAAGCCTCAGCGCCTAGGGCTTGCCGATCGAAAGGTCGGCGGTTCGAATCCCCGCGGCGGAGTGCGCTCCCGCTGCTCGGTCCCAGCGCCTGCCAACCTAGCAGTTCGAAAGCACCTCCGGGTGCAAGTAGATAAATAGGGACCGCTTTCTAGCGGGAAGGTAAACGGCGTTTCCGTGTGCAGCTCTGGCTCGCCAGAGCAGCGATGTCACGCTGGCCACGTGACCCGGAAGTGTCTTCGGACAGCGCTGGCCCCTGGCCTCTTGAGTGAGATGGGCGCACAACCTCAGAGTCTGGCAAGACTGGCCCGTACGGGCAGGGGTACCTTTACCTTTACCTTTACGTAGCCGAGTAAGATTGTCTTCCATAAACACGGTTTTAACAATGAGTCCGTAAGTGATCGCAGCCCTATACCGTATTTTTCACTCTATAGGATGCACTTTTCCCCCTCCAAAAATTAAGGGGAAATGTGTGTGCGTCCTATGGAGCAAATGCAGGCTCCTTGGCTTCAGCGATAGCAACTCAACGCCTGCGAAGTGCAGAGCAAGACTCTCCTGGCTTCAGCAGAGAGGGAGAGCTGCGCAGTGCCCCTTCAGCGAAGTGGGAGGAGAAATGGAAGGGGCTCCGTTTCTCCTGCCGCTTCGCTGAAGGGACGCTGAGCAGAGAGGGGCAGAATATTTTTTTCTTGTTCTCCCCCTCTAAAACAAGGTGCGTCCTATGTTCGGGTGCATCCTATAGAGCGAAAAATACGGTAGTCAACAGAACCATTGCAGCACAGTGCCTTCTTCTCCCAACCCACACAGCCTTCATATGATTAACTACCAATAGGTCTAGGAGAATGAACAGGGCAGAACCCTCTCCTGAAAATGGTGATCAAAGTGACCAGGTTTTCCCCAATCTGCTATCCAGGTCTAAAGCCAGACTGCAATGGGTCCAGACTGGGAATGGGAAACCTTTGAACTCCCAGTCTAACTGAATGTTGGGAGATTCAGAATAGATAAGAGAAAATATTTATCCGGGCATTGCTTAGCTAAACTATAGAACCTGCTCCCATAGGAGGCAGTGATGCCCATCAGACCAAGAGGGCTTCAAAAGAAGATTAGACAATTTCATGGTGCAGCAAGAAGCTGTTGGTGGCGGCTGGTGGGTCTTCTCTGTCTCCACAGTTGAGGCAGCAATGCCTCTGAACACCAGTTGCTGGAAACCACAGGAGGGCAGAGGGCTCTTGGGCTTGAGCCCTGCTTGTGCGTTTCTCGTAGGCTTCTGGTTGGCCACTGTGAGAACAGGATGCTGTGCTTGATGGGCCGTTGGCCTGATCCGGCAGGCTCTTCTTATGTTCAGGTGTTGCTGAACTACAACTCCCATCATCCCCAGCAAGCATGAGCAATGGCCTGGGGATGATGGGAACTGTAGTGCAGCAACAGGTGGAGGACCACAGGTTCCCCATGCCTGGTCTAGATAAATTTGCTTCATCCATTTGGCCACTGTGGAAAATGGGATGCTGGACCACATTGGCCTTTGGCCTTGAAGCAGAGCACCTCTGATGAGTTCTTGAGAAGTTACTTTTTCATTTAGGCCTTGGTTCTGACTTTACATTATTGGTTGCAAAGGCAATCTTTGCAGAGAAATCCCTGGAGATTTGGAGAGAAGACTATAATTACATAATTAGGTACATAATTAAACATCTTCTCCTGTATTCTCCTGGATTGATCAAGGAGCAGGTGCAGAACTGGGGGGAAAACACGTTTGGGAGAAATCACCGCTGTGTAGCCTGACATTTGACAAAACTTGCTAAAGAAACAGTTTTTAGAGGATCAATAGATATATCATTTATTAATGAATATATTTGAATATATCTGCACACCTGGATGACCAGATGGGGGCAGCCCATCCTCCTCTCCTTTTTTTCTAGGTGACCCCACCTTCTCCGCCCTACCAGTGAACCTAAGATCACCAACTTTGATATTAGGGAGGGGCGGACTAGGATTAACAGTCGCAAAATATGGATTTGTTACACCTGTACACTTGAACACTTACACATCTAGGAAAGGTCAGTGGTAGAGTTTGGTTTTTTTTGCGTGGATAAGGTCCCAGGTTCAATCAGACATGATTCTTCTCTTCCCCAGTTTAGCTTCATGGAAACCCTGTTACACTGAGAGGCGGTGACCGCTCAAGGTTACTCAGTGAGCTTCATGGCTAAGCGGGGATTTGACCCCTGGTCTACCAGCTCCTAGTCCAACAGTCTAACCACTACACCACAGCATGCATCCCGGGGACATGGCGCGCCAGCCACAGGGCATGGTGTGCATCCTGGGGGCATGGTGCAGCACCCGCGGGGGCGTGGCACCCGTTGCGGTGGCGGATGCGCGGCGTGTGTCCGGGGGCAGGCGTGATGGTACCCCCCTCCCCGATAGTGCACTCCCCCCACCATCCCGTTTCTCCACCAGTGTATCTCCTTCTCCTTTCCCTCTGGGAAAATTCAAAACTCTCCATCCTGCTTTCCCTCACTTCCTCTCCCTCTATCTCCCTGATGATATAAGAATTAGAGACCCCATTAAAACCTTATTTTAATCATGTTTCAATGTTTCACTTTAATTGTATCTAACCTTTCAGAATGTATTTTGGAACCTTTTAGAATGTACTAGGCTTGATTTTTGTGTGTTCTGCATTGGTGAGTCTCCCTCCTCTTCTGCTCTCTCCTCTCTCCTTATCTACCTCTGAAAGTGATACAAATGGCAGGATGTTTTAGCACCAGAGTGTAACTCAGCTATCCCTGAAGCTATCTGAGACCCAGGAAGAGGATTTTATCATGCTCTTCCCTCACTGAAGGCTAGGTTGCCAGGATAATGCCAGACACCCAAGACATAAAATGGTCCAATGGCCTGGTCACACGAGGACCACCCCAAGGTGATGTGGGGGGTGAAGATACCAGGATGGAGCCATTTGTGCTTTACTTCTCATTACCTGTAACCTTTCCTGATCTATGTGAAGATTTTTTAATGATTATTTGCTATGTTTGAACTACTATATGAGCTTTTCTTCTGAAGTGCCTAGAAGCAGACGTTCTCAACTGGCATGTTGAGTTGAGTGAGCTCTGTCCATAATAGCCATAATAAACGCTGGGTCCCTAAATCCGGATGCTGGACTCGGAAATAGTTTCCTTGGTTCTGGGGTTTATTCAAAAGGTTCCTCACCTGGGTAACAAACAAGGTGGTGTAGAGGTGAATTTTTACAAATCTGAGATTCCCTATCAACCAAAAAAATGTGCACACACAAGGTTATGTGTGTTAAAAGCAGACTAGAAGGGTCGTGTGTGTGTGTGTGTGTGTGTGTGTGTAAACAAGGAGGGTGGGTGTTAAAAAACCTGCACTCAGGTGCCGAAATATAGGATAGGGGACACCTGGCTTACTAGCAGTTCATGTGAAAAGGATTTAGGGATCTTAGTGGGCCACAAGCTTAACATGAGTCAACAGTGTGATGCAACAGCAAGAAAAAGCTAATGCTATTTTAGGCTGCATCAACAGATGTATAGTGCCCAGATTAAGGGAAGTAAAAGTACTACTCTATGCTGCATTGGTCAGACCACACCTGGAATACTGTGTCCAGTTCTGAGCATCACAATTTAAGAAGCCTGTTGACAAGTTGGAACCTGTGGAATGGAGGGCAACAAAAGTGATCATGGGCCTGGAAACCAAGCCTTATGAAGAATGGTGGAGAGAGTTGAGTATCTTTAACCAGGAAAAGAGGAGACTGAGAGAGGATATGATAGTCATCTTCAAATACCTCAAGGGCTGTCGCATGGAAGAGGGAACAAATTAGTTTTCTCCTGCTCTGGAGCACGGGACTTGAACCAATGACTTCAAGTTACAAGAAAGGAGATTCCGACTAAGCATCGGGGAAAACTTTGGCAGTAAGAGGTGTTTGACAATGGAACCATTTCCCTCAGGAGACTGTGGACTGTCCTTTCTTGGACGGTTTTAAGCAGAGCTTGGGTGGCCATCTGTCATGGATACGGTAGTTGAGATGTCTACATGGCAGGGAGTTTGACTAGATGACGCTGGAGGTTTCCAACAACTCTACAATTCTATGATTCTATATGGCCAAGATGAAGTTGTATGTAGGTGCTCTGAAACCCAGAAGGTGTCTGCTTCAGGTCAGCATCTCCAAGGGCATTCAGTGACCTTAGATTGTAGCTGGAAAAGTTGGGAGCAATGCTGGTAAGGTCAAGGCAACCTCCCCTTCAACTATCTAAAGGGCTGTTGCATAAAAGATGGAGGAAGCCTTGTGGAGGGTACGTCCTGAAACAATGGATTCAAGATACAGGAAAGATGATTCAGACTAAACACTGGGAAGAACTTTCTGATGGTAAGAACTGTTCAACAGTGGAATGAATTCCCTCAGGATGTTGTGGACTCTCCGTTCTTGGAGGTATTTAAGCAGAGGCTGGACGGCTTCCTGTCGTGGATGCTTAACTGAGATTCCTGAATTGCTGGGAGTTGGACTAGATGATACTTGAGGTGCCTTCCAGTTCTACGATTCTATGGCTCTATTATGCTTTTCTTCAGCTCTACACCTGGAGCCATGAAGGCAGCAAGGTGCGAGGGAAATGTAATTATTAAAAGCAGTGGTGATTTCTTTGTCATCATCTTGCCAAGGCTCAAGAGGAATAAAATCATATTTGCGTTCAACAGTGAACAACAACATGATGCAACTTCATCAGACTCAGCCAGAAGAGACTGGTACATAAATACTTCTCCACTGTGCCACTGAGGGTGGGGTGGGGCTATGCTGCCCACGTGGGGCTGGATTGAATCCTCTTTGGCTCTCAAGCCATGTACGCCAGGCATGTTCTCTCTGATTAAGTTCCTGCAGCCTGGGTCTTCCAAGCAGATTTTAGCTGCTGGTAATTTGCTGGCTGTGCTGCTGATAGCACTCAAGAAGGAGGTGGGGGTTAAAGGCAAGCATATAATAAGTATGCTTCTGCTGTTCCTGTTGCTACTACCTGAAGCAAGACCAGAGATGCTGAGCTCAAAATGTCCATTGACTTTGATAAGGGATGCCAATGCACCCTTGAATTGGTACAGGCGAGGAGACTACCATATTAGTGGCATCATATCCGCTACACCTGTTGTGTTCAATCCAAGCGTCTTCAATGAGCCTCCCTTTACCAGAACTTATGGGTAAGTCCTTATGTGCCTACTGTTGTAAAAGCTTTATGCAAACTGAATGTGACCTCATGGAGACCAAAGTCCTTGTCTACCAGGCATGAGTGTAGCCAGGATTTTTGTTTGAGGCTCAGATAGTTAATCATTTTTATTGATGAGGGGGGCAGCTACCCTTCCTGTCTCCCCTTGGCTAGGGCATGCTACCAGACATGTCTCCTCATGTCTGGTACTTTTGTTTGGTAAATCATGTCTTCTATTTTCTTCCCTTTGGAGGAAAATATTCAGATTCATTCTGAATGTTAGATACTCATCTACTGCAAACTGTGTGCTTTCACCCACCCTATTATGACATTTGCATTAGAATACCCCATTCTTCTAATATTTGGAAAGGAAGGGGTTTATGGATCTCAGGTGCGCAGATTCATTTCATGATTTCTGCCCCCCCCCGCCATCACAGGTAAGGACAACACAATATTGTCTCTGTGTGGAAAGAAACAGGATGTCAATTTGACATACAGTTTTCCCCCAGGATGGCATTCACGACATACTGGCATTTCCTTTCCTTCTTGTTTGCCGTTCGGGAGGTCAACCGGAACCACAGGCTTTTCCCCAACCTCACCCTGGGCTATGACATCTATGACAACTTTTACGATGCCAGAAAGACTTCTGGTGCCATGGTGGACCTGCTCTGCCCTGGGCAGGCAAACATCCCAAACTATTACTGTGGACCATGGAATAAAGCATTGGCCATTATTGAAGGGGCTGACTCTGACACATCCAAAGATATTTCCACCATGTCAAGCATCTACAAAACCCCACAGGTATGAATGTCAGGAGGGAAGGAAAAAATCCCAGAAAGTTATTGCAATTTCTTTGGAAAGATGTGAAAATGTCATTCATGATTCTAAGGCAGAAGGAGAATTTGCCCTCAACCACCTGTTAGCAAAGATGACTCAGGAGACTCTGGACTCATCCACACTTCCTCTCATCCCATGGGTAGAAAGCAGGGGTCTGAGCACCGTTCCATTTCCCATGTGCTTTGTAGGCATGGGCCCAAGCCATTTCTCCCTTACCCTACTCCTTTCCCAGGGAAAGCCCTGTGTTTTATGGCAATGGATCTTTGAGGAAATTGTCAAAATTAAGGCAAAGGAATGGAATAGGTAATGAAAGCTAGTGCCATGTGAGATATAAAAGAAGAAATATGCAAAAGGAAACATTAAAGAAACAAGAGGCAAAATACAAAAAAAAATGGAATGTCATCCTTTGAAACAAACTCTGTGAGCTCAGGCTAAGCAAACCTTAGATAAACCTGTAAAGGTAAGCGCAATTTACAGTAAAGGAAAGACTTGAGATTTACATTCCTAATGTGGTCCTGCTTATTATTTACATATTTATATGTGTTACTCATGAAAGATCATTAGGTTCATGAAAAATAACAAGATCACTTAGCTTTAATGGTATCGTAGGGTCTCTCTATGCCCCCCTTATGGCCCCTCTCTATGGCCCCCTGTAATCAAAGTATAGAAGACATAGCAACTCTTAGAATCACAGAACGATAGAATATTAGAGTTGGGCGGGGGGGACCAAGAGTCAACTAGTCCAACCCCCTGCAATGCAGGAATTACAGCTAATGCATCCATGACAGATGTCCATCCAACCTCTGGCTAAAAAACTCTGAGGAAGGAGAGTCCACAACGTCCCAATGGAGGCCGTTCCACTACAGAGCCTACAGTCAAAAGGTTTTCCCGCTGGAATCTCCTTTCCTTCAACTTGAAGCCATTGGTTTGAGTCCTACCCTCCAGAGCAGGAGAAAACAAACATGTTCCCTCTTCTATGTGACAACCCTTAAGATATTTGAATGTAGCTATCATATCTCCTCTCAGTCTCCTCTTTTCCAGGCTATACACACCCAGCTCCTTCAGCCATTCTTCATAAGGCTTGGCTCCTAGACCCTTGATCATCTTAGCTGAACCTCTTCTGCCCACATTCCAGCTTATCAAAATGCTTCTTAAACTGTGGTGCCCAGAACTGGACACAGTATTCCAGGTGTGGTCTGACCAAGGCAGAATAGAGTGGGAATATTACTTCCCTTGATTTGGACACTGTGCAACATATCTTTATGGACATATATTATGATGTTTGGAAAGCATTCATAAATAACATAGTATGTTATAAACAATTGTATATAAATCAGAATCATCATTTATATGCCATTGTACTATATAGGTATGTATAGAATAATAGTTTCCCACTTGTTTTTTTTTTGTTTGTTTTGTTTTTTTGAACCTTTCCTCGTTTTTCTTGGTTTAACTGAAATATTTTCAATAAAAAATAGAATTGAAAAAGTAAGAAAAGAATCTTTTGAAAAGGTGGCTTTTCCCCATATGAACTGACTTTTATAATATCCCCTTCCTTATGTTTTGCTTGTGCTTCTTTCACAGCTAGTATCTGTGTTGTGCTTAGATTTTGTTATTTTATTTTTTTAAAAAAATCATTTCTGAAGATGAGGTTTTGAGCAATACAGGAAGGAGAGCAATTCTTAAACATCTTCACAAATTTGGGCATCCAGGAGTGGGAGCTTTGTTCTAAATTTTTCTGCCTGGCCACAAACACCCTGAAATGATATATTCTTGTTACCTGCTTTCAGTCTTAATCTGAACTCTAGCCACATAAGATTCCTGCAGCCCAGGGGGTTGGACTAGATGGCCCTTGTGGTCCCTTCCAGTTTGACGATTCTGTGATTCACTAGTATTGTATCTAGTGTTGATGAAATACAGGGGAAATACAGTGTAAAAATGCAGAACCACACTTTTGTGGTTCTGTGGAAAGCATTTAAATGTCCATATTCAAAGCACAGTAATCAGTTCTTGATAGAGAATGGAGGAAGGAGTTGTGTACCTCCAGAGGAGCTCAATGCAGTGTCATCTAGAGGAGAAACAACTGGGATGAGAACCCAAATGAATTCTAATATTTAAAAATGAAACATATAAATAAGGCAGGAAAAAGTTATGATTTTGCATTGTGCCATTGCAAACCCAAAATGAAATGTGTTGTTGTTGTCAAACTATATTTATTCTCCAAAGATTAGTAGTACACTTTGTACATTTATTTGGGATAAATCTTAAGAAAATTGAGCTGATGGTATCAGGAGGAGGATTTCATCTTCCAGATATGAGTTTATGCCACAAAGCATATATTTTTTCATGGACAAACAACAGGAAATTTTCTTCTACTACAAATACCTCAGCAATCTAGTATGGATACCCATTTAGATAGATACCCATGTAGTGTTTATAGCAAATAATTTTAGGATTTAATTTTATATAGAAGAACTGATGGCTATTATTAGCCACCCAGAGTGGCTGGAGAAACCCAGCCAAATGGGCGGGGGTATAAATAATAAATTATTATTATTATTACTATTATTATTATTATTATTCTAATCTGAGCTTAAAATGTTAGATAGATAGATGATAGATAGATAGATAGATAGATAGATAGATAGATAGATAGATAGATGATAGATAGATGATGATAGATAGATAGATAGATAGATAGATAGATAGATAGATAGATAGATGGAGATAGATTCCAAAACCAAAAAAGGAAAAATGACAAACATCAAATTCAACATCCATATTCATTTTAAACATAAACCGATTACATAATTAACTAAATTAAGATAAACTTAATTACTCTAAACTTCTCTTTGCTATATACAAATAGAACACAGTTGGAAATATTATATTAAAACTTCCTGACAGTAAGAGCTGTTCGACAATGGAATTTGCTGCCAAGGAGTGTGGTGGAGTCTCCTTCTTTGGAGGTCTTTAAGCAGAGGCTTGACAACCATATGTCAGGAGTGCTTTGATGGTGTTTCCTGCTTGGCAGGGGGTTGGACTCGATGGCCCTTGTGGTCTCTTCCAACTCTATGATTCTATGATTCTATGATTCTATATTATAAATAATATTTCAAATTCCCCTATACCCCCTATACTCCCCGTTCCCCTTCACCCATGTGTGATCTCAATTTATTTATTTATTTTACTTCTTCCATCTTGTTGTATTGTTGTAATTTAATCATTGTTCGGCTGATTCTTTTACTATTTCCTTGCTTACCCCTGCACGTTTTACCCGTTATCTATTAATATTCCAGTTCTGGAACCATATTTTTTCATATATGCCTTCACTCCCTCCCACTCTTTAATTATTCTCTGATTTCAATGGCCTCTAATAATTGCCGTCAATTTTGCCATTTCCAAAAACTCACAGGGTTTACTTTGCCATTCTAATAATGATGGGATTTTCTGCCCCTTCCAGTTCTTTGCGATCAGTATTCTGGCGCCTGCTGATGTTGTGTAAAGGAATACATTTTGCTTATCTCTGGGAATGTCATTTAATATTAGGCCTAACAAAAATGCCTCTGGCTTTTTGGCAAACAAAATCTTGATTGATTTTTTCAGCACCTCATATACCTTGTTCTAAAACTTTCTTACAATTTTACATCCCCACCATGAGTGATAAAAGGTTCCCACCTCCTTCTTATATCTCCAGCATAGGTTTGACTACTTTTTGTAAATCTTTGCCAATTCTTCCGGAGTGAGGTACCTGCGGAACAGCATTTTCATCATGTTCTCTTTTATTGTATAACAGGTTGTAAAATTGATATCCACCTTCCACAACCTTTCCCAATTTTCCAATTGGATTGTATGACAAAAATCCTTTGCCCACGCTATCATTACTTCTTTAGTTGTTTCGTCCTTCAATTCCCACTCTAACAGCAGGGGAATAAATAATAAATTATTGTTATTATTATTGTTTGATGTGAGCTAAAAATGTTCATTGTAATTTTGTGTGAGCTTTTTCCTTTTTAACAAAATCTGTCCTTTTTTCTTAAATGTGACACTTTAATGAATAAATAAGGATGAAATCATATACAATTAAATATTACTGCTACAAAATACATGTTCTAAAAGGGGTAAAAAAAATGCAGTCAGGGCATAACATGCAAAAGCAAACCATTCCAAGGACTCTGTCACCATTTTTTGAAAGCAAACAATGAAATATGGGATATTGTGAAGCTCCCTGGAGTAAAGCTCTTTAGCCCCCATGAAACTGTGTCTTTTCTCTGTTTTCCATGTCAGAGAAAAGTTATCATTCAGGCAAGTACAAAGTACTACATTTGGGATTTTGTTGGGGGTGACAACACTAATCTTGTCTGTTCTTTACTAGGTCAGTTATGGTTTTGTTTCTGACGCTCTTAATGACAAAACTCAGTTCCCTTTTATCTACCGAATGGTCCCCAAAGAAGAACATCAGTATCTGGGGATAGTCCAACTGCTCCTGCACTTCAACTGGACTTGGATTGGCCTCATTGCTCCAGACACCAACAATGGAGAGAGGTTCATGAGGACCTTGAAGCCCCTGCTAACCAGGAACACAATTTGTGCTGCCTTCTCACTTAGCACCTCAGTACAGGAGAGAGTAACAGTGCCTCTCAAAACATTTTTCAGGTGGAACGAAGTCAATGTATTAGTCTACTATGGGGAGAATCGTTACTTCTTTAGTATAATACATTTTTTGCAAAATATGGTTGAAATACTTTTAAGACCCATTGTGGGAAAAGTCTGGATCACAACAGCTTTGTGGGATCTCACCTTGAATTTGTCTTATGATCTGCTTTCTCCCCTGCACATCCATGGGTTTTTCTCTTTCTTAACTCATATTAAAAGAAGGTTAAACGATGATGATTATCAAACATTTTACGATGCTATGTGGAACTTTGGGGATAAATCATTTAAGTGTTCATATTCAAAGCACATGTTATCTGTAAAAGGAAGGAAAAGGTGCAGGGAAGAAGACACTCTGGATTCCCCGCCTGACAAAGTGGTTGAGAAAATCCTGTCTCTGGATAGTTACAGTATTTACAATCTTGTCCTTGCTCTGGCACGGGCCTTGAGGGCTGCCCTTTCCTCCAAATCCAATCAGATGGTGGCGAAGGGTAAAAAGAGGCTGAAATATCGAAGGATACAGTCTTGGCAGGTATTCCTGTTTTCCTCTCAGGCTAAACAGGCATCGGTGCTGTGAATTCCATTCAGGCTTGACTTTACTTTGCCTCCATTTACTGTGGTACCTCTGGTTAATAACTTAATTCGTTCTGGAGGTCCATTCTTAACCTGAAACTGCTCTTAACCTGACGTACCACTTTAGCTAATGGGGCCTCCCACTGCTGCTGCGCTACCACCAGGCAATTTCTGTTCTCATCCTGAAGAAAAGTTCTTAACCCGAGGTACTATTTCTGGGTTAGCGGAGTCTGTAACCTGAAGTGTCTGTAACCCGAGGTACCGCTGTACTGTACTGTTACCCACATTTTAAAGTTACAGATAGGTAGCCGTGTTGGTCTGCCATAGTCAAAACAAAACAAAATTCCTTCCAGTAGCACCTTAAAGACCAACTAAGTCAGTTCTTGGTATGAGCTTTCGTGTGCATGCACTATCTGAAGAAGTGTGCATGCACACGAAAGCTCATACCAAGAACTGACTTAGTTGGTCTTTAAGGTGCTACTGGAAGGAATTTTGTTTTGTTTCCACATTTTAAAGATCCCATTGTCAGTCTGTACAAAGATCTTCAGCAATTAGGCTATGTTATCTAGATAATTTTCTTCTTTTCTAAATGTGCATGCTTTCTTTCCTGTTCTAGCTTCACCCTTTCCTGGGAAGCTCCCAGTTTTACAATACTTCCATGGAAGGAGTCTATTTGGATGAGAATGGGCAGTTGACAGTCGAATCTGACGTAGTGAACTGGGTGCCATTTCCCAACAAATCCTTTGGTGCCGTGAAATTTGGGAGTATAAGCAGACAAGAATTCTCAGGCCCAAAATTCACCATTGACCAAGAGGCTCTTGTGTGGTCCAGACTGTTCAACCAGGTTTGGAAAACCCATTCATTGCATTGTATTCCCTTTTAGAGATATGTTGAGCTCTGGTTCTCTGCTGGGAGAAACAATATAATTTATGCCTATCCAGTTAACGAGCTAAAAGTATACAGCGGTGGAGATGAATGGAGGAAAGTCAAAATAAGAAACATGAAAATGGAGAAGCAGGTTAGAATATGACTGGGGCATGGTTTTTGCAGTAGTCAGGAAGCATGCCAGACTTCAGAATTGAGCACAACATGGCTGCTCCAAATACCTTTCTGTTTCAGCTTGTTTCTTTCTCTGGATTTTGATATTTGTAAATGGTTTCCATGATTGCAGATTTATAGTGTGTTTACTAGACTTTTGTAATGATGGCAGAGAGCTCTGACTCCTAAATCCAAGGGCAATACTGTCTCCATGTAATTCTTTCTTCTTGATAATCTCTTTCTACCCCAACTGTGTCTCAAGGACTATGACCCTCTGTTTTGTCCCATGGATCAAAAAAAAACATCCACAACAAAGCCGTGTCTATTCCACATAGACTGAGACTGTACACTGGCCCAGAAGTCACTAGGCAACAGTCCTTCATTGATGCTTTTTTCTCTTTTTGGTCAGACCCTTCCTCAGTCCAGGTGTACCGAAAGCTGTCGCCCTGGATATGCCAAAAAGGTTCAGGAAGGGGAACCCATTTGCTGCCATGGTTGTGCTCCATGTGCGGAAGGGATGATCTCCACTCAGGAAGGTAGGAGACTTCAGAGGAATGTGCAGCAAAAAGTACAATAATTCATGTCTTTTGTTGAAGAATATTCATGTATAGTCTTATGGTTGAATTTAATAAAGGTTCAATAGTAATGTACATAATATTAACAAAGCTTTCCAGGTACCACTGAGACAGCCTTGAGTATGTAAGAATTAGGCAGTGTTGCTGCATCTGGTAGGCTTCCTTGATCAGTCAGTGTGGCAAAGTAGCTAGGATGTTTGGTTTGTATGGGGAAGACAAGGGTTCCAGTCCATGCTCCTCCAAGGAACATTTTCCTGTAAATTACACCCATCTGACAACACCTGGTGTTGGGGGTGAGATCAAATGTAGCTGCAATTAACAACTTGGAGCTTCGTGATCACTCCAAGCTCTTCCTTGGGGGGTGAATAAGGGGGTATCTGCACTAGGGACCTACATGGAAAGGGCCAACTCTCTGTGTAGATTAGCAGAAACATCAAGCCCTATCACTGTTTCCATTTGTGGGAGTTGGCTGGATTCAAAATTGACTTGCTTTTTTTGCTAGTCTGCTGGAAAATGTTCAAGCAGACACTCTTCTTTTTCCAGATGCAGACCACTGCACCAAATGTCCAGAAGATCAACACCCTAACAAGGACAGAGATCAATGCATCCCCAAGATTATCACCTTCCTGTCCTATGATGAACATCTGGGGACCCTCTTGGCTTCCACTGCCCTGTTTTTGGCCTTAATCACAGGCCTTGTTTTAGGAATATTCATTAAATATCTTGACACTCCCATAGTCAAAGCCAACAACAGGGACCTTTCCTACATCCTCCTTGTCTCCCTCCTCCTTTCCTTTTTGTCCTCCTTTCTGTTTATAGGCCGGCCAAGGAAAGTGACCTGCCTTCTCAGGCAGACGGCCTTTGGCATCATCTTCTCAGTTGCTGTCTCTTCTTTGTTGGCAAAAACTATAACCGTTGTGCTGGCCTTCCTGGCCACTAAGCCAGGAAACAGGGTGAGGAGATGGCTGGGAAAGAGTCTGGCTAATTCCATTGTCATTTCCTGTTCCAGTCTCCAAATTATCATCTGCGTAATCTGGCTAGGTAGCTTTCCTCCATTCTCAGACTCTGACATGCACTCCCAGGCTGGAGAGATCATTCTGCAATGCAATGAAGGATCTGTTGCCATGTTTTACACTGTCCTTGGCTACATGGGCTTCCTGGCTGCCATCTGCTTCACTGTGGCTTTCCTAGCCAGGAAGCTGCCTGGGGCCTTCAATGAAGCCAAGCTGATCACCTTCAGCATGCTGGTCTTCTGCAGTGTTTGGGTGTCCTTTGTGCCCACCTACCTGAGCACCAAGGGGAAATACATGGTGGCTGTGCAGATCTTCTCTATGCTGGCCTCCAGTGCTGGACTTCTGGGTTGCATCTTCCTTCCCAAGTGCTACATTATTGTACTAAGGCCTAGTCTGAATACAAAGGAGCACCTGACTACAAAGACTTAATATGGCACCTGATTCCTAAAATATGTTTTTGGTTTTTGCATGGCAGCAATAAAACCAGGACACATGAGTTGGGAATGTAGCTCCTTAAAAGCTATTGTTTTGGAAATCAGAACACCATATTATCATTTGAATCATATTCCATCCTTACCACTGTTCATTTTTCTCCTGCTAAACCTTATTTATGAATTCTTTTCTGAAGACTGTTTGTATAGTTTGCCTAATAAGAAATCCTTACCGCAATTTAGTAATAATGAATGCTGTTCATTAAGAAAATAAAAATTTATTAGATAGTATTACAAATAAATTGCTTTTGCATTGTTTTTCAAAATAAAAAGAAACACATTCCATTGGTATCTCTTTATTTCCTGCTGTGCATATCAGGATAGTCACCTTGAATATTGGTGCCAGGGGTGTTTTTCATGTGGTGCAAGGTGCAAAACATTTTTTAAAGTAGTTGACACAGAATAGTTTATACCAAGAACAAACCTAGTTGGTCTCTAAGGTGCTACTAGACATTTTATTATTATTATTATTATTATTATTTTATTTCAACCGTGTCAGACCAACACGGCTACCTACCTACTTCCCTGTCAGCCCAAATTTATTACATCATAATTTTTCATAGACTACATGGATTAGAATTTTGTTGTCTTTGCTGCAACAGAATTTGAAAAGTACATATCGGATATGAGTAACAAATTTGTCTCAACACATTATTTGCTACAAAATAAAACTGCAAATTCAATCAGGGTAGCTGTAGGTGCTCCATAAGGCTGGTATTATCATGTATGCATTTTCGCTCTGAGGCCCCAAGACCCCTCCCCCCATAAATAACTTCACACAGACACACATTTTAGTTTAAGTTATTGGGCAAATTTTAGGCCACAACTTTATTGATTACAGAAAAAGTGGGTGGTATTGGCTTAGGCATTGGCAACAGACTATAACTGACTCCCCGCCTCTCTGGCTGGTAGTCTGAAAACACCAAACTAGGGAGCAACATAGATGAAGACCGACCGAAGCTCACCCCGGGGTTCCTGTGGCCCTGGTATGGCCCTAGCCCCTCAAGCGGACTTTGGGCGAGATCCAGGACCCCCAGATTCCTTTACTGGAATACCCTATTCCTGGAGGGGCAGGTGATGGCCGCACCTCCCCTCCCCCACATTCCAGTAAGCCAATGCCTAGCCACCAAACCTTACAAGTTGTGACGATTGCTGAGGGGGTAGGCAAAAACTAAGTGGCTAAAGCCAGGGGACAGGAGGCGGGCAGGTGTGGAGGATTCCCTTGTCCTGAATGGAGTAACTGTGCCCCTGAAGGACCAGGTGTGCAGCCTGGGAGTCATTTTGGACTCACAGCTGTCCATGGAGGCACAGGTCAAATCTGTGTCCAGGGCAGCTGTTTACCAGCTCCATCTGGTACGTAGGCTGAGACCCTATCTGCCTGCGGACTGTCTCGCCAGAGTGGTGCATGCTCTGGTTATCTCCCGCTTGGACTACTGCAATGCACTCTACGTGGGGCTACCTTTGAAGGTGACTCGGAAACTACAACTAATCCAGAATGCGGCAGCTAGACTGGTGACTTGGAGCGGCCGCCGAGACCATATAACACCGGTCTTGAAAGACCTACATTGGCTCCCAGTACGTTTCCGAGCACAATTCAAAGTGTTGGTGCTGACCTTTAAAGCCCTAAACGGCCTCGGTCCAATATACCTGAAGGAGCGTCTCCACCCCCATCGTTCTGCCCGGACGCTGAGGTCCAGCGCCGAGGGCCTTCTGGCGGTTCCCTCATTGCGAGAAGCAAAGCTACAGGGAACCAGGCAGAGGGCCTTTTCGGTAGTGGCGCCCGCCCTGTGGAACGCCCTCCCACGAGATGTCAAAGCGATAAACAACTACCTGACATTCAGAAGACATCTTAAGGCAGCCCTGTTCAGGGAAGTTTTTAACGTGTGATATTTTAGTGTATTTTTGGTTTCTATGGAAGCCGCCCAGAGTCGCTGGGGAGGCCCAGCCAGATGGGCGGGGTATAAATAATAAATTATTAAATTATTATTATTATAGTCTGCCAAATGGAAAAAAATCCTACCCAGCCCCTGATCCAAAACAGGTGACCCAATCCAAAACAAGGCCAAAGCAACACTGCCTAACATCAGGGAGGGAGGGCAGGTGTCCGGCAGCACGAGGCAAGTGCCTAAATTACGTCAAGCTGTCGCATTTACAGAGCGCAGGAATCACGCCACCTCATGCGATTGGCCCTAACAGCCTGGCGTCATCCCTGGGTATGGAGCTAAGGCTAGCTACGCCCCTGACAATATTTAACCCTGCGGGGTTGTCCATGGGACCCGCGCACAGCCAGTACCCTCAAAAAGGAGGATCCCATTTAAACAGACCTATAGGTAGAATCAGAAATGGGTGAGATATTTGCAAATCACCAAATCAACGCAACAGGGGCCATTTCAGTGTAATTATGCATACTTTTCAGCCATCCATGACTACTTACTAATAATATTTAGGAGACAGGAAGAGAGATTTGTTATGACAGCAGCATATAAGGTGGGTCTTGACCCAAGTGTTTGTTCTTCCAGGCACCAGGTGAAAACCTACCATTTTTCTCCAAGCTTTTAGTGGGTTTGGGCTAAATCATTCTCTTAATATTTTAAGTGGCTCTCTTTATATAAAATAGGATAATTATTTAATGTTTTTGTTCATTGGGTATTGTTATGCATTTGGGTGGGTGGGTGTTCAGCTTGACAATGCCTTGAGTTACTTCCAATTCTTGGGGTCCTGTATATGAGCAGATAGACATGAGCAAGTTTGCCAAACCAGTCCCTTTATCTAGGCAATGGCTCTGGCTGACACCACAAGCATAGTGAAAGAAGCTGCTCTGCCATAGAAAAAAAAAAATAAGTGGACCTTCCTTCACTTGTGTAGTTGCTAGGAAGGAGAACAGTAGACAGAGCAGTATGTGTGAGTTGCGCCGGAAGCCAAATACGTATTTTTCGCTGCATAAGATGTACCTGACCATAAGACGCACCTAGTTTTTAGAGGAGGAAAACAAGGAAAAAAATATTCTGAACGAAACAGTGGATGTATGATTTTTGTGGTTCATGCTGTGGCCACAGACATGTGATCTGATGGTGAATTTGGGGTGACCCAATGCAAAAATTCCGAGGATCCATGTGGATCCGTGCTTTGTAACCACATTTTTGCACCATTGCAGCCCCAGGAAACAGTGGGTGCGTTATTTTTTGGTGCAGGCTGTAGCCATAGACATGCTATGTGATCTGATGGTGAATTTGGGAGAATTTGGGGTGACCCAATGCAAAAATCCTGAGGATCCATGGGCTTTTACCTCCCCCGCCCAGGGAGCCTCTGCTAACATCCCTTATCTCTCTTCCGATCCCACCGATCAGCTGTTTCCTTTCAACACTCCCTTCCCTCTTGTTGCCTTAGTGTCTTTTCCTTAGCTGGAGCAGTTTTTTGCTCCTCCTTTTCTTCTAATTTCTCTCCTTATTGCTTTAGTCTTCCTGTTTCCCCCCTTTGCAAGTTTGCTGTCTTTATCTCCCCACTCCCAGGCAGCCTCCTTTATCTCTAGCATCCCTTATCTCTCTCCCCGGTTGGCAAATGATCAGCGGCTTTGTTTCAACACCCACTTCCCTCTTTCAAAAACAAACAAACATGATCTGCTTTTTGCCCCTGGGCAATTCGGCTCCAGGGACCACGCATTCGCCTCATAAGATGCACAGACATTCCCCCTTACATTTTAGGAAGAAAAAAGTGTGTCTTGTGGAGTGAAAAATACGGTACATACAGTAGTTACATGCTTGCTCTGTACAGTGGTACCTTGGGTTACATACGCTACATAAGTTTCAGGTTACAGACTCCGCTAACCCAGAAATAGTACCTCTGCTTCAGGATGAGAACAGAAATCGTGCAGTGGCAGCGGGAGCCCCATTAGCTAAAGTGGTGCTTCAGGTTAAGAACAGTTTCAGGTTAAGAACGGACCTCCAGAACAAATTAAGTACGTAACCAGAGGTACCGCTGTACTGGATTCATAGCTGTGACCAGTACAATTTTCTAGAAAAAGAGGTGACAGAGCTCACCATGAACATCTCCCTTGTTCTCTTATAATGGCAATGACACCCACATGAGAGGTGTCAGAATACCAGCCGATTCATTCCAAACCAGGGCCAACAATTTGATTCAACAGGACCTGAACAAATTGCAGAGGTTTGCCAACACACCCGAGAAGAGATGGTCAGCTGTTCTCTAGATATTGCCTTTGTAAATTAAGCTGAAGCCAAAAAAAGGAAAGGGTTCAGAATTAACCTCCCAGTTTGTAGGATACCAAGAGGTCAGTGGGCACTGAGATGATGACTCCCAAATCCCAAAACTTATTTCAAAGTCAAAAGATGGGCAAAGGAGGGAGAAAGGATTTTTAGGGGTGGCCAGAAATTAGGTGCTTTCTTTAGCTAATAGCAGTGTAGGGTGAGTAACATACAGTCACTTATTGTATACCATTGTTTATGGGGTGCTGGGAAAAGTCGGGTTTGTAAATTAAAACACCTCCTTGATATATGACCCCACTAATGAGGTGGTCTCCTGGCCTGTAATAATTCAGTGGATCATGATCCTTTTTCATATTTAATGGACATTTTGCTTTCAGCATCCCACTGACTCCATGGGGCATTTGCAGCAGAAGTACTGTATTTTTCTGTGTATAACACCCCCCCTTTTTTACTCCAAATTGAGGAAATGGGGGGGGGGGGAGAGATTGCCAGGAATTCTTAAGCTTATTGGGGGGGGGGGATTGCCCAGAGTTGTCCAATTAAATATAGCAGACCCACCTCACAGTATACCAGTTAAATGAATAACTACTGTTTCCCACAGGCTATCCTATAGTGGAGTTTTGTTCATAAAAATTTAGTGATTTAGAGTCTAAGGAAGGAGTTCATGAAACAAGAAAAATTTTATTTACAGAAAGAGTTTGTGAAACCATGTTAGGCCTGGAGATGTGTTCTTTTAGGTAGAAGTTGGCTTATTATTTAAACAAAATATAAGAATGTCATAGGCTTAAAGACAGTAGTATATACACAGCTTTTCTTGAACTTCAGTAGCTAAAAATCAGTGGTACACTTGGTAAAATGCTTAACTTAGTATCTCTTACTTCACTTTCATTGCTTTACTTAATTATGACAGGTGTTACAATTAAAATACTATTGACAAAGCACAGTTTCCTTCACAGCTTAATTATTGATCCAAAGAAGAGGGTAGTTAGTAGTACAGTGGTACCTCGGGTTACATACACTTCAGGTTACATACGCTTCAGGTTACAGACTCCTCTAACCCAAAAATCGTGCTTCAGGTTAAGAACTTTGCTTCAGGATGAGAACAGAAATCGTGCTCTGGCGGCGCAGCAGCAGGAGGAGGCCCCATTAGCTAAAGTGGTGCTTCAGGCTAAGAACAGTTTCAGGTTAAGAAGGGACCTCCAGAACGAATGAAGTACTTAACCCGAGGTACCACTGTAGTTGTCTTGAAAGATGTGATTTGACCACTTCTGAAAATTTCCAACCTGAAATTATTATTTTAGCATTGCTACTTATCTTGTTGCTAAAACCGGTTGTTTGGGAAGTGCAGATGATGGGGAAGTGTGTGGCAAGACAATTGGAAATACTCAGGTCATCTATGATTCTATGACTTAATAGTGTTTCTAATTGTCCTGACACAAACCAGTGTAGTGTCCACCTTAACAACGTTATATTTTGTATGAAGCTAAGAATCTTTAAAGGAGCTAAGAATCAAACACCACCTTCACTTTTTGTAGTTAGATGTGCTTTTGTGTTCAGATTGGGCCTGAATATGATAATGTAGCACTTGGGAATGAAGATGCAGCCCAGAAGCCCAGCACTGGAGGCCAGCATAGAGAAGACCTGCACAGCTACCATGAACTTCCCCTTGGTGCTCAGGTAGGTGGGCACAAAGGACACCCAAACACTGCAGAAGACCAGCATGCTGAAGGTGATCAGCTTGGCTTCATTGAAGGCCCCAGGCAGCTTCCTGGCTAGAAAAGCCACCGTGAAGCAGATGGCAGCCAGAAAGCCCATGTAGCCAAGGGCAAGGTAAAACATGGCAACATATCCTTCATTGCATCGAATGATGATCTCTCCAGCTTGGGAGTGCATGTCAGAGTCTGGGAAGGGTGGGGAGATTCCCAGCCAGATGGTGCAGATGACAACTTGCACACCACAACAGGAAAGGACAGTGTAGTTGGTCAGGCTCTTCCCTAGCCATCTCCTCACCTTGTTCCCTGGCTTTGTGGCCAGGAAGGCCAGCACCACAGTGATGGTTTTTGCCAACACAGAAGAGACAGCAACTGAGAAGATGATGCTGAAGGCTGTTTGTCGGAGAAGGCAGGTCACTTTCCTTGGCCGGCCAATGAACAGGAAGGAGGACCAAAAGGAAAGCAGGAGAGAGATGAGGAGGATATAGGATAAGTCCCGATTGTTAGCTTTGACTATGGGAGTTTCCTTGTACTTAACAAAGATTCCTAGGACAACACCAGTGGTCAAGGACAAGAAGAGGGCAAAGGAAACCAGGACAACCCCCAAGGGTTCTTCATAAGTGAGAAATGTTATGATCTTTGGGACGCATTTGTCTCGTGCTTGATTTGCATGCTGATCTTCTGGGCATTTGGTGCAATGCTTTGCATCTGAGGAGAAGGAAAAGAACTTCAGTACCACTGACAACATTCATACATCCAAAACTCACTGTGTCCCCATATGTTAGGATAATTTGGGGATGTTGGAGATGTCAGGAATGGTAATAAGGATGGAGAGAGGCACCAGTTCACAAGCATTAGGTGATTTTAAAAAATATATTTATATGTATATATTTTTTAAAATTTTATTTATTCATTTTCCATTTTACACATTACATCCATACAAGACTTGCCTTAGTCTTACATAGACTTCCCAACTTATCTTCCATTGCCATCCTATTTCAAATTCTTAGTTTGACACAACTCCTTACATTTTCTCCCCCCCCCTTTATTATTTTCCTTTTCTTTTCCTTTGACTTGTCTACTGTTGCTCATAGGCTTATTCTACTTGCCAGTAAACCTTGATATCACTTTTTTAAAAGTATTATTCAAAAAGCTCCCACTTGCCTCTTGTTTTCTTTGCACCATAATTTCTCATTTTGGCCATCAAGCTCGCTAACTCAACAAACACTATTAACTTTTGCAAGTTCTCTTTGTCGGAACAATCCTTTCTTTCAATTTTTCTCTGTACGTTATCCTTGCAGCTACAGTTGCGTATAAAAATAGGTTCCTTGTGTTCTTAGGTATATCTTCTCCTATTATTGCCACCAATAAGGCTTCTGGTCTATTAGGGAATGTGAATTTAAACATCTTTTTGAGTTCCTCATATAACACACACCCCTTTTTTGCATGCTTTCATTGCCACCACATATGATATAGAGAGCCTTTTTTCCTAAGCATTTCCAACATACATTGGAAATTTTATTGTACATTTGGCGAGTTTACTTGGTGTCAGATACCATCTATATACCATCTTGACGGCGTCCTCTTAACTTCAGTGTCACTAACAAAACTCTTACATCCATAATGGTCTGTGTTGCAATACATTTGAGAATAAGTGACGATCCAAAAAGGAAGTACAGAACCACAGCATCCACATTCAGGAGAACATGTACCTCTATAATGAAAACTAAAACCACCAATAGCAGGTGTCAGGATGACGTCACTGCTGGCTACAGGGGAGTATCCATGGGGAGGGGCATTCCACTGGCAGGATGCCACAGTCAAAGAGATTCACTGTCCAGTCACTATCCCTCTAATTTTAGAAAGTGTGGATATCTGGAAGAAAGCCTTCAGTTACGAACATTGGTTTAAATATCTGCTCCCTTCCCTTGACGGCTGTTGTGCTCAGGCCTGTTTGTGGGCTTTTCATAGGCATATGGTTCAACACTGTGAGAACAGGATGTTGGACTACCTGGGCCTTTGGCCTGATACAGCAGGCCTCTTCCTTTCCCCTGGAGTCACCCACCTTCCTGAATGGAGATGGTCCCTTCAGCACAAGGAGCACAATCGTAGCAGCAAACGGGCTCCCCTTCCTTAGCCACTCTGGCATATCCTGGGCGACAGCTTTCAGTGCATCTTGAACGAGGCACGGCCTACAAAAAAAAGGAGAAGGAACATCAAAGGAGACCAGCATAGGGGGCCTCTAGGGGCGCCTTGGAAGATGGCGGATATTAACATCTATCCAGCTCGCACGAGGTAATTAGAGGCTGATTATGGGGAGTAAATCAGTCTCCCTTCATCTCTGCAGGGGGGAGAGATGCTGTTTTCACCCGCTGTTGCAATAAATCACCCCGAGTTCGGAAGAAGGAGGGGGTGAGGCACTGGGTGCACAACCCTCGGCGGGCCTCGGAACTCCTCCGAAGCTACTTCCAGGAGCGAAACTAGTTGCATTACTTAAAAGGAAAAAATTGGTGAAAGATAACGCACATGCTTCAAGAGAGGCAGGAGGTTTTTATCTGCTAACAATTTTACCACTGAAAGGAAGAAGACTGAGACGGACTGAGACGGAAGATTACACCAAAGTACTACAGATATGGTAAGTGGATTGGAATGCAATGGAACTGAAAGGGGGGGAATGATTTTTTATTTCTTTTGCTCTATGTGATTAACTAATAAACCTCCCTCTGAAGATCCGTCACAGCAATTAATTGCAAATGGGACTAAAAATGAATTGTGTGGGAATAATATGAATTTAAAGGTTTTACTCTGTGAAGGATTTGGAAAGAAGAAGGGCTCTCTCTTGTGACGCAGTAAGAATGGAGATTTGATATGAGACCTGTGTTGCTGAGTTTGGTCTTGGGGAGGGCAAGCCGAAGATATATTATTTTCGACGAGATTGCGAACTGGAAGGGGCAGCCCTCCTGGAAAAAGACTATTTTACGATGCAACAGATCGGGAAAGCTAAAGAGCGAACTTTTAGACTGTATTTCATCGGACGACAAAATGGCGATTGCTCGAGCGGAAAGGACTGTTGGATGAGAGCGATTTACAAGAGAGCAATACAAAGCCCACACAGAAACACAAATAAGACTGTCTTTTTCAACCCACTTGCGGAGCAACTCGGAGGTGAATGAAAAGGAAAATGAGTAATGACAAAGATTGAGAAGAAGAGACTGGAAACATCATTCTTAATATGAAAGCAGAACAAATATTTGAGGATTGGACTCCTGCCAATCAAGAAGCATGGGTACCCCCCACAAAAAATTATAATTTGGAAAATAATTGGATTATATGATATGTATTGTTATAATTTGGACTAATTGGTTTGATATGTTTAATTTGGTAATATGAAACTTAATAAAAATTATTTTTTTAAAAAACACACAAAGGAGACCAGCATAAATTACAGACATCATTTGAAGGCCCCAACTAAAAAAAGGCTCAATTAAAGATTCCTTTAAAAAAAAAATGTGGCCAGATTTAAAACCTTAAAAATGAGAATGTGACACTTCCAGATTTTGTGAGATTGTGGAAAAACCATCTTTTTTCCAACAGAAATATTCATTTTTAAAACATATAATGTGATTTATACATTGTGGAAGGTAAAGGGTTATCTAATTAAATGATGTGTGGCCTTTTAAACTGTAGGTTTAAGATGTAAGAGGGAGGTGGGAACTTTTTACCATACATGGTGGGGATGTAAAATTGTAAAAGGATTCTGGAACGAGGTTATTTAAGAGTTATTTTACCAAAAAGCATGAGGCATTTTTGCTAGGTCTAATATCTAATGACATCCCCAGAGATAAGAAAAATGTATTCCTTTACGCAACTGCAGCGGCCAGAATACTGATCGCAAAGAACTCGAAGGGGGGGGGGGGAATCCCATCATTCTTTGACTGGCAAAACAAACTCTGTGAGTTTGTAGAAATGGTAAAATTGACGGCAATTATCAGAGGCCACTCAAATCAGAGAATAATCAAAGAGTGGGATGGAGTGAAGGAATACATGATAAAATATGGTTCCGGAATTGAAATATTAATAGACAATGCATAAAACGTGCAGGGGTAAGCAAGAAAATAAAAATAGAATCAACTGAATAATTATTAAATTATAGTAATTATGTATATTTTAATTTAGGTAATTTATGTAATAGGCTTATGTGAGAAAATGAATATGGATTTTGAATTTGAAGCTTGTAACGTTGTCTCTTTTGGGGGGGGAATAAAAAAAACTGGTTTCCTGCTTTTATCATGAGTCAATGGTGGACGCTTCTCACGGACCTCTGTGGGCTGCAAGGAGGTTTAGGCAGGGGAAAGCCAGGATTTAAGAGGCTAAAATCCTGGCAATGTTCCCCAGTAGGGTCTGGGGAGCTCACCACATCCCGCTGTGCCACCTAAGCCCGTGTCTGCCAACTTGAAAGGCAGAATGGGTGTGGCCTGGGAGTGTGTCCCTGCCATGGATGAGCCCCTGTCTCCGGCATGATTTGTGTTTGTTTTCTGTATAATTTGGTATATTGGCATTAACCAAGAGGTGCTCCTTGACAGATATATGGCAATGGGCTGCAGTTAATCAGTGGCTGAAAGGACAGGGCTTGGTTCTTTGAAGGTATCTGAAGGTGGGGTTTTTTGGGGGGGTCTTAAGCTTGAGAATTTTTGTCTATCATATTCTAAATCACTCTCTCCACTAGCAATTGTTACCATAAAGCAGCTGCAGCAAGCAAAGGCTCTAGCAGCTCAGTCAGCAGCTTGTGGCTGGAAAGCCAAACAGGATGTTTGTGACTGTTGCCATAGGAACAAAGGGGCAGTCCATTCTGTACTGAGCACCGGATGTTAGCTCAGTGTGTGTGTCATATGACCCGTACTGGAAGTACATGGGTGGAGTTTATTCTTACTGCTGTGGAGTGCAGACATGTTTCTCTGTACTGATGTAAGAGACAGAAATAAAGAATGTAAATAGATTTCTGTCTGCTTCTTTCCCCTGCCTGGGGGACACCAAAGGGGAGAGAGGAAGAACGGTGTGTTCCTCTCACACATCTGGGAGGAATCGCCGAGACCTCGCATGCTTATCTGCCGGGAGTGGCGCAGCGGGGAGGTCGGCAAGGAATATCTGCCGGTGCCTACGCTGTGGCACATTCCTCTGACCCAGGCAGAATTCCAACAGCAATTCCTAGCAACTGATGATGGAGCTAGAACATGGCCCTTGTGGGTAGCAGCCACTAAAAACTCCTCCTTTGAAAGGAAATATTGTATAGAAAGGGGAGGATGAACTGGATTGTGGGCAATGGAGGAGTGATATAATACAATTATACCTGTCCCACATGTCTTGTTCTACCACAGCAGTTTCACCCAGCAGTTGGGATTATGGGCAGCTGCTAAAGTCCCCGTGCCAGCTAGGGCCACACTACTATGCTTTGGGTACCTTCTCACTGCTGCTGCTTCTCCTGCCTGTTGATGCATTTTCATCTATGAGTAGGTGAGCAATGACAACAACAACAACAGCGTTAAAAGAGAATATAATGAAAATGATGTATAGATGGTATATTACACCGGTAAAATTAGCAAAAATGTATAAAACATGTAAGAAATGCTGGAAATGTAAAGAAAAGGATGGTACTTTTTATCATATGTGGTGGGAATGTAAGAAAGTGAAGAGCTTCTGGGAACTGATTTATAATGAACTGAAGAAAATGTTGAAATATACATTTACTAAGAAACCAGAGGCTTTCCTTTTAGGAATTATAGGAAATGAAATAAATAGAAAGGACAGTAAACTTTTCCTATATGCAGTAACAGCAGCGAGAATATTACTGGCCCAGAATTGGAAACAAGAACAAGTTCCAACACTGGAAGAGTGGAGAACAAAGTTGATGGACTATGCAGAACTGGATAAATTGACAGGGAAGATTAGATATCTACGAGATCAAAAGTTTATCAAGGACTGGAGAAAGATGGTGGACTATTGGGAAAGTACAAGTGATAGAGAAATAACGTTAGTGGCATTCAAAGAAGCTCTGTAAAAGCTAAAGAAATATTGCAAAAAAGAAAAATAGGTTGTAAATGTTTTACTAAAGGTGATAGTGAACTTAAGAACTGTGTATTTAAAACTTAAATTTGGATGATTGTCAAAGAGGCTGAAGGAAGTCCAAAACTGGAAAATTTGTTAAAGTTGAAAATGTGATGTGTTATGTATTTTTTATTTGTGAAAATTATTTAAAAAATTATTTTTTTAAAAAAGACAACAACAACAACAACAACAATAATTTTATTATTTATACCCCTCCCATCTGGCTGGGCTTCCCCAGCCACTCTGGGCGGCTTCCAAAAAATATATATTAAAATACTATAATACGTCAAACATTAAAAGCTTCTCTAAACAGGGCTGCCTTCAGATGTCTTCTAAAAGTCTGGTAGTTGTTGTTCTCTTTCACATCTGGTGGGAGGGAGTTCCACAGGGAGGGCGCTACTACCCACAGGGCACTACCCACAGGGCAAGTGTAAAGGCAGCCTTTCCTCTCTTTGCCCCTTTCCATCTGAGTATCTGGGTGTATCAGTTCAAAACAGAGAGGGCAAGGAAAATAGCAGCGGGGTACACAGTCACCCTGGGAGGGGCCACCTGAGGGTTAACCTGAAATGGGCCCACTCAGCAAATTATCAGAATTTAACAGGTGTCTCAGCAAGGGAACCAGAGCCAGTGTGGTGTAGTGGTTAGAGGGTTGGATGAGAACCTGGGAGGCCCACTCAGCCATGAAGCTTCCTGGGTGACCTTGGGCCAATCACTTCCTCCCAACCCAACTTACTTCACAGAGTTGATTCAGGGAATAAAGGAAGAGGCAGAAAACCATATATAGTATTTTGAGCTCAAAAGAGAAAAGGTGAGATATAAATGCAATAAACAAATGAATGAATGAATGCAATGACCTTGCTGAAGTTCCCCGGCCACACAATGGCTTCTGGTTTAATGGAGAATTTTATGCCGGAGGATGCCTGTCCCTCGATGCTCCCAACTTTCCTTCTGCTGTGAGATCTATTAGGAAATACGACCCAGTTCATGATATCAAATTTGGCAGTCAGCTCCCCATTCTGATCAGAATACATCCCTCCTATGGATGAATTGGAAAGCCAAATTTCGTTCAAGAAAGTGTGAAGCTAGAATGGCAGAGAAAACACCAGCGTTTAGGAAACATGATATAAGGGTTGCCTATGAGAACTGAAGGTTTATATGCAAACTCCATAATGGATCAAAGTAATCAGATATATGCTTATTCTGAGCATATGATTGAGCAAATCTTTTCATGAAGTTGGGTATTTTGTGTGATGCAATATTATTTTCCTTTGATAATTGAGGAAGGTACCAGACCTCTTAAGGGACGCGGGTGGCGCTGTGGGTAAAACCTCAGCGCCTAGGACTTGCCGATCGCATGGTCGGCGGTTCGAATCCCCGCGGCAGGGTGCGCTCCCGTCGTTCGGTCCCAGCCCCTGCCCACCTAGCAGTTCGAAAGCACCCCCAAGCGCAAGTAGATAAATAGGTACCGCTTTATAGCGGGAAGGTAAACGGCTTTTCCGTGTGCTGCGCTGGTGCCGGTTCGTCAGAGCAGCTTCGTCATGCTGGCCACGTGACCCGGAAGTGTCTGCGGACAGCGCTGGCTCCCGGCCTCTAGAGTGAGATGAGCGCACAACCCTAGAGTCTGTCAAGACTGGCCCGTACGGGCAGGGGTACCTTTACCTTTACCTTTTACCAGACCTCTTACCATTTTTGAGCGAACTATTCTAAATCAGGGACATAGAGGTAGAGGCCTCACATCAGCTAAATATTATGGCCTTTTGGTTATTACAACAGGTCCTTTGTTTCAAATTAGGGTTTAAAAAATGTTAATGATCATTTTTTGTAAACAGATTTGAGTTGTTTCAACAATATAGCAGTATATAAATTTTATAAAATTAATTAATTAATTAATTAAGCTGCATGTGAGAGAATGCTCCGTAAAGACAAGGCATACAAAACCTAAACCTATTAAACAATTACAATGTGATAAACTACAAAAGATATAGACTCTAAAACAATTCCACAGATGGACAACGTATTTGCAAAAAGGGGAGAAGACAGACCTGCCATGGCTGCAGCCTTTCAAGTTCCAATCTGTCTCTTCTCCCTACCATTAACCTCCATTTGGATCTGGATGAATATGCAGCATTTAAGACCTGAGCCACAAGTTGGACAATGTAGTAAATGCTATAGCGGTCTTGGGCCCAGATTGCCTCAATCACCTCCTGGGGCAAAGTCTCCTGGTGTTCCTTTTCTGTGCATCTTGTCCAACCTTCCATGGACATAACATCATTTGTGCATGAACAATTAAATGCTCTCCACCAAAACTGTTCAGATGTAGCTGCAGATGAAAGTAGAGTATGGTAGGCATGTTCTGTTCTTTTTTGGGTATTCATTACAAAGGACAAAGAGCATTGAGCAGGCTGGTAGGAAGCCACATCACCAAACAACATCTCATCAACGCTCGGAAGATCTGTTGTGATCCAGACTAACCCGTGAGAATTCCTCAGTTCATGAATTCTTTGTACATATTTGATTATATAAATTCCATGATCAGAGTCCCCATAGTAAATGAATACCTTGACTTGTATTAGGACAGATGGCTTGCAATGTAAGGATGACATTTCGTGTGCCTGCAAAAATGGAATTTTTTTCAAGAAAGCAACACAAACCCCACTACGGATCATCAGAGGTGTAAAAGCAGCCAGGAACTTTTCTCCATTGTCATTGTCTGGTACGAAGAGACCGACCCATGTCCATCCAAAGTGGAGCAGCAACTTCACAATCCCCATGTACTGAGTTGCTTCCCTTGGGACTATCCGGTAGATAAAAGGAAACTGAATTCTGTCCTTAAGATTATGAGCGCTGGAGTCATAACTGATCTAGTAAAAAAGGACTGGTGTCTTGTTTTCAGTGATGCACAAGAGGGGACCTGTCACATTATCAAGTCAAAGCCCATCTTGTCCCTGTCTTGGTTAGGGGGATGCTGTTCAGAATAGGAAGTGGCTCCAATGGGAATTGAGTTGGAGCAAGGCATCTGGGGCCTTCAGGAGTCATGGCATCCCATCCTCTTGCTTGATACAGAATGGGCTATTGCACAGAACGAGAGGCAGAAGCTAAGCAGCTACACAGGCACGTAAACCTCCACGCTCAGTTAGCTGCCAGACTGCCGCAGGTCTGCCTGAGAAACAAGAAGTGCATAGGAGCAAGGGGCTACTTTTAAATAAGACACTACTTAATGGCATAGTGATTTGATTGTTGGACTAGGACCTTGGAGAATAGGGTTTGCATCCCCACCTTGCCATGAAGCTCAATGGGTAACCCTGGGACAGTCACAATCTCTTAGACTAACCTACCTAAAATACTTCTTATTGCCAGTCCGAGAAGGGGGAGAGGAAGAGGCTGAGGTCTTTCTAAATCAGTTTCTGCTTTCTTAAAATGTGACGTTTGTTCTATGGTCTCACTCAGACTCAGGATGTTGCTGAACTACAACTCCCATCAGTAATAATAATAATAATAATAATAATAATAATAATAATAATAATAATAATAATAGTAAATTATTTGTACCCTGCCCATCTGGCTGAGTTTCCCCAGCCACTCTGGGCGGCTTCCAACAAAGATTAAAAATACATTAAAAAATGACTGATGGTCAGGAATGGTTGGCTTTGTAACTGAGAAACATCTGGAGAGACAGCAAAGAGGAATGAAATATAGCTGGTCTCCTCTCCCCATGAAAGGCCTACCTGGGGCATTTTGTAGATGCCCAACATGCTTGAAATCTGGCTGGAGATTTCAGAAGAAGTTGCTTCAAAAACAACCAACACATCCTTCTGTCTTCCACAACTGTATATTTGAATACTGTCTAGCAGGGCATCGGCAGCTGTTCTGGCATCAAAAGCAGCCTCATAGATGCTATAGCCCAGGGTGACATTGGGTAAAAGCTTAGGAAGCTGGTTGATCTCCTGGATGGCAAACAAGGTGGACAGGGTTGGCGAGGTGTTAATTGGTGATGGACTGCAAATAAATGAATAAACAAACAATTGTTTCAGCCTCCCACTATCCATTAAATGAAAACAAAATAACGTACTCCTTGTTCTATAAGAACATAACAAGATCCTGTTAGTTTTACATCTAAGGGGTCAAAGTCTGCATCTAGGAAGGAGCAGAGTCTTGTCCAGGTGCTCCAACAAGGAAAGAAGTAGCATTTAGGTGAATGTAGCTTAAATGAATTAGATTGGAATAGCTATGTACAGAGAAGATATGAAAGAGAGAGATAGCAGTCAATTTGTCTGAAGAGAACTGGCAACAAAATTACAGAGGTTTTAAGGACAGAGTCAATGGGACGCGGGTGGCGCTGTGGGTAAAAGCCTCAGCGCCTAGGGCTTGCCGATCGAAAGGTCGGCGGTTCGAATCCCCGCGGCGGGGTGCGCTCCCGTTGCTTGGTCCCAGCGCCTGCCAACCTAGCAGTTCGAAAGCAACCTCGGGTGCAAGTAGATAAATAGGGACCGCTTTCTAGCGGGAAGGTAAACGGCGTTTCCGTGTGCAGCTCTGGCTCGCCAGAGCAGCAATGTCACGCTGGCCACGTGACCCGGAAGTGTCTTCGGACAGCGCTGGCCCCTGGCCTCTTGAGTGAGATGGGCTTTACCTTTTAAGGACAGAGTCAACTAAGACCCATAGAATGCAAACAACTGCTGGCTAGGTAGTTAGATAAGCAGTGTCCTTGTGTGACACCTGTGCATTAACTAGAAGCTCAGAATAATGGAATGCATACCCCCCCAACATTTCTCAGATGAAAATAAGGATGCTTCTTATTATCCTTACAACTGAACCTCAGTAAACCCCCCCCCATATTTTCCTCCTTCTACCCCAAAGCATTTTCCATCTGAAGTAGAGCAGGTTCCACCACCACAGTAGGACCATTCAAGAGAGTTTGGAGGGAAAGAGGTGGTCTCCTTACTTGCATCCTGATTTTTAAACTCCCATTAAACCCCAAAAAATTAATTGCACAGTGGATTTAGTACATGCAAAACCTTTAGGATACTTAAGTTAGGCAGTTCTGTTGGGAATAGGTATGTGGGGGTGACGTTGTGCAATGGTTAAAAATGCCCTTTCTTCATAAAAATATTTTTAGAAACCAAATTGCCCCATAATGTGTTATCATTAAATGGAGCTATTCAGAATGGGTGTGAGACGATCAACTGTGCTCTGGATCCTGCCTTTGCATTAATTAAACTGAAGGTCAAAACAGGGAAAGGGTTCAGAATTAACCTCCCTGTTTGCAGGACACCAGGGGGTCACTAGGTACTTGGATGCTGATTCTCAATTCCCAAATCTTTTCCCAAAGGCAATAAAGGGGCAAAGGAGGCAGAAGATTTTATATGAGATGGCCAGAAGTTAGGTGCTGTCTCTTGCAAATAACAACTATTGTGAATGCAGGATAGGTAATTTAAAAGCCAATTACCGCACAAAATTGTTTCTGGGGCGCCGGGAAAAGTCAGAATAGGAAATTCCAACACCTAGTCTGATTATGACCCCACTAATGAGGTGGTCTCCTGGCCTGTAATAATTCAACGGATCATGATCCTTTTTCAGATTTAATGGACATTTTGCTTTCAGCATCCCACTGGCTCCATGGGGCATTAGCAGCAGAAATAGCAGCAGCAGTAATATCATTCTGGCCATGCCTGCAAGAGTCATAAACTCTTGTGATAGCAGTGACATTAGGAGTGCAGCCGGACTCGTACAGTAGCTTTAAGCAAAGGTACAAAAAAGGAAACCTGCCACAGAAAGGACCCCTGCCTGCCCCAAATCTCTTAAGTCAGGTTTCTGATATTTATGACCCAGTCCTTCTTACAGGCCTGTGACAAGAAGCTACCTCATTCTGCTTGTAATTCTGATGTTTATGTTATTTGTGGAGTCAAAGGCCATCATTGGGGAAATCCCTGGACTAGATAAATAAATCACCATGATTTTGATAATTATAATGTTAAGAAGTTTCAGCTCCTGTGCTACTTCCTGAAATCAGTGGGTGACTCAATGGACAGCTGCAGAGCCAGAGCAAAGCATGCTTGTGAGAACTAACAGATGGGGCTGCCATTTTGGGCCCTACTAAACTTGAGCAAACACCAACCTCAATCAAGTCCAAGAAAGTATAGAACAGCTATGATGAATCAAGACTAGCAAGGCAGGACATGATAGGTAAAGGGACCCCTGACCGTTAGGAACAGTCATGGCCGACTCTGGGGTTGTGCCGCTCATCTCGCTTTATTGGCCGAGGGAGCCGGCGTACAGCTTCCGGGTCATGTGGCAAGCATGACTAAGCCGCTTCTGGCGAACCAGAGCAGCGCATGGAAACGCCGTTTACCTTCCCGCCAGAGCGGTACCTATTTATCTACTTGCACTTTGACTTGCTTTCAAACTGCTAGGTTGGCAGGAGCTGGGACTGAGCAATGGGAGCTTACCCTGTCGCGGGGTTTCGAACCACCGACCTTCTGATCAGCAAGTCCTAGGCTCTGTGGTTTAACCCACAGCGCCACCCGCGTCCCAACTCATGTCCCAAAGGACATGATACAGGTTTATAAATTCATGAATGATGTGGATAATATGGATAGGAAAAAGTTTTTCTCCCTCCCAGTAATAATACTAGAAGTTTGGACTTCAAGTGGGAACTTAAACCCTGGTCTCCTTGGCCCTCATACAAACACCCTGATCCCTACACCACACTGCCTCATAACTATGGAACTCATGGAAGTCCCATGCAGATGAATGTAGGAAGAGTCAGGACAGAGAAAAGGAAGTACTTTTCCACACAGTGCATAGTTAACCTGTGGAATTCATTCCTGCAGGATTCAGTTATTGAGAACAAGAGGTTATCAATGGCTTATAGCTTGAGGGCTATGTTCTTGCCTCCCCTGTCACAGGCAGAATGCCTCTGTGAAACTCAATGGGAGAGCCTGTTGTTGCGTTTGGGTCTTGCTTGTTGCTTCTCATTGGGGTAACTGACTGGATTTTGTGAGAGCAGGTAGCTTAAGTAGATGAGCCTTTGATCTGATCCACTGGGGCTCCTTCTATGTCTTTATGGAGGCCTTTGAAAAAAACCTTATAGAAATTGGTTGTTTCGGTTCTTTCAAGGGTTTTCAACAGACATAAGGGAGTATTTCCATGCAGTGGGAAGTATCCGTGAGCAAGGAAAGCAAGTTGTGTTGGGTGTTCCTTAATACCCATAGCTGAAGTAAAACACTCAGACTCTTTAGGAATGTTCGTTGACCAAAGATGAGAGGAAGAAGGAGGATGGATAGCAGCAATGTTTAATATATGTGGCTGGAGATAGTCCTAATCCCTAGGAAGGAGAGGAAGTGATTGTATCTCTTTCTCACACTTAGATATAAGGCAGAGCACATAATCATGCAATAGCATGTGAATGAGTCACCACCTGGCCAGTGAAATATGGCCATCACCACAACTTCCGCCTGCTGCCGGGGATGCTCCTGTCAATATTTTCATCCCTCTCATTGCAAGGATCACCAGATCGTGTTTGTTTTGCTTTCTGTCTGTGAGAAAGGAGGGGGAGGAACTACTCTTACAGACTTCTGTCCCTAGTACTGTGTTGGGTTTTCTTTGATCTGTCTAGAGACAAGATGGCAGCATGAGAGAGCTGACTCTCCCGTACATGTTTGTTATGTTCTTTTATTTGTTTAATCAGTAGAAATAAATTAGGTATGCAACAAAACCTCCACAGCTTTGCTTCCGTTACTCTGCTGCTTTTGAGGTGCTCACAATAGCAAATGTGAGTCCACTGCACCAGGACCTATTCCTCGGGAATGCTGCGCTGCTGTTCCTGCACTCCTGTAATCGGAAGGTCGGAAAAGGTGCTCCCGACACCCAGCTCATACAGGCGCTGAAGACGTGGGCTGTACATGGGTGTATGGAAAGCTCCTTCACTGAGTTGGGTTAGTTGTGAAGCTATGTTGTTGTTGTTGTTGTTTAGTCGTTTAGTCGTGTCCGACTCTTCGTGACCCCATGGACTAGAGAACGCCAGGCACCTCTGTCCTCTACTGCCTCCCGCAGTTTGGTCAAACTCATGCTGGTAGCCTCGAAAACACTATCCAGCCATCTCGTCCTCTGTCGCCCCCTTCTCCTTGTGCCCTCCATCTTTCCCAACATCAGGGTCTTTTCCAGTGAGTCTTCTCTTCTCATGAGGTGGCCAAAGTCTTGGAGCCTCAGCTTCAGGATCTGTCCTTCCAGTGAGCACTCAGGGCTGATTTCCTTCAGTATGGAGAGGTTTGATCTTCTTGCAGTCCATGGGACTCTCAAGAGTCTCCTCCAGCACCATAATTCAAAAGCATCAATTCTTTGGCGATCAGCCTTCTTTATGGTCCAGCTCTCACTTCCATACATCACTACTGGGAAAACCATAGCTTTAACTATACGAACCTTTGTTGGCAAGGTGATGTCTCTACTTCTCAAGATGCTGTCTAGGCCTGTCATTGCCCTTCTCCCAAGAAGCAGGCGTCTTTTAATTTCGTGGCTGCTGTCACCATCTGCAGTGATCATTGAGCCCAAGAAAGTAAAATCTCTCACTACCTCCATTTCTTCCCCTTCTATTTGCCAGGAGGTGATGGGACCAGTGGCCATGATCTTCGTTTTTTTGATGTTGAAGCTATAGACACCTGTGAAGCTATAGACACCTGTATTTCCACATAATTTTCCTTGACCATTTGGCTACATGACATGAGGGCATGCAGTCAGGATGTGGGGGGGGGGGGCAAGATTTGACCAAAAAAGCAAGCTTCTTGCTCTCCAGGGAAGGACAGTGTTGTTTTACATGCTCCATTATACCCAAAGCTGAAGTTAAACATTCTGAGTGTTTCTTGACCTAAGATCAGAGGCAAAAGGAGGATGCTGAGCAGCAACGTTCAGGTTTAGATGGCTAGAGATACTCCTGGTCCCTCGGAAGGAGAGGAAGGGATTGCACATCTTTCTGACACCAGGATGTATAGCATAGAACATAACCATGCACTGGCATGTGATTCAGTCACCGCCTGACCAGGGCAATATGGCCATCACCACACCTTCCACCTCCTGCTGTGGATGGTGGGGTGGGGTGGGCAAGTTGGGAGGCTTTAGACACCCAACTTGTCACTTCTTTCTAAGAAGGAGGATGTTGCAGGGACCTATGCTTGGCTGGAGAACCACATTGCAAATCTCAGATAAGGTTGAATTTTGAAAGATGGTGCATTTGGTTCATGTATTGCTTCTGAAAGACCATGTGATGATGATGATGATGACTAAGCTAAGTCTAGGTATTATTGCTACTGTATAAATCCAATGGACAAGTCAGCTGGTTGGGTTGTATCATAAACCTGAACTTCTATTAGCACATGTGAGTATCCTATGGCTTATCTCTGTGTTAGAGACTTTGAACAGAGGGGGCTCCTAAACAAGCAACAATCTATATATCCCAGGACTCTTTGGAGGGAGTTATGAATATTAAAGTGGTATACTTTTATGGAGTGGAGATGACCCCAGAAGACTGCTCCTTCCCTGGAAGAATTTCCATCATACAGAATTGGGCAGAGGAAGACTATTATATATGTTATTCATAGGGTCAGGTTTACAGTGGTACCCCGCAAGACGAACGCCTCGCAAGACGGAAAACCCGCTAGACGAAAGGGTTTTCCGTTTTGGAGGCGCTTCGCAAAACGAATTTCCCTATGGGCTTGCTTCGCAAGACGAAAATGTCTTGCGAGTTCCTGTGGGGTTTTTCCCCTTTTTCCCCCTTTTCCTAAGCCCTAAGCCGCTTATCAGCTGATCCGCTAAAAGCCGCTAAACTGCTAATAGCGCTAATCCACTAAGCTGTCAATGGGCTTGCTTCGCAAGACGAAAAAACCGCTATACGAAGAGCCTCACGGAACGGATTAATTTCGTCTTGCGAGGCACCACTGTATCATGATTCATTAAACATTTAAGAAGAGTGTGTTCAACTGCAGCTGTTTGTGGACTTTGAAGCAAATTCTTGAAAATGCAGGACCTTCTGAAGGGACCCTCATTTCTTGCAAATGAGGTTTTAGCTGCTGAGGTTCTATTGCTCTTTGAACCACATTAAGCATTGAAAGACACACCAGTCCAGGTCAGTGAAATGGAGATCTTCATTAACAAGTCCATCAAATTATAAGAGAGAGATGGCTGTGTAGGGCTTCTCTGAAAGGCTATTCCAGCACCTTTATGCATCCATTTTCATCATTTTATCATTACTTCCTTTTACAATTACAGATGGGTAGCCGTGTTGGTCTGCCATAGTCAAAACAAAAAAAAAAATTCCTTCCAGTAGCACCTTAAAGACCAACTAAGTTAGTTCTTGGTATGAGCTTTCGTGTGCATGCACACTTCTTCAGATACACCACACGAAAGCTCATACCATGAACTAACTTAGTTGGTCTTTAAGGTGCTACTGGAAGGATTTTTTTTTTTGTTTTGACTATGGCAGACCAACACGGCTACCTATCTGTAACTAAATTATCCAGTTATTTTTCACAAAACTAATAATCTTTTGAATATTTATCTAGCAAATAAGGATACATTAGGCATGTAAACCTCAAGTCTTGCCTTTACTGTAAATTTCACGTACTCTTTTCTCTTGTGTTTCTTTATCCTGAGCTCCCAGAGTTTGTTTCAAAGCTTGTGACACTTCACTGCTCTATCTTGTACCCTTTTAATTTCACCACTTTAGTCTTTCATATTTACATTATATCTCATGTGGCACTAGCTTTTATCACTTCATTATTTGTAATTTCTGGTTGCATTCTCCTACATGAATGTTGACAAGTTCCTCAAGGACCCTTCTCCATGATCCACACCATTTATACCTGTGGGATCTTGTGGAATTAGCTAAAGCTCATCCACACTTCTCCTTGTCTCCCTGCTTTCCACTGGGGAACACCACAAATTGCTGTTTTTCCAATATAGAAGGAGAGAGCAAGTTTTCTGTGGGAAAGGAGTAGGGCATGGGGGAAATGGTTCAGATCTGTGCCTAAAAAGGGTGGATCAAGTGAGAAACAGCTCCGTCTCATGGACAAGCCCAGAATCTCCTGAATCAACTTTGTTAAGAGAAGGTTGAGGGCAAATGCTCTTTCTGTCTTAGAAGCAGGAATGACATTTTCACATCTCTCCAAAGAAACTGCAAGAATATTCAGGATTTTTCCTTCCCTCCTGACACTCATACCTCTGGGGTTTTGTAGATGCTTGACATGGTTGAAATATCTTTGGATTATTTCCAAATAATCTGGCAAAGCAAAATAAGGACTAGACAAATTGACTTGAAAGGTCAAATCTATTTTAATAACTTGCTAATATCTCCTTGCATATTTTGAAATTATCCAGTATATTTTGGGCATGACTCGTGCCTATTGTGTGTCAACTACTTTAAAAATGTTTTGCACCTTGCACCAAATGAAGAACACCCATGGCAACAATATTCAAGGTGACTCTCTTGATATGCACAGCAGGAAATAAGGAGATACCAATGGAATATGGTTCTTTTCATTTTGAAAAACAATGCAAAAGCAATTTTTGTTTTCTTAATGGCCAGATTCATTATTATTGAATTGCGATATTGATTTCTTATTAGGAAAAATATAAAACAGCCTTCAGAAAAGAATTCATCAATAAGGTTTAGCAGGAGAAAAATGAACAGTGGTAAGGATGGAATATGATTCAAATGATAATTTTGTGTTCTGATTCCCAAAACAATAGCTTTTAAGGAGCTACATTCCCAACTCATGTGTCCTGGTTTTATTGCTACCATGCTGGCTATCAATCTCAAAGACCAAAAACATATTTTAGGAATCAGGTGCCATATTGCCACTGCTGGGCTGCAAGGGCTGGATGTCCCTGTTGTCAGACATTTTAAATGTGTTATAACATGGTGACACTAGATGGTGCTGTGGAGTTCCAGCTTTTGCCAACGTGTTTTCCCATTGTGATGTTTGCAACATGTTCTCCTGAAACCCCTTTTTGATGTGTCTAGATCCAATCTAGAGAGGATATATTGCTTAGTTATGCTCGAACAGCAAGGATAATGTTGTGTAACAATGTTCTAACAGGGGTATCCACAGACAGCCGGCAAAGCAAAAAAAGTACTAGACAAACTGATTTGAAAGGTACAAACCTATTTTAATAGCTTCCTAATATCTCTTTGCATATTTTGAAATTATCCAGCATATCTTGGGCATGACTCATACCTATTCTGTGTCAACTGCTTTAAAAAATGTTTTGCACCTTGCACCACATGTAAAACACCCATGGCACCAATATTCAAGGTGACTCTCCTGATATGCACAGCAGGAAATAAAGATATACCAATGGAATATGGTTCTTTTCATTTTGAAAAACAATGCATAAGCAATTTGTTTGTAATACTATCTAAGAAATTTTTATTTTCTTAATGAACAGCATTCATTATTTTTGAATGGTGATAAGGATTTCTTATTAGGCAAAATATAGAGACACCTCAGAAAAGAATTCATAAATAAGGTTTAGCAGGATAAAACTGAATGGATGGAATATGATTCAAATGATAATATGGTGTTCTGATTTCCAAAAAAATAGCTTTTAAGGAGCTACATTCCCAACTCATGTGTCCCGCCTTTATGCTGGCTATCAATTGCAAAAACCAAAAACATATTTTAGGAATCAGGTGCCATATTAAGTCTTTGTCGTCAGGTGCTCCTTTGTATTCAGACTAGGCCTGAGTACAATAATGTAGCACTTGGGAAGGAAGATGCAGCCCAGAAGCCCAGCACTGGAGGCCAACATAGAGAAGATCTGCACGGCCACCATGTACTTCCCTTTGGTGCTCAGGTAGGTGGGCACAAAGGACACCCAAACACTGCAGAAGACCAGCATGCTGAAGGTGATCAGCTTGGCTTCATTGAAGGCCCCAGGCAGCTTCCTGGCTAGGAAAGCCATCGTGAAGCAGATGGCCGCCAAGAAGCCCATGTAGCCAAGGGCACCATAGAACATGGCCACAGACCCTTCATTACATTGCAGGATGATCTCTCCAGGTTGGGAGCTCATGTCAGAGTCTGAGAATGGAGGAGAGGTACCCAGCCAGATGCCACAGATGAGAATTTGGAGACTGGAACAGGAAATGACAATGGAATTAGCCAGACTCTTTCCCAGCCATCTCCTCATCCTGTTTCCTGGCTTAGTGGCCAGGAAGGCCAGCACAACGGTAATAGTTTTCGCTAACAAAGAAGAGACAGCAACTGAGAAGATGATGCCAAAGGCCGTCTGCCTGAGAAGGCAGGTCACTTTCCTTGGCCGGCCTATAAACAGAAAGGAGGACAAAAAGGAAAGCAGGAGGGAGACAAGGAGGATGTAGGAAAGGTCCCTGTTGTTGGCTTTGACTATGGGAGTGTCAAGATATTTAATGAATATTCCTAAAACAAGGCCTGTGATTAAGGCCAAAAACAGGGCAGTGGAAGCCAAGAGGGTCCCCAGATATTCATCATAGGACAGGAAGATGATAATCTTGGAGATGCATTGATCTCTGTCCTTGTTTGGATGTTGATGTTCTGGACACTTGGTGCAGTGGTCTGCATCTGGGGGAAAAAGAGCATCTGCATGAACTAGCAAAAAAAAGCAAGTCAATTTTGAATCCAGCCACCCCATGCAAATGGAAACAGTGATGGGACTTGCTATTTCTGCTAATCAACACAGATAGTTGGTCCTTGCAATGTAGGTCCCTCGTGCTGATAACTTCTTATTCACCTCCCAAGGAAGAGCTTGGAGTGATCTCGAAGCTCCAAGTTCTTAATTGCAGCTACATCTGATCTCACCCCCAACACCAGGTGTTGTCAGATGGGTGTAATTTACAGAAAAAAAATGTTCCTTGGAGGAGCATGGACTGGAACTCTGGTCTTCCCAGTACAAACCAAACACCCCAGCTACTTTGCCACACTGACTGGTCAAGGGAGCCTACCAGATGTAGCAACACTGCCTAATTCTTACATACTCAAGGCTGTCTCAGTCGTACATGGAAAGCTTTATTAAGACTATGTAAATCACTGCTGAAACTTTATTAAATTCAACCATAAGATTATACTTGAATATTCATCAACATAGGACATATATTGTTGTTCTTTTTGCTACACATTCCTCTGAAGTCTCCTACCTTCCTGAGTGGAGATCATCCCTTCTGCGCATGGAGCACAAGCATGGCAGCAAATGGGTTCCCCTTCCTGAACCTTTTTGGCATATCCAGGGCGACAGCTTTCGGTACACCTGGACTGAGGAAGGGTCTGACCAAAAAGAGAAAAAAGCATCAATGAAGGACTGTTGCCTAGTGACTTCTGGGCCAGTGTACAGTCTCAGTCTGTGTGGAATAAACACGGATCTGGTGTATGTGCTTTTTTGACCGATGGCACAAAACAGAGGGTCATAGTCCTTGGCACGCAGTTGAAGCAGAAATAGACAATAACAGAGAATTACATGGAGACGGTATTGGCCTTGGATTTAGGAGTCAGAGCTGTCTGTCATTATTACAAAGTTCTAGGGAATACAGTACAAATCTGCAGTCATGAAAACCATTCACAATAACAAAATCCAGAGAAACCAACAAGCTGAAACAGAAAGATTTTTGGAGTAGCCGTCTTGTGCTCAATTCTGAAGTCTGGCATGCTTTCTGACCACTGCAAATGCCATGCCCCAGTCTTAAGCCAACCTGCTCCTCCATTTTAACGTTTCTTATTTTGACTTTCCTCCATTTATCTCCCCCCCCCCCCGTTTTGTGTTAGCCCATTAATTGGATAGACACAAGTTATACTGTTGTTTTCCCCAACAGAGAATCAGAGCTCAACATATCTCTAAAAGGGAATGGAATGCAACCAAACCTGGTTGAACAGTCTGGACCACACAAGAGCCTCTTGGTCAATGGTGAATTTTGGGCCTGAGGATCCCTGTCTGCTTATGTTCCCAAATTTCACGGCACCAAAGGACTTGTTGGGAAATGGCACCCAGTTCACAACGTCAGATTCGACTGTCAACTGCCCATTCTCATCCAAATAGACTCCTTCCATGGAAGTATTGTAAAACTGGGAACCGCCCAGGAAAGGGTGAAGCTAGAACAGGAAAGAAAGCATGCACATTTTTTAAAAAAGAAAACCATCTGGATAACCTAGCCTAATTAATGAAGGAGTTTGTAAAGACTGACACAGGATGTGTGTTTGGGCAATGGATTTGTGGCCCCTTGTTTCTGCTTCAGCCTTTTGGGACAGATTAAAGCCATGAGATGCGTAAGTTTCATTCCACACTCGTGGAAGAACTCTGCATGCATAAGCTTCCTATTTGTCAAAGTAAGGTTTTTGGGAGTGGTGCGTAGACATTAGCTTCCTTGCTACTAATTGCAGGAAGCCTTGCTAAGGGATCATGTGTCAAAGTGGAGGCAGATTGTCTTCTCAACAGCAAAATTAGGATGTGGGTAACAGTACAGTAAATGGAGGAAGCTGAGCCAGTGTTGAGGAGAACCCGATTTAACCCGATAATGGAATTCAGGGTACTGATCCCTGTTATCAGCAGATCGGTTGAGACCACTGCAGTAATCAACAACAAAAACAAAAGCAACTGGCTTTGAACAGGTGAATGTCCTGGTCAGCAGAGATATTGGTGTGGTAAAAAGGAATACCTGCCCAGACTGTATCCTTTGATATTTCAGCCTCTTTTTACCCTTCGCCACCATCCGATTGGATTTGGAGGAAAGCACAGCCCTTATGGCCCGTCCCAGAGCAAGGATAAGGTAGTATATACTGTAGTTATCCAGAGACAGGGTGTTCTCAATTACTTTGTCAGGCGGGGACTCCAGAACGTCATTTTCCCTGCACCTTTTCCTTCCTTTGACAGACAGTATGTGCTTTGAATATGAACACTTAAATGATTTCTCCCCAAGCTGCAATATAGGATATAAAAACGTGCCATAATTATCATAGTTTGGTCTTCTTTTAATACGAGTTAGGAAAGAGAAAAACCCATGAATGTGCAGGGGAGAAAGAATATTGTAAGACAAGTTCCCAATGATGTTCCACAAAGCTGTTGTGATCCAGATTTTCCCCACAATGGGTCTTACATGCTTTTCAACTATGAATTGCAAAATAGATATTGAACTATAGAAGTAACGATTCTCCCCATAGTAGACCAATACATTGACTTTGTTCCACATGAAAAATGTTTTGGAAGGTGACGGTATTTCCATATTCTGTACTGGGATGCTTAGTGAGAAGGCAGCACAAATTGTGTTCCTGGTTAGCAGGGGCTTCAAGGTCCTCATGAACCTCTCTCCATTGTTGGTGTCTGGAGCAATGAGGCCAATCCAAGTCCACTTGAAGTGCAGGAGAAGTTGGATTATCCCCAGATACTGATGCTCTTCTTTGGGGACCACTCGGTAGACAAAAGGGAACTGAGTTTTATCATTAAGAGCATCAGAAACAAAACCGTAACTGACCTAGTAAAGAACAGAAGAGATTATTGCCTACAGAATCCCAAACATAGTACTTTATATTGGCCTGAATGATAACTTTTCTCTGACATTGAAAACAATATCCCAGGGGAGCTTAACAATATACCATATTTCATTGTTTGCTTTCAAAAAAAGGTGACAGAGTCTTTGCAATGGGTTGTGTTTGCCCTGATGGCATTTTTGTTATTGCTTTTACAACATGTTTCTTGTAGCAAATTTATCTAATTGTATTATATGATTTAATCATTAAATTATCAAAATTTATGAAAAATAGATACTGTTAAAAAGGAAAAAGGTCACACACAATCACAATGAACATTTGTAGCTCACATTAGACCTATAATAGCTAAAGTATTGATTCTCCACACGAGTCAGTTTTGTGTTTGGAAATTGGTCAAATTTATTTTTACTAGACATTATATTTCAGATCTTTCTAGGCATTCCTTGAAGTATTGCAAAACTCAACAGTTATCCCATGTGTTGGAAAGGATGTTCCACTACAGGGACATATCAACACATGTGTTGGGAGTGTCCCAAAATGAAAAGTGGTGGGAAAATGTGTTCACAGAATTATCCTTTATTCTAAGGCAGACAGTACTCATGGACCCAGGACTGGCTCCGCTTAACTTGTATAGACACAATAGGTAGCAAATTAGAAACCAAGTATTTTGCCTCATGTTTATTGAATGTTTCCTTTTGCATAATTGTTCATGTATATCACACATGGTACTAGCTTTTATTACTTATTTATTGTTATTTCAGTTTTGATGGCTAGGAATCCACATAACTGAAAGATTCCATTCTACCGCATGAATTTTGACAATTTCCTCAAAGACCCTTCTCCATGATTCACACCATTTATACCTGTGGGATCTTGAAGACTCAACTAAGGGCTTATCCACACTTCCCCTTCTCCCATTGCTTTCCTTGGGCAAAATCACAGATTGCTGTTTTTTCTGGTTTAGAGGGAAGGAACAGATTTTCTGTGGGAAAGGAGTAGGGTAAGGGGGAAATTCTCAGATCCATGTCTAAAAACCACAGGGCAAATGGAAAGCCACTCAGACCTTTGCTTTCTAACTATGGGATAAGTGTAGATGAGTCCATAATCTCCTTAGTCATCTCTGTTAACAGGGGGTTGAGGCTAAACTCTCCTTCTGCCTTAGAAGCAGGAATGACATTTTCACATCTTTCCAAAGAAATTGCAATAACATTCTGAGACTTTTCCTTCCCTCCTGACATTCATACCTGTGGGGTTTTGTAGATGCTTGACATGGTAGAAATATCTTTGGATTTGTCAGAATCTGTCCCTTCAATAATGGCCAATACTTTATTCCATGGTCCACAATAATAGTTTGGGATGTTTGCCTGCCCAGGACAGAGCAGGTCCACCATGGCACCAGAAGTCATTCTGGCATCATAATAGTTGTCATAGATGTCATAGCCCAGGGTGAGGTTGGGGGAAAGCCTGTGGTTCTCATTGACCTCCCGAACGGCAAACAAGAAGGACAGGGTATGCCAGTAGGCCTGGACTCCTCTCCTGGAAAAAAGTGTGTGTCATCTTGACATTCTTTCCACACAAAGACCAGATTCTGTCATCCTTACCTGTGACGGGGGGGGGGGGGCAAAAATCATGAGATGTGTCTGCAGCATCTGTACACCTGAGATCCATAAACCGCTTCCTGTTCAAATCTTAGAAGAACGGGCTATTCTAAAGCAAAGGTCTCACTAGTGTGGGTGAAAGCACACAGTTTGCAGTAGATGACTTTCTGACATTCAAACAAATCTGACCATTTCCCTCCAAAAGGATGAAAACGGAAGACATGATTTACCAAGCAAAATACCAGAAATGAGGATAGCAGACAACAACATTTGGTCTCGATGAGGTCACATTCAGTTTGCATATAGCTTTTACAACAGTAGGCACAAAAGGACTTACCCATAAACTCTGGTAAAGGGAGGCTCATTGAAGACGCTTGGCTTGAACACAACAGGTACTGCAGATACAACTCCGCTGATGTGGTAGTCTCCTGGCCTGAACCAATTCAAGGGTTCATTTGGATCCCTTATCAAACTCAATGGGCATTTTACTTTTGGCACCCCAGATTTTACTTCAGGTAGTTGCAACTGCAACCACAGCAGAAGCGGAAGAAGTCGACACGTTCTGGGTCTGCTTGCTACCCCTCCCTTCCTATAGGCTGCTATCAGCAACAGATCTATCAAAGTACTAGCAACCAAAAGCCCAGCTGCCATGATGTAATCAAAGAGAGTATACATGGCTTGAGAGACAGCAAGGGTTCATTTGAGCCTCACAAAGGCAGCATAGGTTGCCCACCCTTGGGGGCCCAGGAGAGAGATATTTATGTCCACGTTCTTTCAGGCAAAGTTTGTAGAACTTACATTACGTTGCTGTTCTTGTGATTGGACTCTAATATGACCTTATTTCTGGGGTGGTGGTGGGGAGTCTCTTGAGCTTTGGTAAGAAAAGAAGTAAATCACCATTATTTTAAATAATTGTGAAGGAGAGGATTGCCTCTGCAGCCTCCTGGAGTCTCCTGGTGGCTGCAGGTGCAGAGCGGGAGAAAAACATGTTTCTGTGAACTTGTCATTGTAGTTCTACATTGTGACATGGGTCAGAAATCGAGCAGTGGAGCTTGGCACGACCTATCCCAGCATCTCTGAAAGTGTCAGCCAAGGGCCATCAGTAGACATCAGTTCCACAGCCCAACCAGTACCTCCTGACTCCCCCATCTGTGACCATGCATAGTCCCTTTGCCTAGACCAATGGCAGTACTGCCAGTTTAAAGTATGCTGAATACAGGTTTCTAGAAGATAAGGAAGTTCCACTCTTCTGAAGCCCCAGGGCAAAAAAATGTGTTGTGTGAAATTAGGTTGAGTGATGTAAGGTTAATATCTTAAATCATCATCCTAATAACCTGGCAATAGAGAGGAAAGAGATAAGAGAGGGGGACTGTTATAGGAGGAGAAAGTGAATGTAAAAGGAGTGGGGAGGATGTATGGAAGTTTTTAGAGTAATATGATAGAAGCTGTGAAGGGAGGAGGGAAGATGAAATGAGAGAAGACAAGTAAAATGAGAAGTTTGGGGGTATATAGAATAAAAAGCGGGATAACAATCTCAGCATTCAAGGTATTTGAAAGGGGAAATGAAAAGAAATGAAATACTGAATGAACATTTGGGGAGGGACCATAGCTCTGGGCTTAGACTCTTAGAGTGCATGATTTGCATGCAGAACACTCCGTGTTTCATCCCCATAATTTCCAGGTACAGTTGGAAAAGGGCTCCTGCCTGGAAGTCTGGAGAGCCACGCCCAATCATTGTGGACAAGGGATCTCCAATGCTCCTGATGTTTTTGGACTTGGGTGCAGAGACCCATGGTTGGACAGTGTTCTTGAAGCTACCATAATGAGTTTGGCCAAACTGCGGGAGGCAGTGGAAGACAGGAGGGCCTGGCGTGCTCTGGTCCACGGGGTCACGAAGAGTCGGACATGCCTAAACGACTAAACAACAACAGGCAGAGACCCAACATTTCCCACATTGCTCCCTTCTGTTGTTGTGTTGTTGTTGTTTTATTATTATCATATATATATTATTCAAAGGGATGTTGGTGGCGCTGTGGGTTAAGCAACAGTGTCTAGGATTTGCCAATAGAAGGTCGGGGGTTCGAATCCATGCAACGGGGTGAGCTCTTGTTGCTCGGTCCCAGCTCCTGCCAACCTTTCAGTTTGAAATCACATCAAAGTGCAAGTAGATAAATAGGTACCACTCCAGCGGGAAGGTAAACAGCGTTTCTGTGCACTGCTCTGGTTCACCATAAGCGGCTTAGTCATGCTGCTCACATGACCCGGAAGCTGTACGCCGGCTCCCTCAGCCAATAAAGCGAGATGAGCGCCACAACCCCAGAGTCGGTCACGACTGGACCTAATGGTCAGGGGTCCCTTTACCTTTATATTATTCAAAAGTTACAATACAGTTCTCTCCACTGCCATAATATCACATAATGATCACTCCAATCCTCAATCCCATTTCACTTGTTGACTCACCAGATAACCTCACCAGGAACCCAAACACAAATCTGGTTGGCTCCCTTCTCAGCATGATTGGTTCAGAAAGGGCCAGTTCAAGAGGAAGCTGCTTTGGCCACTGCTGGGCTGCAAGGGCTGGATGTCCCTGTTGTCAGACATTTTAAATGTGTTATAACATGGTGACACTAGATGGTGCTGTGGAGTTCCAGCTTTTGCCAACGTGTTTTCCCATTTTGATGTTTGCAACATGTTCTCCTGAAACCCCTTTTTGATGTGTCTAGATCCAATCTAGAGAGGATATAATGCTTAGTTATGCTCGAACAGCAAGGATAATGTTGTGTAGCAATGTTCTAACAGGGGTAACCACAGACAGCCGGCAAAGCAAAAAAAAGTACTAGACAAACTGATTTGACCCGGGAAATTACAGGAATATCAGTTTATTGTCATTAATTGGGAAAATATATGCACGGTTCTTGTTAACTAAGCTTACTAAGTGGGCTGAAGTGAACAACTTGATTGGGCCTGAACAGGCTGGTTTTAGACCGAATCAGTCAGCGGTTGATCATGTCTTAGTTTTATACCACCTCGCCCAGAAATATTCCTCCCCAAATAGAGGCCAACTTTGTGCGGCTTTTATTGATTTAAAGGCCGCTTTTGATAGCATCCCTAGAGGATTACTTTGGGGGAAATTAGCCCGATGGGGAATAGATAAAAGACTTCTGTGGCTCATAACTAAATTACATGACAGATCAGCCGCTAGGGTGAGAATCACTCCGGCCGGCGACCTCTCAAATTCAGTAACTATCATTAGAGGTGTTCGTCAAGGATGTATCCTTGCTCCGACCCTTTTTAATCTATTTATAAGTGATATGAGGGCGCCTCTGATAGATTCTCAAGAAACGATCCACGCCCCCCATCTTGCCCAATACCGTTGCCCCCTTCTACTCTACGCAGACGATGCAGTGATCCTATCCTTCTCAAGAGTTGGCCTCAGGAGGGCATTAAAAATTTTCGATGCTTACTGCAAATCAAATTTTCTTACAATTAATCATGTTAAGTCCAAAGTCCTAATTTTCACCAAGAGTCGAAAAATCTATAATTGGAGAATAGACGGAAAAGCTATTGACCAAGTCTTTAAATTTCAGTACTTGGGAGTCCTTCTCCAACACAACATGGGCTGGAAGGTCCATCTTGCATATGTATTGAATAGAGCTAAAGCCCTTTCCTTTGCGCTACTGCGTTTTTTCTTTTCAGATGGGGCTTTCCATATTCCATCAGTGTTAAAAGTTTTCAAGGCAAAGGTGATTGCAACAATAGCATACGCAATCCCAATATGGGGGTCCTTTGTTAATCTAACCCATTTGGAGGTAATCCAAAACCAGCTTCTAAGAAAGTTGCTAAAATTACCCAGGTGTGTAAGCAATACTACTATACGACTGGAACTAAATGTTACATCTCTAGAAACCTCATTATGGAAATGCATCCTCTGTTACTGGCTGGCATTACGGCATAAACTTCCAAATCTCCACTTGATACAGTGTCTCTGGAGAGATGACTTCCCTAGCCCCTGGGCAAAAATAATACATGGGAAACTTGTGTCCCTTGGACTATCTCCATCTGAACTATTAAAATTGGATTTAATCTCTGCCAAGAGAATTACAACTCACAAATTAGAGGAGATGGATTTACAATTTAATATTGCGACAGGGGGTGGCACTTGTTCGCCGATAAACCTTGGCTTAACACCACCAACGAAACTTCCATCTTATTTAACTACCTTATCTGTGGTGACGCACAGGTATGCCTTTATAAAGGCTAGATTCAATGTTTTCCCATGAAATGTGTTGGGTAACAGACTCTCCAACGGACATATCTCACTCCTCTGCGACTGTAAAAGTGGATCTATAGAATCGTTATATCATATAATCTTCTGTTGTCCATTATATTCGGCTTCACAGTCCAAGTTTCTGGCCCCATATTTATCGAGAATTGCTGACGGACCTCAGGAAGCCCAAATAATATACCGTATTTTTCGCTCTATAACACGCAGATTTTTTCTCCTAAAAAGGAAGGGGAAATGTCTGTGCGTGTTATAGAGCGAATGTGTGGTCCCTGGAGCCGAAAAAGCAGGCAAAAATCAAATCGCGGGTCTCCTAGAAGGGACACTTGTAAAGAGGAAGCAGCTGCTTTCCTCCATTCTGCCTCAGGGTCTTACTGCCCACCCTCCTCTGTTTCCTTGCTGTGTTTGCTGAAACGGAACAAAGAGCAGGGAAAGCCCCTCCCCTCCAGGCGAACAGAGGGAAAAGTGTCCTCTCTGTGCTCCGTCTCTGTGCTCCGGTACTGCTGGGGGAGAGGGAGAGAGAGGGGGCAGGGAGAGAGAGAGAAAGAGAGAGGGGGGAGGGAGGGAGAGAGAGAGAGATGGCTGGCTTGGGTGGAGGGAAACTTTTGCCTTTCTTTCCTCCCTCCCGTTAAATCCCTCTCCTGCATTCCTCCCCTCCAGGCAAGAAGAGGGGAAAATGTCGTCTCTGTGCTCCTGTACTGCTGGGGGAGAGGGAGAGAGAGGGGGGAGGGGGGAGAGAGAGAGAGAGAGAGAGAGAGAGAGATATGGCAGGCTTGGGTGGGGGGAAACTTTTGCCTTTCTTTCCTCCCTCCGTTAAATCCCTCTCCTGCATTCTTAGCCAGCTGCTTCTCTGCACACCCCTGTCATGTCCCTTCTTTGTTTTTCCTTCGCTCCCCACTTAAAATGTGGTTACAAAGCATGGATCCACAGGAATTCTCAGGATCTTTGCATTGGGTCACCCCAATTTCACCATCAGATCACATAGCATGTCCATGGCTACAGCCTGCACCAAAAAAATCACGCACCCACTGTTGCCTGGGGCTGCAATGGTGCAAAAACGTGGTTAAAAAGCATGGATCCACATGGATCCTCAGGATCTTTGCATTGGGTCACCCCAAATTCACCATCAGATCACATAGCATGTCCATGGCTACAGCCTGCCCCCGCAAATCACGCACCCACTGTTGCCTGGGGCTGCAATGGTGCAAAAACGTGGTTACAAAGCATGGATCCACAGGAATTCTCAGGATTTTTGCATTGGGTCACCCCAAATTCACCATCAGATCACATGTCTGTGGCCACAGCATGAAGCCCAAAAATGATACATCCACTGTTTCATTCAGAATGTTTTCCCCTTTGTTTTCCTCCTCTAAAAACGATGTGCGTGTTATGGTCAGGTGCGTGTTATAGAGCGAAAAATACGGTACCTATTAAACGACGAAGATACAAGTAGATCCCTTGCAGTCGCTAGATACCTGATTAATGTTTTATTTCAAAAGAGGAGAAATGGAGCACTGTATGACTCTGACAGCTTAGCTAAACTTAAGAACCATCAATAAGTGCCAGAACCAAGACGCATACCCCCCAAAATCTGATGGATTTGAATTGCGGTTTACATAGAGGGAGCTTTTTCTGTATAGTGTTTACTTAACTGAAGTAAAATTGGTTTTATATGGGTGTTTTAACTTGGAACTGTTTAAATTGTATTGTTTAAGGATAAATTTGGATGTATTGTTTTCGTTATGGGCCAATGGCCGCAATAAATCTAATCTGAATCTGAATGCTCGGACAGCAAGGATAGTGTTGTGTAACCATGTTCTAACAGGGGTAACCACAGACAGCCGGCAAAGCAAAAAAAGTACTAGACAAACTGATTTGAAAGGTACAAACCTATTTAAATAGCTTCCTAATATCTCTTTGCATATTTTGAAATTATCCAGAATATCTAGGGCATGACTCATACCTATTCTGTGTCAACTGCTTTAAAAAAGTTTTGCACCTTGCACCACATGAAAAACACCCATGGCACCAAAATTCAAGGTGACTCTCCTGATATTCACAGCAGGAAATAAAGAGATACCAATGGAATATGGTTCTTTTCATTTTGAAAAACAATGCATGAGCAATTTGTTTGTAATACTATCTAAGAAATTTTTATTTTCTTAATGAACAGCATTGATTATTATTGAATTGTGATAAGGATTTCTTATTAGGCAAAATATAGAGACACCTGAGAAAAGAATTCATAAATAAGGTTTAGCAGGATAAAACTGAATGGATGGAATATGATTCAAATGATAATTTTGTGTTCTGATTTCCAAAAAAATAGCTTTTAAGGAGGTACATTCCCAACTCATGTGTCCTGCCTTTATTGCTACCATGCTGGCTATCAATCGCAAAGACCAAAAACATATTTTAGGAATCAGGTGCCATATTAAGTCTTTGTAGTCAGGTGCTCCTTTGTATTCAGACTAGGCCTGAGTACAATAATGTAGCACTTGGGAAGGAAGATACAGCCCAGAAGCCCAGCACTGGAGGCCAACATAGAGAAGATCTGCACGGCTACCATGTATTTCCCTTTGGTGCTCAGGTAGGTGGGCACAAAGGACACCCAAACACTGCAGAAGACCAGCATGCTGAAGGTGATCAGCTTGGCTTCATTGAAGGACCCAGGCAGCTTCCTGGCCAGGAAAGCCACCGTGAAGCAAATGGCAGCCAGGAAGCCCATGTAGCCGAGGGCAGTGTAAAACATGGCAACAGATCCTTCATTGCATCGCAGGATGATCTCTCCAGCCTGGGAGTGCATGTCAGAGTCTGAGAATGGAGGAGAGATGCCCAGCCAGATGACACAGATGAGAATTTGGATACTGGAACAGGAAATGACAATAGAATTAGCCAGACTCTTTCCCAGCCATCTCCTCACCCTGTTTCCTGGCTTAGTGGCCAGGAAGGCCAGCACAACGGTAATAGTTTTTGCCAACAAAGAAGAGACAGCAACTGAGAAGATGATGCCAAAGGCCGTCTGCCTGAGAAGGCAGGTCACTTTCCTTGGCCGGCCTATAAACAGAAAGGAGGACAAAAAGGAAAGGAGGAGGGAGACAAGGAGGATGTAGGAAAGGTCCCTGTTGTTGGCTTTGACTATGGGAGTGTCAAGATATTTAATGAATATTCCTAAAACAAGGCCTGTGAGTAAGGCCAAAAACAGGGCAGTGGAAGCCAAGAGGGTCCCCAGATATTCATCATAGGACAGGAAGGTGATAATCTTGGGGATGCATTGATCTCTGTCCTTGTTGGAGTATTGATCTTCTGGACATTTGGTGCAGTGGTCTGCATCTGGAAAAAGAAGAGCGTCTGCTTGAACATTTTCCTGCAGACTAGCGAAAAAAGCAAGTCAGCTCCCACAAATGGAAACAGTGATGGGACTTGCTATTTCTGCTAATCTACACAGAGAGTTGGCCCTTTCCATGTAGGTCCCTCGTGCTGATAACTTCTTATTCACCTCCCAAGGAAGAGCTTGGAGTGATCTAGAAGCTCCAAGTTATTAATTGCAGCTACATCTGATCTCTCCCCTAGCACCAGGTGTTGTCAGATGGGTGTAATTTATAGAAAAATGTTCCTCGGAGGAGCATGGACTGGAACTCTGGTCTTCCCCGTAGAAACCAAACATCCTAGCTACTTTGCCTCACCGACTGGTTCAAGGGAGCCTACCAGACACAGCAACACTGCCTAATTCTTACATACTCAAGGCTGTCTCAGTGGTACCTGGAAAGCTTTATTAAGACTATGTAAATCACCATTGAACCTTTATTAAATTCAACCATAAGATTATACTTGAATATTCATCAAGAAAGGACATGAATTATTGTTCTTTTTGCTGCACATTCCTCTGAAGTCTCCTACCTTCCTGAGTGGAGATCATCCCTTCCGCACATGGAGCACAAGCATGGCAGCAAATGGGTTCCCCTTCCTGAACCTTCTTGGCATATCCAGGGCGACAGCTTTTGGTACACCTGGCATGAGGAAGGGTCTGACCAAAAAGACAGAAAGCATCAATGAAAGACTGTTAGCAAGTAACTTCTGGGTCACTGCAATCTCAGTCTATGTGGAATAGGCACGGCTTTGTTGTGGATGCTTTTTTTGATCCATGGGACAAAACAAAGGGTCATAGACCTTGGGTCACAGTTGGGGCAGAAAGAGATAATCAAGAAGAAAGAATTACATGGAGACTGTATTGCCCTTAGATTTAGGAGTCAGAGCTGTCTGCCATTATTACAAAGGTCTAGTAAACACACTACAAATCTGCAATCATGGAAACCATTTACAAATATCAAAATCCAGAGAAAGAAACAAGCTGAAACAGAAAGGTATTTGGAGCAGCCATGTTGTGCTCAATTTTGAAGTCTGGCATGCTTCCTGACTACTGCAAAAGCCAAGCCCCAGTCATATTCTGACCTGCTTTTCCTTTTTCATGTTTCTTATTTTGACTTTCCTCCATTCATCTCCACCGCTGTATAGTTTTAGCCCATTACTTGGATAAGTATAAGGTATATTATTGTTTCTCCCAACAGAGTATCAGAGCTTAACATATCTCTAAAAGGGAATACAATGCAATGAATGAGTTTTCCAAACCTGGTTGAACAGTCTGGACCACAGAGGAGGCTCTTGGTCAATGGTGAATTTTGGGCCTGAGGATCCCTGACTGCTTATGCTCCCAAATTTCACAGCACCAAAGGACTTGTTGGGAAATGGCACCCAGTTCACAACGTCAGATTCGACTGTCAACTGCCCATTCTCATCCAAATAGACTCCTTCCATGGAAGTATTGTAAAACTGGGAGCTTCCCAGGAAAGGGTGAAGCTAGAACAGGAAAGAAAGCATGGACATTTAGAAAAGAATAAAATTATCTAGATAACATAGCTTAATTGCTGAAGATCTTTGTACAGACTGACAATGGGATCTTTAGTCCATTGTTTCTGCTTCAGCCTTTTGGGACAGACTAAAGCCATGAGATACATAAGCTTTATTCTGCACCCTTGGAAGAATTCTGCAAGGATGAGTTTCCTTGGCTAGTAATAGCATGAAGCCTTGCTAAAGAAGCAGGTGGTAAAGTGGAGACAGATTGTCTTCTCAGCAGCAAATTAAAATGTGGGTAACAGTACAGTAAATGGAGGCAAAGTAAAGTCAAGTCTGAATGGAATTCACAGCACCCATGCCTGTTTAGCCTGTGAGGAAAACAGCAATACCTGCCAAGACTGTATCCTTTGATATTTCAGCCTCTTTTTACCCTTCGCCACCATCTGATTGGATTTGGAGGAAAGCGCAGCCCTTATGGCCTGTGCCAGAGCAAGGACAAGATTGTAAATACTGTAACTATCCAGAGACAGGGTTTTCTCAATCACTTCGTCAGGCGGGGAATCCAGAGTGTCATCTTCCCTGCACCGTTTCCTTCCTTTTACAGACAACATGTGCTTTGAATATGAACATTTAAATGATTGCTCCCCAAACATCCACATAGGATCGTAAAATGTTGCATAATTATCATAGTTTGGCCTTCTTTTAATACGAGTTAAGAAAGAGAAAAACCCACGGATGTGCAGGGGAGAAAGCAGATCATAAGACAAATTCAAGGTGAGATCCCACAAAGCTGTTGTGATCCAGACTTTCCCCACAGTGGGTCTTATATAATTTTCAACAAATTTTTGCCAAGCACGTATTGCACTAAAGAAGTAGCGCATCTCTCCATAGTAGATTAATACATTGATTTTGTTCCACCTGAAAAATGTTTTGGAAGGCACAAATACACGTGTATGCTGTATTGGGATGCTAACTGAGAAGGCAGCACAAATTGTGTTCTTGGTTAGCAGCAGCTTCAAGGTCCTCATGAACCTCTCTCCGTTGTTGGTGTCTGGAGCAACAAGGCCAATCCACGTCCACTTGAAGTGCAGGAGCAGTTGGACTATCCCCAGATACTGATGTTCTTCTTTGGGGACCATTCGGTAGATAAACGGGAACTGAGTTTTGTCATTAAGAGCGTCAGAAACAAAACCATAACTGACCTGGTAAAGAAGAGAAGAGATTAGTGTTGTCACCCCCAACAAAATCCCAAATCTAGTACTTTGTACTTGCCTAGATTATAACTTTTCTCTGACATGGGAAACAGAGAAAAGACACAGTTTCACGGGAGCTAAAGAGCTTTACTCCAGGGAGCTTACAAACACACAATATTTAGTTGTTTTGCTTTCAAAAAACGGTGACAGTCTTTGGAATGGGTTGTGTTTGCTTTAGGTTATGCCCTAATTGCATTTTTTTAACCACTTTTAGAATATGTATCTTGTAGCAGTTTTATTTAATTGTATATGATCTCATCCTTATTTATTCATTAAAATGTCACATTTAAGAAAAAAGAACAGATTTTCTTAAAAAGGAAAAAGCTCACACACAATTACAATCAATATTTTTAGCTCACATTAGACCTACAATAGCCATTAGTTCTTCTATATAAAATTAAGCTCTAAGATTAGTTGCTATAAACCCTACAGATATCTAAATAGATTGCTGAGGTATTTGTAGTAGAAGAAACCTGCCTTGTGGCATACACTACAATCTTCCTCCTAATATCATCCGCTCAGTTTCTTAAGTGAGAAATGTGTGCAGATTTATCCCAAATAAATGTACAATCTTTGGAGAATAAATATAGTTTGACAACAACAACACATTTCATTTTGTGTTTATGATGGCACAACGCAAAATCATAACTATTTACAGTGGTACCTTGGGTTAAGTACTTGATTTGTTCCGGAGGTCCATTCTTAACCTGAAGCTGTTCTTAACCTGAAGCACCACTTTAGCTAATGGGGGCTCCTGCTGCCGCTGTGCTGCCGGAGCACGATTTCTGTTCTCATCCTGAAGCACAATTTCTGGGTTAGGTTAGAGGAGTCTGTAACCTGAAGCGTATGTAACCTGAGGTACCACTATACTGACTTATTTCTATGTTCCATTTTAAAATATTATTATTATTATTATTATTATTATTATTATTATTATTATTATTTTAGAATATTATAATTCATTTGGGTTCTCCTCCCAGTTGTTTCTCCTCTAGTTGGTTCTGCATTTTTATACTACATTCCTGTATTTCATCATGGTCTAAACCACTAACCCTCTTGGAATTTCTGATCTGAAGGTCAACGGTTTGAATCCCCATGATGGAGTGAGCTCCGTTGCTCTGTCCCAGCTTCTGCCAACCTAACAGTTCAAAAGCATAGCAGTGCAAGTAGAAAAATAGGTACTGCTGCAGTGGGAAGGTGCATGGAAATAGTGTTCCGTTGTGCCAAAAGTGGTTTAGTCCTGCTGGCCACATGACCCAGAAAGCTGCCTGTGGCCAAACACCGGCTCCCTCGGCCTGAAAGTGAGATGAGTGCTGCACCCCATAGTCACCTTTGACTGGACTTAACAATCCAGGGGTCCTTTACCTTTACCTTTATCTTCCTAGATACAATACTAGTGAATCACAGAATCGTCAAATTGGAAGGGGCCACAAGGGCCATCTAGTCCAACCCCCTGAAATGCAGAATCTTATGTGGCTAGAGTTCTGATTAAGACTGAAAGCATATATTTGAACTGGAAATTCCTGAGCAACTATGAGTGTGGACAAAGCAGATAAGGGAGCAGTAAGACGAGGCTCTAGAAGTACAGTTTTTGAGGATAATGTGATGCAACTGTTGTCAGAAATTAAAGATGATATAAAACACAATTCACAGGGTATTGAAAAATTGAATAAAATTTTTGAAGACTTGAAAGTGGAACTGAAAGAGGTGAAGACTGAGGTCACAAGCCATGAGACAAGATTGACACAGCTTGAGACAGAGTGATTGATCTACAACATCCCACACAACGATGGTTTACAAGCTATAAGGAACACCAATTCAGATAAAACCACAGCGGACTTTGCTACCAAACTCTGCCAATTTGTCCTTACCCACAACAACTTCAAATTCGGTGATGACCTGTTCCTTCAGATCAGCGGCACAGCAATGGGCACCCGCATGGCCCCACAGTATGCCAACATCTTCATGACAGATTTAGAACAACGTTTCCTAAACTCCTACCCACTCAAACCTCTCTTGTACCTGCGATACATTGACGATATTTTTATCGTCTGGACACATGGTCAACAGACCCTGGACACCTTCCACCAGAAATTCAATGATTTTCACCCCACAATCAACCTAACAATGAATCAATCTATGCAAGAAATACATTTTTTGGACACTACTATAAAAATACAGGATGAGAGGTACCACAGGGCCATCTTGTCGAACCCCTGAAATGCAGGAATCTTATGTGGCTAGAGTTCTGATTAAGACTGAAAGCAAATTACAAGAATAGATCATTTCAAGGGGTGTGTGGCTCTACAGAAACACTTAAAGCTTCCACTCCTGGGTGAAGACGTTTAAGAATTGTTACCCGCCCTGTACTCTTCAGAATCTCACCTTCAGAAATGATTAAAAGGTTCATAAAAAAGGGAAAACTGTCATTTTATACATACATTTATATACAGTGGTATATAAATGATGATTCTAATATATATACAATTGTTGATAGCATACTATTTTTAATGAATGCTTTCCAAGCATCATAATATATGTCCATAAACAGTCGACATCTATAAGCTATCTGTTCATATGTTGTATAGTGACCAGGTCAAGGGAAATAATAGTACCATTCTATTCTGCCTTGGTCAGACCACACCTGGAATACTTTGTTCAGATCTGGGCACCACAATTGAAGAAGCATGTTGACAAGGTGGAACGTGGGCAGAAGAGGTCAACTAGGATGATCAAGGGTCTAGGAGTCAAGCTTTATGAAGAATGGCTGAAGGAGCTGGGTGTGTCTAGCCTGGAAAAGAGGAGACTGAGAGGAGATATGATAGCTGTACTCAAATATCTTAAGGGCTGTCACATAGAAGAGGGAACATGTTGCAGGGGGTTGGGCTAGATGACCCTTGAGTTACTTCCAACTCTAATATTCTGTCATTCTGTGATTCTAAGAGTTGCCATGTCTTCTATTCTTTGATTAAAGGGGGCCATAGAGGGGACGCATAGAGAGACCCTTCTATGCCATTAATTCTAAGTGATCCAGTTATTTTTCATGAAAGTAATCATCTTTCATGAGTCAAGGTAGCATATGAATATGTAAATAATAAGCAGGACCACATTAGGAATGTAAATCTCAAGCTTTTCCTTTACTGTAAATTGCTCTTACTTTTACAGGTTTGTCTAGAGTTTGCTTAGCCAGAGCTCACAGAGTTTGTTTCAAAGGATGACATTCCATTGCCTTGTCATGCACTTTTTGTAGTTTTGCCTCTTGTTTCTTTAATGTTTCCTTTTGCATATTTGTTCATTTGTATCTCACACAGCACTAGCTTTCATTACCTATTCCATTCTTCTGCCTTAATTTTGACAATTTCCTCAAATATCCTTCTCCATAAAACACAGCATTTGCACCTGTGGGATCTTGTAGATTTAGCTAAGGGCTTATTGACACATGGCTTGTCCCGTTGCTTTTCCAATTTAGAGTGGGTTTTCTGTGGGAAAGGAGTAGGGTGAGGGAGAAATGGCTTGGACCCATGCCTACAAAGCACAGGGTAAATGGAAAGCCACTCAGACCCATGTTTCTAGCCATGGGATGGGAGGAGGTGTGAACAAACCCAGAATCCCCTTAGTCATCTTTCCTTTCATACCTGTGGGGTTTTGTAGATGCTTGACATGGTAGAAATATCTTTGGATGTGTCAGAGTCAGTCCCTTCAATAACGGCCAATGCTTTATTCCATGGTCCACAATAATAGTTTGGGATGTTTGCCTGCCCAGGGCAGAGCAGGTCCACCATGGCACCACAAGTCATTCTGGCATTGTAAAAGTTGTCATAGATGTCATAGCCCAGGGTGAGGTTGGGGAAAAGCCTGTGGTTCCGGTTGACCTCCCGAACGGCAAACAAGAAGGAAAGGAAATGCCAGTATGCCAGGAGTCCCATCCTGGGGAAGAACTGTATGTCAAATTGACATCCTGTTTCTTTCCACACAGAGACAATATTGTGTCGTCCTTACCTGTGATGCCGGGGGGGGGGGGCAGAAATCATGAAATGGGTCTGCGCACCTGAGATCCATAGACCCCTTCCTGTCCAAATATTAGAAGAATGGGGTATTCTAATGCAAACGTCATAATAGTGTGGGTGAAAGCACACAGTTTGCAGTAGATGAGTATCTAACATTCAGAATGAATCTGAACATTTTCCTCCAAAGAGAAGAAAATAGAAGACATGATTTACCAAACAAAAGTACCAGAAATGAGGAGACATGTCTGGTAGCATGCCCTAGCCAAGGGGAGACAGGAAGGGTAGCTGCCCCCCCATCAATAAAAATAATTAACTATCTGAGCCTCAAACAAAAATCCTGACTACGCTCATGCCTGGTAGACAAGGACTTAGGTGTCCATGAGGTCTTATTCAATTTGCATAAAGCTTTTACAGCAGTAGGCATATAAGGACTTACCCATAAATTCTGGTAAAGGGAGACTCATTGAAGATGTTTAGTTTCAATACAGGAGATGCTGAGGATATGACCCCACTAATATGGTAGTCTCCTCGCCTGTACCAATTCAAGGGTGCATTGGGATCCCTTATCAAAGTCAATGGGCATTTTGAGTTCAGCATCTCTGGTGCTGCTTCAGGTAGTAGCAATAGCAACAGCAGAAGGTGAGTTATGATGCACCTGCCATTTACTCCAAGCTCCTTCTTGAGTGCTACCAGCAGCACAGCCAGCAGATTACCAGCAGCTAAAATCTGCTTGGAAGACCCAGGCTGCAGTGACTTAATCACAGAGAACATGCCTGGCGTACACGGTTTGAGAGCCAAAGAGGATTCAATCCAGCCCCACGTAGGCAGCATAGCCCCACCCCACCCCACCCTCAGTGGCACAGTGGAGAAGTATTTATGTACCAGTCTCTTCTGGCTGAGTCTGATGAAGTTGCATCATGTTGTTGTTCACTGTTGAACTCAAATATGATTTTATTCCTCTTGAGCTTTGGCAAGATGATGACAAAGAAATCACCACTGTTTTTAATAATTACATTTCCCTCACACCTTGCTGCCTTCATGGCTCCAGGTGTAGAGCTGAAGAAAAGCATAATAGAGCCATAGAATCGTAGAATCGTAGAACTGGAAGGTACCTCAAGTGTCAGCTAGTCCAACTCCCAGCAATTCAGGAATCTCAGTTAAGCATCCATGACAGGAAGCCATCCAACCTCTGCTTAAATACCTCCAAGAACGGAGAGTCCACAACATCCTGAGGGAATTCATTCCACTGTTGAACAGTTCTTACCATCAGAAAGTTCTTCCCAGTGTTTAGTCTGAATCATCTTTCCTGTATCTTGAATCCATTGTTTCAGGACGTACCCTCCACAAAGCTTCCTCCATCTTTTACGCAACAGCCCTTTAGATAGTTGAAGAACTTGCCACTGCAATGTGCTTCTACATTGTGGCATGGGTCAGAGAGGGGAAGGGGAGGTTGCCCTGACCTTACCAGCATTGCTCTCAACTTTTCCAGCTACAATCTAAGGCCAGTGAATGTCCTTGTAGATGCTGACCTGAAGCAGACACCTTCTGGGTTTCAGAGCACCTACATACAACTTCATCTTGGCCATATAGAATCATAGAATTGTAGAGTTGTTGGAAACCTCCAGGGTCATCTAGTCAAACTCCCTGCCATGTAGACATCTCAACTACAGTATCCATGACAGATGGCCACCCAAGCTCTGCTTAAAACCCTCCAAGAAAGGACAGTCCACAGTCTCCTGAGGGAAATGGTTCCATTGTCAAACACCTCTTACTGCCAAAGTTTCCCCCAATGCTTAGTCAGAATCTCCTTTCTTGTACCTTGAAGTCATTGTTTCAAGTCCCATGCTCCAGAGCAGGAGAAAACTAATTTGTTCCCTCTTCCATGTGAGAGCTCTTAAGATATTTGAAGATGACTATCATATCTTCTCTCAGTCTCCTCTTTTCCTGGTTAAAGATACTCAACTCTCTCCACCATTCTTCATAAGGCTTGGTTTCCAGACCCATGATCACCTTGGTTGCCCTCCATTCCACAGGTTCCAGCTTGTCAACATGCTTCTTAAATTGTGATGCTCAGAACTGGACACAGTATTCCAGGTGTGGTCTGACCAATGCAGCATAGAGTAGTACTTTTACTTCCCTCAATCTGGGCACTATACATCTGTTGATGCAGCCTAAAATAGCATTAGCTTTTTCTTGCTGTTGCATCACACTGTTGACTCATGTTAATCTTGTGGCCCACTAAGATCCCTAAATCCTTTTCACATGAACTGCTAGTAAGCCAGGTGTCCCCCGTCCTATATTTGTGCGTCTGGCCCTTCCTCCCTAAGTGCAGAACATTTCAGAACCTAAGTGCAGGTTCTCTAACACCCACCCTTGTTCACACACACACACACACACACACACACACACACACACACACATACAGCACTTCTAGACTGCTTTTAACACACATAACCTTGTGTGTGCACATTTCTTTGGTTGAAAGGGAATCTCAGTGTTGTAAAAATTCACCTCTACACCCCCTTGTTTGTTACCCAGGTGAGGAACAACCATCTTTTGAATAAACCACAGAACCAAGGAAACTATTTCCGAGTCCAGCATCTGGATTTGGGAACCCAGCGTTTATTATGGCTATTGTAATAGGACAGAGCTCGCCCAACTCAACATGCCAGTTGAGAACGTCTGCTTCTAGGCACTTCAGAAGAAAAGCTCATATAGTAGTTCAAACATAGAAAATAATCATTAAAAAATCTTCACATAGATCAGGAAAGGTTACAGGTAATGAGAAGTAAAGCACACATGGCTTCATCCTGGTATCTTCACCCCCCACATCACCTTGAAGTGGTCCTCGTGTGCCCAGGCCATTGGACCATTTTATGTCTTGGGTGTCTGGCATTATCCTGGCAACCTAGCCTTCAGTGAGGGAAGAGCATGATAAAATCCTCTTCCTGGGTCTCAGCTAGCTTCAGGGATAGCTGAGTTACACTCTGGTGCTAAAACATCCTGCCATTTGTACCGCTTTCAGAGGTAGATAAGGAGAGAGGAGAGAGCAGAAGAGGAGGGAGGCTCACAAATGCAGAACACACAAAAATCAAGCCTAATACATTCTAAAATGTTCCAATATACATTCTGAAATGTTAAATACAATTAAAGTGAAACATTGAAACATGATTAAAATAAGGTTTTAATGGGGTCTCAAATTCTTATAACATCAGGGAGATAGAGGGAGAGGAAGTGAGGGAAAGCAGGATGGAGAGTTTTGAAATTTCCCAGAGGGAAAGGAGAAGGAGATACACTGGCGGAGAAACGGGAGGGTGGGGGGGGAGCGCACCACCCCCGGCACTATCGGGGAGGGGGGTACCATCACGCCTGCCCCCAGACACGCGCCGCGCATCCGCCACCGCAACGGGTGCCACACCCCCGGGGTGCTGTACCATGCCCCCAGGATGCACACCATGCCCTGTGACTGGCGCGCCATGTCCCCAGGATGCATGCTGTGGTCCCCGGGATGCATGTAGTGGTTAGACTGTTGGACTAGGACCTGGTTGTAAAGGTAAAGGTACCCTTGCCCGTACGGGCCAGTCGTGACCGATTCTAGGGTTGCACGCTCATCTCGCTCTAGAGGCCGGGAGCCGGCGCCGTCCGAAGACACTTCCGTGACGAAGCTGCAACTGGTGAGCCAGCACCAGTGCCGCACACGGAAACGCCGTTTACCTTCCCGCTATAAAACAGTACCTATTTATCTACCTGCACTTAGGGGTGCTTTCGAACTGCTAGGTGGGCAGGAGCTGGGACCAAACGACGGGAGCTCACCCTGCCACGGGGATTCGAACCGCCGACCTTACGATCAGGAAGTCCTAGGCACTGAGGTTTTACCCACAGCGCCACCCGCGTCCCCCAGGACCTGGTAGACCAGGGTTCAAATCCTTGCTTGGCCATGAAGCTCACTGAGTAACCTTGAACGGTCACTGCCTCTCAGTGTAACAGGGTTGCCATGAAGCTAAACTGGGGAGGAGAAGAATCATGTCTGATTGAACCTGGGACCTTATCCATTAAAAAAACCCTCTACCACTGACCTTTCCTAGATGTGTAAATGTTCAAGTGTACAGGTGTAACAAATCCATATTTTGTGACTGTTAATCCTAGTCCGCCCCTCCCTAATATCAAAGTTGGTGATCTTAGGTTCACTGGTAGGGCAGAGAAGGTGGGGTGACCTACAAACAAAAGAGAGGAGCATGGACAGCCCCCATCTGGTCATCCGTGGTGTGCAGATATATTCAAATATATTCATTAATAAGTGATATATCTATTGATCCTCTAAAAACTGTTTCTTTAGCAAGTTTTGTCAAATGTCAGGCTATGGGACACAGTGGTGATTTCTCCCAAACATGTTTCCCTCCCAGTTCTGCACCTGCTCCTTAATCAATCCAGGAGAATACAGGAAGAGATGTTTAATTATGTACCTAATTATGTAATTATAGTCTTCTCTCCAAATCTCCAGGGATTTCTCTGCAAAGATTGCCTTTGCAACCGATAATGGAAAGTCAGAACCAAGGCCTAAATGAAAAAGTAACTTCTCAAGAACTCATCAGAGGTGCTCTGCTTCAAGGCCAAAGGCCAATGTGGTCCAGCATCCCATTTTCCACAGTGGCCAAATGGATGAAGCAAATTTATCATGGGGAACCTGTGGTCCTCCACCTGTTGCTGCACTACAGTTCCCATCATCCCCAGGCCATTGCTCATGCTTGCTGGGGCTGATGGGAGTTGTAGTTCAGCAACACCTGAACATAAGAAGAGCCTGCCGGATCAAGCCAATGGCCCATCAAGCACAGCATCCTGTTCTCACAGTGGCCAACCAGAAGCCTACGGGAAACGCACAAGCAGGGCTCAAGCCCAAGAGCCCTCTGCCCTCCTGTGGTTTCCAGCAACTGGTGTTCAGAGGCATTGCTGCCTCAACTGTGGAGACAGAGAAGACCCACCAGCCGCCACCAACAGCTTCTTGCTGCTCCATGAAATTGTCTAATCTTCTTTTAAAGCCATCTTGGTCTGATGGCCATCACAGCATCCTATGGGAGCAGGTTCTATAGTTTAGCTAAGCAATGCCCGGATAAATATTTTCTCTTATCTATTCTGAATCTCCCAGCATTCAGTTAGACTGGGAGTTCAAAGGTTTCCCATTCACATTCTGGACCCATTGCAGTCTGGCTTTAGGCCTGGATAGCAGATTGGGAAAAACCTGGTCACTTTGAGCACCATTTTCAGGAGAGGGTTCTGCCCTGTTCATTCTCCAGGACCTATTGATAGTTAATCATATGAAGGTTGTGTGGGTTGGGAGAAGAAGGCACTGTGCTGCAAATGGTTCTGTTAACTTTGTTGTTGTTGTTTAGTCGTTTAGTCGTGTCTGACTCTTTGTGACCCCATGGACCAGAGAACGCCAGGCACTTCTGTCTTCCACTGCCTCCCGCAGTTTGGTCAAACTCATGCTGGTAGCTTCCAGAACACTATCCAACCATCTCATCCTCTGTTGTCTCCTTATGCCCTCCATTTTTCTGTTAACTATAGGGCTGCTATAGGCCTCCACAGTCACTTACGGACTCATTGTTAAAACCGTGTTTATGGAAGACAATCTTACTCGGCTACGAGTGATCACCAAAGAAGACCAGAGAGCTGTGCATACTATTATTATTATTATTATTATTATTATTATTATTATTATTATTCACTTTTCTCAGAGTTTTCCACAGAGTTAACCTAAGCAATTTACAGCCTAAAAACACAGCTATCCAATAAGAAAGTGGGACTGACAAATCCTGCCCCACTAAAAGGTGCTTCAGTGCTACCTTTCAAATCAAAGGCCAAAAGCCCAGGTAGAAGAATAGTCTTTTCCTGGTGGCTAAAGATAAATAAAGATGGCACCAGGTGAGACTCCTGAGGAGAGCATTCCACAGCGCCAAAGGGAAAACTTGAAGAAGACCCTCTGGTGATGATCCGGGGCCTGGGTCTATTCATGTGGGGAGAGGTAGTTCTTGAGGTGGTGGACTCCTGACCCTCATAAGGCTTTTAAAGTCAAAACTAGGACTTTGAATAGAGCCCGTCAACTATTCGGTAGCCATTGCAGTCATGACAGAATTGGTGTTACATGCTCAGGTCGCCCTGCCCTGGTCATCAGTCTGGCCAAGGGATTCTGAAACAGCTGATGGAGCTGTGGTCTAAACCACTGAGCCTCTTGGGCTTGTCAATCGCAACATTGGCGGTTCAAATCCACACGATGGGCTGAGCTCCCGTTGCCAGTGACAAAAAAGAATTCCTAAAATGCTCAACCCAAGAGCACAGTAATAATAATAAGAAATCCTACCTCATCCCACTAAAAGTTCAGCACCACGGTCAAGGCCGGCTTAATTACCAAAGGCATGTATAGATGGAAGTGTCTTAGCCGGCCACCTAAAATGGAGAATGATGGCAGCAAGAACATTTGGGGAGGGGGAGCATTCCACAGTTTAGCTCCAGAAACAGTTGTCTTTCCTGACTTTCATGTAGGGGCCTGATCAAAGGGCTGAAACTTAAAAAGGTCCACTAGTCACAAAATGGCAGGTCCACAGGAGGAGCCAGGGAGAAACCTGTGGCATATGGAGGCCGGGTTTGGCATAATCAAGCAGCAATTAATGACTCAGGAACTAGTTTTGTGACTCAGCCTCCCCAGGTTAAGCAGAATCTCTGTATTCAAAAGCACGAAGTGGAAAAGGCTTTTTATTTCATATCACCCGGCATGCCTCAAATGTTACTTGTCTACTCTTGTTTCGTCTTCCCATTTCTTTTCAGTTTGTATCATATTCCTCCAAAAACTGTTATCTTTCTTCCCTACTCATTTTATATTCTTTTTCTTCCTTTCCCCCTATCTTATTCCTTTTCTCTCTTTTCCCAAGTTGTTGTAAGTTTAGATATTAACCCTTTATCATCCTAATTTCCCACAACACATCCTCTTGCCTTTTCCCTCAGAGCAGAGAGATCTCCCTTCCTTCTTTAAACCCTTGCCCTCCTTCAGCCTCTCTGTCCCCTGGACACCTTTATGCCACTTTAAACTGCCAGTAATGCCCTTGGTCCAACCAAAGAGCTATGTGTGGCCCAGGGGCAGGACGGGTGAATTAGGAGGCACTGGGTGGGCTGTGGCACTGAGGCCCACTGCTGGACCATGGGCCAGTCTTTCAGAAGTGCTAGGAAAGGTCATGCCAACCTCCCGTGCCCCTCTCTGACCCATGTCACAAGTAGAACCACAATGTAGTGGGAAGTTCTTCAGACATCTAAAGGGTCATCACATGGAAGATGAAGCAAGGTTGTTTTCTTCTGCTCTGGAGGGTGGGACCTGAAACAGTGGATCAAGTGACAAGAAAAGAGATTCAGACTAAACTTTAGGAAGAACTTTCTGACAGCTGCTCAACAATGTAAATCTCCTTCAGGGTCCCTTATCATACTGCAATTCTATAACTCTATGATTTGATGGAACATGTATTCCTTCAGGCCTACACCTGGCGCTATAAAGGGAGTTAAACATGGTGCGAGGGCAAATGTAATTATTAAAAATAATGGTGATTTCTTTGTCATCATCTTGCCAAAGCTCAAGAGGAATAAAATCATATTTGCGTCCAGCATTGAACAACAACATGATGTAACTTCATCAGACTCAGCCAGAAGAGACTGGTACATAAATACTTCTCTACTGTGCCACTGAGGGTGGGTGGGGTTATGCTGCCCACATGGGGCTGAAGTGAATCCTCTTTGGCTCTCAAGCCATGTACGCCAGGCATGTTCTCTGTGATTAAGTCACTGCAGCCTGGGTCGTTCAAGCAGATTTTGACTGCTGGTGATTTGCTAGCTCTGTTGCTGATAGCACTCAAGAAGGAGATTGCAGTAAAAGGCAGGTGCATCATAATTCACCTTCTGCTGTTGCTATTGCTACTACCTGAAGCAACACCAGAGATGCTGAACTCAAAATGCCCATTGACTTTGATAAGGGATCTCAATGCACCCTTGAATTGGTACAGGCGAGGAGACTACCATATTAGTGGGATCATATCTGCTACACCTGTTCGGTTCAATCCAAGCGTCTTCAATGAGCCTCCCCTTACCAGAGTTTATGGGTAAGTCCTTATGTGCCTACTGTTGTAAAAGCTTTATGCAAACTGAATGTGACCTCATGGAGACCAAATGTTGTTGTCTCCTGGGCACGTCTCCTCATTTCTGGTATTTTGCTTGGTAAATTATGTCTTCTATTTTCCTTCCTTTGGAGGGAAATGGTCATATCTGTTCTGAATGTCAGAAATTGATCTACTGCAAACTGTGTGCTTTCACCCACACTAGTGAGACCTTTGCTTTAGAATAGCCCGTTCTTCTAAGATTTGGACAGGAAGGGGTCTATGGATCTCAGGTGTACAGATGCTGCAGAAGAATCAGCCCCTACAGGTAAGGATGACACAATCTGGTCTTTGTGTGGAAAGAATGTCAAGATGACACACACTTTTTTCCAGGAGAGGAGTCTGGGCCTACTGGCATATCCTGTCCTTCTTGTTTGCCGTTCAGGAGGTCAATGAGAACCACATGCTTTCCCCCAACCTCACCCTGGGCTATGACATCTATGACAACTATTACAATGCCAGAATGACTTCTGGTGCCATGGTGGACCTGCTCTGCCCTGGGCAGCCAAACATCCCAAACTATTATTGTGGACCATGGAATAAAGTATTGGCTGTTATTGAAGGGGCTGACTCTGACACATCCAAAGATATTTCCACCGTGTCAAGCATCTACAAAACCCCACAGGTATGAATGTCAGGAGGGAAGGAAAAATCCCAGAATGTTATTGCAATTTCTTTGGATAGATGTGAAAATGTCGTTTATGATTCTAAGGCAGAAGGAGAATTTCCCCTCAACCCCATCTTTACAAAAATGACTGAGGAGATTCTGGATTTGTCCACACTTCCTCCCATCCCATGGCTAGAAAGCAGGGGTCTGAGTGGCTTTCCATTTCCCATGTGCTTTGTAGGCATGGGTCCAAGCCATTTCTCCCTCACCCTAATCCTTTCCCACAGAAAACCCACTCTAAATTGGAAAAGCAACGGGATAAGGGATGTGTCAATAAGCCCTTATGCTGTGTTTTATGGAGAAGGATATTTGAAGAAATTGTCAAGTTTAAGACAGAAGAATGAAATAAGTAATGAAAGCTAGTGCTGTGTGAGATACAAATGAACATTAAAGAAACAAGAGGAAAGGAACATTAAAGAAACAAGAGGCAAAATACAAAAAAATTGCATGACAAGGCAATGGAATGTCGTTCTTTGAAACAAACTCTGTGAGCTCAGGCTGAGCAAACCTTAGACAAACCTGTAAAAGTAAGAGCAATTTACAGTAAAGGAAAAGCTTGAGACTTACATTCCTAATGTGGTCCTGCTTATTATTTACATATTCATATGCTACCTTGACTCATGAAAGATAATTAGTTTCATGGAAAATAACTGGATCACTTAGCTTTAATGGCTTCTCTATGCTTCCCCTCTATGGCCCTCTAATCAAACACAGAAGACATGGCAACTCTTAGAATCACCGAATGACAGAAGATTAGAGTTGGAAGAACCCCAAGGGTCATCTAGTCCAACCCAATGCAGGAATCTCAGCTAAAGCATCCATGACGGATGGCCATCCAACCTCTGCCTAAAAACCTCTGAGGAAGGAGAGTCCTCCGAGAGAGACCATTCCACTGTCAAACAGCACTTACAGTCAAAAAGGTTTTCCGTACGTTTTATTGGACTCTCCTTTCCTTCAACTTGAAGCCATTGGTTTGAGTCCTACCCTCCAGAGCAGGAGAAAACAAACATGTTCCCCCTTCTATGTGACAGCCCTTAAGATATTTGAATGTAGCTATCATATCTCCTCTCAGTCTCCTCTTTTCCAGGCTAAACACACCCAGCACCTTCAACCATTCCTCATAAGGCTTGACTCCTAGACCCTTGATCATCTTAGCTGAACCTCTTCTGCCCATCTTCCAGCTTGTCAACATACTTCTTAAACTGTGGTGCCCAGAACTGGACACAGTATTCCTGGTGCGGTCTGACCAAGGCAGAATAGGGTGGTACTATTATTTCCCTTGATCTAGACGCTATGCAACATATGAACAGATAGCTTATAGACTTTGACTGTTTATGGACATATATTAAGATGTTTGGAAAGGATTCATACAAAAGATAGTATGTTATAAACAATATCATATATATTAGAATCATAATTTATATACCACTGTATTATATATGCATGTATAGAATTATAGTTTCCCCCTTGTTTTTTATGAACCCCTTTTTTTCTTTTTACTTTGTTTAACTGAAATATTTTCAATAAGAAATAAAATTTTAAAAGTAAGAAAAAAAATCTTTTTAAAGAGCAGCCACTCCCTATATCATGTTTTGCCTCTGCTTCCTTCACAATTGGTATTTGTGTTGTGATTGGATTGTTTTTTTTAAAAAAAAATCATTTCTGAAGGCGAGGTTTTGAAAAGTACAGGGCGGAGAGCAATTCTTAAACATCTTCACAAATTTTGGCATCCAGGAGTGGGAGCTTTGTTCTAAGTTTTTCTGTCTGGCCACACACCCTGGAATGATCTATTCTTGTAATATGCTTTCAGTCTTTCCCCCCCCAATTTTTTTTTATTGATTTTCCAAATTCATAAATAAACAAACACACACACATAAATCCTAACTGTAATTATTCCACTATTATTAACATTGTTAGGTGACTTCCTCAAATCCCCCTGGTTGAATCTCAATGTATATCATTGTAACAGTTTTCCAAAACTAATTTCTCATAAAATTTACTTAGTCAATTAACTTCTTTCGTACTTTTCATATAAACTTTAAACATATTATTATATAAAATCACATATTTAAATCCTAAGCCAATCTGGTATTTGCAAGAATTTCTATTTAAATTATCTCAGCATATTTAACTAAATATTCTTTAAATTTCATCCATTCTTCCTGGTACTCCTCCTCCTTCTGGTCGCGGACTCTTCCGGTCAGGTCGGCTAGCTCCCAAAAGTCCATCATCTTCATCTGCCATTCCTCCACTGTTGGCACTACTTGTGTTTTCCAATTCTTGGCTAACAAAATCCTTGCAGCAGTTGTGGCATACATAAACAATCTAACATCTTTCTTGGGCAATTCCAGACCTATTATTCCAAGAAGAAAGGCCTCTGGTTTCTTAATAAATGTATATTTCAACATTTTTTTCCAATTCATTATAAATCTTCTCTCAGAAGTCTTTCAGCTTGGGGCAGGTCCACCACATATGATAAAAGGTACCTTCTTTTCCTTTACATTTCCAACATAGATTATCAGTATTGTGTTTTACAGGAGTTAAGTACCACCTATATACATCATTTTCATAATATTTTCCTTTAACACCGAACATGCAGTGAACCTAACCCCTTTCCTCCACAACCTTTCCCAGTCTTCAAACATTATGTTATGTCCAACATCTCTTGCCCAATCTATCATCACAGATTTAACTTGTTTGTCCTTTGTATGCCACTCCAACAATAGATTATACATTTTAGATAAATTTTTAACTTTAGAATCTAACAACTCCGTTTCCAACTTGGTTTTTTCTGGTGCAAAACCATTTTTCTTATCTAATTTATACAATTCATTGATCTGATGGTAATGTAACCAATTTATTTTATCTTAAATTGATCAAATGGTTTTAATTTAAATCCTTCTTTTTCTTCCAGTAATAGATCTGAATATCTCAACCAATTAGTTTCCATATTTAACTTTTTCTGGGCCTTTGCTTCCATTGGCGAAAGCCATCTGGGTGTTTTCCTTCCTAAAAGATCTAACTCCATGATTTTTAAAACCATTATGGGCCTTTGTCTTGTCATACCATAGATAAGCATGCCATCCAAACACATTGTCAGATCCCTCCAAATCTAAAAGATCCACGTTATCTAGTTGTATCCATTCCTTAACCCAACAGAGAGCTGTGGCTTCAAAGTAAATCCTCAAATCTGGCAGGGAAAATCCTCCGCTTTCTTTAGAATCTGTTAGTAATTTATATTTAATTCTGGGTTTTTTCCCCTGCCAGATAAATCTAGACAAAACTTTCTGCCATTCTTTAAAACATTTCACGTTGTCAATAATTGGGAGGGCTTGAAACAAAAACAACATCTTTGGCAATACATTCATCTTAACTACCAAGATCCGCCCCATTAATGATAATTTTAAATTTGACCAACTCTCAAGATCTCTCTTAATTTCATTCCATAATTTCTCATAGTTGTCTTTATATAAATTCAATTTTTTTCACTGACAAATTAACCCCCATATATTTTACTTTTTCCACAAAGACTAGGCCCATCTTTTCTTGTAATAATTTCCTTTCCTCATTGTCCAAATTTTTCTCTAGCACTTTGGTTTGGCTCTTATTTAACTTAAATCCTGCTACCTGTCCAAACTCCTGTATCATCTCCAGTGCTTTTACTGCACTGGAGTCTGGGTCTTGAAGTGTCAGTGCCAAATAATCAGCAGAGGCTTTTAATTTATATTGTTTTGATCCTACTGATATACCTTTAATTTGTTCATCTTTCCTTATCATGCTTAACAAGACCTCGAGAACTGAAATAAAAAGCAGAGGGGAAAGTGGGCACCCTTGCCTGGTACCCTTCTCAATTCTTATTTCCTCCGATACCACATTATTTACTATAATTTTAGCTTTTTGTTCATGATAGATCACATTAATACCATTGAAAAATTCCTGACCAACCCCAATGCTTTCTAAATTTTGTCTCATAAAACTCCAAGATACATTGTCAAAGGCCTTCTCCGCATCAATAAACATTAGCATTGCTTTACAATTTTTTCTTGCTTCCAATTTTTCCAAACTATCTACTAGATTCCTAATAGTATCTTTCATGTGTCTTCCAGGCAGAAAACCTGCCTGGTCCTTATGAATATATTCTGACAAGACCTACTTCAGCCTATTGGCCAATATATTGGCAAAAAAATTGTAATCCACATTGAGTAAGGAGACTGGTCTATAATTTTTAACATTAGATCTATCTTGATCTTGTTTTGGAATCAGAGTAATGTAAGCTTCCTTCCAGGTTTCGGGTGCTTTGTCCCCTCCTATAATCTTGTTGCAAACTTCTAACAATGGCTGAATGAGCCAGTCTTTCAGGATCTTATAATATTTTGCTGACAAACCATCTGGTTCCGGGGCCTTGCCAAGTTGCATTGAATTTATTGCATTTTCAACCTCCTGTCTTGTAATTAATCCATTTAGTAGGATCCTTTTACCTTTGGGAATCTTCTGCAAACCATTAGTTCTAATAAATTGCTCAATTTTAACTTTATCTTCTTTACTCTTTTTATACAGTTGTTTGTAATATTTCTGAAAGCATTTTCTTATGTCCACATGGTTCTCTACAGACTTTCCATCTGATACAATATTTGTAATAGTACTTTGTTTTTGCCTCTTTTTTAATTGCTGAGCTAAAAGTTTCCCACATTTATTTGCAGATTCAAAGTTCCTTTGTCTCATCATTCTTAATGCCCATTCTATTTCTTGATTGATAATCTGTGAATAATGAGTCTGTAAAGCTTTAATTTCCTTTTGTACCTGCAAATTCTTTGGATTGCTTCTAAGGATCTTCTCTTTATCTTTTAGTTGGTCCAAAATTTTATCTTTCTTTTCATTCTGTATCTTTCTCCTAATTGAATTTTGTTGAATGGGGAATCCTCTCATTACAGCTTTACTGGGGTCCCAAATAACCCTTGTTTCCATGCCCTGGTGCATATTAATCTCAAAATAGTCCTTTAAGGTTTTTTGGTCCTTATTTACAATTTGCTCACTCCTCAGCAAGTCGTCATTCATTCTCCATCTGAAAGATCCCTGTATAAGCCCTTATGCTGTGTTTTATGGAGAAGGATATTTGAAGAAATTGTCAAGATTAAGACAGAAGAATGAAAAAAGTAATGAAAGCTAGTGCTGTGTGAGATACAGATGAACAAATATGCAAAAGGAAACATTAAAGAAACAAGAGGCAAAATACAAAAAAAATGCATGACAAGGCAATGGAATGTCATCCTTTGAAACAAACTCTGTGAGCTCAGGCTGAGCAAACCTTAGACAAACCTGTAAAAGTAAGAGCAATTTACAGTAAAGGAAAAGCTTGAGACTTATATTCCTAATGTGGTCCTGCTTATTATTTACTTATTTATATGCTACCTTGACTCATGAAAGATAATTAGTTTCATGGAAAATAACTGGATCACTTAGCTTTAATGGCTTCTCTATGCTTCCCCTCTATGGTCCTCTTTAATCAAACATAGAAGACATGGCAACTCTTAGAATCACAGAATGATAGAATATTAGAGTTGGAAGAAACCCAAGGGTCATCTAGTCCAACTCCCTGCAAAGCAGGAATCTCAGCTGAAGCATCCATGACAGATGGCCATCCAACCCCTGCCTAAAAAACTCTGAGGAAGGAGAGTCCACAACCTCCGAGAGAGACCGTTCCACTGTCAAACAGTGCTTACAGTCAAAAAGTTTTTCCGTTATGTTTAATTGGAGTCTCCTTTCCTTCAACTTGAAGCCATTGGTTCAAGTCCTACCCTCCAGAGCAGGAGAAAACAACCATGTTCCCTCTTCTATGTGACAGCCCTTAAGATATTTGAATGTAGCTATCATATCTCCTCTCAGTCTCCTCTTTTCCAGGCTAGACACACCCAGCTCCTTCAACCATTCCTCATCAGGCTTGGCTCCTAGACCCTTGATCATCTTAGCTGAATCTCTTCTGCCCACATTCCAGCTTATCAAAATGCTTCTTAAACTGTGGTGCCCAGAACTGGACACAGTATTCCAGGTGTGGTCTGACCAAGGCAGAATAGAGTGGTACTATTATTTCCCTTGATCTAGACGCTATGCAACATATGAACAGATAGCTTATAGACTTTGACTGTTTATGGACATATATTAAGATGTTTGGAAAGGATTCATAAAAAAGATAGTATGTTATAAACAATATCATATATATTAGAATCATAATTTATATACCACTGTATTATATATGCATGTATAGAATTATAGTTTCCCCCTTGTTTTTTATGAACCCCTTTTTTTCTTTTTACTTTGTTTAACTGAAATATTTTCAATAAGAAATAAAATTTTAAAAGTAAGAAAAAAAATCTTTTTAAAAAGCAGCCACTCCCTATATCATGTTTTGCCTCTGCTTCCTTCACAATTGGTATTTGTGTTGTGATTGGATTGTTTTTTTAAAAAAAAATCATTTCTGAAGGCGAGGTTTTGAAAAGTACAGGGCGGAGAGCAATTCTTAAACATCTTCGCAAATTTTGGCATCCAGGAGTGGGAGCTTTGTTCTAAGTTTTTCTGTCTGGCCACACACCCTGGAATGATCTATTCTTGTAATATGCTTTCAGTCTTTCCCCCCCAATTTTTTTTTTATTGATTTTCCAAATTCATAAATAAACAAACACACACACATAAATCCTAACTGTAATTATTCCACTATTATTAACATTGTTAGGTGACTTCCTCAAATCCCCCTGGTTGAATCTCAATGTATATCATTGTAACAGTTTTCCAAAACTAATTTCTCATAAAATTTACTTAGTCAATTAACTTCTTTCGTACTTTTCATATAAACTTTAAAGCAAGTCGTCATTCATTCTCCATCTGAAAGATCCCTGTATAGAGAATTTCACTTCCATAAATACTGCATTATGATCTGAGCAAGTTTTAGGGCAAATTTCCATTTTTGTTACTCTGGGAACCAAGTCTCTGGATAGCCATAAATAATCATTTTCTCAAAAATGATTGATTTGCATCTGAATAGAATGTGAAGTCTTTTTCAGTTGGATTTCTGACTCTCCATATATCTGACAGGTCAAATTTATCAGTTAGATTAAAAAAAAAAGTCTTAGGTAGTCTGCCAGCATTCAATATTTTTTTTCTCTGAGTTCTATCCATTAAAGTGGATGCCACTCCATTCAGATCTCCCATTAAGATTAATTTATAATCCAAGTGGTCCAAGAGGCTTGTTTCCAGTTTTTTTAAAAAAAATCTGCCTTGCCATCATTGGGTGCATAGATTCCCAATAGCAAGTATTTTTTGCCTTGTGCTGTAATTTCCACTGCTATGTATCTTCCCGCCTCATCTTTAAAAATCAATTTTGGATTCCATTTTTCTTTAACGTAGAAAACCACTCTTTTTTTTTACTTTGTCTGAAGAAATAAATTCTTGACCAAGTTTCTTATTCAATAAGATTTTTCTATGTAGTCTTGTAACGAGTGTTTCCTGTAAACAAATTGCATCCAAATTCTGTTTTGCCAAAACATGATGAACCTTCCTCCTTTTCTGAAGGGAATTTAAACCATTCACGTTCCAAGAATAAATTCTTAAAGCCATCGTGATAAGTTACGGGGTCGCTGCTCCCACCCCTGGAAGCTGTGGGCTTTCCAATCCAAGCATGACTCTTTCTCTCCAACAATCTTAATTCTTTGTTTTCTTCCTTCAAATTTGAAGGAAAGGCCCTCTGGGAATTCCCACCTGAAGAAAATATTTTTCCTCCTCAGAATGGTGGTCAGGTCTGTATAGTTGGATCTCAAGCTCAAAAAGTGTTAAGGGATCTCTTTGAAAAGGATGATGGCTTTATCCTGTATTTTTAAACCTTTTTTATAATGCAGGCCCAAAATGGTATCTCTTTGTTCTTTAGTCTTAAAGACCACTATGCAGTCATAGGTGATTTTTGAATCTTTTTTGGGACCAAATCTGTAGGCCTTTTCTATCCAAGAGTCAACTTTGTCTTTTTTCAAATCCCACCACACCACCCATTGATCTATCATCCACTCCCTGAGCCGATCCTCTTCCTTTTGAGGCACACCTCTCAATCTTAAATGAGATTCCCATTCCCTCATCTGAAGAAATGCAATCGAATTTGAATTTTCATGCTAAAATCTTTCTAGATCAATCACTCTAACTATCTCAAGCTGTGTCAATCTTGTCTCATGGCTTGTGACCTCAGTCTTCACCTCTTTCAGTTCCACTTTCAAGTCTTCAAAAATTTTATTCAATTTTTCAATACCCTGTGAATTGTGTTTTATATCATCTTTAATTTCTGACAACAGTTGCATCACATTATCCTCAAAAGCTGTACTTCTAGAGCCTCGTCTTACTGCCCCCTTATCTGCTTTGACCACACTCATAGTTGCTCAGGAATTTCCAGTTCAAATATATGCTTTCAGTCTTAATCAGAACTCTAGCCACATAAGATTCTGCATTTCAGGGGGTTGGACTAGATGGCCCTTGTGGCCCCTTCCAATTTGACGATTCTGTGATTCACTAGTATTGTATCTAGGAAGGTAAAGGTAAAGGACCCCTGGATTGTTAAGTCCAGTCAAAGGTGACTATGGGGTGCAGCACTCATGTCACTTTCAGGCTGAGGGGGCCGGCGTATGTCCACAGCCAGCTTTCTGGGTCATGTGGCCAGCAGGACTAAACCACTTCTGGCACAACGGAACACCATTTCCATGCACCTTCCCACTGCAGCAGTACCTATTTTTCTACTTGCACTGGTATGCTTTTGAACTGTTAGGTTGGCAGAAGCTGGGACAGAGGAACGGAGCCCACTCCATCATGGGGATTCAAACCTTCGACCTTCAGATCAGAAATCCCAAGAGGGTTAGTGGTTTAGACCATGATGTAATACAGGGAATGCAGTATAAAAATGCAGAACCAACTAGAGGAGAAAAAACTGGGAGGAGAATGATTCTAATTCTAATATTATAATATAATAATAATTCTAATATTTAAAAATGGAACACAGAAATAAGTCAGTAAATAGTTATGATTTTGCATTGTGCCATCATAAACACAAAATGAAATGTGTTGTTGTTGTCAAGCTATATTTATTCTCCAAAGATTGGACATTTACCTGGGATAAATCTGCACACATTTCTCACTAAAGAAAACTTAGCTGATGATATTAGGAGGGGGATTACAGTGTATGCCACAAGGCAGGTTTCTTCTACTACAAATACCTCAGCAATCTATTTAGACATCTGTAGGGTTTATAGCAACTAATTTTAGAGCTTAATTTTATATAGAAGAACTGATGGCTATTATAGGTCTAATGTGAGCTAAAAATGTTCATTGTAATTTTGTGTGAGCTCTTTTCTTTTTAACAAAATCTGTTCTTTTTTCTTAAATGTGACACTTTAATGAAGAAATAAGGATGAGATCATATACAATTAAATTATACTGCTACAAAATACATGTTCTAAAAGGGGTAAAAAAAATGCAAACAGGGCATAACCTAAAGCAAACACAATCCATTCCACAGACTCTGTCACCGTTTTTTGAAAGCAAACAGCTAAATATGGGGTGTTGTTAAGCTCCCTGAAGTAAAGCTTCTTAGCTCCCATGAAACTTTGTCTTTTCTCTGTTTTCCATGTCAGAGAAAAGTTATCATTCAGGCAAGTACAAAGTACTAGATTTGGGATTTTGTTGGGGGTGACAACACTAATCTTGTCTGTTCTTTATTAGGTCAGTTATGGTTTTGTTTCTGACGCTCTTAATGACAAAACTCAGTTCCCTTTTATCTACCGAATGGTCCCCAAAGAAGAACATCAGTATCTGGGGATAGTCCAACTGCTCCTGCACTTCAACTGGACTTGGATTGGCCTCATTGCTCCAGACACCAACAATGGAGAGAGGTTCATGAGGACCTTGAAGCCCCTGCTAACCAGGAACACAATTTGTGCTGCCTTCTCACTTAGCACCTCAGTACAGGAGAGAGTAACAGTGCCTCTCAAAACATTTTTCAGGTGGAACGAAGTCAATGTATTAGTCTACTATGGGGAGAATCGTTACTTCTTTGGTATAATACGTTTTTTGCAAAATATGGTTGAAATACTTTTAAGTCCCATTGTGGGGAAAGTCTGGATCACAACAGCTTTGTGGGATCTCACCTTGAATTTGTCTTATGATCTGCTTTCTCCCCTCCACATCCATGGGTTTTTCTCTTTCTTAACTCGTATTAAAAGAAGGCCATACTATGATAATTATGAAACATTTCACGCTCCTATGTTTAAGTTTGGATTGAATTCATTTGAGTGTTCATATTCAAAGCACATGTTGTCTGTAAAAGGAAGGAAAAGGTGCAGGGAAGAAGACACTCTGGAGTCCCTGCCTGACAAAGTGATTGAGAAAATCCTGTCTCTGGATAGTTACAGTATTTACAATCTTGTCCTTGCTCTGGCACAGGCCTTAAGGGCTGCGCTTTCCTCCAAATCCAATCAGATGGTGGCGAAGGGTAAAAAGAGGCTGAAATATCAAAGGATACAGTCTTGGCAGGTATTGCTCTTTTCCTCACAGGATAAACAGGCATCGGTGCTGTGAATTCCATTCAGGCTTGACTTTAACTTTGCCTCCATTTACTGTGGTACCTCTGGTTAATAACTTAATTCGTTCTGGGGGTCCATTCTTAACCTGAAACTGCTCTTAACCTGACGTACCACTTTAGCTAATGGGGCCTCCCACTGCTGCTGCGCTACCACCGGGCAATTTCTGTTCTCATCCTGAAGAAAAGTTCTTAACCCGAGGTACTATTTCTGGGTTAGCGGAGTCTGTAACCTGAAGTGTCTGTAACCTGAAGTGTCTGTAACCCGAGGTACCGCTGTACTGTACTGTTACCCACATTTTATTTTGCTGCTGAGAAGACAATCTGCCTCCCCTTTACCACCTGCTTCCTTAGCAAAGCTTCATACTATTACTAGCCAAGGAAACTAATCCTTGCAGAATTCTTCCAGGGGTGTGGAATAAAGCTTATGTATCTCAGGGCTTTAGTCTGTCCCAAAAGGCTGAAGTAGAAACAATGGGCTAAAGATCCCATTGTCAGTCTGTACAAAGATCTTCGGCAATTAGGCTATGTTATCTAGATAATTTTCTTCTTTTCTAAATGTGCATGCTTTCTTTCCTGTTCTAGCTTCACCCTTTCCTGGGAAGCTCCCAGTTTTACAATACTTCCATGGAAGGAGTGTATTTGGATGAGAATGGGCAGTTGACAGTCGAATCTGACGTTGTGAACTGGGTGCCATTTCCCAACAAGTCCTTTGGTGCCGTGAAATTTGGGAGCATAAGCAGTCAGGGATCCTCAGGCCCAAAATTCACCATTGACCAAGAGGCTCTTGTGTGGTCCAGACTGTTCAACCAGGTTTGGTTGCATTCCATTCCCTTTTAGAGATATGTTGAGCTCTGATTCTCTGTTGGGGAAAACAGCAGTATAACTTATGTCTATCCAAGTAATGAGCTAAAAGTATACGGGGGAGGAGATGAATGGAGGAAAGTCAAAATAAGAAACATGAAAATGGAAAAGCAGGTTAGAATATGACTGGGGCATGGCTTTTGCAGTAGCCAGGAAGCATGCCAGACTTCAGAATTAAGCACAACATGGCTGCTCCAAATACCTTTCTGTTTCAGCTTGTTTCTTTCTCTGGATTTTGATATTTTTAAACAATTTCAATAACTGCAGATTTGATCTCTGACTCCTAAATCCAAGGGCAATACATTCTCCATGTAATTCTCTCTTCTTGATTATCTCTTTCTGCCCCAACTATGTCCCAAGGAATTTGGCTGTCTGTTTTGTCCCATGGATCAAAAAAAGCCTCAAACACCAGAGCCGTGTCTATTCCACATAGACTGAGACTGTACACTGGCCCAGAAGTTACTTGCTAACAGTCTTTCATTGATGCTTTTTTCTCTTTTTGGTCAGACCCTTCCTCAGTCCAGGTGTACCAAAAGCTGTCTCCCTGGATATGCCAAAAAGGTTCAGGAAGGGGAACCCATTTGCTGCCATGCTTGTGCTCCATGTGCGGAAGGGATGATCTCCACTCAGGAAGGTAGGAGACTTCAGAGGAATGTGCAGCAAAAAGTACAATAAAACATGTCCTTTGTTGATGAATATTCAAGTATAATCTTATGGTTGAATTTAATAAAGTTTCAACAGTGATTTACATATTCTTAAAAAGCTTTCCAGGTACCATTGAGACAGCCTTGAGTATGTAAGAATTAGGCAGTGTTGCTGCATCTGGTAGGCTTCCTTGACCAGTCAGTGTGGCAAAGTAGCTGGGGTGTTTGGTTTGTACTGGGAAGACCAGAGTTCCAGTCCATGCTCCTCCAAGGAACTTTTTTTCCTGTAAATTACACCCATCTGACAACACCTGGTGTTGGGGGTGAGATCAGATGTAGCTGCAATTAACTTGGAGCTTAAAGATCACTCCAAGCTCTTCCTTGGGAGGTGAATAAGAAGTTATCAGCACGAGGGACCTACATTGCAAGGACCAACTCCTTGTGTTGATTAGCAGAAATAGTAAGTCCCATCACTGTTTCCATTTGTAGGGGCTGGATGGATTCAAAATTGACCTGCTTTTTTTGCTAGTCTGCAGGAAAATGTTGATGCAGACACTCTTCTTTTTCCAGATGCAGACCACTGCACCAAATGTCCAGAAGATCAACACCCTAACAAGGACAGAGATCAATGCATCCCCAAGATTATCATCTTCCTGTCCTATGATGAATATCTGGGGACCCTCTTGGCTTCCACTGGCCTGTTTTTGGCCTTAATCACAGGTCTTGTTTTAGGAATATTCATTAAATATCTTGACACTCCCATAGTCAAAGCCAACAACAGGGACCTTTCCTACATCCTCCTTGTCTCCCTCCTCCTTTCCTTTTTGTCCTCCTTTCTGTTTATAGGCCGGCCAAGGAAAGTGACCTGCCTTCTCAGGCAGACGGCCTTTGGCATCATCTTCTCAGTTGCTGTCTCTTCTTTGTTGGCAAAAACTATAACCGTTGTGCTGGCCTTCCTGGCCACTAAGCCAGGAAACAGGATGAGGAGATGGCTGGGAAAGAGTCTGGCTAATTCCATTGTCATTTCCTGTTCCAGTCTCCAAATTCTCATCTGTGTCATCTGGCTGAGTACCTCTCCTCCATTCTCAGACTCTGACATGCACTCCCAGGCTGGAGAGATAATCCTACAATGCAATGAAGGATCTGTTGCCATGTTCTACACTGTCCTTGGCTACATGGGCTTCCTGGCTGCCATCTGCTTCACGGTGGCTTTCCTAGCCAGGAAGCTGCCTGGGTCCTTCAATGAGGCCAAGCTCATCACCTTCAGCATGCTGGTCTTCTGCAGTGTTTGGGTGTCCTTTGTTCCCACTTACCTGAGCACCAAGGGGAAGTACATGGTAGCCGTGCAGATCTTCTCTATGCTGGCCTCCAGTGCTGGGCTTCTGGGCTGCATCTTCCTTCCCAAGTGCTACATTATTGTACTCAGGCCTAGTCTGAATACAAAGGAGCACCTGACTACAAAGACTTAATATGGCACCTGATTCCTAAAATATGTTTTTGGTTTTTGCAATTGATAGCCAGCATGGTAGCAATAAAGGCAGGACACATGAGTTGGGAATGTAGCTCCTTAGAAGCTATTGTTTTGGAAATCAGAACGCAAAATAATCATTTAAATCATATTCCATCCTTAGTACTGTTCATTTTTTACCTGATTTAGGAATTCTTTTCTGAATACTGTTCATATATTTTGCCTAATAAGAAATCCTTATCACAATTCAATAATAATGAATGCTGTTCATTAAGAGAATCTTTTTTTAAGATAGCATTACAAATAAATTGATTATGCATTGTTTTTCAAAATGAAAAGAAACATATTCCATTGGTATCTCTTGGTATCCAGAAGTCCTGGTGTTCTGAAGGTGGCGGGCGAGAAAAAAGAAGACTGGAAATGAGCGGGTCATGAAGGGAGGGATACACTGGGAGCTGCAGGGGACGTGGCAGCTCAGGAGTGTTGCAGATATTAATATTGCACAGTCTGAAGTGACTGGAAGCACAAGAACTGACTCCTTCTGGAAGAAATCAGTGTGCAGGCCCATAAAAGTATTATTCAAAGTTTTAGTGGCAGAACTCCTCAAAAACAGAGCACAATAATCCACAAAATGTCTCGTGCTATCCAGCACAGGCTCAGCATCTTAGGAAAATATGGAATAATCCATGCAGACCTAGAAGCAGAAATCTGCCTCTCCCCCACAGCCTGCTTTCCAGCCACCATTGGCCTCAGGCTGTTTACTCTCCCTTCATTTACATCCTCACTCCATGGAGCTTGGGAGAGAAAGACTAAAGGCAACTCCTTTTGGAAATGGAGGTTTGCAACTCAATTCCTTCATCACATGATCAAAGGTTCACTCTCAGCACAGAGTAGAAAACAACCAACAGCAATTTGTTAACAAATTAAGGAGCTCAGAGTGCTTTAGGAAATAGCTTTGGAAAAGCCCCAATATTAGCAACGCTTCATTAATACACATTCAGACATTTCCCATTTTAAAGCTACCTTTTCATCTCAGTGTGAATTAAATCAATTATATCTAGCTAGGAGGAGGGTGGCAAGAAGAGGAGGCAGGGAGCACCATGCTCCTTGCACCCAGATCTTCTGCCCCTCCCAGCTGTCCCCAAGGCAAATGTCTCACTGTGCCTCCTGGGGGACTCCCCTGCACCCACAGGAACCTCAGGAAAGAGCAGAGCTCACAGCAGGAAGAGAACTCAGGTGAATTTTATGTTCCCTTTCTAAATATTAGAGAGTATAAATATTAACATTGCATTGTCCCTTCCTAATCACAAGATAAAAATTGCCTGAAAATAATACCCATCTCTCTCACTGTCAATGAAAACTAATAAATGAATAGAAAGAAAATCTACCCATGCGATGCTGAAACAAAACCTCACACATACACTATGTAGAAAAATAAAACAAAAAAAATTTCCTTCCAGTAGCACCTTAAAGACCAACTAAGTTAGTTCTTGGTATGAGCTTTCGTGTGCATGCACACTTCTTCAGATACTGTATCTGAACTGTATCTGAAGAAGTGTGCATGCACACGAAAGCTCATACCAAGAACTAACTTAGTTGGTCTTTAAGGTGCTACTGGAAGGAAAAATTTTTTGTTTTGACTATGGCAGACCAGCCTATCTGTATGTAGAAAAATGAAAGTTTACTATCCCCTTCCTTCCTTCCTTCCTTCCTTCCTTCCTTCCTTCCTTCCTTCCTTCCTTCCTTCTTTCTCTCTCTGCCTATCTGTCTTCTCTCCCAACCTTATACAATATACAACATTAATAATAATAATAATAATAATAATAATTTATTATTTATACCCCGCCCATCTGGCTTGGCCTCCCCAGCCACTCTGGGCGGCTTCCATAAAAACCAAAAATACAGTAAAATCACACGTTAAAAACTTCCCTGAACAGGGCTGCCTTAAGATGTCTTCTGAATGTCAGGTAGTTGTTTATCGCTTTGACATCTGCTGGAAGGGCGTTCCACAGGGTGGGCGCCACTACCGAGAAGGCCCTCTGCCTGGTTCCCTGTAGCTTTGCTTCTCGCAATGAGGGAACCGCCAGAAGGCCCTCGGCGCTGGACCTCAGCGTCCGGGCAGAATGATGGGGGTGGAGACGCTCCTTCAGGTATACTGGACCGAGGCCGTTTAGGACTTTAAAGGTCAGCACCAACACTTTGAATTGTGCTCGGAAACATACATCACATACCTTACATCACATATAACTGATCTATAGAAAGGACTTTATGATATGAAAATAGAGACAATGTATGGTCTTTTGTAACCCAAGAAAATCTTTAATAAAAACAATAAATAAATACATAAAAGAAATATTCCCTGAGGGGAGGGTCAATGATAATATAATGAATGTATCTAGTAGTGCCACTATCACAATGAATACAGCTCAAAAGAAAAAAATGAAATTGCCATCAATAAATAGCACAAAAAAACCCAGCAACCGACGACAAACAAGTTGCTTCGACCAACCTTTTTTAAATTTATGTATTTATTTATTCATGTTGCAACATGATGCAACAACATGGTGACCTTGGGCCAGTCACCAAATTTATAGCTCAATATTTTTTTAAACTGCCAAATTTATTCTATTACTGTTAACTTTTTAATATGTTTACAGTATGTCTCCAGATAATCTATAAGCATTTTCAATCTTTCTCAAATAGTTTTTTTTTATCCAGATCTCTTATTCTATTTATCAGTCTTGCCATTTCTATTTATTCTATTAACATCGTCTGCCATTCTTCCCTTGGTGTTGTATCTTTTCTCCACTTCTGAGCATTAGGTCTAATTTGATCCAAGTGGTTTGGAATCAGGATCTCTTATGGACCACCTGGTGGTCTAGTAGTGGAAAACTTTCCCAACTAATCCTGTCTCCTCCCACTCTATCCATCATAGAATCATAGATTTGTATAATCGGAAGAGACCCTGAAGGTCATGCAGTCCAACCCCATGACTAACATATCTCCTCTCAGTTTTCTCTTTTCTGGGCTAAACATACCCAACTCCTTCACCTGTTCCTCATAAGGCTTGGTTTCCAGACCCTTGATCATCTTGGTTATCCTCCTCTGCACATGTTCCAGTATGTCAATATCCTTCTTAAATTTTGGTACACAGAACTGGAAACAGTGCTCCAGGTGAGGTCTGACCAAGGCTGAATAGAGTGGTGCTATTACTTCCTTTGACCTGGACACCAGAATATCATTTGACCTGGACACCAGAATACCAGAGAAGCGGACACGGAGCAATGGATCCAAACTACAAGAAAGAAGATTCCACCTAAACATTAGGAAGAACTTCCTGACAGTAAGAGCTGTTTGACAGTGGGATTTGCTGCCAAGGAGTGTGGTGGAGTCTCCTTCTTTGGAGGTCTTTAAGCAGAGGCTTGACAACCATATGTCAGGAGTGCTCTGATGGTGTTTCCTGCTTGGCAGGGGGTTGGACTCGATGGCCCTTGTGGTCTCTTCCAACTCTATGATTCTATGATTAGCCTCGGATAACATTAGTTGTTTTATTTATTTTTTTCCTGCTGCTACAGCATCACACTGTTGACTCATGTTAAGTTCGTGGTCTACTTTCAAACTTTCTCCAAAAGCATGCCCTTTCCTCAGCAGTCACCTACCTTCCTGAGCAGAGATGGTCCCTTCTGAGCAAGGAGAGCAGCTGGAACAACAAAAAGGGGCTTGCCTTCTTGAACCTCCTTGGCATATCCAGGGAGACAGCTATCGGTACATCTTGAGCGAGACACAGCCTAACCACAAAGATAAAGACCATCAAACACAAAGTATTGGAGGCATTTTTGCCAGTGGGAACAAGTCATAGGATAGGTAAAGGGTAAAGGGATCCCTGACCATTAGGTCCAGTCGTGACCGACTCTGGGGTTGCGGCGCTCATCTCGCTTTAGTGGCCGAGGGAGCCGGTGTACAGCTTCCGGGTCATATGGCCAGCATGACTAAGCCAATTCCAGCGAACCAGAGCAGCACATGGAAACGCCGTTTACCTTCCCGCTGGAGCAGTACCTATTTATCTACTTGTACTTTGATGTGCTTTCAAACTGCTAGGTTGGCAGGAGCTGGGACAGAGCAATGGGAGCTTACCCCGTCACAGGGATTTGAACCACTGACCTTCTGATCGGCAGGCCCTAGGCCCTAGAGCAAGTGTGGTGTAGTAGTTAAGAGCGGTAGACTCGTAATCTGATGAATTGGGTTCGGGTCTCCGCTCCTCCACATGCAGCTGCTGGGCGGCCTTGGGCTAGTCACACTTCTCTGAATCTCTCAGCTTCACTCACCTCACAGAGTGTTTGTTGTGGGGGAGGAAGGGAAAGGTGAATGTTAGCCGCTTTGAGACTCCTTCGGGTAGTGATAAAGTGGGATATCAAATCCAAATTCCTCCTCCTCCTCCTCCTCCTCTTCTTCTTCTTATGTGGTTTATCCCACAGTGCCACCCACATCCCTCATAGGATAGGTAAAGCACATTTAAAGCACTTGACATTCTGCCAAGAATTGGGAGCCACCCAGAGCAGCTGTGACAACCCAGTTGGGGGGCAGATAAATAAATTAGTAGTAGCAATAGCAGCAGCCATAGAGTTGGAAATAAACTGAGTGGATCCTTAGTGTTCGGCTCGTCTTTGCTGCCCAATGCCCTCAAGCCTCTCAAGAAAGGGAGTAAGACACCAGCCCAGCTCTCAAGAGGGCTGCAACTCAGAGCTTCTTGAAGCTAGAGTTTCTTCCTGAAGAGTCTGGGTTGTTTCTTTCAAGAGCTATGCCCAGCCACTTCTTATTGGGAACTCCTTGATTTGGGCAAGCAATCTCCCAGCCTTAGGCGAACACTGGCCTAGCGCCCTACCACAGACTGTGCGTACTTGGCAAACCATGAGTTAGCCAAATAAGGCCTGGGACTCAGCTACATTCATAAAGATAAAATGCTTTATACGTGTTATAGCACTGTGACACCAGATGGGATTGTGGAGTTCCATTTTTCACCAACGGGATTTCCCTGTTTGAATGAAGTTAACAATGCGTTCAACTGAATCGCTTCTTTGATGTGCCTAGATCCAGCCCTGGTATCAATTCTGGAAGACTGGTTTTCTGCCTTTGCGGGTTCAAAAGAGCAGGATCTTCTGCTTAGTGCTTACTCAGTCCATTCATCTGAGAGGCCTTGAGTTGTACTTGGATATTGTGAAATTATCAGAATCAAGAGCTAGTGTTCATCTCTTGCTGTCTGTGGACAAACGCCGGCTCCCTCGGCCAATAAAGCGAGATGAGCACCGCAACCCCAGAATCGTCCACGACTGGACCTAATGGTCAGGGGTACCTTTACCTTTTTACTATAACATTATATATCAATATAGCCAATGAGCATGAGCGTTTAGAGAGCCAATCAGGTGTCATCTTGTTTTGGCAATGATTCAGTCAGGTCACAGTAGGATTCAGCTATTGGACTGAGTTGAGAGGAGGACATTTGTCAGTGTGTTTTTTTGACTGCTATCAAGTTGGTTGGGTGTGGGTTTTTTGGTGTTCTTTCATTTAGTGAGCTTGTAAAACATAAATTTAGTGAGCTTGTAAAACCCACAGCAGGTGGCACTGTGGGTTAAACCACAGAGCCTAGGGCTTGCCGATCAGAAGGTTGGAGGTTCAAATCCCTGTGATGGGTGAGCTCCCGTTGATCGGTCCCTGCTCCTGCCAACCTAGCAGTTTGAAAGCACGTCAAAGTGCAAGTAGATAAATAGGTACCGCTCCAGCGGGAAGGTAAACGGCGTTTCCATGTGCTGCTCTGGTTCGCCAGAAGCAACTTAGTCATGGTGGCCACATGACCCGGAAGCTGTACGCCAGCTCCCTCGGCCAATAAAGCGAGATGAGCACCGCAGCCCCAGAGTCGTCCACGACTGGACCTAATGGTCAGGGGTCCCTTTACCTTTAAAACATAATAAAATTAAAGAAACGGTGCAAAGAGTTGAAAGCAATGTAAAATAGTAGGAACAAGGCTAGTTATGGAGAAATTAGAAGGAAGGTTCGGTGGAAACTTAACCAAAGGTGGCATTTCTAAATCATCTCTTGGCAAGTCCTTGCTAGAGGTTTATGCAGTGGTGCCTAGCAGTCCTATGCAGAACTGGGGATTCTGGATTGTGGGCGGATACCTCAGTTGGTTAGAGCTTGGTGCTGATAACGCCAAGGTTTCAGGTTCAGTCCCTGTGAGGGGCAGCTCCATATTCCTGCACTTCAGGGGGTTGGACTAAATGATCATGAGGGTCCCTTTCAACTCTACCATTCTATGATTCTATTACCGTAGTACCTGATGGCCAGTGGCAAAATATTTACAGGAGGAGGAGGAGAGAGAGAGAGAGAGAGAGAGAGAGAGAGAGAGAGAGAGAGAGAGAGAGAGAGAGAGAGAGAAGCTTTGGCTATCTAGACACTGTGTGGCATTTTGTTTGTTGACAGCTCTTTCTGGTTTACAGAAAGAAAACTGTATGAGCACAGAAATCTGCTTCTCTGGGGCAGTTTTATTGGGATTCAGTTGCAAACCCACCCACCCCCATCTCAGGCACTTTTTGAAAGAAAACTATACAGTGGTACCTCGGGTTAAGTATTTAATTCGTTCCAGAGGTCTGTTCTTAACCTGAAACCATTCTTAACCTGAGGTACCACTTTAGCTAATGGGGCCTCCCGATGCCGCCACCCCGCTGCTGCGTGATTTCTGTTCTCATCCTGAAGAAAAGTTCTTAACCCGAGGTATTAGCGGAGTCTGTAACCTGAAGCATCTGTAACCCGAGGTACCACTATATTCTAATCCAATTCTACTATTCTATTATTCTAATCCAAGGTTCGAGACAGAAGCAGGGTGGTTTCTCCATCAGGTTTATCCAAAACTGTTTCAACTCTGTCTTCACCCACCATCAACTCCCAATAGCTCCCTGTACCCAAAATGGTCATTGACCTCTCTTCTGTGTTAGAAATAAGCCATGTGACAGGTGCATTTTGCAACTGGTGTGGCCCCAAATGAGACCATGTAGAATTCTCTGGATGCTGGGTTGGTGACTGACATCTCCACCTGGCTGGCCCCTCCAGCTTTCTGACACAGGTAAGCAGAAGAGATTATTGCATTTATATCCCACCTTTTCCTACAAAAAGTACATGGCACAACCCCCCCCTTCAGTTAAAGAACCCTGAGAGGTTGGTTAGGAGGCTGTGACTCACCCAGTGAGCTTCATGACCCAGGGAGGATTTGAACCCGGATCCAAGACCTTTGGCTTGGAATCAACTTGATCCCCTCCCCCTCTTTCCTTCTTTTCCCTGGCTTTTTTCTGAGATGGAACCCCTATTTGGGGACTTCCCTGGCTTTTTTCTGGCCCACGTAGGACCAGTCTGAATAGTTGGCCTTAGTGAAGACTGGACGTTTTCATCCCCAAAAAAGTTTTTGATTTGAGTTCCTACTGAAATGAGGCTGCATTTTAATGTTGTTATTTTAATCTTGTTTTTAAGTTGTAGTTTAATTAATTGTTTTTATACCTGGTGTTAGCTGCTCTGAGCCCGGTCTTAGCTGGGGAGGGTGGGGTATAAATAAATTATTATTATTATTATTATTATTATTATTATTATTATCATCACCCCTGTGGGATTTGACATCTTTCCGCAGGGCCTGCAAGACAGAGCTGTTCCACCAGGCCTTTGGTCAGGGCGCAGCCTGACCCCCTCCTCTGGCAACCTGCACAGAATTTTGCTTGATGGTTGCCATTAATTTGATCTTAATTTGATTTTAATTAATTTTATAATGAATGTTTTTAGAATGTTGGACTATTTTGATTGTTGTTAGCCGCCCTGAGCCCAGCTTCGGCTGGGGAGGGCGGGATATAAATAAAATTTATTATTATTATTATTATTATTATTATTATTATTATTATTATTTCCCAGGTCCTAGGCTGACACTCTAACCACTACACCCCACTGCCTTCCTAGGGTCCTTCTGCTATGAGGCAGCTCTATAAATTCCGTAGGTAAATAAATATAGGCAAAGCAAGGATCATCTCTAGTCCTACCCCTTGCAATGCATCGATGACAGATGGCCGTCCAATTTCTCTTTAAAAGCTTCCTGGAAAGGAGAATCCATTTGGTGCAGGTGAACATATTATTATTATTATTATTACAGCGGGCGCACCAAAATCTTCTAAGTTCATAGGGCCTCTTAGGCTCTTAATACTGTCCTGAGAAGGGCTTTGGGTCTGATTCAGGAGCCAAGCTCCTGTTCTCACGCTCTTGCGCCTGGAAATCCAGACAGGAGCTCAGCGCAAAAAAACCTTTCCTTTCGTTTTCTGGCACTGCAACCCCTGCACGCGCTTTTCTGATTGGTAGAAATGTTCACACACACACACACCCTCCGCCAATCGTTGCTCTTGCCACGGATTCCAGCGGCCGCAACTCAGCGGGTTTCAGAGGAGGAGAGCAGAGGGCGAGGAAGGATGGAGTTGCGGCTGCCTCGGCGGTGCGTTCTCATCCTAGTGGCGACTGCTGACTTTTTGCTGCGCGGCTGCGCCGGTGAGTGACTTTGCGGGCTAAGCTGCCTCGCAATTGCGAGCGGGCAATTTACTGTGCGCGATGCATTTACTGGAGGCACAGAAAGGGCAGGCGGATTTGATCACCTTGTTCTGCATCCCCAACGCAAGTCTCCCTTCCCGATCAGTTGCTGCTGTTGCCAATGCGAGAAAAAAACTCCTTATCGTTCTGGAGCCCCATGCTCCCCACCCCACCCCACCCAAAAAGCTAGCCTTGCATGGGGGGAAACCTGGAGGCGTCTCTTTCTTTCGCTGAAGGTATTTGGGGAATTTGCCCGCTTCCAAATCTTCAGCTGATCAACTTTGTGTCATAGAATAATAGAATTGCAAAGTTGGAAGGGACCTCACGGGTCATCTAGTCCAACCCCCTCGATGCAGGAATGTGAGCTGAAGCATCCATGACAGATGGCCTTCCAACCCAGTGGCGTAGCGTGGGTTGTCAGCACCCGGGGCAAGGCAAGTAATTTGTGCCCCCTAACCCGTGGATTTGCGCCCCCTAACCCGTGGATTTGCGCCCCCTAACCCTAACCCCCAGATGTTGCGCCCGGTGCAGCCGGCCCCCCCTGCACCCCCCACGCTACGCCACTGTTCCAACTTCTGCTTAAATTTTAAGCCTTAAAAACCTCCAAGGAAGGAGAGCGAGTCCATTCCACTGTCTTTTAGATGCAAAAAAAAATAATTTAAAAAATATCCCTTGCGCTGCAAAGTCATGCATGCTGTCAGGAGAAGTATAGAAAAAGCACCAGCCTTAGGCTTTGCCATAGGAAAGGGAGAGTACACAACTTCTGACAAACAGGAGTTTCCCACCCCACAATACTTTTATCTCTGTAAACACAAACACACATTGCTCCACTCATCTGGTGTTGATTGTATTCTGGTCCTGGACTGAACATCCCTCTCTCTCTCACACACACACACACACAGAGAGAGACAGACAGACAGACACACAAACACTCACACACAAAACACCTTCGTCTCATCTGGCTGAGCTCTTGCCAAGGCATTTAAATATTTCATAGTAGTAGGAAATGAGCCCTGCCAGGCTTTTCAGTGTATGCAAAAATGTAATTGCCCAGGAGGATTTAAGTTTTGTGCTTCTCTTGAAACTGCCTCCGGGGGGGGGGGGTTCGCTTCTGCAGGTCCCTCTAGTAGTTGTGGGGCAATCTCTGTCTTTTTGGCTGAGCTCAGAATATGCCTTCAAACTGCAGTGTTTCCCAAACTTGGGTCTCCAGCTGTTTTTGGACTACAGCTCCCATCATCCCTAACTAGCAGGACCAGTTGTGTGTGTGTGTGTGTGAGAGAGAGAGAGAGAGAGAGAGAGAAAGAGAGAGAGAGAGAGAGGGAGGGAGGTGGGGAGGCAAGGAGGTCCATCATAATAGACTCTGTGGTCATTGTTAACCGCTCCTTAGAAGCTTGTGGTTCTGCAAAAGTATATAAAACAGGACTCCTTCCCCTTGAAACTTCACCTCTGCTTTGTACAGTCGTACCAGTGTGGCCAGTGTGGTCAGTGTGGTGTAGTGGTTAAGAGTGGTAGTCTTGTAATCTGGGGAACCGGGTTCGCGTCTCCGCTCCTCCACATGCAGCTGCTGGGTGACCTTGGGCCAGTCACACTTCTCTGAAGTCTCTCAGCCCCACTCACCTCACAGAGTGTTTGTTGTGGGGAAGGAGGGGAAAGGAGAATGTTAGCCGCTCCTTAAGGGGAGTGAAAGGCAGGATATCAAGTCCAAACTCTTCTTCCTTCTTCTTCTACCTCAAGTTACAAACGCCTCAGGTTACAAACACTTCAGGTTACAAACTCTGCCAACCTGGAAGAGTTACCTCGAGCTGAGAACTTTGCCCCAGGATGAGAACGGAAATCGTGTGCCGGCAGCACAGCGGCAGCAAGAGGCCCCATTAGCGAAAGCACGCCTCTAGTTAAGAACAGTTTCAGGTTAAGAACAGACCTCCAGAACGAATTAAGTTCGTATAGCATCTTTCCTGATGAAGAACATATTTTTATTTGTTAAAGGGGTTGCCCAGCTTTGGAACTGAATTATTAAGATTTAATTTAACATTTATGAAGCAAACTACCTTGGAAGTTGCTGGACTCTCCTCTGTTGGAAGTTTTTAAGCAGAGATTGGATGGCTGTCTGTTAAGGATTCTTTAGCTGTGATTCCTACAATCTCTCCCCCCCCTCCCCAATTCCTTGGGTGTCCTTTCCGACAATGGTACGATTCTGTAATCTGATGGCTGTGGGTTTTAGCTTCCATTTGGGCTCTTTTCAGTTTTTACATAACTGTGCCAGTGCTGACCTTTGATTTTCCTTGCGACTGGGGGTGTGTTGATGCATAAATAACCACACATTTAAGACAGGAGAAAGATGAAGTAGGAGCAGCTCTTCTCTTTTCCTTCCTGCATGTTCCCCCCGCCACACACCACAAACAGCAACAGAGGCAGAGGTACTGCTGTTGAGGGGGGTTGGGGAAGTTTCAGGGGCTTCTCAGCCTGGGGTGGTGGTGGAAAATCCCCCCCTTGCTCTTTTTCAGCTTCTGCTTCAGGTAGAGGGGAGGGGAGGGGAAGCTGCTGCATACTGCGTCCACCACCTTGCAACACCTGCAGCTTCTGGGAGGCTGCTTTCCTCTCAAAATAAAAGTGGCAGATGTTCCGCAGGCTGGCTGAGCCTAACTGCAGTTTGACCCTGAAAGGAAGCTGAATGGGAGTGGGGCCATGACATAACAAGCCGCAGAAGCTCCCCAGGTGCGTGCAGTTCACAGCCAAATCTCCTGCGGTTTCCCCCCAGCCACTTGGGGTAAAATCCACCCCACATAGTGCACTTTTCATTGCAGAATTTACACAGATGTAGACCTACAACTATGTTCCTCTATCAACTGCACAATAGTAGATGGCGCCCCCAAATTTCTCTCACTTGTCATTTACAGTTGTTTTATTCAGTACAGTGGTACCTCGGGTTACAGATGCTTCAGGTTACAGACGTTTCAGGTTGCAGACTCCGCTAACCCAGAAATAGTACCTCGGGTTAAGAACTTTGCTTCAGGATGAAAACAGAAATTGTGCTCCGGCGGCATGGCGGCAGCAGGAGGCCTCATTAGCTAAAGTGGTGCTTCAGGTTAAGAACAGACCTCCAGAACGAATTAAGTTCTTAACCCAAGGTACCACTGTATAGTTTTCTTTCAAAATGTGCCTGAGATGGGGGTGGGTGGGTTTGCAACTGAATCCTAATAAAACTGCCCCAGAGAAACAGATTTCTGTGCTCATACAGTTTTCTTTCTGTAAACCAGAAAGAGCTGTCAACAAACAAAATGCCACACAGTTTCTATATAGCCAAAGCTTCTCTCTCTCTCTCTCTCTCTCTCTCTCTCTCTCTCTCTCTCTCTCTCTCTCTCTCTCTCTCTCTCCTACTGCTGTAAATATTTATGCCACTGGCCAGCAGTGAAGCAGGTCGATCAGGTGCCTGGGGTGGCATGTGTGCCCTGTGCCCAGGGGTGGAGCTGTTAGGGTATAGTTCCATTCCAGCTTTAGAACAGATGTGTGTATTGTTGTATGTCACATGTCTGTTTACATTCCAGCACAGTCTGCTGGGAACTTCCGTTGTATATTGCTTTTGCTTTACTGCTGTTTGCTTGGACACGAAGGGAAGCAGACATGTTTTTTCCTGAACTATGCTGAATAAACGCCTGTAAAAATGCTTACACATGTCTCCGCCCGCCACTTCCGTTGTGAGAAGTTATTCACTCTGCTGATAAGAGCGTGCTCAGCTTCTGAGGCTTGAGTCGCTGATTGATGCTGGAGCCAGCTGGGGGCCTGCCAAATGGTCCCTTCTCCCCAGATGCATCCCAACAGGGGCAGCCTCCCGTGGGAGAGGGTCAAGCCAGGGCAGGATGCTCCAAGGAGTGTGTCTGCCTCCTCCCACTCAGCCCCCCTACAGCTGAGAGGAAGGTGGTGGGCGGACCATTTGGGGCAGCATGGAGCCTTTGGGTGCCCAAAGCCATAATAATAATAATAATAATAATAATAATAATAATAATAATAATAATAATTTATTATTTATACCCCGCCCATCTGGCTGGGCCTCCCCAGCCACTCTGGGCGGCTTCCATAAAAACCAAAAATACAGTAAAATCACACGTTAAAAACCTCCTTGAACAGGGCTGCCTTAAGATGTCTTCTGAATGTCAGGTAGTTGTTTATCGCTTTGACATCTGCTGGAAAGGCGTTCCACAGGGTGGGCGCCACTACCGAGAAGGCCCTCTGCCTGGTTCCCTGTAGCTTTGCTTCTCACAATGAAGGAACCGCCAGAAGGCCCTCGGCGCTGGACCTCACGTCCAGGCAGAATGATGGGGGTGGAGACGCTCCTTCAGGTATACTGGACCGAGGCCGTTTAGGGCTTTAAAGGTCAGCACCAACACTTTGAATTGTGCTCGGAAACATACTCGGGAGCCAATGTAGGTCTTTCAAGACGGGTGTTATATGGTCTCGGCGGCCGCTCCCAGTCACCAGTCTAGCTGCCGCATTCTGGATTAGTTGTAGTTTCCGAGTCACCTTCAAAGGTAGCTCCACGTAGAGTGCATTGCAGTAGTCCAAGCGGGAGATAACCAGAGCATGCACCACTCTGGTGAGACAGTCCGCAGGCAGATAGGGTCTCAGCCTACGTACCAGATGGAGCTGGTAAACAGCTGCCCTGGACACAGATTTGACCTGTGCCTCCATGGACAGCTGTGAGTCCAAAATGACTCCCAGGCTGCGCACCTGGTCCTTCAGGGGCACAGTTACTCCATTGAGGACCAGGGAATCCTCCACACCTGCCTGCCTCCTGTCTCCCCAAAACAGTACTTCTGTCTTGTCAGGATTCAACCTCAATCTGTTAGCCGCCATCCATCCTCCAACCGCCTCCAGACACTCACAATGTCACTCCCAGGAGAGATGTGTGGCTTGGGTGCACTGGAAGTCCCACAGGGAGTGCCCCCCGGCATTTTGTCCCCCCCCCCTCAGTGGGGGGCAGCCTGCTCCCACAGCACCCCCTTCCTCCGTCCCTGACACTGGCAGAAGTAAACCCATCCTGTTTTGCTACTACAGACAGAATGGGAAACTGTCACCCCCACCAAGGCCTTACTTGCTGGGGTTGTGTGGCTGGGCTCTGGCTTCTGGGCTCTGGCAAGATCTCACGAGAGCCCTCAAGATTTTGCGGGGCTTTCTTGAGATCTTGCTGGAACCTGGAAACCACTGCCACCACTTCTCCTCACTTCTCCGGGGTGGTGGTGGAGCTCATGGTCGTGTCCCTCGCAGATCGCTTGAACTCTGCCCCTCTCTCTCCTCTCCAGGCTCCTCCTTCCACAAGTTCCAGCTTATCTACATATCTGTGTCAGAGCCTGATCAGAGAATGCCCAAGTTCACTGCTTTGGGGTATGCAGATGACCAGCTCGTCACTCGTTTTGATAGCAACACAGAAGAGGGGGTGCCTCAAGTCTCCTGGGCTAAAAAGCTGAAGGAGGATATTCACGAATACTGGGACAGGTACACCAAGGTCTTGGAGGACAGTGAGCGGTGGTTTGAAAATTATCACAGTATCATAAGTCAGTACTACAACCACAGCAAGGGTGAGTGTATGTAAGAAAGGGCCGAATCTGTTGATTTCAAGCTCCCTCCATTTCTTATTTTTCCAATCTTAAATTCAGTTCTCGTTTCTACATCAGTTTGCATTTAAAAAGGAAGTCCTCATTAACATTTTAGTGTGAATTTTTCCTAATACATCAACATCTGGGGAGGTAGGCAAGGTAAACAATCCAGCTATATTGGATAATATGCATAACTACCACCAGAGAACACATCTACCTTTCCTGGTAGATCTTGTGACTGAAGGTCACTTGGCCTATATAGGATGCAGGCAAAGCCTGTATAAGGGGCATAATTATTTTTTTAAAGTGATTTTAAAAAAGAATATTTCAACAAGGGACTCTTCTAAGAAATAAGGTTAGCACTTTGGAATGACTACATAAGCAAAATAGAGATTCACAAATATATGACCAATAAGAGGGTACTAGACAACAGCTTGAGCTAATGCAATTTCAGACGTTGGAGATATCTTTATTCTTTCTTAGATAAAAATATTCTGAATTTGGTAACAAACCATCTAAAGTCTTAGCAAAATTTCTAAGCAAAGAGAAAAAGAAAACAATTTCATCAATTGTCTATAAAAATGTAGCAGCAGGCATGACAAAGGCAACAGTAAAACAATTTAAGATATCTTATGATTAATAATATAAATCAGATAACCCTGCAATACAGAACATTGAAAAGTTTTTTTTCAAAAAAAGAATCCCAAAGGTGACAAAATCTGACTTTAAATTAAATTAGAAGATATTGGATCAGTGATTAAAAAATCTTTTTTAAAAATTGTGAATCAATGGATACAGGTGGTCTTCATGACATAGAAAAACCCTTATTGCAAATAATAACAGTAGTCACGTGCATTTACAGATTGATTTCTTCCATGATTTAAGCAAAGGGTGAATGATATCATTGTAAAATATATAAATTTAGATCAAGCAGGTTGAAAGGTAGGAAACTTGCAACAAGTATTAGAAGACTGAGAACACATAGGAGCAAACAACCACATGCTTTTCTGTTTCTACGGAAAAAGCATTTGATAAAGTAGAATTGATTTAGTTGCTTAAAGCAGTGTTCCCCAACCTTGCCTTGGGCCTCCAGCTGTTTTTGGACTACAACTCCCATCATCCCTCGCTAGCAAGACCAGTGGTCAAGGATGATGGGAATTGTAGTCCAAAAACAGCTGGAGGCCCAAGGTTGGGAAACACTGGCTTAAAGTATTAGAATATTTCAATTTGGGTGTGGAATTTATCAACTGGGTCTGACTTTTGTATCAATACCCAGAAGCACAAATAGTGATGAATGGAGCACTGGCAGAGAGATTCAATCTATCTAGAAGAACCAAATAGGGCTTGAGATCTGATGGTGAAAAGTGGTTGTTGTTGTTTTTGAGAGGGTGGTCTGCACATGTTCTAATGCCCCCATTGTGATCTCATCATGGGTGTCTTCTTCAGGTTTTCACACATGGCAGATGATGGTTGGCTCTGAGGTGAGTCCACATGGGAGCAATGAAGCATATTGGACGTTTGGCTATGATGGGAGGGACTTTCTCAGCCTTGACAAGGAGACTGATGCCTGGATTGCAGCAGATGCGGTGGCCCAAGTGATTGAGAGGATGTGGGAGGCTGACAGTTCCATGATCCCACGTTTCAAGTTCTTAGTGGAGGTGGTTTTCATTGAATGGCTGCAGAAATATGAAGCCTACGCAAAGGAGGATCTGCTGCGGAAAGGTGAGGGGGGCAACAGAGGTGGGGAAGATGGCATATTTCATTTAGTTAATTGGTTAGATATTTATAAAACTATTTCTACACTGCTTTGTCACAACAAATATATCCAAGCAGTTTACAGTAATTACGGTAAACTAAAAAACCATGCAATAAAACCTTTAAACAGTCAAAACCAGACATCAGTTAACTATCGCAGATGGTTATAGTCTTAATTGCCTGCATAAGCTATGTGGCATAGAAATGTTTTCAGTAAGCATTAAAAAAATGGGACTTGAAGGTGCTTGCCAAATTTCTATTGGCAGTGTGTTCCAAAGGACTGGACTGATGACACTAAAGTCTTGGTTTCTTGGGTCAGCAATCTTTTTCACTTGTCCTGAAAGACCTACATGGGCTCCCAGTACATTTTCGAGCACAATTCAAAGTGTTGCTGCTGACGTTTAAAGCCCTAAACTACCTAGGCCCAGTATACCTGAAGGAGCGTCTCCACCCCATTGTTCAGCCCGGACACTGAGGTCCAGCTCTGAGGGCCTCCTGGCGGTTCCCTCACTGCGAGAAGTGAGCTTACAGGGAGCCAGGCAGAGGACCTTCTCGGTAGTGGTGCCCTCCCTGTGGTACACCCTCCCGACAGATGTCAGGGAAATAAACAACTATCTGTTTAGATAGTTCTGCATTGGGAATTTTTTTATGTCTGATAAATTTAGATTCAACCAAATTCCTTGGGGAAGTTGCTTTTGGACAATGCTGTATTCCTGTCATCCTAGGAATAATCAGAGGTTGTGAGTGCCAACGAGGCACTTAAGTGTTTATCGCAAGGAAGCTACTTTGTACAATAGCTCCTATGGAAATGTGTCTCTTGGGGGTGCTGTAGGCCTGAGATCGTAAATCTCTGGGGTGGGGCATAGTTCAGTGTTCCTCCTGCCAGCCACTGGAGAGCCTCATGTGTTAACTAAAGTGCTGCCATTTTTGCAGAACCCCCAGTAGTCAAGGTAACTAGGAAGCCAAACAATGATGGCATGGAAACTCTCATCTGCCGGGTCCATGGCTTCTATCCCAAGGAGATCAACTCTACCTGGAGAAAAGATGGGGAAGCTTCTGGGCAGGATACAGTTCATGGGGGCATTCTCCCCAACTCAGATGGAACCTACTACAACTGGCTCAGCATTAAGATCAACCCCAAAGACAGGAACCACTATTGGTGCCATGTGGAGCATATTGGCCTACAGAAGCCTATGGATGTGCCCTCAGAAGAACCTGGTGAGAGATTGCGGGGAGACGAATGGGATGGAAGTATGCCCAATCTGCTATGAACTCAAATTTAGATATTCTAAATAATAATACTTTTATTATTTATATCCTGCCCATCTGGCCAAGTTTCTCCAGCCACTCTGGGTGGCTTCCAGCACATATTAAAGCATAATAATACGTCAAACATCAAAAATGTCACAATACAGGACTGCCTTCAGATGTCTTTAAAATTTGTATAGTTCTTTATCTCCTTGACATCTGATAGGAGGGCATTCCATGTACAGAGTGCCATTACCAAGAAGACCCTTTGCCTGGCTCCCTGTAACTTCACTTCTCGTAGTGAGGGAACCTCCAGAAGGTACTCAGAGCTGGACCTCAGTGTCTGGGCTGAGCGATGGTGGTGCTGTTCCTTCAATAATACAGTACTGGCAAAAGTTGGCTGCCATCTTTCCCCTGGTAGGCTTGAGTGGTTGCGATGTCCTGGAATGTTCACAAATATTTTATGTATATTGAAGAATATTGAAGGTGAACGTGTCAGCCAGATGTTGATGAGTAAAATCTTATTAAGGCATCCTTCTGTAGGGAGAGAATGACCTTTCACTCCAGTTTTGCAAGGACTCTTGCAAAGCTGGGCAGGTGATGAGGGGTGGGATTGGCCACTCTTCACTATTCACCCTTTGTACCATTGAACCTCTCTGAATTTCATGAGCTCCTAAGTCCTGTGGCCATCTTTGGTTTCCTCCCATGAAAAGCAAAGACTCTTCTTGGTTTCCCTTCAATTATTCTCCTCTTCCTCCCCTCCCACCATTCAACTTTAGGCTCCCACGTGGGGATCATTATTGGCTGCATCCTGGGTGGAATCTTCTTCCTGGTGGCTGTGAGTGTTGGGATCTATGTGCACATCAGTAAGTATATTTGTGGTCACATTTGCTACTAGGTTGCGGTCAGGCATTCTGTGGGCTAAAGTGATTCCCTTTCCTACTGATACTCTCCATTCTGAGAAGGATGTATCAGTTTGGTTTACAGTTTGGGGGAGCAGTTTTGCTGCTCTCCTCTGCTGGCCCTCCCCTGCTTATCTCCCCCACCACTGATGCATTAGTTTAAAGGTTTGTAACTCTTAGCATATATGTGTATTTGTCACGGGTTTTGTCTCTCACTAAAACAGTAAGACAGCTGGTCAGAGAAGAGTGTGTGTGAGAGAGAGAGGGGGGGTAAGTGCCATGGATCTGGGCCCATAACCCTGTTTTTGGCATGTGACCAAGGAAATGGGGGCAATTGGCCGACCCCCAGCTGGCTCCAGCCCACCGGCCAGTGTGCCAGGCAATCTCCAGTCCCTGGTGCAGCATCAGCGACCCGAGCTTCAGAAGCTAGGGCACGCTACTCAGCAGAGTAAATGCTACGCAGCAGAGGTGGCAGGAGAAGTTGTGTGAGCAGATTTACAAAGCAGTTTATTCAGCGTGCATCAGGACAAAAAGGAAAAACATGTCTGCTCCCCTTCGTGTCCAAGCAAACAGCATAAGCAAAAGCTATACACAAACGGAAGTTCCCAGCAAGCTGTGCTGGAAGGTAAACAGACACGTGACATACAACAATTCCACACATCTGTTCTTAAGGTGGAACGGAATATCCCAGCACCCCCATCCTTGCTCACCCAGCCAAAGACACTAACCTCCTTCTCCTTTCCTTCTTTTGCAGCTAAGAAACAAGGGTCTGGCAGCTCCAGTGGGGGTAAGTGTGTGGGGATAAGTGGGAGCAAGTGTGTGAGGAAGAGCAATTCTGTCTTTCACTAAGGCTGCACCAGTGAAATTATCTTTGCAAATAAACTGCACCTGCAAAACCCTTTTAAGGGTTCTGTTTAAGGGACGCAGGTGGCGCTGTGGGTTAAACAACAGAGCCTAGGACTTGCCAATCAAAAGGTTGGAGGTTTGAATCCCCGCGACGGGGTGATCTCCCATTGCTCGGTCCCTGCTCCTGCCAACCTAGCAGTTTGAAAGCACGTTAAAGTGCAAGCAGATAAACAGGTACCGCTCCGGCGGGAAGGTAAACGGCGTTTCCGTGTGCTGCTCTGGTTCACCAGAAGCGGCTTAGTCATGCTGGCCACATGACCTGGAAGCTGTACGCTGGCTCCCTTGGCCAATAAAGCGAGATGAGCGCCGCAACCCCAGAGTCAGCCACAACTGGACCTAATGGTCATGTGTCCCTTTACCTTTACCTTTACTCACATATTAATAATCTGCACTTTAAAACATTTCAAGAGAACAAAACAAGCCGACGTATCCATAGAAAACATCACTGGATGGTGATTGGTTAGAAAGAGAAAATTCAGGTTAACAAAGGCCTGTCTTAAAAGGCATAGATTTTAAGAGACTTCTGAAAGAAGATGGGGATGGTGCCTTTATGGGCATTCTTACTTTTATTTTGTTTATTAAGGTTATTATGTCGCTTCTTTTGCAAAAGTAACTCAGAGTGACTTTAAACAATTAGGAACAGGGCAGTGTCCTAGTTACAGTTAACTGAAGCTCTTGGGCGAGTACAGAAGTTTCAGTTTGGGGAAGGGAAAGTTTTGGAACTAAGGCTGACCCAAAGCGGTTTAAAAACAGGAACTCAGAACCCAGTGGGATAGAAGAATGTCAGCATATTCGATCCTCGGCCCTCACTACTTCTTCCTGCTGGGTTGTGGTTTTGGTGGTGCTGCCGCAGCTTTCAGACAGCGAATGAATGGAGCACTTCCCAGAGTTTGATGAGGTGCTATGCCACAACTACATGTTTCCTCAATCAAATTCACACAAACACACACCCCGCACGTGACGGACCTTGGGGGCTCAAATTTCAGTAGCTCCCTGTGCAACATCAAAATTTGGCACCCTCCACCTTGCACCTTCCATTCTACATCATAGTTGTGGTGCCCCCGAGACTCTGCAACTATGATGTACCAGGGGGCGTGCTCCCCTAAATCTGCCTCTGCCCCCCACCATTTTGAAACCAAATGACCTAGGCACATAGAACCACAGATTCATAGAATATGAGTAGGAAGTCTCCCCTTGAGTCTGGTCTATGCAAGGACTTAATGAGCCAATCTTAAAAGATTGTGTATTAATTTAAAAAAAAAGTTTTACATCAGAAAAATATGGCACTTGTTACAAGAAGCAGCCACATCTATCCCCCCCCCCCATCCTGTCCCCACAGTGGCCAACCGGGTGTCTCAATGGGGAGCCCTCAAAGCGGGACCACATTGCAGATTCTGTAGGATTCTCTGTCATTTGAGGATTAGGTTGGAGGTCTCCTCCCTCCCCACCTCTCTCTGCCAAGAGAAATCTTTTGGTTTCATCTGTTTGGCTCCATGCACAGCAGACGCTCCCTGGTTGTTGTTTTTTTGGGGGGGTTGGTGTGTGTTTTTTAAATTAAAATTTTATTATAAATTTTATTGAGTACAAAAAAAAGAATATGGAATAAGTAAAGAAATTAAGAAACAACTATCATATACACATAAACATAATTATTTATACATCTAAAAGCAATATTCAGAAAGAAAAGGAGGGAAGAAAAAAAAGTAGAAGAAAAAAGAAAAGTAAAAAATGGAATTTCAGAAAATAGAAAAGTGTTCACCATAAACAACAATTTCAGATCTATACTTACATACAATTATATATTTCCATTTTGCAGGATGTTCCCTGTTTTCTCTCTCTCTCTCTCTCTCTCTCTCTCTCTCTCTCTCTCTCTCTCTCTCTCTCTCTCTCTCTCTTCCTTTTTTTTTTTTTGATGAAAAATTCTTTATTGAAATTCATTAATGTCATTACAGATTTAACTTCACACATACAGACAATATATAGATATATATTCTTACATTAGTTTAACTTAGAATGTTAATTTGACCTTCTAATTCCACTTTGATATCAGCTAAGCTAAAATCATATAATGGTACATAAAATAAAATAAAACAACAACAAACTCAAGTAAAATAAATATAGACTTCCCTTCATTTCCCAATATAGCTGCCATTTGTGATTTTGAATGTACTTATAATTATTACCTTACATTCAATATACTTTCTAATACTTTCCTAGCGTACCGATTTTCCTTTATTTCTTGATATTTTATGTACACAAGGGTCATTCAAACTCTACCATAGATGATATGTCGCTGTTATTTTTTTTGCAAGTATCTGTTTTATCTCTCTCTTTGCAGTATGACCAACCATGGGGACCCAATTCTGGGACAACAAGAGAGAGGGAGAATGAGCACATCCATGCTCTGAACCCAATTTTGTCCTCTGGGGAGTCCTTCAGCTTGGCTGGAACCAAGATATACTTTGGATCTTTGTCTTTCACTCTTTTTTAATGTCACAGGCCTTGGCTTGAGATAGCTTGAAGTGCTTCCAGATAGCCCTGAGACATACACCTGGAGGAAAATTCTAAGACTCACACCAGGGGGGGAAACTCTTAGTCGATGTGGGGTTGTTGTTTTTTGGTATTAACAGTGTAATCAGAAGAATGTTAGAAGCGGCTGCGGGATCAGGCCAAACTAGAAGCCGACAGGCCAAACTAGAAGCACAACAGCAGTCTCCCCTTCTCTGATGCCCAGTAGCTGGTCTTCAGAGGAAGATGTTTTCGATAATGGAGTGATGACATAGACATTATGGCTAGTGGCTACTGATAGCCTTATCAGTAGGGAAATTTTCTGAACTCCTTTTAAAGTTATTCTTCATCTCTTTACCTTGGCCTCTAACAGTTAAGCTGTTCTGTTTTCTGAGACCCGCCACTTTTGCTTGTTTTGTGCTGTTCTGTTTCATTTGGAATAGTTTGGCCTGTTTAATAATTGTAATAGAGTCACCTGTTTTTATAATGGTATATTGCATTGTGGTTTATTAACAAAGAATATTTATAATTTTCAGATTTATACATTTTTTTAATTTTACAATCATTTTAACATTTTAAGACTTGACTTCCTTCTCCCTTAAATTTATTTTTTAATATCTTCTGCATCTCCAAATTCATTTAATTTGCTCATTTATTTATCTACTTTAAATATATACTCGTATGAAACTGCAGGTTATTACAATAATCCTCCCAATGTTTTGATCTGCTTGCAATTTATCTGTAAATATTCAATAAACCATTTCCATTTTTAAAAAATAAAAAGCTTGTTCTCTTGATTTCTTATTCTTCCAGCAAGTTTTGCCATTTCTGCATATTCCATAAGTTTTTGTATCCATTCTTCCTTTGCTAGGACTTCTGCTTCTTTCCATTTTGGGGCAAGTAGCATTCTTGCTGCTGTAGCAGCATACATGAATAAATTTCTCTACAATTTAGGTAGTTCTGTCCCTATAAATCTCAAAAGAAAAGCTTCTGGTGTTTGTTTTTTTACAAATTGTTATGTACTGAAGTTCTCACCCTGGGGCAGCAGGGGAATACTGTAGATAGTTATGAAAATGAAGGATCGAAAGTGACATTCAGTGATTGGATAGTTTGTATGCAAATGAAGGATCGAAAGTGACGTTCAGTGCTTGGATAGTTTTAGAAAGTTGCTACAGTTACGTTGTTCTGGAGCTCTATATAAGCAGGCTGACTGAACCCTTCAGTTCAGTTCTGTTCTGGCCTCTGAATAAACAAGAGCTGTTTGAAGAATCGCTGTGTTGTCTGATATGTTCGCCCACAACTTAACACAAATGTTATTTTAAACATCCTTTTCAATTCATTATATATCATTTCCTGGTATATTGCAGTGTTGTTAGCTGCCAGAAAGCTGGATAGTAAGCAAACAAACACGGGAAGCCCACAAGCGGGAACTTAATCTGGTCGTGTTCTTTCCCCACTTCAGATTGCCAGCAACTGGCAGTGCCTTAGCACTTAACACTCAGATCATAAAGTTATTGTAATGGAATGGAAGAGTAAAGACCCAACAGCACGGAAGTGGAGAATAAATGACAGTTAGATAATACAGAAATATTAGAAAGAACTAAAAAATATCTAAATACATACTTTGAATTAAATCTAAATAAAGGTACAGATATTAATGTAGTCTGGGATGCAAGTAAAATAGCCAAACTAACAACGAAAATTCGACATCAGGGAGATGAAACATATCAAAAAGAATGGGGGAAATTTATGTTTTATATATAGAGAAGATGATGTGAAATAGGGAAAGCAGTAGAACTGAAATAAACCTCATAACGGGAATACACAAAGAAATGTATTGGACAATAATATCAAAATGAATTAAAAATGTATATTATGACCAAAGTTGAACAGCATTTGTAAATGAATATAGACAGACAACAAGAATTGTATATATAGAAAGATTTGTTTGTTTACGGACATTTCATGGACAAAAATTGAACAACTATATACAAAATGGATAAAGACAATGCAAAAAGTTAAAGACGACACAAAAAAAAGCCAGAAGGAGGAAGGAGGAAAGTCAGCTCTTGAGAGCAAGAGTAAATGTAAAATGTAATATAATATGTGTATGTATAGTATGTAATTATAAAAAACCAATATCATCTTTTTTAAAAAAAACTAGCATGGGGGGGTGGGGGTCACAGGGGTGGCTGCCCCAGAAACACAATTGCTAGGGGTGCAAAATGTCAGCACCTGGTTCTGCCTCAATACAGATGGTGCTTCCATCACTGGGCTCTGTTTAAAATGGCTTCTCCATGCGAACCAGGAAGTGACCTCTTCAGATAATGGAACGACTCTTCTTTTCTTATCTCTGCAGCCGTGATCTCCTGGATGCTGCGGTTGCTGTTAGGCAGTAAATGTGCATGCGCACTCAGCCAGATTCCCTCCCTCCCCCACCCCAGGCCCTTCATGTGGCTCCAGGTACGGGCAACTCATGCTACGCCACTGGTATATATAAATACTTGTGTGTGGTCAACACTTTCTGGAGCACTTTCTGGAAGGGAGGGAGAATTGCTTAGTAGGTGGAATGTTGAGGTAAAAGGGGAGGAGTCTGCTGGAGGAAGGAACATTGGAAATGAAGAGTCAGGATTGGTCAGTTAAAGCAGTTAGTGCAGCCTTGTATTTAAGCACTCACCTGTTGCCATAGGTGACCAGGAATTCCATGCAGGTTGGTAACAGAAGGGAAGGCTCTCTCCTCGTTAAGCAAAACCTATTGAATTCATGCTTTTGCCATCTTTGGGCAGATGCCATAGGAGGGGATGCTCAGCAGGGCCCTCTTATCCAGTGGCGTCGTAACGGGGGGCGGGGGCACCCCGGGTGCCATGTCTTGGGGGGTAACAAGAAGGCACCCCATGGGGGCTCACGGCGGCGTGAGCAGCCATCACACTGCCATAGCCACATGTGGAGGATCTGTAGCCACGAGCAGAGGATCCCAGCACCGGCGGCAAACCACCATGTACAGCGCATGTGTGGCGTCGCACACATGCACTGTACATAATGACGCTGCACATGCGCTGTACATAGCGGTTTGCCACCGGCACTGCTCAAGCACCATGTGGATGGCGGTGGGTGGGATCCCTCCGTCGCTGCTACAGCCACGAACGGAGGCTCCTCCATGGCTGCAGCCACGAGCAGAGGATCCCGGAGCCATCCGTACGGCGCTGGAGCGCAAAACACTATGTACAGCACATGTGTGGCCAGTGTGGTGTAGTGGTTAAGAGCAGTAGTCTCGTAATCTAGGGAACTGGGTTAGCGTCTCTGCTCCTCCACATGCAGCTGCTGGGTGACCTTGGGCCAGTCACACTTCTCTGAAGTCTCTCAGCCCCACTCACCTCACAGAGTGTTTGTTGTGGGGGAGGAAGGGAAAGGAGAATGTTAGCCGCTTTGAGACTCCTTCGGGTAGTGATAAAGCGGGATATCAAATCGAAACTCTTCTTCTTCTCTTATCAAATGCTTGCCGTCAGCAGGAGACAGAATGCAAGGAAAGGTTCTTGTGAGCAAAGTCAAACATTCTTCCTCAGACAGTTTAGAGCAATTTGAACCAAGAGTTGCAGTTGATGCTGCAAATAAAAGGGATTTTTCAGGGTTTGATATTGTTCTGAAACAGGGATGGGGTTTACAGCCCAAGTGTAGGGGTAGACCCTGCAGTCTCAATTTCCAGATGCACCCTGTGTGATGTCAGATTTTGGTGTCCTCCCTCGCCTCTCACTTTCCATTCTATGTCATAGACAGTGACGTAGCGTGGGGGTGCAGGGGGGGCTGGCCGCACCGGGCGCAACATATGGGGGGGCGCACTCACACTCACAGCTCTCTGCCCCTACTAAAATCCACGGGTTAGGGGGCGCAAATTACTTGCCTTGCCCCGGGTGCTGACAACCCACGCTACACCACTGGTCATAGATGCTCTATGTCATAGAGCTCCCCCAAGACTCCACACCCAGTGTGGCCAAACAGGTCGCCATTCCCTAAATCCGCCTCTGCCAGGGGCCTCATTCCTTTTCTAAGCAACTTTCTTGGGTTCACGTGGCAGTGGTGAGCAAGGAAGGGGCTGTAGCTGTGTGTGGAATTTGCAAGAGACAGTTCTGAAAAGGGAGAAAACCTTTTGAGCAAGACATGAAGCAAAATGCTGCATCTTTTATAATTCACCGTTCTCTGATTTTGCAACACAGTTCTCTAGCCAAGTAAGGCATTGTATTAGAGGAAATCTGCAAAAAAAAAAAAAGGAAATGTTTCTTATTGAAATGTACATTATAAGCATAATAAGTCACACAAGAATGCTGACAAATGGAACATTCTGTGCTGTTGTTGTTTAGTTGTTTAGTCGTGTCTGACTCTTCGTGACCCCATGGACCAGAGCACGCCAGGCACTCCTGTCGCAGTCTGGTCAGACTCATGTTTGTAACTTCAAGAACACTGTCCAACCATCTCGTCCTCTGCCGTCCCCTTCTCCTTGTGCCCTCCATCTTTCCCAACATCAGGGTCTTTTTCAGGGAGTCTTCTCTTCTCATGAGGTGGCCAAAGTACTGGAGCCTCAGCTTCAGGATCTGTCCTTCCAGTGAGCACTCAGGGCTGATTTCCTTAAGAATGGATAGGTTTGACCTTCTTGCAGTCCATGGGACTCTCAAGAGTCTCCCCCAGCACCATAAATTCTGTGCTAGAAATGAATAAATCACAAATTAGGAGAACCAGATTTAAGATTGGGGAAATGAGAAACCGACATTGGCAGATTCACCCATCCCTACACCCCAGTTTGAGGAAGGGGCCAAAATACATTAAAAGGCTCAGAACACTGTGGGCTGGAAGGGTGTCAGCAAAATCAGCACTCCATAAGATCCTCCTTCCAAGAAAGGAAGCAGTGGGTGTCAGAAGTATCACAACCTCCGCCCACCTCAGGGAAGGGGCATCTGCAGCAAAAGCAGGAAGCTGTGGTGACACACTGAGCTGGTCAGGCAGTGCTGCCATGCTACACCCGACAAACAGAAGCAATAACCTCCTCACACTGCTAGGGACTAGCAGTAGCTCCAAGTGTCCAAAACTGAACGATGCTGCCTTTGCTTCTCCTTCTGCCTCTAAACTTTGGTCAAAGAAGGTTCTGAAAGCTCAGTGAGTGCTTAGTATCAGTTACAGATAGGTAGCTGTGTTGGTCTGCCATAGTCAAAACAAAATAAAAAATTCCTTCCAGTAGCACCTTAGAGACCAACTAAGTTAGTTCTTGGTATGAGCTTTCGTGTGCATGCACACTTCTTCAGATACACTGAAACAGAAGTTACCAGACCCTTCTATATAGTGAGAAGGTGGGGAGGGGTATTACTCAGAACGGTGGTGGGAATGGGTGATTGGCAGATAGCTGTGATGAGCCTGTTGACGACTCTTAAGGACTGCAATAGGTCTTACAGGAAAAAGCAAGGGGTGAGAAGGTGAAAAATGGCTTTGTCATGTATAATGAGATAAGAATCCAATGTCTTTGTTCAGACCAGGTCTCTCCATGGTTTTAAGTTTGGTAATAAGTTGCAATTCAGCAGCTTCTCTTTCCAGTCTATTTCTGAAATTCCTTTGTAGTAGAACAGCTACTTTGAGATCTTGTATAGAATGTCCTGGGAGATTGAAGTGTTCTCCTACTGGTTTCTCTGTCTTATGATTCCTGATGTCAGATTTATGTCCGTTTGCTTAGTATCAGTTATCACAACCCCTCAACCCCAAACATACCCTTATTGTGTGAAGTCAGATGGTCTAGGCACGTGAGAGGGAAATATCTGCTTATGCCTGTTGAAAACACATGAACGAAACTTGAGGAGACCCACTTGAGGGAGCCAGTGTGGTGTAGTGGTTAAGAGCAGTAGACTCGTAATCTGGTGAACCGGGTTCGCGTCTCCGCTCCTCCACATGCAGCTGCTGGGTGACCTTGGGCCAGTCACACTACTCTGAAGTCCCTCAGTCTCACTCACCTTAGAGTGTTTGTTGTGGGGGAGGAAGGGAAAGGAGAACGTTAGCTGCTTTGAGACCCCTTCGGGTAGTGATAAAGTGGGATATCAAATCCAAAGTCGTCGTCTTCTTCTTCTTCTTCTTCTTCTTCTTCTTCTTCTTCTTCTTCTTCTTCTTCACTGGATCAGATCAAAGGCCCATTCAGTTCAGCTTCCTGCTGTCACAGTGGCCAATCTGATGCCTGTGGGAAGGCCGCAAGCAGGACCTGGGTGCAAGAGCAGGTGTTCAGAGTTGGGGTTCCCACAAACTGGTATTGAGAGAGCTACTGCTTCTGGTAGTGGAGATTCGAAATACTTAGTCGCCATTGATAGCCTTGTGCTCCGTGAATTTGTGCAATCCTTTTTTTTTTTTAGAAAAGCTTTCCAAGTTGGTGGCCACCCCTGCCTCATGTGGGAGCAAATCCCATAGTCTGACTAATTTCATCAGAGAAATGTTAGAGGGTATGGAGTTATGTGACCCTTGAGCCAAGTGGATACAACCTTTAGAAGACACTTGAAGACAGCCCTGTATAGGGAAGTTTTTTAAAATGTTTCATGTTTTATTATGGTTTTATATATGCTGGAAGCCACCCAGAATGGCTGAGGCAACCCAGTCAGATGGGTGTGGGGAGGTTATATAAATAATAAAATTATGATGAAATAGAGTGTCCCTATTTTCACAAGAGAAATCTTGGAAGGTATGGTACTGTCCTAAATTATGCAACATCCAGCTTCATTTTATGCCTTGTACCTGGGAGACCAAGGTTCAAATCCCTGCTCACTTATTAGGCTCATTGAGTGACCTTGGGCAACTCTCTTGGCCTAACCTACCTCAGAGGTTTGTTGTAAGGATAATATAATTCTGTTTCTAAAACACTATCATCTCCTGCCTTAGCCATCATGGCTTCTTTACTGATGGTTGAACTTCGCTGGTTTCATCAGACCTAGCAGGACCCAGATTGGCAGCCCCATCTGTGAGTTCTCTCAAAGCTGTTTTTCTCTAGCTACAACTCTGCCTCTGCCCCTTGAGGAGGTTGCAGAGGAGGTGGACCTTCTCAACCTTCTCATTATCAAAATCTCTAGTCCAGGGATTTCCCCAAAGGTGGCCTTTGAGTCATAGACATCAGACTCAAAGACAGGATGAGTTAAAAGTCTTGTAATAAGGCTGAAAGAAGAACTGGGACATAAATATCTCCTGTACTACTGAGAACCTGGTCTCAGACAACTGGGGGCAGAGGAATAATTTTTGTAGGAGTCTTCATTTAGTTACTTTTTTCTGAAGTTACTGTAGGAATCCAGCTGTGCTACTAATGTCACTGCTATCACAATACAGTAAGACTCTGGCAGGCGTAGCCAGGGTGATATTGCTGCTACTACGTCTGCTGCTAAGGTTCCATTGGACTAGTGGGATGCTGAAAGCAAAATGCCCCTTGAATCTGAAAAAGGGAAATGATCCACTAAATTATTACCGACCAGGAGACCACCTCATTAGTGGGGTCATCAGTCCGCAAGCTGCAGTGGATGTTCCATACGACTTTTCCCAACCCCCCAGAAACAAGGTGGTGTAGGGATCAGGGTCTTGGATGAGGGCCTAGGACACAACGATTTAAGTTCTCCATCAGAACTTCTAGTATTGTTGTTGGGTGGGAGAAAAACTTGTTGCTATCTATACAATCCACACCATACTGGAGTATATAAACTTTCATCATGTCCTGCCTTACTAGACTTTAACAATCATAGCTGTTTCATAAGGTTTCTGGGATTTTACTAAAGTTCATGACCCCTCTAATTAACCATGGCCCAGACTGATAGCCCCATCTGTGAGTTCTCACAAACATGCTTTGCCCACATTCTTCCCGTGCCCATTGAGTCACACACAGATGCCAGGGAGATGGACCTTCTGAACCTTATAATTATCTAGTCCAGGGATTTCCTCAATAATGGCCTTTGAGTCCAAAAATAAAATAAACACCATAATCACAGGCAGGATGAGGTAACTTATTGTCACAAGCCTGCAAGAACAACTGGGTCATAAATATCTGAAGCTTGGCCTGAGAGATTTGGGGCAGGCAGGAGTCCTTTCTGTGGCAGGTTTCCTTTTTTGTACCTTTGCTTAAAGCTACTGTACGAGTCCGGCTGCACTCCTAATGTCACTGCTATCACAAGAGTTTATGACTCTTGCAGGCATGTTCAGAATGATATTACTGCTCCTGCTATTTCTGCTGCTAATGCCCCATGGAGTCAGTGGGATACTGAAAGCAAAATGTCCATTAAATATGAAAAAGGAACATGATCCACTGAATTATTACAGGCCAGGAGACCACCTCATTAGTGGGGTCATATATCAAGGTGGAGTTGTAATTTACAAACCAGACTTTTCCCAGCGCCCCGTAAACCATGTTATGAGGTAAGTGACTGTATGTTACCCACCCTACATTCACAAACGCTGCTATTAGCACTTAATTTCTGGCCATCCCTAATAAACCCTTCTCCCTCCTTTGCCCATCTCTTGATTTTGAAAGAATCTCAGTGCCCACTGGCCTCTTGGTATCTGCAAACAGGAAGGTTAATTCTGAACCCTTTTGGGGCTTCAGTTTAATTTACAAAGGAAGCATCTAGAAAACAGCTGATCATCTCTTCGCCTGCTTCTGTTGGCAAACTTCTGCAGTTTGTTCAGGTCCTGTTGAATCAAATTGTTGGCTTGGGTTTGGAATGAATCAGGCAACGTTGGGTTTTTGGGTGACCCTGTGACCCCCATATTAAGTGACATTTGCTCGCTTTGTGGGGTGCTGCAAAATGCTGTGTTTTCTCTGCAAAACATTTGGCAAACTTTAGTGCAGGTTGGAGTGAATCAGACTAAATTTGATTTTAGGGTGTTAACTACAAACCTCAGCTCCAGACTCGCAAGGAACTAAGCTTTCTCTGCGTCTCTCTAATAGCTAGGTAAGTGGGCAGGGGAAATTGTTGAAACAGATGCTTTTCACCAAGAACTCCTGAATCTTCACCTTATTCTCAGCTGTGATTTAATGTTGCTACTGGTGGAAAAGAGCAAACACATTTCCTTCTTCTGAGCTTCTAGTTCATGCATTGGATACGTGAAACCACACAAGGGCACTGCTTATCTATCAACCTAGCCAGCACTTGTTTAAAGCCACTATGTCAGTGATAACTCTGCCTATCAAACCTGAGAGATTTTGTTTTATGTCCTCTCTAGACAATATGTCTGCTCTTTCTCTCTTTTGTTCCTTCTCATCCTGTACATAGTTCCTGTCAAGTCTCTGAGCTCCAGAAACTGTAAGTTATCATTCCAATCAAATTCATCCAAGCTACAAGCTCTATTTATTTCCTTGTTGGAGCGCATGCACAAGATTGTACTCCTTCAAAGCTTGGCCCATTAGATATAAGACTAATAGATTCTTCTTAGGTTCTTATAAAACAAAGCGTATGACATGTTGTCTTCATTAAATGGAAAGTGGACCCCTCTGAAACAATTGTTTGTTTATTCATTTATTTGCAGTTCAACATCAACGAACCCCTCTCCCACTCTGTCCCCCTTATTTGCCATTCAGGAGATCAACCAGAATCCTAAGCTTTTACCCAATGTCACCCTGGGCTACAGCATCTATGAGGCCGCTTTTGATGTCACAACAGCGGCTGGTGCCATGCTAGACAGCATTCCAAGCTACAGCTGTGGAGGACAAAATAATGTGTTAGCTGTTTTTGAAGAAACAGCTACTGAAATCTCCCGCCATATTTCAAGAATGTTGAGCATCTACAAAATGCCTCAGGTAGGACTTTGTTTCCTTCCTCATTTCTATATCTCCACCAGTGTTGAGAAACCCCTTCACCCCTCCAGAGGTTTCTGAACTACCAAGCCATCCATTGCTGGCCATGGGAGTTGTAGTTCAACAACAACCTAAGGGCCAAATTTTCCACATCCCTACTCTCCGGGGAACATAAAACAGAAGTACCCAAAAAGAGAGACCATAGAAAGAATACCACATTTTAAGAAAGTGGGAACTGATTTGGAAAGCCCTGGGTCTCTTTCTCTCACCCTCACCAGACTGGCGTAGGAAGAATTAGTATCATATTTCAACATAGTCCCTCGCTCCCCAGGAGTTCTTCTTTCTCAGGAAGACCTGTGGTTGTCTAGAAGCTAATTTAAGGTTAAGGAGCCTGCACTGTGTCACTACCTAGCTTCTACTTCTGCCTCTCATTCTTTGAAGTGGCCCATAGTGATTCTAAGAAGAGGTTGGAATGCCATGACCCCTGCATGCCCCAGATGCCCTATTCTGCCTCAATATTCATTGGAGCCACTTCCTTCTCTGTGAGCTCCAAGTCTTCTTCTGAACAGGATTCCTCCATCAAAGGCATTGCATACATCCAGAAGCATCTGGTTAGCTACTGTGAGAAGATGGGCCTTTGGCCTGATCATGCGGTGGGGCCCTGCTTGTGTATTCCTGAAAACTTGACACCAATCCTTTTCTTACTAGATCAGTTTTGGCTCGGCTGCTCATGATCTGAATGAGAAAAGCCATTTCCCTTTTGTCTACCGGATAGTCCCCAAAGAAGAAACCCAGTACATGGGGATTGTCAAGTTGCTGCTCCACTTTGGGTGGACATGGGTTGGTCTCTTTGTTCCAGACAATGACAATGGAGAAAGGTTCCTGAGTGCTTTCACACCTCTGATGATCCGTAGTGGGATCTGTGTTGCTTTCTTGGAAAAAATGCCTTTTTTCATCATGGAGATGTCATCCTTACATTGTAGACCATCTGTCCTGAGGCAAGTCAAGGTGTTCATTTACTATGGAGACTCTGAAAATGGGATTTATACAATCACATTGATACAACGCATTCATGAAGTGAGGATATCTCAGGGGTTAGTTTGGATCACAACAGATGTTATTGACGTTGATGTGATGTTGTTTGGTGATGTGGCTCTCTTCCAGCCTGCCCAAGGTTCTTTGTCCTTGGTAATGAATACCAAAAAAAGGACAGAACATGGCTACTATCCTCACCTTTCATCTGAAGCTGCAACTGCAGCTGCACAGTTTTGGTCAAGAGCATTCAATTGTTCATGTTCAAACAAAGTGCAGTCCGTGGAAGGCTGGACAAGGTGCACAGAAAAGGAACAACTGGAAACTTTTTCCCAGGAAGAGATTGAGGGAATCTGGTCTCAAGATCGCTACAACATTTACTATGGTATCCAACTTGTGGCTCAGGCTTTAAATGTTGCATATTCATCCAGATCCAAATGGAGGTTAATGGCGGGTGGAGGAGACAGATTGGAACTTCAAAGGCTGAAGCCATGGCAGGTCTGTCCTCACCGCTTTTTGCCATCTGTTTTCCATCATTGGAATCCATTACGGAGTCTATACCTTTTGTAGTTTATCACATTGTGATTGTATGCCCTGTCTTTAATTGGACATCCTGAGAATTATTTTTTTTTTAAGAATATTTATTGAAGTTTTCAAAAAATTATATAACATAAAAACAACAAAAAAGAGAAAAAAAGAAAACATAGATGACAATAAGATAAACATACATACAAAACAAACAGGTATAATTTCAATCCCTTATAGTCGTATAACTGTGAAATGTTATTGACTTTCGCGTGACACTCTAATTCCTTTACGATCGCCAATTAGAGATTTACAACGGGTCCGGTACGCTTCCTCAGCAACTCTGCTTCACTCAGCTTGGCTCAGCTTCCAGCTCGCTTTCTTGCTTCCTTGCCTCTCAGACGCAGGCAAACAACACTGAACGCAGCTTCCAGCCTCCGGCAAGCTCCCGTTTCACAGAACGCCAACTTCAAAGCAGTCTCGGAGCTCCAGGACAGTACTTTCCCGACCTCCTCATACCTCCCCTCTCTGTATTCCAATCTCTAATCAAGCCAATTCAGCAAATCCTTCCCCTAATTTCTGATTTAATTTTTAATCTTTCTTTTCTTAATTACATAATCATTACAGCTAGAAACCCCTTAATTTCTAAGTCAACATCGTTCTAACATTCAATAATCTTGCAATGTTTCTTAAGATAGTCCTTAAATTTCTTCCAATCTTCTTCCGCCGTCTCTTTTCCCTGGTCACGGATTCTGCCGATCATTTCTGCCAGTCCCATATAGTCTATAACCTTCATCTGCCATTCGAGAATTTTTTGTTTTTGTTCATCTTTTTTGTGGCTCTACAATAGTTTGAAACTAATTAATAAACAAAAGCACTGGGAAATATTCATTCACAAAATAGGGCACGATAAATTGCTAAGGAGTGTCACATTGATTATTTAATATATTTATTTCATAATATATATATATATTGCTTGACTGCTCAAAAAACCTCAAAACAGTTTACAAAAATGTTAAACAATAAAATTCTAATAAATAAATTTAAAACCCTAATTTGAACCCTATTTCTGAAACACAAAGTTGAAATCACAATAGAATCACAATAGAATAGATTATAGCAAATTAAAAAGCATGTAACCTTTCTAGAGTTCCAAAGTGCTTTCCTGGCCATGTCCTTAATATATGTTTATTTGACTCTTATCCCAAGAGGATTTAAAACCTGATAAAGGACCTGTTATAATGACCCAAAAGTCACCAAATAAAGCAGATACAAGGTCTCTGCCTCTATCTCCCCGATTTAGGATCGATCGCTCAAAAGTGGTAAGCGGTCTGGAACCTTTCTCAATTATCAATGGAAAACAAGATTACATCCCACAAAATATCCAACTTCATGAATGGATTTGATAAATCAAATGCCCAGGAAACATCTTGCAATTGTTATGCAATTATATAGTGTGCTGTCATCTGCAATGGAGTTTGCACCCAAGCCTGTAGTTCCCACACGCAACTCTCATATGATGTTTTCTAAATGCTGGTGTTTCTCTACCATTCTAGCTTCACGCTTTCTTAAAAGAAATACAGCTTTCTAATTCATCCATAGGAGGGATGTATTTTGATAAGGATGGGAAGCTGACTGCCAACTTTGATATCATGAACTGGGTCGTGTTTCACAATAGATCTCACAGCAGAATGAAAGTTGGGAGCATCGAGGGACAGACCTCCTTCGATGTAAAGTTCACCATTAATTCAGAAGCCATTGTGTGGCCTGGGAACTTCAGCAAGGTCATTGCATTGATTGATTGATTGATTGATTGATTGATTGATTGCATTAATAGTGTGTCAGGACTCTGGGGGAATACAAACAAGATGAATTTTAACAGGGAGAAATGTAAAGTATTGCACTTGGGCAAAAAAAAATGAGAGGCACAAATACAAGATGGGTGACACCTGGCTTGAGAGCAGTACATGTGAAAAGGATCTAGGAGTCTTGGTTGACCACAAACTTGACATGAACCAACAGTGTGACGCGGCAGCTAAAAAAGCCAATGCAATTCTGGGCTGCATCAATAGGAGTATAGCATCTAGATCAAGGGAAGTAATAGTGCCACTGTATTCTGCTCTGGTCAGACCTCACCTGGAGTACTGTGTCCAGTTCTGGGCACCACAGTTCAAGAAGGACACTGACAAACTGGAACGTGTCCAGAGGAGGGCAACCAAAATGGTCAAAGGCCTGGAAACGATGCCTTATGAGGAACGGCTAAGGGAGCTGGGCATGTTTAGCCTGGAGAAGAGGAGGTTAAGGGGTGATATGATAGCCATGTTCAAATATATAAAAGGATGTCACATAGAGGAGGGAGAAAGGTTGTTTTCTGCTGCTCCAGAGAAGCGGACACGGAGCAATGGTTGCAAACTACAAGAAAGAAGATTCCACCTAAACATTAGGAAGAACTTCCTGACAGTAAGAGCTGTTTGACAGTGGAATTTGCTGCCAAGGAGTGTGGTGGAGTCTCCTTCTTTGGAGGTCTTTAAGCAGAGGCTTGACAACCATATGTCAGGAGTGCTCCGATGGTGTTTCCTGCTTGGCAGGGGGTTGGACTCGATGGCCCTTGTGGTCTCTTCCAACTCTATGATTCTATGATTCTATGACTTCACAGTTGTAAGTGAGTAGCAGCTTCAAGAAGACACAAGGAGGACTCAGGCGCAGTGGATTAATTAGTAAAAGTTTACTGAGGCAGAAATAAGCTTGACAGTTCAGTATCAGATCCCTGGAAGGGCACTCTCTTAATAATCCAGTTGCAGTAAAATACAACAGTAAAAAACTTAAAATGAACAACATACTCTGAGAAAATTCAGAATGAGAGAGTGAAGGAACATCAGAGAGAGGGAAAGTAAGAATAACATTCGACCCCATCTCATTTATAGGCAGGCTGGGGGGAGTTTGACCTGGAAACACAACGAGCTCATTCCAGCTGCATGTCTGTTTCCATGGAAACCTTGGGAAATTCCTGATACACTAGAAGATTCTGGAAGAATTCTGTTAGATTATATAAGCTTCTATGGCTTCTGTACTTCAGAAATGCCATTATACCTGACATGTCCCACCTTTATGGAGCTCAAAACGCTGTGTATGGTTTGCTGCCTCTTATTTTTATCCCCACAACAACCCTGTGAACGTCCAAGGTCACTCAGGAAGCTTCATGGCTGGGTGGGAAATTGAACCTTGGTCTCCCGGGTAACCATTGCACCACACTGGCTGCAGTTCCCTTGTGGTGACATCTGCTAAATTCGGATAATATGCCAGTAGCTGCCCATTTCAGATTAACCCTAAGATGGCCCTTCCCAGGGTGACAGCCACTTCTCAGATGTCTGGGTCACTGCTGTTTTCCTTGCCCTCTCTGTTTTGCATAGCCATTCAGTTGGAGAGGGGCAAAGAGAGGAGAGGCTGTCTTTACACTTTTCCTTGTTCATCCACTCAGAGGAGGAGATGAAAATGCATCAATGGGCCCAAAGTTGACAGGGGGGCCATAGATGGACTACATGGAACTGGCGGAAATGACTGGCAGAATCCGAGACCAGGGAGAAGAGTCGGTGGAAGAAGACTGGAAGAAATTTAAAGATTATTTACAGAAACATTGTAAAATTAATGAATGTTAGAAGGATGTTGGAATGAAGTTATGTGGCTTTAGCAGAAATGTTATAAAGGATTAAGTAAAAATAGATTGTTAATCGGCTAAAGGAGGAAAAGTAAAGTTAGATTATGTCAAGACAAATTATAGGACAAAAACTGAGAAAGCTGAAATAGCTAACTGAACTAGAATACAAAAAAGGGAGGTGTGAGGAGGTCAATGAAACAAGCAAATGAAAGATAAGTTATGGGAATATTCGTTGTGTTTTTAATTGTTTCTGTTTTTGTTTTTGTTTTGTTAAGATAAGTAGTGTTTTCTGTTTTGTTTTTTCTTTATTGTGATGTGCTGTTTTGTTTTGTTTTGTTTTGTTTAATTTTGTGTTTTCCTTTTTTTCTTTCTGTAACCCTTAAACCTTTAATAAATAGTACTTTTTTAAAAAAAAAAAAGATGGGGGGCCGTAGCTGCCATGTGGGCTTTAACAGCTGCCCAATAATGCCAACTACTTATAGAAAAACAAAAATACATATAATAGTAACAATATAATAGTAACAAACAAGAGCAATAAACCCCAAACAAATTTTAAAAAGCAATAGAGAGTTAAATTAGTTAACCTTTTACCTTAAACAATGTACAGTGGTACCTCGGGTTAAGTACCCATTTCGTTCCGGAGGTCCGTTCTTAACCTGAAACTGTTCTTAACCTGAAGCACCACTTTAGCTAATGGGTGGTTCTTAACCTGAAGCAAAATTCTTAACCTGAAGCACTATTTCTGGGTTAGCGGAGTGTGTAACCTGAAGCGTATGTAACCTGAAGCATATGTAACCCGAGGTACCACTGTATAATAAATCCCATTGTGCTTTTTAAATATGAAACTTTACATCAAAAACAAAATCATGTCTCCACAGTCCAAACCAAATTTGGAAGGGTCTCATTCCCATTTTAAGCTTCCTCAAATCTCATATGCAGTTAGAAAGGCCATAGTTTGTTGAATCCTTTCTGTTTAACAATATTTGTATTCGGCAATTACAAATGAAACTTTCTGTCAGAAAGAAGAGGCATTTTCCACAGTTCTACAAAATTTGGGAGGGTCTGGTTCCCATTTTACAGCTTTCTAATCTGGCCTCAGATTTTTATTTGAGCTTTGTTTTTAGTCAGGGCCTTCAGATGATGTCTGTAATTTATGCCGGTCTCCTTTTGGTGCTCTTTTTCCATGTTTTTAGGTTGTGCCTCATTCAAGATGCACCGAAATCTGTCGCCCTGGATACGCCAGAGTTGCTAAAGAAGGGGAGCCCATTTGCTGCTATGACTGTGCTCCTTGTGCGGAAGGGACCATCTCCGTTCAGGAAGGTGGGTGACTCTAGAGGAAAGGGAGAGACTTGCTTAATCAGGCCAAAGGCCCATCTAGTCTAACACCCTTTCACAATGTTGAACCAGATGCCTATGAAAAGTCCACGAGCACAATAGCCATCAGTCCTTAGCACAATAGCCATCAGTGGAATGGGACAAACATTTAAGCCTACAGAAGTTGGGCACCACCCCACTCTCTGCCAAGTGGTAGCAAGATTCTAGGGGGTTCCGGGGCTCACCCAGGGTTTGTGCTCCTTTTGGGAAATGAATACTCAGGGGAGAGTGTCATAGCTTTTCGAAATATGATTTATTCACATAGTTACACCTTCAGTCTGCATGGAGGAAGTCCAGATCTTAGCACATGTTCAAGAGGGACTTGTTTCCCATAGCAGTGCAGCACTTGAGCGCAAGAAATCTCTCCCAACCCTTCTTCAGCCAGTCTAGCCAAAATGGGTCCCTTCTTCGTCTCTGCCTTATTCTTCCCAGCACACCTTGGTAAAGACTCACTTTTCCTGACACCTCAAATGCACACCACATCACCATGGCAACCTCTGCCTTCCCAGGCCCAAGAATTCGTCGCAGATGGGCCTTCAACAGCTTTTATCATGTTAGTACCTCTATCCCAGATAAGGTCCTGGCTTGGAAGGAAGCTTAGGCTGTATTTTTCCACTGGCTTACATACTTCAGTACTCTAAATAATCAAAATCCTATCATTTATTGATCTCCTATTATTGTTTCCCAATGTATTAGAAAACAGACAGTTATGGATGTAAGAATTTTGTTAGTGATACTGAAGTCCTTCTTCTTCTCTTCAGATGCAAAGCATTGCACCAAATGTCCAGAAGAACAGCATGCAAATCAAGCAAGAGACAAATGTGTCCCCAAGATTATAACATTTCTCACTTATGAAGAACCCCTGGGAATCCTCCTGGAGTCCTTTGCTCTCTTCTTGTGCTTAACCGCTGGTGTCGTGCTAGGAATCTTCATTAAATACATGGAAACTCCCATAGTCAAAGCTAACAATCGAGACTTATCCTATATCCTCCTCAGCTCCCTCCTGCTTTCCTTTTTGTCCTCCTTCCTGTTCATCGGCCGACCAAGCAAAGTGACCTGCCTTCTCCGACAAACAGCCTTCAGCATCATCTTCTCAGTTGCCGTTTCTTCGGTTTTGGCAAAAACCATCACTGTGGTGCTGGCCTTCTTGGCCACAAAGCCAGGGAACAGGGTGAGGAGATGGCTGGGGAAGAGTCTGGCCAACTCCATTGTCCTTTCCTGTTCCAGTATGCAGGTTGTCATCTGCACCATCTGGCTAGGAATCTTTCCACCATTCCCAGACTCCGACATGCAGTCCCAAGCTAGAAAGATCATCCTTCTATGCAATGAAGGATCTGTTGCCATGTTCTACACTGTCCTTGGCTACATGGGCTTCCTGGCTGCCATCTGCTTAACGGTGGCTTTCCTAGCCAGGAAGCTGCCTGGAGCTTTCAATGAAGCCAAGTTGATCACCTTCAGCATGTTGGTCTTCTGCAGTGTTTGGGTGTCCTTTGTGCCCACCTACCTGAGCACCAAGGGGAAATTCATGGTAGCCGTGCAGGTCTTCTCTATGTTGGCCTCCAGTGCTGGACTTTTGGGCTGCATCTTCCTACCGAAGTGCTACATTATCATACTCAGGCCTGATCTGAACACAAAGGCACATCTAACTACAAAAAGTGAAGGCGGTAGTGTCTGATTCTTAGCTTCTTTGGTGATTCTTAGCTTCACATCATATACCACGTTGTTCAAGTGGAACCGAGTCTGGTGTCAGAATGCTGTTAGCGGCTTTCAGCTGGTTGCCTAGGAAAGTATAAAGGCAATTAAAGGTTTCTTGTAGTCTTGCTCCGGCCCCAAAGACTTCAGGATGATTTGCAGATGTAAGGAATTGAACCCAGGACCTTCAACATGTATATAGTCCATGTTCTGCTGTGTCCCTATATTATTGTTTCATCCCTCTAATTCATTTTTGCTCTCTAGACAACTGTAACCTTTGGTAAAAGATACTATAGCCGCCATGTTTTACCTTTTCATCATCTGCCACGAATACCCACAGCATTAAGCCTGGGTCTGACTGTTAACTGTCTCTCACTTTGGTGGGGTTTGAAGTTCATTCTGTCTGTGACATCATACACTGAGGTCACAATGATACATCTGCATTCATCCGTGGTAACGTCACTGGCCAATAAACTCCAGCAACTAGGTCACCAGCAGCCTGGCTCTCCAGCAATCTTAATGTTTTCTTTCATAGCCATAGCATGAAGAAGAATATGGAGATCATCAGGAGGGTTGGGCGGAGTGTTTACCAGTGTGCGGATGATACACAGCTCTACCTCTCTTTTAAATCGGAACCAGTGAAGGGGGTGAATGTCATGTGTGAGTATCCAGAGATGGTTGGAGAATGGATGGTGGCTAACGGACTGAAGTTGAATCCTGACAAGACAGAGGTACTGTTTTTTGGAGATAGGGGCGGGCATGGGGGACCCCTGGGTCTTGAATGGGGTAACTGTGCCCCTGAAAGACCTGGTGCCCCTGAAGGACCAGGTGCGCAGGTGAGTCATTTTGGACTCACAGGTGTCCATGGAGGCACAGGTTAACTCTGTCTGCCAGCTCCATATGGTATGCCAGCTGCGACCCTACCTGCCCACAAACTGTCTCACCAGAGTGATGCATGCTGTGGTTATCTCCACAAGGTCCATATAACAGTGATTCTAAAGTAACTTCACTGGCTCCCAGTACGTTTCCGAGCACAATTCAAAGTGTTGGTGCTGACCTTTAAAGCCCTAATTAAGATCATCGCACCCAGAAGTCCAGACACGGCTAGTCACCTAAATATGTTTCATTTGGCATTTGAATAATTGGTTCCTTTTAATTGGTGTAATTTGGTTTGTGATAATGTGATTGTCGTTGGATTACAGTGGTACCGCGGATTAAGTACTTAATTCATTCTGGAGGTCTGTTATTTACCTGGAACTGTTCTTAACCTGAAGCACCACTTTAGCTAATGGGGCCTCCTGCTGCTGCCATGCCGCCGGAGCATGATTTCTGTTCTCATCCTGAAGCAATGTTCTTAACCTGAGGTACTGTTTTTGGGTTAGCGGAGTCTGTAACCTGAAGCATGTGTAACCTGAAGCATATGTAACCTGAAGTACCACTGTATTGTAATTAATTAATAAAAAATATTATATACAATTAGCTATGCCTCCCAGAATATACACTTATCTCTCTATCTCTCTCTCTCTCACACACACATACACACACACAGCTATTTATGCTCCTGCATGTATGGAAAAGGACCACTGTCTCCTGTCTGCACTTAGGGGGTGAGAGAATTTATCTCAAGAAGGTCTTTCCCCAGGAGAAATGGGCAATGCAACCTAAAAACACTTAACATGTTAGATACAGTAAGGCAACAGAAAGGTTTTCACAACATTTTTTAAAAAAAAGTTTAAAAGAGAGGTTGATAAATATATATATATATGCATGCTTAATCATTATTGGCATTTTAATTCTGCTACACAAATAAGCTCCCAAGATTGACTCACAAATATCAAGAAGACAGATCCTGCCCTCATGTCACAATTTTCTAAGTCTCTCAGGAGAGCCATGTAGTCTCCTTTACCTCCTTTACCCTGATAAAACAGCTGCTGAATAAGTCCACTTATTAGAAATAACAAGTGCTCATAAACGTAGGTCACACACCAATTCCAGGGATTTGCAGAGCAGGTGGACATTCTTAACTTGATAATTATAAAAACCATGATAATTTACATACTCCAGAGATTTCGCCAGTGGTGGCCTTGGAGTCCACAAATAACATAAACATCAGAATCACAGGCAGAATGATATGCCTTTTTGTCACAAGCCTGAAAGAAGAACTGGGTCATAAATATCAGAAGCCTGGCCTGAGAGATTTGGGGCTGGCAGGGCTTGTTTCTGTGGGAGGTTTCCTTTTTCTACCTCGGCTTCTGAAGCTACTGTAGAAGTCCAGCTGTACTTCTAATGTGACTTCTTTCATAAGAGTGTACGACTCTTGGAGGCATAGCCAGGATGATATTACTGCTGCTGCTATTTGTGCTGCTAATGCCCCATGGAGCCTGTGGGATGTTGAAAGCAAAATGCCCATTGAACCTAAATGGGGAAAGTGATCCGCTGAATTATTTCAGGCCAGGAGACCACCTCATTAGTGGGGTCATATTTCCAAGAGCTTATAGAACTTACCCATTCAAGTTCTCTATCCCTCCCAAAAACACTGTTATGACGTAAGTGGCTTTATGTTACCCAGCCTTCATTCACATTTATGGCTGTTTGTCAGAGACACCATTTAATATCTGGCCATCCCTGATAAAAACCTTCTCTCTCCTTTGCCCCCCTATTGCCTTTGGAAGAAGATTTGGGGATTGAGAGTCAGCAACAAAGTAGCTAGTGACCCCTTGGCATCCTGTTAACAGAGAGGCTAATTCTGAACCGTTTCACTATTTTGGAGTATCATTAATACAAAGGCAGCAGCTAAAGCACAGTTGATCATCTCATGTCTCATTTTGTATTCTTATGCAAAAAGTGTGTTTCTTTCTAGTCAAGTATAAAATGCCTTTGACAGCTTCCCCTATTCCTGTATTCCAAACAGAACCATCTAAATTAAAAGTCCCAGGTGATCTTGGGCATGTTTGGATTACCATCGTATCTTAAGTATTAATTCCACTGTGCAATCTTGCATTTGTGGATCAAAGAAAGTGTAAAAATCAGAATGTAAGGATACCACGTCCTTCCCTTTAAACTCTATGGAACGTTCAAATCAGTATAGGAATCTTACTAGGTAGTTCCACCAGCCTCAGAAGTCAAGGTGGGTAGCCCACGAGAGCGCATTTCTCTCTTTCATATCTTCTCATCCTCTAAATAGATCCTGACAAGTCTCTGCACTTAAGAAACTAAGTGATCATTTCAATCTAATTCACCCCAGATCAAGCTCCCCTAAATGCTACTCCTTTCTTTGTTGGTGGATCTGGGTAAGATCCTGCGCCTTCTAGCTGCAGAGTTTGGCCTGTTAGATATAAAACCAGCAGGCACTTCTTATGTTTTTGTAGAGCAGGGAGTGTTGCAAATTGTTATTATTTAATGGAGAATGGAAGGCGAAAATGATTTTTCGTTTATTCATTTATTTGCAGTTGGTCAGCATGGGACACCACACCAGTCCTCTCCATCTTGTTTGCAACCCAGGAGATCACCCGGCATCTTAAGCATTTAGCCAATGTCACCCTGGGCTATAGCATCTATGAGGCCGCTTTTGATGTCAGGACAACTGCCGATGCCATGCTAGACAGTATTCCAAACTACAGCTGTGGAAGACAGAATAACGTGTTGGCTGTTTTTGAAGCAACTTCTTCTGAAATCCCCAGCCAGATTTCAAGCATGTTGGGCATCTACAAAATGCCGCAGGTAGGAATTGGAAGAGATCAATTGTGTTTAATTCCTCTTTGCTGTCTCTCCAGCAGTGGTGAGGAACCCTTTCATGCCCCCAGAAGTTTCTAAACTACAAAGACAACCATTATTTGTAACCATGTTTGTGCAGACTGATGGGAGATGTGCTTCACCAATATCCTAAGCACCTATTTTTCCAGGGAACACAAAAGAAAAGCACCCAAAAAGAGAAACCAAAGGGGGCGGGGAATCACATTTTAAGCATGTGGAAACCGATTTAGAAAACCCTCCGCCTCTTTCTGTCTCCCTCCCCAGACTGTCATAGGAAGATGTATTAAAAAGTAGCCCCTGGCTGCTAAGGAGTTCTTGTTTCTCAGGCAGACCTGTGGCTATTTGGCAGCTAAATGAACATAGAGGTTTAAGTGCTTGCACTCCTGCAGACTGTGCAGCTGCTTAGCTTCTGCCTCTTATTCTGTGTGGTGGCACATTGTGGCTCTAGAAAGAGCCCTGAAGGCCCCAGATACTCTGTCTCAATGTCCATTGGAGCCACAACTTCTCTGTAAGCTCCAGGTCCTCTTCTGAACAGGATTAATCCATCAGAGGCATGGCAGACATCCTGTAAGCCTCTGGTTAGCATCTGGTTATTTGAGCCTTGGGCCTGATCATGTGATGGGACCCTTCTTGTGTATTTCTGAAAACATGACACCAATCCTATTTTTACTAGATCAGTTTTGGCTCTGCTGCTCAGGATCTGAATGACAAAACCCAGTTCCCTTTTATCTATCGGATAGTCCCCAAAGAAGAAACCCAGCACATGGGGATTGTCAGGTTGTTGTTGCATTTCGGGTGGACATGGATCGGTCTCTTTGTTCCAGACAATGACAATGGAGAAAGGTTCCTGAGTACTTTCACGCCTCTGCTGCTCCACAGTGGGATTTGTGTTGCTTTCTTGGAAAAATTTCAGATTTTGACCCTGCGACAAATGTCATCCTTGCATTGTAAAGCTTCGGACTTGAGAAAAGTCAAGGTGTTTGTTTATTATGGGGACTCTCAACACGGAATTTATCCGATCATGATTTTACAAAGCATTCCTCAAGTAAGGGAATCTCAGGGGATAATCTGGATCACAACAGATCTTATGGACATTGACGATATGTTGTTTCGTAACATGCATTCTTTCCCACCTGCCCAAGGTTCTTTGTCCTTTGTAATGAATACCAAAAAAAGGAGAGAACATGGCTACTATACTCGACTTTCATTTGAAACTAGAGCTGCAGCTGCACAGTTTGGGGAGAAAGCATTCAATTGTTCATGTTCAAAGGATGTGCTGCCCATGGTGGGTTGGACAAGATGCACAGAAAAGGAACTACAGGAAACTTTGTCCCAGGAGGAGATGGAGGCAATCTGGTCTCAAAACCGCTATAGCATTTACTACTGTGTCCAACTTGTGGCTCAGGCCCTAAATACTGCATATTCATCCAGATCCAAATGGAGGTTAATGGCGGATGGAGGAGAACGATTTGAACTTCAAAGGCTGCAGCCATGGCAGGTCTGTCCTCTCCCCTGTTTTGCAAACACGTTGTCCTTCTCTGGAATCCGTTTCAGATTCTATATTCTTTGAAGTTTATCTCATTGTAATTATTAAATATGTATAGGTTTCCTATGCCTTATCTTTAGTAGGACATGTTAATAAGGTGTTTTTTTTAATTGTTCATCTATTTTTGAGGTTCTAAGATACTTTGAAAATTGATTAAAATCATTTTTTTAATAATTAATTTAGGAAAGTTAGGTGGGAACTTTCAAAGCACAAACTAAGCTATGAAAAATTTTTAAGGAGCGTTCTCTTACATAAAGATTAATTAATTACAATATTTATTGCACAATATTTGTATATTGCTTGACTCCTGAAAAGAAACCTCAAAGCACTTTACCAAAGAGTTAAAATAAAAAAATTATCACTAAAGAAAACCCTTATTTAAAACATAGAAAGTTGAAATGACAATAGGATAGCTTAAAGCCAATTAAAAGGCATGCTAGCTTTCTACAATTGCCAAATGCTTGCTAGGATGTGTCCTCTTATATGTGTTTATTTGAGTCATACATCCTGTGAATTTATAACCTGATAAAGGACCAGTCGTAATGACCAAAAGGTCATTATTTAGCTGACCCAAGGCCTCTGCCTCAATGTCCTTGATTTAGGACAATTCTCATGATATTGGTAAGATGTCTGGAACCTTCCTCAAAGAAGAAAAACAAGACTACATCCCACAAAATATCCAAGTTCAGGAAAGGATTTTCTCAATCATATACCCAGGAAACATCCTGCAACAACCCTGATATATGCTTTCTAAATGCTGGCGTTTTCTCTGCCATTCTAGCTTCACACTTTCTTGAAAGAAATTTGGCTTTCCAATTCATCCATAGGAGGGATGTATCCTGATCAGAATTGGGAGCTGACTGCCAACTTTGATATCATTAATTGGGTCGTATTTCCCAATAGATCTCACAGCAGAAAGAAAGTTGGGAGCATCGAGGGACAGGCATCTTCCTACATAAAATTCTCCATTAAACCAGAAGCCATTGTTTGGCCTGGGAGCTTCAGCAAGGTCATTGCATTCATTCAGTCATTCTTTCTTTATTTCATTGCATATATATCACTGGGGAACAATTTTTTTTTAAATTTCTGTTGCATGAGATTTTTCGACTGTTCATATATGTTCTTTCAATGCTGATTTCAAATCTGAAATCGATTTTCATGTACATGCTATAGTTATCTTTCAATTTCCAACTTTTGCTGATATGTCATAATTACACTGGGGATAAGTGGACCATGACACTTTGATCTACCCTAACCACATGGTAATTATTGTTATGCAAACTTAATTTTTCTTTATTTTTATAGTTTTGTAATCTAAATATTTGTATTTGTAAGATCGGACCATGGCTTCTTCAAGTAGACAAAAATGTGTAAACAAGCCTGGTGCCTTTTGTTATGTATGTGGCTGCTACACACTTCCTCATCAAAGACGCAAAAACACAAGCAGTGTTTGTGAGGCATGCCCATAAAAGCTATTTTGAAATTCCCCTGGGCAACCAACACAGGAAATGGGCTCCGCATATTGTTTGTTACAATTGTGAGGAAATGCTTAGAGACTGGACAAAAGCAAAACGGAAGAGTATGCCTTTTTGGGTTCCCATGGTTTGGCGAGAACCCAAGAATCACACAAGTGACTGCTATTTTTGTTCCCCAGTGGTATCTATAAGCTGTTGTTATTCAGGTACTTGGTAAAGCCTTTCTGTTGTCCAAGCAAGAAGTTGACCATTTTGTGAGATTAAACACAACCGGATCTTTCAGATGGAAAATGAATGACGCTTTGTTAAGAGATCAGGAGATTGTTAGGAAGGCCCAAAAAGCTTTAAAGGATTATTTTGAAATAAATCTAAAGACAAATGTGGAAAAAAGAACAATCTGGGACGCAAGTAAAGCAGTTATGAGAGGGTTTCTAATACAGCAGAATACGATCAAAAAAAGGCTCTGGAATGAAAAGAAGGAGAAGATTTTGGAGAAAATAAGAGAAGGAGAGAAAAAATTGAGATCCAGGCCTAAATCAAAGGAAGTATTGAGAGAAGTGAAGTTTTTCCAGGCACAATATTCGAAACTGATAAATCAGGAGGTGGAATGGAAAATTAAACAAATGAAACAAAGATCCTTTGAATCTGCTAACAAGTGTGGGAAGCTGCTGGCTTGGCAGTTGAAAAAGAGACAAAAGCTTAATACAGTTACAAATCTAGAGATCGAAGGGAGAATGGTTCAGAAACCCGAGGAAATTAGAAAGTGTTTCCAGAGATATTTCAAAGAACTCTACTCACAAAGGCCACAAAAAGATTCGGAGGTGGACCAATTTTTCATAACTAATGGATTACAAAAAATACCTCAGGAAATGAGAGCAACCTTGAACTGTAATATTACGTTCCAAGAAATTGAATGCGCCATTCAGAACCTCCAACTGGGCAAGTCTCCAGGACCAGATGGACTTACTTCCAAATACTATAAGGTACTGAAGGATTCGTTGATACAACCACTGTTGGAAGTTAGTAACCAGATTATGGAGGGGAAGAAGGCACCGGAAACGTGGAAAGAAGCTTTCATCACGTTGATACCAAAATTAGAAACTGAAAAAACCCAACTTAAAAACTACCGTCCTATTTCACTCCTAAATGTGGATTATAAAATTTTTGCAGACATTTTGGCAAGCAGGTTTAAGAAAGTATTAAATGAAGTGATTCATAAGGACCAAGCAGGCTTTCTCCCCGGCAGGCATTTATTTGATAACACAAGAAACATCATTGACATTTTGGAATTCCTACAGACAAACTCAAATACAAGAGCGGTGTTGATTTTTATTGATGCGGAGAAAGCCTTTGACAACATTTCTTGGATGTTTATGAAGAAAAATTTGGAAAGGATGGGAGTAGGGCGGGGGTTTGAAAATGGAATAGAAGCAATTTATTCAGAACAAAAAGCTAAATTGATAGTAAACGACGTGGTGACAGAGGAGTTCAAAATTGAAAAAGGGACACGACAGGGGTGCCCTCTATCTCCTCTGCTGTTTATTTCAGTCCTGGAGGTGCTATTGAACATGATCAGAAATGACCGGTTGGCACAGGGAATTGTGGTCGGAGAGAAACAATATAAACTGAAAGCATTCGCAGATGACTTGGTATTAACATTACAGGAGCCAGCCTCTAGTACTAAAAGAGCGTTAGAATTAATTTCTGACTTTGGTCGGGTGGCGGGATTTAAGCTGAATAAACAAAAAACTAAAGTTCTAGCAAAAAATTTGACAACTACTGAAATAGAGGAGTTCAGAAAAGAAACGGAACTAAATGTGGTTAAAAAAGTAAAGTACTTAGGGGTGTACTTGACCTCCAAAAACTTGAATTTGTTTAAGGACAATTATGAGAAATGTTGGTCAGAGATTAAAAGAGACTTGGAAACATGGTCAAGACTGAAACTTTCCTTGTTGGGTAGAATAGCTGCTATAAAGATGAATGTATTGCCGAAAATGTTATTTTTGTTTCAGGCCCTCCAGATCGTAGACAAGGTGGAATGTTTTGGAAGATGGCAGAGGGATATTTCTAAATTTGTCTGGCAGGGCAAAAAGCCCCGAATAAAGTTTAAAATACTAACTGATGCGAAAGAAAGAGGGGGGTTTGCCCTGCCGGACTTGAGGTTATATTATGAATCTGCAGCCCTCTGCTGGTTGAAGGATTGGATTTTATTGGAGAACACCGATGTCCTCGACCTGGAGGGATTTGATAATGCTTTTGGGTGGCATGCATATTTGTGGTACGACAAGGTTAAAGTTCATAGATTGTTCAAAAACCATATTGTCAGAAGGGCAATTTTTATGGTCTGGTCAAAATATAAAGACTTATTGGAGAGTAAAACTCCGAGGTGGCTCTCACCGATGGAGGCCAAAGCACGTAAAAGACTCAATATGGAGGCCCACTGGCCTAAATATTGGGAAATAATTGAAAAAATTGGAGATAATTGGAGGTTGCAGAGTATGGAAAAGTTAAAAAACAAGGTGCGAGATTGGTTGCATTATGCCCAAATCCAGGAAGTTTTTAAAGCGGACAAAAAAGTGGGTTTCCAGGAGGAAAAATCGAAATTAGAGACAGAGTTGCTAGAGGCAAAATCTAAGTTAATTTCGAGAATGTACAACTTGCTGCTTAAATGGAATACACAGGATGAGATTGTTAAATCCTCCATGATAAAGTGGGCACAGGATTTGGGGCACAACATTATGTTCGAAGACTGGGAAAGGTTATGGAACACCGGAATGAAATTTACGGCATGTAGTGCCCTGAAGGAAAATATTATGAAAATGATATACCGGTGGTACATGACCCCAGTCAAGCTTGCAAAGATATATCACCTGTCTGACAACAAATGTTGGAAATGTAAAGAGGAGGAAGGGACATTCTTACACCTCTGGTGGACCTGCCCGAAGGTGAAGGCCTTCTGGGAGATGATACATAATGAACTAAAAAAGGTGCTTAGATTTACCTTACCCAAGAAACCGGAGGCCTTCCTCCTGGGCATGGTAGACCAGAGGGTGGCAAAGAAAGATAGAATTTTTTTTATGTATGCTACTACAGCAGCAAGGATCTTGATGGCAAAGCACTGGAAGACACAAAATCTACCCACATTGGAAGAATGGCAGACGCAGCTGATGGACTATATAGAACTGGCTGAAATGACTGGCAGAATTCGAGACTCGGGAGAAGAAGAAACGGAGGAAGTTTGGGAAAAGTTCAAGGATTATTTGAAAAAGCATTATAAGTTGTATGAATGTTAAAAAATGCTCCTTTTTAGGAAATTACAGCTTCAGCATCGGAAAATTTTTGAATTGGAAAATAAGGTATAACAAGACAGAAGTGGTGTAATGAAATAATTTTATTGTGTTGAAACTAAAAATTAATGGATTTGGACTGTAATGTTTAGAGACCAGATATCACGATAAAATGGAAGACATATTATTATGTATAAAATAAGTTAACAAATTGCTGAGGTTTTGAATCGATAGAGAATGCAGTGCTCGGAAGATGGGGGGAGTCTATTAGATCTATGGAAATATGTATTTGGAAGTTGGATTTTGTATATTATAAACTTAATAAAAATTATATTAAAAAAAGAAGAAGAAGAAGTTGACCATTTTGAGATCCACACAGATGATCCAGTTATGCTCCTCACCATGTTCATTTCCTTCATCTTCAGAAGAGACAAACCCCTTGAAAACTGGAATTGGGAGTTCCTCGGAGTGCAGGATAGGTCTAATTGCTGAAGGAATACTGGGATAGGCGACAGAATGTCGGTTTTTCTTGCCAATACCCTTCGTATTGACCAGGCAAAATCAGCATGCAAAAGGCATCAGGCTTGTTTACACATTTGTGTCTACTTGAACTACTTGAACTATATATGGTTTTCTGCCTCTTCATTTAATCGTCACAACAACCCTGTGAAGTAGGATAGACCGAGAGGAAGTGATTGGCCCAAGGTCACCTTCATGGCTTCATGGGGATTTAAACCTTAGTCGCCCAGATTCTTGTCCAACCCTCTTACCACTATGGCACAACTGGTTCTGGTTCCCTTGCTGTGACATCTGTTACGTTCTGATGATATGCTGATAGGAGCCATTTTCAGGTTAACCCTAAGTGGGCCCTGTGCAGAGTGAGACCCACTCCTTATTGTGTAGAGAACTGCTGTTTTCCCTCTGTTTTGCCCTCTCTGTTTTGCATAGCTAATCAGATGGAGAGGGGCAAAGAGAGGAGAGGTTGCTCTTAAGCTTGCATTTTCATCTATCCCTCTGAGTGGATGAAACAAGGACATCAATGGGCCAAAAGTTGGCAGTGTGGCCCTTAGTGCCATGTGTGCTTTATCAGCTGCCCAATAATGGTGACTGCTTATAAAAGCACAACAATACTCACCATAGTATAGGGCTGTCATACCTCCGTGTTATCTCAGACACATCCAAGAATTGGGCTGCAGAAATGGCATCCAGGCAGCTTTTTGCTGAAACAGAAAAGTGTACTGGAAAAATCAAATGTATGAGAAGTAGGGCAATTTTAAAAATAATTTTAAAAAATTCAAATAAAAGCACACACAAAATAAGAGCGGGGGGAAAATAAAGCTCAATACAGTGGAACCTCTATCACAACCACAATCCCTTCCGGAGGCCTATCCTTATAGCGGAACAGGTTGCTGGTAGAAGTGCCATTGTGTGGAGGTGCATTTGGCGGCAGCCAACTTCTGTGCATGTGCAGACGGCAGCAGCCGATTCTGCGTGTGCACGAGTCGTGGCAAACCCGGTGTTTACTTCCGGATTTGCCGCGGCCGTGACTTGGAACGGGCCTAAGTACCGTGGGATGTATGTAGAGGTTCTGCTTTAACTTTGTCCTGAATATGGCAACCCTATCATAGTAACAACAACAAAAACCAATAAATATCAAATACAGTTTAAAATGTGGTCAACAATTAAAAATGAAACTTTATACAGGTTCTCCACAGTCCAACAAAATCTGGAAGGGTCTCATTCCCATTTTAAGCTTTCTAACCTGGCCTCAGTATTCTAAAAGTGATATTTATTTGAGCATTGTTTTTAGTCAGGGCCTTCAGATGATGTCTGTAATTCATGCTGATATCCTTTTATGTTCTTTCTCCTTGTTTTTAGGTTGTTCCTCGTTCAAGATGCACCGAAAGCTGTCCCCCTGGATATGCCAGAGTTGCTAAAGAAGGGGATCCCGTTTGCTGCTATGATTGTGCTCCTTGTGCGGAAGGGACCATCTCCATTCTGGAAGGTGGGTAACTCCAGAGAAAAGGGAGAGGCTTGCTGGATCAGGCCAAAGGCCCAGGTGGTCCAAAGCCCTGTTCTCACTATGTTGAACCAGATGCTTATGAAAAGCCCACAAGCAGGGCCTGAGCACAACAGCCGTCAAGGGAAGGGAACAAATATTGAAGCCTACAGAAGTTGGGCACTGCAAAATTCCAGGGGACTCCAGGGATCACCCAGAGTTCATGCTCCTTTGGAGAACTGAAGACCCTGGGAAACTGTTCTAGCTTTAAGAAATATGATTTATTCACATATTTACACCTTCAATCTGCATGGAGGGAGTCCAGATCTTAGCACATGGTCAAGAGGGACTTGTTCCCCATAGCAGTGCAGAACTCAAGTGCAAGAAATCTCTCCTAACCATTTTTCAGCCACCCTAGCCAAGACGGGTCCCTCCTTGTTCTCTGCCTTATTCTTCCGAGCCTACCTTGCTAAAGACTGTATTTTCCTGATACCTCAAATGCACACCCCATCACCAGGGCAACCTCCATCTGCCCAGGCCCAAGAATTCCTCTCAGATGGGCCATCAACAGCTTTTTGTCGTGTTAGAGCCTCTGCCCCATGTAATGTCCTGGTTTGGAAAGAAACCTAGCCTGTATTTTTCCACTGACTTACAACCTTCAATACTCCAGACCAGGTGTCCTAAAACTAAGGCCCGTGGGCTGTATCCGGTCCACCAGGGTCCTGGACCCGGCTCACCTGGGTCGGAAGGGGATTGTGGAGGAAGAGGAGCCCCATGTGCCCCAGACTCCATGCGCCCCATCTCCCACTCACGGCCTCCTCACCTGCCTGTGAGCGAGCGCACTGCCTGGACAAGCCGGTCCTCTCCCCGCCCACCTCCCCGCCACAGAGGCCAGCAGTGCATAGGATGGGCCCAGCGTGAGGACCTTGCTGGCACTGCAGGATGCTGCATCCTTGCTACCACTTCACAGGACTCCTGCCTCACCTCCCCAGAGCCCAGTACCGGCTCTGATCCCCCAATCTGGCACTTCTGTAATGCCTCGACATGGAGGTCATGATGTGCCAGAGGAGCTGCCCCACAGTAAGCCAGGAGTCATGGGGACGGGCGACATGCATGCAGGCCGCACTGTGGAGATTGGTAGGGAGACGCATGGGCAGGCTGAAGTGTGGGGATTTGGGGCTGGAGGACAGGCATACAAGCTGTGGTGGGTGGGTGAGGGTTAGGGAGACACTCGGGCAAGTTGGGTCATGAGGATGGGGCTTAAGGAGACATGGGTGCTGGCTGGGTCGCGGGGATCTGGGTTAGGGAGACGTGTATAAGCTGGGTTGTGGGGATGGGTGTGTGCAGGCAGACAAGGGTATAGGCTGGGTTGTGGGGATGGGGGCATGGAAGGCCTGCATGTAGACTGGGCCATGGGGGTGAGGGAGATCCATGTGTAGACTGGGTTGTAGGGATGAGCATTAGCGATATTGACCATCTCATTAACCAAAAGCAGGCCCATACTTCCCATTGAAATACTTATATGTTTATGTTGATTAAAATCGTTCATTTTAAATATTGTATTGTTTTTCCTCTTATTGTGTACTACAAATAAAATATGTGCAGTGTGCATAGGAATTCATTTTTTTTTTCAAATTATACTCAGGCCCCCGACAGTGTCTGAGGGACAGTGAACAGGACCCCTGTTTAAAACGTTTGGGGACCCCTGCTCCAGACAGTCAAAATCCTATCATCTATTAATTTATTATTGATGTTTCCCAATGTATCGGAAAACAGACAGTTATGGATATAAGAATTTTGTGAGTTATGCTGAAGTCATTCTGCTTCTCCTTAGATGCAAAGCATTGCACCAAATGCCCAGAAGATCAGCATGCAAATGAGGCCCGAGACAAATGTGTCCCCAAGACTATAATATTTCTCACTTATGAAGAACCCTTGGGGATTATCCTGGTTTCCTTTACCCTCTTCTTGTCCTTAACCGCTTGTGTTGTCCTAGGAATTTTCGTTAAATACACGGAAACTCCCATAGTCAAAGCTAACAATCAGGACTTATCCTATATCCTCCTCATCTCCCTCCTGCTTTCCTTTTGGTCCTCCTTCCTGTTCATCGGTCGGCCAAGGAAAGTCACCTGCCTTCTCCGACAAACAGCATTCAGCATCATATTTTCATTTGCTGTTTCCTCTGTGTTGGCAAAAACCATCACTGTGGTGCTGGCTTTCCTGGCTACAAAGCCAGGGAACAGGGTGAGGAGATGGCTGGGGAAGAGTCTGGCCAACTCCATTGTCCTTTCCTGTTGTGGTATGCAAGCTGTCATCTGCACCATCTGGCTGGGAATCTCCCCACCCTTCCCAGACTCCGATATGCACTCCCAAGCTGCAGAGATCATCCTTCTATGCAATGAAGGATCTGTTGCCATGTTATACACTGTCCTTGGCTACATGGGCTTTCTGGCTGCAATCTGCTTCACAGTGGCTTTCCTAGCCAGAAACCTTCCAGGGTCCTTCAATGAAGCCAAGCTGATCACCTTCAGCATGCTGGTCTTCTGCAGTGTTTGGGTGTCTTTTGTGCCCACCTACCTGAGCACAAAAGGGAAGTTCATGGTAGCTGTTCAGGTCTTCTCTATGTTGGCCTCCAGTGCTGGACTTCTGGGCTGCATCTTCATTCCCAAGTGCTACATTATCATCCTCAGGCCTGATCTGAACACAAAAGCACATCTAACTACAAAATGCAAAGATGGTAGTATCTGATTCTTAGGTTCTTTGAAGATTCTTAGCGTCACATAAAATACAGTATTGCTAAAGTGGACCTGACCCTGGTGTCAGGATGCTGTCATTGGCTCTTTGCTCTCTTTTAAGGCCCACTGGGTTCTGGGAGATGGGGGGGGGTCTGTGATGCTTTCTGTTGATACCGTGTCAGCAAGCTGCTGCTCCATTTCTGTCTCCTCCTCCTCTCCCATTATTTCCCAACTGTCCCCCTCATCTGCCTCTGAGCTGTGTCTTCCTCCATCTGCGTTGAAGTCCATGGCTATGGTTTCCCATGGTCCTTGTGGGGTGGGCAGCAGTTGTAGTAAGCCTGCTGGTGCCTCCCTTGGTCTCTTTGCCCACTGACACATCTCACAGGCTCTCAGGTATTCCTTGTCCTCCTCCCTCATCCTTGGCCACCAGAACTGCTGCGTCACACGCTTTAACGTCTTGTGCTGCCCAAAGTAGCCCAGTTTAAGGTTGTCATGGCATTGACCCAGCACCTTGTCTCAGAGGTCTCCTGCTGAAATGTAGAGAACCTCTCTCTAAAATAGGCCACCCTTATCTACGAAGCCCTTTGCTTCATTGCTGCCTTCCTGCAGTGCTGTTAATTTGCCTCTGGCGAAGGCATCCTCTTTTGTTTGCTGCTGGAAGTTTCTGACTTCCATGACTGATCCAGCAGCTAGCTGTAGCTGTGTTGGTTTCAAGATATGTCTATACACTGGGACTGTCTCGTCGTTCTGATATTCAGGCTTCCTGGAGAGAGCATCCACTGCTTGATTCTGACTATCCGACACATACTGGACCCTGAAGTCAAACCGAACAAAGAACTGTGTGCAGTGGACCTGCTGCTGATTTAGACGACACTCCAGATTGTGATGGTCGGTGCACGCCTCCACCTTGTGCTACGCCCCTTCCAGGAAGTGTCTCCACACTTCAAAGGCTTCATTGACTGCTAAAAGCTCCTTTTCCCAAATAGTGTCATTCTGTTCGGAAGGAGCCAATTTTTGAGAGTGGAAGGCACAGAGGCGTAGGGTCCCCTCTTGGTCTTCCTGCAGCAGCACAGCACCAAGTGATCTGTCATAGGCATCCGTTTCTACAACCAACAGGCTGTGGGGGTCTGCATGAGCTAGGTACACCTCTGAGGAGAACAAGGTTTTGAGATGCTCAAACACCTGTTGCGCCTCAGCAGTCCACTGGAACGGCTTCTTGCCCCTCTAGCAATCCATGAGGGGGGTTGTGAGTCTCAAATAGGCTGGCACGAACTTGTGGTAATAGTTGACAAACCCTAAAAACCTCTGCAGGTCTTTCATTATCCTGAGCTCCTGCTATGAAAGTACGCTCTGCACCTTAGTGGTATCCATATGCATGCTCTCAGTTGTGAGGAGGTACCCCAGGAATTCCTTGCAAATTCTTCATTTTAATGATTTATTGTGCTGGTTAATTGTTCTACGTGTCATCTTCACAATAAATTTTGGTGTAAACACCATTGAAATGGTTCTTCTCATTATCAGTATTAGCTGGCTGCTCTATAGCTCCTGTTACGCCATCTGTCATGATTTATGACCTAACAGCCAATGAAAGTTAACTCGGGACAATCTGTCAGGATGGTGTCAGCAGCTCCTGGCTGGTTGCCCAGGAAAGTATGAAGACAAGGAAAGGTTTCTTACCGTCCTTTTTTCATTTCAATATTTACAGAGAGAGGCTATAAAACCCAGCCTCTTAGATAATAGCCTTGTCCCAAGTGAATCTCCACCCTCGTCTCTCCCACTTCCTCATTCATAGAATCATAGAATCATAGAGTTGGAAGAGACCACAAGGGCCATCGAGTCCAACCCCCCTGCCAAGCAGGAAACACTACTATGGGTGATACTACGTGCCCTCTGTCTTTGAGCTCTTTGCTCTTCTACTTTCAAGGCTTGCCAGGTTCTTAGAGATGGAGGGTCCTGGATGCTTTCTAATGACTTCAACCAGCTGCCATTCCACCTTTTCATCATCTGCCACAAATACCCACAGCATTAAGCCTGGGTCTGACTGTTAACTGTCTCTCACTTTGCTTGGGTTTCAAGCTCATTCTGTCTGTGACATCATACACTGATGTCACAATGATACATCTGCATTCATCCGTGGTAACGTCACTGGCCAATAAACTCCTGCAACTAGGTCAGCAGCAGCCTGGCTCTCCAGCAAGCTTAATGTTTTAGTTCATAGCCTGAGCATGAAGAAGAATATGGAGATCATCAGAGGGGTTGGACTGAGTGTTCACCAGTGTGCGGGTGATACACAGCTCTACCTCTCTTTTAAGTCGGAACCAGTGAAGGGGGTGAAGGTCCTGTGTAGTATCTGGAGATGGTTGGAGGATGTATGGTGGCCAACAGATTGAGCTGCATCTGGTAGGCCGTCTGAGACCCTACATACCCACAGACTGTCTCGCCAGAGTAGTGCATGCTCTAGTTATCTCCCACTTGGACTACTGTATTCAGGTAGGTAGCCGTATTGGTCTGAAGCAGTTGAAATAAATAAAAATAAATGTCCAGTAGCACCTTAGAGACCAACTAAGTTTGTACTGGGTATAGGCTTTCGTGTGTTAAGTTGTGGGTGAACATATCAGACGACACAGCGATTCTTCAAACAGCTCTTGTTGTGGTTGGGATAGAAATATTAAAATAGTTGTTGCTGTTTTGATTATAAAATATGCTTTTAGTTTTTAAAAAATTCAATGAAAACACAATGGTGCTGTTTCATTTATTTTACACCTCTAGTGGGTCTATAATCTGATTTGTTCTTAATGTGCTCCAGAAGCAGAAATACCATTGGGAAAGCTTCTCCTAGCATGGGGAACTTTTACCCATACACAGATTGAACAGCCCATCAGTGAGTTCTTACAAAAAGCAATTTCCCCAGTGGTTCAAAGAGCAATAGAACCTCAACAGCTGAAGGCCTCATTTGCAAGCAGTGAGAGTCACCTCAGAAGGTTCCACATCCTCAAGAATCTGCCCCAAACTCCATTAACACCTGCAGTAAAACACACTGTTTTTGAATGTATAATCGATGGTTACATACTGGACCCCATAGATAACACTGAGGTTCAGCCTTCCTCAGCCCAACTATGTATGCTTGAAATTCTTCCAGGGAAGGAGCAATCTTCAAGGTCTATAAGAGATTTCTCTGTCCTGACTCTTCCAACATTCAGCTTCATTGGAAACCAAATTGAATTGAATCTCTAGTCGGTTGCTAATATACAGTGGTACCTCAGGTTAAGAACTTAATTCATTCTGGAGGCCCTTTCTTAACCTGAAACTGTTCTTAACCTGAGGTACCACTTTAGCTAATGGGGCCTCCCACTGCCGCTGTGCAATTTCTGTTCTCATCCTGAAGCAAAGTTCTTAACCCGAGGTACTATTTCTGGGTTAGCGGAGTCTGTAACCTGAAGCGTCTGTAACCCGAGGTACCACTGTATTACTAAGCCAAGGCCAGATATTATTGCTACTGTATAAAGCCAATTGACCAGTCAGCACTAACTTCTATTATCTCATGTGAGTATCTCATGGCTTATCTCTGTGTTAGAGACCTCCATTGGATGCCAATGAATCTATAGTTCTGAGGCAGTGTGGTGTAGTGATCAGGGAGTTGGACAGGGGCCTAGGACACAAGGGTTTAAATTCCCGCTTAAAGGCCAAACTTCTAGTACTATTACTGGGAGGGAGGAAAACTTTTTCCTATCCATATTATCCACAGCATGCTTATAAACCTCTATCATGTCCTGCCTTGGTCCATCATAGCTATTCTATAGCTTCTTGGACTTTACTGGTCAATGTTTCCTCAAGTTTAGCAGGGCCCAGATTGACAGCCCCGTCTTTGAGTTCTCACAAACATGTTTTGCTCTGGCTCTGCAGCTGCCCATTGAGTCACTCACCGATTCAAGGGACTTGCAAAGGAGGTGAACCTTCTTAACCTTATAATTATCAAAATCGTGGTGATTTGTTTATCTAGTCCAGGGATTTCCCCAACGATGGCCTTGGAGTCCACAAATCACATAAGCATCAGAATCACAGGCAGAATGAGATAACTTATTGTCACAAGCCTGTAAGAAGGATTGAGGCATAAATATCAGAAGCCTGGCCTGAGAGATTTGGGGCTGGCAGAGCTCGTTTCTGTGGGAGGTTTCCTTTTTCTACCTTTGCTTCTGAAGCTACCGTAGGAGTCCAGCTGTACTTCTAATGTTACTTCTTTCATAAGAGTGTACAACTCTTGGAGGCATAGCCAGGATGATATTTCTGCTGCTGCTGTTTCTGCTGCTAATGCCCCATGGAGCCTGTGGGATGCTGAAAGCAAAATGTCCATTGAACCTATATATGGAATCTGATCCGTTGAATTATTACAGGCCAGGAGACCACCTCATTACTCAGGTCATATTTCCAGCATCTTATAGACCTTACCCATTCAACTTTTTCCGACATCCCCAGAACACCATTAAGACGTAAGTGACTTTATGTTACCCAGCCTCCATTCACATTAATTGCTGTTTGCCGGAGACAGCATCTAATTTCTGCCCATCCCTAATTAAACTTTCTCTCTCCATTGCCCCCCTATTGCCTTTCGAATAAGATTTCGGGATTGAAAGTCAGCATTAAAGTACCCAGTGAGCCCTTAATATCCTGCAAACAGAGATTTTAATTCTGAATCCTTTCCCTATTTGGGGCTACAGTTTCCTTAATACAAAGGCAACATCTAAAGGACGGTTGATCATCTCATGTCCTTCTTCCGGGGAAGCTCTTTTTGAACTGCTCCATATAAAGATAACACATTAAAGGAAAATTTGGCTTATTAATGTATTTTTATGCAAAAAGGGTGTTTCTTCCTGGTCAATAATTAAATGTCTTTGCAGAGCTTCCTGTATTCCCGTATTCCCAACAGAACTGTCTAACTTAAATATCCCGTGTGGTGTTGGGGGTATTTGGATTACATCATGCTAATCTTGCATTTGGGGATCGAAGAAAGTGTAAAAATCAGAATGTAAGGTGACCACCTCCTTCACTTCAGACTCTTTGTAACGTTCAAATCTGTATAGGAACCTTGCTAGGTGTTCCACCAGACTCGGAAGTTAAGGTGAGTAACCCAAGATAGGGCATTTCTCTCTTTCATATCTTCTCATCTTGTAAATAGTTCTTGCCAACTTAAGGAACTCTAAATTTCAATCTAATTCACCCCAGCTCAAGCTCTCCTAAATGCTACTCCTTTCTTTGTTGGCGGATCTGGGCAAGATTCTCCTCCTTCCTAGCTGCAGAGATTCCCGTTAGATATAACTTGTATAGAGCAAGGAGTTGTTTTTATTTAATGGAGAATGGAAGGCTAAAACAATTTTCCGTGTATTCATTTATTTGCAGTTGGTCAGCAAAGGACACCTCGCCAGTCCTCTCCATCTTGTTTGCAACCCAGGAGAACACCCGGTATCTTAAGCATTTAGCCAATGTCACCCTGGGCTATAGCATCTATGAGGCCGCTTTTGATGTCAGGACAACTGCCGATGCCATGCTAGACAGTATTCCAAACTACAGATGTGGAAGACAGAATAACGTGCTGGCTGTTTTTGAAGCAACTTCTTCTGAAATCCCCAGCCAGATTTCAAGCATGTTGGGCATCTACAAAATGCCCCAGGTAGGAATTGGAAGGGAAGAGATCAGTTATGTTTCATTCCTCTTTGCTGTCTCTCCAGCAGTGTTGAGGAACCCCTTCATGCCCCCAGAAGTTTCTAAACTGCAAAGCCAACCATTCTTTCAATTAGCCATGCTTGCGCAGACTGATGGGAAGATGTAGTTGACAGTAGCCCCTGGCCCCTAATGAGTTCTTGTTTCTCAGGAAGACCAGTGGCTGTCTGGCAGCTAACTGAACACAGAGGTTTAAGTGCTTGCACTCCTCCAGACTGTATAGCTGCTTAGCAGTGCTATTTCTTGGGGGACACAGGGAGACGCATACCCCTAAACATTTTTGAAACTACCAGGAGAAGAAACTACAAATGTTTAGTTTCTTCTCTAGCATCGTAAATCGTCAGTTCCATTGAATAGCATCATGAATCATCAGTTCCGTTGTCGATGGCGGCTTCCTTTCCTTTCCCAGTGTTTCCTGAGTATAAGATGGAAGCGAGAGTACCCCTAAACATATTTTTTTAGAAAAAAAGCACTGCTGTTTAGCATCTGCCTCTCATTCTTTGCATTGTGACTCTAGGAAGAGTTTGGGGTACCATGACCCCTGAAGGCCCCAGATGCCCTGGTCTGTCTCAATGTCCATTGGAGCCAGTTCCTTCTCTGTAAGCTCCAGGTCCTCCACTGAACAGGATTCCTCCATCAGAGGCATGGCATGCATCCCATAAGCCTCTGGTTAGCTACTGTGAGAAGATGGGCCTTTGGCCTGATCATGCAGTGAGGCCTTTCTTGTGTATTCCTGAAACCCTGACACCAATCCTTTTCATACTAGATCAGTTTTGGCTCAGCTGCTCATGATCTGAATGACAAAACTCAGTTCCCTTTTATCTACCGGATAGTCCCCAAAGAAGAAACACAGTACATGGGGATTGTCAAGTTGTTGCTGCATTTCGGGTGGACGTGGATCGGTCTCTTTGTTCCAGACAATGACAATGGAGAAAGGTTCCTAAGAGCCTTCACCCTTCTGCTGATCCGGAGTGAGATTTGTGTTGCTTTCTTGGAAAAAATTAATCTTCTGAAACTCTCATACTTGCATTTTAATGTATCTGCCTTGAGACAAGTCAAGGTGTTTGTTTATTATGGGGACTCTGAGCACAGAATTTATCCAATCATGATGTTACAAAGAATTAATGAAGTGAGGAAATCTCAAGGGATAGTCTGGATCACAACAGATCTTCTGGACATTGATGAGATGTTGTTTGGTGGCACAGATTACTTCGAGCCTGCCCAAGGTTCTTTGTCCTTTGTAATGAATACCAAAAAGAGGACAGAACATGGCTACTATACTCGACTTTCATTTGAAGCTACAGCTGCAGCTGCACAGTTTTGGTCAAGAGCATTCAGTTGTACATGTTCAAACCATGTGCTTTCCGTGGAGGGTTGGACAAGATGCACTGAAAAGGAACCACTGGAAGCATTGTCCCAGAAAAAGATGGGGGAAATCTGGTCTCAAGACCGCTACAGCACTTACTATGGCGTCCAGTTTGTGGCCCAAGCCTTGAATGTCGCATATTCATCCAGATCCAAATGGATGTTAATGGCGGGTGGAGGAGACAGATTGGAACTTCAAAAGTTGCAGCCATGGCAGGTCTGTCCTCACCCATTTTTTGCAATTGCTCTCTGGAATCCGTTTCAGATTTTATATTCCTTGTAGTTTACCTCATTGTTATTGTTAAATATGTTTAGGTTTCCTATGCCCTGTCTTTAGTAGGACAGGTTAATAAGGATTTTTTAATTGTACATCTATTTTTGTGGTTCTTATATACTTCGAAAATTGATTAAAATCATTTTTTTTTATAAATATTTATTGAAGTTTTTTTTTTAAATACAAATGCATAAACAATAAACAACATTACTTATTCATAACATAGTTTCATCTCTTCTTTGGACTCCCTCACGTCTCCCGCTCTCACTTTCATCGTTATAAAGATTTTTCAGGCAAATTATCATCTTGTTTACAATCTTATATCCGCTCCTTTAAATAAAATCTAACAGTTCTGCAAAAAATTTATATTTCATTAATTCACTTATCATCAAATTCAAATCTAATTCATTGATAGGCAATTTTTAAGATCTAGCATCTTTGTTGATTCAACCAAATTACAATATTTTTGTAAATAAATCTTGAATTTCTTCCAGTCTTCTTCAACTCTCTCTTCTCCCAGGTCTCGAATTCTGCCAGTCATCTCGGCCAGTTGCATATAATCCATCAGCTGCATCTGCCAGTCTTCCAGTGTGGGTAGATCTTGAGTTTTCCAGTTCTTAGCGATAAGTATCCTTGCTGCCGTTGTTGCATACATAAAAAATGTTCGGTCCTTCTTTAACACCTTCTGGCCGACAATACCCAGGAGGAAGGCCTCTGGTTTCTTAGTGAAGGTATACTTAAATACCTTTTTCAGCTCATTATATATCATTTCCCAAAAGGCCTTCACTTTAGGGCAAGTCCACCAGAGGTGAAAGAATGTTCCTTCATTTTCCTTACATTTCCAACATTTGTTATCAGACGAATGGTATATTTTGGCAAGTTTAACTGGGGTCATGTACCACCTATATATCATTTTCATTACATTTTCCTTCAGAGCATTACATGCAGTGAAGTTCAGCCCAGTGGTCCACAACCTTTCCCAGTCCTCAAACATAATGTTATGCCCAATATCCTGTGCCCACTTTATCATAGCCGATTTAACCATTTCGTCTTGTGTATTCCATTTTAGCAGCAAGTTATACATTCTTGATAATACCTTAGTCTTTGGTTCTAACAATTCTGTTTCCAACTTTGATTTCTCCACCTGGAACCCTAACTTTTTGTCATTTTTAAAAACTTCTTTAATCTGAGCGTAATGTAACCAGTCTCACACTTTATCCTTCATTTTCTCCAGACTCTGCAATTTCCAATTATCTCCATCTTTTTCTAGTATTTCCCAGTATTTTGGCCATTTGGCCTCCATATTGGGTCTTTTTCGGGCCTTAGCCTCCAAAGGGGAAAGCCACCTCGGAGTTTTGTTTTCCAATAAGTCTTTATATTTTGTCCAGACATTAAATACTGCTTTCCTGACAATATGGTTCTTAAAGGCCTTATTGATCTTAACCTTGTCATACCATAGATATGCATGCCATCCAAAAGCATTATTAAAACCTTCCAAGTCTAACACATCAGTGTCCTCGAGAAGTAGCCAATCTTTTAGCCAGCAGAAAGCTGCGGCTTCATAGTACAACTTTAAGTCTGGCAGGGCAAAGCCCCCTCTTTCTTTTGCATCAGTTAATATCTTAAACTTAATTCTGGGCTTTTTGCCCTGCCAGACAAATTTAGAAATATCTCTCTGCCACTTCCGGAAGCACTCCGTTTTGTCCACAATCTGCAATGTTTGAAACAAAAACAACATCTTTGGCAATACATTCATCTTGATAGCAGCAATTCGGCCTAACAAAGAAAGCTTCAGTTTTGTCCAACTATCCAAGTCTCTCTTAATTTCAGACCACCATTTTTCATAATTATCCTTAAATAAACTCAGATTTTTTGCTGTTATGTTTACCCCTAGGTACTTTACTTTTTTAACCACAGTTAGTTCTGTCTCTCTCTGAAACCGTTCTGACTCTGTATCTGTCAGGTTTTTTCCCAACACCTTAGTTTTCTGTTTATTTAATTTAAATCCCGCCACCCGACCAAACTCTTGAATCAATTGTAATACTCTTTTTGTACTAGAATCTGGCTCCTGCAGTGTCAAAACTAGGTCATCTGCAAAAGCTTTTAGTTTATATTGTTTCGCTCCGACCTGGATTAAAATCATTTTTTAATACATAATTTGGGAAGGTTGGGAGGAATCTTTCAAAGGACAAAATAAGCTATGAAAAATTGTTAAGGAGCATTCTCCTACATAAAACTTAATTAAATAATTACTATATTTAGTTAATAACATTTATATATTGCTTGACTCCTGAAGAAACCCTCAAAGCACTTTACAAAAACATTAAAATAAAATAATTCACTAAAGAAGACCCTTATTTAAAACATAGAAAGTTGAAATCACAATAGGATAGGTTAAAGCCAATTAAAAGGCATGCTAGCTTTCTACAGTTGCCAAGTGCTTGCCTGTATGTGTCCTCCATATGTGTTTATTTGAGTCATATGTCCTGCGAATTTATAATCTGATAAAGCACCAGTTGTAATGACCAAAAGGTTGTTATCTTTAGCTGACCTGAGGCCTCAATGTCCTTGATTTAGGACCATTCTCTCAAAACTGGTAAGATGTCTGGAACCTTACTCAATTATCCAAGAAAAACAAGACTACGCCCCACAAAATATCCAACGTCGTTGGATATAAGCTTTGCTCAATCATATACCCAGAAATATCCTGCAATTATTTTGTTTAAACATAATTTACTCTCATCTCTTATGGAGTTTGCACACAAGCCTGCTGTTTTCTCCCAAAATTCGGATATCTTGTTTTCTAAAGCTGGTGTTTTCTCTGCCATTCTAGTTTCACACTTTCTTGAAAGAAATTTGGTTTTCCAATTCATCCATAGGAGGGATGTATTCTGATCAGAATGGGGAGCTGACTGCCAACTTTGATATTGTGAACTGGGTCGTATTTCCCAATAGATCTCACAGCAGAAAGAAAGTTGGGAGCATCAAAGGACAGGCATCCTCCGACATAAAATTCTCCATTAAACCAGAAGCCATTGTGTGGCCTGGGAAATTCAGCAAGGTCATTGCATTCATTCATTTATCTGTTTATTTATTGTACAGTGGTACCTCAGGTTACATACGCTTCAGGTTACAGACTCCGCTAAACCAGAAATATTACCTCGGGTTAAGAACTTTGCTTCAGGATGAGAACATAAATCGTGCTCCGGCGGCACGGCTGCAGCAGGAGACCCCATTAGCTAAAGTGGTGCTTCAGGTTAAGAACAGTTTCAGGTTAAGTACGGACCTGCGGAATGAATTAAGTACTTAACCTGAGGTACCATTATACTTATGTCCCACCTTTTCTCTATGGAGCTTCATGGCTACCTGGGAATTTGAACATTAGTCCCGTGGGTTCTCATCCAACTCTCTGACCACAATGGCACAACTGGCTCTGGTTCCCTTGCTGTGACATCTGTTAAGTTCTGACAATTTGCTGATAGGGGCCATTTTCAGTTTAACCCTAAGTGGGCCTTGTGCAGAGAGAGACCCACTCCCCGTTGTGTACAGAGCTGCTGTTTTCCCTCTCTATTTTCCCCTCTCTTTTTTGCATAGCAAATCAGATGGAGGGGGCAAAGAGAGGAGAGACTGCTCTTACACTTGCATTTTCATCTATCCCTCTGAGTGGATGAACAAGGACATCAATGGACCAAAATTGGCAGTGTGGCCCTAGCTGCCATGTGGGCTTTATCAGCTGCCCAATAATGCCAGCTGCTTATAAAAGCACAACAATACGCACCATAGTGTATGGCTGCCATTCCTCCGGGATGTCTTGGACAGATCTGGGAATGGGCTGCAGAAATGGCACCCAGACAAAAGCTTTTTGCTGAAACAGCAAAATGTCCTGGAAAACCCAAACGTATGGCAAGCGGAGTGATTTCAAAAAAAAGGATTGAAAATTCAAAGAAAAGCCCAAAACATTTACAAATGGGGAAAATAAAGCTCAACAACTTTGTCCAGAATATGGCAACCTTTTCCCAGTGACAAAAAAGAACAATAAATCTCAAATGCAGTTTAAAAGGCCATAGTTTGTTTAATCCTTTGTGTTCAACAACATTTGCGTTCAACAATTAAAAATGAAACTTTATCTCAGAAAGAAAATGAGTTCTCCACAGTTCTATCAAATTTGGAAGAGTCTCACTCCCATTTTAAAGCTTTCTAACCTAGTCTCGGTATTCTAAAAATAATTTTTATTTGAGCGTATTTTTAGTCAGAGCCTTCAGATGATGTCTGTAATTTATGCTGATCTCCTTGGGTGCTCCTTTTCCTTCTTTTTAGGTCGTGCCTCATTCAAGATGCACTGAAAGCTGTCACCCTGGATATGCCAGAGTGGCTAAAGAAGGGGAGCCCATTTGCTGCTACGATTGTGCTCCTTGTGCAGAAGGGACAATCTCCATTCTGGAAGGTGGGTGACTCCAGAAGAAAGGGAGAGGCAAGATTTCAGGGGGTTCCAGGGATCACCTTAGGTTCGTGCTCCTCTGGAGAATTGAAGACTCAGGGGAGACTGCTGTAGCTTTAAGAAATATGATTTAGTTTCATATTTACACCTTCAGTCTGCATGGAGGAAGTCCAGATCTTCTCACATGATCAAGAGGGACTTGTTCGCCATAGCAGTGCAGCACTTCAGGGGAAGAAATCTCAGCACACCTTGTTAAAGACTGTATTTTCCTGACACCTCAAACGCACACTCCATCACCATGGCAACCTCTGTCAGAAAACAGACAGGTATGGATTTAAGACTTTTGTTAGTAATTCTGAAATCATTCTTCTTCTCTTCAGATGCAAAGCATTGCACCAGATGCCCAGAAGATCAGCATGCAAATCAAGCGCGAGACAAATGTGTCCCCAAGAATATAACATTTCTCACTTATGAAGAACCCTTGGGGATTATCCTGGTTTCATTTGCTCTCTTGTTGTCCTTGACCACTGGCATTGCGAAAGGAATCTTCATTAAATACAAGGAAACTCCCATAGTCAAAGCTAACAATCGAGACTTATCCTATATCCTCCTCAGCTCCCTCCTGCTTTCCTTTTTGTCCTCCTTCCTGTTCATCGGCCGGCCAAGGAAAGTCACCTGCCTTCTCCGACAAACAGCCTTCAGCATCATCTTCTCAGTTGCCGTCTCTTCTGTTTTGGCAAAAACCATCACTGTGGTGCTGGCCTTCTTGGCCACAAAGCCAGGGAACAGGGTGAGGAGATGGCTGGGGAAGAGTCTGGCCAACTCCATTGTCCTTTCCTGTTCCAGTATGCAGGTTGTCATCTGCAGCATCTGGCTGGGAATCTCCCCACCCTTCCCAGACTCCGACATGCACTCCCAAGCTAGAGAGATCATCCTTCTATGCAATGAAGGATCTGCTGCCATGTTATACACTGTCCTTGGCTACATGGGCTTTCTGGCTGCAATCTGCTTCACAGTGGCTTTCCTAGCCAGGAACCTTCCAGGGTCCTTCAATGAAGCCAAGCTGATCACCTTCAGCATGCTGGTCTTCTGCAGTGTTTGGGTGTCCTTTGTGCCCACCTACCTGAGCACAAAAGGGAAGTTCATGGTTGCTGTGCAGGTCTTCTCTATGTTGGCCTCCAGTGCTGGGCTTCTGGGCTGCATCTTCCTTCCCAAGTGCTACATTATCATCCTCAGGCCTGATCTGAACACAAAGGCACATCTAACTACAAAAAGTGAAGGTGGTAGTGTCTGATTCTTAGCTTCTTTGAAGGTTCTTGGCTTCACATAAAATACAATGTTGTTAACGTGGACCAAACACTGGTGTCAGGATGCTGTCAGCAGCTTCCAGCTGGTTGCCCAGGAAAGTATAAAGACTTTGGTCATCTTGCTCTTCCTTTAACAGCACAGCACCAACCACTCTGTCAAAGGCATCTGTTTATTTGACCAACACCTGTGGGGGGTCTGCATGAGCTAGGTACACCTTTGAGGAGAACAAGGATTGCTTGAGGGGCAAGAAGCCCCTCTACAAGGTTTTGAGATGCTCAGATGCCTGTTGCACCTCAGCTGTCAACTGGAACGGCTTCTTGCCCCTCAAGCAATCCGTGAGGGGTGTAGTGAATCTCAAATAGGCTGACATGAACTTGTGGTAATATTTGGCCAATGCTAAAAACCTCTGCAGGTCTTTCTTTGTCTTGGGCTCCTGCCGTGAAACTACGCTCTGCACCTTAGCTGGATCCATATGCACCCCTTCAGTTGTGAGGTGGTACCCCAGGAAATCTTTGTGAATTCTGCATTTTGTAGATTTATTGTGCTGGTTAATTGTTCTAAATGTGATCTTAACAATAAATTTTGTTGTAAAAGCCATTGAAATTGTTCTTCTCGGTTATCAGTGTTGGCTGGCTGCCCCGTGGCTCCTGCTACGCCATCTGTCATGATTTATGACCTAACAGCCAATTAAAGTTGACTCAGGACAATTTGTCAGGATGCTATCAGCAGCTCCTGGCTGGTTGCCCAGGAAAGTATAAAGACAAGGAAAGGTTTCTTACCATCCTTTTTTATTTCAATTTTTACAGAGAGAGGCTATAGAACTCAGCCTCTTAGATAATGGCGTTGTCCCAAGTGACTTTCCACCCTTGTCTCTCCCACATCCTCATTCGTCACTTCAACGGTATTGCTACGCGCCCTCTGTCTTTGAGCTCTTTGCTCTCCTACTTTTAAGGCTTGCCAGGTTCTAGGAGATAGAGGGTCTTAGTTGCTTTCTAATGACATCGTATCAACCAGCTGCCGCTCCACTTCTGCCACCTCTAAATTCATAAAATCATTGTTCACAGATGTCTTGCCAGAAACCTCTCTACCATCTACACTTCCAAAACATCCAGTATTACCGACCTGTTAGCAGTAGTCGTCATAAGTCAATAGGCTCATGTTGGAAATATTCAGGAGTGATCAAGCCACCACATATTTCAAGACAGCCAGGACTACCTTCTTCCATGAGGATGCATTGAAAACTCCAGAATCCACCCACTGATACCCTCTTGGCAAGCTTTAATAAATCAAGCAGGGGTTGGGAGATCACATGTATGGGACCACAATAAGATTGTGAAAGGAAGTAGTAATGAATGATGAAAGTGAATGTATAACAAGGATAGAGAGGCCCTACTGTCCTATCCATCTTATAATCTGATGGACCTGTTAATGAAGATGTCCATTTCACTGACTTGCACGGGTGTAAATCAATATTGTCTTTAAATGCTGACTGTGGTTCAAAGAGCAATAGAACCTCAACAACTGAAAACCTCATTTGCAAGCAAATTTACAAGTGAGAGTCACTTCAGAAGGTTCCGCATCTTCAAGAATTTGCCCCAAACCCCATTAACACCTGCAGTAAAACACACTGTTCTTGAATGTATAATGGATCGTTACATGCTGGACCCCATAGATAACACTGATGTTAATAGCCTTCCTCAGCCCAACTATGTATGATTGAAATTCTTCCAGGGAAGGAGCAATCTTCAAAGTCTATAACAGATTTCTCTGTCCTGACTCTTCCAACATTCAGCTTCATTGGAAGCTGAATTGAATTGAATCTCTAGTTCGCTGCTAGTATATTACTAAGCTAAGGCCAGATATTATTGCTACTGTCTAAATCCAATGGACCAGTCAGCTGATTGGGCTATCTGATGAACCCGAACTTCTATTAGCTCATGTGAGTATCTCATGGCTTATCTCTGTGTTAGAGACCTCCATTGGATGCCAATGAATCTATAGTTCTGAGGCAGTGTGGTGTAGTGATCAGGGAGTTGGACAGGGGCCTAGGACACAAGGGTTTAAATTCACGCTTAATGTCCAAACTTCTAGTACTATTACTGGGAGGGAGAAAAACTTTTCCTATCCATATTATCCACACCATGCAGGACTTTATACAACTTTATCATGTCCTCTCTTGCTGGTCTTGGTCCATCATAGCTATTCTCTAGTTTCCTGGACTTGAGAGTCACATCTTTGAGTTCTCACAAACACGTTTTGCTTTGGCTATTCTATAGTTTCTTTCTTTCTTTTAAATAATTTTATTAGATTTTCCACTTAAATCATATTCACATTTTTTTACATACTTCTGTAACTTAATATATTACTCTGTAAGACCATCAACATCCTTCCCTCCCTTTCTGACTTCCACATATCTTTCATATTTTTCACATTTCTATAATCACTTATTTACCCTTTGTCAAATTATAATATTTCACCTTCTTGTCGGTAAACGTGTTCCTTATATTTACATTACAAAACATTTCAATTCAGGCCTACAAACGTTTTCAAAAGTTTACAATTTTCTTTCATATAAAATATAAATCTGTTCCAGTCCTTTTGAAACAGTCCATCACGCTGATTCCAGATCTTCCCCGTCAACTTGGCCATCTCTACATACTCCACCACCTTGACCTTCCAATCTTCCAGTGTTGGGAGTTCCTGCTGCTTCCGTTTCTGAGCCAGAAGTGTTCTTGCAGTTGTTGTGGCATACATAAACATGTTTACCTCTCTTTTATGTATTTCTTCACCAATTAAACCTAATAAAAATGCCTCTGTTTTTTTATTGAACTTATATTTCAAAACCTTTTTTAACTCATTATATATTATATCCCAGAAGGCTTCCACTTTGGAGCAGGTCCACCACATGTGGAGGAAATTCTTCTCCTTACACTTCCAACAATTTTTGTCTTGATTAATATAGATTTTAGCAAGTTTGGCAGGTGTGATATACCATCGGTACATCATCTTAAATACATTTTCTTTGAGTGACACACATGCTGTAAATTTGATTTAGTCCACAGTTTTTCCCACCTTTCAGAATCAATCAGATCCTGGGCCCACCAAATCATAACGCTAGATATGCTATAGTTTCTTGGACTTTACTGGAGTTAATGTTTCCTCAAGTTTAGCAGGGCCCAGATTGAGAGTCCCATCTTTGCGTTCTCACAAACATGTTTTGCTCTGGCTCTGCAGCTGCCCATTGAGTCACACAGCGATTCCAGGGAGTTGTAGAGGAGGTAGACCTTCTTAACCCTATAATTATCAAAATCATGGTGATTTGTTTATCTAGTCCAGGGATTTCCCCAACGATGGCCTTGGAGTCCACAAATAACAAAACATCAGAATCACAGGCAGCATCAGATAACTGATTGTCACAAGCCTGAAAGAAGAACTGGGTCATAAATATCAGAAGCCTCTTGTTTCTATGGGAGGTTTCCTTTTTCTACCTTTGCTTCTGAAGCTACTCTAGGAGTTCAGCTGTCACATGAGTGTATGACTCTTGCAGGCATAGCCAGGATGATATTTCTGCTGCTGCTGCTGCTGTTTCTGCTGCTAATGCCCCATGGAGCCAGTAGGATGCTGAAAGCAAAATGCCCATTGAACCTAAATGAGGAAAGTGATCCGTTGAATTATTACAGGCCAGGAGACCACCTCATTAGTCAGGTCATATTTCCAAGAGCTTTTATAACTTACCCAATCAACTTTTCACGGCATCCCAAAAACACTGTTATGACGTAAGTGACTTTATGTTACCCAGTCTGCATTCACATTTCTTGCTGTTTTCCAGAGACAGCATCTAGTTTCTGGCCATGCCCCTTGGTATCCTGCAAACAAAGAGGTTGTTTCTGAACCCTTTCCCTATTTTGGGCTTCAGTTTCATTAATGCAGCTAAAGCATAGTTGATCATCTCATGTCTCATGAGAAAGGGTGTTTCTTTCTAGTCAAGTGTTAACAGCTTTGACAGCTTCCCTTATTCCTTTATTCCCAACTGTCTAAATTAAATGTCCCTGGTGGTGTTGGGGGTATTTGGATTACAACATATCTTAAATAAGTTCTAAATCGACTCTGCAATCTTGCATTTGCGGATCAAAGAATGTGTAAAAATTGGAATATAAGGATACCACCACCTTCCCTTCAAACTCACTGGAATGTTCGAATCAGTATAGGAACCTTACTAGGTAATTCCACCACCCTAAGAAGTTAAGGTGAGTAACCCAAGATAGGGCATTTCTCTCGTTCATATCTTCACATCTTGTAAACAGTTCTTGCCAACTTAAGGAAATCTAAATGAGCATTTCAATCTAATTCATCCCAGCTCAAGCTCTCCTAAATGCTACTCCTTTCTTTGTTGGTGGATCTGGGCAAGATTCTACTCCTTCCTAGCTGCAGAGATTCCCATTAGATATAACTTGTATAGAGCCAGGAGTTGTTTTCATGTAATGGAGAATGGAAGCTAAAACCATTTTTCGTGTATTCATTTATTTGCAGTTTTTCAGCAAAGGACACCTCAGCAGTCCTGTCCATCTTGTTTGCAACCCAGGAGATCACCCGGCATCTTAAGCATTTAGCCAATGTCACCCTGGGCTATAGCATCTATGAGGCCGCTTTTGATGTCAGGACAACTGCTGATGCCATGCTAGACAGTATTCCAAACTACAGATGTGGAAGACAGAATAACGTGTTGGCTGTTTTTGAAGCAACTTCTTCTGAAATCCCCCACCTTATTTCAAGCATGTTGGGCATCTACAAAATGCCCCAGGTAGGAATTGGAAGGGAAGAGATCAACTGTGTTTAATCCTCTCTGCTGTCTCTCCAGCAGTGGTGAGGAACCCTTTCATTCCCCCAGAAGTTTCTAAACTGCAAAGCCAACCATCTGGCCATAAGCCATGCTTGTACGGACTGATGGAAGTTATACTTCAGCAATATCCTAAGGCCAATATCCTAAGGGCCAATATCCTAAGGGACACAAAAGAGTAGCACCCAAAAAGAGAGACCAAAGGGGGGAAATCACATTGCAAGAAAGTGGAAAGCGAGTTAGAAAACCCTCAGCCTCTTCCTAACTCCCTCCCCAGACTGTCAATAGGAAGATGTGGTTGAAAGTAGCCCCTGGCTCCTAATGAGTTCTTGTTTCTCAGGCAGACCAGTGGATGTCTAACAGCTAAATGAACACAGAAATTTATGTACTTGCACTCCTCCAAACTATGCAGCTGCTTAGCTTCTGCCTCTCATTCTGTGTAGTGCCCCATTGTGACTCTAGGAAGAGGTTGGGGTGCCATGACCCCACAAGGCCCAGATGCCCTGCTCTGCCCCAGTGTCCATTCTCTGTAAACTCCAGGTCCTCTTCTGAACATGATTCCTCCATCAAAGGCATGGCATACATCCAGAAACATTTGGTTAGCTACTGTGAGTAGATGGCCCTTTGGCCTGATCATGCAATGAGGCCTTTCTTGTGCATTCCTGAAAACATGACACCAATCCTTTTCATACTAGATCAGTTTTGGCTCTGCTGCTCAGGATCTGAATGACAAAACCCAGTTCCCTTTTGCCAGGGCCTTTCGCCTGGTCATGCAATGGGGCCTTTCTTGTGTATTCCTGAAACCCTGACACCATTCTTTTTCTTACTAGATCAGTTTTGGCTCTGCTGCTCAGGATCTGAATGACAAAACCCAGTTCCCTTTTATCTATCGGATGGTCCCCAAAGAAGAAACCCAGCACATGGGGATTGTCAAGTTGTTGCTACATTTCGGGTGGACGTGGATCGGTCTCTTTGTTCCAGACAATGACAATGGAGAAAGGTTCCTGAGTGTCCTCACCCTTCTGATGATCCGCAGTGGGATTTGTGTTGCTTTCTTGGAAAAATTTCATATTTCGACCCTGGAACAAATGTCATCCTTACATTGTAAACCATCTGATTTGAGACAAGTCAAGGTGTTTGTTTATTATGGGGACTCTGAGCACAGAATTTATCCAATCATGATGTTACAAAGAATTCATGAAGTGAGGAAATCTCAAGGGATAGTCTGGATCACAACAGATCTTCTGGACATTGATGAGATGTTGTTTGGTGGCAAAGATTACTTCGAGCCTGCCCAAGGTTCTTTGTCCTTTGTAATGAATACCGAAAAAAGGACAGAACATGGCTACTATACTCAATTTTCATTTGAAGCTACAGCTGCAGCTGCAGAGTTTTGGTCAAGAGCATTCAGTTGTACATGTTCAAACAATGTGCTATCCGTGGAGGGTTGGACAAAATGCACAGAAAAGGAACCACTGGAAATTTTGTCCCAGGAGGAGATGGGGGCAATCTGGTCTCAAGACCGCTACAGCACTTACTACGGCGTCCAGTTTGTGGCCCAAGCCTTGAATGTCGCATATTCATCCAGATCCAAATGGATGTTAATGGCGAGTGGAGGAAACAGATTGGAACTTCAAAGGTTGCAGCCATGGCAGGTCTGTCCTCTCCCCTTCTTTGCAAATGCTCTCTGGAATCCGTTTCAGATTGTATATTCTTTGTAGTTTACGTCATTGTTATTGTTAAATATGTTTAGGTTTCCTATGCACTGTCTTTAGTAGGACAAGTTGATATGTTTTTTTTAATTGTTCATCTATTTTTGTGGTCCTAAGATACTTTGAAAATTGATTATTAAAATCTGTTTAAAAAATAATTTGGGAAAGTTAGGGGGAAATCTTTCAAAGCACAAAATAAGCTATGAAAAATTGTTAAGGAGCATTCTCTCACATAAAGATTAATTAATTAATTACTATATTTGGTTCATAATATTTATATATTGCTTGACTCCTGAAAAAAACCTCAAAGCACTTTACAAAAATGTTAAAATAAAAAAATCACTAAAGAAAATCCTTATTTAAAACATAGAAAGTTGAAATCACAATAGGATAGATTAAAGCCAATTAAAAGGCATGCTAGCTTTCTACAGTTGCCAAGTGTAGAATGCCTGGTGCACCTCAGCTGTCAACTGGAACGGATTCTTGCCCTACAAGCAATCCGTGAGGGGGGTTGTGAGTCTCGAATAGGCTGACATGAACTTGCGGTAATATTTGGCCAATGCTAAAAACCTCTGCAGGTCTTTCTTTGTCTTGGGCTCCTCCCGCGAAACTACGCTCTGCACCTTAGCGGGATCCATATGCACCCCTTCAGTCGTGAGGTGGTACCCCAGGAAATATTTGCGAATCCTGCATTTTGTAGATTTATTGTGCTGGTTAATTGTTCTAAATGTGATCTTAACAATAAATTTTGTTGTAAAAGCCATTGAAATTGTTCTGTCAGTGTTTGTAAAAAGCAAAAAAAAGGAGGAAAAGGTTCTGAGCTCCCTTTGCCTCTTCAGCCTGGTCCTCGGACCCTTGTCGGCACAAAAAGAGTCCACGAGAATATCCTTGCAGAGTTTTATTCTTAAAAGTCTTTGTGCAAAACACGACTGAATAACTCCACACACCAGCATCAACCAACCCAAACACCAGCCTCAGCAACAAACTAACATTTCTCACTTATATATACAACTTGGTGCAGACCGCTGAGTCATGCTGACCCAGCTTTATTCGCATTAAAGAAACAGCGGCCATTTTAGCCATGACACCCCTTCTGTTTCTTTAAATGCGAAAAAACCCCAACAGAAACAATACATACATACATACATTATATACATAAACCCAGTTTTGTCATCAGTTCATTATGGCATGTTGCTGGCAAAGGCTTGGTGAACAAATCAGCAATATTACCTTGTGATTGACAATACTCCAGTTTGATTACCCCATTCTGTACACAATCTCTAACATTCGCATGACGGATAGCAATATGTTTTGATGCGGATTTCATTATTTCTGAGCCCGCTAATGCAATGCACGATTGGCTATCTTCATACACTTGGATAGGCAAATCAACTTTACAATCTAGATCTTTTAGTATCTGTATAAACCACATGATTTCATTGCATGCTAGCGACAGGCTCCCATATTCTGCCTCACTGGATGAGGTTGCAACAAATCCTTGTTTCTTTGACCTCCACCCAATTATGGAATTGGCAAACATCATAACCATTCCACTTGTAGATTTTCTGGTAGCTACACAGCTTCCCCAGTCCGCATCAACAAATACTTCTAGTTTTTCGTCTTGTGTACTAGATATCTTCAAACATACATTTAATGTCCCCTTTAGATATCTGATAAGCCTTTTCAAAGCACACCAATCAGCAGTACTGGGTTTAGATACACGTTGACTCAGAACATTTGTAGCACATGCAATGTCTGGCCTTGACCACTGGCTTAAATATAACAGTAATCCTATTTTTGAGTGATACAACTCAGGCTGATCAAATTTATCATCACACACTGTCTTTGGGAAATCTGGTGTCATGGGAGTCTGAACTGGCTTGCAGTTTTCCATGCCAAACTGCTCTATCAAACGAAGAATTTTCTCTTTCTGACTCAATAGGAAGCTTCCATCAGCTTCCTGCCTTACTTCTACTCCCAAGTAATTGCTTACAGGCCCCAAGGTTTTAAGCTTAAACCTCTTTTCCAGTTGACTTGTGAGCTTCTGGATCTCATCTGTGGAACTCCCTGCCACAAGCAAATCATCAACAAAGACTAAGAGCATTAGATATTTGTTGCCTGATCCCTTGGTGTACAGGCATGGATCAGCCACACTCCTTTTAAAACCAAGTTTTACAAGGGCTTCATTTAAACACTGGTTCCAACACCTTCCACTTTGTTTGAGACCATAAACAGCCTTTCTCAAACACCAGACTGCACCATTCTCCTCTTCAAACCCAGGGGGTTGTCTCATTAATACTTCATGGTCTAAATTTGCATGCAGATATGCAGCATCAACATCAAAATGGTGCACTGCTAGTTGTCTTGCAGCAGCAATGGAAAGCATTAAGCGAAAAGTTTCACTCTTTACAGTGGGAGAAAACACTTCATCATAACTCTCCCCTTTAATCTGAGTGAACCCTCTGGCTACTAATCTGGCTCGAAAACGTGGTTCCCCAGATGCAAGGGTTTTCCTTTTGTAAACCCACTTGCATGACACCACTCTGCCACCAGGTGGCGGCATTATGACCTCAAACACTTTGTTATGTTTAAAAGAGTCCATTTCTTCTTTCATAGCTTGTTCCCACAAAGCACGTTCCCCAGGGGGTAAGTCTAAGACTTCATTATAACTTTGTGGTTCCACACAACTCACATTGCATACTCTCACTCCTCCTAGGGTCAAACGCTGAGGAGGTACACCCTTGTTTGAATGCTGGGAGCGCCTAGGCACTATTACTTCTTCTTCCCCCCTTATCTCTGGCTCTTCTTCCTCTTCCTCTAGAGAAGTATTATCTTTTGCCACATCTTTTGGGGAAATCTGTGCCTCCTCCTCCTCCTGCTCCTGCGTTGCCAATGGCTGAGAAGAAGCCTCTTCTCTTACTTGCAGGGGCAGTAGGCAATCTGGGTTGGCATGGATCACAGTCCATCTGTCCTGGTCAGCGAAGTCTGCACTTCGTGACAGAACTACTCGTCCTGGGCGTAAATTGAAACGCCACCCTTTGCCATAGGACTGATATCCCACAAACCGCAGTCTCTGTGCTCTAGCACCCCCTTTCTGGCGCTGAGCTTTGGGGATGTTTACATGTGCCCAAGCACCCCAGTTATGGAGCATTGTCCACTCTGGTTCTTTCCCAAACAACACACGATAAGGAATATCTTTTATAGAGCTAGACCAGGTTCTATTAATCAAAAAGTTCGCTGTCAGAAAAGCTTCGCCCCACAGCCTATGGTTGTGACCCAATCCTGCATCCACTAGCAGGCAGTCCTTTACTGACTGTATTACAGCCCCACGCCTTTCACACAGACCATTTTCAGCAGGGCTATAAGGGTTAGTCAAACGATGAGTGATCCCCTTACGTCGCAACCATGTCCCAAATTGTTTGTTCAGAAATTCTCCACCCCTATCTGTTTGCAACTGCACAACAGGGCGAGCGAAGAGCTTTTCAGCTTGGGCAACCCATTCTCTGAATGTGGGGAAACACTCAGATTTCTGCTTTAACAAAAACAACCAACTAAAACGTGATTTATCATCAATTACCAGAAAAGCATATCTGGCGCCTCCTTCAGTCTTCTGTGGAAAAGGGCCTATCACGTCACAATGGACAAGTTCTAAAACCTCTTTAGATACTCTGTCACTTTTAGAAGCCACAGGCTTCCTCTTAGATTTGGCCATTTTACATACATTGCAATCTAGGAAACAGTTACAGCTGTTTACTTTTAGGTTCTTGCACACCTTTTGCATCTCTGAAAGCACACGGAAATTGCCGTGACCCAGTTTTCTGTGCAGTTCATGTACACATCCCTTATGAACTGGCAAATTATCCTGAACCACCTGGGCTGCTTTAACAGGCTTGTCCTGCATTACATATAACCCATTTTCCAACTTTGCATGGCCACATACCTGAGTTCCATTCTTTATCAGACAGCCATCCCGTGTGAAGTTAACACTATACCCTGCATTAATCAAACAGCTTACAGACAGCAAACAATAGTCCAAACTGCTGACAAACAGAGTCTCTGGTAGAGTAGTGTTCAAGCACTGCAGGAAACATGTTCCCTGGCCATCAATCTTGCTTCTACAACCATCAGCAAGATAAATTGAGTCTTTTCCATCAGCTGGCTTCCCCAGGGTCTTAAAGTCCTCCCGACTGTTGCAGATAATCCTGCTGCTCCCAGAGTCCAGCAACCATGTTCCTCGAGGTATCTTCCTCTCCTCTCGAGAAAATGCAGAAACAAACTGAGCAGAACGCGTGTTCTTCTTCTCTGAAGAGAACCCCTTCTGCTTACGTTTCTGCGTTGATTGCTGTCTCTGCTCCACGTCGTCTCCTGGAAGTCTTGCCCTGCATTGACGTTGGAGATGCCCGGGTTGGTTGCATCTATAGCATCTCCTCACTGCCATGGCCAAGTCCAAACCTTGGCGTTGCTCCATTGGCAGATTCTGCTGCTGGCCCCCTCGACTGTAACTCCTCCGCTCTTGGAGTTCAGCTTGTTTATCTGACCTTCTTTCTGCTTCTTCGGTCAATCTTCCAACCACATACTCAAGGGTCAGATCTCGGGGACGCATACTCTCCATGCTGTTAATCACGGGCAACCAGCTTTCAGGCAAACTTGAAAGAATAATGTAGGTTTGGTCAGTCTCATCATAACGCTTACCTCTCTGCTGTAGTTGGAGAAACAGAGATTTCAGCGTTTGAAGATGAGTTGCCAAACTCTCACCTTCTTTCATAACAGTCCTGAACAGCCTTCTAGTCAGAGAAATTATAGTTCCAGCAGTTTCTCTGACATGCATTGCCCTTAATAAATTCCAGCACTCAAACGCTGTGCTGGCATTTGCTACATGCAATAACTGAGAGTTGCTCAAACACAGCATAATTTGGGCACGAGCCCTTTCATCTAGCCGTTTTTTCTCAGCAGAGTCAGTCCTCAAAACCTCAGTTTCAACACAGTCCCATAGTCCATCTCTCCTTAACAACTGCTGCATTTTAATTGACCAACTCAGCCAGTTGCTTTCTGAGAGAAGTTCAAAAGGGATGCCTCCCCCAATATTTACAACTTGGGAAGACTGGAAATCTGCCATCTCTGCTGGTGCTTGCTGAGCCCCTTCTGTGGGGCCTCCAGCAAACTCTCCAGACTCTCTCTTTAGAGTCCCACTAGATGGTCCTGGCTGGCACTCACCGGCTTCTAGCTGCTGCCTCTGTTGACCCTCAGGTCCCGCCTGGCTCTGCAACTGGTGTAGCCGCTCTGTGAGTCACCTACTGTGGTCCTCTAGCAGTTCAAACTGTTCCAGTAGCCGACGCTAAGTGCTTTTCTGGTCCTCAGATCCTAGCTGCTTCAGCGTCGCTGCAGACAGTTACAGCTTGCCACCAACTGCTCCAACGCACAGTCACCGGCTCCATACACCACCAGGACTCACCAGCTCCCTGCTGAGATGCTGTCAGTCGTTTTGCACTCTGCACATGCTCAGAAACACTGGGCCCATAACCTGTCAGTGTTTGTAAAAAGCAAAAAAAAGGAGGAAAAGGTTCTGACCTCCCTTTGCCTCTTCAGCCTGGTCCTCGGACCCTTGTCGGCACAAAAAGAGTCCACGAGAATATCCTTGCAGAGTTTTATTCTTAAAAGTCTTTATGCAAAACACGACTGAATAACTCCACACACCAGCATCAACCAACCCAAACACCAGCCTCAGCAACAAACTAACATTTCTCACTTATATATACAACTTGGTGCAGACCGCTGAGTCATGCTGACCCAGCTTTATTCGCATTAAAGAAACAGCGGCCATTTTAGCCATGACATGTTCTTCTCGGTTATCAGTGTTGGCTGGCTGCCCTGTGGCTCCTGCTATGCCATCTGTCATGACTTATGACCTAACCACCAATTAAAGTTGACTCGGGACAATTTGTCAGGATGCCGTCAGCAGCTTCTGGCTGGTTGCCCAGGAAAACATAAAGAAAAGGAAAGGTTTCTTACCGTCCTTTTTTATTTCAATTTTTACAGAGAGAGGCTAAAGAACTCAGCCTCTTAGATAATGGCGCTGTCCCAAGTGACTTTCCACCCTCGTCTCTCCCACATCCTCATTCGTCACTTCTCCGGGTGTTGCTACATGCCCTCTGTCTTTGAGCTCTTTGCTCTCCTACTTTTAAGGCTTGCCAGGTTCTAGGAGATGGAGGGTCTTAGTTGCTTTCTAATGACATTGTATCAACCAGCTGCTGCTCCACTTCTGCCGCCTCCTCCTCCTCTCGCATTATTTCCCAACTTTTCCCCTCATTTGCCTCTGAGCTGTGACCCCCCACAAACCACTGTTATAAATCTATGCTGTTCCTCTTCTCTGGAAGAGTCAAGATGGGGAGGTGGTCTCCACCATTCCTCCTCTGCCCAGTCCCTGACACCTGGTTTATGGCAGGAAAATTGCAGAAGCTCTAAATTCATAAAATCATTGTTCACAGATGTCTTGCCAGAAACCTCTCTACCATCTACACTTCCAAAACAACCAGTATTAGCGACCTGTTAGCAGTAGTCGTCATAACCCAATAGGCTCATGTTGGAAACATTCAGGAGTGATCAAGCCACCACATATTTCAAGACAGCCAGGACTACCTTCTTCCATGAGGATGCATTGAAAACGTCAGAATCCACCCACTGATACCCTCTTGGCAAGCTTTAATAAATCAAGCAGGGGTTGGGAGATCACATGTATGGGACCACAATAAGATTGTGAAAGGAAGTAGTAATGAATGATGAAAGTGAATGTATAACAAGGATAGAGAGGCCCTACTGTCCTATCCATTTTATAATCTGATGGACTTGTTAATGAAGATGTCCATTTCACTGACTTGCACGGGTGTAAATCAATATTGCCTTTAAATGCTGACTGTGGTTCAAAGAGCAATAGAACCTCAACAACTGAAAACCTCATTTGCAAGCAAATTTACAAGTGAGAGTCACTTCAGAAGGTTCCGCATCTTCAAGAATTTGCCCCAAACCCCATTAACACCTGCAGTAAAACACACAGTTCTTGAATGTATAATGGATCTGGACCCCATAGATAACACTGATGTTAATAGCCTTCTTCAGCCCAACTATGTATGATTGAAATTCTTCCAGGGAAGGAGCAATCTTCAAAGTCTATAACAGATTTCTCTGTCCTGGCTCTTCCAACGTTCAGCTTCATTGGAAGCTGAATTGAATTGAATCTCTAGTTCGCTGCTAGTATATTACTAAGCTAAGGCCAGATATTATTGCTACTGTATAAATCCAATGGACCAGTCAGCTGATTGGGCTATCTCATGAACCCGAACTTCTATTAGCTCATGTGAGTATCTCATGGCTTATCTCGGTGTTAGAGACCTCCATTGGATGCCAATGAATCTATAGTTCTGAGGCAGTGTGGTGTAGTGATCAGGGAGTTGGACAAGGGCCTAGGACTCAAGGGTTTAAATTCACACTTAATGTCCAAACTTCTAGTACTATTACTGGGAAGGAGGAAAACTTTTCCTATCCATATTATCCACACCATGCAGGACTTTATTCACCTCTATCATGTCCTGCCTTGCTGGTCTTGGTCCATCATAGCTATTCTCTAGTTTCCTGGACTTGAGAGTCACATCATTGAGTTCTCACAAACACGTTTTGCTTTGGCTATTCTATGGTTTCTTTCTTTCTTTTAAATAATTTTTATTAGATTTTCCACTTAAATCATATTCACATTTTTTTACATACTTCTGTAACTTAATATATTACTCTGTAAGAGCATCAACATCCTTCCCTCCCTTTCTGACTTCCACATATCTTTCCATATTTTTCACATTTCTATAATCACTTATTTACCCTTTGTCAAATTATAATATTTCACCTTCTTCTCGGTAAACCTGTTCCTTATATTTACATTACAAAACATTTCAATTCAGGCCTACAAACGTTTTCAAAAGTTTACAATTTTCTTTCATATAAAAGAAAAGATTCCGGATCTTCCCCGTCAACTTGGCCATCTCTACATACTCCACCATCTTGACCTGCCAATCTTCCAGTGTTGGGAGTTCCTACTGCTTCCGTTTCTGAGCCAGAAGTGTTCTTGCAGTTGTTGTGGCATACATAAACATGTTTACCTCTCTTTTATGTATTTCTTCACCAATTAAACCTAATAAAAATGCCTCTGTTTTTTTATTGAACTTATATTTCAAAACCTTTTTTAACTCATTATATATTATATCCCAGAGGGCTTTCACTTTGGAGCAAGTCCACCGCATATGGAGGAAATTCTTCTCCTTACACTTCCAACAATTTTTGTCTTGATTAATATAGATTTTAGCAAGTTTGGCAGGTGTGATATACCATCGGTACATCATCTTAAATACATTTTCTTTGAGTGACACACATGCGGTAAATTTGATTTAGTCCACTGTTTTTCCCACTTTCAAAATCAATAGTGTGCCCCAGATCCTGGACCCAACTAATCATAACACTAGCTATTCATAGTTTCTTGGACTTTACTGAAGTTAATGTTTCCTCAAGTTGAGCAGGGCCCAGATTGAGAGTCCCATCTTTGCGTTCTCACAAACATGTTTTGCTCTGGCTCTGCAGCTGCCCATTGAGTCACACAGCGATTCCAGGGAGTTGTAGAGGAGGTAGACCTTCTTAACCCTATAATTATCAAAATCATGGTGATTTGTTTATCTAGTCCAGGGATTTCCCCAACGATGGCCTTGGAGTCCACAAATAACAAAACATCAGAATCACAGGCAGCATCAGATAACTGATTGTCACAAGCCTGAAAGAAGAACTGGGTCATAAATATCAGAAGCCTCTTGTTTCTATGGGAGGTTTCCTTTTTCTACCTTTGCTTCTGAAGCTACTCTAGGAGTTCAGCTGTCACATGAGTGTATGACTCTTGCAGGCATAGCCAGGATGATATTTCTGCTGCTGCTGCTGCTGTTTCTGCTGCTAATGCCCCATGGAGCCAGTAGGATGCTGAAAGCAAAATGCCCATTGAACCTAAATGAGGAAAGTGATCCGTTGAATTATTACAGGCCAGGAGACCACCTCATTAGTCAGGTCATATTTCCAAGAGCTTTTATAACTTACCCAATCAACTTTTCACGGCATCCCAAACACACTGTTATGACGTAAGTGACTTTATGTTACCCAGTCTGCATTCACATTTCTTGCTGTTTTCCAGAGACAGCATCTAGTTTCTGGCCATGCCCCTTGGTATCCTGCAAACAAAGAGGTTGTTTCTGAACCCTTTCCCTATTTTGGGCTTCAGTTTCATTAATGCAGCTAAAGCATAGTTGATCATCTCATGTCTCATGAGAAAGGGTGTTTCTTTCTAGTCAAGTGTTAACAGCTTTGACAGCTTCCCTTATTCCTTTATTCCCAACTGTCTAAATTAAATGTCCCTGGTGGTGTTGGGGGTATTTGGATTACAACATATCTTAAATAAGTTCTAAATCGACTCTGCAATCTTGCATTTGCGGATCAAAGAATGTGTAAAAATTGGAATATAAGGATACCACCACCTTCCCTTCAAACTCACTGGAATGTTCGAATCAGTATAGGAACCTTACTAGGTAATTCCACCACCCTAAGAAGTTAAGGTGAGTAACCCAAGATAGGGCATTTCTCTCGTTCATATCTTCACATCTTGTAAACAGTTCTTGCCAACTTAAGGAAATCTAAATGAGCATTTCAATCTAATTCATCCCAGCTCAAGCTCTCCTAAATGCTACTCCTTTCTTTGTTGGTGGATCTGGGCAAGATTCTACTCCTTCCTAGCTGCAGAGATTCCCGTTAGATATAACTTGTATAGAGCCAGGAGTTGTTTTCATTTAATGGAGAATGGAAGCTAAAACCATTTTTCGTGTATTCATTTATTTGCAGTTTTTCAGCAAAGGACACCTCAGCAGTCCTGTCCATCTTGTTTGCAACCCAGGAGATCACCCGGCATCTTAAGCATTTAGCCAATGTCACCCTGGGCTATAGCATCTATGAGGCCGCTTTTGATGTCAGGACAACTGCTGATGCCATGCTAGACAGTATTCCAAACTACAGCTGCGGAAGAAAGAATAATGTGTTGGCTGTTTTTGAAGCAACTTCTTCTGAAATCCCCCACCAAATTTCAAGCATGTTGGGCATCTACAAAATGCCCCAGGTAGGAATTGGAAGGGAAGAGATCAATTGTGTTTAATTCCTCTCTGCTGTCTCTCCAGCAGTGTTGAGGAAACCCTTCATGCCCCCAGAAGTTTCTAAACTGCAAAGCCAACCATCTGGCCATTAGTTTCCAGGGAACACAAAAGAGTAGCACCCAAAAAGGGAGACTAAAGGGGGAAAATCACATTGCAAGAAAGTGGAAAGCGAATTAGAAAACCCTCAGCCTCTTCCTAACTCCCTCCCCAGACTGTCAATAGGAAGATGTAGTTGAAAGTACTCCTGGCTCCTAATGAGTTTCTTGTTTCTCAGATGTCTGACAGCTAACTGAACACAGAAGTTTAAGTACTTGCACTCCTCCAGACTGTGCAGCTGCTTAGCTTCTGCCTCTCATTTTGTGTAGTGCCCCATTGTGACTCTAGGAAGAGGTTGGGGTGCCATGACCCCTGATGACCCCAAATGCCCTGCTCTGCCCCAGTGTCCATTGGAGCCACTTCCTTCTCTGTAAGCTCCAGGTCCTCTTCTGAACATGATTCCTCCATCAAAGGCATGGCATACATCCAGAAGCATTTGGTTAGCTACTGTGAGTAGATGGCCCTTTGGCCTGATCATGCAATGAGGCCTTTCTTGTGTATTCCTGAAACCCTGACACCAATCCTTTTCTAACTAGATCAGTTTTGGCTCTACTGCTCATGATCTGAATGACAAAGCCCAGTTCCCTTTTATCTACCGGATGGTCCCCAAAGAAGAAACCCAGCACATGGGGATTGTCAAGTTGTTGCTGCATTTCGGGTGGACGTGGATCGGTCTCTTTGTTCCAGACAATGACAATGGAGAAAGGTTCCTGAGTGTCTTCACCCTTCTGCTGATCCGCAGTGGGATTTGTGTTGCTTTCTTGGAAAAAATTCATATTTCGACCCTGGGACAAATGTCATCCTTACATTGTAAACCATCTGATTTGAGACAAGTCAAAGTGTTTGTTTATTATGGGGACTCTGAGCACAGAATTTATCCAATCGTGATGTTACAAAGAATTCAGGAAGTGAGGGAATCTCAGGGGATAGTCTGGATCACAACAGATCTTCTGGACATTGATGAGATGTTGTTTGGTGGCACAGATTACTTCGAGCCTGCCCAAGGTTCTTTGTCCTTTGTAATGAATACCAAAAAGAGGACAGAACATGGCTACTATGCTCGACTTTCATTTGAAGCTACAGCTGCAGCTGCAGAGTTTTGGTCAAGAGCATTCAGTTGTACATGTTCAAACCATGTGCTTTCCGTGGAGGGTTGGACAAGATGCACAGAAAAGGAACCACTGGAAACTTTGTCCCAGAAGGAGATGGGGGCAATCTGGTCTCAAGACCGCTACAGCACTTACTACGGCGTCCAATTTGTGGCCCAAGCCTTAAATGTCGCATATTCATCCAGATTCAAATGGATGTTAATGGCGAGTGGAGGAAACAGATTGGAACTTCAAAGGTTGCAGCCATGGCAGGTCGGTCTGTCCTTTCCCCTGTTTTGTAAATACTCTACGGAATCCGTTTCAGATAGTATATTCTTTGTAGTTTATGTCATTGTTATTGTTAAATATGTTTAGGTCTCCTATGCACTGTCTTTAGTAGGATATGTTAATATATATTTTTTAATTGTTCATCTATTTTTGTGGTTCTAAGATACTTTGAAAATTGATTAAAATCTGTTTAAAAAAATAATTTGGGAAAGTTAGGGGGGATATTTCAAAGCACAAAATAAGCTATGAAAAATTGTTGAGGAGCATTCTCTTACATAAAGATTAATTAATTAATTACTATATTTGGTTCGTAATATTTATATATTGCTTGACTCAGAAAACAGGAACCCAATACTCTAGAGCATATATTCTTTTCCTGTGATTTTGGCTGTTATGCAAGAAGACAATTATTTGAGGCCCTAAAATCTAATAGACAGATTTTTACACAACCAACTGTTCAGGACCTGCTAGCGGACAGCGATGATCAAATTACGCTAATAGTAGCTGAATTTTTAAGGGCTGTCCATGAAGAAAGAATGGGCCGTGATAAAGAGACTTAGTGGTTCTTAATGGCAGGTGATGTTGCTGTGTTGTATTATATTATCTATGTACATCGATTTATTCCTTGGAGTTAAGAATAGGACTGGGATAAATTGTGTTCGCTGAGACTGTATCTTATACAGTCTGTATATGATGTTTGTTTGATAATGTGTGGTGTGCTATGCCTAATAAAGGATTTTGAATTGAAAATATTGCTTGACTCCTGAAGAAACCCTCAAAGCACTTTGCAAAAATGTTAAAATAAAAAAATCACTAAAGAAAACCCTTATTTAAAACATAGAAAGTTGAAATCACAATAGGATAGATTAAAGCCAATTAAAAGGCATGCTAGCTTTCTAAAGTTGCCAAGTGCTTGCCTGTATGTGTCCTCTATTTGTGTTTATTTGAGTCATATGTCCTGTGAATTTATAACCTGATAAAGGACCAGTCGTAATGATCAAAAGGTTGTTATCTTTAGCTGACACGAGGCCTCAATGTCCTTGATTTAGGACCATTCTCTCAAAACTGGAAAGATGTCTGGAACCTTACTCAATTATCCAAGAAAAACAAGACTATGCTCCACAAAATATCCAACGTCATTGGATATAAGCTTTGCTCAATCATATACACAGAAATATCCTGCAGTTATTTTGTTTAAACATAATTTACTCCATAATCTCTTATGGAGTTTGCACACAATCCTGCTGTTTTCTCACACAATCCAGATATCATGTTTTCTAAATGCTGGTGTTTTCTCTGCCAATCTAGCTTCATACTTTCTTGAAAGAAATTTGGATTTCCAATTCATCCATAGGAGGGATGTATTCTGATCAGAGTGGGGAGCTGACTGCCAAATTTGATATCGTGAACTGGGTCGTATTTCCCAATAGATCTCAGAGCAGAAAGAAAGTTGGGAGCATCGAGGGACAGGCATCCTCCGGCATAAAATTCTCCATTGCACCGGAAGGCATTGTGTGGCCTGGGAACTTCAGCAAGGTCATTGCATTCATTCATTTATCTGTTTATTTGTTGCACTTATATCCCACCTTTTCTGTATGGAGCTTCATGGCTCCCTGGGAATTTGAACCGTAGTCTCCTGGGTTCTCTCCCAACTCTCTGACCACTATGGCACAACTGGCTCTGGTTCCCTTGCTGTGACATCTGTAAAGTTCTGATAATATGCTGATAGGGGCCATTTTCAGTTTAACCCTAAGTGGGCCCTGTGCAGAATGAGACCCAATCCTGGTTGTGTACACAGCTGCTGTTTTCCCTCTCTGTTTTTTCCCTTTCTGTTTTGCATAGCAAATCAGATGGAGAAGGGCAAAGAGTGGAGAGGCTGCTCTTACACTTGCATTTTCATCTATCCCTCTGAGTGGATGAACAAGGACATCAATGGACCAAAATTGGCAGTGTGGCCCTAGCTGCCATGTGGGCTTTATCAGCTGCCCAATAATGCCAGCTGCTTATAAAAGCACAACAATACGCACCATAGTGTATGGCTGCCATTCCTCCGGGATGTCTTGGACACATCTAGGAATGGGCTGCAGAAATGGCACCCAGACACAGCTTTTTGCTGAAACAGCAAAATGCCCTGGAAAACCCAAACGTATGACAAGAAATGGTGCCCAAACATATTTTGGCTGAAAAACCTGCACATATGGCAAGCAGAGTGATTATATATATATATATATATATATATATATATATATATATATATATATATATATGCTTTCGTAGATTTTCACGGGTACAGGAATGCAGGTTTTGGTGTCCTCGGGTGTCTTCCCGTGTAAAAGTTGGGGTGTCTAGGCGACGTTTCGACGAGGTCTCACTCGTCATCTTCAGGCTGGTGCTTTCGGCTCTGTTCCAGTAACAAGAAGCCGAAAGCACCAGCCTGAAGATGACGAGTGAGACCCCGTCGAAACGTCGCCTAGACACCCCAACTTTTACACGGGAAGACACCCGAGGACACCAAAACCTGCATATATATATATATATATATATGAGTAAATATTCTAAGAAAAGCCCAAAAACATTTAGAAATGGAAAAAATAAAGCTCAACAACTTTGTCCGAAATATGGCAACCTTTTCACAGTGACAAAAAAGAACAATAAATCTCAAATGCCATAGTTTGTTGTTGTTGTTTCAATAATAATTTTTATTAAGTTTTCCATTTTAACAATCAAATCACATTAAATATTCCAAATTATACAAATACATATCATAAAGTCCAAATATTTTGCCAAATTATAAATTTTTGTTGGGGCTTCCCATGCTTCAAGTTCAGTGGGGTCCAATCCTCTTATGTTTCTACTGCCTTGAGTTTCCAATACTTCCTTCTTTAAATCTTCCTGTTGTTATCCTTCTTTCTTTCATAGCTTATGAGTTGTTTCCACAGGCGAGCTGAAGTGAGCAATAATATGCTTCTGTGTGAACTTTGTATGACTCTCCCTCTCACGCTGGTGTTTATGCCAAATCCATCCAAAGGCCTTCTCTGGTGGCAGACGCCATTTTCTCTCAGTTCCGATGAAATAAAATCTAGGTGTTTGCTCATTAATTTTCCAGACAGGTTGCACCAAACATTAGTCTTTCCAGAGGAGGTTTGCCAAATCGGACTTGAAGTACAGATATAATAACAAAGTAAGAGCTCACCTCCCCCTATGACTATTAATCTCTGCAACTCAGTCTGTCTCATAATGACGGATCCCGATTAAATAGTACGTCACAGGAGAGTCTTTTATCTTCTTCCAAGTATTTCAAAGAACAAAGGCTTTAGTTAATATTATTTCCACACAGTTTAAATTTTCCAATCTCACTTGCTCTAAGTAATGTAGACATTTCTTCGGGTGCGGGGGTTGTTAGGTATTATCGTAGTAGAAAAAGTTTTATTCCTCCCTCCTTTCCGTTCCAACATACCAGATTAGATGTTATTCTTTGATGTTATCTTTCTTTATCTCTGTCACTCTTGGCACCTCAGTGGCTGCAGTTGGCAGATTGATTACCCTTTCTTCGCTTGAAGCATGTCCATAATTCTTAAATCCAATTTTTTATCTTAAGAAATGGAACTTGGAGCGCTCACAGAGACAGCGTCCAGGAGATCCAAGCTCCCTCGAGGGCTTTCCATCCAGTTCCCCCACCCCCTCCTTCTTTACGAACTCAGGGGTAGTTTGTGGGCAGCCATGGATGATACTGCATCTTCCCTTTCACCAGGAAGAATTTGGGAGGCTGATTACTCCCATCTCAGCCTCTAAATTACCTGGTGTGAGCTGGAGAGATGGTATTGCCGGCCATCTTCCGTGGCGCCCCTAGCGGAGCCATAGTTTGTTTAATCCTTTGTGTTCAACAATATTTGTGTTCAACAGTTAAAAATGAATCTTTATGTCAGAAAGAAAATGAGTTCTCCACAGTTCTACCAAATTTGAAAGGGTCTCACTCCCATTTTAAAGCTTTCTAACCTGGTCTCAGTATTCTAAAAATGATTTTATTTGAGCATATTTTTAGCCAGGGCCTTCAGATGATGTCTAATTTATGCTGGTCTCCTTTTGGTGCTCTTTTTCCATGTTTTTAGGTTGTGCCTCGATCAAGATGCACTGAAATCTGTCGCCCTGGATACGCCAGAGTAGCTAAAGAAGGGGAGGCCGTTTGCTGCTATGATTGTGCTCCTTGTGCGGAAGGGACCATCTCCATTCTGGAAGGTGGGTGACTCCAGGGGAAAAGGAGAGGCAAGATTTCAGGGGGTTCCAGGGATCACCCAGGGTTCGTGCTCTTTTGGAAAATTGAAGACTCAGGGGAGACTGCTGTAGCTTTAAGAAATATGATTTATTTGCATATTTACACCTTCAGTCTGCATGGAGGAAGTCCAGATCTTAGCACATGATCAAAGGGGACTTGTTTACCATAGCAGTACAGTTTACTTGAGTCGAAGAAATCTCTCCCAACCAATCTTCAGCTAGCCTAGCCAAAATGGGCATCTCCTTGTTCTCTACCTTTTTCTTCCCAGCACACCTTGCTAAAGACTGTATTTTCCTGACACCTCAAGCGCACACTCCATCACCATGGCAACCTCTGTCAGAAAACAGACAGGTATGGGTGTAAGAATTTCGTTAGTAATTCTGAAGTCATTCTTCTTCTCTTCAGATGCAAAGGATTGCACCAGATGCCCAGAAGATCAGCATGCAAATCAAGCGCGAGACAAATGTGTCCCCAAGACTATAACATTTCTCACTTGTGAAGAACCCTTGGGGATTGTGCTGGTTTCCTTTGCTCTCTTCTTGTCCTTGACCACTGGCATTGTGAAAGGAATCTTCATTAAATACAAGGAAACTCCCATAGTCAAAGCTAACAATCGGGACTTATCCTATATCCTCCTCAGCTCCCTCCTGCTTTCCTTTTTGTCCTCCTTCCTGTTCATCGGCCGGCCAAGGAAAGTCACCTGCCTTCTCCGACAAACAGCCTTCAGCATCATCTTCTCGGTTGCTGTCTCTTCTGTTTTGGCAAAAACCATCACTGTGGTGCTGGCCTTCCTGGCCACAAAGCCAGGGAACAAGGTGAGGAGATGGCTGGGGAAGAGTCTGGCCAACTCCATTGTCCTTTCCTGTTCCAGTATACAGGTTGTCATCTGCAGCTTCTGGCTGGGAATCTCCCCACCCTTCCCAGACTCCGACATGCACTCCCAAACTAGGGAGATCATCCTTCTATGCAATGAGGGATCTGTTGCCATGTTCTACACTGTCCTTGGCTACATGGGCTTCCTGGGTGCCATCTGCTTCACGGTGGCTTTTCTAGCCAGAAAGCTTCCTGGGTCCTTCAATGAAGCCAAGCTGATCACCTTCAGCATGCTGGTCTTCTGCAGTGTTTGGGTGTCCTTTGTGCCCACCTACCTGAGCACAAAAGGGAAGTTCATGGTAGCTGTGCAGGTCTTCACTATCTTGGCCTCCAGTGCTGGACTTCTGGGCTGCATCTTCCTACCGAAGTGCTACATTATCATCCTCAGGCCAGATCTGAACACAAAGGCACATCTAACTACAAAAAGTGCAGATGGTAGTGTCTGATTCTTAGCTTCTTTGAAGATTCTTGGCTTCACATAGAATATGATGTCGTAAAGATGGACTCCACCCTGGTTGGTGACATGAGAATTGCAAATGCTCCTAGGTCATAGTATCTATGCTCGCAAATTTTCTGCCATAATCATCTCCTTCATTTACACTTCAAAAAAAAAAAACAGTACTAGCTATCACTTAGTAGTAGTAATCATAAACCAGTATTAGTGACCTGTTAGCAGTAGTCGTCATAAGTCAATAGGCTCATGTTGGAAAATTTCAGGAGTGATAAAGCCACCACATATTTCAAGACAGCCAGGACTACCCTCTTCCATGAGGATGCATTGAAAACTCCTGAATCCACCCACTGATACCCTCTTGGCAAGCTTTAATAAGTCAAGCAGGGCAACGGTTGGGAGATCACATGGATGGGACCACCTGAGGTCAAACTATTACCTTGACCCATTTGAGTCTTGGTTCAGACCTTGTTATGCATGGAATCAAAGAAGCATAGATAAAAAATAAAATTGTGAAAGGAAGTAGTAATGAATGATGAAAGTGAAGTGGAGAGGCACTGCGGTCATGTTTCTCTCTGATAGACCTCTTACTCAATATGTCCATTTCACTGACCTGCAGTGGGTAAGCATATGGTATTTAATTTGTCCTTAATCTTCTAACATTCAGCAGCACTGGATGATCCAAACTTTAAGTATTATTCAGCAAGAGGAAGGGGAAAAATTGCCTATTTCCTCCACACCATGACATGTCTCATCTTATTTGCCTTCATCCCTCACGACTTCTCTGCTGTTCCTTGAAGTTTTCTGAAATTGTTTCTTCCTCAGGCCTAGCAAGTCACAGACTGACAAGCCTATCAGCGAGTTCTTACAAACATGTTTTTCCCCAGTCCTGTCTCTGCCGCAAAGGCTTCAGGATGATTTGCAGATGTCACAAATTGAAGCCAAGACCTTCAGCGGGTATATAGTTCATATTCTGCTGTGCCCCTATATTATTGTTTCATCCATCTAATGCATTTTCGATCTCTAGACCAGTGTTTTTCAACCACTGTTCCGTGGCACACTAGTGTGCCGCGAGATGTTGCCTGGTGTGCCGTGGGAAAAATTGAAAAATTTGAAAGATTTAAAAATAAAGTATTTTATAATTTTTCATATTTCTGTTTACTTACTATTTCATAATAAAGTAATTATAAAATACTTTCTTTGTGTTTATTTGATTCCTATTCAAGAGAATTACTTTATATATAGTCAATATAGGAACAGAGTTAAATTTTTTAACATTTTCTAATGGTGGTGTGCCTCGTGATTTTTTTCATGAAACAAGTGTGCCTTTGCCCAAAAAAGGTTGAAAAACACTGCTCTAGACAACTGTAACCTTTGGTAAAAGATACCACAGCCCCCATGTTTTACCTTTTCATCATCTGCCACGAATAACCAAAGCATTAAGCCTGGGTCTGACTGTTAACTGTCTCCCACTTTGGTGGGGTTTGAAGCTCATTCTGTCTGTGACATCATACACTGATGTCACAATGATACATCTGCATTCATCCATGGTAACGTCACTGGCCAATAAACTCCTGCAACATCTGATGGACTTGTTACTGAAAATGTCCATTTCACTGACCAGAACTGGTGTAAATATATATTATCTTAAAATGCTGACTGTGGTTCAAAGAGCAATAGAACCTCAACAGCTGAAAACTTCATTTGCAAGCAGTGAATCACTTCAGAAGGTTCCACATCTTCAAGAATCTAACCCTAACTCCACTAACACCTGCAGGGGAGAAAAACTTTTTCCTATCCATATTATCTACACCGTACAGGGGTTTATCAACCTCTATCATGTCCTGCCTTGTTCGCCTTGATCCATCATAGCTATTTTATAATTTCCTGGACTTTACTGAAGTTAATGTTTCCTCAAGTTTAGCAGATTGACAGCACCATCTTTTGAATTATCACAAACACGCTTTATTCTGGCTCTGCAGCTGCCAATTGAGTCACACACCGATTCCAGGGAGTTGCAGAGGAGGTGGACCTTCTTAACCCTATAATTATCAAAATCATAATTTTGATAATTTATGTAGTCCAAGGATTTCCTCAACGGTGGCCTTTGAGTTCACAAATAACATAAACATTAGAATCACAGGCAGAATGAGGTAACTTCTTGTCACAAGCCTGCGAGAACTGGGTCATAAATATTGGAAGCCTAAGGTTACAGACTCTGCTAACCCAGAAATAGTGCTTCAGGTTAAGTACTTTGCTTCAGGATGAGAACAGAAATCGTGCTCCAGCGGCGCGGCAGCAGCAGGAGGCCCCATTAGCTAAAGTGGTGCTTCAGGTTAAGAACAGTTTCAGGTTAAGTATGGACCTCTGGAACGAATTAAGTATGTAACCAGAGGTACCACTGTACTGCAAAGGTCCAGCTGTGCTTCTAATGTTACTGTTGTCACAAGAGTGTATCACTCTTGCAGGCATAGCCAGAATATTTCTGCTGCTGCTATTTGTGCTTCTAATGCCCCGTGGAGCTAGTAGGATGCTGAATGCTAAATGCCCATTGAACCTAAATATGGAATCTGAACTGTTGGATTATTATAGGCTAGGAGACCACCTCATGAGTGGTGCCCCCCACCCCTAGTTCAGAAAGTCACTCCAGAAGGATACCATGGTTGATGGTATCAAAAGCCGCTGAGACGTCAAGAAGAATCAACAGGGACATAATTCCCTTGTCTTTCCCTTGACAGAGGCCATCATACAGGGCGACCAAAACAGTTTCTGTGTCAAAACTGGGCCTAAACCCCAATTGAAATGGATCCAGAAAATCAGTTTCTTCCAAAAGCACCTGGATCTTCTCTGCGACCACTCGCTTCAGAACCTTGCCCAGAAAAGGGAGACTGGCACTTATCCACCATCCCCCCTGCTATTTATACTTCTGCCTGTGTGGGGAAAGGACCACTGTCTCCCATCTGCACTTAGGGGTGAGAGGATTTATCTCACAAAATGTCTTTCCCCAGCAGTAACGGGCAATGCAACCTAAAAAGAACGCTCAACATGTTAAGACACAGTAGGGCAACAGAAAGATTTTCAAAACTTTATTGTGTCCCCTCATATATTTTTTTTGAAAAAGATAAAAAGAGAGGTTTATCAATATATATACATATATGCATGCTTAATCATTATTGGCATTTTAATCCTGCTCCACAAGTAAGCTCCCAAGATTGACTCACAAATATCAAGGAGAAGACAGATCCTGCCCTCAGCACACAATCAAAGAGACACAACACAAAAGTGGACTGGGAGGGAAAAGGGGAACAGCATGTTCAGGCACCCATCATTAGACTCTCAGGAGAGCCATGTAGTTTCATCTCTCCATTACCCTGATGGAAACAACTGCTGAATAAATCCACTTATTAGGAATATCAAGTGCCGATAAACATAGGTTATTTGTGTTTCAAAGACCTGCTGGACTTCAGCACCTAACAAGCTCATCAGCTGCATATTCCTGCGTTGCAGAAATTTGGACATGATCCTCAAGGTCTCCTCCAACTCGATGATTTGACAATTCTATTGCAAGCAGTGGCAGTCCCATCAGAAGATCCTTGAGAAATGGAACGCCAGGTTCATGCAGCAGGATCATCCACAGACACCGGAACACCTGATGATCCTTCAGTCTCTTCACTTTCATGTTTGATAACTGCAGTGAGTAGCTTTGCCTAAAGCAACGCCCCCCCCCAACCCTTTTGGGCCGCAATCCAATAGCCACTTACTTAGGAGGAGGCCCCACTAAGGGAATTCTGAGTAGAGACGCTAGGATTGCACTTGGCATTACAGGAAACCTTTGCCCATACACAGAACCTCCTCTCCCTATGCAAAATTCTCACCCCTGCAAAGCATGAAGTTTCATTCCCTTGCTATGCGCAGCATGAGGACTCTAAGTAGAACAATTAATACAGAAAAGCTGAAGTAGGAGGGTGGACTGCTTTTTCTCTGCCTACACAATATGGACTCCTCTGTTGGCAGGCCCCCTACCCCGAGCGTAAGCCTATTATCTTATTTTCTAGCATAACTGCGTCCCACACCCTCCTTGTGGAAATGGGAAATGGGTCACATGGTAGTGCGGAACTTCACCTCTCACTGTGAGGATGTGGCAGCTGTGAGGGTGGTAAGGTGAAGGTGAAGGTAAAGGTACCCCCTGACCACTAGGTCCAGTCACAGACGACTCTGGGGTTGCGGTGCTTATCTCGCTCTATAGGCCGAGGGAGCCGACGTTTGTCCGCAGTTTTTCCAGGTCATGTGGCCAGCATGACTAAGCCGCTTCTGGCGAACCAGAGCAGCACACAGAAATGCTGTTTACCCACCAGAGCAGTACCTATTTATCTACTTGCACTTTGACGTGCTTTCGAACTGCTAGGTTGGCAGGAGCAGGGACCAAAAAACGGGAGCTCACCCCATCGCGGGGATTCGAACCGTCTACCTTCTCATCGGCAAGCCCTAGGCTCTATGGTTTAGACCACAGCGCCACTCGCGTCCCAATGTGAGCGTGGTAGGAAAGGGCAATAGAGTCGGGGAGGGAATAGCGAGGTAGAAATTCTGCAAAGCCAATTATCCGTCAGGCCAACGTAGCCACTGCTAGAGTTGAAAGCTGACTCAGATAAGGTGCAAGGAGGGGTCCACATGGACAGCAAAAAAAAACAAGTTTGGGTTGAGGAACTGTGTTTTCAAGGACTGTGGTTGGATGAGAGATAGTGGGGTGGCAGAAGGTTGTTGCGGAGAATGTGGAACAGTGTTTTTCACGTGTTTTTTTCCTATATTGGGGGTTGCAATGCTAATGGATTTGTTCTCACAGATTCTTGGGCTCTGCCCAGTAATGCATTGCTGAATAAATGTCTGACTAAATGGGAATCTGGTATGAGCCTCCATGATGAACCTCCAAAGGGAATTTTCTTCCACAGCCCACAACTGGAAGGCAGTTTCTTTCCCTGGTCCTCCTTACTGCATCCTCCTGCTATTGGGCCATGGATGCGAGGGATAAGCACCCTGCATGCTATGAGAGGTTACAACTGCAAAGTCACAAAATAAGGACCCTCCTCTCAGACTTTACTGTGTTCAATGTGCATTCTGTAGTTGACCTCCTTTGTAATGCTCTATTTTGAATTTTTTAAGATTCCTGTTAATTATGTTGCTTTGAATGTACAGCGGTACCTCAGGTTACAGACGCTTCAGGTTACAGACTCCACTAACCCAGTAATAGTACCTCAGGTTGAGAACTTTGCTTCAGGATGAAAACAGAAATCACGTGGCGGCGGCAGGAGGCCCCATTAACTAAAGTGGTACCTCAGGTTAAGAACAGTTTCAGGTTAAGAACGGACCTCCGGAACGAATTAAGTTCTTAACCCAAGGTACCACTGTATAAATATCTTCAGTAATGTTTTATTCTGGGTTTTTTATAATTTGATATTTTAATGTGTCGTAAACCACTTTTTTCCCCTTAAAACTATAAAGCGGCTTAGAAATGAATAATAATAATAATAAGAGCTGCATTAAAGTTTAACAATAATTGTGCATCGATATAGCTAACAGTGACAGAATACCCCAAGTATTTATCAGGGAAGGGAGGGGAAAGCCTCTGTCCAATATGAATTCTCTAGTGCTCCTAAGGTTGGATTGGTTACTCAGTCTCAAATCACATACTGCTTTTCTGGTGTGAATCCACCAATGGGAAGTAAAATCGGTTCTCCATCAGAAGCCATTTCGACACTCCAAGACATGATGGGTTCACTGCCCCCTCTGTGAGTTCTTTGGTGTCTCTTAAGCATGCACTTATCATAAAAGCTCTTTCCGCATTCCAGGCATTGGTATGTTTTTTCTCCCGAGTGGATTTTCTGATGTCTGATCAGGTTTCTTCTTTGAGTGTAGTTCTTTCCGCACTCCGTGCACTGATAGGGTTTCTCTTCTGTGTGGACTCTCAGGTGGGAAGTAAGGCTCGAGCTCTGGCTGAAGCTCTTTCCACACACCGAGCACTGATAAGGTTTCTCTCCCGTGTGGATTCTTTGGTGTGTAAGAAGGTGGGAGTGGTCATAAAAGCTCTTGCTACACTCCACACAGTTATAGGGCTTTTCTCCTCCGTGTGTCCTTTGATGAGAAGCAAGGTTTGCATGCCACTTGAAGTTCTTTCCACACTCTGGGCATTTATAGGGTTTTTCACCTGTGTGAGTCCTTTGGTGAATAAGGAGGCGCGATCTGTCGTAAAAGCTCTTGCTACATTCCGAGCAGTTATACGGTTTCTCTCCTGCGTGGATTCTCTGATGGGAAGTAAGGTTGGAGCTCCGGTGGAAGCTCTTTCCACACACCAAGCATTTATACGGCTTCTCCCCCGTATGGATTCCTTCGTGGGAAGTAAGCTGCGAACGCCGAATAAAGCTTCGCCCACACACCAAACATTTATGTGGTTTATCCTTTGAATGAATCAACTGGTGTATATTGAAGCCTGATTTATCGCAAAAGCTCCTACTGCATACGGCACACTTATAGGGTTTCTCTCCCGTGTGTTTTCTCAGATGGGCGGTAAGGTTTGTGTTCCTGTTGAAGCTCTTTCCGCACACCGAACACTGATACGGTTTTTCTCCGGTGTGGATTCTCTGGTGTGAAGTAAGGTACGCAAGCTGCCTGAAGCTCTTTCCGCACTCCGGGCATTTATAGGGTTTCTCCCCCGTGTGTTTTCTCAGGTGGGAAGCGAGGTTTGTGCTCCTAGTGAACTTCTTTCCGCACTCCGAACACTGGTAGGGTTTTTCCCCTGTGTGGATTCTCTGATGTACGGTGAAGTGCGCACGCTCCCTGAAGCTCTTCCCGCACTGCAAGCATTTATAAGGCCTCTCTCCCGTGTGGATTCTTTGGTGGGAGGTGAGGTGCGCTCTCTGCCGGAAGCTCTTTCCGCAGTCCAAACACTTATGCTGCTTCTGGCCTGTGTGGATCCTCATGTGGACGTTGAAGTGTGATTTGCGGCTGAAGACTTTCCCACACAGCGAGCAGACATTCTTTTTCTTTCCTTTTCGTCTCTGCTGCTGAACTGGGATTTCATCAAAGTTCTGCCCAGGCAAAGATTTATTCCCCCACTTTTTGGTTTGGTTTTCTTCCTGCTTATTTGGTCCTTCTTGATCTCTGAAATTCTCATCCATGTCTTGAAGCTTGTTTCTCTCCGATGGTGCTACACAGAGTTCGTCGTCATCCTTATTATCCCACCCTTCAACTGGAAGAGAGAAATCCATTAACAGCACCAGACAGAAAATAAGCTTTAGATTATGGATGGTGTCCAGTGCGTTGTTGTGGAGAGGTAATACATGAGTGGCTCTGCTTCACACAGACACACACACACACACACCCTGCTGAATTAAAGCTAATCTAATACTCTAAACCAGAGATGGGGAACCTCCAGAGGTTGCTGAACTATAATTCCCATTACTCCTGGGCATTGGTTATGCTTGCTAGGCCTGATGGGAATTGTAGTTCAGCTACATCCAGAGGGCCAAAGGTTCCCTACACGCAATTTAGAAGCACGAAGACTGGAATCTTACAGCGAGAGGGGGAAAAGTATTTGATCCCCTGCTAAATTTGCCCGTTTGCCCTCTGACGAAGAAATGACCAGTCCATAATTGTAACGGTCCTGTTGTTATTCTGTCTCTCACAGCTACAATAAACCTACCATTAAAATTATGGCCTGGTCATTTCTTCGTCAGAGGGCAAACGGGCAAATTTAGCAGGGGATCAAATACTTTTTTCCCTCGCTGTACTTTATTTTTAAGGGAAGGCTTGGAGCTCTGATAACCGTTCATGGAATTGTAGTTGGAAGGGACCCCCCAGAGCCATCTAGTGCAGGAATCTCAGCTCAAGCATCCATGGCAGATGGTCATCCACCCTCTGCTTAAAAACTTCCAAGGCAGGAGAGTCCACAACCTCGGGGAGTCCAATGTTGGACAATTGAGGACAGATAACTCAAATGACTTCTTCACAGAGCACATAGTCAAACTATGGAACCCAATTCCCCAGGAGCCACTGGTGTCCACAGAAGTGGATGGCTTCAAAAGGGGATTGTACAAATTCATGGGCTATCAACAGCAACTAGCCATGATGGTTACCAACAACAATGGCTAGGTTCTACCTCCGGAGGAAGTAAATATTTTTGAATACCGGTTGTTGGGAATCACAAGTAGGGAGAGAGTTGTTGTGGGCTTCCTATTGGGGCATCTGTCTGGCACCTGTGACAACAGGATGCTGGAGTAGACATTATTATTATTATTATTATTATTATTATTATTATTATTATTATTATTTCTATGCTGCCCATCGGACTGGGTTTCCCCAGACACTCTGGGCAGATTGCAGCATATATAAAAACATAGCAAAACATCAAACATTAAAAACTTCCTGACTGTGATGGCCTGGGACTTGGACTCGGACTCAGAACCAGAACCAGAGGAGTCTCAGTTTACACCAGATCTGTTGCCTCAGGCATCATCTGAACCAAGTCTGGGGTTTGATCCTGAAGAGTCCCAGTCTGCCCAGTCTGTTCCCCTGCAACAAACACCGGCTGGGCCGAGTCAGGGGCCTGAGACTGCCCTGGCTCCAGATGCGGGGATGACCTCATTGCCTTCAGCTGGGCTTACGAGCTTCTCCACTACTGGTTGGGTCAGGGGAGACTGAGGCGGCCCCTGGGTCTAGTAACCCACCGACGTCTCCCGAGCTGCAGAGACTAAGGTCTGTGAGAAGGAGAGACCTGAGTACTCGCAGGAGGAGTGCTTGCCTTTGGGCAAAACAGGGAGGTGAGTCGCCGGAGGATCAGGACCGGCCGTTACCCCGACAAAGATAAAAGGCTGTCAGACCCCGCCCCAGGATGTGGGAGCAACACTGCTGTATGCCAGATCCTGCCTGAGATCCTGTACCTGTCCTTGCCTGGTTTCCTGCCTTGTGTCCTGCCTTGGCCCTGTCAGACTGACTCCTTCGGATTCTGGACTGGTCCTGGACCGCGCTTCACGGGTTACCCCTGGGCCCAGCACACTGATACAAGGCTGCCTTCAGATGTCTTCTAAAAGTTATGTAGTTCTTCATCTCTTTGACATCTGATGGGAGAACGTTCCACAGGGCGGGCGCCACTACCGAGAAGGCCCTCTGCCTGGTACCTTGTAGCTTCACATCTCGCAGTAAGGGAACCACCAGAAAGCACTCAGAGTTGGCTGGATCCACCAGCCAGGCTCTACTCAGGTTTGTAAAGTGAAAGAAGGGTCCTTACCGAGTGAGGCCACGCTCCGGGAATTCTCCAGCATGACTTCCCTATGCAGGGCCTTCTGGCTCGAATCCAGCAAAGCCCACTCCTCGTTGGTGAAATACACAGCCACTTCCTCAAAGGACACTAGAACCTAGAGGAGGAAGAAGAAGAGGAGGAAGAAAACATTTTAAATTAACAGAGAACTAAGGGATGTGTAAATCCTGCTCCATAGCTCAATGGTAGAGTTTCTGCGTGGCGTGCGGAAGCTTCCGGGTTCAATCCCCAGAATCTCCAGGCAGGGTTAGGGAGACTGTAAACCCTGGAAGGCCACGGCCAGTCAGGCCTCATCCGCACCACAGCTTCCCCCAAAGCATTCCTGGAATTGTAGTCTGCTAAGACGGCTTATTCCCAGTAGTGATGTATGGAAGTGAGAGCTTGACCATAAAGAAGGCTGATTGCCCGAGAATTGATGCTTGTGAATTCTGGTGCTGGAGGAGACTCTTGAGAGTCCCATGGACTGCAAGGAGATCAAACCTATCCATTCTTAAGGAAATCAGCCCTAAGTGCTCACTGGAAGGACAGATCCTGAAGCTGAGGCTCCAATACTTTGGCCACCTCATGAGAAGAGAAGACTCCCTGGAGAAGACACTGCTGCTGGGAAAGATGGAGGGCACAAGGAGAAGGGGACGGCAGAGGACGAGATGGTTGGACAGTATTCTCGAAGCTTCAAACATGAGTTTGACCAAACTGCGGGAGGCAGTGAAAGACAGGAGTGCCTGGCGTGCTCTGGACAAGGGGGTCACGAAGAGTTGGACACGACTAAACGACTAAACAACAACAACAACAAGAAGACTGCTTAGCGTTGTTAAGAGACTCCCACTTTTCTTCACAGGCCTACAATTTCCAGAGTTCCCTCAGAAGAGGAACAGATTGCTTGCTCTAAGCCCCACCACGTAGTTGCCAATGATCTCCTTTTCCTACCTCAGTCGGTTGCTCAGGGTCTATTTCTGCTCCGCTGGGAAAGGGTGATGTCGTAGGGAGCTTCAGCGATGTTATTCCATTTCCTGTTGGGGGAAACAAGGGTGGTAAGGGGGGTGAGAGGTTGGAATGAAAACCCATTATTTAAAGTCAGTGCGGAAAACCTCTTTTTCAGTTGAGGGCAACATTATTATTATTATTATTATTATTATTATTATTATTATTATTATTATTAGAATTTATATACTGCCCTATACCCAGGGGTCTCAGGGTAGTTCACAGAACAAAATCAAGATATAAAACCACAAAACACCTAATGAAAATAAAACAACAACCAGAAAAAAACCATTTTAAAAGGGCATAGGATGTAAATCAGATCAACCAAAGGCCCAGTTGAAAAGAAATGTTTTTGCCTGGCCTAAAGGTGTATAATGAAACATTTCCTGATGGTGGTTCAGAAAAGAGCAACCAAAATGATAAAGGGGGTGTGATAAAGAGAATTTATTTAACAGAAGGCCCTTCCCCTGCAGAATTGTGAATTGTAACCTAAAAGTAAAGTAACTGTAAAGTTAGAAGGCCAACCATTTTTTGTCCAATGTGGGGCTCGAACAGACGTCTCTTGAGATCTTACTCATGTTCTACCACCCAAAGATCTAGGGCGATACTCAAATTTAACTACCGTATTTTTCACTCTATAGGACACACTTTTTCCCCTCCAAAAATGAAGGGGAAATGTGTGTGCGCCCTATGGAGCGGATGCAGGCTTTCGCTGAAGCCTGGAGAGCGAGAGGAGTCGTGCGCACCAAACCCTCTCGCTCTCCAGGCTTCAGGCAGCCATCCGCAAGCCCTCTGAGCGCGGTGGGAGTTCCCGCTGCACTCAGAAGGCTTGCGGATAGCTGCCTGTTCTGGGGGCTGGGGTTGGGGGAAACTCAGGCTTCCCCGCCCCCAGCACCCAGCCCTGCAAGCTCCGAGAGCGGCGGCGAGGTTGCGCGATATCTTGCCACCGCTCCTGGATTATTTTCCCCCTTTATTTCCCCCCCTAAAAACTAGGTGTGCCCTATGGTCCGGTGCGCCCTATGGAGCGAAAAATACGGTAATAAAATAATAATAATAATACCAACTGAGCTATACCTCTCTGTGAGGGATGTACAACACATAATGAGATAAGGCAACAGATTTTCAAAATCCTTCCTTACCCAGTGACGTGTCCCGAGTTTGATTATCCGGCAAAATTTCCCCAGATAGCACCGTCTGGAAGGTTACCGGCAGATTCTCCCTTGATTCAGGGGATTCATTGCCCACCTCCGTGATGGTCCCTTGAACCTGAGACAGGAGCCCAGATCCCAGACAAAAAAGAGTGAGATGGGTTAAGAGCAGTTGCAGGACATTGCTGAATGAATCTCATCTTCCCTGGCCATTAGCCACCCTCGCTGGGGCTGATGGGAGATGTATTTCAGCAACATCTAGAGGGCCAAAGGTTTCTCACCCCTGCAATAGAACCATAAACCCAGCCAACAAGGAGCTTTTTCACAGAGAGGAGGTGCCTTTCACAGGATTTCAAGCTGTACGAGTAACAATATATGGTTTGCTACCAGACACACTGGGACGCGGGTGGCACTGTGGGTTAAACCACAGAGCCTAGGACTTGGCGATCAGAAGGTCGGCGGTTCAAATCCCCACGACAGGGTGAGCTCCCGTTGCTCAGTCCCTGCTCCTGCCAACCTAGCAGTTCGAAAGCACGTCAAAGTGCAAGTAGATAAATAGGTACCGCTCCAGTGGAAAGGTAAACGGCGTTTCCATGCGCTGCTCTGGTTCGCCAGCAGCGGCTTAGTCATGCCGGCCACATGACCCGGAAGCTGGACGCCGGCTCCCTCGGCCAATAAAGCGAAATGAGCACTGCAATCCCAGAGTCGTCCACGACTAGACCTAATGATCAGGGGTCCCTTTACCTTACCAGACACACAGCAAATGTTTTGCTAACTCCAGTATTGTTGGCACACAGAATAACAGAATGATGTGTGGCCGTGTACCTTATTGCATTGCTAGAAATTATGGTACTATTTTAAAGCAGTACCATATGATTGTTATAAATATTTTTGTTGCTATTATTGTTGTTACTATGTATTTATTGCATCTCTTTCCCCATGGAGCTCAAGATGGCATGCATGGCTCCCCTCCACCCCCATTTAATTCCCACAACAACCCTTTGAGGTAGGTTAGGCTAAGAGGCAGTGACAGGCCCCAGGTCACCAAGTGAGCTTCATGGCCAAGAGGAGATTTGAACCCTGGTTCCAACATTCTATCCACTAGGGCTGGGTGACATCTGGTTTTCAACATTGCAAGATATCACCAGCGAAACATCACAATATACTGATATAGCACGTCTGAAATAAGGATTGAGCTAGACAGAGGCATTGTCTGGCTTCACGGTTTCCCCCGCATCGCGATTTTTGCACACACCCACACCCCATGATTTGGGATAAGATTGCCAGGTGTCATAAGAAAGCTGCAGAGATAGTGCAGGATAGTACGCACCCCGGAAATTATCTCTTTCAGCTTCTGTCTTCTGGAAGAAGGTACAGGGTTATAAAGACTAGGACTAGCCGCCTGAGAAACAGTTTCTATCCAAATGTGATTTTGGTTTTAAACGCACTGTAAGGTAGTCTTTGGGGATGCGGGTGGCGCATGGTTAAACCACAGAGCCTAGGACTTGCCGATCGGAAGGTCGGTGGTTCGAATCCCCGTGACGGGGTGAGCTCCCGTTGCTCTGTCCCTGCTCCTGCCAACCTAGCAGTTAGAAAGCACATCAAAGTGCAAGTAGATAAATAGGTACCGCTCCAGCGGGAAGGTAAACGGCGTTTCCGTGCGCTGCTCTGGTTCGCCAGAAGCGGCTTAGTCATGCTGACCACATGACCCGGAAGCTGTATGCTGACTTCTTTGGCCAATAAAGCGAGATGAGCGCCACAACCGGACCTAATGGTCAGGGGTCCCTTTACCTTTTTTAAGGTAGTCTCTGTGGGAGTATATTGTATTTAATTATGGGGTAACAGAGTTTTTAGGGGGTTAACCAGGCTGGGATAGCTGGGATAGTAGGCTTGTTGGTTTTTGAATGTCTGATGTAGATTTTTTCAATTTCTTTGTTCTGTATGGGACAATGACAATATCATATCGTACTGTAAGGTCAAAAATTATGAAACCGATATCATGACCTTCAAACCAGTTTTGGACGATATATATAAAAAGAGTCTTGAGCACAATTTTACCCTAATCACAATGTGAAGATTTGGCTTTCCCTTCCACAAAATGCAATGTCTTTTGACCACTTTCTGTGCCTCTTGAAAAACGACCTGAATGAAAACTGTCTCTCTCACCTGCTGCTTTTCCTGCTTCCTGTCCTCTGCCCGGCTCAGGAGGAAACCTTCGGCCAGGGCCACCGCCTGGGAACTGGTCTCCGCTCCGCATTCCCTCACCCAGCTCTCCATCTCCGAGGGAAGGACAGCCAGGAACTGCTCCAGGATCACCAGGTCCAGGATTTGAGTCTTGGTGTGTCTCTCTGGCTTCAGCCACTGACGGCAGAGATGGTGGAGTCGGCTGCAAACCTCTCGGGGTCCTTTGGCCTCCTGGTAACGAAAACGCCTAAACCGCTGGCGCTGAGAGTCTGAGGCAAGAGAGTCCTTCCTACCTGGGATCTTCTGCACTGTTCTCTGCCAGAATTCCCTGGGACTCCCAGCCTGGACGGCATCACAACCTTTGCCTGATCTCTGCCCCACTGGGCCAAGCATGTCCATTGCAGGACTGGGCACAGAAGCCCTTTCTTCAAACTTCACGAAGAGTCGTTCTTGGGACACATCACATGTTCCTTGCAGTCCTACAAGGCTTTCTTTCTGCAGAAAACAACACATTGGGAATCAGAAGCAGGCTTCGATCAAAACATCTTGCTAAGAAACATTCATCACCTCGCCAATGGATTTAACAAAATAAATCTAGGTGAAAAATCCAAGATGACTCAGCAGCTAAACACTGGCTGAGTCCTGGAAAGGGTTCTTTTTATTAACTGTACTGTATTTTTATTGATATGAAGCTTTCTTCACTTGCTTTTTGAAAAAGGGATTTATTAACAAACAAACAAACATGCCAACATAACAAGGCAAAAGAAAAAAACAAAGATTCAAAAATTCTGGAAGCCCTTTAATATTTACAATTTGGATTGCTGGTATTCAAGCTTTTGCCAAATTGCCCTTCTTCAAATCAAGATATATCATAAACTAAAAGTATCTAAAAGTCAGAGCTCAAATGACATGTTTTTTCCCATATATGGTGTGATTTTATATCTTATACAAATATAAAGACACATTGTCACTCAGTGCCAACAGTATATGCAAAATGCCTGGCTCGTTTAAGACAGTATCCAATCTTTCGAACTCACAGGTGGAGAATACTTTTAAGTTTTATGAATCTTTATTATCTGTAAATAGAACCTTTGTATGCATTAAAACTTTGTTATCCTTTTGGAGCTGTGCTGTACTTTTGTCCTTCCTGGTTGTGACACTTTACAGTTTAAATTTTTTATTGATATTTTTTTGGGGGGAGGGGCGTATTTCTGAATTGGTTTTGGGTTTTTTTAAATTGCTGCATTCTCCCCCACAAGTTCACAAACAAGATCAGTGAAATCCTGGAGTGCTGTTCCCAGTCCTTGCGCTCATTGATGAGTGCTACCTACAACTTTGCTTTGCGGATCCGGAGCATCATTATCCCTCCAAAGTCTGTTGCCCAAGTTCTTTCGGGTTTAAATGAGACAAGGACTGGATCCTGATCCCTTTGCATGGAGGCCTTTTTTTGGCTCTGCCGCTGAGATTTTGTCCAAAAGCTGGAACTGACTTTTGCATGCAGGCAAAGCAGCAAACCCAGTAGTGACGTATGGAAGCGAGAGCGGGACCATAAAGAAGGCTGATCGCCGAAGAATGGATGCTTTCGAATTATGGTGCTGGAGGAGACTCTTGAGAGTCCCTTGGACTGCAAGAAGATGAAATGTATCCATTCTGAAGGAAATCAGCCCTGAGTGCTCACTGGAAGGACAAATCCTGAAGCTGAGGCTCCAATACTTTGGCCACCTCATGAGAAGAGAAGACTCCCTGGAAAAGACCCTGATGTTGGGAAAGATGGAGGGCACAAGGAGAAGGGGACTATGGAGGACGAAATGGTTGAACAGTGTTTTTGAAGCTACCAGCATGAGTTTGACCAAACTGCGGGAGGCAGTGGAAGACAGGAGGGCCTGGCGTGCTCTGGTCCAGGGGGTCACGAAGAGTCGGACATGACTAAACGACTAAACAACAACAACAAAGCAGCAAACTACAAGCAGAGACGCGTCAGTCCTGGGAAAAGCTTTTGCAGCCCCCGTCTCCTGCCCCCGTGGGGAAGGGCGCTTTTTGCAAGCCAGATCCAATCTGGGGGGTCTTGTGTGCGTGCAAAGCAGGCGACCTGCCCCCTGATCCATTGCACCCACAAAACACTTCCAGGAGGGCCAGGTTGGCCCCGCGATCGTGGGTGCCCGGGGCCGTGGGTGCCCTGCAGCGTGCGGGATTTTGTTGTGGGTGCTCGGGCACCCAGGGTCCCAGGGAGTTGGCACCCACCCACCCACCTTGCCAGTCTGGAGGGATTCCTCGCCCACCCACCCATCCCAGTCTTACCAGTGAGGAAGGACCACCACTCTCCTCCTCCTCCTCCTCCAGGCGTCAGACTCCTCCCAGGTTTTCTCCAAATGTAGGAGGAAGTGACACCTCCTCCCCCCCCCCCACCCAGTAAGTGCCCTTTCTAGGAATAAAAGCAAAGTGCTTTAACCCTTTATAAACTGGAGGGGCAGCTGCGTTGCTGCAGGATGTTGCTGGACACGCAAACACACGCGCCCTCCAGCAGCCTGCGCGGATTTAGTGTTGCCAGGAGTCCTGCAAAGGGTTTGATCCCCTTCCGTGATGGTTTGGGGGTGAAGTTTGGACTACAACTCCCATCAGCTCCCAGCCAGCACGTGGTGCCTAGGGGCTGATGGGAGTTGCAGTCCAAAAAAAAAATATTCGAAGGGGAGCGCTCTCTTGCATTGTCTCCCAAGGCAGAAGAAGCTTAGTGCGCGCGCGATCCAAAACCCTTTAATTAAACGGGGCTTACTTTCGAGTAAGCGTGGCTGCAAACTTGATTCACTGAAATGGGTCTACTCTGAGTAGATCTAGCCTTGACAAACAAGCAAGGGAAGCGCAGAAGCCTCTGTTTTGCATTCATTCATTGCAATGGGTCTACTCTGAGTAGATCTAGCCTTGACAAACAAGCAAGGGGAGCGCAGAAGCCTCTGTTTTGCAGACAGACTCATGCAATAGGTCTACACTGAGTAGATCTAGCCTTGACAAACAGCAAAAGGAGCGCAGAAGCCTCTGTTTTGCATTCATTCATTGCAATAGGTCTACTCTGAGTAGATCTAGCCTTGACAAATAAGCAAGGGGAGCGCAGAAGCCTCTGTTTTGCAGACAGACTCATGCAATAGGTCTACTCTGAGTAGATCTAGCCTTGACAAACAGCAAAAGGAGCGCAGAAGCCTCTGTTTTGCATTCATTCATTGCAATAGGTCTACTCTGAGTAGATCTAGCCTTGACAAACAGCAAAGGAGGCACAGAAGCTTCTGTTTTGCAGACAGCTCCTGCTAAAGAATTGCCCCTGAAATTCTCTTGCTTGGCAAGAAGAGAAGAGGGGAACCGCCTTCTCTTGAGCTTTGAATAATGGAGGAGAAGAGCAAGGGTAGGCAAACTAAGGTCCGGGGGGCCGGATCCGGCCCCATCGCCTTCTAAATCCGGCCTGGGAATCAGCGTGTTTTTACATGAGTAGAATGTGTGCTTTTATTTAAAATGCATCTCTGGGTTATTTGTGGGGCATAGGAATTCATTCTTCTTTTTTCAAAATACAGTCCGCCGCCGCCCCCCCCCCAAGGTCTGAGGGACAGTGGACCGGCCCCCTGCTGAAAAAGTTTGCTGACCCATGGAAAAGAGGATGGGGTGGGGATGAAGTGTTAAGGCAAAGAGAGTGCCCGACCTCATAGAGAGGCTCCTAAAGAGGGTGGGCACTCACTTCTTGCCTGCCAAACCCACCGCCCCACACTTCCCCTGGAGGACAAGCATTTGGTGGGTGCAGAATGGGGGAGGGGCGGGGGGTGGTGGGTGGAAGGGAGAAAAGGACAGTGCAAGTCTGGGCAGTGGGCTTTTGCAGGGGGAAATCTCCCCAGCTAATAAAGGGAGAGTGTAAAAAGCAGGCAGGTGAGGAGCAGCTGGGGGGGGTCTCTCTCCCCCCACCATCCCACCCACCCTGGTCAAATGGTCCTACGCAGCTGGCCAGGGTTCCTTCAGGACACCCATCGTGGGGAGAAACGTCCCCCTTTGGGCTGTTAATCTGGGAATTCCTGAGATCAGAGTTGGGACCCCAAGAGCCATCTAGTCCAGCCCTCCGCAATGCAGGAATCTCAGCTAAAGCGTCCCTGATGGACGGCCGTCCAACCTCTGCTTAAAAACCTCCAAGGAAGGAGAGTCCGCCACCTCTCCTGGGAATCCATTTCTAGTGGTCAGAAAGTGTTTTTTTTTCCCTGATATTGAGTCGGAATAGAGTCTGCCTTTTTTTCGGATATTGAGTCTGCCTTCTGGAAGAAGGTATAGGGTAATAAAGGCCAGGACTAGCCGCCTGAAAAACAGTTTCTACATTAATGCAATTCTGGTTCTAAACGCAGTATAGTGCATTTTAAAATGGGGTTTTAGAGTTTTTAGGGGGTTTTGAATGTTTTGTGTAGTTTTATGTAGTTTTTATGTAGTTTCATGGTAGGTTTATGTAGTTTTTATGTAGTTTTTCAATTTCATTGTTCCACAAGGGACAATGACAATAAAGATATTGTATTGGAATCTCTTTTCTTGTAGCTTGAAGCCATGGGTTCGAGTCCTACCCTCCGGAGCAGGAGAAAACAAGCACGCCCCATCTTCCACGTGACAGCCCTTGAGATATTTGGAGGTGGCTATCCGATCTCCTCTCAGTCTCCTCTTTTGCTGGCTAAACATACCCAGCTCCCGCCAGAAGCTCGGCTCTGCCCTCGCCGGTTCTGGAAGGATCCTTTAATAAAGAATCAGAGACTTTGCGCCTGTTCTTTGGGGGAGATAGGAAGTCCAGAGCACTTGTTCTTTTATGAAGAGGCACATAGTGAGACCATTGATCCCCTGCCGGCGAGGCTCGCTCCCAGAAAAGCAAAAATTTGACTTTTTCCTGTTAGGCAAAGATCATAAGACGACCCGGATGGTCGCCAGATTCTGTGTACAGATCTGTGGCGCAGACCATCTCCCGACCCAAACTAGTTCGTTAAGAAAATCCCCAAACTCGGTTCCATGGGTGACTCTGGGTCATCTCTCTGCGGTAGCTTATCTTAAAAGTTTTAAGTGTCTATACGCTTATCACATTTATAAATTTTAAATTTATTGTTGTACATTGTTTTAAATGTTTGTTTTCCTTCTGGGATTGTGTTTTATAAGCTGGTCTCCAACCGTAATAAATTATCTATCTATCTATAGGCCAGGAGAATTATCTATCTATCTATCTATCTATCTATCTATCTATCTATAGGCCAGGAGTGCCTCTGCCACGCTGCCATAGTCAGCTTTGCAGGGACACACAACTGCTTTTTTGGGGGTGGGGTTGGTGATGTGTGATGGTCAGGTTTAGAATCCCTACTGGATCTTGAGGAAGTTTGCTGGGTGACCTTGGGGACCAGCCGCTGCTTCTCAGCCTGGCCTACCTGGTAGGGGTGGTTGTTGGGGTTGAATGAGGAGGGTGAGGATCATGTGTGACACCTTGAGCTCATGGGGGGGGAGCAGGGATATAAATATGATAGGTAAAATACAAGGACCCATGCATACATGTGCAAAGGTGCAGATGCGAGAATTATTGCATGCATGGGCTACATGTGATGTTTACCGCCTACAGACCTTTAAAGCCCTAAACGGCCTCGGTCCTGTATACCTGAAGGAGCATCTCCACGCCCATCGTTCTGCCTGGATACTGAGGTCCAGCGCCGAGGGACTTTTGGTGGTTCCCTCATTGTGGGAACCAGGCAGAGGGTCTTCTCGATAGTGGCACCCACCCTGCCTTCCCATCAGATGTCAAGGAAATGAACAACTATTCGACATTTAGAAAAGATCTGAAGGCAGCCCTGTTTAGAGAAGTTTTTAATGTTTGATGTTTTATCGTGTTTTTAATATTCTGTTGGGAGCCACCCAGAGTGGTTTGGGAAACCCAGCCAGATGGGCAGGGTATAAATTATTATTATTATTATTATTATGACTGGCAACATAAAACCCACCAGGTGGGAATCCCTTGCAGCCGACCACAGTTCCTGGAGACAGTCAACCACGGGAGGAATGACAGCTGGGAAAAGCCCAGAGAAGAAATGTCTTGGTGTATCTGCAGTAGCACAACCAAATGCCCCCACCTGCAACAAAACATGTCCCTCCCATATCGTTCTCTACAGCCACAGCAGGCACTGCAACCTTCCAGCAGTTTGACTTCACCCTCAAAGGTGCTCCCCTCCATGGTCTCCCGAGGCAGATGGATGCCAGCAATCACCCATTTATTTGCTTGTTTATTCATTTCGTCAGCTTAAACTGTAATGAGAGCACACTAAAGGCACTGTGTGCTAGGAGCTAACCCTGTAAATAATTTTAAGAAAAATGGTCAGAGCTCAAGAGCTAAAGACAATATGACTGTAGAAACCTAGTTTTCAGCTCTACCGTGGCAGGAACATCTTGAGCCACAGTGTAAGCAGACAGTGAGATTAAATCCAAATTTTAGAGAGTGGTGGGAAGGAAAGGAAAAGAAACCCATTGATACATGTTTTCGCGTAGCACAGACCAAGCTAAGAGGAGAGGCAGCTTAGAAGTAACAAGGTAAGTGCATCTCAAATCAGGTTTGGGGAGCAGGTGGAGGAAGAGTGGTGTATAAACTATGGATTCGGCTGAAAGTTTTGATTTTCAGTTTAGAACCAGTTTTAACGAGTTCAGTTTTTCAAAAACAGTGTGCAAGTTAAATCGTCACTTAGCCACCGTGCATATTCCACTCGGCTGTCTGCTCAAAAAATTAGTCCTTGGCACATGCTATCGTCCTGACCAAAAATAAATAAATGCCCAGTGTTCTTGAGCTTAAGAATGAAATCCCAAGAGGAAGTGTTGCAGTAATGAGGGACTTCTGATTACCGTATTTTTCGCTCTATAGGACGCACTTTTTCCCCTTCAAAAATGAAGGGGAAATGTGTGTGCGTCCTATGGAGCGAAGAAGCCATAGCCCCGCAACCCTCTCCCAGCTGCAGAGGTGACGCGCGGCTATGGCAGCAGCCTCTCCACTGCGGCCTTTCCGCTGCTCCCCAACCTGCTCTTTGGGGCTGGTGGTGGGCTTCCCCCCGCCAGCCCCAAAGAGCAGGTCGAAAGGAACCTGAAGCCTGGAGAGCGAGAGGGGTCGGTGCACACCGACCCCTCTCGCTCTCCAGGCTTCCAAGGTAGCCGCCTGAAGGCGACTGAACGGCACCTAGTTTTAGAGGGGGAAAACAAGAGGGGGGAAATTCTCCCCCTCTCTGTGCAGCGCCTCCTGCTGCTTCGCTGAAGGGGCGCTGGGCAGAGAGGGGGAGATTTTTTTTTTCTTGTTCTCCGCCCTCTAAAACAAGGTGCATCCTATTGTCCGGTGTGTCCTATAGAGCAAAAAATACGGTACCTGCATATACATTAGCTACATGTTTGTTCCAGTCGTGAGAAAGGAGAAGTGTTCCTAGAAACCTGTGTGTGTGCCCCAGAACTATTAGTGATCAGAGGGGACATAAGAAAGAACGAACAGAAATTCCAAACAGTAAAAAGCGGTAACAGAATGATGAACTAGGCAGGTCCTCTTACATTCTTTAAACAAGCAAAGACGGATACTTTTAGGCAGAGGGGCCAAGCTTCCATCATGGCTGGTGACCGGCCTGCTAGGAGCCTCTTCCTGGTTGATTTTACAGAGACTGCTAGAATCAAAGACAGCTTGCCAGTGCTCCAGTGGCCTCACGGGACCTTGCACCCAAAGGCCAGGAGGGTCTGAGGAGAACATCTTCATAGAATCATAAAACTGTCAAGTTGGGAAGGACCCCAATGATCATCTAGCCTGACTCCCTGCACTGCAGGAATAAAATGTAGACTGAACAGGCAGCCAATATCACATTGTTTAATTAAACATGATTGTCCAAGGTTACAGCAAGGGGAGAATTTTTCAAAATGCTGTCAACGCAGAATTTCCGGACAGAGGCTAAGCGTAACATTAGGCCTACAAAAATACCAAAACATCCTGTCTCCGTCACTTCCCACACTCTGGAACGAAAACATACACCGCCATGTGATAGACAACAATCTCATGACTGCAAACGCAGAGTAGGAACCCTAACAAGCCTAGACATGCATCTATCCTGGACTCATGTAGTCACTGGGAACTGCCCATTCTGAGCCCTGCTACAGCTGCTTATTAAGATTTGATTGGTCAAGTGATTCTCTAAGTATTCCTATGCTTTCCCTTGGGTTGGCATCTTGGAAGTCGGAGGCTTATGTTCCATCTCGAGAACTTCCCACATTCCAATCATCACTAGGATTTGCAGGATTCCACCCTGTTTGACACAGTGGAAAGCGTCTTCTCTGGCGGAAGGTCATTCTGCACCCTGAGTGTTTCTCACGTGGATTCTTCTGTGTGTGTTGAGATGCGTGCTCTGGTTGAAGCTCTTCCCGCACTCCAAGCACTTGTAGGGCTTCTCCTCTGTGTGGGTTCTCTGATGTCTCTTAAGGTGTGTGCTCTGGTTGAAGCTCTTCCCACACTCTGAGCAGCTGTAGGGTTTCTCCCCCGTGTGGATCCTCTGATGCACTTTGAGGATTCTGCTATCACTGAAACTTTTCCCGCACTCAAGGCATTTATAGGGTTTCTCCTGCGTGTGGGTTCTTTGGTGTACTTTGAGGCTTCTGCCGACACTGAAAGTCTTGCCGCACTCGGAGCATTTATAGGGCTTCTCCTGGGTGTGGACTCTTTGATGGACTTTGAGGCTTCTGCTATCGCCAAAACTCTTTCCACACCCAGAGCATATAAAGGGCTTCTCCCCCGTGTGAGTTCTTTGATGAGATTTAAGGATTATGCTTTGACTGAAACACTTCCCGCACTCAGAGCATTTATAGGGCTTCTCCCCTGTGTGGATTTTCTGGTGTATTTTAAGGTTCCCACTATTGCTGAAACACTTCCCACACTCGGAGCATTTATCTGGCTTCTCCCCCGTGTGAATTCTCTGGTGCGATTTAAGAATTATGTTTTGACTGAAGCTCTTTCCACACTCGGAACATTTATAGGGCTTCTCCCCCGTGTGGATTCTTTCATGTCTTTTAAGATGTGTGCTATGACTGAAGCTCTTCCCACACGCTGAACATGTGTAGGGCTTCTCCCCTGTGTGGATCCTTTGATGTTTACTAAGGTTTGAACTCAGGTTGAACCTCTTCCCACACTCAGAGCACTTATAGGGTTTCTCCCCAGTGTGGATTCTCTGATGCGATTTAAGCTCAGGGCTGCGACTGAAGCCCTTTCCACACACTGAGCACTTATAAGGTTTCTCCCCTGTGTGGATTCTTTGATGTCTTTTAAGGTTTCTACCGTCATTAAAACCCTTTCCACACTCTGAGCATTTATAGGGCTTTTCTCTCGTGTGAATACTTTCATGCCATTTCAGACTTATGCTATGACTGAACCGCTTTCCACACTCCGAGCATTTATAAGGCTTTTTGCCTGCATGGAATCTTTGATGGAGATGAAGGTCTGAGCTGCGAAGGAACTGCTTCCCGCACTCCAAGCATTTGTACGTTTTATCTGTAGCATGCGCTCTCTGGTGTTTAATAAGGTATATCTGCTGGCTGAAAAGCTTCCCACACTCTGCGCATTTCAACAGTTTCTCCTTGTGGATTTTTCTTTGGTTTCCTTCGCAATGTTCTTCTACTATTGGGATTTCATGGAAGTCAGTCCCTTCAAAAACAATGGATTTGTTCCCCCACTTCTGTTTTAATTCCGTTTTCGTTCTATGGCGTTCAGACTCTTTATTGCCCTCTCCGTCGTCATCTAAAGGAATCAAAGGTGAAATCTGATCAGGGAGGAAGAGATCTACAAATCATGGAACAAAACATTGATCTGATGAACCTTGGAATAGACAAATGGGGTGGTGTGTGAAGCATGGGCTATTCTGCTCATGCAAGATCACAGGTTCACTATCCAAATGAATGTACTCAATAAGAGTGTCAGGAAAACAGAGACCTTAAAGGACCACTTCCAATCAAAGTAGCTAACTCTTGGCAATGAAGTCTTTAAAGCAGGAGTGGGGAACTGAATCTGGGTGTTAGGCAGGTGCTGCTTACCGTATTTTTTGCTCTATAAGATGCACTTTTCCTCTGCTAAAAAGTAAGGGGAAATGTGTGTGCGTCTTATGGAGCGAAAGCAGGCTGTGCAGCTTTCGCTGAAGCCAGGAGAGCAAGAGGGATTGGTGCGCACCGATCCCTCTTGCTCTCCTGGCTTCGCTTCGCTGGAGAGCCACTGCACAGCTTTCCCTCTCTGCACAGTGCCCCTTCAGCAAAGCGGGAGGAAAAATGGAAGGGCTCCGCTTCTCCTGCCGCTTTGCTGAAGGGGCACTGAGCAGAGAGAGAGAGAACTTTTCTTCCCTTGTTCTCCTCCTCTAGAACTAGATGCGTCTTATGGTCGGGTGCATCTTATAGAGCGAACAATACGGCAATTCCATGCACTTGTCAATCATCCAATGGTATAATGATGTCCGGTGACTGACAGCTTAAAAAGTTCCGAAGGGGTCCCTATAAGCACCAATCAGCTGAGTGGAGGTTGGAGCAGCTTTCTTTGAAGGTGTGCTCTGAGCACCAATCAGCTGATTGATTCCAGGAGCTGCGACTTCGAAGGGGCTTGCCAAAATTGTTCAACTAATTGGCTGTTACAGGGAGCCGCTTTGAAGTCCATTTGCAGGAGCACTTTGGATCCAAACACATTACCTGTCGGGGGTCACCAACCCAACCTAATTAATAGGCAAAATGGGCAGGTGCGTTCTAATTGATTTCTGTGAAATGAATGGTGTGGCTAGCTTGTATATGTTTCCTGGTAATAGTAATAGTAATTTATTGTTTGTTCCCCAGCCACTCTGGGAAGCTTCCAACAAAGATTAAAAATACATTAAAATGTCACACATTAAAAACTTCCCTGAACAGGGCTGCCTTCAGATGTCTTCTAAATGTCTTCTAAATGTCAGGTAGTTGTTTATCTCTTTGACATCTGGTGGGAGGGAGTTCCACAGGGCGGGCGCCACTATCGGGAAGGCCCTCTGCCTGGTTCCCTGTAGCTTAGCTTCTTGCAGTGAGGGAACTGCCAGAAGACCCTCAGCGCTGGACCTCAGTGTCCAGGCAGAACGATGGGAATGGAGACGCTCTTTCAGGTATACTGGTCCAAGGCCTTTTAGGGCTTTAAAGGTCAACACCAACACTTTGAATTGTACTCGGAAACGTACTGGGAGCCAATGTAGGTCTTTCAGGACTGGTGTTATGTGGTCTCGGCAGCCACTCCCAGTCACCAGTCTAGCTGCCGCATTCTGGATTAGTTGTAGTTTCTGGGTCACCTTCAAAGGTAGCCCCACATAGAGCGCATTGCAGTAGTCCCAGTGGGAGATAACTAGAGCACTGAAGAATGCTCTGTGTTGTTATTACAGAGCAACATCATCAGACAGTGTGTGTGTATGCACACAATCTCCATAACCAGCAGGACATAACTGCCATCTCATGGTATGCATAAACATTGTCAGGGGTGGTTGTCTCCCTGATTTTGTGTTATTCCTGGCTCCCCATGGCAGCCATTCGATACCCTCTAACATTTCTCCGATCAAAATAGGGACGTCCCATTCCATAAATAAAATTTTACTATTTATACCCTGTCCATCTGACTGAGTTGAGCAGCTTCCAACATATATAAAAACATAAAAAACATTAAACATTTAAAAAAACCTTCCCTATACAGGATTGCCTTCAGATGGCCCGGGGGTCGGATAACTCCATACCCTCCAACATTTCTCCAATGAAAATAGGAATGCCCTAAGGAAAAATGGGACATTCTGGGATCAAATCAGAAACCAGGACGGCTTCTCTAAATCAGGGACATCCCTGGAAAATAGGGACATTTTGTGTTAGGCCATGCCCACTCCATGGCAGCCATTTTGTGACTGGCTGTCCCAGAACCCCCTTCAAAATTTTAAATGCAACCACTAGTCCAAAACCATTGGAAACTCCTGGGGCAGGAGGATGTGGTTTGTGGGGAACAGACTTGTGGGCCAAATTGGGGCTGAAACTACTCCTTTCCCAGTTGAGAGAATCCCTTGCACTATTCCCTGGCTGTTTCTCAGATATACAGGGCACCTGCAACTTATGTGGGGGATCACGTTCCTGGGATCGTGCCTAAAAGCCAAAACCACGTATAGTCAAAACACACTGCGTTCAATGGTAAGTGGGGTCACCCCCTTCCTAATTTTTTTTTTGCCAAAGGTGCACAAGTTAAATGTGGATAAGTTGTGGGCTTACTGTACCCCTCAACTGGGTGGTTTTTGTTTTCCTTTTTTCTTAAGAAGAATTTCATTTATAAGGAAATAGGAGGATAAAAGAATGAAAAAGAAAGAAATAGGAAAAAAGGTGCAAAAGGAACAATATCATACAATAAGTAATATCAGTTAATAATAATAATAATAATAATTTATTATTTATACCCCGCCCATCTGGCTGGGCCTCCCCAGCCGCTCTGGGCGGCTTCCATAAAAACCAAAAATACAGTTACATTTCCATACATTATTATACAGATATAAGTCATACAGTGGTACCTCGGGTTACATACGCTTCAGGTTACAGACTCCGCTAACCCAGAAATAGTACCTCTGGTTAAGAACTTTGCTTCAGGATGAGAACAGAAATCGTGCTCCGGCGGTGCAGCAGCAGCAGGAGGTCCCACTAGCTAAAGTGGTGCTTCAGGTTAAGAACAGTTTCAGGTTAAGAACGGACCTCCGGAACAAATTAAGTACTTAACCAGAGGTATCACTGTATTATTATCCTTATTAATAGCCTATTATATTCTGTATAAACTTGTTCCAAACATCAATATATTTGTCCAGACAAAGTCTGGCAATCCGTTCACATGTTGCAAGTACTGCCGTATTGTCAATCCATCAATTAAAGGAGGATCATAACTGGGTGATATTCAGCAAGAAAAATATATGGTTGCTAGGTGAAGACATAGCCGGGAATGCCTGACATGGGGGCCCACCCCTAAGTGCCTACCTGCTGATCTCTCCTCTTCAGAGCTTTCGGCAAACGAGTCGCCCCTTTCTCCCTGCCAGGAGATATGGTCCAGCCTGGGAAGCGGAAGCCCTGTTTAAAACGAGAGAAACAAATAACTTGTAGGAACAGAAGAGCCTTGCAGGTGCCGGATTACACCAATGGCCCATCTACTCCAGCTGTTACACTGGACAACCAGATGTGTCTTCTGAGAAGCACACAAGCAGGACCTCATGCTGATGTGATTGGATGGGAGGAGACCAGCCATTGTGACCTCATGCTGACATGATTGGATGGGAGGAGGCCAGCCATTGTGACCTCATACTGACGTGATTGGATGGGAGGAGGCCAGCCATTGTGACCTCATGCTGACTTGATTGGATGGGAGGAGGCCAGCCATTGTGACCTCATGCTGACGTGATTGGATGGGAGGAGGCCAGCCATTGTGACCTCATGCTGATGTGATTGGATGGGAGGAGGCCAGCCATTGTGACCTCATGCTGACGTGATTGGATGGGAGGAGACCTGCCATTGTGACTCATGCTGATGTGATTGGATGGAGCACACAAGCAGGACCTGAGCGTGCCAGCAGTGTCTCCACTTGTGATTCCCAGCAACTGCTAATCAGAGGTCATTGTGACCCCATGCTGATGTGATTGGATGGGAGGAGACCAGTCATTGTGACCTCATGTAGATGCTGCCTGCTTGAAGGAAAAGGAAAGGCCACTGTGAACTGGCTCTAATTTTTGCTTGGCCGAAGAGGAGAGAAATCCCACTGGTGCTGCCTGCATGTAATTCTTATGCCATATGATGTATTTATTTATTTTAAAAACACTTAAAATACCGCAACTTCATTTTTAAAAAAGTAGGCTTCATTCATATATATATATATATATATACACACACACACACACACACACACATACACACACACACACACACACACACACACACACACAGTGGTACCCCGGGTTAAGTACTTAATTCGTTCCGGAGGTCCGTACTTAACCTGAAACTGTTCTTAACCTGAAGCACCACTTTAGCTAATGGGGCCTCCCACTGCTGCCGCGCCGCCGGAGCACAATTTCTGTTCTCATTCTGAAGCAAAGTGATTGTACTACTTCTGGGTTAGTGGAGCCTGTAACCTGAAGCGTATGTAACCCGAGGTACCACTGTATATGTTACAATAATTACATATGTATAGCTATAGACAGACAATAAAAAATGAGATAAAAATTAAAATCACAGTCCACCCGTTGTCACACAAGAAATTGCTATTGCTATTAAGTCTTGAACATACATACCACCAGCCAAAGAATGTGAAGCCTCACTGATCACCCCCCCCCCACTCCTTTAAAACTCGCGAAAGATTTTGTCCTTTTCACCGTTATTGTTGGTGAATTACTTTTAGGAATTTGCACTGCAGTTTTTTTGAAGGAGGCAAACAAGCTGCCATCCAACCCTCTTAGGGACTCCATTGCGGATTTTTGTATTATTTACTCCCAAGTCTTTTTTCCTCCTAAAGATATCTCACAAGTGAGCAGAGGCTTAGGATCAGCATGGCAGATAAAGATGGTGGAATACGTAGAGTTGGCAAAGCTGATGGGGAAGATCCAGAATCGGCGCGACGAACTATTTCAAACGAACTGGAGCAAAATTATATTTTATATGAAAGAAAATTGCAAAAACGTTTGTAGGTTTGAGTTGAAATGTTTTGTAATGTGACTATAAGGAGCTGGTTTACATATAATGAGGTGAAATGTTAAAGGAAGATAGTAAAAAGGAGGTTATAGAGATGCTAAGAATTTAGTAAAGATATTTGGAAGTCAGAAACAGGGAGGGAAGGCGGTCGGTGCTCAGTCGAGCCATGTTTAAGGTTATTGATGTATGTAACAAAACGTGATTATGACAAATATGGAAAACTCAATAAAAATCATTATAAAAGAATCAGAGTTTTCCTTCTTTATTATCTGTACATTGGTACCTTGGTTGTCAAACGGCTTGGCTTTCAAACAAATCAGGACCTAAACACCGCAAACACGGAAACAAGTGTTCCAGTTTGCGAACTTTTTCAGAAGCCAAATGTCTGACGTGGCTTCCGATTGAGTACCAGGAAGCTCCTGCAGCCAGTCGGAAGCAGCGCCTTGGTTTCTGAACGGTTCCGGGAGTCGAACGGATTGCGTTTGACAACCAAGGAACCACTATATTTTAATAGATTGGGGGGGGGTTATATTGTTTATATTATAATTTAATTTTTAAGGATTAACTTTTCACATCTTTTTATCTTTTGGCATTTTATCTGACTTGTTGTATTTTATGTAAGCTGCCTTGAGTGTTGCTGGGTGCAGCAAAAAGGTGGGATGTAAATAAAGGTCCGTATAGTTAAAGCTATGGTTTTCCCAGTAGTGATGTATGGAAGTGAGAGCTGGACCATCAAGAAGGCTGATCACCGGAGAATGGATGCTTTTGAATTATGGTGCTGGAGGAGACTCTTGAGAGTCCCATGGACTGCAAGAAGATCAAACCTCTCCTTACTGAAGGAAATCAGCCCTGAGTGCTCACTGGAAGGACAGATCCTGAAGCTGAGGCTCCAAGACTTTGGCCACCTCATGAGAAGAGAAGACTCCCTGGAAAAGACCCTGATGTTGGGAAAGATGGAGGGCACAAGGAGAAGGGGACGACAGAGGACAAGATGGTTGGACAGTGTTCTCGAAGCTACAAACATGAGTTTGACCAAACTGCGGGAGGCAGTGGAAGACAGGAGTGCCTGGCGTGCTCTGGTCCATGGGGTCACAAAGAGTCGGACATGACTAAACAACTAAACAACAAAATAAATAAACCTCATAGTAGCTATAGTAGCAATTCTGCCTGACACGCTTACTTACCGAGAGAGGCCATATTCCCACAATTCCACAGTTCTCCATGGCTGCCCTGCGCAGACCCCTCCAGCCTTGGTCCAGCAGAGCCCACTCGGCCTCCGTGGAAGGCCGTGAAATGTACAGCCATCTCCTCAAAGGTCACCAGGTCCTGGGAGGGAGGGAGGGAGGAGGAAATGTTTACTTCTCACAGGTAAAGCAACAAAAAGGAAGACAGGAAAAGCTGAGGTGCCTTAGCGGATCTCCTGCAAGACCCAAAGCATCATCAGCGTCACTCAAAGCCTTCTTAGTGAGCAGCTCTGACAGAAGAAAATGGCTGCCATCTTCAGGTCCACAGTGATGGGCAGAGGAGAAAAGGCACCCACAGTTCTATTCTGTACCTGTTCTGGCTGCAGGGACGCTGCTTCCAGTCCATCACAAAGAGAAGTAGGCATGGGGGGACGCCTCAGGGCCATTTTGCTGTCTCTGAGGGCTGTTCTACTTCCTACAAGAAGACAAAGAAGGTGGATGATATAGCAGGGTTAGCTAGCCCTCCTTTGGCCCAAGGGCCACCACTGATGGGTCAGTGGACCCCCCTGAGGCCCACATGCCAGTGGTGGGCATGGCCAATGTATGAGCATGTGCATAAACACACATGTGGAAACCAAGCATGCACATAGGAACATAGGACGCTGCCTCATACAGTCAGACCACTGGTCGATCGAGCTCAGGCCTGCAACGACTTCCAGAGCCCCTTGCCGATCACGTTAAGAAAAAGAAAAGAGAGAAGTCCTTGCACCCAGGCTTACAATCTCAAAAGACACGGCACAAAAGGAAGGTGGATTGGGAGGGAGGAAGAAATAGGCAAACACAGGTTCAAGTTCTCTGAATGATGGCTTAAAGTGGTACAGGACTGTTTTAAATGTTTAGTGCAGATAAGACCCATGTTGTAATAGGGCCTTTTCTTACCCAAAGAGGAGGCACCCCCTTCAGCCTCCTGCACGATCCCCCGGAAGAGCGGCCGCTTTGTGATGTTCAACGGAGCATCTTCTGCCTCTCGGGAATCTGTGGCTGCTTTGGAAAATGTCATCTGGGCCTGAAACAGAAGAAAGGGATATGAGAGGAAAGAGGTCATAGGAAAAGGGAAGAAATGGAACAGCCAATGGACAAGGTTGCCATTAAATCAAATCAACAAATATTATATCGAAACCATTTCCAAACTGCCTAGGAATTCAGATTTCCGTATAAACATTCCAAACCTTGCAACACACTCCCAGGTGTGTCTTTGGCAAATGCACTTAAATGCACTTAAAAAGGTAAAGGACCCCTGACAGTTAAGTCCAGTCACAAATGACTCTGGGGTTGCGACACTCATTCCACCTTACTGGCCGAGGGAGCTGACATTTGTCCGCACAGTTTTTCCAGGTCATGTGGCCAGCATGACTAAGCTGCTTCCAGCGAACCAGAGCAGCGCATGGAAACGCCGTTTACCTTTCCGCCAGAGCAGTACCTATTTATCTACTTGCACTTTGACGTGCTTTCAAACTGCTAGGTTGGCAGGAGCAGGGGCTTAAATGCACTTAGTCTATTATTATTTGAACTTACATAAAGTTCACAATTTTCTACACATCTGCATAGGTAAAGGTAAAGGGACCCCTTACCGTTAGGTCCAGTTGTGGCCGACTCTGGGGTTGCGGCGCTCATCTCGCTTTACTGGCCGAGGGAGCCGGTGTACAGCTTCTGGGTCATGTGGCCAGCATGACTAAGCCGTTTCTGGCGAACCAGAGCAGCGCACGGAAACGCCATTTACCTTCCCGCCGGAGCAGTACCTATTTATCTACTTGCACTTTGACGTGCTTTCGAACTGCTAGGTTGGCAGGAGCAGGGGCCGAGCATCGGGAGCTCACCCCGTCGCTGGGATTCGAAGCGCCAACCTTCTGATCGGCAAGCCCTAGGCTCTGTGGTTTAGACCACAGTGCCACCCGCGTCCCTACACATCTGCATAGGCATGTCTAAATAAGACTGTTTTTAGCAGACACCGAAAAGTTTACAGTGCCTGATAGCAATAGTTTGAATTCTTTTCGTTTTTAAGTTGATCTATTGCCACCTGGAGATTTTTCTATCGGTCTAGAAATGCTTTTAACGAGACAAGCAATAAATCCCTTATTTGGGCAACATCCGAGAAAAGGTGGGTGGCCGGTGAGACTTTTTAGGGGACTGTCCCCACATGTTCTCAACCCATTGGAAGTACTAGGAAGAAACACTTTCTGACCTGCTCCTCCTCCTGCTTCTTGTCCTCTGCCCGGCTCAGGAGGAAACCTTCGGCCAGGGCCACCGCCTGGTAACTGGACTTTGGGCCACAATCCCTGACCCAGCTCTCCATCTCTGGGGGGAGGACAGCCAGGAACTGCTCCAGGATCACCAGGTCCAGGATCTGCTTCTTGGTGTGCCGCTCTGGCTTCAGCCACTGGTAGCAGAGGTTGTGGAGTCGGCCGCAAACCTCTCGGGGCCCCTCGGCCTCCTGGTAGCAGAACGACCTGAAACGCTGGCGTTGTACATCCGAGCTGACGTTGCCCTCATCCAGGATCTTCTGCTCTCTTCTTTCCCAGCATTCCTGGCTGCTGCCTCCCGCCTGGACGATGTGGGGGCTTCTTCTCTCTTTGGGGCCATCCGAGTCTTGCTCTTCCACCTTTGACCTCTGCTCCAGCTCAGCCTCTAACAAGACCCTGATGATCTCCTTGCTCTGGTGCCAGTTTCTATCCGGAGGCAAGGACGGCCTGAATTTGGGGTGAGGAGATGGCGACGACATCTCCTTGCAAATGTGTGGAGTCCTTCGGTGCGCAAGTGTCACACGCCCCTCTCAGGAAGAGGAGTCTGCAAGAAGACACAAGATTTACCCACCCGGGAAGAATGGCAGATGAAAGTGATGGACTATATGGAACTGGCGGAGACGACTGGCAGAATCTGAGACCAAGGTGAAGAGTTGGTGGAAGAAGATTGGAAAAAAATTTAAAGGTTATCTACAGAAACATTGTAAAATTCAGGAATGTTAGAAGGATGTTGGAATGAAGTAATGTGGTATTAGCAGAAATGATATAAAAGATTAGGTAAAAATTGTTTTTTCTTAATTGTTGAAAGAGCAGAATGTAAAATTATAATATATTAAGATAAATTATTAGGATAAAAACCAAGTTAGAAAGGACTTGCTGGAATACTTAAGTGAACTAGAATACGAAAAAGGGAGGTGTGAGGAGGTCAGGGAAATAAGTTAATGAAAGATAAGACATGGAAAGAGGGAAATGTTTTTAACTGTCTTTATTTTTCTGTACTTTGTATCCTTTTTTTTCTTTTCTTTCTCATTTTTGTAACTTTTTTGAAACTTTAATAAATATTTTTTTTTAATAAAAGGAAGAGGAGTCTGCAAGAAGCACAGGAGGATTCTGGGTATAGACTGGGGTTAGTTCCTGCAAGGAAGGCCTATGAGAACCCAAAGAGGTCTAGAAACGTGGGTGAAGAGGAGGTGTGTT